>NC_138776.1:5947980-7195480 GCF_965119305.1 Pelophylax lessonae
CCCCCCCCACCCCCCTCTCACACTACTTTCCCGCCCCCCTCCCTCACTACCACCCCCTCCCCCTCTCTCTCTACTAACCCCCCTCTCTCACTACTTCCCCCCCTCCCCCTCTCTAACTACTACACCCCCCTCCCTCAGTGCTTCCCTCCCCCCTCCTCCACTACTCCCCCTCCCCCTCTCTCACTACTTCCCCCCACCCCCTCTCTCACTCCTTCCCCCTCCCTCACTACCACCCCCTCCCCCTCTCTCTCACTACCCCCCTCTCTCACTACTTCCCCCTCCCCCTCTCTCACTACTATCCCCCTCCCTCACTACTTCCCTCCCTCCCTCACTACTTCCCTCCTCCCTCTCTCTCACTACTCCCCCCCCTCCCCCTCTCTCTCACTACTTCCCCCCCCCTCCCCCTCTCTCTCACTACTTCCCCCCCTCCCCCTCTCTCTCACTATTTCCCCCCTCCCCCTCTCTCTCACTACAACCTCCTCCCCCCTCTCTCACTACTACCCCCCCTCCCTCACTGCCACCCCTCCCCCCTCTCTCTAACTATACCCCTCTCTCACTACTTACCCCTCCCCCTCTCTCACTACTACTCCCCTCCCTCACTACCACCCCCTCCCCCTTCTCTCTCACTACCCCCCTCTCACTACTTCCCCCCTCCCCCCTCTCTCACTACTGCCCCCTCCCCCCCTCTCTCACTACTTTCCCCTCCCCCTCTCTCACTACTACCTCCTCCCCCCTCTCTCACTACTACCCCCTCACCCTCTCTCTCACTACCCCCTCTCTCTCTCTCTCCTTCTATCCCTCTCTCCTCTTCTCTCTCCCTCTCCCATTCTCTATCCCCCTCTCTCCCTCTCTCTCTCCTTCCCTCCCTCTCTCTCCTTCCCTCCCTCTCTCTCCTTCTATCCCTCTCTCTCCTTCTATCCCTCTCTCTCTCTCTCTCTCTCTCTCTCTCTCCCTCTTTCTCTTTATCCCTCTTTATCCCCCATCTCTCTCCCTCTCTCTCTCCTTCTATCCCTCTTTCTCTCCTTCTATCCCTCTCTCTCTCCTTCTATCCCTCTCTCTCTCCTTCTATCCCTCTCTCTCCCATTCTATGCCCCTCTCTCTCCCTCTCTCTCTCCTTCTATCCCTCTCTCTCTCCTTCTATCCCCCTCTCTCTCTCCTTCTATCTCTCTCTCTCTCTCCTTCTATCCCTCTCTCTCTCCTTCTATCCCTCTCTCTCTCTCCTTCTATCCCTCTCTCTCCCATTCTATGCCCCTCTCTCTCCCTCTCTCTCTCTCTCCTTCTATCCCTCTCTCTCTCCTTCTTTCCCTCTCTCTCCCATTCTATGCCCCTCTCTCTCTCCCTCTCTCTCTCTCCTTCCATCCCTCTCTCTCCCCCTCTCTCTCCCTCTTTCTCTTTATCCCCCATCTCTCTCCCTCTCTCTCTCCCCCTCTCTCTCTCTCCCTCCCTGACTATTCTGATTTTATTCTTCCAGAAGCACATTTGTGAGGTCAGGCCTTCTCATCCAACATCTGTGCCTGTTATAGCTGCGAAGAGTCATTTTATGGTGGGGCATTGGGCAGGGGTGAGGGGGCGGGCATTGGGTGGAGCTTGGGCGGGACTTGTGGGAGGGGGTTATCAAATTTACCTTCGGGCTGCAGCCCCTGGTCTTTTTACCACCTAGCAACGCCCCTGCCCCTAACTACAATCTAATGGAACCAATTGCCTTCAGAAGTAACCTAAATAGTAAATAGAGTCCCCCTGTGAGTAATGTAATCTCAGTATAAATACAGCTGTTCTGTGAAGCCCTCAGAGGTTTGTTAGAGAACCTTAGTGAACAAACAGCACCATGAAGGCCAAGGAACACACCAGACAGGTCAGGGATAAAGTTGTGGAGAAGTGTAAAGCAGGGTTAGGTTATAAAAAAATCTTCCAAGCTTTGACCATCCCACGGAGCGCTGTTCAATCCATCATGGGAAAATGGAAAGAGCAGGGCTTTTTTTCAGCGGGAACGTGGGGGAACGCAGTTCCGGTACCTCCAGCAATGTATGCATGTAATGGCAAGGAGTGCTGCAGGGTCTATTGATGCTGACTGCTGGGAGATCTATTGCCACTGGCAGGGATCTATTTTTGAATTGGAGTCATATGGTGTCGGGGGGGGGGGGGGTCAATTGTTGCTGGGAGAGATCTACTGTTGAGGGAGAAGTCTGTTGCTAGCTGCTGGAAGATCTGTTGTCGCTGGGGTAGTATTTTGTTGCGGGGGGGGGGTCCATTGTTGCTGGTAAGTCTATTGTTGTGTGGGAGATCTATTGTTGCTGGGTGGGGTCTGCTGTTGTTGGGGGGGGTCTATTGTTGCTGGAGTGAAGGCTATAGTTACAGGGGATCGATTTTACTGTCTTTCTTGTTATCCTTAACAAATTCCATGCAAATATCTCTTAGTGGCACAAAATGATACTTGGATCTGTATTCTCTAAAAGGGGCGGTACTGGGTGCTGGGTAGGAGGAGGAACCAAGGGACTGTGCTCAGAGGTGGGTAGGGGGCAGAAACGAAGGGTAACTCAGAAGGGGGGAGTCCCGGCACCTATTCTCTGAGAAAAAAAAGGTCTGGGAAAGAGTATGGCACACCTGCAACCCTACCAAGACATGGCTGTCCACCTAAACTGACCGGCCGGACCCCTACCAAAACATGGCCGTCCACCTAAACTGACCGGCCGGACCCCTACCAAGACATGACCGTCCACCTAAACTGATCGGTCGGACCCCTACCAAGACATGGCCGTCCACCTAAACTGACCGGCCGGACCCCTACCAAAACATGGCCGTCCACCTAAACTGACTGGCCGGACACCTACCAAGACATGACCGTCCACCTAAACTGACTGGCCGGACCCCTACCAAGACATGGCCGTCCACCTAAACTGACCGGCCGAACCCCTACCAAGACATGACCGTCCACCTAAACTGATCGGTCGGACCCCTACCAAGACATAGCCGTCCACCTAAACTGACCGGCCGGACCCCTACCAAAACTTGGCCGTCCACCTAAACTGACCAGCCGGACCCCTACCAAGACATGACCGTCCACCTAAACTGATCGGTTGGACCCCTACCAAGACATGGCCGTCCACCTAAACTGACCGGCCGGACCCCTACCAAGACATGGCCGTCCACCTAAACTGATCGGCCAGACCCCTACCAAGACATGACCGTCCACCTAAACTGATCGGTTGGACCCCTACCAAGACACGACTGTCCACCTAAACTGACCGGCCGGACCCCTACCAAGACATGGCCGTCCACCTAAACTGATCGGTTGGACCCCTACCAAGACATGGCCGTCCACCTAAACTGATCGGCTGGACCCCTACCAAGACATGGCTGTCCACCTAAACTGATCGGCCGGACCCCTACCAAGACATGGCCGTCCACCTAAACTGGGGGTCTTCAAACTATGGCCCTCCAGTTGTTCGGGAACTACAATTCCCATCATGCCTACTTATGCCCGTGAATGTCAGAGTTTTACAATGCCTCATGGAAGGTGTAGTTCCGCAACAGCTGGAGGGCCGTAGTTTGAGGATCCCTGAGTCCTAAACTGACCAGCCGGGCAAGGAGAGCATTCATCAGAGAAGCAGCCAAGAGGTCCATGGGAACTCTGGAGGAGCTGCAGAGATCCACAGCTCAGGTGGGAGAATCTGTCCACAGGACAACTATTAGTCGTGCGCTCCACAAATCTGCCCTTTATGGAAGAGTGAGAAGAAGAAAGCCATTGGTGGAAGAAAGCCATAAGAAGTCCTGTTTGCAGTTTGTGGTCGACCTGAGGGCCTGAGAGCCAGAGAAAAGCTGCAGAACTGACTGGAAGGGAAACATGGAAAGGATCTGATCCTGCATATAGTAAGTACAGATCTGTGTCTTGTGAGGGCCATCCCTTCTGCTAGAAGAGTCAGTGAACGGGTGTCAGTAAAGGGGGTGCTAGTGAGCGTCCTGAAGATAAAGTAGTTGCATCAAGTCTGCTGCTATAAAAAGCAAGAGGACTTAATTTTTCCATACAAGTGGCAATATGGGTCAAAGCAGTGTGACTGCTTCCACAAATAGGGAACTTTGTGCAATATTAAATATTACATCAACAGCGCATATCCTGGAACAAGATGGTATAGGAAAAATGCTGGGTGGAATAGTGTGTAGATTGGTGATACCTGGTGTGTTGGTATTGACACCAATAAGTCTACCTGTGACTTGGGGGTTGCTGCTGCAAACAGCCCTGAGGGTGTTTGTATGATACTAGATAGTATAGCGAATATCACCTACAGCGCATACCTAAATATAGGGGCTGTGTGATGCCACCTATACACTATTCTCGTGTGCTGAATAAATCACAAACAATATTGTGCATATACTAGCGATGCACCGAATGTTCGGCAACCGAAATTATTCGGCCGAAAATAGCCAAAAAATAAGTAAATAGGCCGAATAAATTTTGCCGAACAATGACGTTTTTAATGACGCGGATGGTGGGTCGGTAAGCCCAGATTGCGGGTCCCCGACCGGCGACCCGCCATCCCCGAGCATCACTGTAAACATAGCCGGAGGCACTACAGGAAGCAGAGCGGATGCTTCCTGTATAGCACCGGCTTCTGTCACAGGCGGAGTGATACCAAATGTACTCCGCCTCCGCCTGTGACAGGGCACAGGAGCCATACAGCAAACATCGACTCTGCAGATGGGAGGGAGGGAGGTAAGGAGAGACATGAGAGGACAGAGACACGAGAGGACAAGAGAGAGAGACACGAGAGGACAAGAGAGAGAGTGAGAGGACAAGAGAGAGAGTGAGAGGACAAGAGAGAGAGAGAGGACAAGATAGAGAAAGAGAGAGACATGAGAGGACGAGAGGACAAGAGAGAGAGAGAGACATGAGAGGACAAGAGAGAGAGAGAGAGAGAGGACAAGAGAGAGAGAGAGACATGAGAGGACAAGAGAGAGAGAGGACAAGAGAGAGAGAGAGAGAGAGAGAGACATGAGAGGACAAGAGAGAGAGAGTGAGAGACATGAGAGGACAAGAGAGAGAGAGAGTGAGAGGACAAGAGAGAGAGAGTGAGAGGACAAGAGAGAGAGAGAGACATGAGAGAGAGTGAGAGGACAAGAGAGGACAAGAGAGAGAGGACAAGAGAGAGAGAGAGAGACACGAGAGGACGAGAGAGAGAGAGAGAGAGGACAAGAGAGAGAGAGAGACGTGAGAGGACAAGAGAGGACAAGAGAGAGAGAGAGAGAGGACAAGAGAGAGAGAGGACAAGAGAGAGAGAGAGACATGAGAGGACGAGAGAGAGAGAGAGAGAGAGAGAGAGAGACATGAGAGGACAAGAGAGAGAGAGAGAGAGAGAGAGAGGACAAGAGAGAGAGAGAGACATGAGAGGACGAGAGAGAGAGAGAGAGAGAGAGACATGAGAGGACAAGAGAGAGAGAGAGAGAGGACAAGAGAGAGAGAGAGACATGAGAGGACAAGAGAGAGAGAGAGGACAAGAGAGAGAGAGAGAGGACAAGAGAGAGAGAGATACATGAGAGGACAAGAGAGAGAGAGAGAGACATGAGAGGACAAGAGAGAGAGAGAGTGAGAAGACAAGAGAGAGAGAGAGACATGAGAGGACAAGAGAGAGAGAGTGAGAGGACAAGAGAGAGAGAGTGAGAGGACAAGAGAGAGAGAGAGAGAGAGAGAGACATGAGAGGACAAGAGAGAGAGAGAGAGACATGAGAGGACAAGAGAGAGACATGAGAGGACAAGAGAGAGAGAGGACAAGAGAGAGAGAGAGAGACATGAAAGGACAAGAGAGAGAGAGAGAGACCTGAGAGGACAAGAGAGAGAGAGACCTGAGAGGACAAGAGAGATATTTGCTGGAATGTTCAAAAATTTTCAGTGTTAAATAAATATTTTGAAATTGTATTTTTGTTATTTGATTTATTTATCTGAAAAGCAACACAAAATAGTAAAAAGCTAATTTTTACCATTTAATTATTGTAATGGTGAAAAAATTGGCAAAGTAAATGGAAAAAATGCGAAACACCGCGTTCGGTATTCGGCCTTTGGCCTTCGGCCAAGCATTTCATTATTATTCGGCTTCGGCTTCGGCCAAGAATTTCATTTCGGTGCATCCCTAGCATATACTGTGCCAGATTTTACTTTGCAGTCATAAACGGAAATAGTGCACACACTAATCACGTGTGCTTAGTTGACCAAAAGACAGTAAAGTGCCCTCACATTCTTATGTTGTTCCATGACCTTATGCAAATTCTTCTACCCTCATTATCTGAAACCTGATTCGCTTACTACTGTTCGACCTGGTCGTATTCTGACCTACTGCCCACTTCTAATACCTCTTACCTGACCTTTGTTATCAGCTAGTATGTCTACTTGATTTTGATGTAACATTATTGTTTTGTATTTACAGTTGTTATACTTTAACCACTTTACCACCAGAGGATTTTGCTGTCCTACGTCTGGGCCACTTTTTGCGATTCGGCGCTGTGCAACTTTAACTGACAATTGCGGGGTCGTGCGACACCGTTTCCAAACGAAATTTACGTCCTTTTTTTCCCCACAAACAGAGCTTTCTTTTGGTGGTATTTGATCGCCTGTGCAATTTTTACTTTTTTGCGCTATAAACAAAAAAAAGAGCGTAAATTTTGAAAAAACAACAATATTTTTCACATTTTTTTATATGAAATTCCCCACAAAAAAATGTAAAAATTAAATTTTTTTTAAATTTTTGGCCAATTTGTTTTCTGCTACCTATGTTTGGTAAAAAAAATCGCAATAAGCGTATTTTGATTGGTTTGCGCAAAAGTTATTGCGTTTACTAACCAAGGGAAAGATTTCTGTCATTTTTGGTGGGTTTTTTTAACGCGTAATGGCGGCGATCTGCGATTTTTTTTTGCGGGACTGCGACATTGCGGCTGACAGATCGGACCCCTGACTGACATTTTTGACACTTTTGGGGGTACCAGTGACATTACTACAGTAATCAGTGCTATACATATACACTGTCACTGTAAAAATGACACTGTCAGGGAAGGGGTTAATTTTATTGGAGAGGGAGGGGTTAATGTATGCCTGGTGCTTACTGACGTGTGTGGGGGGAGGTGACTGAGTGACACAGGGACAGATCGCAGGTTGAGCTATGCTGAACCCTGCAATCTGACCCTGCCTGTCACTTAGGAGATCCGCCCGCTTGTGTTTACACAAGCGGGCGGATCTCCACACTAGATCCCCGACGATCGGGGAAGAGCAGCGGCGATCGCCGCTGCTCCTCCCCTGGCCCGACTCCCGCTGTGACTCTGCGCGCCGCCGAGAAAGGGGAGTGTCTGATGGCGTAGATCTACGTCGTCAGACGATATCGAGCCACTTTGCCGCAGTACTATTACCGTACGCAGACGGCAAGTGGTTAATAAAAACTATTGAGATAAAAGACAGTAAAGTGCATAGACTGTGCTTATTTTTGGTTGTGCAAACAGAATAATATACACACTTATAAAATAAATCATATTACAGTGGTGACCTAAAAGTTCATTAAAAAGTCCAATAATCAGAAGAAAGTGCTTGGTGCATAGAGATAGTGTCCATGTACTCCAAAATTAAATAGTAATGCCCAGTGACTGTTCTAACTTCAGTGTCGATATTTTCAAATCAACAGTGCAATGGTGGTGTCACCCTCCGTGCTCCTGTATACATGGGGTAGGCAATGCAAGCTCACCAGATGTTGTTGACCCCCCAATGTCTTACGACAAGTGGGTCAAATGAGCTTGTATGGTGAGTGTCCATCGGGGTCCCAGCTGTCCGTGTTCGGGTGGTCCTGGATCCTGTAAAGGATATTGTGCTGGATCAGCGTGTGGGAGAAGCCAGGGGGAATAAGAACAGATGAAGAGCTTGATGTCTATGCATCCATGTGGATGGAATGACTTCTAGCTCTTCATCTCGCTCCCACTGTATTCAGTCACAGCGGGAGTCGGGCCAGGGGAGGAGCAGCGGCGATCGCCGCTGCTCTTCCCCGATCGTTGGGGATCTAGTGTGGAGATCCGCCCGCTTGTGTAAACACAAGCGGGCGGATCTCGTAAGTGTCAGGCAGGGTCAGATTGCAGGGTTCAGCATAGCTGAACCCTGGATCTGTCCTTGTGTCACATAGTCCCCTCCCCCCACACACGTCAGTAAGCACCAGGCATACATTAACCCCTCCCTCTCCAATAAAATTAACCCCTTCCCTGCCAGTGTCATTTTTACAGTAACAGTGCATATTTATAGCACTGATTACTGCAGTAATGTCACAGGTACCCCCAAAAGTGTCAAAAATGTCAGTCAAGGGTCCGATCTGTCCGCCGCAATGTCGCAGTCCCACAAAAAAAATTGCAGATCGCCGCCATTACTCGTTAAAAAAAAAACACCAAAAATGACAGAAATCTTTCCCTTAGTTAGTAAACGCAATAACTTTTGCGCAAACCAATCAAAATACGCTTATTGTGAATTTTTTTACCAAACATAGGTAGCAGAAAACAAATTGGCCAAAAATTTAAAAAAATTTTGATTTTTACATTTTTTTGGGGGGAATTTCATATAAAAAATGTGAAAAATATTGTTGTTTTTTCAAAATGTACGCTCTTTTTTTGTTTATAGCGCAAAAAAGTAAAAATTGCACAGGCGATCAAATACCACCAAAAGAAAGCTCTGTTTGTGGGAAAAAAAGGACGTAAATTTCGTTTGGAAACGGTGTCGCACGACCGCGCAATTGTCAGTTAAAGTTGCACAGCGCCGAATCGCAAAAAGTGGCCCAGACATAAGACAGCAAAATCCTCTGGTGGTAACGTGGTTAAAGTATAACAGCTGTAAATACAAAACAGTAATGTTACATCAAAATCAAGTAGGCATACTAGCTGATAACAAAGGTCAGGTAAGAGGTATTAGAAGTGGGCAGTAGGTCAGAATACGACCAGGTCGAACAGTAGTAAGCGAATCAGGTTTCAGATAATGAGGGTAGAAGAATTTGCATAAGGTCATGGAACAACATAAGAATGTGAGGGCACTTTACTGTCTTTTGGTCAACTAAGCACACGTGATTAGTGTGTGCACTATTTCCGTTTATGACTGCAAAGTAAAATCTGGCACAGTATATGCACAATATTGTTTGTGATTTATTCAGCACACGAGAATAGTGTATAGGTGGCATCACACACCCCCTATATTTAGGTATGCGCTGTAGGTGATATTCGCTATACTATCTAGTCAGGGCCGGTGCTAGACTATTTTACGCCTAGGCAAGACCAGCTACTTGCGCCCCCCTCCCCAAAAAAAAAAAAAGGGAAGGGGTTAAATACTCCTCTATGTCATACCCAGTGACCCTGATCTGATGGTTCCTCCATGTTATGCTTTCATACCCATTGACCCCCATATTCCTCCATGTCACACCCGGGGACCCTAATGTCCCTTCGTGTCACACCCAGGGACTTTGATGTTTTTCCATGTCACACCCTTGGACCCCAATATTCCTCCGTGTCATGCTGTCATACCCACTGACCCTGATGTTCCTCCGTGTCACACCCAAGGACCCCTGTGTTCCTCCATGTCATGCTGTCATACTCAGTGACCCCAATGTTCCTCTATGTCAGACCCTGATGTTTCTCCATGTCACACCTGGGGACCCCGATGTTCCTCCGTGTCACACTTGGGGACCCCAGTCCCCAATGGCTCACCCAAGGACCACAATTCCTCATGGCACACCCAGTGACCCCTATCCTCCATGTCACACCTGGTGACTCTGATTCCCCATGGCACACCTGGTGACCCCGATTCCCTTTCATACCAGGGATGCTCCATGTAACACCCAGGGACCAGCTCAGTGCAGAGAGTCACTTCCTGCCTGGGGTTAAGGCCGTTCAGCTCCAGCTGAAGAGGATCATCATGCAGGCAGCACTCTGGTGGGCTCCATTCCTGCCTCTTGGGGCCCCTCCAACAGTAGTGGAAAGCCAGGGCCTGATAGTTCCATCACTGCCCAAGACACCTGGCATCTTTCTCTGTCCCTTCTTCCTCCCCTACCGCCACCTCTCCCCTCAGCTCACAATAATCATTCATGATGGAGAGAGATTGCCGACTCCTGGCTGCGCCCCAAGGTGGCAATGCACCCTAGGCAGCTGCCTAGTTTGCCTAGTGGAAGCACCGGCCATGTAACTAGTATCATATAAACACCCTCAGGGCTGTTTGCAGCAGCAACCCCCAAGTCACAGGTAGACTTATTGGTGTCAATACCAACACACCAGGTATCACCAATCTACACACTATTCCACCCAGCATTTTTCCTATACCATCTTGTTCCAGGATATGCGCTGTTGATATAATATTTAATATTGCACAAAGTTCCCAGTTCTCACCCCTAGGGGTTAATCACAGCCACAATCCAATATCACATCTAGTATAGAGATTGGCGCAAGTGTTTTTCCATTTCCATATGCTTCCACAAATAACCTGGTGAGGCCCAGTGAGAGTTGTCCTCATCTACTATATATAGTTCAGCTAGAGTATCCCACTATTCCCTTCTCCCATCCAAGTACCACAATAAACATAAAACCAAATGCCCCGGACCAGTGGCAGCTGGTGCTCCATGGGGGGGGGGGCAGCTAACGGACCACACCATACCCCCCCCCCAAGGGCCACACCAGCCCGCACACCATACCCCCCCCACCCAGACCACACCAGCCCACACACCGGTCCCCGGCTCACTCACCCCTCATTTGGGACATGTGGATGGGCAGCAATAGTGTCAGGAGAAGAAGCAGATAGAGGCTAGCTTTCTGGTGGCAGAGGTGAGTAGCCTGGAGCACTGTTTCTGTGGCTGTATCAGCTGTACTGGGTGAGTAGAGAGGTCTCAGCCAGTGACCTGCAGTTGAGTGGATGCAGATTTTTTTTATCAAACTCTGCTGGGATACAGCAGCGGCGGCGGTTTCCCCCTCAGTGAAGTCTTCTGTGTCTCCTCCCTCCTTCTACTTGCCAATGGCATGGCTTCGCCTTTCGGCCAATCGGGAAACGGGTCTCAGGACCCGCTTCCTGATTGGCCAGGAGGAGGATCCGTGGGGCAATAGCCCATATTCATGTGCTATTGTCACACAACTGGGTGGGCTCAGAGCGCAGTGCTCTGCGTCCCGAGCCTACCCTTTTTTGAAGCCAATTAGAGCCTCTGGCTCTAATCACGTGCTTCAAAAAAACCCATTGAATTCCATGCGCCCGGTGCCCCTGCATGTAGATTAGGGGGGAAGATGCATGGATAAGGGGGGCAGTGCCCCTGTGCCCCCCAATACACCAGCCGCCACTGCCCTGGACTGTTTATTTAGAAACGAGAAAACGGGAGAAGGGTTGGATGTGTGAGAAATCCCCTAGTGACTGTCTGGAGGTAATCAGAGGAGGCCTAAGAAGTCATCACACAGCAAGCCCAACGGGGACTGTGCTACGCAGGGATAACTTTTGCTGTAAGCTTTTGTGCGAGATATTCTACCTTTCAAAAAATGTGGGTATTGTGAAGTGTTCTGTTTCCATTTTCGTGTGGAAAACCTAATAAACATTATTGAAAAAAAAAGAGACATTTTATAGAGATGCAGCCACACATTCCTTACAAGAAAGCTAGATGGGGTCTCCAGAACAGACCTGGTTGGATTAAATCTGGCAACACCCTACTGAGTGATTGGCATACTGTAGAGTAGAGTACCAGTATTGGTTAAGTTGGCCAAGTTTATCGGCTCGGTGAGTAGGACCATGGGCCGTTGTTGTTTTGTAAGATGGGTGAATAATACTTAACATGGAAAAGGAACTCATGGGCAAGTTAACAGGTAGAGGATAGTAATAAGAGAAGAAGATGGAAAGGGGTAGGGGGATGTGGAGGAGGGAGGTATAGGAAGGGGTAGGGGAATGTGGAGGAGGAAGGTATAGGAAGGGGTAGGGGGATGTGGAGGAGGAAGAAATAGGAAGGGGTAGGAGGATGTGGAGGAGAAAGGTATAGGAAGGGGTAGGGGGATGTAGAAGAGAAAGGTATAGGAAGGGGTAGGGGGATGTGGAAGAGAAAGGTATAGGAAGGGGTAGGGGGATGTGGAGGAGGAAGAAATAGGAAGGGGTAGGGGGATGTGGAGGAGGAAGGCATAGGAAAGGGTAGGGGATGTGGAGGAGGAAGGTATAGGGAGGGGTAGGAGGATGTGGAGGAGGAAGATATAGGAAGGGGTAGGGGGATGTGAAGGAGGATGGTATAGGAAGGGGTAGGAGGATGTGGAGGAGGAAGGTATAGGAAGGGGTAGGAGGATGTGGAGGAGGAAGATATAGGAAGGGGTAGGGGAATGTGGAGGAGGAAGATATAGGAAGGGGTTGATGAAGAAGGGGATGTGGAGGAGGAAGATATAAGAAGGGGTAGGGGGATGTGGAGGAGGAAGGGGTAGGGGGATGTGGAGGAGGAAAGTATAGGAAGGGGTAGGGGGATGTGGAGGAGGAAGGTGTAGGAAGGGGTAGGGGGATGTGGAGGAGGAAGGTATAAGAAGGGGTAGGGGGATGTGGAGGAGGAAGGTATAGGAAGGGGTAGGGGGATGTGGAGGAGGAAGGTATAGGAAGGGGTAGGGGGATGTGGTGGAGGAAGGTATAGGTAGGGGTAGGGGGATGTGAAGGAGGAAGATATAGGAAGGGGTAGGGGGATGTGGAGGAGGAAGATATAGGAAGGGGTTGATGTAGAAGGGGATGTGGAGGAGGAAGATATAAGAAGGGGTAGGGGGATGTGGAGGAGGAAGGGGTAGGGGGATGTGGAGGAGGAAAGTATAGGAAGGGGTAGGGGGATGTGGAGGAGGAAGGTATAGGAAGGGGTAGGGGGATGTGGAGGAGGAAGGTATAGGAAGGGGTAGGGGGATGTGGAGGAGGAAGGTATAGGATGGGGTAAGGGGATGTGGAGGAGGAAGGTATAGGAAGGGGTAGGGGGATGTGGAAGAGGAAGGTATAGGAAGGGGTAGGAGGATGCAGAGGAGGAAGGTATAGGATGGGGTAGGGGGATGTGGAGGAGGAAGATATAGGATGGGCAGGGCCGGTGCTTCCACTAGGCAAACTAGGCAACCGCCTAGGGCGCATTGCAACTTAGGGGTGCAGCCATGAGTCGGCACTCTCTGTCCATCATGAATGATCCTTGTGAGCTGAGGGGAGGGGGCCACAGTGGGGGAGGAAGAATGGACAGAGGAAGATGCCAGGTGTTTGGGGCAGTGGCTGAACTACCAGGCCCTGGCTTTCCACCACTGTTGGGGGGGGGGCCCAAGAGCCAGAAAGGGAGCCCACAGGAGTGCTGCCTGCATGATGATCCTCTTTGGCTGGAGCTGAGGGGTGTAAACCCTGGGCAGGAAGTGACTCTCTGCACTGAGCTGGTGGGCAGCCGTTAATTTCCCTGGGTCGGTATTAAGCAGGGAGCAGAGGAGAGCTGAACCTGACCCCAAGCTTGGCACTGGAGGGCGGCACCTTTGCTGGAGCAGAAACAACAAGGCACCGGAATGGTCTAAGGAGGTTGGGGATTAGGGATGTGCGAAGCTATCTGACTGCTGCTTCTCCCTTCACCAGGAGCCGGTTGGAGCTGTGGTGAGCACTGTGGTCCTGGAGAGGAGCATCCTAGGAGAAGGAAACAGCAGGATCACGGTGAAGGAGGGCAAAGTGCGGACCACTCTCTTCATACCGCCCAGAGTGTCCCCAGAACAGGGGATCAGGGTCCCTGGGTGTGACATGGGGGTTCCCTGGTGTGAAAGGGAATCAGGGTCTCCAGGTGTGCAATGGGGGTTAGGGGTCACCGGATGTAACAGGGTTTTGGGGTCACCAGGTGTGCCATGAGGAATTGGGGTCCCTGGGTGTGCTATGGGGGATTGAGGTTCCCAGGTGTGACATGGAGGAACATCCGGGTCCCCAGGTGTGACATGGAAAAACATCAGGGTCTCTGGGTATGACATGGAGGAACATCAGGTGCCCCTGGTGTGACATGGAGGATCATCGGGGTCCCTTGGTGTGGCATAGAGGGACATTAGGGTCTCAAGGTGTGACATGGAGGAATATGGGGGTCACTGGGTATGACAGCATAACATAGAGGAACCATCAGATCAGGGTCACTGCGTATGACAGAGGAGTTTTTAACTCCTTCCCTTTTTACTTTATTTTTTTGGGGGCGGGGTGGGGGGGGGCGCGCGTAGCTGGTCTTGCCTAGGGCGTAAAATAGTCTAGCACCGGCCCTGAGTATGGGGTAGGGGGATGTGGAGGAGGAAGGTATAGGAAGTGGTAGGGGGATGTGGAGGAGAAAGGTATAGGAAGGGGTAGGGGGATGTGGAGGACGAAGGGATAGGAAGGGGTAGGGTGATGTGGAGGACGAAGGTATAGTAAGGGATAGGGGAATGTGGAGGAGGAAGGTATTTGAATGGGTAAGGGGGACCCCACAAGGTGGTCTTTTTAGGTCTCCAACAACATGTGATGTTCCACAGTGGGTGTGTTGGGGTGCCATTCAGAATTGCATGAACATTGTCCCCTTACTAAGAACAGGTGCATTCACGGTAACCACATGTAAAGCGCACATCAAACTGATCTTAAACGAAATACGTTTTTTTCTGAAAGTCCTATAAATGTGACCTCCAGCCTTCCCTTCAGTCTTGCACAGTTGCACAGGCCTAGTGGTATTTTCTTATCACTCCTGTGCCATTATTGACTAAACTAGCTCCTTGGTGAGAACCTTGCTAGGCCTCTGTGGATACCGCAACTGTTGCTGCACCTGTTACTTCAGGCGATACTGCACCTGTTACTGCCTGCGTTCTTGTACATGTGACCACCAGTATTCTACACCTTTTACCATAAGTAAAAACGCTAGTGTTAGCATCTGTATTCTGCAAGAAACCTTTTCATCCTTTAACTTGCATTCTTCTAAATGCATTAACTTTTAAACTTTCATGCCGCTTCCTTGACTTTGGTACCTTATTCCTGGTCCTACCCACAAGCTGATTGGTCCTTCTGTCATATGACAGTCTCACGTGGGTTTGTGCTGAACTCAGTTTGGTCTGAACCCATGTGAGGCTGTCACATGACAGCAGGCCGCCATCTCAATCAGCTGTGGTCATGCAATTTCCCACCCCCCCATATAACAAAGAGACAGGCATGCTGGTGCCATCATTGGCCTAGCATGGTCATATGTGGACAATATCATTGAACAATATACAGCCATGTGGCCATAATGGGTCTATGATGTCAACAGCATGCCCACCCCTTGTTATGTGTGGCTGCAGAGTGAAGGACAGGGTTCGTACGGTCCTGGAAATCCCAGAAAAGTCATGGAATTTTTAGATGACACTTTCCAGGCCTGGGAAAGTCATGGAAAATTAGTAAACCCCACTAGGTTTTGGAAAAGTCATGGAATATGAGAACTGTGGAGGAGTGGGAAGCGGATGCTTAATGATATTTTGGTTAATTATTTTATTGCCTAATGATTTTATTGCCACATATTTAAATCGGTGTAAGCGTCCTTCCGGGTCCGCGGTATGCGCTTACTGTCACTGGCCAGCAGCAGCAGCAGCAGCCGAGGAGATGAACCAATCAGGCAGCGGGGAGGGCCGGCCACGGTTTGCCCTGAGACTGTGACTGGCCAGCAGCAGCAGCAACAACCGGGAGATTACAACCAATCAGGCAGCGGAAGGGTCACTGGAGGGCGGGCCGGCCACATGAACGTGATGACGTGGGGGTGCTGTAACCGAAACGGTTACAGCCCCCTTCCGCGTCATCACGTTCATGTGGCTGGCCCGCCCTCCAGTAACTCATGATGAAAAGTATGAGAGGTGGCTGGAGAGAGATCCGGACCCGGCACGTGCTAAATGTACAGTGTGTGTCGTAAAACGTTTGACATTTCGAACATGGGAGAGGCAGCGCTGTCTAGCCACGCTAAAGGTGCAAAGCACCAGTCCAGTACAGCTTCCAATCCGATCACTGGCTTTTTCACCCATGCGCCTGAAGTGACACCAGCTCCTAGCTGCGGCAGCAGTGCTTCCATCTCATCCACTGTAAAACAAGGGACCATTTTGAGTCACGCTGTATCCAGAAACGAAACCCTAACTACAGAGATGCTGTACACTACAAAGATTGTCATCTATTTTGTCATCTATTTTAGTAAAAATATGCTGGGTGTGACATGGATTTTCTTCTTATTTAACATGTATACATAGACATTTCATGAAACTTTAGGTCATGAATATTTACGTGAAGTCATGGAAAAGTCATGGAATTTTATTGGTAAAAATGTGTATGAACCCTGGAAGGAATTCCATGGCTGCAGCTGACTGGACCTCCTGTCATGTCTCCCATGGGTTTGGACTGAACATTAGCTTATCATTAGTCACAGGACAAGCAATAACTTTATACTTGATGTTAGGTTTGATAACATCTGATTAAATAATAACCACATGGATGCAATAACTCTTGATGTTTTTACAGAACCAGATGTCCAATGTCAGTGATGAAACGGAACCAGACATCTTTTACACTCATGGGCATTTGTTCACTGTCGTGGCCTTATCTTTTACGACCCTCGTAGGAGTCCCCGGTAATTTTCTGGTGCTTTGGGTTACTGGAGTGAAGATGAAGTGGACCATGACTACTATTTGGTTTTGGAACCTTGCTGTGGCCGATATTATCTGCTGCCTATGTCTCCCGTTCATTATAGTGCAGTACTTCTTCTCAGACTGGCTGTACGGTCACGCGCTCTGCAAGATTTTACCTTTTCTCATTTCTTCAAACATGTTCGCTAGCGTCTTCACCTTGGTGGCTATCAGTGTTGATCGTTGCATCCTGGTTGTCTATCCTATTTGGGCCCGAAATCACAGAGGAGTTCGAAAGGCGTGGATGACATGCTTGGCTATTTGGATGATGTCCTCCATAATGTGTCTACCTAAGTTTCTGTACCGAACTTTAGTCACTTCTAACAGTACAGCTCGATGCATTTCTGAACCACACATAATAGAGCCCACCACTTACATCTATATGGTTTTTGGTTTTCTGCTTCCATTTTTAATCATTTCTATCTGTTACATTTCTGTGGCTTTTATATTACAAAATAGAAGATTTACAGAAGTTGGTAATAAAATCATCAAGGTGTCTTTAGGGATCATAGTCGCATTTTTCCTCACCTGGGCCCCCTACCATATCATGGGTGTAATTCTGCTATTCACGCAAAATAAAGTAGTGGACATTTTTGACCTTCTTTCGCAGTCTATGGCCCTGTTCAATAGTTGCATCAACCCAATAGTCTACGTCTTCATGGGGAGAGATATGAAGCATAAGGTGAGACAGTCTATTGCGGGACTCATGCAAAATACACTTAGTGAAAGCTTGTCAAGCAGCTCGTCAACTCGCAGGTCGCACCTGGGGACTGAAGACGTGCCTCTACAGAGAGGATCTTCATGTAAAATACAAACTGGTGCCAAAGGACAATTGCCAAGCTAATGAAAGGAAGATCTCTGCTTGAATGTTTAGATGGATCTGTAGTATTTTTTGTTGTATTAGCGATTGTGATCAACTGGCCAATGGAAATGTCATGCATGCCATACGTGAGAAGATATCTTATACAAGGCACAGCCTACTGCTGTTTGTCCTGCTAGGCCAATAGTTGTTAGTAGCCCATGCATTAGGCCTAGGGTTAGGCTGCCCAACCTACTTGCTAAATCATATGACGTAACCCATGATAATGAAAGCACTGGTCATCAAATACAACTTTCTCTAGTGTCTGGCCTTTCCCTTTCCCTACAAACATAAAAAAGCCTCTAGAACAGGGGCGTAGCTACAGAGGTTGCAGGGGTTGCAATTGCAACCGGGCCCCATGCTCCAGGGGGCCCATGCAGCTCCCCTGTACACCTGGATAGGAGGGGCAGCAGGGGCAGCATGTAGAGAAATCACTGTCCACCTTTTACCTCCTGTAGTTGCAGTAGGAAAATGGAGGAGGTTGGTTCCTCTGTATGCTGCCCCCTCCACTCCTCCTATCCAGTTCACTTGTTTTCTGCTGTCTCTGGGCCCCTGTGTGCTCCCCTGGCCCCCCCCCCCTTACTGTGCTGCCCCCCTTCCCTCTCCTGCCGGCTGCTGCAGGGGATGTGTCACAATAGAGAACCAGGAAGGGGTCAGTAAATATGTAATTTACCAGCTCCTTCCTTTTCTGAATGGACAGAGTCATAGTCCGTCACATTGTAAAAAAATAAAATAAAATGATAAAAAATAATACAATTAAAATACCAAAAAAAACCTACTAACACCAGTGGGTGAACTTCTAGGATCGCAAAAGTCACAGTTGCGACCGGCCCCTGGCATTCTACCACCGTGGGAAGGCCCCAAGATGGCGGTAAGGGGCCCACTGCAGAACTTGTGAAAGGGTCCTGCAACGAGAGTAAAGGGCCCCAGGATCAGTGGAAAGAGCACCAGGCTTGAGGGTAAGGGCCCCGGCCAGGGGTCCGGGGGGGCCCTTAATGGTTTCTTGCACCGGGGCCCTAAAGGTTCTAGTTACGCCTCTGCTCTAGAATATATATAGCATTTTGTTATGGGACTTTTAAGGTGCGGACATATCAATAAATCATGGAGAAAAAAACATTTTGATAAAATAATTTTTACAAATTTTATTCAAAACATTTAACAGTGTTTTTTTTCATAAAAACCATATAAAAAGAGAAAATGAATAACTATTTAGTGCCTGCTCAACATGTTTCGCCATCTATCGATAGCTTCTTCAGGAGACTGACGAGCATCTTTAATAAGTTATTTTTCTCTATAGGAGACTAAATTTGTGCCTGATTTGGAATGAGCCAAGATGGAAAAGCCTCTTAACCGGTTGCCGACCGCCGCAAGTACATATACTGTGGCGGTCAGCCCCGGCCAGGCAAAGTGACGTACCGGTACGTCACTAGCCTGTCACTGGCTTGTGAGCCAATAGCGGCCGAGCGCGCGCCCGCTGTGGCGCGCGCCTGCCCCGGCTCGTTCCCTAACAAGTCACTCGCGATCGTTTGCCGGGAAGGGAGAAAGGCAGGCGGCTAATGTAAACAAAGCCGCCTGTCATTCTCCCCTGTGTAAAAATGGAGATCAGACAGTTCTACTATGTAGGACCGTTGATCTCTGTTTTTACACTAGTAGCCATGTCCCAATCACAGTTAGAAGCATGCCCCTAGGACACACTTAACCCCTCCCTCTCCAATACAGTTAACCCCTTCCCTGCCAGTGTCATTTTTGCAGTAACAGTGCATATGTATAGCACTGATTACTGTAGAAATGTCACTGGTAACCCCAAAAGTGTCAAAAATGTCAGCCAAGGGTCCGATCTGTCTGCCGCAATTGAGGGGGGCTCAATTGCCTCTATATATGTATTCTTTGCTTTAAAGCTTTCATATAGGTTTAATAAGACTTATGTGAAGTGTAAGGAAAGATAAAGATTTTTGAGGAAAAAATCTCTAGGTATCCAATCAAATAACAACAGAAATTGTTATTGACCTGTAGCAATCCTCCCGTCCATTGACCAGTCACAATCTGCCTCACCTCCATTGCTCAAGGAGATAGAGATTGTGAGCAAAATTCTCTGGTGCTGTACTTACCTATATTCTTCAAATTAACTTTAGCCAACTCAGTAAACTAAAGTCCAATGGGAAGTGATTACAGGCGTGCTTGCACTTCTCGATTCTGACAAACCTTCCCTGGTTGGTGGAAGGTTGGGTTATCCTTGTTGATTGCTCCACTATAGGCCATAAAAATGCTTCCGTAAATATACATGTGCAAGAAAATAAACCTTTTGAAAGTACACTATATTGTCAAAAGTATTGGGGTGCCTGCCTTTACATGCACATGGCATCACAGTCTTAGTCTGTAGCAGTGGCGGCTGGTGCTCCATGGGTGGGGGGGGGGCAGCAGACGGACCACACCACACAACCCCCAGACCACACCAGCGGCACACCATACCCCCCCCCGGTCGCCGGCTCACTCACCCTCTCACCCTGGACATGTGGAGGGCAGTCGGCAGCCAGCAGCAGCGGCGGTAGCTTCCCCATCTGTCTCCTGCGTCTCCTCCCTTCTCCCTCCTCGGCCAATGGCATGGCTTCTCCTTTTGTCCAATCGGGAAACTTCCTGATTGGCCAGGAGGAGAATCTGTGTGACAATAGCGAATATTCATTCGCCATTGTCATGCAACTGGGTGAGCTCAGGGCGCAGTGCTCTGCGCCCCGAGCCCACCCTTTTTTGAAGCCTATTAGAGCCTCTGGCTCTAATCACGTACTTCAAAATAAAAATAAAATAAACATTGGAATCCATGCGTCTGGCGCCCTGCGTGTAGCTTAGGGTTCAATATTGAGTTGACCCACCCTTTGCAGCTATAACAGCTTCAACCCTTCTGGGAAGGCTGTCCACAAGGTTTAGGAGTGTCTATGGGAATGTTTGACTATTCTTCCAGAAGCGCATTTGTAAGGTCAGGCAATGATGTTGTATGAGCAGGTCTGGCTCTCAGTCTCTGCTCTAATTCATCCCAAAGGTGTTCTATAGGATTGAGGTCAGGACAAGTTCCTCCACCTCAAACTCGCTCCTCCATGTCTTTATTGACCTTGCTTTGTGCACTGGTGCGCAGTCATGTTGGAACAGGAAGGGGCCATCCCCAAACTCCTCCCACAAAGTTAGGAGCATGAAATTGTCCAAAATGTCTTGGTATGCTGACGCCTTAAGAGTTCCCTTCACTGGAACTAAGGGGCCAAGCCCAACCCCTGAAAAACAACCCTACATCATAATCCCCCCCTTCACCAAATGATTTGGACCAGTGCACAAAACAAGGTCCATAAAGACATGGATGAGCAAGTTTGGGCTGGAGGAACTTGACTGGCTTGCACAGAGTCCTGACCCCAACCTGATAGAACACATTTGGGATGAATTAGAGTGCAGACTGCTCATGAGCCCTCTTCCAGGCCAGGAAAGTTATTCTTCTTGGCTGGGAGTCAGATACCCACCAATCGATCAAAACATGGGTGACTCATATGAGTAATACACTCATTCTAGAGAGATATATCTATCAACATAGAGGACAACTAAATAAATTTGAAAAGCTATGGTCTCCATGGCTTGATACCCCTGGATTATCCCCTAGAGAACTGGTTTTAATGAGAACCCTACAATGTTATGTGGAATAGTATCGCCTGGGAGATACCTGGGATCGAGGGAGAGATGTTTGTGAGATATACGCTCCTTGATGGGATTTAGGACATGCTTACTGGACTCTCTTCTCTTCTCTTATATGTATTTGTGTACGCTGAATGATGTGGTTCATGGAGTTGAGCTATGCTCAGTATGAAGAGGTAATAATGCATCAGAAGTACGTAAATCCTATTTTCTGGATGATAAGATATGTATGGTCACAATTTCTGTTATTCTGGAATTGACGATTGATGTTTATCTTTATATCATGTGTACTGTACATATTTTCAATAAAAACTTTTCTGTTTTAAAAATAGTGCAGACTGTAATGATATCCTGCACTGGATATACTAAAAGCTGTTGCAAGCAACCATTTTGTCACGGGCAACTATTTTGTTCGATTTGCTTATAGGACGCCATGACAGTTTAAAAAAAGACCCTCACTCACACAGCCCCCTCCCGAGCTAAATAATTCCTGGAATGCAGAGAGTATTGACTTCACACAAGCCGTTATCTGAACAGATGTCTGGACGGATATCTGTTCTGATACCCAGGCCGGTCGTAAAGCCATAACCGGGTAAAGAAGGATAATGGCTAATGGGTCGTAAAACATTCACACACAAATTCATAACTTTAAACACAAATAAGATATGTCTCTAGAAAGTGTATAGTTAAATGCAAAATAAAATACTGAACTGAATGAGATCATACATGACCACTTTAGCTCCTATGGAAGACAAGCTAGCTGTCAGATGCCTTACGGGTCAGAGGTTACTTTGAGATAGCCTGTGTTTGGTATCTAGGGATATAAAATTCAATGCTGCACAATAATCTATCAGTTTCAAGAAGGCAACTGGTAGATATTGGAAGATATTAATTATGTTATAAGTCTGTCTATACGGGAGGTTCCTTGGTATTGTCGTAAACCTTAGGGCAGCCCATGGCCACTGTGTTTATTGGTCAGGGTCCCCTGCTAACACCCCCTGCAGTCTCAGAGAAAAAGAGAGAAGCAGACGGGGTTGGTGTTCTCATGGTAACATCAAGAAGGAACATCTGTCAAGTTTGAGAACCGATCACAACTGGTTTAGCTTCTGTACTCTGGTAACACCAAGGACATTGAATGCAAGTATACTTACTTCTCAGTTCTATCTTATTTCTCTAAGTTGCTGAATTGTGTCTCTATTTCTTTAAAACGCTTTTTTCTACAAATATTTTATTTGCACCAATTTTAACCTTTTTATTATTAAACTTTATTTTGAAAAGTGTTAATCTTGTCCCTAAGCTCTTAAAGCGGTTGTAAACCTAAAAAAAAAAAAAAAAAACCCTGCAAGACAAAAGCTCATTATGAATTACTTACCTTAGAACGAAGCCCCGAGACGGACCCCCGGACACCGCTGTGGGAGCTGACATGATCCCTCTGCGTCTCTTCCGGGTTCAGAGGCTCCGGCGCTGTGATTGGCCGGAGCCGCGATGACGTCACTCCCGCGCATGCGCGCGGGAGTAATTTTCCGGCAAGCTCCCGCCAAGGAAAGCTGAAGGTCCACCGGACCTTCAGAGCGCATGCGCCACTCGCGCGAGTGGCTGCATGCAGTGAAAATATCTCCTAAACCGTGCGGGTTTAAAAGATATTAACCACTTTACCACCGGAGGATTTTGCTGTCTTACGTTCAGGCCACTTTTTGTGATTCGGCACTGTGCATCTTTAACTGACAATTGCGCGGTCGTGCAACGCCATACCCAAAGGAAATTTACGTCCTTTTTTTCCCACAAACAGAGCTTTCTTTTGGTGGTATTTGATCACCTGTGCGATTTTTACTTTTTGTGTTATAAACGAAAAAATGGCGGTGATCTGCGATGTTTTTTGCGGGACTGCGACATTGCGGCGAACAGATCGGACCCTTGACTGACATTTTTGACACTTTTGGGGGTACCAGTGACATTACTACAGTAATCAGTGCTATAAATATGCACTGTTACTGTAAAAATGACACTGTCAGGGAAGGGGTTAATTTTATTGGAGAGGGAGGGGTTAATGTATGCCTGGTGCTTACTGACGTGTGTGGGGGGAGGTGACTGAGTGACACAGGGACAGATCGAAGGTTCAGCTATGCTGAACCCTGCAATCTGTCACTCCATGTCACTTAGGAGATCCGCCCGCTTTGTTTACACAAGTAGGCGGATCTCCACACTCGATTCCCCGACGATTGGAGAAGAGCGGCGGTGATCACCGCCGCTCCTCCCCTGGCCTGACTCCCGCTGTGACTGAATACAGCGGGAGCGAGCCTCCGGCGGCGCGTGCGCGCCACCCACAAGGGGAGGAGTCCAGCGACGTAGGTCTACGTCGCTGGACGGGAACGAGCCACTTTGCCACAGTACAGTCAACGTGACTGGTCGGCAAGTGGTTAATTGTACCTACAGGTAAGCCTTATTATAGGCTTACCTGTAGTTAAAAGTGGCAAAAAGCGGTATACTACCGCTTTAATGCAAACTAACAAAGAACCTGTCTCTTGAAGAGCGCTAGTGTATAGAATAATCCTCTGAACATTCCTGTCTGTGGTGACAGTGCGTGTTACAGACGATTATTCCAAAATCATAATTGGTATTTCTAAAGTTAAGAGCTTCCTCCGGCTCTGAAAATAAATAAATAAATAATAAAGGAGGTGGTGGCAGTGAAAGGGTTAATTGCTTAATTAGCCCGGTGACAATCGCTCTCAGCCTGCGGGCACCTAGATTGTGGTCCCGCAAGCTGGAAAATCTTTGTGCAGGGTGCAGCCGAGAGTGGCATTGTTACGTAAGTGACGGCAGGGTGTGAGATTGGCTGGTCCTTGGTCACGAGTTAGTGAGAAGGGCAAGGATCTGATACCCGCCACCGTCACACAGACTGCATATGGATGAGCGAGTTTGGGGTGGAGGATCTTGAATGTTCTGCACAGAGTCCTGACCTCAACCCATTAGAACAACTTTGGGAGGAATTAGAGCGGAGACTGTGAGCCAGGCCTTCTTGTCCAACATCAGTACTTGAACTTAGAAATGCGTTTCTCGAAGAATGGGCAAACATTCCCATAGACACACTCCCAAAACTTTATGGACAGCCTTCCCAGAAGAGTTGAAGCTGTTATAGCTGCAGAGGGCGGGCCAACTCAATATTGAACCCTACGGACTAAGACTGGGATGCCATTAAAGTCCATGTGTGTGTAAAGGCAGGCGTCCCAATACTTTTGGTAATACAGTGTATATGTAAAGCTAAAACTTGAGGTGTGAGATATACTGGATTGGTGTAGGGTCCTACTATGGTTAGTTACAGGGTGTTGCGCATACATGTCTAGAATGTTTACGGGTACAATCCAAACATATCTCGGGCCAAAAGTCCCCCACTAGTAATAAAGAAAAAAGGCCAAAATTAAACTCCCTGTTAGCACTGAAGGTCTCAAATTTTTTATACCTAAGGGGTCTGCCTTGTATTGGGTCTTCACCTTATAGCTTTCCTTTCATTGGTGCTACTGTATGTACAGAAGGCAGGGCCTTTTTTCAGCAGGAACGTGGTGGAACGCAGTTCAGGCACCTCCAGCACTGAATGTATGTAATGGTAAGGGGTGATGGTGGTGTGCTGGAGGGTCTAATAATGCTGGCTTCTGGGGGATCTATTGTCACTGGGGGGCAATCTATTGTTCCTGGGGGAATCCTATCTTGAGGGAGGGGGGTCTATTGTTGCTCTTTGGGGGGAGTCCTATGTTTCTGAGTGGTCAATTGTTGCTGGGGAGGGATCTACTGTCGAGGGAGGGGTCTATTGTTGCTCGTTGAGGGAGTCCTATGTTTCTGAGTGGTCAATTGTTGCTGGGGAGGGATCTACTGTCGAGGGAGGGGTCTATTGTTGCTCGTTGGGGGAGTCCCATGTTTCTGAGGGGGTCAATTGTTGCTGGGGAGAGATCTACTGTCAAGGGAGGGGTTTATTGTTGCTGGCTGCTGGAAGGTATATTAACCACTTCAGCCCTGGTAGGTTTTACCTCCTTCCTGACCAGGCTCTATTTTGCGATTCGGCACTGCATTACTATAACGGACAATTACGCAGCCGTGCAACGCTGTACCCAAACAAAATGTACGTCCTTTTTTTCCCACAAACAGAGCTTTTTTTGGTGGTATTTGATCACCTGTGCGATTTTTATTTTTTGCGCTATAAACAAAAAAAAAAGAGCGACGATTCTGAAAAAAAAAAACAATATTTTTCACATTCTGCTATAGGCCATTCCCCAAAAAAAAAAAAAGAAAAAAAAAATCAAAATTTTTTAACATTTTAGGCCAATTTGTTTTCTGCAACATATTTTTGGTAAAAAAAAATTGCAATAAGCGTATTTTGATTGGTTTGTGCAAAGGTTATCGCGTCTACTAACTACGGGAAAGATTTGTGTCATTTTTATTTATTTATTTTTTTTTTTTACTAGTAATGATGGCGATCAGCAATTTTTAGTGAGACTGCGACAATGCGGCAGACAGATCGGACCCCTAACTGACATTTTTGACACTTTTGGGGGTACCAATGACATTACTACAGTAATCAGTGCTAAATATATTTGTATGCACTGTTACTGTAATAATGCCATTGGCAGGGAAGGGGTTAACCATGTGGGTGATCAAAGGGGTTAATGTATGCCTATATGCTTACTGACTGTGTGTGGGGGGAGGGGTTCTGTGACAGGCATAGAGAGATCGGGGTTGTAGCTTAGCTGAAACTGCTGATCTGTCCCTGCCTGTCTGAGAGAAGATCCGCCTGCTTTGCTTACATAAGCAGGCGGGTCTTCTCTCTCCGTTTCACGGACGATCGTGGGAGGAAGGCGGCAATTGCCGCCTCTCCTCCCACGGCCCGCCTCCTGCTATGTCTAAACACAGTGGGAGCGCAGCTCCAGCGGCGTGCGAGTGCCGCCAGAATCACATGCACTCCAGTCACGTAGTACTACGTGACTGGACGCAGGGAAGCCGCTCTGCCGCAGTAATATTACTGTGGGCCGTCGGCAAGTGGTTAATGCTGGCTGCTGGAAGATCTGTTGTTGCTGGCGGGGTCTGTTGTTGCTGGGAGGGGGAGGATCTTATCTTGAGGAAGGGGTCTGTCTATTGTTGCCCTGGGGGGGGGTTCTTATGTTCCTGCAGAGGTCAATTGTTGCTGGGAGAGATCTACTTTCGAGGGAGGGGTTTATTGTTGCTGGCTGCTGGAGGGTCTAATAATGCTGGCTGCTGGGAGATCTATTGTTGCTGGCGGGGGTCTGTTGTTGTTGGGTGGGGGAGGATCCTATCTTGAGGGAGGGGTCTATTGTTGCCCTGGGGGGGGAGTTCTTATGTTCCTGCGGGGGTCAATTGTTGCTGGGGGATATCCACTGTTGAGGGAGAGGGTTAACTTTTCTGGCTGCTGCAGAAGCCCCCCTAAGCCCCCCTCAGCCCCCCTAATAGTTACCTGAGCCCATCTAGATCGAGCGGTGTTGCAGAAGAGATTCGGCTGTCTGGGACTCTCCCTCATTGGTTGAGACAGCAGAGGCAGCCATTGGCTCCCATTGCTGTCAATCAAATTCAGCGAGCCAATGAGGAGAGAAAGGGGGCAGGGCTGGGCCCTGGCTCTGTATCTGAATGGACACACAGAGCTACAGCTCGGCTTGGGGGCACTCAACAGGAGGGAGGGGCCAGGAGCGCCAAAGAGGGACCCGAGAAGAGAAGGTTCCGGGTTGCTTTGTGCAAAACCATTACAAAGCAGGTAAGTAAGAAATCTATTATTGTTGGTGTGTAAGTCAGTAGGCAGGTGACACTTCCTCCATGTTCTTCTCATCGCTGGGCACCAAGTGTGGGTCAAATAAGAGGCCTACTTGGGGTTGGTTCTTCTGGGCTACACTAGGTATTTTAGATAGGGTCATTGCATTACACATGGGGTACCTTTGTTGGAACAGATGTCTGGCTTGAATAAACTCTCTTGAAGTACTAAACATCACCATGGCCACTTGTGCATTTAGGAGGGACATGCAGAACCCTTGCCCTCTCCACCTGTCCAGCATATCACTGCTACCTCACTCCCAGTAATGGTATGGGGTCCCCATAACTGTGGGGTTCCGCATACCTGTGCACAGAATGAGGGCCCCTGCAGTACTGATTTGCTCCCCTTGCTATGCGAGAAAGATTGCTGCTGAAGGAGTGCTAGCAACAGTGCTGCTAGAGGAGCCTTCGTTATCCCTGGTAATCACTTGCTTGTACTTCACGCTGTAGAAACTCTAGTACCATTATCTTCATACCCCAATGTGTTTAGTGACCCGAACTGTAGATTATATGTGCCCATTACTCAGGGCTGTCTTAAGGCATAGGAACCCTTGGGAACTGCCTAGGGGCCCCAGGTGCATGAGAACCAGTGGCGGCTGGTGCTCCATGGGCCGGGGGGGGGGGGGCGGCAAATGGACCACACCATACCCCCCGGACCACACCAGCTCACACACCATACCACCCCCCCATCACCCGCTCGCCCACCCTTGAGTGACGTGGAGGGCAGGCAGCAGCGGCTTCCCGCGGTGGCGGCTTCCCCTGCGTCTCCTCCCTCCTCCTTCTCCTTGGCCAATAGTATGGCCTCTCCTTACGGCCAATAGGGAAACAGGACTCAGGACCCGCTTCCTGATTGGCTGGTTGGCAGGGAGGAGAATCAGTGTGATAATAGCGAATATTCATTCGCCATTGTCACACAACTGGGTGGGCTCGGGGGGGCAGTGCTCTGCGCCCCGAGCCCACCCTTTTTTAAAGCCTATTAGAGCCTCTGGCTCTAATCACGTGCTTAAAAAAAAAAACCCTCATTGAAATCCATGAGTCCAGCACCCTGCATGTAGATTATGGGGCCAGATTCATGGATAGGGCGGGCAGTGCCCCTGCGCCCCCAATGGAAAGGCCACCACTGATGGGGACCTCATGATAATCTTGTGTAGCACCCTCCTAGATGGGTGCTAGGCAGTAGAAATATAGTTTGCTCTGTCTGCTTATCAGGGGAGCCTGATTATTAGTTAAGCCTGTTGCATGTGTCCATGTGTGATTCATCTGGTCTGAGGGAGTGTCCCCACTGTGTCCAATATGGAGGCATGTTGGACAGTGGGGGAAACCCAGCCAGTGACACACAGGCTTTTGTAGCTGTCCCAGTGGGTTGGCACAAACAGTGGTGCATCCTGGGATAGGGTATAAAAGCCAAGGGCACATGTGGCAGGGTGTCTTTGGGGGGGGGGGGGAAGCCAAGTCCCAGAAGGAGGGTACGGCTGTTTCTCCTTCTGCAGTTGTGAAAGGTGGTCACAGGCAGTCGGCCTGATGAACCTGAAGGTGTTGCTGAACCAAGAGGTCTGGTGGATGCTGACTAGGGGAGTTTGGAGGCAACGGTGACTCTGCAAAAACAGTGTCTGTGAGTACAGAGGAACTTGCCTGGGGGTCTGCCAGGAAGGGGACCCCTCCAGAAGCTAGGGTCAGTGGACAGGTGTCAGCACACAGGCATTGAGAGAAAAGGGGGTGCCAGTTTCAGAACCTTGAAGAGAATATTTACACAGGAACATTTAAAGTACCCTCATTTAGTGGCAAAGTGAAGCAGCGGCCTTGCTGCATTCTACAGTAAGCTGTCCTTCAGACTGTAAATAGTTAATAGTTGGAGTATCCCACTCATCCCTTCTCCTATCCAAGTTCTCAATGAAACCACAAAAACCAACATCCCCTGGATTGATTATTGACTGAGCCAAGAACTTTTAATGCTGTCCGTTGCTAAGGGTAACCCAGGGGAATCCAGAAAATTTAATTCTCAGCAGTCCCCTAGGGGGCAGTGCTACACTTGCATTACATCATACTTGCCAACTGTCCTGGATCCGCTGGGATAGGCACGCTTTTTACTAAGCTTTTCCAGGATGGCCAGCGTCCCATAACTTGTTTTCTTATTGTTTAAAATCAATTTTATTGAAAGTACCAATAAATATACGCTTAATTCTATTAACTATTTATACTTCAATTCTTGAGAGTAGGTGCATAATTTTGGGGCAGGCTGATAGGGGCCCAAGTGCATTACTTTGCTCAGGAGTCCATGATGCTATTAGGACGGCCCTGCCGTTATTTACATTACACCCCTTTGGGAACTTCAGACCAGCCAAAGCCAACATTTCAAAAGCTTCCATCAAGGTGCTTTGTGGGCTTTTTTTGGGGGGGGGGGAGATTTGGGGGTGGTGGTGTGTGGGGGGGGGGGTATGTGTTGGGGGGAAGTGGGAGATTTCCAAGAAACATCTTGGGAAAGAATGGTCGCGGATGCATATTTTTTCGATTTGAATTGATGTAAATACCACTGCAGTATTAAAATTTGTATGTCCTTTGTGGGACTTATAATTTATACCAAATTATGCTTTTTAGGAGTGAATGCAGATTCCCTGAGGAAGAATCTTGTATTTGACAACTTTGAAATGCATTGGATTCTGTTAAACACCCCTCCAACAGTATTTTGTATAATACGCATTGATGATTGCACTGTATCGTTTTTATGGAATTGAATAAGTCAAATTAATGCATGCAATATCTGGTGACATGATGATGTTTCTACTATCTATACTTGAATTTAAATAAATTACATTTTTAAATATAATATCCTCTCTTTCAAGAGATTTTTCATTGTTACCTCTAAAGTCCCACAAGGAAGGGGGTTTTTGCTTCCACATTTCAAAAGCTTTACTGAAGAATAAGTTACCACGACAGTTAAACATAAAGTGCTGACTTTTCTTAACATCCCTAGTCCCTAACTCAGGCTGCCCCAGCATACCTAAACAGGAACGAGTCCATCTTTGGCAGAGTCCAGGGTGGTAGTATCCAGGATTGGCATCTTCAGGGTGGACTGCAATTCCCAGCAATCCCCCTAAGCGGTGTAAGGATCCTAGGGGCAGGTGAGGCTTTCTCTGGCAGCTACAGTCACAGTAGCTCTGCATAGTGGCTGGAGATTACATGTTGGGTTTTGTCTGTGTCTTTCCTTCCCATGCATACTGAGTCTGAGCAGAGCCTTCTCCCCTTTTATTTACAGCACAAGGAGAGAGAGGCAGAGCTCTAGCAAAAATGTGGGAAACAGGTTAACTGTGGCAGCGTTAACCTCTCTACCTGCCTACAGATGGAGATCTATTGTTGCTAGGGTGTATCTATTGTTGTGAGGGCATGTCTATAGTTGCTGTGGGTGATCTGTTGTTGCCTTAGGGGTGTATTATTGCTGATAGGGATCTATTGTTGCTGAGGGGGTGTATTATTACTGGCTGCAGGGGATCTATTTTACTGCTTTTCTTGTTATCATTAGGAAATTCCATACAAAGTACTTAGCACCACAAAATGATGCTTGGCTCTGTTTTCTCTAAAAAAGGGTGAAACTGGGAGGTGGGTAGGGGGTCGAACCAATGGACGGTGCTTGGAGGTGGATAGAGGGCGGAGACAAGGGGTGATTTGGAAGTGGGAATACCTGCACCTATTCTCTGAAAATAAAAGTCCTTACAGTAGGTATTGCAGAGTTTTATGTGTTAAAGGGTGTTTAAATCATAGATAGATTCCTGCATGTTTCCTGTATCTTATGCCCACACTCCTGCATTTTTATGTGGGTTCTATAAATAATAAAATTGTGACAATAAAATCAAGATTTTATCGTATGTTGTTGTACATGTTGCAGGGGCAGGCTGGCAACTTTCGGCCCAGGGGGAAAGTACAAACAAGAGGCCCATGGTGCAGTAACTCGACCCCCCTTCCACTCTCCCTTTTCCCGTCCTCCTCCTGACCCCCATTCCAGGCTGAATTTGGGTTCCCAACCTGGCCATCAGGGGGTGGTTAGGGGAGCTGGGAAAGCTCAGTTGGGGCTGGCCAGGGGAGGAGAGTCTCCAGTGGGGCATAGAACAGGCCTCTGCTCAGACAGTTTAAACCATCCATGCTGGGGGGAGGTCTGCACTCTGTCCTTGTCTTCAACCCACACTCAGTAGGTCAGTGGTGGGGACTTTTTACTTCTCTTCACCAGGAATCCTTTAGGCATGTCTGTGAAGCCTTTTTACAAGACATCAGAGCGGCCCAGGGGGCAATTGCCCCCCTGCCCCCTGGCCCAGTCCTCCCCTGACATGTTGTATACTTACTAGTAGCCACTCCACATTCTCATTGTCGGGGTCGTGGCCAGGATGTGAACGAGGACGGACGCGTGGTGCTTCGGCTCTGATCCTGCCGACATCCTACCATATCATCTGGGCTCTTTTCCACCTTTCTTGTCGCCTCCGCTTTCACACTTGGTCACCCGCGGTAGAATCTCTCATCTCTGGTGACCCCAATGCCTCAGGACAAGCCACGCTCTACACGATCTTAGGTCGGTGCTCCCTGCCGATCTTCCTCCGCGGCCACTTTGGACACAAAGCCTCATACTATGTCGGCCACTACGCAGACATGCATCCGGCGGCTGCTGACCCCACTGGGGCAGAGATTCTGGCAGCGATCAATGCCTCTAAGGAGGCACTTGCAGCTAAAATAGATGTTTTGACCAGGAATGTCAGTTTGATCAGACATGACCTCAATAAATTCCATTCCCACGTGTCAGAAGTGGAGGACCATATCTCGCGGGTGGAAGATGTGGTCCGGTCTGACTCCACTGAACTTCATGCCCTACAGCTCCAGGCAAAGACCATAGATACCGAAAACCGCCTACCTTGTGCCGCACATCCATGGGGTTGTGTGATGATGAGAGAGACAACGTCAGCCTGGGCTCCTGTCAGGCCACACACCCAAGGTGTTTCTCTCCGCACCCAGATCTTAGTCATGGGGATCCTCTGCATATCATTACTCTGGACCATAATTCCAATAGTGGCAATGGGGGGCCGTGCTTGTGCAATGTGTGTTGGCATGTCCACTTGTATTCTCAATCAGCGGTTCATGTGACGGGGGTGACAATTTTGAATGGCCGAAGAGAGTCAGTTGTCACCCCATAACAGGAACAGCCTGAAGAAGCACCTTCATGTCAGGATCACAGAGTTTTCTCCAGATTAAAAAAAAATGAAAACAAATGAATTTATGCTCCAAATATGCTGCCAGAAGTTGGCAGAAAAAAATGCCTTTTATATCGTATAACCATGGCTTTTTTTCAGTGGGAACGCGGGGGAACACGGGGGAACGCAGTTCCGGCACGTCCAGCACTGAATGTATGCCATGGCAAGGGGTGCTGGAGGGTCTACTGATGCTGGGGGATCTATTGTTGCTGGAGGGGATGTATTTTTGCATGGCAATCTATTGTTGCTGGCGGAGGATCTTTTGATACTGGGGGTTAATTGTTGCTGGAAGGAATTGACTGTTTAGTGAGGGGTCTACAGTTTCTGGCTGCTAGAGAGTCTATTGATGCTGGCTTCTGGGAGATCGTTTGCTGCTGCTGGGAGTCTATTGCTTCTGGGGGGGGGGTCTATTGCTACTGGCTGTGGGGGGTTCTATTTTATTGCTTTTCATGTTGTCATAACCAAATTCCATACATTCCACTACAAAATTATACTTGGCTCTATATTTTCTAAAAGGGGCTGTACTAGAAGCTGGGTAGGGGGTGGAACTAAGGGTCGGTGCTCGGAGGTGGGTATGGGTGGAACCAAGGGTTAATGCTCAGAGGTGGGTAGGGGTGGAGACACTAATTAACTTAGAAGGGGGAGTTCCTGCACCTATTCTCTGAGAAAAAAAAGCCCTGCATATAACTACTTGTAATCCCCATCCTAGATCTGCGGACTTGGGGAAAGGGGGGGGGGGGGAGAGGGTTGGCGACTACTGGGCATTTTTCTTTCCTTTTCTCTTTTGTGTCTCTCTTCTCTCTTTTTTACAAATAATTGAATAGATTATCCTTACCCTGTCCAATTGTAATTGATGATGGACAGAAGGGTAATCTTTCCACCAGGGATAAGGAAATAAGAGCAACAGGGGGCTGCTGTGGCTACTATGAGTGGATAATATGCTACTGATATGTAGCACCCTAGTGTGTTATAGTAGGATTTTTGTTAGAGTAGGTAAATTGTTTGGCTTGGCTGGCAGCCAAGCCCGGTGTTTATCTGGGACAGGGTTTCAGTGACTCAGGGAGAGCTGGATGACTCACAGACAGCATCTCTGAGACGTCCCCCTACATCTGATACTTGCTGGAAACTTCTAGAAGAATGGGGGTGGAGGTGAGGAGGAGCTATCTGGAGTATTCTGCGTGCCCTGACATATCCCCAACAGATGGGTTGGCAGGGGGCAGCCCTCCCACCCTCAAATACTCAGGGTCAGCCCAGTGGAGTTTGGGTAGAAGCTGAAGATGGAGTTTAAGGCTGTCGGTGGCCCTTGAGGGTAGCCCCCTAGTCTGGGGGGGGGGTGACCCCAGGCCTGGGCTCGGGTGCAGAAGGGACCCTCTTCACGACACACAGGGGTGTCCTGACGGGAGGCACAGGAGCAGGAGAAGGACAGCAGGAGAACACTGCCAGGCAAATCTCCAGGGAAGAAAACAGCCAGTTGGGCTGGTGAGTGTTACAGTCAGGAGAGGACTGAGAGGCAGCCTGAGAGGACTGGGTGAGAGCAGTCTGAGATGGATGCAGAGTCAGTCTGGGAGGACTGTCGAAGTTTAGTCAAGAGTAGGGTTGAGCGAACACCTAGATGTCCGTGTTCGACGGGTTCGGCCGAACTTTAAAAAAAAGTCCGGGTCCGTGTCCCGGACTTTTACCGAACTTTTCCCGGACACCGAACCCCATTGAAGTCAATGGGGACCCGAACTTTAAGGCACTAAAATGGCTCTAAAACACCAAAGGAAAGGGCTAGAGTGCTGCAAATGGCAGCAAAACGTAATTAAGAGCATGGCAAGTGCTCTGCAAACAAATGTGGATAGGGAAATAACTTAAAACAACAAAAAAAAAAACAGAAAAATAAAACAATGTTCTTCTTCATCTCTGAAGGACGAGGCCCATATGGAGTAGGAGGGAGGTTGAGGTGGTGGTGGATGTGGCGGTGACATAGGCGTGCGCACAGGGTGTGCTGGGTGTGCCTGGGCACACCCTAATCACCTAGGGCACATAGCATTGCCAGTGAGGAGATGGGAAAGATCTCCCTGGGACCTGCTCTGCTCTATTTCTCCTTGCCTACAGGTACATGGCCCCGATACATTACTCTCCCTGCTGGCAAACACATGCATGTGTATTTCAACTTTGGGGTGCACACCTTAATGCAATAGGCTGCGCACACCTATGGGCGGTGTAGGTGGAAGCGGCGGTGGAGGAGGACCAGGGCCGGATTAACAGCATCATGGGCTTGGTGCTGAGGATTTTGAAGGGCCTTAAGGGCCGTGCCTTGCCATGCACCCAGAGGAGGAAGGGTGCAGCCATGCATGCCTAATTCAACATGGGATGCTGTCTCTGAAGCCCATAAACACATCCATGCATCGCCAACTGTCCCTCCTTGTCCGGCCTTCACGCTGTGTGGGGAGGTTCTGAGGGTGCTGCCTGGGGAAGCGAGCATAGAAGCCAGACTTCTGTGTTTACAAGTGACAGAAGAGCGGTAACAGTGAATATGGCCAACCCGGGGCCTATATAAAAGGTAGGGGCCTGGAGCTGCAGCTCCAATAGCCCCTACATTAATCTGGCCCTGAGGAGGAGGACGAGGTAGCCAACACTGCTTCTTTTCAAAAATTTTAAATGAGGGTACACCCCAAAAGAGTGAGAAAGAGCAAAAATGGAACAATGGGTGGGTAAGGTCGGTATCCATTGCTATTCTGCATAAGGTACGGAAAAGTCCCGTGGGATCCATGCCTGGTTCATTTTAATGAACGTGAGCTTGTCCACATTGTCTCTGGACAGGCGGCTGCGCTTGTCTGTTATAACGCCCCCAGCCGTGCTAAATACCCGTTCAGATAATACACTGGCTGCAGGGCACGCCAGCACCTCCAAGGCGTAAAGGGCAAGCTCAAGCCATGTGCCCAATTTGGAGACCCAGAAGTTGAAGGGGGCAGACCCGTCATTCACTACATGTAGGCGTGTGCACACATACTGCTCCACCATGTTGGTAAAATGCTGCCTCCTGCTAAGACGTTCCATCTGAGCTGCTGGTGCTGCTGTTTGTTGTGGCGTGCTGACAAAGCTTTTCCACATTTCGGCCATGCTAACCCTGCCTTCTGAGGTGCTGGCGGTGCCCTGGTTGCGTTGGCGACCTCCTCCTCCTCCTCCTCTGCCTTGTGCTTCCACTGTGGCCCCGCTGTCAGATGGGAATGCCAGCAGCATGGCGTCTACCAGCGTGCGCTTGTACTCGCGCATCTTGCGATCGCGCTCCAGTGAGTGAATTAAGGACGGTACGTTGTCCTTGTAACGGGGATCCAGCAGCGTGGCCACCCAGTAATCAGCACAAGTTAGAATGTGGGCAACTCGGCGGTCGTTGTGGAGACACTGCAGCATGTAATCGCTCATGTGTGCCAGGCTGCCCAGAGGCAACGAAAGGCTGTCCTCTGTGGGAGGTGTATCGTCCGTGTCCTCTGTATCCCCCCAGCCACGCACCAGTGATGGCCATGAGCTGGCCTGGGTGCCACCCTGCTGTGAACATGGTTCCATCTCCTCCTCCAGCTCCTCCTCCTCCTCATCCTCCTCATCCTCCAGAACTGTGCCCCTGCTGGACAATTGCGTCCCTGGCGTTTGCGTGTGCAGGAACCCACCCTCGGAGCCCCTTGCGAATGACTGCCCTGAAAGCCTTGGAAATGTTACCTCTTCATCCTCCTCCTCCTCCTCATCCTGTGCCACATCCTCTTCCATCATCGCCCAAATTGTTTTTTCAAGGAGGCATAGAAGTGGGATAGTTAAGCTGAGAACGGCGTCATTGCCACTGGCCATGTTGGTGGAGTACTCAAAACAGCGCAACAAGGCACACAGGTCTCGCATGGAGGCCCAGTTAAATTAAATAGCGGAATAGAAAATATGATCCAAAAAAAGTGTATGTATATCACACGTACACAACCACACTGGGCCCCAATTACTATTGTTTGTACCCCTAAAAGGCTAGATGAGGAGTAGGGGGAGTATGGAACAGGCAGCACCCTCAAACCTTCAGAAGTATGAGATGAACCCCAACAACTTGGAAAGGTGGATCTCTCTCACACGTACCGACACAGACTATCCCGCAATTCAATTGATCCTCAAAGGTTTTTATTGAATAGCGGAATAGGAAATATGATCAAAAAAAGTGTATGTATCTCGCACGTACACAACCACACTAGGCCCCAATTACTATTGTTTGTACCCCTAAAAGGCTAGATGAGGAGTAGGGGGGGTATGGAACAGGCAGCACCCTCAAACCTTCAGAAGTATGAGATGAACCCCAACAACTTGGAAAGGTGGATCTCTCTCACACGTACCGACACAGACTATCCCCCAATTTAACTGATCCCCAAAGGTTTTTGATTAAATAGCGGAATAGAAAATATGATCCAAAAAAAGTGTATGTATATCACACGTACACAACCACACTAGGCCCCAATTACTATTGTTTGTACCCCTAAAAGGCTAGGAGTAGGGGGAGTATGGAACAGGCAGCACCCTCAAACCTTCAGAAGTATGAGATGAACCCCAACAACTTGGAAAGGTGGATCTCTCTCACACGTACCAACACAGACTATCCCCCAATTTAACTGATCCCCAAAGGTTTTTGATTAAATAGCGGAATAGAAAATATGATCCCAAAAAAGTGTATGTATATCACACGTACACAACCACACTAGGCCCCAATTACTATTGTTTGTACCCCTAAAAGGCTAGATGAGGAGTAGGGGGAGTATGGAACAGGCAGCACCCTCAAACCTTCAGAAGTATGAGATTGTGTTCACTGTACCCCACAAAGATTGAGTTCACTGCACCCCACAATGATTGTGTTCACTGCACCCCACAAAGATTGTGTTCACTGCACCTCACAAAGATTGTGTTCACTGCACCCCAAAAAGATTGTGTTCACTGCACCCCAAAAAGGATGTTGTTCACTGCACCCCAAAAAGGATGTTGTTCACTCCACCCCAAAAAGATTGTGTTCACTGCACCCCACAAAGATTGTGTTCACTGCACCCCAAAAAGATTGTGTTCACTGCACCCCAAAAATGATTTTGTTCACTGCACCCCAAAAAGGATTTTGTTCACTGCACCCCAAAAAGGATGTTGTTCACTCCACCCCAAAAAGATTGTGTTCACTGCACCCCAAAAAGATTGTGTTCACTGCACCCCACAAAGGATTTTGTTCACTGCACCCCAAAAAGATTGTGTTCACTGCACCCCAAAAAGGATGTTGTTCACTGCACCCCAAAAAGGATTTTGTTCACTGCACCCCAAAAAGATTGTGTTCACTGCACCCCACAAAGGATTTTGTTCACTGCACCCCACAAAGATTGTGTTCACTGCACCCCAAAAAGATTTTGTTCACTGCAGCCCAAAAAGATTGTGTTCACTGCACCCCAAAAAGATTTTGTTCACTGCAGCCCAAAAAGATTGTGTTCACTGCAGCCCAAAAAGATTGTGTTCACTGCAGCTCACACACAGAAAAATGGATGTGGATCACTGACACCTGCCTATCTCCAATCCCACACCACACAGCAATATCGATTGTAGTTTGTAGAACACAGTTTCCCTAAAATTCAGCAGACTCTGTCCCTAACAGGATTGAGAAGAGATCGTAGATCAGGATTGAGTGCAGATTCACCCCACCCCCCACACAGCAATATCGATTGTAGTTTGTAGAAGACACTGACCCTATAATTCAGCAGACTCTATCCCTAAAATGCCTACAACTCGCCCTGCCTAAACACTCCGACCTGTCCCTCAATTCTATCCGGACACAAATGGTTTTTTCCTGCCTATCTTTCCCTAATCAGCAGCCAGCACGTTGATGTGTGCTCTGTCCCTGAATCTAAGCAGCATAATGACGCCGCTGCGGCTGCCTCGAACTTATAAAGACTTGGTCACATGCTTCAGACGGCCAATCACAGCTACTGAGACATTTGCAGGCATGGCTGGGATGGCTTAAGGCACACCAGTTAAACGATTGTTGATTGGCTGTTGAAAGCCCGCCATGAAAAGAGCGCCAAAGCATGCAAAACCCGGAAATAAAACGACCGAACACGGATTTTTACCCGAACATACAGTAAAGTGTCCGTGTCCGTGTTCGGGTACAAAAAATCCAATTATTCGGTACGAACACGAATAATACAGTCCGTGTTCGCTCAACACTAGTCAAGAGGGCTGGAGAAAGGGGCAGCTGCAGCCAGGTGGGCAGGCAGTGCCTGAAAAGGTAGTTCTGGGATCAGTAGCCACAGGATTGCTGGGCACTGGGACTTTGCTACACAAACAAGGGGCCTGCGGTCCCTGCCTGTAAAGGGCCTTCGCTATCTACCTAACAGTGCCAGATGGTCCTGGGAGTTGTAGTTCTGCAAGTAAGATTTGTGCAGAAGGCAGAAGAGGAGTGTATATGTGAGGACTGTATATAGTTGAATGTCCCTGAAGAGTTGTTGCTTTGATCAAGTGGACATCCTATAATATCCCTATACCTATCCAAGTTTATTCCCCTCAATAAAAAACAAAAAACAAAAAAAACAAAGCACTGGACTGTGCCGGGTGGGGGATCCCTTAAGCCCCCGTTCACACTAAGGCGACCTGTGAGGTGACCTGGTCGCCTCACAGGTCGCCGTAGGTCGCCTCCCATAGGGAAGCTGCGGACCCGTTCTAATAGGAGCGACACAAGTCGCTCCGACCTAGAAAAAGGGTCCGGAGCTTCTTTGAGGCGACCAGGAGGCGACCGCCATAGACTTCAATGCTATGAAGTCCGTGGTGGCCGCTCCAAGGTCGCGGCACGCTGCTCGCACCGCGACCTCGGAGGTCGCGGTGCGAGGTAGCGTCGCCTGCATGTGAACGGGGGCTTACACTTGGGGCTCCTTAGGGCTCTTAATAACCAGGCCATTTTTTGCGATTCAGCGCTGCATTCGTTTAACGGACAATTGTGCGGTCGTGCGACGCTGTACCCAAATAAAATTGATGTTCTTTTTTTTCCCACAAACAGAGCTTTCTTTTGGTGGCATTTGATCACCTGTGCGATTTTTATTTTTGCGCTATAAACAAAAAAAAAAGCGACAATTCTGAAAAAAAAAAAAATATATATTTTTCACATTCTGCTAGATAACATTCCAAAAAAAAAATAATTAAAAAATCAATTTTTTTTCATCATTTTAGGCCAATTTGTATTCTGCTACATATTTGTGGTAAAAAAAAATCCCAATAAGCGTATTTTGATTGGTTTGCGCAAAAGTTATCACATCTACAAACTAGGGGAAAGATTTATGTAATTTTTATTTATTTGTTTATTTATTTTACTAGTAATGGCGGCGATCTGCGATTTTTAGTGGGACTGCGATATTGCAGCGGACAGATCGGACCCCTAACTGACATTTTTGACACTTTTGGGGGGGACCGGTGACATTACTACAGTAATCAGTGCTAAAAATATGCACTGTCACTGTACTAATGACCCTGGCAGGGAAGGGGTTAACCTATGGGTGATCAAAGGGTTAAGTGTGAGCCTAGGGGGTGTTTTCTAATGTGGGGGGGGGACTTGTGAAATGATCATAGAGACCTGTGATCCTATATAGATCACAGTGGGGGCGGGAGTGCACTGTTGGTGGCTCTCTTGCCCCCCCCCAGCACCACCCCCATAAACCGACGTACCCGTACATTGATTTGCGCAGCCCAGCCAGCCTGCCACAGTATATATGCGGCGGGCGGTCGGCAAGTGGTTACATAAAATACATTTTTTCTGAAAGTCCAATAAATCTGACCTCCAGCCTTCCCTACAGTTCTGCACAGTTGTACAGGCCTAGTGGTATTTTCTTATCACTCCTGTGCCATTACGGAGTGAAATAGATCCTTGCTGAGAACTGTGCTGGGCCTCTGTGGAGTGTCAATAATCCCGGTTACCGCAATTGTTATTGAGCCTGTTACTGCCAGTGATACTGCACCTGTTACTGCCAGTGATACTGCACCTGTTACTGCAAGTGATACTGCACCTCTTACTGCCAGTGATACTGCACCCATTACTGCAAGTGATACCACACCTGTTACTGCCAGTGATACTGCACCTGTTACTGCCAGTGATACTGCACCTGTTACTGCAAGTGATACCACACCTGTTACTGCCAGTGATACTGCACCTGTTACTATAAGTGATACTGCACCTGTTACTGCAAGTGATACTGCACCTGTTACTGCAAGTGATACCACACCTGTTACTGCCAGTGATACTGCACCTGTTACTGTAAGTGATACTGCACCTGTTACTGCAAGTGATACTGCACCTGTTACTGCCAGTGATACTGCACCTGTTATTGACAGTGATACTGCACCTGTTACTGTAAGCGATACTGCACCTGTTACTGCAAGTGATACCACACCTGTTACTGCCAGTGATACTGCACCTGTTACTGTAAGTGATACTGCACCTGTTACTGCAAGTGATACTGCACCTGTTTCTGTCAGTAATACTGCACCTGTTACTGCAAGCGATACTGCACCTGTTTCTGCCAGTGATACTGCACCTGTTATTGACAGTGATACTGCACCTGTTACTGTAAGCGATACTGCACCTGTTACTGCAAGTGATACCACACCTGTTACTGCCAGTGATACTGCACCTGTTACTGTAAGTGATACTGCACCTGTTACTGTAAGTGATACCGCACCTGTTACTGCCAGTGATACTGCACCTGTTACTGCCAGTGATAGCGCACCTGTTACTGCAAGTGATACTGCACCTGTTACTGCCAGTGATACTGCACCTGTTACTGCAAGTGATACCGCACCTCTTACTGCCAGTGATACTGCACCCATTACTGCAAGTGATACCACACCTGTTACTGCCAGTGATACTGCACCTGTTACTGCAAGTAATACCGCACCTGTTACTGTAAGTGATAGCGCACCTGTTACTGTAAGTGATACCGCACCTGTTACTGCCAGTGATACTGCACCTGTTACTGCCAGTGATACCGCACCTGTTACTGCAAGTGATACTGCACCTGTTTCTGCCAGTAATACTGCACCTGTTACTGTAAGCGATACTGCACCTGTTTCTGCAAGTGATACTGCACCTGTTACTGCAAACGATACTGCACTTGTTACTGCAAGCGATACTGCACCTGTTACTGCTAGTGATACTGCACCTGTTACTGCAAGCGATACTGCACCTGTTACTGCAAGCGATACTGCACCTGTTACTGCAAGCGATACTGCACCTGTTACTGCAAGAGATACCACACCAGTTACTGCAAGGGATACCGCACCAGTTACTGCAAGTGATACCGCACTTGTCACTGCAATTGATACTGCACCTGTTACTGCAAGCGTTCTTGTACATGTGACCACCAGTGTTCTACAACTGTTACCATAAGTAAAAGCGCTAGTGTTAGGATCTTTGTTCTTCAAGAAACCTTTTCGTCTTTTACTTGCATTCTTCTAAATACTATAACTGTTACTGTCAACTGTTAACCTTCATGGACTCTGTGTATACTACTTCCTTGACTTTGGTACCTTATTCCTGGCCCCACCCACAAGCTGATTGGGCCTTCTGTCACGTGACTGTCACACGTGGGTTTGTGCTGAACTCAGTTTGGTCACATAACAGCAGGCAGCCATTCCAATCAGTTGTGGTCATGGAATTCCCCACCCCGGCACCCGCATTTAACAAAGGAGCAGGCATGCTGGTGACATCATTGACCTAACATGGACATATTTGGACAAAGCCATTGAACAATATACAGCCATGTGGCCATAATGGATCAATGATTATCACCAGCATCCCCACCCCTTGTTACGTGTTGCTGCATAGTGAAGGAATTCCATGGCTGCAGCTGATTGGGCCTCCTGTCATATCTCCCACGAGTTTGGGCCAAACTTTAGCTTATCATTAGTCACAGAACTTCATCAAGACCAGTAATAACCATATATTTTATGTTACATTTGATAACATCTAATTGAATAATAAGCACATGAATGCAATAACTCTTGATGTTTTTACAGGAGAACAAGATGGCCAATGTCAGTGATGAGACGGAACAGACCTTCTTTTACACCCATGGGCATTTATTCACTGTCCTGCTTTTATCTTTTACGACCCTCGTAGGAGTCCCCGGCAATGCTCTGGTGCTTTGGGTTACTGGAGTGAAGATGAAGTGGACCATGACTACTATTTGGTTTTGGAACCTTGCTGTGGCTGATATGATCTGCTGCCTATGTCTCCCATTCATTATAGTGCAGTACTTCTACCCAGACTGGCTGTACGGTCACGCGCTCTGCAAGATATTACCCTTCATCGCTCCTTTAAATATGTTCACCAGCGTCTTCACCTTGGTGGCTATCAGCGTTGACCGTTGCATCCTGGTTGTCCAACCCATTTGGGCCCGAAATCACAGAAGTGTACAAAAGGCGTGGACGACCTGCTTGGCTATTTGGATATTGTCCTTCATAATGTGTCTTCCTAAGTTTCTGTACCGAACTTTCTCCACTTCTGATAACAGAACTTTATGCAATCCTGATCCGCAAATAATAAAGCCCACCACTTCCATCTATATGGTTTTTGGCTTTCTGCTTCCATTCCTAATCATTTCTATCTGTTACATTTCTGTGGCTTTTATTTTACACAATAGAAGATATACAGACATTGGTAATAAAGTCATTAAGGTGTCTTTGGGGATCATAGTTGCATTTTTCTTCACCTGGGCCCCCTACCACATCATACGTATAGTCCTGCTATACACTGGAAATGAAGTAGTGCTCATCCTGGACCTTTTCTCTCAGTCTCTGGCCATGTTCAATAGTTGCATCAACCCAATACTCTACGTCTTCATGGGGAAAGATATGAAGGATAAGGTGAGACATTCTATTGCAGATCTCATGCAAAATACACTCAGTGAAAGCTTGCCAAGCTCCACATCAACACGCAGGTCGCACTTGGTGACTGAGAACGTGCCTCTACAGTAAGGATCTCCATGTTAAAGGCCAATTTGTGCCAAAGGACGATTGCAAAGACAATTAAAGGAATGCTTGAATTTGTTTTCAAAGGATCTGTAGACTTCTTTGTTGTATTGGGGATTGTGATCAACTGAATGCAGGAAATCCATGCATGTTAGGGTAGCCATATGTGGGCACTGGGCAGATGTCTTCTACAAGTCACATGCCATTAGAGCTGTTGACCAACTTAGACAATAGGTGTAAGCAGTACCTGCATTGCCTTTAGGCTGCTCAACCTGCCTGCCAAATCACATTGACATATTCCATTCCTATGAAAACCTTGGACTTCAGCATGGCTGTCTGTAATATTGATTGGACCCTTGGCAAACATTTTCTTGAGCCCCCCATTGCAAATTCACTCTCCACCCCAACATCCCAAAAAACAAACAAACACACTCCTAGACTTATCTAAAAAAAAAAAAAAAACATCATTACACAGGACCCCCTCCTCCATCATGACACAGGACCCCTCCCCCATACTACTCGCATTATTACACAGCACCCCCTCCCTCATACTACACCCAGCATTAAACCAGACCCCCTCTCCCATACTACCCCAATCATTACAAAAGATCCTCTCCCCAATACTATCCCCATCATTACACAGGATCCCCTCTACTATTACACTGTACCCCCTCCCCCATACTACCCCCATCATTACACATGACTCCCTCCCCCATACTACCCCCATCATTACACATGACTCCCTCCCCCATACTACCCCTATGATTACACAGGACTCCCTCCCCCATACTACCCCTATGATTACACAGGACTCCCTCCCCCATACTACCCCTATCATTACACAGGATCCCCTCTTCCATACTACTCCCATCATTACACATGACTCTCCCCCCCATACTACCCCCATCATTACACAGGACCCCCTCCCCCATACCACCCCCATCATTACACAGGACCCCGCCTTCCAAACTACCCCCATCATTACACATGACTCTCTTCCCCATACCACCCCCATCATTACACAGGACCCCCTCTTCCATACTACCCCCATCATTACACAGGACTCCCTCCCCCATACCACCCCCATCATTACACAGGACCTCCTCCCCCATTCCACCCCCATCATTACACAGGACCCCGCTTCCAAACTACCCCCATCATTACACATGACTCTCTTCCCCATACCACCCTCATCATTACACAGGACCCCCTCTTTCATACTACCCCCATCATTACACAGGACTCCCTCCCCCATACCACCCCCATCATTACACAGGACCCCCTCTTCCATACTACTCCCATCATTACACATGACTCTCCCCCCCCATACTACCACCATCATTACACATGACTCCCTCCCCCATACTACCCCTATCATTACACAGGACTCCCTCCCCCATACCACCCCCATCATTACACAGGACCCTGCCTTCCAAACTACCCCCATCATTACACATGACTCTCTTCCCCATACCACCCCCATCATTACACAGGACCCCCTCTTCCATACTACCCCCATTATTACACAGGACTCCCTCCCCCATACCACCCCCATCATTACACAGGACCCCCTCCCCCATTCCACCCCCATCATTACACAGGACCCCGCCTTCCAAACTACCCCCATCATTACACATGACTCTCTTCCCCATACCACCCTCATCATTACACAGGACCCCCTCTTTCATACTACCCCCATCATTACACAGGACTCCCTCCCCCATACCACCCCCATCATTACACAGGACCCCCCTCTTCCATACTACCCCCATCATTACACATGACTCTCTTCCCCATACTACCCCCATAATTACACAGGACTCTCTCCCCATACCACCCCCATCATTACACATGACGCCCTCTTCCAGACTACCCCCATAATTACACAGGACTCTCTCCCCCATACTACCCCCATCATTACACAGGACCCCCTCTTCCAGACTACCCCCATAATTACACCCGACTCTCTCCCCCATACCACCCCCATCATTACACAAGACCCCTTCTTTCCCCCCCAGCGGTCTCAAACCCTCCAGCGAAGAAACTCTTCAGTGCTCTGACAGCCTGAGCTTTGTCAGACATGGTTAGGGACAGGGGTCAGTATGACTGTGCCTGGGGCTGACAGGCGCTCTCCCCAGATAAGGTTTACCTTACTGAGCTGGCCAATCACTGCACAGGCTGCAGACATAACACCCAACCAATCAGGTGTGGCCCCAACATTTAATTCTGCCCTCATCTCCTGGCCAATCACTGCACAGGCTGCAGACATAACACCCAACCAATCAGGAGTGGCCCCAACATTTAATTCCGCCCTCATCTCCTGGCCAATCACCGCACAGGCTGCAGACATAACACCCAACCAATCAGGAGTGGCCCCAACATTTAATTCCGCCCTCATCTCCTGGCCAATCACTGCACAGGCTGCAGACATAACACCCAACCAATCAGGAGTGGCCCCAACATTTAATTCCGCCCTCATCTCCTGGCCAATCACCGCACAGGCTGCAGACATAACACCCAACCAATCAGGAGTGGCCCCAACATTTAATTCTGCCCTCATCTCCTGGCCAATCACCGTACAGGCTGCAGACATAACACCCAACCAATTAGGAGTGGCCCCAACATTTAATTCCGCCCTCATCTCCTGGCCAATCACCGCACAGGCTGCAGACATAACACCCAACCAATCAGGTGTGGCCCCAACATTTAATTCTGCCCTCATCTCCTGGCCAATCACCGCACAGGCTGCAGACATAACACCCAGCCAATCAGGAGTGGCCCAAACATTTAATTCCGCCCTCATCTCCAGAGCAATAGCCAAATCCACTTAACTATTTGTGGGTAGCATGGGCTCAATAGGCAGCTTAGCTACTTTGGGCCTCACAGCAATGACTGGTCCCGGGGCAGTTGCCCCTTTTGTCCCACAGTAAAGACAGCCCTGGTCTTCAGGGACAACTTTCTCTAGTGTCTGAAGAGCAGGGTGTAAATTATCAGGGCCTTTCCTTATGTTGAGGGAAGGATCTATGGCCTTTGGGCCTTTTTTCCCTCCCCAACATGACTTTGGCCTAGGTAGACCATAGAGTGCCTTGCCCCCATCAGGAGCCTTGAGCCCCAGGAGGTCAGGGTTTGAGGCTTTTCCTCTTCAGAGGATAGCCTTTCCTAACCTCAGAGGGAGGATCTGTGGCCTTTGGGTGTTTCTCTTCTCTTCAATCCGGGGGTCTCTGTTCAGGACAGCCCTCCATGTACTTGGAGGACCAGCTTTCAGCAGATCTCTAAGTATCAGGGTGTAGAGTAGAGTGCTTTTCCCCTGTCAAGAGCCTTGCGCCCTGGGAGGTTCAGGGTTTGAGGCTCTTCCTCTGCGGAGGATGGCCATTACTGTATCCTCGTGTATGTGGTTTGTGTGCTGTTATTTCATGGTTCACTTTTTTTGTTCATAGAGTTCAACAAGCACCACACTGAGCTCCATAAACAAAAAAAAAAAAAGTACACATTAAGGAATATTGCATATCAATGAATAGTCCTAAAGTGTATCTAAACTAGGGATAGACCGATATGGGCCGATATTTTGTAAAGTTTTGAAAAATAAAGACAATTTTTTTACACAAATCTGGTACTAAACATGTTAATTTTTGTTTAAAGCTGAATGGCTGGATTGCTGGCACCCTGTGGTGGGTGGGTGGCTGGCTGGCACCCTGTGGTGGTTGGCTGGCACCCTGTGGTGGGTGGCTGGCTGGCTGGCACCATGTGGTGGTTGGCTGGCACCCTGTGGTGGGTGGGTGGCTGGCTGGCACCCTGTGGTGGTTGGCTGGCACCCTGTGGTGGCTGGCTGGCACCTTGTGGTAGGTGGGTGGCTGGCACAGGGGCTGTGGGTGGCTGGCTGATACAGGGCCTGTGGGTGGTTGGCAGCTGTGGGTGGGTGTATGGCTGTGATACACTCCCGCGAGACTAGTCCTGACTCCAGATGAGGCTGTCCAAGGGGAAGGAGGCGGCCTAAGAAGGCAGAATGATGTCACAAAAATATCGGCAATATCGGCCAGTTCCGGGGCCGATACCGATATATGGGGGAAAGTGCATATCGGCCTTGCCGATAATTGGTCTATCCCTAATCTAAACACATGTATAAAAATGTATTATATTGCAGCTTATCATATCAATAAGCAATATGCCACGCTAGCGCTTATCAAGGCATGTTGCTTTTTGATTAGTCCTCTTGGATGTTATCCCTTGACCCTTATATATACCGCTGCAGCTTGTTTGTGTTGATTTACAGTGGGTACGGAAAGTATTCAGACCCCCTTACATTTTTCACTCTTTGTTATATTGCAGCCATTTGCTAAAATCATTTAAGTTCATTCTTCTTCCTCATGAATGTACACATAGCACCCCATACTGACAGAAAAACACAGAATTGTTGACATTGTTGCAGATTTATTATAAAAGAAAAACTGAAATATCACATGGTCCTAAGTATTCAGACCCTTTACTGTGACACTCATATATTTAACTCAGGTGCTTTCCATTTCTTCTGATCATCCTTGAGATGGTTCTACACCTTCATTTGAGTCCAGCTGTGTTTGATTATACTGATTGGACTTGATTAGGAAAGCCACACACCTGTCTATATAAGACCTTCCAGATCACAATGCATGTCAGAGCAAATGAGAATCATGAGGTCAAAGGAAGAGCTCAGAGACAGAATTGTGGCAAGGCACAGATCTGGCCAAGGTTACAAAAAGATTTCTGCTGCACTTAAGGTTCCTAAGAGCACAGTGGCCTCCATAATCCTCAAATGGAAGACATTTGGGACGACCAGAACCCTTCCTAGAGCTGGCCGTCCGGCCAAACTGAGCTATCGGGGGAGAAGAGCCTTGGTGAGAGAGGTAAAGAAGAACCCAAAGATCACTGTGGCTGAGCTCCAGAGATGCAGTCAGGAGATGGGAGAAAGTTGTAGAAAGTCAACCATCACTGCAGCCCTCCACCAGTCGGGGCTTTATGGCAGAGTGGCCCGACGGAAGCCTCTCCTCAGTGTAAGACACATGAAAGCCTGCATGGAGTTTGCTAAAAAACACCTGAAGGACTCCAAGATGGTGAGAAATAAGATTCTCTGGTCTGATGAGACCAAAATAGAACTTTTTGGCCTTAATTCTAAGCGGTATGTGTGGAGAAAACCAGGCACTGCTCATCACCTGTCCAATACAGTCCCAACAGTGAAGCATGGTGGTGGCAGCATCATGCTGTGGGGGTGTTTTTCAGCTGCAGGGACAGGATGACTGGTTGCAATCGAGGGAAAGATGAATGCGGCCAAGTACAGGGATATTCTGGACAAAAACCTTCTCCAGAGTGCTCTGGACCTCAGACTGGGCCGAAGGTTTACCTTCCAACAAGACAATGACCCTAAGCACACAGCTAAAATAACGAAGGAGTGGCTTCACAACAACTCCGTGACTGTTCTTGAATGGCCCAGCCAGAGCCCTGACTTAAACCCAATTGAGCATCTCTGGAGAGACCTAAAAATGGCTGTCCACCAACGTTTACCATCCAACCTGACAGAACTGGAGAGGATCTGCAAGGAGGAATGGCAGAGGATCCCCAAATCCAGGTGTGAAAGACTTGTTGCATCTTTCCCAAAAAGACTCCTGGCTGTATTAGATCAAAAGGGGGCTTCTACTAAATACTGAGCAAAGGGTCTGAATACTTAGGACCATGTGATATTTCAGTTTTTCTTTTTTAATAAATCTGCAACAATGTCAACAATTCTGTGTTTTTCTGTCAGCATGGGGTGCTATGTGTACATTCATGAGGAAGAAGAATGAACTTAAATGATTTTAGCAAATGGCTGCAATATAACAAAGAGTGAAAAATTTAAGGGGGTCTGAATACTTTCCGTACCCACTGTATATTAGCATTTGAACTTATTGCAGTTTACTAGTACTTTAATGTGGTGGGTGCATTTGTTTTTTTTCTTTTTTTGGGGGGGGGGGGATATTGATCCAAAAAAATGTAACTTGTATTCTAAAAGGTGTGAGAATTACGAAAATAGTGTTGTTTAGGCAAAAATGGAACAGCAGAAAATTAAACTTTGTCAATGACAATAAATGGTGACATGTACCAAGACCAGCCGGTGGTTTCCACATTGGAGGGTATTATGTGTGGAAAGTTTATTTAAATCATTGATGGATTCCTGCATACTCTCTGTATAAGGGACAGTTTCTTGTGTCCACACTCCTGCATTCTTATGTGGGTCCCTTTAAAAATAAATGTGTGTCCTAGTTTAATGTAGATGGGTAATAGGCTGTGCTTGAGCAGGCGGGAAAAAAACGTTTGATCACAATTAGCATAATTCAGGCAATCAATTTTAGCCTGGATTTCCTGTTTTTCATTTTATATGCTGGTAAGGTTGTTATCATTATATTTATATATATATATATATGTAGATGTTGCGTGTTGTTATGTATAATGTCACTTGTAGTCTCTCTCTACTTTTATAATCTCTGAATAAACATTATTGAAAGAGAAAAATACATTTGTGACAATAAAAGTAAGATGTATACTTAATTAAAGTACGATTCTGTTGTATTGTAATTATCCTTTTAATTCTTAATAAAAAAATACTTTGGAAAAAAAAAAAAAATTTTATCATATATTGTTGTACATATTTCTTACTTACTAATAGCACCCGTACGGTCCCAATGCCTTTCCTATTGGTGTTATTGGTAAATTAGGGATGGGTGCAAAGACTACTGGTATATTGTTTAATTCAATATCATAAACAATAGCAGGGTTTTATCCCCTTAACCAAATTAAAACAAACTTTTATCATTATCTTTTTCATCTCCAGCCTCCTTTAGCTTCTACCTGTCTACCAGGGCTGGCCCTACCATGGGTCCCACTGGGTCCATGGGACCCAGGCAGCACTTGGAGAGGGGCAGCAAATTGAGTCCCAAGTTTTTTCTTTTACAGCAGTTTTGGGTGTCATCAAATTGCGGTGTGTTACAGGTGGCATTTCCTCATTTCATACTGCTGTCCATAGTGCAAACTGATGAGTATGAGGAGGCAGAGTGTCTCCTCTGGGGAACTTCCCTCACGTGATGGTTATGTGTGCAATGACCTCAGACATCAGCACACTCCATCTCACACGGGGCAGGCTGGATCTTCTAGGGCGGTGGGAACTGCAGACACAGGAGTGACAGGAGGACTGAGGACAGACAGTGGGTGTTTGGGGGACAGGTCCAGTGGTGAGTTATGGAAGAAGATAACAGTGTGCATAATATTTTCCAAAGGTTATTTGTTGAGCGTGATTTTTTTTTTTTTTTTTTGGGGGGGGGGCAGCATTTAATTCTTGGACCCAGGCAGCACAATGTCTGGGGCCAGCCCTGCTATCTACCTACACAACCTCCAGGAGTGGTGTATCCTCCATGTGTGCAATGTGTGTGGTGCTGGGGGACAGATCCCTGTTTCCAGTGGGGACTGTGACTGTCACTTACACCTCATGTCTGAAGTCTGTATCACTTACTCCTCACCTCTGCATCATTTACTCCTGACCACTGAACTCTATATCACTTACTCCTCACCTCTGCATCACTTACTCCTGACCACTGAACTCTATATCACTTACTCCTCACCTCTGCATCACTTACTCCTGACCACTCAACTCTACGTCACTTACTCCTCACCCCTGCGTCACTTACTCCTGACCACTGAACTCTACATCACTTACTCCTCACCTCTGCATTACTTACTCCTGACCACTGAACTCTACGTCACTTACTCCTCACCTCTGCTTCACTTACTCCTGACCAATGAACTCTACATCACTTACTCCTCACCTCTGCGTCACTTACTCCTGACCACTGAACTCTACATCACTTACTCCTCACCTCTGTGTCACTTACTCCTGACCACTGAACTCTACGTCACTTACTCCTCACCTCTGTGTCACTTACTCCTGACCACTGAACTCTACATCACTTACTCCTCACCTCTGCGTCACTTACTCCTGACCACTGAACTCTACATCACTTACTCCTCACCTCTGCGCCACTTACTCCTGATGTCTGAAGTCTGCATCAGGTAGTCCTCACCTCTGTGTCACGTACTGCTGACCACTGAACTCTGCATCACTTATTCCTCACCTCTGTGTCACTTACTCCTGATCACTAAATTCTGCGTTACTTACTCCTCACCTCTGCATCACTTACTCCTGACCACTGAACTCCGCATCACTTACTCCTCACCTCTGTGTCACTTACTCCTGACATATGAACTCTGCATCACTTTTTCTTCACCTCTGTGTCACTTACTCCTGACCACTGAACTCTTCGTCGCTTACTCCTCACCTCTGCGTCACTTACTCCTGACCACTGAACTCTGCATCACTTACTCCTCACCTCTGCATCACTTACTCCAGACCCCTGAACTCTGCATCACTTATTCCTCACCTCTACGTTACTTACTCCTGACCACTGAACTCTGCATCACTTACTCCAGACCCCTGAACTCTGCATCACTTATTCCTCACCTCTGTGTCACTTACTCCTGACCACTGAGCTCTACATCACTTACTCCTGATCTCTGGACTCTGCATCACTTACTTATGCCATCTAAACTCTGCAACACTTACTCCTGTATATTTAAGTCTGCGTCACTTACTCCTGATGTCTGAACTCTGCATCATCTACTGTATTTCTCATCTCTGCGTCACTTATTCCTTACTACGAAACTCTGCTTCACTTACTTCTAACCACTGAACTCTGCGTCACTTACTCCAGACCCCTGAACTCTACATCACTTGCTCCTCATCTCTGCGTCACTTACAACTGACCACTGAACTCTACATCACTTACTCCTGACGTCTAAACTCTGAGTCACTTACTCCTGTCCTGACCACTGAACTCTGCATCACTAACTTCTGATGCCTGAACCCTACATCACTTACTCCTAACATCCAAGCTCTGCATCACTTACTCAAGACCCCTGAACTCTGCAACACTTATTCCCGACCTCTTTGTCACTTACTTCTGGACCACTGAAATCTGCCTCACTTACGCATGACTCCTGACTTCTGAACTCTGTGCTACTACTGACCTCTAAACTCTGCGACACTTACTCCTGAATTCTTGTCCCTGCGTCATTTACTACTGAGCTCAGGACATTGCATCCCTTACTACTGACCTCTAATCTCTGCATCAATTTTTATTAACCTCTGGACACTGCACAACTTACTAATGACCTCTGAACTCTGCAGCATCTACTACAGACCTCTCAACTCTGTACCACTTTCTCCTGACCTCTGAACTCTGCATCATCTACTAATGATCTTTGAACTCTGCATCACTTACTACTGACCTCTAAACTTTGTGTCATCTACTATTGATCTCTGTATTCTGCCTCACTTACTCCTGACCCCTGAACTCTGCATCATTTACTACTGATCTAGGAAACATGCTCATAGGAGAAGAGAATGGAAGAGAAATGAGCTTATAGTCTACTCTGCTCATGTACTAAGGAACAGGCTTATAGCAAAGGGAAAGAGAGATGAACTAATGAGTCTGCTGCTTATCCTTCATTGTCCAGTCACAGGCTGGGGGAGGAACAAGATCTGTAAATGTTATTTAACTGCAGCAGAGAAAAATCAGGTCTCGTGTGATGCCAGACAGGGCTGTGTAAGTCTTAATATTGGATGTCCAAATGTAGAAACCCTTTGGCAGGTAAAACAACTCCCTTATACTTTTAGTTTTTATTTAATGTATTCAACTGTGTTCAGCTTAAAAAAAATTTGATTAACTGACTTGCTGGGATTGATAATGAGTAAAAGACGGACAGAATATTTGCTGTTTTAGACTTCTACTAGTGCTGACTGTTAACACAACCGAGTGGTCTTCAAGACTTTGCTCATTCCAGGTTCTCCTCCCACCTACCTAAGTGTTCTTTCAGTGGTACCTACAACTCTATATCCTCCTCTCCTTTTTTTTCCATAAGAGTCCCCAAAAGCTCCTAAAAACAGAATTAAAAATACTAACAACATATGAAGCCATCCACAACTCTGCCCTAAGCTACACCACCAACAACATCCAAAAATATCACTCAAACAATCCTCATAATATCTCCTTCTAAACAGCTCCCATGCCATCTCCATCTATGCTCTAAGGAAACCTCCAGAACATCTCCCAATCTCTTCATTCCTCATCTAGGGATGATCGAACGGTTCGGGTCGACCATTGGTTCGGCCCGAACATTGGGTGTTCGAGGTTCGGCCGAATTTAGAACTTTTTGCCCAAAAAGTTCGGAATTCGGCAACCAGAACCGACCAAAATGCAATGGTTCAGGAAATGGGCTTTAAAAGCCCGTGATTGGACCAGAACCATTAGCAAAAGCCAATTGAGGGGGCAGAAGAATGCTAGGAATGTGATTGGAGTGACTAGGGGGTCCATAGTCCAATCATTAGTGAATACGCCCCCCAGTATATAAGATAGCCTGGCAAATTCCTAGCATTGTTATACTGGACATGGAAGAGAGTGGAAGCAGTTCTGTAAATTTTAATTTAAAAGTGTCATTTAGCATTTATTAGTGTCAGGAAAGGGATATCTAGTGTAGTTAGAGTGCTCCTTTACACTTTAGTTAGCTTCAAAAATTTAGTTTCTGTAGGGAAAGTATGAAGTGTCAGGGTGACCGTAATGTAGTGTAGGGTGAACTGACAGTGACTGCTATGGCAGGGTGACCAAACCCTTCCATAGCAGGGTGACCGCTGTAGAGAAAAGCTAGTTTCTCTTAGGTGACTTTCGCTGCAGGGATATGGCTTCGCTGCCGCCAGCATTTTTGGCTGCATGCGTTGCTAGTGCTTTTTTGAGGACATGTTTGGAGTCAGACATGACATCTGAACATGTGTATAGGGGGTATATATACACACCCATGTCTGTATATATACACCTGCACATATATAGGTGTGAAAGGAGCAGAAAAAACTACTTGCGCTAATGAAATAATTAACACCAATATATTTCTGCTCCTATCACACCTATATATGTCTAGGTGTGTATATACATATAAGTATGTGTGTATATACACCACTATACACAAGTTTAGGCCCGTGGGACTTTATATGAGGTGGGTACATGTGACTGGAAATAACAAAAAATAAATAATTGAAAAAATATAATCTTTATTGCAAGAAATTACATCAAAGTTGTGCGCGTGAAGCGCTGGGATGACAGACTTCATTGGAAATCATTGAAAACATGTATAACATAAAATACCATACATAAAATATACATTATTCATGAGAATACAAAACATCTAAATCTCAGGGATAAAGACATGGTAAATAATTTTCACATAGCGTATAAATGTCGTATAAATGTCATGCATCTAACCTGACGCGTTTCGCGAGTCACTGCTCGCTTCTTCAAGAGAGAATGCATTGGAAAAATTATAAATCTGAAAAAACGAAAAGAAAGGAAATAAAAAATTGGAAGTATAGCTCATGATGGTATTAAGAGAGGATTTTGTAAGTCATGGGGAACTCATTGGAGTGCCCACTACTCACATTTCAAAGGCTGGAATCAAGGAATGGAACTCCGTGCGGTAGCAATGGTGTAGGTCTGGCCCGGGAGCTGAAGGGTCCCATCGGACGACAATGCAGTGGAGTGGCCCATGGGAGGTAAGTGACCAAAGTGTGGAGTAAAAGCCATAAGCCTTCCATGTCTGTCATAAAATTGGAATTTATGGAATAAAGTATGTAGGTAAATATGTATAGTATATGATACAATGTAGTACAAAGTCTATCATGTATATTAAACAATGAATAAATATCCAAATGCCATGCACAGTGCAGGAAGGACTGATATGATTGGTATAATAAAGTATTAAATAATGTGGAAATGAGTAATGGCTGGGAGAAAGGTGAATAGGTAGAAAGTGGAAGTGAAAAGAGTGTGACAATGAGTGAAGGAAAGTGTGGGAGATGAAAGTGGTGCAAAAAGAAAGAAGAAGGCAGGGCTGGCGTCCAGCAATATAACAACCATAGTGATAGTAAAGTGAGGATATAGAATAGTGTGTGGCAGGTGCCGGGAGCCCACAAAATGAGGGATGGGAAGGAGTGGTGTAAATGGGAAAGGTGCTTGCCAGGTGGAGTGAATGGAGAACGAGTGCCGTGTGTAAAGTAGGAAAGGAGAGAAGTATCAAGGGTCAGCCTTACCATGGGCATCTTCCGCCAGTGCCGTCTGTGGGGCCCTAACGTCATACAGCGGGTGGAGCAGAGACAAGCATCTGCAGCCTCGTGGGGGAGCGGACGCATAAGCGCAAACCTCCCCCATCTAGAACCCGTAGATGTAGAGCACATGGACGTGATGGCGCCGCGCAAAGGCGCCGGCGTGACGTCAGATGTGCGGCATGACGCCGATGTAGGGGTGGACCCGTCCGATGAAGGGAAGGGCGGGTACAGCAAGGGAGGAGGCACCTCCCTCTTTCTACATCGCAGCTCCCGGGACACAGACATCCACCAAACACACCAGCACAGATACATCCAGGAAACCAGTATGTTGAAAACCTCCAATATGATGTACAAGTAGATCATGGGCAAAAAAGCTATCTGGATGTATATATGCAAAAAATGAATGAAATGAAATAAAATAAAATAAAATAAAATAAATGGAATACCAGCACTGATGACAACAGACCAAAAAGTGGGCACTTGTGGGTGTCTTCCACCCGGGTTCAATATCAAAAAGAGGAATTGGTCTGGAGCCATCTGTAAACCACCTTCATCCCGAAACAATCATAGAAAGAGAAAATTGGCCCGTGGGACTTTATATGAGGTGGGTACATGTGACTGGAAATAACAAAAAATAAATAATTGAAAAAATATAATCTTTATTGCAAGAAATGACATCAAAGTTGTGCGCGTGAAGCGCTGGGATGACAGACTTCATTGGAAATCATTGAAAACATGTATAACATAAAATACCATACATAAAATATACATTATTCATGAGAATACAAAACATCTAAATCTCAGGGATAAAGACATGGTAAATAATTTTCACATAGCGTATAAATGTCGTATAAATGTCATGCATCTAATCTGACGCGTTTCGCGAGTCACTGCTCGCTTCTTCAAGAGAGAATGCATTGGAAAAATTATAAATCTGAAAAAACGAAAAGAAAGGAAATAAAAAATTGGAAGTATAGCTCATGATGGTATTAAGAGAGGATTTTGTAAGTCATGGGGAACTCATTGGAGTGCCCACTACTCACATTTCAAAGGCTGGAATCAAGGAATGGAACTCCGTGCGGTAGCAATGGTGTAGGTCTGGCCCGGGAGCTGAAGGGTCCCATCGGACGACAATGCAGTGGAGTGGCCCATGGGAGGTAAGTGACCAAAGTGTGGAGTAAAAGCCATAAGCCTTCCATGTCTGTCATAAAATTGGAATTTATGGAATAAAGTATGTAGGTAAATATGTATAGTATATGATACAATGTAGTACAAAGTCTATCATGTATATTAAACAATGAATAAATATCCAAATGCCATGCACAGTGCAGGAAGGACTGATATGATTGGTATAATAAAGTATTAAATAATGTGGAAATGAGTAATGGCTGGGAGAAAGGTGAATAGGTAGAAAGTGGAAGTGAAAAGAGTGTGACAATGAGTGAAGGAAAGTGTGGGAGATGAAAGTGGTGCAAAAAGAAAGAAGAAGGCAGGGCTGGCGTCCAGCAATATAACAACCATAGTGATAGTAAAGTGAGGATATAGAATAGTGTGTGGCAGGTGCCGGGAGCCCACAAAATGAGGGATGGGAAGGAGTGGTGTAAATGGGAAAGGTGCTTGCCAGGTGGAGTGAATGGAGAACGAGTGCCGTGTGTAAAGTAGGAAAGGAGAGAAGTATCAAGGGTCAGCCTTACCATGGGCATCTTCCGCCAGTGCCGTCTGTGGGGCCCTAACGTCATACAGCGGGTGGAGCAGAGACAAGCATCTGCAGCCTCGTGGGGGAGCGGACGCATAAGCGCAAACCTCCCCCATCTAGAACCCGTAGATGTAGAGCACATGGACGTGATGGCGCCGCGCAAAGGCGCCGGCGTGACGTCAGATGTGCGGCATGACGCCGATGTAGGGGTGGACCCGTCCGACGAAGGGAAGGGCGGGTACAGCAAGGGAGGAGGCACCTCCCTCTTTCTACATCGCAGCTCCCGGGACACAGACATCCACCAAACACACCAGCACAGATACATCCAGGAAACCAGTATGTTGAAAACCTCCAATATGATGTACAAGTAGATCATGGGCAAAAAAGCTATCTGGATGTATATATGCAAAAAATGAATGAAATGAAATAAAATAAAATAAAATAAAATAAATGGAATACCAGCACTGATGACAACAGACCAAAAAGTGGGCACTTGTGGGTGTCTTCCACCCGGGTTCAATATCAAAAAGAGGAATTGGTCTGGAGCCATCTGTAAACCACCTCCATCCCGAAACAATCATAGAAAGAGAAAATTGGCCTGTGGGACTTTATATGAGGTGGGTACATGTGACTGGAAATAACAAAAAATAAATAATTGAAAAAATATAATCTTTATTGCAAGAAATGACATCAAAGTTGTGCGCGTGAAGCGCTGGGATGACAGACTTCATTGGAAATCATTGAAAACATGTATAACATAAAATACCATACATAAAATATACATTATTCATGAGAATACAAAACATCTAAATCTCAGGGATAAAGACATGGTAAATAATTTTCACATAGCGTATAAAGGTCGTATAAATGTCATGCATCTTATCTGACGCGTTTCGCGAGTCACTGCTCGCTTCTTCAAGAGAGAATGCATTGGAAAAATGATAAATCTGAAAAAACGAAAAGAAAGGAAATAAAAAATTGGAAGTATAGCTCATGATGGTATTAAGAGAGGATTTTGTAAGTCATGGGGAACTCATTGGAGTGCCCACTACTCACATTTCAAAGGCTGGAATCAAGGAATGGAACTCCGTGCGGTAGCAATGGTGTAGGTCTGGCCCGGGAGCTGAAGGGTCCCATCGGACGACAATGCAGTGGAGTGGCCCATGGGAGGTAAGTGACCAAAGTGTGGAGTAAAAGCCATAAGCCTTCCATGTCTGTCATAAAATTGGAATTTATGGAATAAAGTATGTAGGTAAATATGTATAGTATATGATACAATGTAGTACAAAGTCTATCATGTATATTATTATCTACGGGTTCTAGATGGGGGAGGTTTGCGCTTATGCGTCCGCTCCCCCACGAGGCTGCAGATGCTTGTCTCTGCTCCACCCGCTGTATGACGTTAGGGCCCCACAGACGGCACTGGCGGAAGATGCCCATGGTAAGGCTGACCCTTGATACTTCTCTCCTTTCCTACTTTACACACGGCACTCGTTCTCCATTCACTCCACCTGGCAAGCACCTTTCCCATTTACACCACTCCTTCCCATCCCTCATTTTGTGGGCTCCCGGCACCTGCCACACACTATTCTATATCCTCACTTTACTATCACTATGGTTGTTATATTGCTGGACGCCAGCCCTGCCTTCTTCTTTCTTTTTGCACCACTTTCATCTCCCACACTTTCCTTCACTCATTGTCACACTCTTTTCACTTCCACTTTCTACCTATTCACCTTTCTCCCAGCCATTACTCATTTCCACATTATTTAATACTTTATTATACCAATCATATCAGTCCTTCCTGCACTGTGCATGGCATTTGGATATTTATTCATTGTTTAATATACATGATAGACTTTGTACTACATTGTATCATATACTATACATATTTACCTACATACTTTATTCCATAAATTCCAATTTTATGACAGACATGGAAGGCTTATGGCTTTTACTCCACACTTTGGTCACTTACCTCCCATGGGCCACTCCACTGCATTGTCGTCCGATGGGACCCTTCAGCTCCCGGGCCAGACCTACACCATTGCTACCGCACGGAGTTCCATTCCTTGATTCCAGCCTTTGAAATGTGAGTAGTGGGCACTCCAATGAGTTCCCCATGACTTACAAAATCCTCTCTTAATACCATCATGAGCTATACTTCCAATTTTTTATTTCCTTTCTTTTCGTTTTTTCAGATTTATCATTTTTCCAATGCATTCTCTCTTGAAGAAGCGAGCAGTGACTCGCGAAACGCGTCAGATTAGATGCATGACATTTATACGACATTTATACGCTATGTGAAAATTATTTACCATGTCTTTATCCCTGAGATTTAGATGTTTTGTATTCTCATGAATAATGTATATTTTATGTATGGTATTTTATGTTATACATGTTTTCAATGATTTCCAATGAAGTCTGTCATCCCAGCGCTTCACGCGCACAACTTTGATGTCATTTCTTGCAATAAAGATTATATTTTTTCAATTATTTATTTTTTGTTATTTCCAGTCACATGTACCCACCTCATATAAAGTCCCACGGGCCAATTTTCTCTTTCTATGATTGTTTCGGGATGGAGGTGGTTTACAGATGGCTCCAGACCAATTCCTCTTTTTGACTATACACAAGTTCAGATGTTTTGCCTGCCTCCAAAGAACCCCAAAAAATGCCCAAAAAACGCTAGCGTAAAAAAAAAAACGCCCAGGTGTGTTGTTGCAGGCATTTTTTTGGGGGGTTTTTGGAAGCAGGCAAAACATCTGAACTTGTGTATAGTGTACCTGTGAAGTTTCAGCTCTGTAGCATGTCCAGAACCAGAAAAAAAGATAATTTTTCAGTAGAGCAGATATGGTGGGACCCTACTTTTACACCTATATGATCTTTTTTTTATGGTTCTGGACATGCTACAGAGCTGAAACTTCACAGGTACACCTTTTAGACCCCCCCCCAGACACTAAATCACACAAAAAAAAAGTTCTTAAAAAATGTCATTTTTGATAGATTTTTGATAGACAGCCAATTATTGAAAAAAAAAAATAAAAAAAAATTAAAAAGTAAAAAAAAAAATTTCTTTGGATTTAGTGTCTGGGGGGTCTAAAAAGTGTATTTGTGAAGTTTCAGCTCTGTAGCATGTCCAGAACCCCCCAAAAAAATAGCATTTTCTTTTAATTTTTATTAGAACAGGAATACGGCTTCTCTCCGGCGTTTTTTCTTGCATTTATCGGGCATTTCTGGAGGCAGGCATGACTTTTTTTGGATTTAGTGTCTGGGGGGTCTAAAAAGTGTACCTGTGAAGTTTCAGCTCTGTAGCATGTCCAGAACCAGAAAAAAAGATAATTTTTCAGTAGAGCAGGGATGGTTTGGACCCCACTTTTACACTTATATGATTTTTTTGGGGGTTCTGGACATGCTACAGAGCTGAAACTTCACAGGTACACCTTTTAGACCCACCAGACACAAAATCACACAAAAGAAGTTCTTAAAAATTGTCATTTTTGATAGATTTTTGATAGAGAGCCAATTATTGAAAAAAAAAAAATAAATAAAAAAAAAAAAAAAAAAATCTTTGGATTTAGTATCTGGGGGGTCTAAAATGTGTACCTGTGAAGTTTCAGCTCTGTAGCATGTCCAGAACCATAAAAAAAAAAAGATTGTTTGTATTAGAACACTTTCAGCACAGGATGTTGGCTTCTCGCTTTTCACACCTTGCCGGTTTAATAGCAGGCATTTTTTTTGGGCATTTTTTTTGGTTCTTTTGAGGCAGGAAAAACATCTGAACTTGTGTATAGTGGTGTATATACACACATACTTATATGTATATACACACCTAGACATATATAGGTGTGATAGTAGCAGAAATATATGCTTGCGCTAATGAAATCATTTACACTAATATATTTCTGCTACTATCACACCTATATATGTCTAGGTGTGTATATAAATATATGTATGTGTGTATATACACCACTATACACAAGTTCAGATATTTTTTGTTATTTCCAGTCACATGTACCCACCTCATATAAAGTCCCACGGGCCAATTTTCTCTTTCTATGATTGTTTCGGGATGGAGGTGGTTTACAGATGGCTCCAGACCAATTCCTCTTTTTGACTATACACAAGTTCAGATGTTTTGCCTGCCTCCAAAGAACCCCAAAAAATGCCCAAAAAACGCTAGCGTAAAAAAAAAAACGCCCAGGTGTGTTGTTGCAGGCATTTTTTTGGGGGGTTTTTGGAAGCAGGCAAAACATCTGAACTTGTGTATAGTGTACCTGTGAAGTTTCAGCTCTGTAGCATGTCCAGAACCAGAAAAAAAGATAATTTTTCAGTAGAGCAGATATGGTGGGACCCTACTTTTACACCTATATGATCTTTTTTTTATGGTTCTGGACATGCTACAGAGCTGAAACTTCACAGGTACACCTTTTAGACCCCCCCCCAGACACTAAATCACACAAAAAAAAAGTTCTTAAAAAATGTCATTTTTGATAGATTTTTGATAGACAGCCAATTATTGAAAAAAAAAAATAAAAAAAAATTAAAAAGTAAAAAAAAAAATTTCTTTGGATTTAGTGTCTGGGGGGTCTAAAAAGTGTATTTGTGAAGTTTCAGCTCTGTAGCATGTCCAGAACCCCCCAAAAAAATAGCATTTTCTTTTAATTTTTATTAGAACAGGAATACGGCTTCTCTCCGGCGTTTTTTCTTGCATTTATCGGGCATTTCTGGAGGCAGGCATGACTTTTTTTGGATTTAGTGTCTGGGGGGTCTAAAAAGTGTACCTGTGAAGTTTCAGCTCTGTAGCATGTCCAGAACCAGAAAAAAAGATAATTTTTCAGTAGAGCAGGGATGGTTTGGACCCCACTTTTACACTTATATGATTTTTTTGGGGGTTCTGGACATGCTACAGAGCTGAAACTTCACAGGTACACCTTTTAGACCCACCAGACACAAAATCACACAAAAGAAGTTCTTAAAAATTGTCATTTTTGATAGATTTTTGATAGAGAGCCAATTATTGAAAAAAAAAAAATAAATAAAAAAAAAAAAAAAAAAATCTTTGGATTTAGTATCTGGGGGGTCTAAAATGTGTACCTGTGAAGTTTCAGCTCTGTAGCATGTCCAGAACCATAAAAAAAAAAAGATTGTTTGTATTAGAACACTTTCAGCACAGGATGTTGGCTTCTCGCTTTTCACACCTTGCCGGTTTAATAGCAGGCATTTTTTTTGGGCATTTTTTTTGGTTCTTTTGAGGCAGGAAAAACATCTGAACTTGTGTATAGTGGTGTATATACACACATACTTATATGTATATACACACCTAGACATATATAGGTGTGATAGTAGCAGAAATATATGCTTGCGCTAATGAAATCATTTACACTAATATATTTCTGCTACTATCACACCTATATATGTCTAGGTGTGTATATAAATATATGTATGTGTGTATATACACCACTATACACAAGTTCAGATGTTTTTCCTGCCTCAAAAGAACCAAAAAAAAATGCCCAAAAAACGCTAGCGTCAAAAAAAAAACGCCCAGGTGTGTTGTTGCAGGCATTTTTTTGGGGTTTTTGGAAGCAGGCAAAACATCTGAACTTGTGTACACACACATACTTATATGTATTTTACACTTAGACAGATATAGGTGTTATAGGAGCGTAACTATATTAGTGTAAATGATTTAATTAGCGCAAGAATATATTTCTGCTACTATCACACCTATATATGTCTAGGTGTGTATATACATATAAGTATGTGTGTATATACACCACTATACACAAGTTCAGATGTTTTTCCTGACTCCAAAGAACCCCAAAAAATGCCCAAAAAAAAACGCCTGCTACTAAACCGGCAAGGTGTGAAAAGCGAGAAGCCAACATCCTGTGCTGAAAGTGTTCTAATACAAACAATCTTTTTTTCTGGTTCTGGACATGCTACAGATCTGAAACTTCACAGGAACACTTTTTAGACCCCCCAGATACTAAATCCAAAGATTTATTTTATTTTTTTTAATTTTTTAAATAATTGGCTCTCTATCAAAAATGACAATTTTTAAGAACTTTTTTTGTGTCTGGGGGGTCTAAAAGGTGTACATGTGAAGTTTCAGCTCTGTAGCATGTCCAGAACCCCCAAAAAAATATCATATAGGTGTAAAAGTGGGGTCCCACCATCCATGCTCTAATGAAAAATTATCTTTTTTTCTGGTTCTGGACATGCTACAGAGCTGAAACTTCACAGGTACACCTTTTAGACCCCCCAGATACTAAATCCAAAGTCAAAATAAAAAAAAATCTCTTTTTAAAAAAAAAAAAAAAATAATAATTGGCTTTTTTATCAAAAATGAAAATTTTTAAGAACTTTTTTTGTGTGATTAATAGTCCCTGGGGCATGACCCAGAACCCTAGGCACTTTTTAGGGGCATTTATTGGGTTTTAGGGCTTTAAAATTGTGTTTTTTGATTACCAAAGTTCGGGTCCCATTGATTTCAATGGGGTTCTGAAATCCGGGCCGAACTTTCGGGAAGTTCGGATGTTCTGGCCGAACCAAACTTTTCTAAAGTTCGATCATCCCTACTCATAACATCTCCTGCTCTCTAGCTTCCTTGTCACCTCCTTCCATGTTCATCTCCAGGACACCTCCAGGACCTCTCTCATCTTCTTCATTCCTCAGAATATCTCCTTCTCTCTAGCTCCCACGTCACCTCCTTCCTTAGCTATCTCATATATTTCATAAACATAATATAAGTGTAATATAGAAATAAATACACAAATTTCTAAAAGCTTTAAGTGTAGAGATGGCCTTGCGCTTCGCCCGGCAGTCGGTTCACGGCAAATTTTGCTTGTTCGCTACCCGCCAATTTTACGAACACATGGCATTGTTTGCGGCAACCATATTAGTTTACATTGGGGAGAACTTGGACCCATGACACAGCCGTCAGGTGGAACGGGACAGCCAATTGAAACATTTCAGCACATGGACATGCCCCCTACCTTATAAATAGACCTAAGCAGGGCATTCTGCTTTTGCGTGCACTGGCAGAGGAATTTCCAGTCACAGAGAGACAGCACCTGCAAGAAGAGGGCGGTTTGAAGATGTTTTGGTAACTTCAGATATGAGATCCTTCTTTCAGCCGACCCATCGACATCTGTACTCCGGATCCAGCATCAGGGAACGCCTAGACCGACAGGTGTCCAACTACATCGGGTTTGCGGCCGATGTGGACTCTCTGAGGAGTGATGAAACCCTGGACTACTGGGTGGGCAGGCTTGACCTCTGGCGAGAGCTTGCACAATTTGCAATGGAACTGTTGGCTTGCCCCCCATCCAGTGTCCTGTCCGAAAGGACGTTCAGCGCAGTAGGGGGGGTCGTGACTGATAAGCGCACTCGCCTAGCTCATGGCAGTATAGACAACCTCACATTTATAAAAATGAATGAGGCATGGATCTCTGAGGAATTCAACAAATGTGACCAGTAGACCATGTTTCATTACAATTCCTCATGCCAGGCCACAAATATCCGCCAGACCGCCATCCACCCACAACAATTCATGGTCCTTGTCTTCGCTAAATACAGTGGCATAAAAGGCATTTCATGTCCATGGAATGCCAAATTTTGGGGGCCTTTCATGGCCGACAATTATTTTTTCTGTGAATGCCTAATGAACCTTCAGCCACAGAATACAACTTTCTTAGCTGTCAGGTAAACCCATGTGGGCTAATTTTTGGGGCCTATACAGCCCGACACTTACTTCTTTATCCTGTGAATGCCTAATGTACCTCCAGCCACAGAATACTACGTTCTTAGCTGTCAGGTAAACCCATGTGGGCTCATTTTTGGGGCCTGGAATGGCCGACACTTACTTCTGTATCCTGTGAATGCCTAATTTTTCAGACTGGAATTGAAAATCAATGGGTCTGTAAAGGTTCCGCCAAATTGTGGAATGGATGCGGACCCATTTTACAGATGTGTGAATGGACCCTATATGTATTAGACAATGTATTTACCGGCTGCTGTCAGTTCTGGCTGATTTATGAAAAAAAAATTTATACATTTTTTGCTGTAAAAAAAAAATAAAATTTTTTAGGGCAACTTTTTCAATTGCAATACTTCTGTTATGACATTGTCCATGTGCTGGGACTATTTGTGCACAGCTAGTACGTCTTTTGTGGCTGCAAATATGACCTAAAGGTCTTTAAAGTTCGCCTCCCATTAAAGTCAATGGGGTCTGCTGCAAACTCGCAGTTCGCGGACTTTTGAGAAAATTTGCAGCTGACGTTTCGCGAACCGCCCCGGCCGATGTTCGTCCATCACTATTTAAGTGTATTTTTTTGTTTCATAACAATTTTATTGAAATCTCACAAGAAAAGGAAATACAAAGGTGCACAAAGTGCAACAAAGTGCAGAGCGACAATCTTTAACCACTTCAAGACCAAGCCTATTTCTGACCCGTATTTTTTTGCTAGAATGTTACTTAGAACCCCCCAAACATTATATATCATTTTTAGCAGAGACCCTGGAGAATAAAATGTCGGTAGTTGCAATTTATTTAATGTCACACGGTATTGTCGCAGCGGTCTTTCAAACGCAATTTGTTTTAGAAAAAATACACTTCACTGAATTTGAAAAAAAAAATACTAAACAGTAAAGTTATTCCAATTTTTGTCGTGTAATGTGAAAGATGATGCCACGCTGAGTAAATAGTATCTAATATGTTACGCTTTAAAATTGCACGCACTCGTGGAATGACGACAAACGACGGTACTTAAAAATCTCCATAGGCTCTCCATTATCTCCATTATTAGGAATCTCCATTATTGATCTTGCTGTAACGATCGTGGCAATATTTCACATGTGTGATTTAAACTCTGTTTACATTTGCGGGCGGGACCTCAGTATGCGTTTTCTTTGCCCTGGGCCAGGACACTTTAAAAAAATGATTTTCTTATTTATTAATTTTTTTTATTATGTTTACACTGTTTCTTTAACCAGTTTACAACCGCCCGCTGCAGATGTACTCCCAGGCAAATCGGCGTACAAGTACGGCGCTCGCTCTCGCTCCCGCCCCCTGATGCAGCGGTCAAGTGGCTCCAATTGCCACCTGACACCCATAATCGCTCCCCGCTGAGAGAGAAGGACGGTCGGCTGATGTAAACACAGCTGACCGTTCTTCTCCCTGGAATGATCACAGAGCTCCTTCTATATAGGATCACAGGTCTCTATGGTCATTTCAGAAGCCACGCCCCCCCCACAGTTAGAATCACTCCCCTAGGCTCACATGTAACCCATTGATCACTCCTTCCCTGCCAGTGTCATTAGTACAGTGACAGTGCATATTTTTAGCACTGATTACTGTAGTGATGTCACTGGTCCCCCCAAAAGTGTCAAAAATGTCAGTTAGGTATCCTTTAATGTCAGTTAGGTTTAAAAAAAAGTAAAAAAAAAAAAAAAAACAATTAAAATGACGTAAATCTTTCCCGTAGTTTGTAGACACGATAACTTTTGCGCAAAACAATCAAAATACGCTTATTGCAATTTTTTTTTTTTACCAAAAATATGTAGCAGAATACAAATCGGCCTAAAATGTAAAAAAAAATTAGATTTTTAAATTTTATGTTTTTGGGATTGTTATATAGCAGAATGTGAAAAATATTATTTTTATTTTCAAAATTGTCGCTATTTTTTTGTTTATAGCGCAAAAAATAAAAATCGCAGAGGTGATCAAATACCACAAAAAGTTGACGTGCCCTCTGATCAGGCCTTTCTGGGAGATGGTGAGGGGACACGTCCGGGACGGCTTAGGTCTGGACGTGCCGGATTCTCCAGGGCTTTTCTTCCTCCATGTCCCCCCAGTGGCCATCCCAAGATATAAGCGGGGCGCTCTCCCACACTTACTCAACGCTGCCAAGTGCCTCATTCCTATCCAGGAGTGGATGGCTACATGCAGGGGTACCCGGGATAGGTTTGACGCAGCTTGGTCACAGTGGCGTCGATACGCCCCCAACTCGCTCCCGGTGTCCTCCAGTCTGGATGTGGCCCTTCTAGCTTTAGCCGACCACTCATTCCACCAGCGGGTACTGCAGGCCTCCCGCCTCCCTGCTACGTAGTTTCACATATGTTCCTATGTCAGTTGGCCTTTGGAGCCAGGCATGGACAACCCTTTGGTTACCTGACCTTTCCCTTTTGGATGGCAGAGATCCCCCTCCCCTTTTTTTTTATTTATTTATTTTTCCTTTTCTTGAGCATTGTGTGGCAGCTCGCCCTGTTGGGGTGGACCTAGATGGCCCGTGCTGTTTTTGTTTTTCTTTTTTCAATTAAAAGCTTTATTGTTTGGGGGCAAGGGCTCTCTCTCTCTCCTACCTCATCAGAGGGGGAATGGTGGGTCAAATGGGGCCGAATGCCTGGACCCGGGGGAGCCCTGCTACCACACAGGTTTATGCCAGACTTGGTCCCCACCCTGGGGCTTAGCCTCACTTTTTGATCTACTGGTTTGCACATTTATTGTGCTTTGTCTAGTCTCTATTGTTTTGCTCAGTTATGCGCCATTGGCCTTGATTTGCCTCATGTTGAGTTTTCCTTTTATTTTCTGTAACTTACTGTTCTGTTATCACAATTCTTTTTCAATAAAAACTGATTATACAAAAAAAAATGAAAAAAATACCACCAAAAGAAAGCTCTATTTGTGGGGGGAAAAAAGGACATCAATTTTATTTGGGTACAGCGTTGTACGGCCGCGCAATTGTCCGTTAAAGTAATGCAGTGCCGAATTGCAAAATATGGCCTGGTCAGGAAGGAGGTAAAATCCTTCCGGTCTTAAAGTGGTTAAAAAAAAAAAAATAATTAAATTGTGGACGATTTTATTGCTGTCACAAGAGATGTAAACATTCCTTGTGACATTAATAGGCAGTGACAGGTACTCTTTATGGAGGGATCGTGGGGAATGTGACAGTAATAGGCAGTGACAGGTACTCTTTATGGAGGGATCGGGGGAATGTGACAGTAATAGGAGTGACAGGTACTCTTTATGGAGGGATCGGGGGGAATGTGACAGTAATAGGCAGTGATAGGTACTCTTTATGGAGGGATCGGGAGGAATGTGACAGTAATAGGCAGTGACAGGTAATCTTTATGGAGGGATCGGGGGGAATGTGACAGTAATAGGAGTGACAGGTACTCTTTTGGAGGGATCGGGGGGAATGTGACAGTAATAGGAGTGACAGGTACTCTTTATGGAGGGATCGGGGGGAATGTGACAGTAATAGACAGTGACAGGTACTCTTTATGGAGGGATCGGGGTGAATGTGACAGTAATAGCAGTGACAGGTACTCTTTATGGAGAGATCGGGGGGGATGTGACAGTAATAGGCAGTGACAGGTACTCTTTATGGAGGGATCGGGAGGAATGTGACAGTAATAGCAGTGACAGGTACTCTTTATGGAGGGATCGGGGGGAATGTGACAGTAATAGACAGTGACAGGTACTCTTTATGGAGGGATCGGGAGGAATGTGACAGTAATAGGTAGTGACAGGTACTCTTTATGGAGGGATCGGGGGGAATGTGACAGTAATAGGAGTGACAGGTACTCTTTTGGAGGGATCGGGGGGAATGTGACAGTAATAGGAGTGACAGGTACTCTTTATGGAGGGATCGGGGGGAATGTGACAGTAATAGACAGTGACAGGTACTCTTTATGGAGGGATCGGGGTGAATGTGACAGTAATAGCAGTGACAGGTACTCTTTATGGAGAGATCGGGGGGGATGTGACAGTAATAGGCAGTGACAGGTACTCTTTATGGAGGGATCGGGAGGAATGTGACAGTAATAGCAGTGACAGGTACTCTTTATGGAGGGATCGGGGGGAATGTGACAGTAATAGACAGTGACAGGTACTCTTTATGGAGGGATCGGGAGGAATGTGACAGTAATAGCAGTGACAGGTACTCTTTATGGAGGGATCGGGGGGAATGTGACAGTAATAGGCAGTGACAGGTACTCTTTATGGAGGGATCGGGGGGGGGGGGGGAGTGAGACAGTAATAGGCAGTGACAGGTACTCTTTATGGAGGGATCGGAGGTCTAAAAGACACCAAACCCCTCCTCTGCACTTAAAAGTAGTCAAAACACCAAGCATTTTTAAATACTTTGTATTTTTTTTTAAATTGGTGCCGAGTAGTGTTGAGCGAACACGGACTGTATTATTCGGGTCCTTTACTGTATGTTCGGGTTTAAAATCCGTGTTCGGTAATTTTATTTCCTGTTTTGTATGTAATGGCGTGTTTTTAATGGCGGGCTTTCAACAGCCAATCAACAAGTGTTTTAACTGGTGTGCCATAGAAGCCATCACAGCCATGCCTACTAATGGCATGGCTGTGATTGGCCAGCTGAAGCATGTGACCCAGGTCTTTATAAGCTAGAGACACAGCGCGCTATGCATCAGTCTGTTCTAGTGTAGGGAGAGAGCACACATCATACGTGCTGGCTGCTGCTGATTAGGGACAGACAGGGAAAAAAAACATTGTGCCCGAAAAGAATGTAGGGACAGGTCGGAGTGTAGGCAGGGAAAGAAAGAAAAGCATTTTAGGGACAGGCTGGAGAGATTAGGCAGGGAGAGATTAGGAGACACAGGACAGAACAATCGTCCGTTAGCGATCTACATCGATTTTGCTGTGTGGGGGGTGGTGCAGTGAACAATCTTTTTGCCCTCACTTGAGCCCACTGAGGAGGAGGGAGAAAAATATATATTTTTATCAGTCTGTTGTGTGCAGCGTTCAGCTATATTTTACTACAGAGTGCTATTCTAATCTGCTATTTAAAAATTACAAATTTAAAGGGGAATTTTTTTTTTCCCTTCATAGCCTGCTGCTGACCGTGACATAAAACATAAGACACTGCTGTGTTCATATGTGCTATTGAAAAATCACCAATTTTATATACTTTTTTTCTATTCCGCTATTCAATATAAACCCTTTTGGGGTGAAAAAAATTAAATTGCGGCATAGTCTGTATCGGTACGTGTGAGATACACCTTTTTATGTACTTTTTTCTATTCCGCTATTCAACATACACCCTTTTGGGGTGAAAAAAAATTAAATTGCGGCATAGTCTGTATCGTTACGTATGAGATACACCTTTTAAATTTGTTTGGCGCATCTCCTTCCACCGCCGAGGATTGCAGGGCGCTTCAGTTTGCCTCCTGTTCCGAACTCCTCCTACTCCTCTTCCTTTTCCTCCCTTTAGGGTACAAAAAATTGTAATCGGGGCCTAGTCTGTGTTTGTACGTGGGAGATACACCGTTTTATATCCTTTTTTCTATTCCGCTATTCAATATACACTCTTTTGGGGTGAAAAAAATAAAATTACGGCATAGTCTGTATCGGTACGTGTGAGATACATCTTTTAAATTTGTTTGGCGCATCTCCTTCCACCGCCCAGGATTGCAGGGCACTTCAGTTTGCCTCCTGTTCCGAACTCCTCCTACTCCTCTTCCTCATCCTCCCTTTAGGGTACAAAAAATTGTAATCGGGGCCTAGTCTGTGTCTGTACGTGTGAGATACATAGTTTTATATACTTTATTTTCTATTCCGCTAGTCAATATACACCCTTTTGGGGTGAAAAAAATTAAATTGCGGCATACTTTGCATATTTGACTGTGAGATACACCCGTTGTATTTGTATACTGTTTTTCTATTCCACTATTTAATAAACACCCTTTTGGGGTAAAAAAAATTAAATTGCGGCATAGTTTGCATATTTGACTGTGAGATACACCCGTGCGATACCGTTGTTGTTTTGTTCCGCTATTCAATAAACACCTTTCTAGGGCAAGATCATAAATTACAGAAATATGAGGAGACCGTCAAATAGGGGCCGTGGCCTTGGTCGTGGTGCTGCTGGTAGAGCTCCTGTTGCAAGGAGAGGATGTGGTCGATCTGTGCCAGCTACACGCACAAGTGAAACACCTTCCTCAAGTGTGAGTAGGCGACAGAACCTCCAGCAGTATTTGGTAGGGCATCATGCGCCTCTACAAGTGTTGAGGCAAGAACAAGTACAGGCGATAGTAGATTGGGTTGCTGACAGTGCCTCCAGTTCCTTCACATTGTCTCCCACCCAGTCTACTGCAGAAAGGTCAGAGTTGGCACCTGCAGCCAATGTCCAACCGTCTTTCACCTCACCCCCTTGCAAATCAGGCAAGCAGTCTGAGCCCCAAGTCATGCAGCAGTCTCTTCTTCTTTTTGATGACTCTGTCAGCGGGGTTTCCCAGGGCCATCCACCTAGCCCTGCCCCAGAAGTGGAAGAGATTGAGTGCAGCGATGCCCAACCACTTATTTCTCAAGATGAGTACATGGAAGGACCATCGCAGCAGGTCTCCGATGATGACGAAACGCAGGTGCCAACTGCTGCGGCACTCAGAATTGTGGAGACCTATAAGGAGGGCAGGGGTGAAGACTGGGTGGAAGATGATGTGGAGGACGATGAGGTCCACATGGAATGAAGGTCATGCAGGTGACCTGAGTAGTTTGGAGGAAGAGGCGGTGGTCGCACAGAGCCACCAGCACAGCAGAAGAGGGAGCAGGGTGCAGAAGCGGAGCGGCCGTGCCCTAGACACTACGCCTGCTACTGCCCAATGCAGCAAGGGACCGAGCGCACCAAAGCCAGGTCAAAGGAGTTCTCTAGCGTGGAAGTTCTTCAGAGAATGTGCTGATGACAGGACACGAGTGGTTTGCATGCTGTGCAATCAGAGCCTGAAGCGAGGCATAAACCTTCTCAACCTGAGCACAACTTGCATGATCGGGCATCTAAGTGCAAAGCACGAGCTGCAGTGGAGTAGACACCTTCAAAACCAAGAAAGGTCTCTGGCTCCTCCTCCTTCCTCTTCTGCTGCAGTCTCAGCCTCTTCATCCACCTCTGTAGTGATACCGGCACCTGCCACCTGGGTCACCAACCATCTCCACAATGTCCCGTGGAAGCGTTCAGCTTTCCATCTCCCAAACACTTCAGAGGAAGAGGAAGTACCCCCCTACCCACCCGCGATCCCTGGCCCTGAATGCCAGCATTTCAAAATTCTTGGCCTTTGAAATGCTGTCATTCCGTCTGGTGGAGACGCACAGTTTTAAAAGCCTTATGTCGGTGGCTGTCCCACAGTACGTCATGCCCAGCCGCCACTACTTTTCTAGGCAAGCCATCCCTTCTCTGCACAACCAAGTGGGGGAAAAAAATCAGGTGTGCACTGCGCAACGCCATCTGTGCCAAGGTCCACCTAACTACCGATACGTGGACCAGTAAGCACGGTCAGGGGCGTTATATCTCCCTAACGGCACACTGGGTAAATGCAGTGGCGGCTGGGCCTGAGGCGGATAGCAATTTGGCGCATGTCCTTCCACCACCGAGGATTGCAGGGCGCTTCAGTTTGCCTCCTGTTCCTAACTCCTCCTACTCCGCTTCCTCATCCTCTACCGCCTCCTAATCCGGTCAGCGTAACACCTTCACCACCAACTTCAGCACAGCCAGGGGTAAACGACAGCAGGCAGTTTTAAAACTTGCCTGTTTGGGGGAAAAACCACACACCGCGCAGGAGTTGTGGAGGAGCATGGAACAGCAGACAAATGAGTGGTTGCTGCCAGCGAGCCTCAAGCCCGGCCTGGTGGTGTGCGATAACGGGCGAAATCTCATAGCAGCTCTGGGCCTAGCCGGTTTGACGCACATCCCTTGCCTGGTGCATGTGCTGAATTTGGTGGTGCAGAGGTTTCTTAAAAATTACCCCGATATGTCAGAACTGCTGCAGAAAGTGCGGGCCGTCTGTGCGCACTTTCGGCGTTCTCGCCCTGCTGCTGGTCGCCTGTCAGCGCTGCAGCGTAACTTCGGCCTTCCCGCTCACCGCCTCATATGTGATGTGCCCACAAGGTGGAACTCCACCTTGCACATGCTGGAAAGACTGTGCGAGCAGCAGCAGGCCATAGTGGAGTTTCAGCTGCAGCACGCACGCGTGAGTCGCTCTGCGGAACAGCACCACTTCACCACCAATAACTGGGCCTCCATGCGAGACCTGTGTGCCTTGTTGCGCTGTTTTGAGTACTCCACCAACATGGCCAGTGCCGATGACGCCGTTGTCAGCTTAACTATCCCACTTCTATGCCTCCTTCAAAAAACGATTCGGGCGATGATGGAAGAGGATGTGGCACAGGAGGAGGAGGAGGAGGAAGAGGGATCATTTCCAAGGCTTTCAGGGCAGTCATTCACAAGTGGCTCCGAGGGTGGGTTCCTGCACCCACAAACGCCAGGTACACAATTGTCCAGCAGGGGATCAGTTCTGGAGGATGAGGAGGATGAGGAGGAGGAGATGGAGGAGGAGATGGAACCATGTTCAGAGCAGGATGGCACCCAGGCCAGCTCATGGCCATCACTGGTGCGTGGCTGGGGGGATACAGAGGACACAGACGTTACACCTCACACAGAGGACAGCCTTTTCGTTGCCTCTGGGCAGCCTGGCACACCTGAGCGATTACATGCTGCAGTGTCTCCACAACGACCGCCGAGTTGCCCACATTCTAACTTGTGCTGATTACTGGGTGGGGCCACGCTGCTGGATCCCCGTTACAAGGACAACGTACCGTCCTTAATTCACTCACTGGAGTATGATCGCAAGATGCGTGAGTACAAGCGCACGCTGGTAGACGCGATGCTGCTGGCATTCCCACCTGACAGCGGGGCCACAGTGGAAGCACAAGGCCAAGGCAGAGGAGGAGGAGGAAGAGGTCGCCAATGCAACCAGGGCACCGCCAGCACCTCAGAAGGCAGGGTTAGCATGGCCGAAATGTGGAAAAGCTTTGTCAGCACGCCACAACAAACAGCAGCACCAGCAGCTCATATAGAACGTCTTAGCAGGAGGCAGCATTTCACCAACATGGTGGAGCAGTATGTGTGCACACGCCTACATGTAGTGAATGACGGGTCTGCCTCCTTCAACTTCTGGGTCTCCAAATTGGGCACATGGCCTGAGCTTGCCCTTTACGCCTTGGAGGTGCTGGCGTTCCCAGCAGCCAGTGTATTATCTGAACGTGTATTTAGCACGGCTGGGGGCGTTATCACAGACAAGTGCAGCCACATGTCCAGAGACTATGTGGACAAGCTCACATTCATTAAAATGAACCAGGCATGGATCCCACAGGACTTTTCCGTACCTTGTGCAGAATAGAGATGGATACAGACCTTACCCAGCCATTGTTATATTTTTGATCTTTCTCACTCTTTTGGGGTGTACCCTAATTTAAAATGACAAAAAAAAGTGTTTGCTACATCGTCCCCCTCCACCGCCGCTTCCACCGACACCGCCACATCCACCGCCACCTCAACCACCCTCCTACTCCATATGGACATCGTCCTTCACAGATGAAGAAAATTGTTTTATTTTTCTGTTTTTTTTTGTTTTAAGTTATTTCCCTATCCACATTTGTTTGCAGAGCACTTGCCATGCTCTTAACTACATTTTGCTGCCATTTGCAGCACTCTAGCCCTTGCCATTGTTTTTTTAGAGCCATTTTAGTGCCTGAAAGTTCGGGTCCCCATTGACTTCAATGGGGTTCGGTGTCCGGGTAAAGTTCAGAAAAAGTCTGTATCACGGACCCGGACTTTTTTTTCAAGTTCGGCCGAACCCACCGAACACGTACATTGAGGTGTCCGCTCAACTCTAGTGCCGAGTAAACCGGAAATTATGTCGCTTCGGGGTTAGTATATCGGAGACCCAATCAAAGCCGATTGTGGCTTTGTTCGGGTCTCCAGCCAGCCGAGGGACGTGCCAGCTGGTCGCTCGGGTCTCCCGGGGGGACAGAAGACCCAGGCGGAGCAGCGGGAATGGGGGGACTTCCCTTCCCACTCCTTGTGAGTGGATATTTAGTTTCATCGGTACCGAGTGATGCCTCTAGCTGCAGGCATTACCCCGGGTACAACCACTTCCTCAAAATGACGTACAGCGATCTTGTTTTGCAGGAAGTGGTTATCAAACTGACCCCCTTCATGACCAGGGCATTTGTAGCTATTCAGCACTGTGCTACTTTAACAGGCAATGCAACACTGTACGCAAATTAAATTTATATCATTTTTTTCACACAAAAAAAGCTTTCTTTTGGTATTATTTATTACCACTGTTTTCATTTTTTTGTTATATAAACAAAAAAAGACTAAAAATGTTAAAAAGAAAAAAACAATATTTTCTTCTTTCTGTTATAAAACACATCCAATTAAAAAAAAAAAAATCGAATTCTTCATAAATTTTGGTCAAAATGTATTCTGCTGCTTGCTGAGTCATCCAGCCTCCCTGAGTCACTCACCCTGACCCAGATTCAACCCAGGCCTGACTCTCTAAAGGGTGCTAAATTTAAAAGCAACAAATAATAGAATTACTGATCATATTCTTGCTAAAATCACCATGTGCATTCATCATCATGTACTACTTGCACCCTGCACCACCAAATTATGGGAATCATGCAAAAGGCTGGAGCAACTGCCAGCAAAAGCTGCCAGTTCCAGAGAAAAGTATTTGTACAGATGTGCTCTGGTTATAAAACATAATAAAATTATTTTATAAAATTAGATTTACATGAATCATTCTAGTGGGAAATAAGTTAGTAAAATATTTTCCATTTTCTGTTATAAAACACATCCAATAAAAAAAAAATCGAATTTCTTCATAAATTTTGGCCAAAATGTTTTCTGCTACATTTTGCTGCTTGCTGAGTCATCCAGCCTCCCTGAGTCACTCACCCTGACCCAGATTCAACCCAGGCCTGACTCTCAGCGCTAGAGGGTGCTACATTTAAAAGCGGCAAACAATAGATTTACTAATCATTTGCTGCTAAAATCACCATTTGCATTTGTCCTCATGTATTGCTTGCACCCTGCACCACCTAATTTAGGAAATCATGCAAAAAGCTGGAACAACTGCCAGCAAAAGCTGCCAGTTCCAGAGAAAAGTATTTGTACAGATGTGCTCTAGTTATAAAATATAATAAAAATGTTTTATAAAATTAGATTTACATGAATCATTCTAGTGGGAAATAAGTTAGTCAAAATATTTTCCATTTTCTATTTTAAAACACATCCAATAAAAAAAGAAAAAAAAAGAAAATCAAATTTCTCCTTAAATTTTGGCCAGAATGTATTCTGCTACATGTCTTTGGTGAAAAAAGAAATCCTAGAAAGTGCATATTAATTGGTGTAATGGAACCACGACCCACACTGTGTTTGTGGGCTTCCGTCAGTATACGGCTTCCTCCTGTCTTGAACATAGATATCAGATATTCTAGCCGCCCCCCCATACAAAACTAGACGGAAATTAGCTTGTGGAGAACTGGAAACTTTATTGAACAACTCACACCGAATATATACAGGATTGACATCCTGCTCCTGATCAGATTATCCCACCGGGTCAGGTGCCTGATTACATTATAATATGCAGATGAAATTGTGTACAGAAATATAATCTAACTTGAACTAATTATCTAAAGAACAACCAAAAAAAACGGTATTCTACTTTTCTACCAGTAACTAATAGCTGACAATGATTCAATCAACCTGAGCCAATTAGCTAGCAGACTGCCGTCCTCGAGCTCCTGAAATACAATACACATTATCATAAGTGCAAACACAGAACCCACAGTAGATAACAGGTGAGTACATTAGCATATTAAACGATGTGTGGAAGACAGGTGGGTGAGCTGATATTAGCATCTGATATGAATCTTACTGTCTTGGGGAGACATGGACTTGAATCCAAAGTAACATTACTCCAAGGGCCCCACATTTTATGTCTGTCCTTCATTTCCAGTGACAGTGAGTACCATCACAACTGGTTTGCATGAAATTTATAAAGTCCACAAAGTACAAAGTATGTTATATATATAATATACTGTGTTGAAAAAAAATCTATACTAGTGCGCTATCTAGTGATCTCACAACTAAAATTTGTATACAATGTCTCTCTTTACGAAAGAGAATTATCTATAAACATTCACATAAATGAAACATTCCAGGAAGTGTCTCTGAGTAACATTGTAAAAAAAAAAAACAAATAACTCTTAACAATGACACAAAGTGAAATAAAATAAACAGAAAAAATTAGCAATCAACTCTAGCAATTCTTAACCACTTTTACTGTGGCAAGCTGGCCCTCCTGCGCGAACCGACTTAGACCTACGTCGGACGCGCGCCCGCTGCTAGGGGGGGGCGAGACCGCACCGCCGGCGGCACGCTCCCGCCCCCACTCAGCAGCGGGGACTCCGATTGCAGATGGCTAGTGGCTCCGATTGCCGCCGGCCACCCGCGATCGCTCCCCGCTGAGAGAGGACGGTTGGATGTTGTAAACACAGCTGGCCGTTCTTCTCTATGGAATGAACACAGAGCTCCTTCTATATAGGAACACGGGTCTCTATGGTCATTTCAAAAGCCCCTCCTCCATACAGTTAGAAAACACTCCTCTAGGCTCACATTTAACCCCTTGATTACCCACTAGGTTAACCCCTTCCCTGCCAGTGTCCCTGCCAGTGTCATTATTACAGTAACAGTTTATATTTTTAGCACTGATTACTGTAGTAATGTCACTGGTACCCCCAAATGTGTCAAAAATGTCAGTTAGGGGTCCGATCTGTCCGCCACAATGTTGCAGTCCCGCTAAAAATTGCAGATTGCCCTTAATACTAGTAAAAAAAATCAATAGTATCAATAGTAAAATCAAAGTAAAAAATCAATAAAAATTACATACATTTTTCCCGTAGTTTGTAGACGTGATAACTTTGCACAAACCAATCAAAATACGCTTATTGCCCTTTTTTTTTTTTTTTACCAAAAATATGTAGCAGAAAACAAATTGGCCAAAAAATGTTAAAAAAAATTGATTTTTTCTTTTTTTTTTTTTTTTGAGGGGGAATGTTATATAGCAAAATGTGAAAAATATTGTTTTTTTTTTTCCAGAATTGTTGCTGTTTTTTTGTTTTTAGCGCAAAAAGTAAAAATCACACAGGGGATCAAATACCACCAAAATAAATCTCTGTTTGTGGGAAAAAAAGGATATCCATTTTATTTGGGTACAGCGTCGCATGACCGCGCAATTGTCCTTTAAAGATAAACAGTGCCGAATCGCAATATAGGGCCTGGTTATTAAGGGGGCAAATCCTTCCAGTCTTAAAGTGGTTAATATGATTTATTTCTTTTATAAAATAATTAGAAAGACTCGTTTACTAAAAATATATTTAAAAAAAATTATATATATATATATATATATATATATATATATATATATATATATATATATATATATATATATATTAATGAAATGTTTAAAAAATATATTAATAAATTGTTAGAAAATAATACTAAAAAAAACATGTTTTTCCAAAAATTAAAAAAATGTGTTTTAATTTATTTATTAAAACATTAATTCAAATAAATAATAATTAATTAGAAATTTTAGAAAAAAAATGTATTGTACAAAATGAAAAGTGTAATTATGTATTTTTCTCAGTTGGGGAATAGCAAGACTTAATAGGAATGAGTTGTATAAACTCTATTATCCATACAGTTGTGCTCGTAAGTTTTCATACCCTTAGTTAGACAGCACATATGTCTATGTATTGATATATGTCATCCTCTACACATAAATATTATGTTTTTTTTTCATATAGTTCTAAACCTTTGTGATGATTATATACTGTATATTATATTTATGGTTATTATGGTTCCTCTGGGTAAGTTCTTTACATAAAAAATCCGCTCATTCCCACTCCCCCCCCCCCCCAACACATATTATTACAAATGAACAGTGCTATACAAATTTAGCTGGTTTATGTCTAAAAAACATTGATGAGAAAAACATGGAAGACAAATGACCCTATTTTATTATTTTTATATACTGAAAAAAAAGGGGGAAAAATTACAAAGTTCATCCTTTTCTTATACTATTACTATATATTTAACTATTATTATTATTATGGGCATTTACGTCCCACTCTACATTAAGTCCCAATGGCTTATAGCTTTATATATCCTATATACAGTATATATCCTAAAGAAACATTCTTTAGTATGATTTCTTTATTTTATATATTAATTAGAAAGGCTCTTTTACTAAAAATATTTCAAAAATATATGTATATATAAACATTAATAAAAAAAATTAAAAAATATATATATATATAGTAATACATCGGTAGAAAATATAACTAAAAAAAACATGTTTTTCCAAAAATGAAAAAAAAATTTAAAAATTTTTTAATTAACTTATTAAAAAAATTCAATGATCTAAATAAAAATGAATTAGAATATTAAATGTTATTGAGCAAAATGAGAAGTGTAATTATGTAATTTTCTCAGTTGGGGAATAGTAAGACTTAATAGGAAAGAGTTGTATAAACTCTGTAATCCATATATTATATGTATGGTTCTTTGCATGCCTCCGGGTAAGTTTTTGCATTCATTCCAACCCCTCCCCCCTCATCAATTGTTATTACAAATGAACAGTGCTATACAAATTTAGCTGGTTTATGTCTAGAAAACATTGATGAGAAAAACATGGATGACAAATGACCCTATTTGTCATAAATCCAACCTATTTTAATATTTTTGTATATGCTGAAAAAAAGGGGGAGGGGGGGAATTCCAAAGTTCATCCTTTTCTCATACTATAACTATATATCTAGCTATTATTATTATGGGCATTTACGTCCCACTCTACATTAAGTCCCAATGGCTTATAGCTTTATATATCCTATATATATATATATATATATATATATATATATATATATATATATATATATATCCTAAAGAAACATTCTTTAATATGATTTCTTTATTTTATATATTAATTAGAAAGGCTCTTTTACTAAAAATATTTAAAAAATATATGTATATATAAACATTAATAAAAAATGAAAAACAAATATATATATATTAATACATTGGTAGAAAATATAACTACAAAAAAAAAACATGTTTTTCTAAAAATGAAAAAAAATTAAAACATTTTTTAATTAACTGATTGAAGAAATTAATTGCTCTAAATAAAAATTAATTAGAACACTGAGAAAAAAAAAATTATTGAGCAAAATGAGAAGTGTAATTATGTAATTTTCTCAGTTGGGGAATAGTAAGACTTAATAGGAAAGAGTTGTATAAACTCTGTTATCCATATATTATATGTAAAAGGGGGAGGGGGATTCCAAAGTTCATCCTTTTCTCATACTATAACTATATATCTAGCTATTATTATTATGGGCATTTATGTCCCACCCTACATTAAGTCCCAATGGCTTATAGCTTTATATATCCTATATATATATATATAAATATATATATCCTAAAGAAACATTCTTTAATATGATTTCTTTATTTTATATATTAATTAGAAAGGCTCTTTTACTAAAAATATTTAAAAAATATATGTATATATAAACATTAATAAAAAATGAAAAACAAATATATATATTAATACATTGGGAGAAAATATAACTAAAAAAAAAACATGTTTTTTCAAAAATGAAAAAAAAAATTAAAACATTTTTTAATTAACTGATTAAAGAAATTAATTGATCTAAATAAAAATTAATTAGAACACTGAGAAAAAAAAATTTATTGAGCAAATTGAGAAGTGTAATTATGTAATTTTCTCAGTTGGGGAATAGTAAGACTTAATAGGAAAGAGTTGTATAAACTCTGTTATCCATATATTATATGTAAAAGGGGGAGGGGGATTCCAAAGATCATCCTTTTCTCATACTATAACTATATATCTAGCTATTATTATTATGGGCATTTATGTCCCATCCTACATTAAGTCCCAATGGCTTATAGTATATATCCTAAAGAAACATTCTTTAATATGATTTCTTTATTTTATATATTAATTAAAAAGGCTCTTTTACTAAAAATATTTAAAAAATATATGTATATATAAACATTTATAAAAAATGAAAAACAAATATATATATATTAATACATTGGTAGAAAATATAACTAAAAAAAAGCATGTTTTTCCAAAAAATATATATATTTTTTTTAATTAACTTATTAAAAAAATTAATTGATCTAAATAAAAATTAATTAGAACGCTGAGAAAAATATATATATGTATATATAAACATTAATAAAAAATATATAAACATTAATAAAAAATTAAAAAATAAAAAATTAAAAAAAAATATATTATTATATTGGTAGAAAATATAACTAAAAAAAACATGTTTTTCCAAAAATGAAAAAAAAAAATTAAAAAATTGTTTTAATTAACTGATTAAAAAAATGAATTGATCTAAATAAAAATTAATTAGAACACTGAGAAAAAAAAATGTTATTGAGCAAAATGAGAAGTGTAATTATGTAATTTTCTCAGTTGGGGAATAGTAAGACTTAATAGGAAATAGTTGTATAAACTCTATTATCCATATATTATATGTATGGTTCCTTCCATACCTCCGGGTAAGTTTTTACATTCATTCCCACCCCTCCCCCCTCATCAGTTGTTATTACAAATGAACAATGCTATACAAATGTAGCTGGTTTATGTCTAGAAAACATTGATGAGAAAAACATGGAAGACAAATGACCCTATTTGTCATAAATCCAACCTATTTTATTTGTGTGTCGTTTGTGGTGCCTCAGGTCAGGTGGGGGGATTTTATGGGCAGGAGTAAGGATATAGAAAATAGTAATATAATGATAATATAATGATATTTATTAGAGAAAAGGAAAAACAATTTATATACAAACACTTGGGTGTGAATGGGTAGAGGCCCATTAAGTGCCAGTGAAGAGAAGGTAGAATGTGTTTAAACGTGAAAATTTTGTGACTTCATTATTTAGAGACGGGACAATCCTGCACTGTTGATCCCTGTATGAGGATAGGGATTGGTTCTGAGCGGGTGTCCGATCGGTAATCCGACGCGTTTCTGCCAAGGTTAGGCCTTTATCAAGGTTGTATCACCGATTCTATAATTGTTAAGATATAATGTGTGAGTAACTCAGTAACACTATATATATACAGAGGAATTTATTCTTTTAATTAAAATTTTACATACACTTTTGTATCCAATTTCTTGTGAGTGTGTCTTCCCGAGATTTTCTTCAGGTGCTGCAGGAACTATATGCTGTGTGGGATAGATGGATAATTTGAGTATTGGGGCTGGGAAAAACCAGATTAGAATAATTATAGTAGGTAGTTGTTATTACTTGGGATCTGAGAATTCAATTCAAAGTCCAATGGGGTCCAAGGTATCAGCTATATAGCAGTAAGGCCCATCTGAAAAGATATTAATTCTTGTTTGGTGTTGGTTTTGTATACCAGTCCGCATCAGTGGTGATTTTTACATAAAGATCGGTGACTTCCAAAAGGGAAAAAACGGCTGCAAAAGCCGTGGGTTCTGAGGAGGAGATAGGTTCAAGGAAAAACTTCTCCTCCAAAGAAAACTTACAGTTAGTAGTGTTGTAGGGGTTGAGACGTCCATCCGCAGCATAGGAACTCCAGGGTGCTTCCTCTCCCTCGGTAGGAGAGAGACTGGGATTTCTGGAGCGTTCCCCGGCCTTAAATAGGCTGTCACGCATGCGGATAAAGCGCTGTGTGAAGCCCTGTGACTAGATCCGTACAAGGTCAGTGGCGCGCCTGCGTGCACGACGCGGCGCATCCCTTGACACCCTCCGGTCGTGCCACATAGGCCGCCGACACGGAGGAAGAAGCCGAATGATCCTGTGGGGATCTGAGAGGATACCGAAGCATCGACCCTCGGTTCTGTTTGCCCCGATCTCAAGGATTCGGGGCTTTCCGTGCCGGGAGCTCCTGAAGTTTCGGGAAGGCACCAAGAAAGGGGATTTAACAGAATGATGTAAGGAGTATTTGTGCATAACAAAAGAAAAGTACATAAAAACAAGAAATGGTGGTGATACACGTTAGTGATCACCTAAGTCTCAATATTACATACAATATTTAGCAGCAGAAAATTGATATAGAAGCAAGAGGCACAGGGTGTGCCGGGGTAGGGCCTGAGAGGGAGATATGAAGGGGAGAGGATCATTGTGTCAAGCATTCCAGGCATTCCAAATAAAGGATCAAAAAAATAAATTAGTAAAAAACAGTTTGATTGGTAGCCCAATCTCCTTGATCCAATGAGAGTCTTATGTGTGTGGAGAAAATGGAAAAAAGTGCTTTATGCGCATGCGTGACAGCCTATTTAAGGCCGGGGAATGCTCCAGAAATCCCAGTCTCTCTCCTACCGAGGGAGAGGAAGCACCCTGGAGTTCCTATGCTGCGGATGGACGTCTCAACCCCTACAACACTACTAACTGTAAGTTTTCTTTGGAGGAGAAGTTTTTCCTTGAACCTATCTCCTCCTCAGAACCCACGGCTTTTGCAGCCGTTTTTTCCCTTTTGGAAGTCACCTATCTTTATGTAAAAATCACCACTGATGCGGACTGGTATACAAAACCAACACCAAACAAGAATTAATATCTTTTCAGATGGGCCTTACTGCTATATAGCTGATACCTTGGACCCCATTGGACTTTGAATTGAATTCTCAGATCCCAAGTAATAACAACTACCTACTATAATTATTCTAATCTGGTTTTTCCCAGCCCCAATACTCAAATTATCCATCTATCCCACACAGCATATAGTTCCTGCAGCACCTGAAGAAAATCTCGGGAAGACACACTCACAAGAAATTGGATACAAAAGTGTATGTAAAATTTTAATTAAAAGAATAAATTCCTCTGTATATATATAGTGTTACTGAGTTACTCACACATTATATCTTAACAATTATAGAATCGGTGATACAACCTTGATAAAGGCCTAACCTTGGCCGAAACACGTCGGATTACCGATCGGACACCCGCTCTGAACCAATCCCTATCCTCATACAGGGATCAACAGTGCAGGATTGTCCCGTCTCTAAATAATGAAGTCACAAAATTTTCACGTGTAAACACATTCTACCTTCTCTTCACTGGCACTTAATGGGCCTCTACCCATTCACACCCAAGTGTTTGTATATAAATTGTTTTTCCTTTTCTCTAATAAATATCATTATATTATCATTATATTACTATTTTCTATATCCTTACTCCTGCCCATAAAATCCCCCCACCTGACCTGAGGCACCACAAACGACACACAAATTGTTGGGATGGTGGCAGAAAACTACTAACTAACCTCCAATACAAGATCCACAACCCTTATCTTCCAACCTATTTTATTATTTTGTATATGCTGAAAAAAAAAAGGGGGAGGGGTCGATTCCAAAGTTCATCCTTTTCTCATACTATAACTATATATCTAGCTATTATTATTATTATGGGCATTTACGTCCCACTCTACATTAAGGCCCAAAGGCTAATAGCTTTTCAGGTCATAAATCCATTGAGTTTCCTTTCTTAAAATACTCCTCTAAAGATTACTTCCCCTCCAATGTGGAATGTGTTTTTCTATAGCTATTACTTCTAAAGACGATGGATTCCTGTGATGGCTTTTAGAAAAATGTTTGGATAGATTATGTCCTGCAAAACCTTTTCTAATATTTGATAAATGTTCACTCACCCTTATGTTGAGGGTACGGGTGGTTCTCCCAACATATTGTAATCCAAACGGACAGCTAAGGAGATAATGTAATGGAACTTCGACCCACACTGTACTTGTGGGCTTCCGTCAGTATACGGCTTCCTACAATCTTGAATATATATACCAAATTTTTCCCTGCCACCCTACATACAAAGCTAGCCGACAGCTTGTACTGGAACCACTCTTTATTGAACAGTCCCACAGAATTTATATAAAGCATGGACCTCCCCCCACCTGATCAGATTACCACACACAGGTCAGGGGTTGCCTGATTACATTATAATATGCAGATTAAATTGTATACATAAATAGAATTAACCACTTCCATACCGCCTCATTGAAAAATGACGGTGGCAGGAAGGCTTTACCGATCCGGGCCGACGTCATATGACGGCGGCCCGTTCTCCCCGCTACTGCGCGCCCCCGGGGGGCGTGCAGTGCAGTGATCGGGGGTGAGGCTCGTCCCCTGGACATAGCCCATCCCGATCAAGGTAAACAGCCAATGAAATTGGCTGTTTACCACGTGATCGGCTGTGTCAATCACAGCCAATCACATAAACAGCTCCAGCGTGGGCCGCTCGTTCTCTCCTCAATGCGCGCCCCCTGGGGGCACGCAGCTCCGCGATCGGGGATGAGGCTCATCCCTCGGACAGAGCCCATCCCAGATCTAGGTAAAAAGCCAATGTCAATTACAGCCGGTCACAGAGTGTCAACAGAGAACACGGTAACTAGCTGTCACCATGTTCTCCTCCTCACACACTGATCCTATGTGAGGAGGATATTGTGGTAACAGCTAGTTACCGATCATAGTGCACCCCAAAACACACTGATTGCCCCCCCACTAAAGAGGACCTGTCACTAGCCCATCAAAGTACCCGAGTACTTGTCACCAGCCCATCAGGTACTCTGATGACAGGTACTCAGGTACTCTGATGGGCTGGTGACAGGTACTCGGGTACTCTGATGACAGGTACTCAGGTACTCTGATGACAGGTACTCGCCTGCCATCGGAGTACCAGAGTACCCATCGTCAGAGTACCCGAGTACCTGTCATCAGAGTACCTGAGTACCTATCTGCAGCCCATCGAAGTACCTGAGTACCTGCAGCCCATGCCTCCTAGATTATGTGTTGGGATGTTTGCTTTCCAAAATGGGGTCATTTTGTGGGGGTTTCCCTTGTCCTGGGGTTCCAGGGCCTTCAAAAATATGATAGCTTGTAATGAAATTATATGTGTAATTTATGCTCATAGAACAACTGACGGTGCTCCTTGCATGTTGAGTCTCTGTATGTGGCCAGGCTGTGACAAAGTCTCACATATGTGGTATCGCCATACTCAGGAGGAGTGGCAGAATGTATTTCGGGGTGTAATTTTTGCTATGTACATGCTATGTGTTAGAAATATCCTATAAATTGACAACTTTGTGTAAAGTAAAAAAAAAATGCGTTTTCATTTTCTTTCCACATTTTCCAAAAACCTGTGGAAAAAAATGACATTTCAAAAGACTCATTATGCCTCATAGAATATACATTGGGGTATTTGCTTTCCAATATTGGGTCATATTGTGGGTAATTCCATTGTCCTGGTGCTCAAGGGCCTTCAAAAGTGTGATAGGTCGTTAGGAAATTATCTGTGAAAATTATGCTCCTAGAACACCTGATGGTGCTCCTTGAACATTGGGCCTCTGTATGTGGCCAGGCTGTGAAAAAGTCTCACACATGTGGTATCACCATACTCAGGAGGAGTAGCAGAATATATTTTGGGGTGTAATTGCAAGTATGCATATACTGTGTGTGAGAAAGAACTTGTAACTATGACAATTTTGTGTAAAAAAAAAAAAAAAAATATTTGTTAATTTTCCCAAGAATTGTGGGAAAAAATTACAACGTCAAAAAACTTACCATGCCTCTTACTAAATACACTGGAATGTCTACTTTCCAAAAAGGGGTCATTTGGGAGGTATTTGTACTGTCCTGACATTTCAGGGCCTCAAGAAATTAGATAGGCCGTCGGTACGTCAGGTGTGAACAATTTTCAATGATTGGCACCATAGATTGTAGACTCTATAACTTTCACACAGACTTAATAATAACCACTAATTTGGGTTATTTTTACCAAAGATATGTAGAATTATAAATTTTGGCCCAAATTTATGAAAAAAAATTACTTATTTGCAAAATTTTATAATAGAAACTAAAACAAAATGTGTTTTTTTTTCAAAATTTTCGCTCTTTTTTCACTTATATCGCAAAAAATAAAAAAACCCAGTGGTGATTAAATACTACCAAAAAAAAGCTCTATTTATGTGAAAAAAATGATAAAAAATTTGATTGGGTACAGCATTGCATTATCATTCAAAGTGTGAGAGCGCCGAAAGCTGAAAATTGTTCTGGGCAGGAAGGGGGTGTAACTGCTCTGTATGGAAGTGGTTAACATATCTAAAGAACAACCAACACAAACAGTATACTATTTCCACTCAGCAACTAATAGAGGACAATGATTCAATCAACCTGAGCCAATTAACTAGTAGCCAATTAGCTATCTCATGCAATACAATACACATTATCTCAATACAATAGGGAAAGCCTGTCTCTGACATTGAAGGACATGGAACAGAAGCCAATGTGATTAGCTCTTTCAATGAACATGTTCAGAATCAAACAGGAATAGTCCTCACATGTTCCTTGAGAGATATTGTTGATAAAAAATTACTCTCCCATTTGAAGATATCCAAACCATTAAGTATCTGTCTTTCACTCCCAGTGACGGTGAGTACCGTCACACATCTTCCCCCCAAAGGTAGACTAACCAGGTACCACACCTCCAATTGGTCTGTGCCTGAGTTAGTCGGGTAACAAGTCCCAAAGAGTCAATCCATCATGGCTATACTTCCCTGTATATTCCACTGAACCAGGTGTCCAATAAGGCCTTGGATTGGAATTTCTGTAGGGGGGAGCATATGTAGCCTCCCTTTCTATCACACATCCACCTTCATTGGAATAGTGTCCTCTCGGTGGGCCCTTCCACTGTTTTCCTATGCCCCCATTAGGGCGTCAGGGAGTTTTTTCTTTAAGAGGTTTAAATCTCAAAGATGGTTCCATCCTAGAACGTGCTCCAGATGTATTAGGTTCCCTTAAATATTGGTTTGTCGCTTAACCTCTAGGGGCCAAGGGAGCCTTAGGACCACTAGTGCCATTATCCCTATGGGGTCCACCCCCTCCTGAAGTACTGGGAACCTCCAAATTGGAACTTATCTGTGACACAACTGCTTCTCACCATTTAAAAACGGATTGAGACTTAGAGTCTTCAATGTCTCTAAAATACTTTTTCCGTTTTTTAATTTCCTGTTCTTCCTCTTCCATAGCTAAAATCTCTTTCAATTCATGACTATAAACTCCATAAGCTTCTTCCTGATTATATGGACTCAGCTTTTCCTTAACTAGTTCTGGACCGCCTGCCGTCGATTTACTGTGGCAGGGAGTCCCTCCCGATCTACGTCAATCGCGCACCTGCAGCTAGGGGGTGAGCGCGTGCCACCGGCGGTGCGCTCCCGCCCCCACTCGGCAGTGGAGACTGTGATGCACGGGACAGGCGGCTCAGATTGCTGGCTGACACCCGCGATCGTTCCCCGATGAGAGAGAAGAATGGTCGTTGTAAACACAGCTGACCGTTCTTCTCACTGGAATGATCACAGAGCGCCTGTGATCCTTCTATATAGGAACACATGTCTCTATGGTCATTCCATAAGCCCCCCCCCATATAATTAGAAACACGCCCCTAGGTACACATTTAACCCCTTGATCACCCACTGTGTTAACCCCTTCCCTGCCAGTGTCATTAGTACAGTGACAGTGCATATTTTTAGCACTGATTACTGTAGTAATGTCACTGGTCCCCCCCAAAAGTGTCAAAAATGTCAGTTAGATCGGAATTAGTTGGACCGGAAGGATTTTCCCCCTTAATGACCAGGCCATTTTTTGCGATTCGGCACTGCGTTAATTTAACGGACAATTGCGCGTTCGTGCGACGCTGTACCTAAATAAAATGGATGTCCTTTTTTTCCCCACAAATAGAGCTTTCATTTGGTGGTATTTGATCGCCTGTCCTTTTTTTATTTTTTGCTCTTCAAACAAAAAAAGAGCGACAATTCTGAAAAAAAAAACAATATTTTTCACATTCTGATATATAACATTCCCAAAAAAAAAAAAAAAAAAAATCTAAAATTTTCATCCTTTTATGCCAATTTGTTGTCTGCTACATATTTTTGGTAAAAAAAAAAAAAAAAAAAATTGCAATGAGCGTATTTTGATTGGTTTGCGCAAAAAAAAAAGTTATTGCGTCTACAAATTAGGGGAAAGATTTCTGTCATTTTTATTGTTTTTTTTTTACTAGTAATGGCGGTGATCTGCGACATTGCGGCGGACAGATCGGACCCCTAACTGACATTTTTGACACTTTTGGGGGTACCAGTGACATTACTACAGTAATCAGTGCTATAAATATGCACTGTCACTGTACTAATGACTGGCAGGGAAGGGGTTAACACAGTGGGTGATCAAGGGGTTTAGTGTGTCCCTAGGGGTGTGATTCTAACTGTAAAGGGGCGTGGCTTGTGATGTAACCACAGAGACATACGATCCTTCATAGCAGGATCATATGATCTCTGCTGTTACACCAGGGAGAATGACAGGCGGCTTTGATTACATCAGCCATCTGACTTTCTCCCTCTCCAGCGGGAGATCGCAAGTGACCGGCGGACATCGGAGCCGCCGGTCACTCGCGCGGGGATGTCCCTGAACGAGTGGGGGCGGGAGGGCACCTCCGGCGGTGCGTGCTTGCCCCCTGCAGGCTCCTGGGCGAGCGAGGTAGTATTACGTCACTTTGCCCAGGAGGGGCTGACTGCCGCAGTAAATATACTGTGGGCGGTCGGCAAGTGGTTAAGAGGTTTAAATCGCAAAGATGGATCCATCCTAGAACTTCTCCCAGATGTATTAGGTTAATTTAAAGATTGGTTTGTCCCTTGACCTCTAGGGGCCATGGGAGCCTCAGGACCACTAATGCCATTATCACCATGGGGTCCACCCCCTCCTGAAGTATCAAGAACCTCCAAATTGGAACTTATCTGTGACACAACTGCTTCTTGCCATTTAAAAATGGAGTGAGACTCAGAGTCTTCAATGTCTCTAAAATACCTTTTCCATTTTTTAATTTCCTGTTCTTCTTCTTCCATAGCTAAAATCTCTTTCAATTCATGACTATAAACTCGATAAGCTTCTTCCTGATTATATGGACTCAGCTTTTCCCTAATATCCATCATTTCCTTATTAAGTCTGGATACATTTTTTCTTTTTCTCTCTATCAAGAAGGAGAGAAAATCCAAACCAGCTCCATTAAAAAAATTGGAACCATTCCAAGATCTCGGTGTCTCCTTGGTCTGGGCTAATATTCCACCTTAGACTCCTTGGGAAACATTTTTTTCTCTACATATTTGTCTAAAAACACATTGTCCCATGGGGCGTGCATCTCTGCTACCAGAAAATTCTTTAGTCGGATTGCTGCACGTTGTGTCATTGTTTATGTTATTTTCTATACATTGTCACTCGGAGACACTTCCTGGAATGTATCATCTATGGGAATGTTTATAGATAACTCTCTTCTGTAAAGAGAGACTTTGTATACAAATTGTATTTGTTAGATCTCTAGATAGTGCACTAGTATAGTTTTTTTGTTAACACGTTTTTTTTTTTTGGTTATTCAGGGATTTCTAAGTCCCAGTTCACACTATAACGATGACAGACATTGCATGTAATTTGCAGCGCGCCGCTCTGAAAATCACATGCGATGTCTGTGTGATACAAATTCAGCCATACAGATTGTATGGCTGAATTTGCATCGGGTTGGGACACATCATTTCGCACAAGACCCTTTTTTTTTTTTTGTTCCGCAGCAGAATCGTATCGCATGGGTGCGATCCAATGCATGACCGAACTGTCAGTTCGCACTGCAATATGTGAACTTTGTATTGACACTCCCAGCGATTCGCATATTGCAGTGTGTGAAAAAAATCTGAGTTTTGCATGTAAACGAGAGTAATAGTCGTCAACAACATCTCTCGGGAAATATGAAGATTTGGTCCCACTTTATACTGTAAGACCTATGGCCTGTTGCCATGAAGTCTGTAACTCCTAAATAATCAAAGCCATGCTTAAATGTGTGCTTCTTGTGACAGATGCTAATGTCATTAGCTCAACCACCTGTCTTCCAGACATCATTGAATATGCTGATTTACCCCTCTGTTGGATAATGTGTATTGTATTGCATGAGCTCGAGGACGGCCATCTGCAAGTTAATTGGCTCAGGTTGATTGAATGATTGACATCTGTTCAGTTGCTGAGTGGAAATAGAATGCTGTTTGTGGTCGTTGTTCCTTAGAAATGTTAATTAACTCACATTGCTTCTGTTCAGATGGCTAGATAATTAGTTCAGGTTAATTCTATATATAATTTCAGCTGCATATTATAATGTAATCAGGCAACCCCCTGACCTGCGTATGGTAATTTGATCAGGAGGGGGGGGGGGTTGTCCATGCTGTATATAAATTCTGTGTGTCTGTTCAATAAAGAGTTCATTTTTTTACCCCTTCATGAAGTCTCGACTTGTATTGCATGAGCTCAAGGATGGCCGTCTGCAAGTTAATTGGCTCAGGTTGATTGAATCATTGTCATCTGTTCAGTTGCTGAGTGGAAATAGAATATCGTTTGTGGTCGTTGTTCCTTAGAAATGTTAATCAACTCACATTGCTTCTGTTCGGATGGCTAGATATTTAGTTCAGGTTAATTCTATATACAATTTCATCTGCATATAATAATGTAATCAGGCAACCCCTGACCTGCATATGGTAATTTGATCAGGAGGGGGGTTGTCCATGCTGTATATAAATTTGGTGTGATTGTTCAATAAAGAGTTTGTTTTTTACCCCTTCATGAAGTCTCGACTTGTATTGCATGAGCTCAAGGATGGCCGTCTGGAAGTTAATTGGCTCAGGTTGATTGAATCATTGTCATCTGTTGAGTTACTAAGTGGAAATAGAATACTCTTTGTGGTCGTTGTTCCTCAGAAATGTTAATTAACTCACATTGCTTCTGTTCAGATGGCTAGATAATTAGTTCAGGTTAATTCTATATACAATTTCATCTGCATATAGTAATGTAATCAGGCAACCCCTGACCTGCATATGGTAATTTGATCAGGAGGGGGGTTGCCCATGCTGTATATAAATTCGATGTTACTGTTCAATAAGTAGAGTTTGGTTTTTTACCCCTTCATGAAGTCTCGACTTATGTTTTGAGGATTGGGAGCTATTTTCACTTCTTGGTGTTACTTTGACTGGGATTTTCGGAGAAGCTGCACAGATCTCTCTAATAGAGACTATCGGATCCGTTACACTGAGTGCACTGCCTGTGATTTGAATGTGATGGGGGGAACCCGCAGTGGATTTGCAGGGTTCCCACACGGCATATATGTGAACCGGCACTAAGTGCAGAAAACTGTCAATCTCAGCTAGCGCATCCTATTACCCTTTTTCCAACATATAATATACTGGAATTTACACAGCTATAGACCAGAGGCGTAACTAGAACCTTCAGGGCCCCGGTGCAAGAAAGCATGAAGGGCCCCCCCGGACCCCTGGCCGGGGCCCTTCCCTTCAAGCCTGGGGCTCTTCCCACTGATCCTGGGGCCCTTTCTCTAGTTGCGGGGCCCTTTATTACGGCCCCTCAGTTCGACCCTTTCACAAGTTTTGCAGTGGGCCCCCTTCCTGCCATCATGGGGCTTCCCCACGGTGGTGGAATGCCAGGGCCCGGTCGCAAGTGTGACCTTTGCGATCCTGGAAGTTCACCCACTGGTGTCAGTAGTTTTTATTTTTTGGTATTTTAATTGTATTATTTTTTAGCATTTTATTTTATTTTTTTACAATGTGACTGACTATGACTCTGTCCATTCAGAAAAGGAAGGAGCTGGTAAATTACATACCGTATATACTCGAGTATAAGCCGAGTTTTTCAGCACATTTTTTTGTGCTGAAAACGTCCCCCTCGGCTTATACTCGAGTCAAGGGAAAAAAAAAAAAATTTCTGTCCGCTCCGACGGGTTTAAGGTTTAAAAATGGCGCCGCCCGTCGCATACATGTCACCGCGCACGCGCCGCCGCCGCTCGTGTAATTTCGGCTATTCCCGGCGCCGCTCGGGAGAGGCCGGGAATAGCCGAAAGTATACGAGCGGCGGCGGCGCGTGCGCAATGACGTGTCGGCGCCGGGCGGCGCCATTTTTAAAATGAAGGCGCCTCTGGAACAGGTAAGTGAAACAGCTTCACTACCTGCCATGGGCTGCGGGCACACTATGAGGGATGCAGTGCTGCGGGCATGGTCCTGTAGTATGCCCACAACCCCAGATCCTCTTGTACCATGCCAGTACCCTGCAATCTCCTGCACCATGCCAGTGCCCTGCATTCTCCTGCACCATGCCAGTACCCTGCAATCTCCTGCACCATGCCAGTACCCTGCAATCTCCTGCACCATGCCAGTACCCTGCAATCTCCTGCACCATGCCAGTACCCTGCATTCTCCTGCACCATGCCAGTACCCTGCATTCTCCTGCACCATGCCAGTCACCCTGCATTCTCCTGCACCATGCCAGTACCCTGCATTCTCCTGCACCATGCCAGTCACCCTGCATTCTCCTGCACCATGCCAGTACCCTGCATTCTCCTGCACCATGCCAGTCACCCTGCATTCTCCTGCACCATGCCAGTCACCCTGCATTCTCCTGTACCATGCCAGTACCCTGCATTCTCCTGCACCATGCCCGCCGCCCTGCATTCTCCTGCACCATGCCTGTCACCCTGCATTCTCCTGCACCATGCCCGCCGCCCTGCATTCTCCTGCACCATGCCAGTACCCTGCATTCTCCTGCACCATGCCAGTCACCCTGCATTCTCCTGTACCATGCCAGTACCCTGCATTCTCCTGCACCATGCCAGTCACCCTGAATTCTCCTGTACCATGCCCGCCGCCCTGCATTCTCACCCTAGGCTTATACTCGAGTCAATGATTTTTCCCATCTTTTTGTGGTAAAAGTAGGGGTCTCGGCTTATACTCGGGTCAGCTTATACTCGAGTATATACGGTATTTACCGACTCCGCCTTGTTTCTCTATTGTGACACATCCCCTGCAGCAGCTGGCAGGAGAGGGGAGGAAGCACGGGGGTGGTGGGGGAGGGACCAGGGTAGCACTTTAAATGGAAAACATTTTTCCTGAAAGTGCTAAAAATCTGACCTCCGACCTTCCCTTCAGTCATGCGCAGCTCTCCAGGCACAGTGGTATTTCCTTATCTCTGCCATTAATGACTGATAGAAATGTGCAGTTATTTTCCTTCCAAATCGAAATGCGGACAAATTTTGAGTTTTCGTAAATCTATCCAAATTTTCAAATTAGAATAGTACCAAATTTACCGTATCCGAAAAACTCAAGGAATAAAAAATTTGGACGAAATTCGAATTTGAATTGATTCAAATAGTTTTCAAATCAATTTCAAATAGTTTTCGAGTTTGAATCATTTTTTTAATTTGAATAGTTTTCGATTTGTTTTCCAGTTTCCAAAGAGAATAAAATAGAATAGAAAGTAAATGAATAGAATAGGAAAAAAATAGAATGGAATAAAAAAAAAGAATTGAATAAAATACAAAGAATATAACCATCTTCTGAAATTCAAATTTTTAAATAGAATAAATTTGAATTTGAATGCATAAGAAAATAATAGAACAGAAAAGAAAAAAATAGAAAAAAAAAGAATAGAATAGACTATAATAGAATAGAAAAGGATAGAATTAAAAAAAAGAGTAGAATAGAATAGATATAACCATGTCCCAGAATTCAAATAGAATCAATTGGAATTTGAATAGAATAGAAAAGAAGAGATTAGAGTTGAATGGAAAATAACAGAATAGTATAAAAAAACAGACTAGAATAGCATAGAATAGAACGAAGAAAACCACCTTCTGAAATTCGAATTTTGAATAGAATAAATTTGAATTTGAGTAGAATAGAATAGAAAAAAAATAGATTAAAATAAAAAACAATGAATAATTTTAACATTTTATTGTTTAAATAGAATAAATTCAAAATAGAATACATAAGAAAAGAAAATAATAGAATAGAAAAAAGAATACAGTAGACTATAAAAGAACAGAAAAGAATAGAATTAAAAAAAGAGTAGAATAGAATAGAAAAGAATAGAATAGATATAACCATGTCCCAGTATTCAAACAGAATAAATTGGAATGTGAATAGATTAGAGTAGAATAGAAAATAACAGAATAGTATAGAAAAAAAGACTAGAATAGAATATAAAAGAACAGAATAGAATAGAACAAATAAAAACCATCTTTCGGAATTCAAATTTTTAATAGAATACATTTAAATTTGAATATAATAGAATTGAAAAGAATAGAATAGAATTAAAAAAAGAATAAAAAAAACAACAATTGAATAGAATAGAAAGAATATACCCATTTTCCAAACTCCAAATAGAATCAATTAAAATTTAAATAAATAAGAAAACATATGATTAGAAAATGAAGATGGTTACATTCTTTCTATCCTATTCTATTTTTTTCTGTACTATTCTGTTTTTCTTTTCTATTCTAATCTATTATTTTCCATTATATTCAAATTTGAACTGATTCTATTTAAAATTTGGGAAAATGGTTATATTATTTTTATTCTTTCTATTGTTTTTTAAATTCTATTCTTTTGCATTCTATTATTTTCTATTCGAATTTCAGAAGATGGTTATATTCTATTTTATTCTATTCTATTCTATTCTATTCACTTCCATTTGGTTTTGTTTTACTCTTTACTATTATATTTACTACACTATTATTATATACTATTATAGTAAAGTATATAATAGTATATAATATATACTATTTACTATTGTTTTACTCTTTACTATTATATTCTACTCTTTTTTCCCTGTTATACTTTTCTATTCCATTATATTTTTTTATATTATGTTCCTTTATCTTTTTTTCTATTTTTTTGTCTTTGAAAATTGGAAAACAAATCAAAAGTTCAACGAATCTGAAAATTAATTCGGAAATTATTGTTACTGCAAGTAATACTGCACCTGTTACTGCAAGTAATACTGCACCTGTTACTGCAAGTAATACTGCACCTATTACTGCAAGCGATACCGCACCTGTTACTGCAAGCATTACTGCACCTGTTACTGCAAGTAATACTGCACCTATTACTGCAAGCGATACAGCACCTGTTACTGCAAGCGATACTGCACCTGTTACTGCAAGTAATACTGCACCTGTTACTGCAAGTGATACAGCACCTGTTACTGCAAGTGATACTGCACCTGTTACTGCAAGCATTACTGCACCTGTTACTGCAAGTTATACTGCACCTGTTACTGCAAGTGATACAGCACCTGTTACTGCCAGTGATACCGCACCTGTTACTGCCAGTGATACTGCACCTGTTACTGCAAGCGATACCGCACCTATTACTGCACCTACTACTGCAAGTGATACTGCACCTGTTACTGCAAGTGATACCGCACCTGTTACTGCAAGCAATACCGCACCTGCTACTGTAAGCGATACCACACCTGTTACTGTAAGCTATACTGCACCTGTTTCTGCAAGTGATACAGCACTTGTTACTGCAAGCAATACCGTACCTGCTACTGCAAGCAATACCACACCTGTTACTGCAAGCTATACTGCACCTGTTACGGCAAGTAATATTGCACCTGTTACTGCAAGCTATATTACACCTGTTACTGCAAGCTATACTGCACCTGTTACTGCAAGTAATATTTCACCTGTTACTGCAACGATACCGCCTATGTTACTGCAAGCGATACTGCACTTATTACTGGAAGTGATACTGCACCTGTTACTGCAAGCGATACTGCACCTTATACTGCAAGCGATACTGCACCTGTTACTGCAAGCGGTACTGCACCTGTTACTGTGAGCGATACTGCACCTGTTACTGCAAGCGGTACTGCACCTGTTACTGCGAGTGATACTGCATCTGTTACTGCAAGTGATACTTCACCTGTTACTGCAAGCAGTACTGCACCTGTTACTGCAGGCGATACTGCACCTTTTACTGCAAGCAATACCGCACCTGTTACTGCAATGCTAGTGTTAGCAATTGTGTTCTGCAAGAAACCTTTTCATCCTTTTGAGAGGAGATTGGTGCCTCAGGCCAAAAGTTTTGGGACTTTATGGGCTAATGCATTGTTTGTAGGTTTTATATAATTTATTGAAAAGTTTGATAACATACAAACATGATAAATATATATAGAAAAAGAAGAGTATATGCATTGGGTGTATGGGTTATAGACCCATGAGTGGTAGTGAGTAAAAGTAAAGAATTGGTGACATGGTGATATGGTGACAGTGGTATATCTCTCTATCTGTCCACGCTTCTTGTATAGCGTCGGATCTATAGGGAGAGTATCCTGGTTTTCCTACGCGTTTCGGCGTGAAGCCTTTATCAAGGAGGTTATGTCCACCATATCTGTGGATATAGTAGGTGATAGGATTAAGTATATATTATGTTTAACCAATTGAAACGTTTTTTCATATTGGTCACATAATAGGATACATACTTGTTAATGAGGGTTTCTGCTCCTGAGCCTTGCTTCTAGTCCTTATATTCCACATAGGAATCAGGTGGACACTGCTGCATGGGTATATAATGTATGATACTAGTAAGTGTTTTGGATGGTATGAAGTTTTACATGAATTTTATACCTTAAAAGGAACTTACTATCCATGCGGTGTTATTTGGGCCGCAGAGAGGGGGAGGGACACCGTCCCAATCCTTGTCCAATCTATATTTGATAAAGGTATACTTTAGTGTATATTTGGATCAAGTGACTTGTTGCATATTTAAGATTTTTTATTATTTTGTCCTTGGTGTTATCTTACTTAGGATATTCAGTTGTGGTTCCAAAGGCATCCACTAGAGGGTGCTAGTTAAAGGCTGGTCCCATTCATTCTATCAATAGATAGAGAGGGGGAAAGCTTTATTTGGTTTTCCAAAGAAAGAAGACCATCAATGCATATAAGTAGCATTGCGGTTACTCACTGTTAAGCTGGTATCCAACGTGTCCAAGGGTTTAGAGTCCATAGCAGTAGGTCCGGGCGTCCTCACAGTACCTCAGCTTGAGGGAAGTGGCACCCTGTTCAGATTCCCAGCCTTTTTATACCCCCTCGCGCATGCGCAGATATGCGCAATGACGTAGCTTACGCCGACTTCCGGTTTCGTGCGGATGACGTAGCGCGCGTGCGCGCGCATCCTGTCAATTCTTCCAGAGGTGCATACTGAGCGGCCGCCGACACAGGAATGAAGGAGAGGTCCCAGAAGGGGATCATTGGCAGAGGACAACGTCTTCTGCTTACCTCCTATGCCCCCGGTTTTGACTTTACCGGGGTCACCCGTGCCGGATGTGCATTTAAAAGGCAGAAGCAGGCTTGGAGCTTATGTTTGGTACATAATAAATAAAATATAATAAAGTAAAAGATCCTTTTTTAAAACTGGCCAAATGACCACCTCATAGATAATTAAGGATAATATAAGTACATACAATTTATACCATCTGGTAGTGGACATGAGTTTTTACAGCAATATATACATATATACAGGTAGGATTGGGACAACAGCTGGAAATATTGTCATGGCATGTAGTGTGTATCCCCGGTGGAGGTTTATTGGGCATGGTACTATAAGTGTAGCTGTGGTGCCCAAAGGTTGTTTATTGGGGTCCCTAGATCTTAGTTCAGGGGTCCAATATATGGTTTATCCCCTTGATCAGATATTTCATCAAAGGAGAAGTAGCAGGGAGTGGCATAGGTGCTATTATGGGGTCTGGGATACTGTTTTGCTCATATAGGTGTATATGTCAGTCGGTTTTGCCTGAGGAGAAGCCCTCCAAGAAGGGGCGATAACTCACATTTTCATTTAAGCCTGGAGGTTGGGCTGCGTTAAGTTTTTTGATCCATCGCATCTCCATCTGAAGGAGGGATTTATTCCAGTCCCCCCCTCTCGGGGGACATGTATTCTATCCAGTATTGAAAATTTCACTTTGGGCATCTGATTTTTTTGGTAATTGGTAACATGACGGCCTAGTGGGAGATAGAAGTTACCTATGGACATGCTGTGGAGATGTTGGTTTACTCTAAGGCCAAACTCCTGGCGTGTCTTACCGACATAGAAAGCGCCACACTCGCATTCCATTAGGTAGATCACACCTTTGGTCTTGCAGTTGGCATAATGTTTGGGGGTGAAGGAGTCTCCATTCGGTAATATTTTGTAGGTTGACTTCTGGATTACTGTGGACTGTGCGCAAGACCCACATGGGAAAGTACCCTTGGTTTTACAGGAGTCTCTTCTGGGCTTTAGTTCACTGTGGACCAGTGATTGTTGTAGGGAATTGGTTTTCCTGTAGGTGACCATAGGGTTTTCTGGTACTAGGTCTTTTATAGTAGGGTCTTCCATGAGTATTGACCAGTTTTTTTGTAGGATATTTTTGATCTGCCGGTGTTCATTTGAGAAGCGCATTATTATCCTTGTTGGTTGTTGCTTGGCCGTGTTGTCCTTAGGAGTATCTTTTTTGAAAAGTATATCTTGTCTATCCCTTTTTTTCACTTTGTTAAAGGCCTTCCTGAGGCATGTCTTTGTATAGCCTCTTTCCTGTAGTCTAATGTTCAAATCATCCGCTTCTTTTTGGAATTCCGATTCATTTGTGCAATTCCTTTTAAGTCTGAGGAATTGACTATGTGGGATCGATCTTTTGAGGGGTTCCGGATGAAAGCTGGTGGCGTGGAGTATAGTATTACCCGGCCTTTCCTTTCTATATAGGGTCGTCCTTACATTTCCTTCATCATCCTTGAATACGTATGTGTCCAGGAAGGGGATTCTGGTTCTATTGTACGTCATAGTAAAGAACATATTATGGTTATTTTGATTCATTTTTTCTAGGGATTCTTTGATTAGATTTTCTGGTCCGTTCCATATGACCAGGATATCATCCAGATATCTTTGCCATAACATAATGTTCTTAGTATATCGCGTGTTTTCTTCTGACGTCAAGAATTCTTGTTCTCATTCTCCCAAGTATACAGTATATTAGCATACGAGGGTGCACAACTGGTGCCCATGCAACCCCGCAGACCTGTAGGTAGTAGGTGCCACAAAATGAAAAGGTATTATTTCTTATCGTGATTACTCTGTTGGTTCAGTGTTTTTTCTACTGCTTTTAATCCTTTTGTTATATAAGGCCTCCATGTCTATTGTAACAAGGATGGCATCGTTTGGTATGATTAGGCCCTCCAATATCTGTAAAAGGTGGACCGTATCTTTAGTATGTGATGCTAATTGTGTCACGTGCGGTCTGAGATAGGCATCTATAACCTGACTGGCTTTTTCCGTGATGTTACCATTACCCAAAATTATCTGTCGTCCAGATGTGTCCGTTGGATTTTTGTGTACTTTTGGCAATGAGTAGAAGGTGGGGGTTCTAGGGTGCTTAGTTGTGATGAATTCCCATAATGTGTGTGATATGGTTTTATCGTTGTATGCACTGTCCACCAGTTTGTAGAATTCCTGATTATAGGTACCAATCATGAGGGGTGAGATGGTTTTATAGCATTTTCTATTCTCTAGTATTCTTAGACATATTTGTACATAGTGTTCGTTGTCCATGACAACAACGTTCCCCCCTTTATCCGAGGGTTTTATTGTAATTTGATCATTCTCCTTTAGTGCCCTCAGAGCCTTCTTTTGTTGTTGGTTCAGGTTAGTGGGTTTAGTCGTTTTGTGTAGTTTTTCAATGTCTTTCGACGTTTGTCTGACGAACAGCGCAATTGTAGGGTTAGTGCTCAAGGGTGGGAATTTGTGTGATTTTTTTCCGGAAGGTATCTATTGTTGTATCCTCCGTGTTTTCTTCATCACTATCTGTGGATGCATTAGATCCCTCTTAATCATCCAGACCTCCTTCGTCTAATAATAGGTTCAGGTCTCTGATCGCTCGGAATTCCGCAGCGGTAAGTGGCATAGGTGGTTCGGTGGCTGTGGGTTTTTTGTTGTGCATTACTTTTAATAGCAGGTTCCGTGCAAATAGATTGATATCCTTAACTACCTCAAAGGTATCCATGCTCTGGTTTGGGCAGAAGGATAATCCTAATGATAATACTTCCATTTGTTCTGGTGTAAAATTCTGGGAGGAGAGGTTGATGACGTTTAGTCCCTCTGTTCAGGGGCGTAACTACAGGGGTTGCAGGGGTTGCAATCGCTACCGGGCCCCATGCTCCAGGGGGCCCGGTAGCAAACCAGTGGGTGAACTTCTAGGATCTCAAAGGTCACACTTGCGACCGGGCCCTGGCATTTCACCACTGTGGGGAGGCCCCAAGATTGCAGGAAGGGGGCCCACTGCAGAACTTTTGAAAGGATCCTGATGCGGGACCATAATAAAAGGCCATGCAATGAGATTAAAGAGCCCCAGGATTAGTGGGAAGAGCCCCGGGCTTGAAGGGAAGGGCCCCGGCCAGGGGTCTGGGGGGCCCTTCATGGTTTCTTGCATCGGGGCCCTGAAGGTTCTAGTTACGCCTCTGCCTCTGTTCCTCTTGTCTTAGCTCCTGTTGTTCTTGCGTCGGTGGTATTTTTGTTTTCGTTTTGGTTTTTTCCTTGCCTAAAAAAAAACCCTTTTTGTGGTTGTTTTGGATCTTTATCTTTTTTCTTTTGTGATCTGGTGAAAATCTGATGGTAGGTGATCGGTCTACTGGATGCTGATATTTCTGTTGCCTCCAATTCTTGGGTATCAGTTTCTCCTAGTTCATTTTGTGTTCCCCATTCCCTTCTGTCATAGTGCCTCTGTGGATCTTGTTGATAGTTTTTTTGGTAAGTCCTACCTCTACCTCTATTTTCTTCCGTACCTGAATTGTAGGATGATTGATAGTAGTTGGAATTTTTAGGAAATCTGTTTTTATTCCTATTTTGTCTGGTTGTGTTGGACCATCTATATGCCCAGCCTTGGGTAAATGTGTTTTTGTCCCGCCGGTATTTCTTTTCCTTTTTTTGTAGGATCTCTTTGCCATAGCCTTCTAGGTGGGTTTTAAGTTTTTCCTCCTGTTCGCTGTACAGGGGTGCAGTTTTGAGGGGTGAAAGTTGTTCATAGATGGATTTTATTTCCTCATCTAGGTTTTTGATTTGTCTCAGGTATTCTTCCTAGAGCAGTTTCATAAGATTTCGTGAGCACTCATTAAGGATATTCTCCCATTCTTTCTTCATCTGTTCAGTTACATTATCCAGGGTGGGGAAGATTTGAATACGGAGACCTGCCGGGTTTATGTTTTCTTTTATATATCTATTGAAAGTGTGTACATGCCAGTGTAAGGCTGATTTCCTTACAAGGTGTTTCTTAAGGTTAGAGAATAATGCCAAGACGTCAGAGTCCAATTGTTCCTTTTCTTTGAACCTGCTCTGTATTCCCTGCATCAGGGAGTCCCACTCAGTGCCTACCAAGTTTTCCATATTATCCTTGTTCCTATCTGTATAAATAAATTCCAGGTCTATGTAAGCCTGGGGTTTTTTTGGGATTCCCCTTCCTTTCTCCTGTTACAGAAAGAAGCCTGAACTGGAGGGAGGGTTTTTCCTTAGTATACAATATTGTATTTTCTATGCCTTCCTGTGCAGCATAGAAAGCCAACAATAGTATGAATATCTGTTTATTTGGGAGTCTGTGAGGTCATGGATGTGTTGTCCATCCGGGTTAAAATGTTGTAGGTGATGGCTAAACCGAACTAAACGTTTTTTGGGAATCGCACACCTACAACACATTTTCATCCTTTAACTTGCATTCTTCTAAATACTATAATTGTCAACTCTTCGTGGACCCTGTGTATCCTTCTTCCTTAACCTTTGTATCCTACTCCTGGCCCCACCTACAAGCTGATTGGGCCTCCTGTCATGTGACAGTCTCACACGGGTTTGCACTGAATCCAGTTTGACCCGAACTCACGTGAGACTGTCACATGACAGCAGGTCGCCATCCCAATCAGCTGTGGTCATGGAAATTCCCACCCCCACACCCACATGTAACAAAGGAGCAGGAATGCTGCTGATGCTCATTGACCTAGAATGGACATATTTGGACAATGCCAATGAACAATATATATATCCATGTAGTCATAATGGGTCAATGATGTCACCAGCATCCCTTTCCCCTTTGTTATGTCTGGGGGAATTCCACGGCTGCAGCTGATTGGGCCTCCTGTTTTGTGGTAATCTCTCAGACCAAACTTTAATTCATCACTAGTTACAGAACTCCATCATGACTAGTAATGACTATTTATTTTATATTTCATTTGATAACATCTGATTGGACTATAATCACATGGGTGCAATAACTTTTGATGTCTTTACAGGAGAACAAGATGTCCAACATCAGTAATGGGATGGAACCAGTAAGCTTTTACAGCCATAAGCATTTGTTCACTGTCCTGCTTTTATCTTTTACGACCCTCGTAGGAGTCCCCGGCAATGCTCTGGTGCTTTGGGTTACCGGAGTGAAGATGAAGTGGACCATGACTACCATTTGGTTTTGGAACCTTGCTGTGGCTGATATGATCTGCTGCCTGTCTCTTCCATTCAGTATAGCAGATTACTTCTACTCAGACTGGCTGTACGGTCACGAGCTCTGCATGATATTACCCTTCATCGTTCCCTTAAACATGTTCACCAGCATCTTCACCTTGGTGGCTGTCAGCGTTGACCGTTGCATCCTGGTTGTCCAACCCATTTGGGCCCGAAATCACAGAGGAGTGCGAACAGCGTGGATGACATGCATGGCTATTTGGACCTTGTCCGCCGTGGTGTGTCTACCTAACATCCTGTACCGAACATTCTCCACTGCTGATAACAGAACTCAATGCTATTCTGAAAAAAAAATAATGGAGCTAACCACTTACATCAATGTGGTTGTTGGTTTTCTGCTTCCATTCTTAATAATTTCTACTTGTTACATTTCTGTGGCTTTTATAATACACAAAAGAAGATTTACAGAAGTTGGTAATAAAATCATCAAGGTGTCTTTAGGGATCATAGTTGCATTTTTCATCACCTGGGTCCCTTACCACATCATGGGTGTAGTCATGCTATACTCTGAAAATGAAGTAGTGTTCATCCTGGACCTTGCCTCGCTGTCTCTGGCCCAGTTCAATAGTTGCATCAACCCAATACTCTACGTCTTCATGGGGAAAGATATGAAGGATAAGGTGAGACAGTCTATTGCAGAGCTCATACAAAATACGTTTAGTGAAAGCTTATCAAAAACACCACCTCAGAGGAATGAGCACATGGAAGTGGACAACGTGCCTCTACAGTGAAGATCTCATTGTAAAATGTGCTAAAGGACGATCGCCAAGATAATGAAAGGAAGACCTCTGCTTGAATGTTTAGATGGATCTGTAGACTTTTTTGTTGTTTTCGTGATTGTGATCAACTGTTTGCAGGAAATCTTAGTGCATGCTAGGTTGGCTGTAAATGGGCAGATGTCTTTTACAAGCCACATATCATCGAGGCCTACTGCTGTTTGTCAAAGTCAGCCAATGGGTGTTAGCAGCACGTGCACTGCATCTAGGGTGCCCAACCTGCCTGCTAAATCACATTGACATATTCCTTGCTTATGGAAACTTTGGTTTTCAAGGACAAATTCTTCTAGTGTCTGGCCTTTCCCTCACCCCACAAACAAAGAAAAGCCTCACCTCCGTTGTTTAAGGATCTAGAAAAGAGAGAAAATTCCTCTGCTGTGGCCTTTGGTTCTTTTTCCTCTCTCCAACATGGGTTCAGCCTAGAGTGCCTTGCCCCTGTCAAGAGCCTTGGTCCCCGGGAGGTTCAAGGTTTGAGGCTCTTCCTCTTCAGACTATGGCCATTACTGTGTCCTCGTGCATGCTTTTTGTGTGCTGTGATTTCGTGGTTTACTTTGTATAAAAATAAACCCTCACATTTTGGAATATATCACTGAATAGTCCTAAAGTATATACAGTATTTGTTGTGGTGTCTGCATTGGTCCCAAAATTTTATCCCCTAGAACCTTAAAGGTGTGAGGGATACTGGATTGGTGTAGGATCTTACTGTGGTCAGCTACAGGAGAATTATCCAGTAGCTTTTTTTCATTGATGCTATATACTGTAGGTATAATGTATGGGTGGCACATAAGCATATAGCCTTGTTTAGACATAAATGTATGAAGAGCAGAACATTAAACTTTGTCAATAACAATAAATAGCGGCTCCTACCGAGACCAGCCGGTGGTGTCCACATTAGAGGATATTATTTGTGGAAATTGTATTTAAATCATTGAAATATTCCTGTATATTCCTTATATATATATATATATATATATATATATATATATATATATATATATATATATATATATATATATATATATATATATAGGGCAGTTTATTATGTCCACAATTCTGCACTTGTATGTATTAAAAATAAGTGAAAAAGAAAAGTAAGATTTGTCTTTATATTGTTATACGTGTTGTTTTTTTACTAGTAGCACTAAGAGCAGTAAGGATGTGGAATTCTCTTCCACAAGCAGTGGAATCAGCAGGGAGCATCGATAGTTTCAAAAAACTATTAGATGGGCACCTTAAAGACCACAACATACAGGGGTATACAATGTACAACATACAGGGGTATACAATGTACAACATACAGGGGTATACAATGTACAACATACAGGGGTATACAATGTACAACATACAGGGGTATACAATGTACAACATACAGGGGTATACAATGTACGGTTAACAGCAAACACACACACACACACATCATAGGTTGAACTGGATGGACTGATGTCTTTTTTCAACCTCACTAACTATGTAACTATGTAGCACCCGGCAGTCCCACTGTCTTCTTCTGTTGGTGATTTTATTGGTAAATTGGGGATGGGTGTAATGACTTTTTTGGGTCATCTGTTTAATTCATTATTGTAAACAACAGCAGTGATTTTGTTTCCATAAATTAAAGAGTTAACTTTTTATTATCCTCTTTGCCATCACTGGCCTCTTTCATCTTCTACCACTCTCCCTGCACTGCGTCCAGGGCTGGTGTATCCTCCATGGGTGCAATGTGTGCGGTGCTGCGGGGCAGATCCCTGTTTCCCAGGGTGGGTACTGTTACTGTCCCCTACTAATACACTCCTATTCCTACTGCAGATCTCTGAATTGTGCTGCATTTACTCCAGACCCATTAACTCTGCGTCACTTACTCCTGACTTTTGCGTCACTTCCTCCTGACTTCGGCATCACTTACTCCTGACTTCTGCATCACTTTCTCCTGACTTCTGCGTCACTTACTCCTGACTTCTGCATCACGTACTAATGACTTCTACGTCACTTATTCCTGACTTCTGCATCACTTATGCCTGACTTCTGCATCACTTACTACTGACTTCTGCATCACTTTCTCCTGACTTCTGCGTCACTTACTCCTGACTTCTGCGTCACTTAATCCTGACTTCTGCATCACTTACTCCTGACTTCTGCGTCACTTACTCCTGACTTCTGCATCACTTATTCCTGACTTCTGCGTCACTTACTCCTGACTTCTGCATCACTTACTCCAAACCCCTGAACTCTGTATTACCTACTCCTGACTTCTGTGTCACCTACTCCTGACTTTTGCATCACTTTCTCCTGACTTCTGCATCACTTACTCCAAAATCCTGAACTCTGCATCACTTATCCCTGACTTCTGTGTCACTTACTCCTGACTTCTGCATCACTTACTCCTGACTTCTGTGTAACCTACTCCTGACTTCTGCATTACTTATTCCTGACTTCTGCATCACTTATTCCTGACTTCTGAGTCACTTACTCCTGAGTTCTGCATCACTTACTCCAAACCCCTAAACTCTGCATCACTTACTCCTGACTTCTTCATTACTTACTCCTTCATTACTTACTCCTGACTTCTGCGTCACTTACTCTTGACTTCTGCATCACTTACTCCAAACCTCTAAGCTCTGCATCACTTTCTCCTGACTTCTGCATCGCTTACTCCTGACTTCTGTGTCACTTACTCCTGACTTCTGCATTACTTATTCCTGACTTCTGCATCACTTACTCCTGACTTCTGCGTCACTTACTCCTGACTTCTGAGTCACTTATTCCTGACTTCTGCATCTCTTATTCCTGACTTCTGCATCACTTACTCCTGACTTCTGCGTCACTTACTCCTGACTTCTGCGTCACTTACTCCTGACTTCTGCATCACTTACTCCAAACCCCTGAACTCTGTATCACCTACTCCTGACTTCTGTGTCACCTACTCCTGACTTTTGCGTCACTTTCTCCTGACTTCTGCATCACTTACTCCAAAATCCTGAACTCTGCATCACTTATTCCTGACTTCTGCGTCACTTACTCCTTACTTCTGCATCACTTACTCCTGACTTCTGCGTCACTTACTCCTGACTTTTGCATCACTTATTCCTGACTTCTGCATCACTTATTCCTGACTTCTGCGTCACTTACTCCGGACTTCTGCATCACTTACTCTAAACCCCTGAACTCTGTATCACTTACTCCTGACTTCTGCGTCACTTACTCCAAACCCCTGAACTCTGTATCACCTACTCCTGACTTCTGTGTCACCTACTCCTAACTTTTGCGTCACTTACTCCTGACTTCTGCATCACTTACTCCAAAATCCTGAACTCTGCATCACTTACTCCTAACTTCTGCGTCACTTACTCCTGACTTCTTCATTACTTACTCCTGACTTCTGCGTCACTTACTCTTGACTTCTGCATCACTTACTCCAAACCTCTAAGCTCTGCATCACTTTCTCCTGACTTCTGAGTCACTTACTCCTGACTTTTGCGTCACTCCAAACCCCTGAACTCTGCATCACTTACTCCTGACTTCAGCATCACTTGCTCCTGACTTCTGCATCACTTTTTCCTGACTTCTGCGTCACTTACACCTGTCTTCTGCGTCACTTACTCCTGACTTCTGGATCACTTCCTCCTGACTTCTGCATCACTTACTCCTGAATTCTGCATCACTTACTCCTGACTTCTGCGTCACTTACTCCTGAATTCTGCGCCACTAACTCTAAAATCCTGACCTCTGCATCACTTACTCCTGACTTCTGCGTCACTTATGCCTGACTTCTGCATCACTTACTCTTGACTTCTGTGTCGCTTACTCCAAACCTCTAAACTCTGCATCACTTACTCCTGACTTCTGCGTCACTTACTCCAAGCCCCTAAACTCTGCATAATTTACTCTGACTTCTTCATTACTTACTCCTGACTTCTTCATTACTTACTCCTGTCCTGACTTCTGCATCACTTACTCTTGACTTCTGCATCACTTACTCCAAACCTCTAAGCTCTGCATCACTTTCTCCTGACTTCTGAGTCATTTACTCCTGACTTTTGTGTCACTCCAAACCCCTGAACTCTGCATTACTTACTCCTGACTTCTGCATCACTTATTCTTGACTTCTGCATCACTTACACCTCTTTTCTGCATCACTTACTCCTGACTTCTGCGTCACTTACTCCACAATCCTGACCTCTGCATCACTTACTTCTGACTTCTGCACCACTTACTCCAAACCCCTGAACTCTGCATTACTTACTCCTGACTTCTGCGCCACTTACGCCTGACTTCTGCGTCACTTACTACAAACCTCTAAACTCTGCATCACTTACTCCTGACTTCTGCGTCACTTACTCCAAACCCCTGAACTCTGCAACACTTACTCCTGACTTCTTTGTCACTTACTCCAAACCGCTGAACTCTGCATCACTTACTCCTGACTTCTGCATCACTTACTCTTGACTTCTGCACCACTTACACCTCTTTTCTGCATCACTTACTCCTGACTTCTGCGTCACTTACTCCACAATCCTGACCTCTGCATCACTTACTTCTGACTTCTGCACCACTTACTCCTGATTTCGGGGTCACATACTCCTGACTTCTCCGTCACTTACTCCTGACTTCTGCATCTTTTGCTCATGACCTCTGATCTCTGCATCACACCTGACTTCTAGACTCTGTGTCACTTACTGCTGTACCCTGATATCCACTTAGTACTGACCTCTGAATTCTCCATCACCTACTATTGACCTCGGAACTCTGCACTTCTTACTCCTTAACTCTGGTCTCTGTGTCATTTACTCGCCAGCTTACCACAGAGATTGTGGAGGAATGGAAGGCCCCCGGTGATCTCTATATTATAGGAAACAGGAAGTTACGTCACTTCCAGTTTCCTGGATTAAACGGTGGTACCTACAACTCTGTCTCCTCCTCTCCTCTTCCTCTTTTTCCGTAAGGGTCCCCCAAGGCTCCTAAAAATAACTTCCTTCCATTAACTACATCACCAACCTTATCCCAAAATATCAGCCAATCCATCCTCTTCATTCCTCATAACATCTCCCGCTCTCGAGCTCCCATGACACCTCCTTCCATGTTCATCTCCAGGACACCTCTCATCCTCTGGAACTCCCTACTCTGACCAGCCCCACTGTTCCCTACTCTGTCCTCCTTTTGGTGATCTCAGAAAACTCTTCCTGGAAGACTAATCTGCCTGCACCTAAAAACCGACATTTTTCCTTTCTCCATCAGCTCATCCCTTTACAGTTATTTCCGTTTTTTTACTTTCCCTTCCTTTTAGATTGCAAGCTCTAACAAGCAATCTTGTCTTGAATTGTAATGTACACAGGGCTTTTTTTTGTTGCGGGAACACAGGGGAACGCATTTCCGGCACCTCCAGCACTCAATGTGAGTAATGGCAATAGCTGCTGTGGTGTGCTCAAGAGTCTATTGTTGCTGGCTGCTGGTGGTTCTAATGTTGCTGGGGGTCTAGTGTTGCTGGGGGATCTATTGTTGCTGGAGGAATCTGTTGTTGCTGGTGGGGGATCTATTGTTGGGGTCAATTGTTGCTTAGAGGGATCTACTGCTCAGAGAGGGGTCTACTGATCCAGGCTGCTGGGAGAGCTATTGTTGCCAAGGCTCACGTGTTGCTGTGGGGATCTATTGTTGCTGGAGGGATCTGTTGTTGCTGGTGGGTGGTCTTTTGTTCCTGGAGGGGTCTACTTTTGCTGGCTTCAGAAGATCTGTTGTACTGCTTTTCCTGTTAACACAGGTTACAATGAAACTTGGCTCTGTATTCTCTATAAAGGGTGGCAATGGGCGGGGGGTAGGAGGCAGGGCCCGACTGGCCTACCGGGTTACCTGGAAAATTCCTGGTAGGCCCGCAAGTCCTCCTGCCCTGGGGCTGCCTGAACTATAGCGGCCAGCCCGACATGTACACTGCGTATGCGTTGCCGCTGCAACTCGGGAAAGCCCATACACACTCGACACAGTGACGTGATGGGGCCGCGCCACGCCATTTTTAAATGTAAGGCGCCTCATTGATGGGTAAGTAAGACCCCTCCGCAGCCCCTGCATCTCCTGTAACATGTCCGCATCCCCTGCATCTCCTGCACCATGCCCACAGCCTCTGCATCTCCTGCACCATGCCTGCAGCCTCTGCATCTCCTGTACCATGCCCGCAGCCCCTGCATCTCTTGCACCATGCCCACTGCCCCTGCATCTCCTGCACCATGCCCGCAGTCTCTGCATCTCCTGCACCATGCCCACAGCCTCTGCATCCCCTGCACCATGTCCACAGCCTCTACATCTCCTGCACCATGTCCACAGCCTCTGACATCTCCTGCACCATGCCCACAAACCCTGCATCTCCTGCACCATGCCCGCAGCCTCTGATATCTCCTGTACCATGTCCCCAGCCTCTGCATTTCCTGCACCATGCCCACAGCCTCTGCATTTCCTGCACCATGTCCGCAGCCTCTGACATCTCCTGCACCATGCCCGCAGCCTCTGCATATCCTGTACCATGCCCGCAGCCTCTGAAATCTCCTGCACCATGCCCACAGCCCCTGCATCCCCTGCACCATGCCCGCAGAATCTGATGTCTCCTATACCATGTCTGCAGCCTCTGCATCTCCTGCACCTTGCCGCAGCCTCGGTATCTCCTACACCATGTCTTCAGCCTCTGCATCTCCTGTAACATGCCCGCAGCCCCTGCATATCCTGCACCATGCCCGCAGCCCCTGCATCCCCTGCACCATGCCCGCAGCTCCTGCATCCCCTGCACCATGGCCCCAGCCCCTGCATCTCCTGCACCATGTCCGTAACCTCTGCATCTCTTGCACCATACATGCAGCCTCTGCCTCTCCTGTACCATGTCCACAGCCCCTGCATCTCCTGTACCATGTCTGCAGCCTCTGCATCTTCTGTACAATGTCTGCAGCTTCTGACATCTCCTGCACCATGCCCGAAGCCCCTGCATCTCCTGCACCATGCCCGCAGCCCCTACATCCCCTGCACCATGCCCGCAGCCCCTGCATCTCCAGCACCATGCCCAAAACCCCTGCATCCCCTGCACCATGCCCGCAGCCCCTGCATCTCCTGCACCATTCCTGCAGCCTATGCATCCCCTGCACCATGCCTGCAGCTCCTGAATCTCCTGCACCATGTCCACAGCCTCTGCATCTCTTGCACCATGCACCATTCCGCAGCCTTTGCCTCTCCTGTACCATGCCCACAGCCCCTGCATCTCCTGTATCATGTCCACAGCCCCTGCATCTCCTAGATCATGTCCGCAGCCTATGCATCTCCTGTACCATGTCCGCAGTCCCTGCATCTCCTGTACCATGTCTGCAGCCTCTGCATCTCCTGTACCATGTCTGCAGCCTCTGCACCTCCTGTACAATGCCTGCGGTCTCTGCATCTCCTGTACCATGCCCGCAGTCTCTGCATCTCCTGTACCATGCCCGCACTTTTTACCACTTCTAAACGGAATTTGCCCTTATTTATTTCAAGGTCTGAATTTTTTTTCCCAGCCTGGCCCTGGTAGGGGGGAGAACCAAGGGACAATGCTCATAGGTGGGTAGGGGGCGGAGACAAGGGGGGAGTACCTGCACCTATTCTCTGAGAAAAACCCCCGATTGTAACTGTACTGTGTGCCTTTGTTTTGCAAAGAGCTTCACAAACTGTTGGCAATATATAAATCCTGTATAATAATAATAATAATAATAATAATAATAATAATAATAATAATAATAGGGATTTGGTCATGTGGTCTTTGTTGAAATGGGAGATCAGCCAATCTGAGCTCTGATCTTCCTCTTTAGTAGCAATCACATGACCAAACATTCAGATTTTCGTAAATGATACTTTGTAATCAATCTAATAATCAACCATTTTTTTTTTTTTTTGTGATTTTGTAAGTCATATTACAGACCTTGGATGCAGACCCAAATCCACCTCTGGTCTGCTTGGGTCACGTCTGACTCTGCATTTGCCGTTCTTCTTCAAAAATGTATTTTCTATATAGAGAATTGTATTCTGTATCTGTAGAGTGTCATGACTTATGCAAATATATTTGTAACCTTAGCTATCTCATATATTCCAAAAACATAATATAAGTGTAATATAGTAATAAAAACACATTTTCAACAGCTTTGAGTGTATTTTTTTTATTTATTTATTACTTTTTTATTGAAATCTCGCAAGAAAAAGGAAATACAAAGGTGCAAAAGAGATGGACTGAAACAAAGTTCAGAGCGACAATCTTTAACCACTTAAGCCCCAGAAGATTTTCCCCCTTCCTGACCAGGGCCTATTTTGCGATTCGGCACTGCGTGATTTTAACGGACAATTGCGTTTTAACGGACAATTGCGCGGTCGTGCGATGCTGTACCTAAACAAATTTGACGTCCTTTTTTTCCCCACAAACAGAGCTTTCTTTCAGCGGTATTTGATCACCTGTGCGATTTTTTGATCACGCGCTATAAACAAAAAAATTGTGTCAATTTTGCAAAAATAAAAAATATTTTTCACATTTTTTATATGAAATTCCCCAAAAAAATGTAAAAATCAAAATTTTTTAACATTTTCGGGCAATTTATTTTATGCTACATATGTTTGGTAAAAAAAATCGCAAAAAGCGTATTTTGATTGGTTTGCGCAAAAGTTATCGCTTTTACTAACAAAGGGAAAGATTTTTGTCATTTTTATTGTTTTTTTTTTAACGAGTAATGGCGACGATCTGCGTTTTTTTTTTTTTGCGGGACTGCGACATTGCTGCGGACAGATCGGACCCTTGACTGACATTTTTGACACGTTTGGGGTTACCAGTGACATTACTGCAGTAATCAGTGCTATACATATGCACTGTTACTGTAAAAATGACACTGGCAGTGAAGGGGTTAACTGTATTGGAGAGGGAGGGGTTAAGTGTGTCCTAGGGGCGTGTTTTTAACTGTGATTGGCTGTGGATGCTAGTGTAAGAACAGAGATCAACGGTCCTACATAGTAGAACCGTGTGATCTCCATTTTTACACAGGGAAGAATGACAGGCGGCTTTGTTTACATTAGCCGCCTGCCTTTCTTCCGGAGTAACGGAAGATCGCGAGTGATCGGCGGACATCGGGTCCGCCGGGCACATGCGCGGGGGGGGGGGGGTCCGTGACCGCACGGGAGCGCGCCTCCGACAGCGCCCACTCGCTCCCTAGAGCCTCACAGGCTAGCGACGTAGACCTACGTTGCTTTGCCTGTGAGGGGCTGACCGCCGCAGTAAATAGTCGTGCGGCGGTCGGCAAGCGGTTAACTACCTGACCGACTAAAGGTTTTGCCCTCTTCATGACCGGGGGAATTTTTGCTGTTTGGCACAGCGCTATTTTAACTGGTAATTGCATGGTCATGCAACACTGTACGCAACCTAAATTTATATAATTTTTTTCACACAAAAAAGCTTTTATTATTTTACTTTAATTTTTTGCTTTATAAATAGAAAAAGACCAAAAATGTTAAAAAAAACCCCAAAACCCAATATTTTCTACTTTCTGTTATAAAACATATCCAGGGAAAAAAAAACAATTTTCTTCATAAATTTAGGCCTAAATGTATTCTGCTACATGTCTTTAGTTATATAACATATTATTGCTATATAATATTCCCAATAAAAAAAAAAATTAAAAATCGATTTTTTTCATCATTTTAGTCCAATATGTATTTTACTACATATTTTTGGTAAATTAAAATCCCAATAAGTGTATATTAATTGGTTTGCATGATAGGTATAGCATCTACCAACTGGAATATACAGAATCTCACAAAAGTAAGTACATCCCTCACATTTTTGTAAATATTTTATTCTATCTTTTCATGTGACAACACTGAAGAAATGAGACTTTGCTACAATGTAAAGTAGTGAGTGTACAGCTTGTATAACAGTGTAAATTTGCTGTCCCCTCAAAATAACTCAACACACAGCCATTAATGTCTAAACCGCTGGCAACAAAAGTGAGTACACCCTTGAGTGAAAATGTCCAAATTGGGCCCAATTAGCCATTTTCCCTCCCCGGTGTCATGTGACTCGTTAGTGTTACAAGGTCTCAGGTGTGAATGGGGAGCAGGTGTGTTAAATTTGGTGTTATCGCTCTCACACTCTCATACTCATCACTGGAAGTTCAACATGGCACCTCATGGCAAAGATCTCTCTGAGAATCTGTAAAAAAGAATTGTTGCTCTACATAAAGATGGCCTAGGCTAAAAGAAGATTGCCAAGACCCTAAAACTGAGCTGCAGCACGGTGGCCAAGACCATACAGCAGTTTAACAGGACAGGTTCTACTCAGAACAGGCCTCGCCATGGTCAACCAAAGAAGTTGAGTGCACATGCTCAGCGTCATATCCAGAGGTTGTCTTTGGGAAATAGACGTATGAGTGCTGCCAGCATTTCTGCAGAGGTTGAAGAGGTGGGGGGTCAGCCTGTCAGTGCTCAGACCATACGCCACACACTGCATCAAATTGGTCTGCATGGCTGTCCTCCCAGAAGGAAGTCTCTTCTAAAGATGATGCAGAAGAAGAAGGACATGGATTACTGGAACCATCTCCTGTGGTCTGAAAGAGCACTTACTTTTGTGAGATACTGTATGTGCCTCTCCCTACTGCCTGCAGGTGGTTAATTAATTAACGACAGAAAAACAAAAAACCTTTATAAATCAAATCATTCCTAAGAGGATCTTTACATAAAAGACAAAATAAGATCCAAATGTTTCAAGTAATGAGAAGAAAATGTAAAATAGCAATGGAGAGTTCTCTAAGCATTCCGTCCAGGGACTTGGTGACCGAATTAGTAAATAAATAATAAGATGGCGATGAGGCCTGCGTCTTCGGGGTCTCAGTAAGGGCGCACACACCTCATCTTAACTGACCCAAAAGAAAAAAAAGGGGGAGGAGGGGTAAGTAAGCCAGGCTTAATATGGGAACAAAGGCTGAGAATTGGGGGGAGGGGGGCAAAGAAGAAGGGAGGAGAAAGAAAAGGGGGGGGCAGAGAAGAAAGTAAGGGAAAGAAAAGGGGGGGTAGAGAAGAAGCGAAGGGAAAGAAAAAGGGGGGCAGAGAAGAAGGGAATGAAAAGAAAAGGGGGAGCAGAGAATAAGGTAAGAGAAAGAAAAGAGGGGGCAGAGAAGAAGGGAATGAAAAGAAAAGGGGGAGCAGAGAATAAGGTAAGGGAAAGAAAATAGGGGGCAGAGAAGAAGGGAAGGGAAAGAAAAGAGGGCAGAGAAGAAGGGGAGGGAAAGAAAAGGGGGAGGGCAGAAAATAAAGTAAAGGAAAGCAAAGGGGGGCAGAGAAGAAGGTAAAGCAAAGAAAAGGCGGGGCAGAGAAGAAGGTTAAGGAAAAAAAGGGGCAGAGAAGAAAATAGAAGAAAGAAAAAGGGGGAGGGGCAGAGAATAAGGGAAGGGAAATAAGGGGGGGCAGAGAAGAAGGTAAGGGAAATAAATGGGGGGGGGGCAGAGAGGAAAGTAAAGGAAAGAAAAGTGAGGACAAAGAAGAAGGTAAAGGAAAGAAAAGGGAGGCAGAAAAAAAGGAAGTTAAAGAAAAGGGGGGGCAGAGAAGAAGGGAAGGAAAAGAAAAGGGGGCAGAGGGGAAGGAAAAGAAAAATGGGGCAGAGAAGAAGGGAAACAAAAAGGGGGAGCAGAGAAGAAGGGAAGGGAAAGAAAAGAAAAGGGGGAGCCAAAAAAAAAAGTAAAGGAAAGCAAAGGGGCAGAGAAGAAGGTAAGGGAAGGAAAAGGTGGGGCAGAGAAGAAGGGAAGGGAAAGAAAAGGGGGGCAAAGAAGGAGGTAAAGTAAAGAAAAGGGGCAAAGAAGAAGGTAAGGGAAATAAAGGGGGGGGGGCGAGAAGAAGGGAGGGAAAGGAAAAAAGGGGGCAGAGAAGAAGGTAAAGGAAAAAAGGGGGACAGAGAAGAAGAAAAGGAGACAGAGAAGAAGAGAAGTTAAAGAAAAGGGGGACAAAGAAGAAGGGAAGGGTAAGAAAAGGGTGGGCAGAGAAGAAGATAAAGGAAAGAAAAGGTGGGGGAAGAAGAAGGTAAGGGAAAGAAAAGGGGGTGAAGAAGGAAAGGGAAAGAAAAGGGGGGTAGAGGAGAAGATAAGCGAAAGAAAAGAAGGGGGGGCAGAGAAGAAGGGAAGGTAAAGAAAAGGGGGGCAGAGAAGAAGGGAAGAGAAGGGAAAGAAAAGGGGGGCAGAGAAGAAGGGAAATTGAAAGAAAAGGGGGGCAGGGAAGAAGAGAAGGGAAAGAAAGGGGGGCAGAGAAGAAGGCAAGGGAAAGGAAAGGAAAGGAAGGGGGCAGAGAAAAAGGGAAGGGAAAGAAAAGGGGGGGGGGGCAGAGAAGAAGGGAAAGGAAAAAAGGGGGCAGGGAAGAAGGGAAGGGAAAGAAAAGGGGGGGGGCAAAGAAGAAGTGAAGTGAAAGAAAAAAGGGGAAGCAGTGAAGGAGGGAAGGGAAAGTGAAAGGGGCAGAGAAGAAGGTAAGGGAAAGAATAGGGGGCAGAGAAGAAGGTAAGGGAAAGAATAGGGGGCAGAGAAGAAGGGAAGGGAAAGACAAGGGGGTGGAGAAGAAGGGAAGGGAAAGACAAGGGGGCAGAGAAGAAAGGAAGGGAAAGAAAAGGGGGCAGAGAAGAAGGTAGGAGAAAGAAAAGGGGGGTGAGGGAGTAGATATGGGTCCTCAGAATTTTTTTTTTTAATCTTTATTTCAATTTTTCTGCATTTATATAGAGGATTGTATGTTGTATCTGTAGAGTGGCATGGCTTTTACAAATGTATTTGTAAGCTGTCTCAGATATTCCATATATAAAATATAAATGTAATAAAGAAATAAATACAAAAATCTGAGATTTTTTTCATTCTTCATTTTCATTTTCCAGCAGTGATAAAACGATACAGTAAAAGGAATAAACAACAATCAGAGGAATTCACCAAATCCCTTTGTATAACCAACTATTCATCAAAATATCGTACGGCACATTAAACAGGTAAGGTGTATGTGATGATAGAAAAAAGATCATAGGTGTGTGCAACCTATTGCATTAGTGTGCACACCCCAAACACATATGCCTGTGTGTTCATGTGTATACATAATGGCGGTATTAGTAGAGCAGTGGATGGTGTCAGTAGAGCAGTGGATGGTGTCAGTAGGGCAGTAGATGGTGTCAGTAGGGCAGTGGATGGTGTCATTAGGGCAGTGGACGGTGTCAGTAGGGCAGTGGACGGTGTCAGTAGGGCAGTAGATGGTGTCAGTAGGGCAGTGGACGGTGTCAGTAGGGCAGTAGACGGTGTCAGTAGGGCAGTGGATGGTGTCAGTAGGGCAGTGGACGGTGTCAGTAGGGCAGTGGTCAGTGTCAGTAGGGCACTGGGCGGTGTCAGTAGGCAGTGGATGGTGTCAGTAGAGCAGTGGATGGTGTCAGTAGAGCAGTGGTCGGTGTCAGTAGAGCAGTGGATGGTGTCAGTAGGGCAGTGGACGGTGTCAGTAGGGCAGTGAACGGTGTCAGTAGAGCAGTGGGCAGTGTCAGTAGAGCAGTGGACGGTGTCAGTAGAGCAGTGGATGGTGTCAGTAGAGCAGTGGTCGGTGTCAGTAGAGCAGTGGATGGTGTCAGTAGAGCAGTGGGCGGTGTCAGTAGAGCAGTGGACGGTGTCAGTAGGGCAGTGGACGGTGTCATTAGGGCAGTGGACGGTGTTAGTAGAGCAGTGGATGGTGTCAGTAGAGCAGTGGATGGTGTCAGTAGAGCAGTGGTCGGTGTCAGTAGGGCAGTGGAAGGTGCCAGTAGAGCAGTGGACGGTTTCAGTAGAGCAGTGGACAGTGTCAGTAGGGCAGTGGACGGTGTCAGTAGAGCAGTGGATGGTGTCAGTAGAGCAGTGGATGGTGTCAGTAGGGCAGTGGACTTTGTCAGTAGGGCAGTGGATGGTGTCAGTAGGGCAGTGGGTGGTGTCAGTAGAGCAGTGGGCGGTGTCAATAGGGCAGTGGGCGGTGTCAGTATTTTTTTCATTTTTATCATTTCATCTTTTATTTTTTACAATTTTATTTTTTTAATCATTTTTTTGCCGTTTTTTAGGAGCCCAATTAGAGGGCTTTGGTAAAATTTTAGTGGTCTGAATAAGGAGAATCTGCCCCACACAGGGTGAGTAGGGTGTGCCCAGGCACCTTTGGCACACCATGTGCTCACGCCTATGATAAAGATGCAGCCACAAAGTCTATACAAGAAAGCTAGTTGGGGGTCTCTAGAACAGACCTGGATGCAGGGCTTATTTTCAGCGGGAACGTGGGGGAACGCAGTTCAGGCACCTCCAGCACTGAACGTATGTAATGGCAAGGGGTGGGGGGGGGGCTGATGAGTCTATAATGCTGGCTGCTGGGTAATCTTCTTTTACATGTGGGGTCTATTATTACTAGGTTGCTGAGGGGTCAGTCGTTGCTGGGAGGGATCTTTTGTTGAGGGAGAAGTCTGTTGTTGCTTGCGGAAGATCTGTTGTTCCTGATGAGGGTCTATTTTTGCTGAGGTGTTTTTTTTCCTGGGGGGCCCAAAGTTGCTGGGGGGGGGGGGTATAATTTTGTGTGAGGGATCTATTCTGGCAGGGGATCTATTATTGCTGGAGGGATATATTGTTTCTTAGGTGGGAGTCTTTTATTGTTAGGTGGATATTTTGTTGGTGGGGGGATCTATTGTTGCTGGAGTGGGGTCTGTTGTTGCTGGCTGCAGCGGATCTACATTACTGCTTTTTTGTCATTATTAACATATTGCATATAAATTACTTAACACCATAAATTAATTCTTGGTTCTGTAGTCTCTACAAGGCGTGATGCCGGGAGGTGGGTAGAAGGGTGGAACCAAGGGATGGTACTCGGGGTGGGTAGGGGCGGAGACAAGGGGTGATTTAAAAGGGGGAAGTTCCTGCACCTATTCCCTGAGAAAAAAAAGCCTTGCCTGGATGAATTTACTCTGGCAGCACCGTACTCTGAGGGATTGGCATGCTATAGGACTAGTGAGCCCTTACCAGCTAAGTTGGCCAAGTTCATTGTCTCGGTGAGAAGGGGCGTAGGACTTTTGTTGAGAGACGGGTGCGGAATACTTAGCAAGGGAAAGGATGATAAGGACAGGTCAGCAGATAGAGGAGAGTAAAACGTGAGAAAAGGGATGGGAAGGGGTATGGGAAGGAAGAAGAAAGGAGGGGGGCAAAAAGGTGGGTGGGTTGGTTGGGATTATGATGATGGCACCTGCAGGGAATATAAAAGTCACATACATTATATACAATCAAATAACTTTTTAGGTCTCCAATAAGATGTGGTGCTCAGAAATAGGTGTGTTGAGGGGGGGGGGGGGAGCATTCAGCATTGCTTTCAGCAGAGTGACTTTAATAGAATTATGATGTGAAGTCACAGAAAAAGCATGCAACGCACACATCAATCTGATCTCAAATGGAAGACATTTTTCCTTAAAGTGCTATCACCTCCGACCTTCCCTTCAGTCATGCGCAGCTCTACAGGCCCAGTGGTATTTCCTTTTCACTCCACTGCCATTAATGACTGAAATAGCACCATGCTGGGACCTGTGCTGGGCCTCTGTGCAGTGGCGATCATACCGGTTACCGCAAGTGTTATTGAGCCTATTACTGCAAGTGATACTGCACCTGTTACTGCCAGTGATACTGCACCTGTTACTGCCAGTGATACTGCACCTGTTACTGCAAGTGATACTGCACCTGTTACTGCCAGTGATACTGCACCTGTTACTGCCAGTGATACTGCACCTGTTACTGCAAGCAATACTGCACCTGTTACTGCAAGCAATACCGCACCAATTACTGCAAGTGATACCGCACCTATTACTGCAAGCGATACTGCACCTGTTACTGCAAGCGATACTGCACCTGTTACTGCAAGCGATACTGCACCTGTTACTGCAAGCGATACCGTACCTGTTACTGCAAGCAATAATGCACCTATTACTGCAAACGATACTGTCCCGGTTACTGCAAGTAATACTACACCTGTTATGACAAGTGATACTGCACTGGTACTGCAAGCAGTATTGCACCTGTTACGGCAAGCGATACTGCACCTGTTACTGCAAGCAATACCGCACCTGTTACTGCAAGTAATACTGCAACTGTAACCGCAAGTAATATTGCACTTGTTACTGCAAGTATTACTGCACCTGTTACTGCACCTGTTACTGTATGCAATGCAATGCTGCACCTTTTACTGCAAGTGATACTGCACCTGTTACTGCAAGTGATATCGCACACGTTACTGCAAGCAATACTGCACCTGTTACTTCAAGCGGTACTACATCTGTTACTGCATCTGTTACTGCAAGTGATACTGCACCTGTTACTGCATCAATTACTGCAAGCAATACTGCACCTATTGCTGCAAGTGATACTACACCTGTTACTGCAAGCAATACTGCACTGGTTACTGCAAGCGATACTGCACCTGTTACTGCATCAATTACTGCAAGCGATACTGCACCTGTTACTGCAAGCGATACCGCACCTGTTACTGCAAGCGATACTTCACCTGTTACTGCAAGTCATACTGCATCTTTTACTGCACCGATGACTGTAAGTGATACAGATTCTGTTAATGCAAGTGATACTGCACCTGTTACTGCAAGCAGTCTACACCTTTTACTGAAAGTGATACTACACCTGTTACTGCACCTATTACTGCCAGCGATACTGCACCTGTTACTGTAAGTGATACTGCACCTGTTTACTGCAAGTGGTACTGCACCTGTTACCTCAAGCGATACCACACCTGTTACTGCAAGCAATACTGCACCTATTACTGAAAGTGATACTGCACCATTTACTGCAAGTGATACCACACCTGTTTCTGCAAGCAATACCACATCTATTACTGCAAGTGATACTGCATCTGTTACTGCAAGCGATGCTACAGCTGTTACTGCAAGCAATACCCCACCTGTAACTGCAAGCGATACTGCACCTGTTACTGCAAGCAATACTGCACCTGTTAATGCAAGTGATTCCGCACCTGTTACTGCAAGCTATACTGCAACTGTTACTGCAGCTGTCTCTGCAAGCGATACTGCAACTGTTACTGCAAATGATATCATACCTGTTACTGCAAGCGATACCACACCTGTTACTACAAGCAATACTGCAATTGTTACTGCAAGCGATACCGCAAGGGTTACTGCAAGAGGTACCGCACCTGTTACTGCAATTAATACTGTACCGGTTACTGCAAGCAATACTGCACCTATTACTGAAAGTAATACTGCACCTGTTACTTCAAGGGATACCGCACCTGTTACTACAAGCAATACTGCACTTGCTACTGCAAGCAATACCGCAACGGTTACTGCAAGAGATACTGTACCTGATACTGCACCTGTTATTGCAATTAATACTAGACATGTTACTACAAGTGATACTGCACCGGTACTGCAAGCAGTATTGCACCTGTTACGGCAAGCAATACTGCACTTGTTACTGAAAGCAATACTGCATATTTTACTGCAAGTAATACTGCACCTGTTACTGCAAGTAATACTGCACCTGTTACTGCAATTGATACTGCACCTGTTATTGCAAGTGATACCGCACACGTTACTGCAAGCAATACTGCGCCTGTTACTTCAAGCGGTACTACATCTGTTACTGCACCTGTTACTGCAAGTGATACTGCACCTGTTACTGCATCAATTACTGAAAGCAATACTGCACCTGTTGCTGCAAGTGATACTGCACCTGTTACTGCAAGCAATACCGCACTGGTTACTGCATGCGATACTGCACCTGTTACTGCCTCAATTACTACAAGCGATACTGCACCTGTTACTGCAAGCGATACCGCACCTGTTACTGCAATCGATACCGCACCTGTTACTGCAAGTCATACTGCACCTTTTAATGCACTGATGACTGTAAGTGATACGGATCCTGTAAATGCAAGTGATACTGCACCTGTTACTACAAGCAGTCTACAACTTTTACTGCAAGTGATACTACACCTGTTACTGCACCTATTACTGCAAGCGATACTGCACCTGTTTCTGCAATCGATACTGCACCTGTTACTGCAAGCAATACTGCACCTGTTACTGCAAGTGATACTGCACCTGTTTACTGCAAGTGGTACTGCACCTGTTACTGCAAGTGATACTGCACCTGTTACCTAAAGCGATGCCACACCTTTTACTTCAAGCAATACTGCACCTATTACTGCAAGTGATACTGCATCTGTTACTGCAAGCGATACTACAGCTGTTACTCCAAGCAATACCTCACCTGTTACTGCAAGCGATACTGCACCTGTTACTGCAAGCAATACTGCAACTGTTACTGCAAGCGATACTGCACCTGTTAATGCAAGTGATTCCGCACCTGTTACTGGAAGCAATAATGCACCCTTTACTGCAAGCGATACTGCAACTGTTCCTGCAAGCGATACTGCAACTGTTACTGCAAGTGATATCATACCTGTTACTGCAAGCGATACCACACCTGTTACTACAAGCAATACTGCAATTGTTACTGCAATTATTACTGTACCTATCACTGAAAGTGATACTGCACCTGTTACTGCAAGGGATACCACACCTGTTACTACAAGCAATACTGCACTTGTTACTGCAAGCGATACCGCAACGGTTACTGCAAGAGATACTGTACCTGATACTGCACCTGTTATTGCAAGTAATACTACACCTGTTACTACAAGTGATACTGCACCAGTACTGCAAGCAGTATTGCACCTGTTACGGCAAGCGATACCGCACCTGTTACTGTAAGCAATAACGCACCTGTTACTGCAAGCGATACTGCACCTGATACTGCAAGTGATACTGCACCTGTTACTGCAAGCGATACCATACCTGTTACTGTAAGCGATACCGCACCTGTTACTGCAAGCGATACTTCACCTGTTAATGCAAGCGATACCGTACCTGTTACTGCAAGCAATAATGCACCTATTACTGCAAGCGATACTGCACCTGTTACTGCAAGTAATACTGTCCCGGTTCCTGCAAGCAATACTCCACCTGTTATGACAAGTGATACTGCACCAGTACTGCAAGCAGTATTGCACCTGTTACAACAAGTGATACTGCACCTGTTACTGTAAGCAATACGGCATATGTTACTGCAAGTGATACTGCACCTGTTACTGCAAGCAATACCGCACCTGATACTGCAAGTAATACTGCACCTGTTACCGCAAGTAATACTGCACTTGTTACTGCAAGTATTACTGCACCTGTTACTGCAAGGGTTACTGCACCTGTTACTGTATGCAATGCAATGCTGCACCTTTTACTGCAAGTGATACTGCATCTGTTACTGCAAGTGATACCGCACACGTTACTGCAAGCAATACTGCACCTGTTACTTCAAGCGGTACTACATCTGTTACTGCACCTGTTACTGCAAGTGATACTGCACCTGTTACTGCATCAATTACTGAAAGCAATACTGCACCTGTTGCTGCAAGCGATACTGCACCTGTTACTGCATCAATTACTGCAAGCGATACTGCACCTGTTACTGCAAGCAATACTGCACCTGTTACTGCAAGCGATACCGCACCTGTTACTGCAAGTCATACTGCACCTTTTACTGCACCGATGACTGTAAGTGATACGGATCCTGTTAATGCAAGTGATACTGCACCTGTTACTGAAGCGGTCTACACCTTTTACTGCAAGTGATACTACACCTGTTACTGCACCTATTACTGCAAGCGATACCGCACCTGTTTCTGCAATCGATAATGCACCTGTTACTGCAAGCAATAATGCACCTGTTACTGAAAGTGATACTGCACCTGTTACTGCAAGTGATACTGCACCTGTTACCTCAAGCGATACCACACCTGTTACTACAAGCAATACTGCACCTATTACTGAAAGTGATACTGCACCTGTTGCTGCAAGTGATACCACACCTGTTACTGCAAGCAATACCACATCTATTACTGCAAGTGATACTGCATCTGGTACTGCAAGCGATACTACAGCTGTTACTGCAAGCAATACCCCACCTGTTACTGCAAGCAATACTGCACCTGTTGCAAGCAATACTGCAACTGTTACTGCAAGCGATACTGCACCTGTTAATGCAAGTGATTCCGCACCTGTTACTGCAAGCAATAATGCACCTGTTTCTGCAAGCGATACTGCAACTGTTCCTGCAAGCGATACTGCAACTGTTACTGCAAGTGATACTGCAACTGTTACTGCAAGTGATACTGCAACTGTTACTACAAGTGATATCATACCTGTTACTGCAAGCGATACCACACCTGTTACTACAAGCAATACTGCAATTGTTACTGCAAGCGATACTGCAATGGTTACTGCAAGAGATACCGCACCTGTTACTGCAATTAATACTGTACCCGTTACTGCAAGCAATACTGCACCTATTACTGAAAGTGATACTGCACCTGTTACTGCAAGGGGTACCGCACCTGTTACTACAAGCAATACTGCACTTGTTACTGCAAGCAATACCGCAACGGTTACTGCAAGAGATACTGTACCTGATACTGCACCTGTTATTGCAAGTAATACTACACCTGTTACTACAAGTGATACTGCACCGGTACTGCAAGCAGTATTGCACCTGTTACGGCAAGTGATACTGCACCTGTTACTGCAAGCGATACCGCACCTGTTACTGCAAGCGATACTGCACCTGTTACTGCAAGCGATACCGCACCTGTTTCTGTAAGTGATGCTTCACCTATTGCTGTAAATGATATCACATATGTTACTGCAAGACATACTGCACCTTTTATTGCAAGTGATATCACACCTGTTACTGCAAGCGATACCGCACCTGTTACTGCAAGCGTTCTTGTACATGTAACTACACCTTTTGCCATAATTAACAATACCAGTCTTTATTCTGCAAGAAACCTTTTCATCCTTTAACATGCATTCTTCTAAATACTATAACTGTTAACCCTTCTTGGACTCTGTATGCTGCTTCCTTAACCTTGGTATCCTTCTCCTGACCCCACCCACAAGCTGATTGGGCCTTCTGTCATGTGACAGTCCTAAATGGGCTTCCACTGAACTCAGTTTGGCCCAAACTCATGTGAGACTGTCACATGACAGCAGGTGGCCATACCAATCAGCTGTGGTCATGGAATTCCCCAACCCCTCACACGCATTTACAAGGCAGCAGGCATGCTGGTGACATCATTGACCTAAAATGGCCATATTTGGACAATGCCAATGAACAATATATGTCCATGTGGCCATAATGGGTCAATGATGTCACCAGCATCCCCTGCCCCTTTTTTATGTCGGGGGAGGGGGAGGAATTCCACGGCTGCAGCTGATTGGGCCTCCTGTAATGTGATAATCTCTCTTGGTTCAGACCAAACTTTAACTCATCACTGGTTACAGAACTCCATCATGACTAATAATAATAACTTTTATATTACATTTGATAACATCTGATTGGACAATAATAACATGGATGCAATAACTTTTGATGTCTTTACAGGAGAACAAGATGTCCAACATCAGTAATGTGACGGAACCAGACAGCTTTTACAGCCATGAGCATTTGTTCACTGTCCTGCTTTTATCTTTTACGACCCTCGTAGGAGTCCCTGGCAATGCTCTGGTGCTTTGGGTTACCGGAGTGAAGATGAAGTGGACCATGACTACCATTTGGTTTTGGAACCTTGCTGTGGCTGATATGATCTGCTGCCTGTCTCTCCCATTCAGTATAATGCAGTACTTCTACCCAAGCTGGCTGTACGGTCACGCGCTCTGCATAATATTACCCTTCATCATTCCTTTAAACATGTTCACCAGCGTCTTCACCTTGGTGGCTATCAGCGTTGACCGCTGCATCCTCGTTGTCCAACCCATTTGGGCCCGAAATCACCGAGGAGTGCGAACGGCGTGGATGACATGCTTGGCTATTTGGACCTTGTCCACCGTGGTGTGTCTACCTAATATTCTGTACCAAAAATTATCCACTGTTGATAACATAACTCTATGCTATTCTGCAGATCACATGAAGGAGCTCACCACTTACATCAATGTTGTTGTTGGTTTTCTGCTTCCATTCTTAATCATTTCTACCTGTTACATTTCTGTGGCTTTTATAATACACAAAAGAAGATTTACAGAAGTTGGTAATAAAATCATCAAGGTGTCTTTAGGGATTATAGTTGCATTTTTCATCACCTGGGTCCCCTACCACATCATGGGTGTAGTCATGCTATACTCTGACAATGAAGTAGTGTACATCCTGGACCTTGTCTCGCAGTCTCTTGCCATGTTCAATAGTTGCATCAACCCAATACTCTACGTCTTCATGGGGAAAGATATGAAGGATAAGGTGAGACAGTCTATTGCAGAGCTCATACAAAATACGTTTAGTGAAAGCTTATCCAAAACACCACCTCAGAGGAATGAGCACATGGAAGTGGACAACGTGCCTCCACAGTGAAGATCTCATTGTAAAATGTGCTAAAGGACAATTGCCAAGATAATGAAAGGAAGACCTCTGCTTGAATGTTTAGATGGATCTGTAGACTTTTTTGTTGTATTAGCGATTGTGATCAACTGTTTGCAGGAAATCTTATCAGTGCATTCTAGGGTGGCTGTTACACTGTAGACTATGTACCGTGGGATAGCGCTGCTGTCCCTCCCCCATGCCCCTCCTGTACCATGCCCGCAGGCTCTGCATCTCCTGCACCATGTCTGCAGCCTCTGCATCTCCTGTACCATATCGGCATCACTGCATCTCCTGTACCCTGCCCGCATCCCTGCATCTCCCATACCATGCTTGCAGCACTGCATCTCCTGTACCATGCCCACAGCCCTGCATCTCCTGTACCATGCCTGCATCCCCTGCATCTCCTGCACCATGCCTGCAGCCACTGCATCCCCTGTACCATGCCCATAGCCCTTGCATCTCCTGCACCATGCCCGCAGCCCCTGTATCTCCTGCACTATGCCCACAGCCCTGAATCTCCTGTACCATGCCCACAGCACTGCATCTCCTGTACCATGCCCGCAGCCCTGCATCTCCTGTACCATGGCCGCAGCCTCATCATCTGCTGTACCATGCCCGCAGCCTCTGCATCACCTGCACCATGCTCACAGCCCTGTATCTCCCATGCCATGCTCACAGCACTGCATCTCCTGTACCATGCCAGCAGCCCTGCATCTCCTGTCCCATGCCTGCATCACCTGCATCTCCTGCACCATGCCCGCAGCCACTGCATCTCCTGTACCATGCCCACAGCCCCTGAAACTCCTACACCATGCCCACAACCCATGAAATCTGCTACACCATGCCCACAGCCCTGCATCTCCTGCACCATGCCCGCAGCCTCTGCATCTCCTGTATCATGCCCGCATCTCCTGCAACTACTGCACCATGCCTGCAGCCCCAGCATCTACTGCAACATGCCCGCAGCCTCTGCATCTCTTGTACCATGGCTGCAGCCTCTGCATCTCCTGTACCATGCCCGCAGCCTCTGCATCTCCTGCACCATGCCCACAGCCTGGCATCTCCTGCACCATGCCTGCAGCCTCTGCATCTCCTATATCATACCCGCATCTCCTGCATCTACTGCACCATGCCCGCAGGCTCTGCATCTCCTGCACCATGCCGCAAGCCCCAGCATCTCCTGCACCATGCCTGCAGCCTCTGCATCTCCTGTACCATGTACCCAGCACCTGCATCTCTTGTACCATGCCCACAGCCTCTTCATCTCCTGTACCATGCCTGCAGCCCCTGACATGTCCTATACCATGTCCATAGCCCCTGCATCTCCTGTACCATGCCCACAGCCTCTGCACCTCCTGTAACATGCCTGCATCCCCTGCATCTCCTGTATCATGCCCGCAGCCTCTACATCTCCTATACAATGTCTGCACTTTTACCACTTTTAACCGGAATTTTCTCTGATATATATAAAGCCTGATGTGCTTTCATATCTCTCTTATCTATATATAATACACTCTTCCAATGTGCTTAAAATGCAAAGTTTTCCCTTTTATGAAGAAGAAAATAATGGTGTTATGCTGTTGGGCCGGTATAATAATACTATGGGGCTGGTATGAAATTATTTCCAGGGCTTAATTTTATTCCCAGTCCGGCCCTGGTAGGGGGGGAGAACCAAGGGACAATGCTCGGAGGTGGGTAGGGGGCGGACACAGGGGGTGACTTGGAAGGGGGGTACCTGCACCTATTCCCTGAGAAAAATCCCCAATTGTAACTGTACTGAATTCCCTTGTTTTGCAAAGAGCTTCACAAACTGTTGGCAATATATAAATCCTGTATAATAATAATAATAATCATAGGAATTTGGTCATGTGGTCATTGTTAAAATGGGAAATCAGCCGATCTGAGCTCTGATCTTCCTCTTTAGTAATCAATCTAATAGTCAACCATTTATTTATTTTTTAATGATTTTGTAAGTCATATTACAGACTTTGGATGCAGACCCAAATCCACTTCTGGTCTGCTTGTGTCACGTCTGACTCTGCATTTGCTGTTCTTCTTCAAAAATTAATTTTCTATATAGAGAATTGTATTCTGTATCTGTAGAGTGTCATGACTTATGCAAATATATGGTAAGCTATCTCATATATTCCAAAAACATAATATAAGTGTAATATAGTAATAAAAACACATTTTCAACAGCTTTGAGTGTATTTTTTATTTATTTTTTTTTGTTTTATTACATTTTTATTGAAATCTCACAAGAAAAGGGAATACAAAGGTGCACAAAGATGGACTGAAACAAAGTACAGAGCGACAATCTTTAACTACCTGACCGAGGAAAGGTTTTACACCCCTTCATTACCGGGGGAATTTTTGCTGTTTAGCACAGCGCTATTTTAACTGGTAATTGCACGGTCATGCAACACTGTAGGCAAACTAAATTTCTATCATTTTTTTTTGCACAAAAAAAAAAAAAGCTTTTTTTTTTGGTAGTATTTTATCATTACTAGGATTTTTTTTTGCTTTATAAATAAAAAAAGATCAAAAATGTTGAAAAAACAAAAACAAAACCCAATAATTTCTACTTTCTGTTATAAAACATATCCAGTATAAAAAAAAAATCCCATTTCTTCATAAATGTAGGACTAAATGTATTCTGCTACATGTCTTTAGTTATATAACATAATATTGCTATATAATATTCCCAATAAAAAATAAATAAGAATCAATTTTTTTTCATAATTTTAGTCCAATATGTATTCTACTACATATTTTTGGTAAATTAAAATCCCAATAAGTGTATATTAATTGGTTTACATGAAAGGTATAGCATCTACCAACTGGAATAAACAGAATCTCACAAAAGTAAGTACACCCCTCACATTTCTGTAAATATTTTATTCTATCTTTTCATGTGACAATACTGAAGAAATGACACTTTGCTACAATGTAAAGTAGTGAGTGTACAGCTTGTATAACAGTGTAAATTTACTGTCCCCTCAAAATAACTCCACACACAGCCATTAATGTCTAAACCGCTGGCAACAAAAGTGAGTACACCCCTAAGTGAAAATGTACAAACTGGGCCCAATTAGCTATTTTCCTCCCCGGTGTCATGTGACTGATTAGTGTTACAAGGTTTCAGGTGTGAATGGGGAGCAGGTGTGTTAAATTTGGTGTTATCGCTCTCACTCTCTCATACTGGTCACTGGAAGTTCAACATAGCACCTCATGGCAAAGATCTCTCTGAGGATCTGAAAAAAAGAATTGTTGCTCCACATAAAGATGGCCTAGGCTATAAGAAGATTGCCAAGACCCTAAAACTGAGCTGCAGCACGGTGGCCAAGACCATACAGCGGTTTAACAGGACAGGTTCCACTCAGAACAGGCCTCGCCATGGTCAACCAAAGAAGTTGAGTGCACGTGCTCAGCGTCATATCCAGAGGTTGTCTTTGGGAAATAGACATATGAGTGCTGCCAGCATTGCTGCAGAGGTTGAAGGGGTGGGGGGGTCAGCCTGTCAGTGCTCAGACCATACGCCGCACACTGCATCAAATTGGTCTGCATGGCTGTCGTCCCAGAAGGAAGCCTCTTCTAAAGATGATGCACAAAAAAGCCTGCAAACAGTTTGCTGAAGACAAGCAGAGTAAGGACATGGATTGCTGGAACCATCTCCTGTGGTCTGAAGAGACCAAAATAACCCTGCGGTCCAGTTACTTGTAGCTAAAGTGTCATTTCTTCAGTGTTGTCATATGAAAAGATAGAATAAAATATTTACAAAAATGTGAGGGTGTACTTACTTTTGTGAGATACTGTATGTTCCTCTCCCTACTGCCTGCAGGTGGTTAATTAATTAACGACAGAAAAACGAAAAAGATTTATAAATCAAATCATTCCGAAGAGGATCTTTACATAAAAGACAAAGTAAGATCCAAATGTTTCAAGTAATCAGAAGAAAATGTACAATAGCAATGGAGAGTTCTCTAAGCATTCCGTCCAGGGACTTGGTGACCGAATAAGTAAATAAATAATAATGCGACTTTGGTGTATCAGTAAGGGCTCACACACCTCATCTTAACTGACCCAAAAGAAAAAAAAGGGGGAGGAGGGGTAAGTAAGCCAGGCTTAATATGGGAACAAAGGCTGGGAATTGGGGGGAAGGGGGGCAAAGAAGAAGGGAGGAGAAAGAAAGGGGGGGCAGAGAAGAAGGGAAGGGAAAGAAAAGGGGGAGCAGAGAATAAGGTAAGGGAAAGAAAAGAGGGGGCAGAGAAGAAGGGAAGGGAAAGAAAAGAGGGCAGAGAAGAAGAGGAGGGAAAGAAAAGGGGGAGTAAAGAGAAGAAAGTAAAGGAAAGCAAAGGGGGGCAGAGAAGAAGGTAAGGCAAAGAAAAGGCGGGGCAGAGAAGAAGGATAAGGAAAAAAGGGGGCAGAGAAGAAAAGAGGAGAAATAAAAGGGGGGCAGAGAAGAAGGGAAGGGAAATAAGGGGGGCAGAGAAGAAGGTAAGGGAAATAAATGGGGGGGGAGGCAGAGTATAAAGTAAAGGAAAGAAAAGTGAGGGCAAAGAAGAAGGTAAAGGAAAGGAAAGGGAGGCAGAAAAATGGGAAGGGAAAGAAAAGGGGGGCAGAGAAGAAGGGAAAGAAAAGAAAAGGGGGGCAGAGAAGAAGGGAAACAAAAAGGGGGAGCAGAGATGAATGGAAGGGAAAGAAAAGGGGGAGCCAGAAAAAAGTAAAGGAAAGCAAAGGGGCAGAGAAGAAGGTAAGGGAAGGAAAAGGTGGGGCAGAGAAGAAGGGAAGGGAAAGAAAAGGGGGGCACAGAAGAAGGTAAAGAAAAGAAAGGGGGGCAAAGAAGAAGGTAAGGGAAAGAAAAGGGGGGGCAAAAAGAATGGAAGGAAAGGAAAAAGGGGGGCAGAGAAGAAGGTAAAGGAAAAAGGGGGACAGAGAAGAAGAAAAGGGAAAGAAAAGGGGGTGGTGAAAAAGGGAAGGGAAAAAAAGGTGGGAGGCGAAGAAGAACGTAAAGGAAAGCAAAGGGGGCAGAGAAGACAGTAAGGGAAAGAAAAGGTGGGGCAGAGAAGAAGGGAAGGGAAAGAAAAGGGGGGCACAGAAGAAGGTAAAGAAAAGAAAGGGGGGCAAAGAAGAAGGTAAGGGAAAGAAAAGGGGGGGCAAAAAGAATGGAAGGAAAGGAAAAAGGGGGGCAGAGAAGAAGGTAAAGGAAAAAGGGGGACAGAGAAGAAGAAAAGGGAAAGAAAAGGGGGTGGTGAAAAAGGGAAGGGAAAAAAAGGTGGGAGGCGAAGAAGAACGTAAAGGAAAGCAAAGGGGGCAGAGAAGACAGTAAGGGAAAGAAAAGGTGGGGCAGAGAAGAAGGGAAGGGGACAGAGAAGAAAAGAAGTTAAAGAAAAGGGGGACAAAGAAGAAGGGAAAGGTAAGAAAAGGGTGGGCAGAGAAGAAGATAAAGGAAAGAAAAGGTGGGGGAAGAAGAAGGTAAGGGAAAGAAAAGGGGGGGCTGAGAAGAAGGGAAGGGAAAGAAAAGGGGGGCGGAGAAGAAGGGAAGGGAAAGAAAAGGGGGGTAGAGGAGAAGGTAAGGGAAGGGAAAGAAAAGGGGGCAGGGAAGAAAAGAAGGGAAAGAAAGGGGGGCAGAGAGGAAGGCAAGGGAAAGGAAAGGAAAGGGGGGGCAGAGAAAATGGGAAGGGAAAGAAAAGGGGGGCAGAGAAGAATTGAAAAAAAAAAAGGGGGCAGGGTAGAAGGGAAGGGAAAGAAAAGGGGGGGGGGTGGCAAAGAAGAAGGGAAGGGAAAGAAAAAAGGGGAAGCAGTGAAGAAGGGAAGGGAAAGTGAAAGGGGCAGAGAAGAAGGTAAGGTAAACGATAGGGGGCAGAGAAGAAGGAAAGGGAAAGAAAAGGGGGGCAGAGAAGAAGGAAAGGGAAAGAAAAGGGGGGCAGAGAAGAAGGGGGGCAGAAAAGGGGGCAGAGAAGAAGGGAAAGAATAGGGGGGTGGAGAAGAAGGGAAGGGAAAGACAAAGGGCAGAGAAGAAACAAAGGGAAAGAAAAGGGTGTGAGGGAGCAGACATGGGTCCCCAGAATTTTTTTTAATCTTTATTTCCATTTTTCTGCATTTATATACAGTAGAGGATTGTATGCTGTATCTGTAGAGTGTCATGGCTTATACAAATATATTTGTAAATTGTCTCAGATATTCTATATATAAAATATAAATGTAATAAAGAAATAAACACAAAAATTTTAGATTTTTTTTCATTCTTCATTTTCATTTTCCAGCAGTGATAAAACGATACAGTAAAAGGAATAAACAACAATCAGAGGAATTCACCAAATCCCTTTGTATAGCCAACAATTCGTCAAAATATCCTACGGCACATTAAACAGGTAAGGTGTATGTGATGATAGAAAAAAGATTATAGGTGTGTGCAATCTATTGCATTAGTGTGCACACCCCAAACCCCAAACACATATGCGTGTGTGTTCATGTGTATACATAATGGCGGTATCAGTAGAGCAGTGGGCGGTGTCAGTAGAGCAGTGGGCAGTGTCAGCAGGGCAGTGGGTGGTGTCAGTAGAGCAGTGGGTGGTGTCAGTAGAGCAGTGGGCGGTGTCAGTAGAGCAGTGGAAGGTGTCAGTAGAGCAGTGGACGGTCTCAGTAGAGCAGTGGGTGGTGTCAGTAGGGCAGTGGATGATGTCAGTAGGGCAGTGGGTGGTGTTAGTAGGGCAGTGGGTGGTGTCAGTAGGGCAGTGGGCGGTGTCAGTATTTTTTCATTTTTATCATTTTATCTTTTGTTTTTTACAATTTTATTTTTTAATCATTTTTTTTTTGAGTTTTTTAGGAGCCCAATTAGAGGGCTTTGGCAAAATTTTAGTGGTCTGAACAAGGATAATCTGCCCCACACGGGGTAATTAGGTTGTGCCCGGGCACCCCTGGCACACCTTGTGCTCATGCCTATGATAAAGATGCAGCCCCATAGTCCATACAAGAAAGCTAGTTGGGGGTCTCTAGAACAGCATTGATTCAGCAGAGTGACTTTAACCACTTAAGCCCCGGAAGATTTTACCCCCTTCCTGACCAGGGGGTATTTTGCGATTCGGCACTGCGTGACTTTAACGGACAATTGAGCGGTCATGCGACGCTGTACCTAAACAAATTTGACGTCCTTTTTTTCCCACAAACAGAGCTTTCTTTTGGTGGTATTTGATCACCTGTGCGATTTTTTGATCACGCGCTATAAACAAAAAAAGAGCATCAATTTTGCAAAAATAACAATATTTTTCACATTTTTTTATATGAAATTCCCCAAAAAAAAAAGTAAAAATCAAAATTTTTTAAAATTTTCGGCCAATTTGTTTTATGCTACATATGTTTGGTAAAAAAAATCGCAAAAAGCGTATTTTGATTGGTTTGCGCAAAAGTTATCGCGTTTACTAACAAAGGGAAAGATTTTTGTCATTTTTTTTTTTAACGCGTAATGGCGGCGATCTGCGATTTTTTTTGCGGTACTGCGACATTGGGGCGGACAGATCGGACCCTTGACTGACATTTGTGACACTTTTGGGGTTACCAGTGACATTTCTACAGTAATCAGTGCTATACATATGCACTGTTACTGTAAAAATACACTGGTTGTGAAGGGGTTAACTTTATTTGGAAGGGAGGGGCTGTGTGTATCCCTAGGGGCGTGCTTTCTACTGTGATTGGCTGTGGCTTGAGCTGTAAGGACACTGATCAACGGATCTACATACTAGATCCGTTTGATCAGTGTCTTTACAGCGAGGAGAATGACAGGCAGCTTGTTTACACAAGCTGCCTGACATTCTCCCTCTCCCCCGTCGATCGCCGAGTGACCGGCGGACATCGGGTCCGCTGGTCACACGCGCGGGGGGGTCCGTGACCACGCGGGAGCGGGAGCGCGCCTCCGGGGGCGCGCGCTCGCTCCCTAGACCCTCACAAGCTAGTGACGTAGCCCTACGTCACTTTGCCTGTGAGGGGCTGACTGCCGACGTAGATCGGCGTTAGGCAGTCGGCAAGTGGTTAATGGTAATATGATGTGAAGTCACAGAAAACGCATGCAACGCACACATCAATCTGATCTCAAATGGAAGACATTTTTCCTTAAAGTGCTATCACCTCCGACCTTCCCTTCAGTCATGCTCAGCTCTACAGGCACAGTGGTATTTCCTTATCACTCCACTGCCATTAATGACTGAAATAGCACCATACTGGGACCTGTGCTGGGCCTCTGTGGAGTGGCGATCATACCAGTTACCGCAAGTGTTATTTAGCCTGTTACTGCAAGCGATACTGCACCTGTTACTGCAAGTGATTCCGCACCTGTTACTGCAAACTATACCACACCTGTTACTGTAAGCGATACCGCACCTGTTACTCCAATCGGTACTGCACCTGTTACTGCAAGCAATAATGCACCTATTACTGCAAGCGATACTGCACCTGTTACTGCAAGTAATACTGTCCCGGTTACTGCAAGTAATACTACACCTGTTATGACAAGTGATACTGCACCGGTACTGCAAGCAGTATTGCACCTGTTACGGCAAGCGATACTGCACCTGTTACTGTAAGCAATAATGCATATGTTACTGCAATTAATAATGCACCTGTTACTGCAAGCAATACCGCACCTGTTACTGCAAGTAATACTGCACCTGTTACTGCAAGTAATACTGCACTTGTTACTGCAAGTATTACTGCACCTGTTACTACAAGGGTTACTGCACCTGTTACTGTATGCAATGCAATGCTGCACCTTTTACTGCAAGTGATACTGCACCTGTTACTGCAAGTGATACCGCACATGTTACTGCAAGCAATACTGCACCTGTTACTGCAAGCGGTACTGCATCTGTTACTGCACCTGTTACTGCAAGTGATACTGCACCTGTTAGTGCATCAATTACTGCAAGCGATACTGCACCTGTTGCTGCAAGTGATACTGCACCTGTTACTGCAAGCAATACTGCACTGGTTACTGCAAGCGATACTGCACCTGTTACTGCATCAATTACTGCAAGCGATACTGCACCTGTTACTTCACCTATTACTGAAAGTGATACCACACCTGTTTCTGCAATCGATACTGAACCTGTTACTGCATCAATTACTGCAAGCGATACTGCACCTGTTACTTCACCTATTACTGAAAGTGATACCACACCTGTTTCTGCAATCGATACTGCACCTGTTACTGCACCGATGACTGTAAGTGATACGGATCCTGTTAATGCAAGTGATACTGCACCTGTTACTGCAAGCGGTCTGCACATTTTACTGCAAGTGATACTGCACCTGATTCTGCAATCGATACCGCACCTGTTACTGCAAGCAATACCGCACCTGCTACTGCAAGCGGTACCACACCTGGTACTATAAGCAATACTGCACCTGTTACTGCAAGTGATACTGCACCTGTTTACTGCAAGTGGTACTGCACCTGTTACCTCAAGCGATACCACACCTGTTACTGCAAGCAATACTGCACCTATTACTGAAAGTGATACTGCATCTGTTACTGCAAGTGATACCACACCTGTTACTGCAAGCAATACCACATCTATTACTGCAAGTGATACTGCATCTGTTACTGCAAGTGATACTACACCTGTTACTGCAAGCAATACCACACCTGGTACTGCAAGCGATACTGCATCTGTTACTGCAACCAATACTGCAGCTGTTACTGCAAGCGATACCGCACCTGTTACTACAAGCAATACTGCAATTGTTACTGCAAGCGATACCTCAACGGTTACTGCAAGAGATACCGCACCTGTTACTGCAATTTATACTGTACCGGTTACTGCAAGCAATACTGCACCTATTACTGAAAGTGATACTGAACCTGTTACTGCAAGGGGTACCGCACCTGTTACTACAAGCAATACTGCACTTGTTACTGCAAGCGATACCGCAACGGTTACTGCAAGAGATACTGTACCTGATACTGCACCTGTTATTGCAAGTAATACTACACCTGTTACTACAAGTGATACTGCACCGGTACTGCAAGCAGTATTGCACCTGTTACTGCAAGCGATACCGCACCTGTTACTGCAAGCGATACCGCACCTGTTACTGCAAGTAATACTGCACCTGTTACTGCAAGCGATACCGCATCTGTTTCTGTAAGTGGTGCTTCACCTATTACTGTAAGTGATATCACATATGTTACTGCAAGACATACTGCACCTTTTATTGCAAGTGATATCACACCTGTTACTGCAAGCGATACCGCACCTGTTACTGCAAGCGATACCGCACCTGTTATTGCAAGCGTTCTTGTACATGTAACTACACCTTTTGCCATAATTAACAATACCAGTCTTTATTCTGCAAGAAACCTTTTCATCATTTAACATGCATTCTTCTAAATATTATAACTGTTAACCCTTCTTGGACTCTGTATGCTGCTTCCTTAACCTTGGTATCCTTCTCCTGGCCCCACCCACAAGCTGATTGGGCCTCCTGTTATGTGACAGTCCTAAATGGGTTTCCACTAAACTCAGTTTGGCCCAAACACACGTGAGACTGTCATATGACAGCAGGTCGCCATACCAATCAGCTGTGATCATGGAATTCCCCAACCCCTCACACGCATGTACAAGGGAGCAGGCATGCTGGTGACATCATTGACCTAGAATGGCCATATTTGGACAATGCCAATGAACAATATATGTCCATGTGGCCATAATGGGTCAATGATGTCACCAGCATTCCCTGCCCCTTTGTTATGTCGGGGGAGGGGGAGGAATTCCACGGCTGCAGCTGGTTGGGCCTCCTGTTATGTGATAATCTCTCTTGGTTCAGACCAAACTTTAACTCATCACTAGTTACAGAACTCCATCATGACTAGTAATACCTTTTTATTTTATATTACATTTGATAACATCTGATTGGACAATAATAACATGGATGCAATAACTTTTGATGTCTTTACAGGAGAACAAGATGTCCAACATCAGTAATGTGACGGAACCAGAAAGCTTTTACCGCCATGAGCATTTGTTCACTGTCCTGCTTTTATCTTTTACGACCCTCGTAGGAGTCCCCGGCAATGCTCTGGTGCTTTGGGTTACCGGAGTGAAGATGAAGTGGACCATGACTACCATTTGGTTTTGGAACCTTGCTGTGGCTGATATGATCTGCTGCCTGTCTCTTCCATTCACTTTAGCGCAGTTCTTCTACTCAGACTGGCTGTACGGTCACGCGTTCTGCATGATATTACCCTTCATTGCTCCTTTAAATATGTTCACCAGCATCTTCACCTTGGTGGCTATCAGTGTTGACCGTTGCATCCTCGTTGTCCAACCCATTTGGGCCCGAAATCACAGAGGAGTTCAAACGGCGTGGATGACATGCTTGGCTATTTGGACCTTGTCCACCGTGGTGTGTCTACCTAATATCCTGTACCAAACATTCTCCACTGCTGATAACATAACTCAATGCTATTCTGAAGATAACATAATGGAGCTCACCCCGTACATCAATGTGGTTGTTGGTTTTCTGCTTCCATTCTTAATCATTTCTACTTGTTACATTTCTGTGGCTTTTATATTACACAAAAGAAGGTTTACAGAAGTTGGTAATAAAATCATCAAGGTGTCTTTAGGGATCATAGTTGCATTTTTCATCACCTGGGCCCCTTTCCACATCATGGGTGTAGTCCTGCTATACACTCAAAATGAAGTAGTGTTCATCCTGGACCTTGCCTCGCAGTCTCTGGCCATGTTCAATAGTTGCATCAACCCAATACTCTACGTCTTCATGGGGAAAGATATGAAGGATAAGGTGAGACAGTCTATTGCAGAGCTCATACAAAGTACACTTAGTGAAAGCTTATCAAAAACACCACCTCAGAGGAATGAGCACATGGAAGTGGACAACGTGCCTCTACAGTGAAGATCTCATTGTAAAATGTACTAAAGGACGATTGCCAAGATAATGAAAGGAAGACCTCTGCTTGAATGTTTAGATGGATCTGTAGACTTTTTTGTTGTATTAGCGATTATGATCAACTGTTTGCAGAAAATCATATCAGTGCATTCTAGGGTGGCTGTACATGGCATAAAGAAAAAGTGCAGCGCTCAATCAATATGCAATCCAAGAATTGTGCATACAGTATCTCACAAAAGTAAGTACAACCCTCACCGTTTTTGTAAATATTTTATTCTATCTTTTCATGTGACAACACTGAAGAAATGACACTTTGCTACAATGTAAAGTAGTGAGTGTACAGCTTGTATAACAGTGTAAATTTACTGTCCCCTCAAAATAACTCAACACACAGCCATTTATGTCTAAACCACTGGCAAAAAAAAGTGAGCACACCCCTAAGTGACAATGTCTAAATTGGGAACAAAGCGTCAATATTTTGTGTGGCCATCATTATTTTCCAGCACTGCCTTAACCCTCTTGGGCACGGAGTTCACCAGAGCTTCACAGGTTGCCACTGGAGTCCTCTTCCACTTCTCCATGACAACAAAGCTGGTGGATGTTAGAGACCTTGCGCTACTCCACCTTCCGTTTGAGGATGCCTCCAGATGCTAAATAGGGTATAGGTCTTGAGACATGCTTGGCCAGTCCATCACCTTTACCCTTAGCTTCTTTAGCAAGGCAGTGGTCGTCATGGAGGTGTGTTTGGGGTGATTATCATGTTGGAATACTGCCCTGCGGCCCAGTCTCCAAATGGTGGGGATCATGCTCTGCTTCAGTATGTAACAGTACATGTTGGTATTTATGGTCCCCTCAATGAACTGTAGCTCCCCAGTGCCAGAGCACTCATGCAGCCCCAGACCATGACACTCCCACCACCATGCTTGACTGTAAGACACACTTGTCTCAGGGCCATCTTACCAAAAGGGCATACAGGACAGGACAGACTGACTCCCGTCTGTGTGTGTGTTCACCGGACCCAGTCACCAAACTTGGAAGCTGTCATTAGCCTGGCACTGCTGTACCAATAAATATAGCCTTATCAATAATTTGCATTTTTATTCTTGTGAGTGATTGTGTAGGCAGGGCCCCAGTGCACTGCATTGCTCGGGGCCCTTTAATGCTTATAAGATGGCTCTGATTTGTCTTTGTTCTCCTCACCTGGTTGCCGCCACACACGCTTGACACCATCTGAACCAAATAAGTTTATCTTGGTCTGATCAGACCACAGAACATCATCCTTGTGCATCTTGTGCATCATCTTTAGAAGAGGCTTCCTTCTGGGATGACAGCCATGCAGACCAATTTGATGCAGTGTGCGGCATATGGTCTGAGCACTGACAGGCTGACCCTCCACCCCTTCAACCTTTGCAGCAATACTGGCAGCACTCATATGCCTATTTCCTATTTCAGACAACCTCTGGATATAACACTGAGCATGTGCACTCAACTCATTTGGTCGACCATGGAGAGGCCTGTTCTGAGTGGAACCTGTCCTGTGAAACCGCTGTATGGTCTTGGCCACCGTGCTGCAGCTCAGTTTCATGGTCTTGGCAATCTTTTTTTAGCCTATGCCATCTTTATGTAGAGCAACTATACTTTTTTTCACATCCTCAGATAGTTCTTTGCCATGAGGTGCCATGTTGAACTTCCAGTGACCAGTATGAGAGAGTGAGAGCAATAACACCAAATTTAACACACCTGCTCCCCCCATTCACACCAGAGACCTTATAACACTAACGAGTCACATGACACTGGGGAGGGAAAATGGCTAATTGGGCCCAATTTGGACATTGTCACTTAGGGCTGTACTCACTTTTGTTGCCGGCACTTTAGACATTAATGGCTGTGCGTTGAGTTATTTTAAGGGGACAGCTAATTTACACTGTTATACAAGCTGTGCACTCACTACTTTACAATGTAGCAAAGTGTATTTTCTTCAGTGTTGTCACATGAAAAAATAGAATAAAATGTGAGGGGTGTACTTACTTTTGTGAGATAGTGTATAACTGTGGAGATTGGTTAAATAAACAATACAATCATATCACAAAAAGTGAGTCCATAGTTCATATAACAATGTGAAAAATACTGGAGAACCAAAAGCGAAGCTGAAGTGTTCAGATATCCATAGTTGACAGTGAGAAAGAACCAAGCACCAACATAGAAGGCATATGCGCTCACCAGAAAATATGGACCTTATAGTAAATGTGTCAACCAGGCCATGTAATCCTCATAGAAGAAAGTAGTCCAATCACGAGGGATGGTCACTCAAAGTGTATCCATATACTCCTTGGTTATGATGGCCTTGTCTCCTGGCAGCACACTGCCAAATGTCCACAGTGCCGGGTAGGTCTACTGAGGGCATAACATCCACCTCAGTAGACCTCCTTTCCACTTCAGTTACCTCCAAGGCATAGGGCAGTAGTTAACACAGGTGTCCATGTGTGGAAAAACAGGTGTAGGATGTCCTAATTACTGACAAGTCCAACTGGATCAGGCTGCAGCTTGGCTTGGCTCAGTATATGTTAAAGTCTTACCTTGCCTTCCAGTTGGCTGTACATGGACAGATGTCTTGTACAAGTTACATGTCATCAAGGCCTACTGCTGTTTGTCAAACTCGGCCAATGGGTGTTAGCAGCACGTACATTGCATCTAGGCTGCCCAACCTGCCTGCTAAATCACATTGACATATCCCATGCTTATGGAAACCTTGGTTTTCAAGGACAACTTTTTCCAGGGTCTGGCCTTTCCCTCACCCTACAAACATAGAAAATCCTTACCTCCAATGCTCAAGGAGCTAGAAAAGAAAGCCAATTCCTCTGCTTTGGCCTTTGGGTCTTTTTCCTCTCCCCAACATGGGTTCGGCCCTGGTAGACCACAGAGTGCCTTGTCCCAGTCAGGAGCCTTGCATCCCGGGAGGTTCAAGAAGGTTTGAGGCTCTTCCTCTTCGGACTATGGCCATTACTGTGCCCTCCTGTGTGTTTTTTGTGTGCTGTGATTTCATGGTTTACTTTTTTTGATTATAGGGTTCATCAAGCACCACACCGAGCAGCTCCGAAAAAAAAAACCCTCACATTTAGGAATATATCACTAAATAGCCCTAAAGTATATATTTGTTGTGGTGGCTGCATTGGTTTAATTTTGGGATATTGGTCCTAAAATTTTATCCTAAATTCTTAAAGGTGTGAGGGATACTGGATTGGTGTAGGACAGTGGTGGCGAACCTTGGCACCCCAGATGTTTTGGAACTACATGATGTGCAACTACACTGCAGAGTGCATGAGCATCATGGGAAATGTAGTTCCAAAACATCTGGGTTGCCAAGGTTCACCACCACTGGTGTAGGATCTTACTGTGGTCAGCTACAGGAGAATTATCCAGTAGCTTTTTTTCATTGGTGAAATATACAGTAGGTATAATGTATGGGTGGCCCATAAGCATATAGCCTTGTTTAGACATAAATGTATAAGGAGGAGAACATTAAACTTTGTCAATAACAATAAATAGCGGCACCTACCGAGACCAGCCGGTGGTTTCCACATTGGAGGATATTATGCGTGGAAAGTGTATTTAAATCATTGATCGATTCCAGCATATTCCTTATATAGAGGACAGTTTATTATGTCCACACTCCTGAGCTTGTATGCATTAAAGATAAGTGAAAATAAAAGTAAGATTTGTCTTTATATTGTTATACATGTTGCTTACTTACTAGTAGCACCCGACAGTCCCACTGTCTTCTTCTGCTGGTGATGTTATTGGTAAATTGGGGATGGGTGTAATGACTATTTTGGGTCATCTGTTTAATTCATTATTGTAAACAACAGCAGTGATTTTGTTTCCACAAATTAAAGAGTTAACCTTTTATTATCCTCTTTGTCATCTCAGGCCTCTTTCAGCTTCTACCGGTCTCCCTGCACTGCGTCCAGGGGTGGTGTATCCTCCATGGGTGCAATGTGTGCAGTGCTGGGGGGCAGATCCCTGTTTCCAAAAGGGGGAGGGGGCACTGTTACTGACCCCTGCTAATGCATTCTTATTCCTACGGCAGATCTCTGAATTATGCTGCACTTACTCCAGACCCATTAACTCTGCGTCACTTACTTCTGACTTCTGCGTCATTTGCTCCAAACCCCTGAACTCTGCATCACTTACTCCTGACTTTTGCATCACTTACTCCTGACTTTTGCATCACTTACTCCTGACTTTTGCATCACTTACTCCAGACTTCTGCATCACTTACTCCAAACCCCTGGACTCTGCATCACTTACTCCTGACTTCTGTATCACTTACTCTTGACTTCTGCATCACTCACTCCAAACCCCTTAACTCTGCATCACTTACTCCTGACTTCTGCATCACTTACTCCTGATTTCGGTGTCACATACTCCTGACTTCTGCATTACTTACTCCTGACTTCTGCATCACTTACTCATGACCTCTGATCTCTGCATCACACCTGACTTCTGGACTCTGTGTCACTTACTCCTGTACCCTGAAGTTCACATAGTACTGACCTCTTAACTCTCCATCGCCTACTATTGACATCTGAACTCTGCACTTCTTACTCCCTAACTCTTATCTCTGTCTCATTTAGTTGCCACCCACAGAGATTGTGGAGGAACGGAAGGCCCCAAGTGGTCTCTGTATTATAGGAAACAGGAAGTTACGTCGCTTCCAGTTTCCTGGATGTAAACAGTGTGTAATGTTCCGGTACCTTTGGTACCCTAAATTACACTTTCCACAAGTGTATGCGCCCTACCATTTACTTTTGGAAAGGTGCGCATACACCTTTAAGACTGGAGCTGTCATCACTCAGCGCCGGACTAGATGGCTAATTAAGGCGTCGGCTCTCACTCACATGTGTTCATTCAAACACCCTTATCTGGATGCTAACCTTGCTTGAAGCTTCCATGCTTGCAAGCTTACTTCGCTGACGGAACCTCGCTGCGCTGATCCCTGTATCCCGCTACTGGATCATCCGCCTCTCCTGAACCACCCTTCGGCTGTATCGCTAATAGTGCTAAGTACCCCGCAGGGGAATTCTCTATAAACTTATACTAAGCTTACACTATCTAGCTCTGCATAGTAGAGACTGTTTATCACATCTGCATCAACTAGATTGCTAGCTCTTGAGACTACTGCTACTTTTCTGCACTGGGTTGATCTCTTTTGTATGTCCACCTGCTATTCTATCATCTGCTATCATACAACATTGTTAAACCTTCCTGCATCCATCTGCTACTGTCTCACCTTCAAGTGTCTATCACCTACCACCTCCACTCAACCTATCCCTCAAACCTTCATCATTGTGTTACCACATATATAAAGTCACTCTAGGAACCAGCTTGCTAATTGTGTGTATTTACTGGCTGAAATAAGACCTTCCACACATGATGAGTCATTGAGGTTGGGAATGGTATCTCAGCATATCTCTTACATGACAACTGACGTGGAACTATTTCTGCAGCTGAAAATCCACACCATATAAGAAACGCAGGAGCGTTACACAGTGGTACCTACAACTCTATCTCCTCCTCTCCTCTCCCCCAAGGCTCCTAAAATAACATTCTTCCATTAAGTACATTATCAACCTTATCCCAAAATATCATCCAAATCATCCTCTTCATTTCTCATAACATCTCCTGCTCTCTAGCTTCCATGTCACCTCCTTCCATGCTCATCTCCAGGACACCTCTCATCCTCTGGAACTCCCACTCCAACCAGCCCCACTGTCCCCTACTCTGTCCTCCTTTTGGTGATCTCAGGAATCTCTTACTGCCTGTACCTAAAAACTGACAATGATAGCACCTAATAACTGACAGTTATTCCCTGTTTTTGACTTCCCCTTTCTTTTAGATTGAAGCCTTAACAAGCAATCTTGTCTTGAATCGTAATGTAATCAGGGCTTTTTTCAGCGGGAACACAGGGGAACGCAGTTTCGGCACCTCCAGCACTGGGGTGTGCCCAAGAGTCTATTGATGCTGGCTGTTGGGGGTTCTATTGTTGCTGGGGGTAGGGAGGTATATTGTTGCTGAGAGGACTCTATTGTTGAGGGAGAGGTCTACTGATGGGCGATCTATTGTTGCTTTGGGGGTATATAGTTGCCAGGGCTTCAGTTTGCTGGGGGGGGGGTAGGGGAAAGGGCCCGACTGGCCAACTGGGATACCTGTAAATTTCCCAGTAGGCCCGCAAGTCCCCCTGCCCTGGGGCTGAACGATTGAACGATAGCGGCACTCGTAAAAAAAATGGCTGCGGCCAGCCGGACATGTACACTGCACATGCGCTGCCGCCCCCGTCAGAAAAGCCCGTAATACTCGACTTGGCAGATGGCGCATGCGCAGTGACGTGATGGCGCTGTGCGGTGCCCTTTTTATAATTTAAGGTGCCTTATCGATGGGTAAGTAAGTGCCCACCACAGCCCCTGCATCTCCTGTACCATGCCCACAGCCCTGCATCTCCTGTACCATACCCGCATCCCCTGCATCTCCTGCACCATAACCACAGCCTCTGCATCTACTGCACCATGCCTGCAGCCCTGCATCTCCTGCACCATGCCCACAGCCTCTGCATCTCCTGCACCATATCCGCAGGCCCTGCATCTCCTGTACCATGCCCGCAACCCCTGCATCTCCTGTACCATGTCCGCAGCCCCTGAATCTCCCGTACCATGTCCACAACCCCTGCATTTCCTGTACCTTGTCCGCAGCCCCTGCATCTCCTGTACCATTCCTGCAGCCCCTGCATCTCCTGTACCATGCCTGCAGCCTCTGACATCACCTGTACCATGCCCGGAGCCTCTGCACCTCCTGTACCATGTCTGCAGCCTCTGCATCTCCTGTACCATGTCCGCAGCTCCTGCATCTCCTGTTCAATGCCCGCAGCCTCTGCATCTCCTGTACCATGCCCGCAGCCTCTGACATCTCCTGTACCATGTCCGCAGAGTCTGCATCTCCTGCACCATGCCCGCAGCTCCTGCATCTCCTGTACCATATCAGCAGCCCCTGCATCTCATGTACCATGCCTGCAGCCTCTAACATCTCCTGTACCATGTTCGGAGCCTCTGCACCTCCTGTACCATGTCTGCAGCCCCTGCATCTCCTGTATCATGCCCTCAGCCTCTCCATCTCCTGTACCATGCCTGCAGCCTCTGCATCTCCTGTACCATGTCCGCAGTCTCTGCATCCCCTGTACTATGTCCGCAGCCCCTGCATCTCCTGTACCATGCCCGCAGCCTCTGATATCTCCTGTACCATGCCCGCAGCCCCTGAATCTCCTGTACCATGTCCACAGCCCCTGACATGTCCTGTACCATGTCCGCAACCCTGCATCTCCTTTACCATGCCCGCAGTCTCTGCATCTCCTGTACCATGTCCGCAATTTTACCACTTCTAACCGGAATTTTCTCATATATATATATATATATATATATATAGCCCTATATGCTTTTATATCTCTCTTATCTATATATAATACACTCTTCAAATGTGCTTGCTCGCAGTCTCTGCATCTCCTGTACCGTGTCTGCACTTTTACCACTTCTAACCGGAATTTTTTTTATATATATATAAAGCCCAATGTGCTTTCATATCTCTCTTATATATATATAACACACTCTTCAAATGTGCTTTAAAATACATGGTTTTCCCTTTTATGAACAAGAAAATAATAGCGTTATGTTGTTGGGCCGGCATAATAATGCTATGGGGCTGGTATGAAATTATTTCCAGGGCTGAATTTTATTCCCAGTCCAGCCCAGCCCTGGTAGGGGGGAGAACCAAGGGACAATGCTCGGAGGTGGGTAGGGGGAAAAGACAAGGGGTGACTTGGAAGGGGGGGGGGGGTACCTGCACCTATTCCCTGAGAAAAAGCCCCAATTGTAACTGTACTGTCTGCCTTTGTTTTGCAAAGAGCTTCTCAAACTGTTGGCAATATATAAATCCTGTATAATAATAATATTAATAATCATAGGAATTTGGTCATCTGGTTTTTGTTGAAATGGGAGATCAGCCAATCTGAGCTCTGATCTCCCTCTTTAGTAGCAATCATATTATGAAACATTTAGGTTTTCATGAATGATACTTGGTAATCAATCTAATAATCAATATTTTATTTTTTGTTGTGTGATTTTGTAAGTCATATCAGACTTTGGATGCAGACCCAAATCCACTTCTGGTCTGCTTGTGTCACATCTGACTCTGCATTTGCCGTTCTTCAAAAATGTATTTTCTATATAGAGAATTGTATTCTGTATCTGTAGAGTGTCATGACTTATGCAAATATATTTGTAAGCTATCTCATATATTCCAAAAACATAATATAAGTGTAATATAGTAATAAAAACACATTTTCAACAGCTTTGAGTGTATTTTTTTATTTTTTTATTACATTTTTATTGAAATATCGCAAGAAAAAGAAATGCAAAAGGTGCAAAAAAGATGGACTGAAACAAAGTTCAGAGCGACAATCTTTAACTACCTGACCGACGAAAGGTTTTACACCCCTTCATGACCGGGGGAATTTTTGCTGTTTGGCACAGCGCTACTTTAACTGATAATTGCACGGTCATGTAACACTGTATGCAAACTAAATTTATATAATTTTTTTAACACAAAAAAAGCTTTTTTTTTTTTTTTTGGGTGGTATTTTATCATCACTGGGATTACTATTTATTTATTTATTTGTTTTGCTTTATAAATAGAAAAAGACCAACTTTTTGTTATAAAACATATCCAGTAAAAATAAAAAAAAGAATCCAATTTCTTCATAAATTTAGGCCTAAATGTATTCCGCTACATGTCTTTAGTTATATGACATGTTATTGCTATATAATATTCCCAATAAAAAAAAATTAAAATCAATTTATTTCATCATTTTAGTCCAATATGTATTCTATTACATATTTTTGGTAAATTCAAATCCCAATAAGTGTATATTAATTGGTTTAAATGAAAGGTATAGCATGTACCAACTGGAATATACCGAATCTCACAAAAGTAAGTACACCCCTCACATTTTTGTAAATATTTTATTTTATCTTTTCATGTGACAACACTGAAGAAATGAGACTTTGCTACAATGTAAAGTAGTGAGTGTACAGCTTGTATAACAGTGTAAATTTACTGTCCCCTCAAAATAACTCAACACACAGCCATTAATGTCTAAACCGCTGGCAACAAAAGTGAGTACACCCCTAAGTGACAATGTCCAAATTAGGCCCAATTAGCCATTTTTCCTCCCTGGTGTCATGTGACTGATTAGTGTTGCAAGGTCTCAGGTGTGAATGGGGAGCAGGTGTGTTAAATTTGGTGTTATCGCACTCACTCTCTCATACTGGTCACTGGAAGTTCAACATGGCACCTCATGGCAAAGAAGGATCTGAAAAAAAAAATGTTGCTCTACATAAAGATGGTTGCTCTACACTTATGCAGCCCCAGACCATGACACCCCACCACCATGTTTGACTGTAGGCAAGACACACTTGTCTTTGTACTCCTCACCTGGTTGCCGCCACACACGCTTGATACCATCTTAACCAAATAAGTTTATCTTGGTCTCATCAGAGCACAGGAGATGGTTCCAGTAATCCATGTCCTTAGTCTGCTTGTCTTCAGCAAACTGTTTGTGGGCTTTCTTGTGCATCATCTTTAGAAGAGGCTTCCTTCTGGGAGGAAAGCCATGCAGACCAATTTGGTGCAGTGTGTGGCGTATGATCTGAGCACTGACAAGCTGACCCCCCATCCCTTCAACCTCTGCAGCAATGCTGGCAGCACTCATACGTCTATTTCCCATAGACAACCTCTGGATATGACGCTGAGCATGTGCACTCAACTTCTTTGGTCAACCATGGTGAGGCCTGTTCTGAGTGGAACCTGACCTGGTAAACAGCTGTATGGTCTTGGCTACCATGTTGCAGCTCAGTTTCAGGGTCTTGGCAATCTTCTTATAGCCGATGTCAATTATGTGACGATACGCGTAAGGCGGACAGACATACCGATGTGAAGCACACTCTCTGTATACCGCGGTGATCACTTTTATATGCTTGTTTTACCAAGTTTTTCATGTAAGTGCAATGATTTTTTCAATAAAGTTGCCTGTTTAAGACATATTACACTATTGGCATATTCTGAGTGGAACCTGTCCTGCTAAACTGCTGTATGGTCTTGGCCACCATGCTGCAGCTCAGTTTCAGGGTCTTGGCAATCTTCTCATAGCCTAGGCCATCTTTATGTGGAGCAAAAAAATTTTTTGTCAGATCCTCAGAAAGTTCTTTGCCATGAGGTGCCATGTTGAACTTCCAGTGACCAGTATGAGAGAGTGAGAGCGATAACACCAAATTTAACACACCTGCTCCCCATTCACACCTGAGACCTTGTAACACTAATGAGTCACATGACACCGGGGAGGGAAAATGGCTAATTGGGCCCAATTTGGACATTGTCACTTAGGGGTGTACTCACTTTTGTTGCCAGCAGTTTAGACATTAATTGCTGTGTGTTGAGTTATTTTGAGGGGACAGTAAATTTACACTGTTATACAAGCTGTACACTCACTACTTTACATTGTAGCAAAGTGTCATTTCTTCAGTGATGTCACATGAAAAGATAGAATAAAATATTTACATAAATGTGAGGGGTGTACTTACTTTTGTGAGATTCTGTATGTGCCTCTACCTGACGCCTGCTCGAAGTATATTTCCTGTGATTGGTTGGCAGGAGGTAAATAATCATAGTATAATTTACTGTGATTGGTCAGCAGGTGGTTAATTAATTAACGACAGAAAAACAAAAAAGCTTTATAAATCGAATCATTCCTAAGAGGATCTTTACATAAAAGATCTTCGGAGACAAAATAAAGAGGGATCAGTATTTCAATTACGATTTTAGACCTAAAAAGTCCCACTGGGGGTTTTCCCTCTTTGTTCCTATGTTTTGGGATGCGGTCTTCTTAACTAACTCCATATTCCGCCAACCAGCCCTCTTTGGAGACAAAATAAGATACAAATGTTTCAAGTAATCAGAAGAAAATGTAAAATAGCAATGGAGAGTTCTCTAAGCATTCTGTCCAGGGACCTGGTGACCGAATTAGTAAATAAATAATAAGATGGCGGGGAGGCCTGCGTCTTCGGTGTCTCAGTAAGGGCGCACACACCTCATCCTAACCGACCCAAAAGAAAAAAAAGGGGGAGGAGGGGTAGGTAAGCCAAGCTTAATATGGGAATAAAGGCTGAGAATTGGGGGGAGGGGGGCAGAGAAGAAGGGAGGAGAATTAAAAGGGGGGGGGGAATTGAAGAAGGTAAGGGAACAAAAAGGGGGTAGAGAAGAACGGAAGGGAACGAAAAATGGGTGGGGGGCAGAGAAGAAGGGAAGGGAAAGAAAAGAGGGGGCTTAAGAAAAAGGTAAGGGAAAGAAAGGGGGGCAGAGAAGAAAAAAAGGGAAAGAAAAGGGGGTAGAGAAGAGGGGAAGGGAAAGAAAAGGGAGGGCAGAGAAGAAGGGAAGGGAAATAAAAAGGGGGGCAGAGAAGAAGGGAAGGGGAAGGATAGGAGGGCAGAGAAGAAGGGAAAAGAAAGAAAAGGGGGGCAGAGAAGAAGGGAATGGAAAGCAAAGGGGGCAGGGAAGAAGGTAAAGGAAATAAAAGGGGGGGGGCAGAAATGGAAGGAATTGGAAAGAAAGGGGGGGGGCAGAGAAAAAGGGAAGAGAAAGAAAAGGGGAGGGACAGAGAACAAGGCAAGGGTAAGGGAAAGGGAGGCAGAGAAGAAGGGAAGTGAAAGAAAAGGGGGAGGACACAGATGAAGGCAAGAGAAAGAAAAGGGGGGTAAGGGAGTACACATGGGTACCCAGATTTTTTTTTTTAATCTTATTTCCATTTTTTGCATTTATGTAGAGGATTGTATGTTGTATCTGTAGAGTGTCATGGCTTATACAAATGTATTTGTAAGCTGTCTCAGATATTCCATATATAAAATATAAATGAAATAAAGAAATAAATACAAAAATGTTTGAAATTCTTTATTTTCATTTTCCAGCAGTGATAAAACGATACAGTAAAAGGAATAAACAACAATCAGAGGAATTCACCAAATCCCTTTGTATAGCCAACTATTCGTCAAAATATCGTACGGCACAATAAACAGGTAAGGTGTATGTGATTAAAGAAAAGACATTTTATAAATATCATAGGTGTGCGCAACCTACTGCATTAGTGTGCACACCCCAAACACATATGCGTGTGTATGCATGTGTATACATAATGGCGGTGTCAGTAGGGCAGAGGGCGTGTCAGTAAAGCAGTGGACGGTGTCAGTAGGGCAGTGGATGGTGTCAGAAGAGCAATGGACGGTGTCAGTAGAGCAATGGACGGTGTCAGTAGGGCAATGGATGCTGTTAGTAGGGCAGTGGATGGTGTCAGTAGGTCAATGGATGGTGTCAGTAGAGCAGTGGAGGGTGTCAGTAGGGCAGTGGACAGTGTCAGTTGAGCAGTGGATGGGGTCAGAATGGAAGTGGAAGGTGTCAGTAGGGCAGTGGACAGTGTAAGTAGAGCAGTGGACGGTGTCAGTAGATCAGTGGGTGGTATCAGTAGGGCAGTGGATGTTGCCAGCTGGGCAGTGGGTGGTGTCAGCCGGGCAGTGGACGGTGTCAGTAGAGCAGTGGATGGTGTCAGTATGGCAGTGGATGGTGTCAGTAGAACACTGGGTGATGTCAGGAGAACATGGGGCAATGTTAGTAGGGCAGTGGATGGTATCAGTAGGGCAGTGGACGGTGTCAGTAGGGCAGTCGGCAGTGTCAGTAGGGTAGTGGATGGTGTCAATAGAGCAGTGGGCAGTGTCAGTAGGGCAGTTAATGGTGTCAGTGGGACAGTGGACAGTGTCAGTAGAGCAGTGGGCAGTGTCGGTAGAGCAGTGGACAGTGTCAGTAGGGCAGTGGATGGTGTCAGTAGAGCAGTGGGCGATGTCAGTAGGGCAGTGGGCGGTGTCAGTAGAGCAGTGGCTGGTGTCAGTAGGGCAGTGGATGTTGTCAGCTGGGCAGTGGGTGGTGTCAGCCGGGCAGTGGACGGTGTCAGTAGGGCAGTGGATGGTGTCAGTATGGCAGTGGATGGTGTCAGTAGAACACTGGGTGGTGTTAGGAGAACAGGGGACAATGTTAGTAGGACAGTGGATGGTATCAGTAGGGCAGTGGACGGTGTCAGTAGGGCAGTGGATGGTGTCAGTAGAGCAGTGGCCAGTGTCAGTAGAGCAGTGGATGGTATCAGTAGGGCAGTGGATGGTGTCAGTGGGACAGTGGACAGTGTCAGTAGAGCAGTGGATGGTATCAGTAGGGCAGTGGATGGTGTCAGTGGGACAGTGGACAGTGTCAGTAGACAAGTGGGCGGTGGACGGTGTCAGTAGGGCAGTGGATTGTGTCAGTAGAGCAGTGGATGGTATCAGTAGGGTAGTGGATGGTGTCAGTAGAGAAGTGGATGGTGTCAGTAGAGCAGTGGGCAGTGTCAGTAGAGCAGTGGATGGTATCAGTAGGGTAGTGGATGGTGTCAGTAGAGCAGTGGACGGTGTAAGTAGGGCAGTGGATGGTTTCAGTAGAGCAGTGGATGGTGTCAGTAGGGCAGTGGATGGTGTCAGTGGGACAGTGGACAGTGTCAGTAGAGCAGTGGGCGGTGTCAGTAGAGCAGTGGACAGTGTCAGTAGGGCAGTGGATGGTGTCAGTAGAGCAGTGGGCGGTGTCAGTAGGGCAGTGGGCGGTGTCAGTAGAGCAGTGGACAGTGTCAGAAGGGCAGTGGATGGTGTCAGTAGAACAGTGGGCGGTGTCAGTAGGGCAGTGGGCGATGTCAGTAGAGCAGTGGACAGTGTCAGTAGGGCAGTGATTGGTGTCAGTAGAGCAGTGGGCGGTGTCAGTAGAGCAGTGGACAGTGTCAGTAGGGCAGTGGATGGTGCCAGTAGAGCAGTGGGCGGTGTCAGTAGGGCAGTGGGCGGTGTCAGTAGAGCAGTGGGTGGTGTCAGTAGGGCAGTGGGTGGTGTCAGTAGGGCAGTGGATGTTGTCAGCTGGGCAGTGGGTAGTGTCAGCCGGGCAGTGGACAGTGTCAGTAGGGCAGTGGATGGTGTCAGTATGGCAGTGGATGGTGTCAGTAGAACACTGGGTGGTGTCAGGAGAACAGGGGACAATGTTAGTAGGGCAGTGGATGGTATCAGTAGGGCAGTGGACGGTGTCAGTAGGGCAGTGGATGGTGTCAGTAGAGCAGTGGATGGTGTCAGTAGCACAGTGGGCAGTGTCAGTAGTGCAGTGGATGGTATCAGTAGGGCAGTGGATGGTGTCAGTGGGACAGTGGACAGTGTCAGTAGAGCAGTGGGCGGTGGACGGTGTCTGTAGGGCAGTGGATGGTGTCAGTAGAGCAGTGGATGGTGTCAGTAGAGCAGTGGGCAGTGTCAGTAGAGCAGTGGATGGTATTAGTAGAGAAGTGGATGGTGTCAGTAGAGCAGTGGGCAGTGTCAGTAGGGCAGTGGATGGTGTCAGTGGGACAGTGGACAGTGTCAGTAGAGCAGTGGGTGGTGTCAGTAGAGCAGTGGACAGTGTCAGAAGGGCAGTGGATGGTGTCAGTAGAACAGTGGGCGGTGTCAGTATGGCAGTGGGCAGTGTCAGTAGAGCAGTGGACAGTGTCAGAAGGGCAGTGATTGGTGTCACTAGAGCAGTGGATGGTGTTAGTAGGGCAGTGGATGGTGTCAGTAGAGCAGTGGGCGGTGTCATTAGAGCAGTAGATGGTGTCAGCAGAGCAGTGGGCAGTGTCAGTAGAGCAGTGGACGGTGTCAGTAGAGCAGTGGGTGGTGTCACTAGAGCAGAGGATGGTTTTCAGTAGAGCAGTGGACAGTGTAAGTAGGGCAGAGGATGGTGCCAGTAGAACAGTGGGCTGTGTCAGTAGGGCAATGGATTGTGTCAGTAGAGCAGTGGGCGGTGTCAGTAGGGCAATGGATGGTGTCAGTAGGGCAGTGGATGGTGTCAGTAGGGCAGTGAGTGGTGTCAGTAGAACAGTGGGCATTGACAGTAGGGCAGTGGATTGTGTCAGTAGAGCAGTGGATGGTGTCAGTAGAGCAGTGGGCGGTGTCAGTAGGACAGTGGATGGTGTCAGAAGGGCAGTGGATGGAGTTAGTAGGGCAGTGGACGGTATCATTATGGCAGTGGATGGTGACAGTAGGGCAGTGGACGGTGTCAGTAGGGGAGTTTGCAGTGTCAGTTCTTTTTTCAGTTTTATCATTTTATCTTTTTTTTTGCATTTTTTTAGGAGCCCAATTAGGGGACTTTGGTGAAAATGTAGGGGTCTAAACAAGGAGAATCTGCCCCTCGCGGGGTGATTAGGGTTTGCCCAGGCACCCCTTGCACATCATGTTCTCACACCTATGATAAAGATGCAGCCCCAAAGTCTGTACAAGAAAGTTAGTTGGGGGTGTCTAGAACAGACCTGGATGCAGGGCTTATTTTCATGGGAAGGGGGCTGGAGAGCCTATTATGCTGGCTGCTGGGGGATCTATTTTTGCATGGGGCTCTATTATTACTAGGAGGTGTCGTAGGTTGCTGAGGGGTCAGTTTTTGCTGGGAGGGATCTACTGTTGAGGGAGAGGTCTGTTGTTGCTTGCGGAAGATCTGTTGTTGCTGCTGGGGGTCTATTGTTGCTGAGGTGTTTTTTTTTCCGGGAGGCCCATTGTTGTTGGAGGAGTATAATGTTGCATGAGGGATCTATTCTGGCAGGGGATCTTTTATTGCTGGAGGGATCTATTGTTTCTTAGGTGGGAGTCTTTTATTGTTAGGTGGATATATTGTTGGAGGGGGATCTATTGTTGCTGGGGTGGGGCCTGTTGTTGCTAGCTGCAGGAGATTTACATTACTGTTTTTTTTTGTTGAGGATGAGGAGCACGCACAACTCCAATGAGGCAGGATGTGCTCCATGGGCCGCCATAGCAGTAGCCAACCTATTGCGTCACAGCACAGAGCTCCACAGGTGCAGGGTGCTGCAAAATCCCCGCGGACACCAAAAAGTTCATAAGTGTGGGCTTTTTTCAGCACCTGTACAATAGACCACAGCATTGCTGTTTGCAGCATCTGTCTAAAGAGGATCAAGCGTGGCCAGAACACCAGCCGCTTGGGCACCACATGCTTGACAAGGCATATAATGACCTGCCATGCAGTCCATTGGCAACAGCACCTGAAAGAGGCACCAGATCAAAACAAGCATACATCACCTTGCTCCTCATCTGCGATCTCTAACCCACCTCATGCCTTCTCAGATACCAGCATTGAGAGTCATGATGGAATAGCAATGAGTGGCACAGCGAGTTGCACCCAATCTGCTAGCAGTACACCACCGCTTGATTTGAGCAGCAGGCAAATTTCACTACCCCAGTATTTGAACCGTAGAAAGAAATACTGTCCCAGCCATCCACATGCTCAGCGCCTTAATGCTAGCTTGGCCAAATTGCTAGCATTACAGTTCCTGCCTTTTCAGCTGGTAGACTCTGCTCCCTTTCATGAATTTGTGGAATGTGCTGCACCACAGTGGCAGGTCCCAAAAAGGCATTACTTTTCACATAAGGCCATTCCGGCTCTCTACCGTCATATGGAAGGTAGTGTTTTAGCCTCATTGTAAAAAGCGGTCAGCTGGAAAACATTACTGCTGACTCTTGGTCCAGCAGGCATGGACAGGGACGTTACATTTCTTTCACGGTGCACTGGGTAACTCTGCTGGCAGCTGGGAAGAATGCAGGACAGCGTTCGGTGCTGGAGCTTGTTTTTCCACCACGCCTCCGAAAAGATGGTGCTGGTTCTGCCACATCTGGCTACTCCACCACCTCCTCCTCCTCTTACTGCATATCCTCTTCTGTGCAATTCTGCTCTGCAGCATCAGTGCTCCCTAAGCATTCAAGGGGCTACGCAAGCAGTCAGGCTGAAAGATGCCATGCTGTGCTTCAGTTGGTATGCCTAGGGGATAGGAGTCACACTGGTGCAGAGATTATGTCAGCTCTGCAGGGGCAGGCTCAGAGATGGTTGACGCCATGACAGCTTGAGCCAGGAATGGTTGTATGCGATAATGGTACCAACCTTCTCTCCGCCCTCCGACAGGGACACTTGACACATGTTCCATACTTGGCACATGTTCTGAATCTGGTGGTGCAGCATTTCTTGAGCAGATACCTGGGCTTCCAAGATCTCCTGAGGCAGGCCAGGAAAGTCTGTGGCCATTTTCGCCGTTCGTTCAATGCCAGTGCTCGCTTATCTGACATTCAAGGGGAATTCAACCTGCCCACCAACCGCCTCATTTGTGACATGCCCACCAGGTGGAACTCAACGTTGGCAATGCTGCAGCATCTGCACACGCAGCAGAGGGCCCTCAATCAGTACATGTGTGAGTATGGCACAAGGACAGGGTCAGGGGAGCTTGGCTTTTCTTCGCAATGCCAGTGACTTTTGATTAAGGATGCATGCATCGTCCTGTCACCATTTGAGGAGGCCACTCGGATGGTGAGCCGGGATGATGCATGAATCAGTGACACTATCCCTCTAGTGTACCTGCTGGAGCAAACGCTGCGTGGAAGCAAGGACAGGGCACTTGAGGCAGAACAGCGACAGGAAGAAGAGGACTTCTTTTCCTCACAAGGCCCCTTTTATGTAGATATCATTCCTGCAGGGCCACAAAACACACAGGAGGAAGAGGAGGAGGAGGATGAGGATTTCAGCAGCATGGATGTAGAGAAAGAGGATAGCATACAGCAGTCTTCAAGGGATGGTTTTGATTCCCCAGAAACCACAGGAGTTGTATGTGGTTGGGGAGAGGTTGCTCCTGCTGACAATGTCATCCTTAGTGACCCAGAGGACTCAGAAGCTCATGCCTCCTTCAACTTATGTTGCATGGGATCCCTGCTTCTGCAAAGCCTGCGAAAGGACCTCAGGATTCATGCAATCAAGGAGAGGGATAATTACTGGTTGGCAACCCTTCTTGATCCACGTTACAAGGATAAAGTTGCAGAGCTCATCCTGCCTTTGCAGAGGGAGCAGAGGATGAAACATCTTGAGGAGGCCTTGAAAAAAAAATTGTGTACCGCCTTCCCAGACATTGGGAGGTCAACATTCCCCGGACGTGTTTCTGAGGCATCGTTCAGCCAAAGGAGGAGTGGTGGAGAAGGCGGCCGGCTGACCGATGTCTTCAAACAGTTCTTTTGTCCTTAGCAGCACCCAGGGCTGTTAGGTTTAAGCAACCATCGCCAGAGTCTCCATCATATGGTGCATGCTTATCTAGGCGCAAGAGCAGACTTGGAGACCTTTTCAGCTGCACATCCACTGGCTTACTGGGTCTTGAAGATGGACAACTGGCCAGAACTTGCTCAATATGCAATGGAGCTACTGGCCTGTCCTGCTTCCATCGTGCTTTCCAAATGGATGTTCAGTGCTGCTGGAGGTTTTTTTGATGGACAAAAGAGTGTGTCTGTCCACAGATTCTGTTGACCAGCTGACTTTCATCAAAATGAACCAGTCCTGGATCAACAAGATCTATCAGGCCCCTGATGCTGATGTCACAGATTGAATTATTTGCTAGCGGTCTGCCATCCCTTGAAGACTGCATATGCTGCCTATCCTATTCCTCTACCTTGATTTTGCTAGCTTCCAACAATGTTTTTGGTTTAGGTCACTACTAACCCCCAAGACCTAATTTTTCTGCACTTGTATGACAGGTGCATACAATTGAAATGTTGTATGTCATTTTTAACAGCAGGCCCTGTTCCTGTGCCCTGCTAACTGTGAGGGGTTACGGTGTTCAGGCACCACCAACACCAAAGGTCCAATTTTTGGCACCTGTGTAGCACATGCAATTTAAAATTTGCATGGAATTCTTACCAGCAGATCCAGTTCCTGCACCCAGCAAGAGTAACTGCGAAGCCTTGGTTACTGTGTTCAGGCACCACCTTCTGCAAAGGCCCAATATTTGGCACTTGTATAGCACATGTGATTTCAAATTTGCATGAAATTCTTACCAGCAGGTCCCGTTCCTGGACCCAGCAAGAGTAACTGTGAGGCCTTGGTTACGGTGTTCAGGCACCACCTACAGCAAAGGCCCAATTTTTGGCACTTGTATAGCACATGCAATTTCAAATTTGCATGAAATTCTTACCAGCAGGTCCCGTTCCTGGACCCAGCAAGAGTAACAGTGAGGCCTTGGTTACGGTGTTCAGGCACCACCTACCGCATAAAGGCCCAATTTTTGGCACTTGTATAGCACATGCGATTTCAAATTTGCATGGAATTCTTACCAGCAGGTCCCGTTCCTGCGAGGGGTTACAGTGTTAAGGCCCCATCAACAACCAAGGCCCAATTTTTCTGCACCCATATGAAGTACATGTATTTGAAACTTGTATGTATATTTGTATATGACATTTTTTGCTTCAGAAATGTCAGTATGGCTGCAGCAGGCTACATACATTGTATAGATGCGCTACTTTACAGGCACATTCAGGGACCTCCCCCCCCCCCAGGCACGATATTTGAAGGAATTTTTTTATTTCTATAGTTTCACTTTAAGCCTCATTAAAATCAGTAAATCAGTGCTCCTTTAAAAACAATTGTTTTTAAAAACTTTTTTTTCATTGCTACATGTTCCCCAGGTCAGGACCCGGACCCCCATACAATTTTTTTGGGCAATAACTTGCATTTAAGCCTTCAAAATGTGGATGTTTGATTTTTAAGGTACGAGTCCTATAGACTTCAATGGGGTTTGTTTGTTCAAACAAACTTTGCCTCTGTTTGCGGTGTTCTGGTGCGAACCGAACCGGGGGGTGTTCGGCTCATCACTAGTGCTGATTAGTAAATAATGGCCGCTTACCAGACATCAGAGGTCATACAGCATTATGAAACACTCCACTGAACCGACTCAGTGCTTGAAACAAACTCCCGATACACATCAGGGATCCAACTTTTTGAAACTATGTTTCACTGCAGCAAGCTTGCTCGATATATGGGTGTCATCTCATGGATAGAGAAAGGAGGAACTGATTATCTTCAAACACAACTGTTTATTAAAAACATATTGCACTTACACCCATCAAGTTCAATATGGGACATCAAAAGTATAGGTGAGCACGGCCAACTGCAGTGCGGACCGTGCAGAGTGACCAACGCGGTAGCTCCGTCCAACGCGTTTCCCCTTCTACAGGCGTCAACTGGGAATGGAGTGTCATTAGCTCTTCTCTTAAAGCGGAAGAAAAAAAACTTCCGGTGACATGCAGAGGTATCCCAGGGACGGCAAAAAAAAAACAACTTCCGCCCGGTCCGTTTTTTTCCTCCCACACATTCTTACCAGAAAAAAAGGTTCAACAATGCTTGGACCTAGCGTCTGCATTCTATTTAAAAAAAAACTATAAGCAAATATTAACTTTAAAACTTTCTAGAAAAAGGGAATTCTAAAACCCTATTTATCTTCTGTACAAACCCAGGGGAATCCTATATATCCTAAAAAAAAAACATTCCTAATATGATTTTTATTAATTTTATAAAATAATTAGAAATACTTTTTTTTACTAAAAAAAAAAAAAAAAATATATATATATATATATATATATATATATATATATATATAAACATTAATAAAAGTTAAAAAAATATATATTAATAAATTGGTAGAAAATATAACTAAAAAAAAAACATGTTTTCCAAAAATTAAAAAAATGTTTACTTTATCTATTTAAAAAATAATTGATATAGATAATAATTAATTAGAAAATTGAGGGAAAAAAAATATTGAACAAAATTAGAAGTGTGATTATGTAATTTTCTCAGTTGGGGATTAGTAAGACTTAATAGGAATGAGTTGAATAAACTCTATTATCCATACAGTTGTGCTCATTAGTGTACATACCCTTAGTTAGACAGCACATATGTCTGTCTCACTTCTATATGTATTGATATATGTCGTCCTCTACACATAAATATTATGTTTTTTTTTTCTATATAATTCTAAACCTTTGTGATGATTAATTACTGTATATTATGTGTATGGTTCCTTGCATTCCTCCGAGCAAGTTGTTTACATTCATCCCCCCTCCCCCCCTCCTCATCTTGTATTATTACAAATGAACAGTGCTATACAAATTTAGCTGGTTTATGTCTAAAAAACATTTATGAGAAAAACATGGAAGACAAAAAACCCTATTTGTCATAAATCCAAAAAAGGGGGAAAAATTCCAAAGTTCATCCTTTTCTCAAACTATTACTATATATCTAGCTATTATTATTATGGGCATTTACGCCCCACCCTACATTAGGGTCCAAGGGCTTATAGCTTTTCAGGTCATAAATCCATTCTGTTTCCATTCTTAAAATACTCCTCTTGAGATTACTTCCCCTCCAATGTGGAATGTGTTTTTCCATAGCTATTACTTCTAAAGAGGATGGATTCTTATGATGGCATTTCGAAAAATGTTTGGATAGATTATGTCCTACAAAACCTTTTCTAATATTTGATAATGTTCACCCACCCTTATGTTGAGGGTACGGGTGGTTCTCCCAACATATTGTAATCCACATGTACAGCTAAGGAGATAAACTACTCTTTTCGTGTGACAAGAAATGAAACTCCTAATTTGATACACGTTCTCTGTGACATTAGACCTAAAAGTAGAAGTTTTTATGGTTTTTGAATTAAGACAAATGTTACATTTCTTGCATGGGTAAAAATCCTTCAAATTTCCAAACATAACTGGTCATACTGGTTTTTCTTTTGGATTGGGAGCAATTATAGCTCGCAAAGTGGGAGCTGTTCTGAATATAATTTTAGGTTTATCCGGTAGGGTGAGGCCCAAAACTTTATCTCCCTTCAAAATTTTCCATTGCTTTTGAATAATTTTATTTAACCATCTATGTTGTTTAGAAAAGGTTGTAACAAGTGCTGTGTCACAACAATCAGGGGTCAGGCTCGAAGACCAGTAGCTATAGCAGTGGAAGCTCACATGGGAACCAGCAGGATAGAAACACAGGTAGGTCACCCAGGCAGATGACGTAGGCCCACCTTTGGTGCGCAATCTAAGTACTAACCGGTGTTCACCAGAGCTTCTGATGGTGGAGATGGACTTTATGTTAGCACCAGGTCACGGTCCTCAAGTTCACCCCACCAGGAGGTCAGCAAACCAGGGTCCAATAGCAGATATAGCAGGTTGGGATCAAGCAGAAGCGTAGTCAAGGAATAGCCAAGGTCAGTAACGAGTAGTTGTAGGTTGGGATTAAGCAGAAGCGAAGTTGAGGGACAAGCCAAATGTCAATACCGAATGGTAGCGAAGATACGGAGGACAATGTTCTTGCAACCAGAAAGTGCAGAGACATAGTTTAAATCAGGAAGTTCATGGGAGGAGAAAAGGGTTCAAGGTTCAAGGCAATTAAGATTCACGGCAGGATCATTCAAGGATTTATCCAGGGAACTGTCCAGCATTCCAGGTGGCTCAGCAAGCAGAACCACTGCCAGACACAGCGGAGGTTCCAGATTCAAGCCCGGGTCCTGACATGCTGTTTCATAGTTACAATGCGTCTCCCTCGCCTTCTTTTTCGATGCTAAAAATTCTTTATGTTCTAAATGAACAACAAACCTTTTATCTTGTTCTAATGTGAAGTCACTGTAACCTTTTTGTAAGAATCTATCCTTGAGTACCCCCACCTGCACCTCAAAATCATCAATGTTCATACAATTTCAGAGGATCCCCCTAAATTGACCTTTCGGAAGAGCTTTTAGCTATTTGGGATGGTGGTAACTATCGACAGAAATGAAACCATTTATTCGAGACATTATGCAAGGGAGGATCATCTATACCACATGCACTATCTTTTTTTTATGCAATGTTGGGAGAAACAGTGAAGGAACATCCTTTGCCGTATATACAACAATGGGAATACGATCTCAAAGTTGCCTTCACCCCCACACAAATTTAAAAAATTCTATCAATGGTACATAGGTCCTCCCTTGCTAGTAGACACCAGGAAACTAGCTACAAAATTCTCACCCGCTGGTACAGAGTCCCTGCACTTTTGCATAAAATGGATGGGTCGAATACAGATTGTTGTTGGAGATGTGGTGCTGAGGGAGGCACGATGATACATATTTTTTGGACCTGTCCCTCTCTGAGGGATTTTTGGAGGGAGGTAGCTCTGGTGATTAAGGAACTTCCTTCGGTGGAGGTGGACGAGGACCCAGCACTGTGTCTACTTCATCTTACGAGGGGATCAACTAGGAAATATAGGAAGTCTCTGATAGCTCACTTACTCAATGCTGCGAAAGCCTGCATTCCAGCAATGTGGAGACAGACATGTCCCCCTACGTGACAAATGTGGACTGCAAGAGTAAATGAAATCCACCGTATGGAACTCCTAACCTCAGCGTTAAATAACTCTGAGGAGCAAACTAGACTACGCTGGTCACCATGGTTGCAATTTATAAGCTCAGATGAGTATATACAGCAAAATCTGTAACTCTAGGGATATTTCCCCTATGTGTATAAGGAGTGAGCCTCTAGACTCCTCTGACCCCCCCGGATTCGATGGGGGTTTTCCCTACTCCCCTTTTTTTTTCCTTTCTTTTCTTTCTTTCTTCTATTTTTCTCTCTTTTTTTCTTCCCTTCTTCTATCGGTCTGTGGGTGGAGCCCCCAAGGGGGGGACAAATGGGATATGTACGGAGAGGTAGAAGGAATGATACATAAAATCTGGCATATATTTTTCTTTTTCACTATGTTCTTCTATACTGTGATTGTTCTGATAACAACAGCTACACTTGGTTCAGATGTTTTGTTTTGGGGTTTCCTTTTATTTTTTTATTTTTACACCAAACCTAGTTTTACACCAAACAATTTCACTATATTAGCTATCTACAACACACATTATTAAAATATTTACACTTTTTTTCCCCTCACATATATAATGGATTTAAAGTTATATATTAGCTATGTACGACACATATCACTAAAATATTTATACGTGTTAGTATTTTTTTTTTTTATGGTTAAATGACACTATAATATGTTTGTGTATCACACAAGATGCACAGTTTAAAATATACACAGTTTTTATTAATTTTATAAATGAATATTGGGGAATCATCCCCTCTTTTCCCTTTGCTTTTTTTTTTTCTTTTTTTTTTCTTCTTTTTTCTCTCTATTTTAAGTTTGGAGTTTGTGAGATCACTTTTCACGGATTGTTGAACATTTGTTGTGTTTAATCTTATTTTTCACGATTGGAATTGGAATAGTATTATATCACATTGTATTGAACGTGGTATTTTCCTGTTTTAAGAAACATCTGAAAGACGAATTGTGCTGTATCCTTAAAGAAAAAAATTTAATAAAAAATGCTTTATATTAAAAAAAAAAAGAAATGAAACCGTTTCTGTCGGTAGGTTTAAAATAAGTTTTTGTGGAAACACCTTTGCCACTTCCAAAGATCACCAAATCCAAGTAATTATTAGACGTATAACTCCAGTTATAGGTGAACCTAATTCCCCAATCATTGGAATTAAGCTCTTCCATAAATATATGCAGGAAATTCTCATCCCCCTTCCAAAGAAACAGGGCATCATCTATGTAGCATTTAAAAAATAAATGATAAATCATTTCAAAGTGTATAAGTAACCTCTATTCACAAAATAAATTCACCCAATGGCAGCTTACATTAAGTTTCTTCCATTAAACGCATAGACAAAGTAAAAATCACATATATATTATCTATGTAACGTATCCAGAAAAAAAGTTTGGAATCTTGATCTGAAAAAATGATCTGATCTTCCCATAATGCCATAAACAAATTGGCGAGGCTGGGAGCAAACTTAGCTCCCATCGCCACCCCAGTCTTTTGTAGGTAATAATCTCCTCCATATTAAAAATAGTTATGCTCCATCCCAAATTTTAAAAGTTCCAAAACAAACAATTTTTGATTGGGAGGAACCTTTTCATTTAATTCCAAATGGGTTTGAACAGCCTCATAACCCCTGTGTAGAGGGAGGAAACATCAGCAGTTACTAACAGTATCTCTCCTCCTACCTTTATCTGAGACAATTCATTGATACACTGAGTGGTATCCTTAACCACTTACGGATCGCCCGCCGCATATATACTGCAGCAGGCTGGCTCAGCTGCATGAATCATCGCACCTGTACGACGATCCACAGGAGCACTCCTGGGGGTGAGCGCGCGCCGGCAGCGGCACGCTCCCACCCCCTCTAGGAAGTGGGGATGCCGATCTATGGGACCGTTGGCACCATTTTCTGCTGGGCACCCGTGATCGCTCCCCGCTGAGAGAGAACACCAGTCAGTTGTTGTAAACACAACAGACCGTTGTTCTCTCTGAAATTATCCCAGAGCGCCTGTGATCCTTCTATAAAGGTTCATAGGTCTCTATGATCATTTCCAAGTCCCTCCCCCCGCAGTTAGAAAACACTCCCCTAGGCTCACAATTAACCCTTTGATCACCTCTAGATTAACCCCTTTCCTTGAAAGTGTCATTAGTACAGTGACAGTGCATATGTTTAGCACTGATTACTGTAGTAATGTCACTGGTCCCCCTAAAACTGTCAAAAATGTCAGTTGAGGGTTCGATCTGTCTGCCGCAATGTTGCAGTCCCACTAAAAACCGCAAATCGCCACCATTACTAGTAAAAAAATAAAAATAAAATAAGAATGACAAAAATCTTTCCCCTATTTTCTAGACGCAATAACTTTTGCGCAAAGCAATCAAAATACGCTTATTGGGATTTTTGTAAATATATATATATATATGTAGCAGAATACAAATTGGCCTAAAATAATGAAAAAAAATTAGATTTTACATTTTTTGGGGGAATGTCATATAGCAGAAAGTGAAAAATATTTTTTTTTTTTTTTTCAGAATTGTCGCTCTTTATTTGTTTATAGCGCAAACAATACATTTCGCAGAGGTGATCAAATACCACCAAAAGAAAGCTCTTTTTGTGGGAAAAAAGGGCATACATGTTATTTGGATACAATTGTCCGTTAAAGTAACACAGTGCCGAATAGCAAAAAATGGCCTGGTCATTAAGGGGGCAAATCCTTCTGGTCCAGAAGTGGTTAAGAAAAGCTGGGGTCCTCATTACTAAAGGCTGCAGAAAAAAATCCACAAATTTACCTATTGGTGCAGTGACTGAGTCTATGCCAATCACAATAGTCCTCCCAGGAGGCTTATCAAAGCATTTATGAATTTTTGGTAAGTAATATAGGGTGGGTATCCTTGGGGCTAGAGGGACCAAAAATTATTTCTCCTTTTTGTCAATAATCCCCTTTTTATATCCTCTCTCCAAAAATTTGTTTGAGCCGATGTTTATAGGAATAGGTCGGGTCTTGTTTAAGGATTTCATACATATTGGAGCCTGACAGAAAGTTATGCATTTCCTCTAAATAATCTCCTTTGTTTAGTAACACAATCCCTCCCCCCACTTATCAGCTGGATGAATAATCAGATCCTTTCCATTACAAAGTGATTTGACCCCCGCCATCAAATTTCCTTGAGGTTTATGTTTGAAGTTACCCTCTTCCACATCTTTGAGCACCAAGTCTCTAAAGACCACAATATTATCTCCCTGACTCACAGGGTTGAAAAGGGAAGCGTGGCGTAATCCCATATGTACATAAGCAGACCTTTGAGTGGATCTACAATTCCTCTCAACAACATTATTTAAAAAATGTCTTTTAATATTAAACTTTCTGCAGTGGCAGCTGGTGCTCCATGCAGCATGGGGGGGTTGCGGCAGATGGACTACACCATACCCCCCCCCGGACCACACAAGCTCCAGCAGCCCGCACACCATACCCCCCCAGTCGCCAGCTCACTCACCCTGGACTGACATGTAGAGGATAGGCAGGGGCGGCTTCCTCCTCAGTCTCCTCCATTGGTTGGGCTTCCCCTGCATCTCCTCCCTCCTCCTTCACCAATAGGATGGCTTCTCCTTTCAGCCAAAAGGGAAACGGGTCTCAGAACCAGCTTCCTGATTGGCCAGGAGGAGGATCTGTGTGACATTAGCAAATATTAATTTTCTATTGTCACACAACTGGGTGGGCTCAGGGTGCATTGCTCTGTGACCCGAGCCCACCCTTTTTTGAAGCCTATTAGAGCCTCTGGCTCTAATCATGTGCTTAAAAAAAAAAAAAATTGGAATCCATGCGTCCCGTGCCCTGCATGTAGATTAGGGGGCCGAATGGATGGATAGGGGTGGGCGGCACCCCTGCGCCCCCAATGGACGGGCCTCCACTGGTTTCCTGATTTTTTTTGTACACCATTATAAACGTCTCAAACTTATTCAGGGTCCCAATATGCAAAATCTTCAAACCTTTACCTAGGTTGCTTTTCTGAATCGGTCAGAGTGATACCACTTACTTTAAAAATCTCTTCACTTTTTACCTTTTCCTTTTTCTTGGAGTTTCCTCCCCTGCACCCCCTTGTTTTTTTTATTTTCCCTCTCCCCTGGCCTTTGCTTAAAACACCTTTAAGTTTAGAGCTCAGGGGGGTCATAGGGTGACTTTTGTACGTGGATTCATAATATTCATCATCTTTCTCCATTTGGTCATATAGAGGTTTGTATCTATTATGGTAACAAAGTGATCATGGTGACCATTTTCTAGAACATGTGCCACATCCATGTATTGATCAAAATCAATGAGAATATTCCCGTTTTGAGGGAAGACCTTGCATTTTTCAACATGACAATGCCAGACCACATACTGCATCAATTACAACATCATGGCTGCATAGAAGAAGGAACCGGGTACTGAAATGGCCAGCCTGCAGTCCAGATCTTTCACCCATAGAAAACATTTGGCGCATCATAAAGAGGAAGATGTGACAAAGAAGACCTAAGACAGTTGAGCAACTAGAAGCCTGTATTAGACAAAAATGGGACAACATTCCTATTCCTAAAGCCCCGTACACACGCACAGATTGTTGGCCAACTGATCGGCCAACTTTTGTCCAGTGTTGTTTGTTGGTTGTTGGTTGCTCTAGACTTGTACTGGACTTTTGTTGGCCAACAAAAACCAACTTCAGAAGTGATGTCATGTGATGGTTGACTTTCCCTGTGTTTTTTCTTCTCTGAGCATGCCCAGTCTTGCTCATCTGATTTTTGTCTGCCGAAATCTGTACTGACTGAGGAACAATCGGCCATTTTTTGTTGGCCAACAAAAGTTTTATAGCATGCACACCAGATTTTTTTTCGGCCGAAAATTTGCAGTTGGTTGTCAGAAGTATCATACTAACAAGCCTACAATCGGCAGATCGGACGTTGGCCAACAATTTACGGCCAACAATCTGTGCGTGTGTACAGGGCTTAAACTTCAGCAACTTGTCTCCTCAGTCCCCAGACGTTTGCAGACTATTATAAAAAGAAGAGGGGAGGCCACACAGTAGTAAACATGGCCTTGTCCCATCTTTTTTGAGACGTGTTGATGCCATGAAATTTAAAATCAACTTATTTTTCCCTTAAAATTATACATTTTCTCAGTTTAAACATTTGATATGTCATCTATGTTGTATTCTGAATAAAATATTGAAATTTGAAACTTCCACATCATTGCATTCTGTTTTTATTCACAATTTGTACAGTACAATTTGGAATCGGGCTTGTATATATAACACTGCTCCTCCTTGCTGGAGGACATTTTATATATATATATATATAGTGTTTTTATCATACATGTGAATGTGGAATTCATCATTAATACAAACTATAGAGTTAAGGTTAAATGTGTACCTAGGGGCGTGTTTCTAACTGTATGGGGAGAGGGACTTGTGAAATGACCATAGAGACATGTGTTCCTATATAGAAGGATCACAGGAGCTCTGTGATCATTACAGGGAGAAGAACGGTCAGATGTTGTAAACACATCTGACCGTTCTCTCTCAGCGGGGAGCGATCACGGGTGTCAGGCGGGAATCAGAGCCGCCTGCCCCGTGCATCGGAATCTTCGCTGCCGAGTGCGGGTGGGAGTGCGCTGCCGGTTGTGCGTGCTCGCCCCCTAGCTGCAGGCGCGCGACTGACGTATACCTACGGGGGTTCATGCAGGAGGGCGGTCCGAAAGCGGATAATTTTCTGTTCTTCCTCTTCCATAGCTAAAATCTCTTTCAATTCATGACTATAAACTCGGTAAGCTTCTTCCTGATTATATGGACTCAGCTTTTCCCTAATATCCATCATTTCCTTATTAAGTCTGGATACATTTTTTCTTTTTCTCTCTATTAAGGAGGAGAGAAAATCCAAACCAGCTCCATAAAAAAATTGTAACCATTCCAAGGTCTCGGTGTCTCCTTGGTCTGGGCTAATATTCCACCTGTGACGGGAGTCACTTGCGGCGCGGGGTGACCAGGAAACTGGGGGGCACTGGGGATATGGTTTGGATTGCTCCAAATGGAACAGTGATTTTCCGGAATGATGTCTCTCTTGAAATATGAAGATTTTATTCCCTGCAAATTGTGAGGTCCATGACCAGGAAGTACAACTCCTAATATGGTCATTCCAGGAAGTTTAACCACTTAAGCCCCGGAAGATTTTACCCCCTTCCTGACCAGGGCCTATTTTGCGATTCGGCACTGCGTGTCTTTAACGGATAATTGCGCGGTCGCGCGATGCTGTACCTAAACAAATCTGACGTCCTTTTTTTCCCACAAACAGAGCTTTCTTTTGGTGGTATTTGATCACCTGTGCGATTTTTTGATCATGCGCTATAAACAAAAAAAGAGCGTCAATTTTGCAAAAATAACAATATTTTTCACATTTTTTTATATGAAATTCCCCCCCAAAAAATTAAAAAATCACATGTTTTAACATTTTAGGCCAATTTGTTTTATGCTACATATGTTTGGTAAAAAAATCGCAAAAAGCGTATTTTGATTGGTTTGCGCAAAAGTTATTGCGTTTACTAACTAAGGGAAAGATTTTTGTAATTTTTGTTGTTTTTATTTTTAACGCGTAATGGCAGCGATCTGCGATTTTTTTTGCGGTACTGCGACATTGCGGCGGACAGATCGGACCCTTGACTGACATTTTTAACACTTTTGGGGTTACCAGTGACATTTCTACAGTAATCAGTGCTATACATATGTACTGTTACTGTAAAATGACACTGGCAGTGAAGGGGTTAACTTTTTTGGAGAGGGAGGGGTTAAGTGTGTCCCTAGCTGCGTGCTTATAACTGTGATTGGCTGTGGCTTGATGTGTAGGAACAGTGATCAACGGTCCTACATAGTAGAACCGTATGATCACTATTCTTACACAGGGAGAATGACAGGCGGCTTGTTTACATCAGCCGCCTGCCTTTCTCCCGCTCTAACGGACAATCGCGATTGACCAGCGGACATCGGGTCCGCCGGGCACACGCGCGGGGGGGTCCGTGACCGCGCGGGAGCGCGCCTCCGGCGGCGCGTGCTCGCTCCCTAGAGCCTCACAGGCTAGCGACGTAGCCCTACGTTGCTTTGCCTGTGAGGGGCTGACTGCCGACGTAAATAGTCGTGCGGCGGTCGGCAAGCGGTTAATGTGGAGACCAACTGTCTATTGCTTAATGATGTTGCTTTTGTCTGAATAAGTAAATTGCGATATTCTTGTCTGAGGTGGCTTTCCATTCACCTATTGTTAAGTGTGCTAATGAACTCACCTGTTGTCTGCTAAGGGATGTATTGACACTCAGAGTATTGTGTATTGGGGGCTTGTTATGTAACCATTGTGTAATGTTGGGGGCTGGATTTGGGTTATTGTTCATGTAGTGACTGCAATACTTCTAACGTGTATATAAAGCGTGTATTCCTTTTCAATAAACAGTCTGATTCCTGCTTGACCCTCAATACAGAGCCTCGTCTCGTACTTGGGGGGGGGGGGATAATTCCTATGGGTTTCTTGTTTGGCTGAGTGGAGTGTCCGGTAGTTGCCTTTGTGTTCGGGAATGAAATGTCCTAAACGACTGTAACCTCTTTCTTACCCAGGTTGTCGTTACACCACCTTAGGCCCCTTTCACACAGGCGGACCGTTCAGATCTGCCTATCTGTTTTTTTGGTGGATCTGAACGGATGCCCCATGCTTCTCTATGGGGCATCGGATGTCAGCGGAGACATCAAATCTGTCAAATCTGGATGGATTGAAACCCTATTTTCCATCCGTCCAGCGGATCAGATCGGATGGGATCGGATGAGAACGGACAGACGGTCCGTTCTCATCCGATTCCCCCATAGAGAAGAATGTGCTATTTTTTACATGTTATTTTGAACTTTTAGAGTTCTAAATGTTTATGCAAATGTATATGTTTTTATTTTAACCTGAGGCACATACGTAAGACATGCTTCCGGGTGTTTTAGTCATTAGTGTTGAATACAAATTTGTTTTTGATTCATTTTGCACTTTCAGGCTTATTTTATTAGATATTAAATACCATAGGGGAGGATAAGAGTATTTTTAGCTCTTATACCCGTTTTTTATATACCCTCTTTTGTCTTTGGTTTACACTAGCGGTATTTTCCTTGCAGACACCGAAAGCTTTTCGTACGGTCTTAGATTTAAGGGCGGAAGTGACGTTGCGCACCATCTCCTGTCTCATTTGACATCCATCGTAGGAGGAAACGCGTCAGGGAGGAGCGCCGCAACATCACGATCCATCGCCGCGGACCGCACTGCAGGCGGCCGCGGCTCTCCATTCCATTCCTCGGTACCATCTGTAACTGCTTTGCCGCTTTTAAAACAACTATTCTGTAAGTGCGTTTATTCTTTTTATTAAACCTTATTGGAATATACTGCACTAATCAGCTGTTTTTTTCACATGGTACACCGGGGGGGGGGGGGGGGGACCCATTACATCTACCAGAAGAAATCGATCCAGGTTCTTACCAGGGAGTGAGGAAGAAATTTACTACAGGTGGAATCTATCTACTGGTCTATATTTTTATATATCCGGTAAGAGGCTGACCTGCTCTCTCAACTAAGGGAAGCATTTGTAGTATCTCACCTTTCCTGAGCATGTCACAGCTGTACTGGATCTGATGATACACACGCCCTTGTATTGTCCCATTCTGGTAAGGGGCTAGTCCATTCACGGTGATGTTTTTTGCTGCACACGTCAGTTATCGTGGATTTTGCCCCCTGGAGTCACTTTATATGCATGTTGAATGCTTCACAATTACTTTGGACTTTCACATCCCATATTTTTTGGACTCACTTGTTGGACATTGAATTCCATTTTTTTATTTTTTTTTTGGACTCGTTTGTCCTTCACCTATTGCATTTTTTGTTTGTATTATCACAATTTTGCTGTTGTTTCACTGGATCACCTAAATGGTCGGAAGGCTGTTGCCCTCCAATTATTCAGTATTTATTTATCAGCACTTGTTCAAGTGATTTATTCACTATACACATCATATGTTTGGATATTTTGTTTATTTGTCATTTAGTAATAGTTTAGCGCACCTGATATTTTCTTTTTCAAGAATGGGGACCTGACAGCTCCATCTCCGCACACAGCACCGAGACAGAGCTGCCATCCGCCTGCTCAGCGGGGGATCGGCAGATCAATCCCCCGCTGAGAAAAACAGAGTCCGCCGACAGACTCTACAGTGTGAAAGGGGCCTCCTTGGGAAACATTTTTTCCTCTATATGAGGGGGGGCATCTCTGCTACCAGAACATTCTTTAGTCGGATTGCTGCACGTTGTGTCATTGTTTATAGTTATTTTCTATACATTGTCACTCGGAGACTCTTCCTGGAATGTATCATTTATGGGAATGTTTATAGATAACTCTCTTCTGTAAAGAGAGACTTTGTATACAAATTGTATTTGTGAGATCTCTAGAGTATAGATTTTTTTCAACACGGTTTTTGTTTCTGGTTATTCAGGGATTTCTAAGTCCCGGTTCAAGCTATAGCGATGATAGAGATCGCATGTGATTTGCAGCGCACCGCTCTGAAAATCACATGCGATGTCTGTGCAATGTGATTTCAGCCATACAGATTGTATGACTTAATTCACGTTGGATTCGGACACAACATGCACAGGACCCTTTTTTGGGTCCGCAGCAGAATCGGATCAAATGGTGGTTCACACTAATGCAATCCGATTCATGTCCGAACTGTCAGTTCGCACTGCGATATGCAAACTGATCTGGCACTGTCGATAACTTTGTATTGACACCCCCAGTGATTCGCATATTGCAGTGTGAACTGCCTGCGATTTGAATGTGATGGGGGAACCCGCAGTGGATTCCAGCATCGCATACATGTGAAGTGGCACTGAAAAGTGCGGAAATCTGTCAATCTCAGCTAGCGCATCTTATTATCCATCCATGGGCCGGGGAGGGGGGGGATGGGGGCTGCAGACGGACCACGACATACCCCCCCCAACCACACCAGCTCCAGCCCGCACACCTAAACCCCCCCCCCCTGGTCGCTGGCTCACTCACCCTGGGCAGACAGCAGCGGCTTCCCCCTCAGTCTCCTCTGTGGGCTTCCCCTGCGTCTCCTCCCTCCTCCTCCTCCTTGGCCAATAGCATGGCTTCTCCTTTCGGCCAATTGGGAAACTGGTGTTAGGACCCACTTCCTGATTGGCCAGGAGGAGAATCAGTGTGGCAATAGCGAATATTCATTCGCTATTGTCACACAACAGTGTGGGCTCAGGGCGCAGTGCTCTGCTCCCGAACCCACCCTTTTTTAAAGCCTATTAGAACCTCTGGCTCTAATCACGTTCTAAAAGAACAAAAAAAAAAAACTTTGTAATCCATGCGTCTGGCGCCCTGCATGTAGATTAGGGGGCCGGACGCATTGATAGGGGGGGGCGGCGCCCCTGCGCCCCCAATGAATGGGCCTCCACTGCCCCTTTTCCAAAATATAATATACTGGAATTTACACAGCTATAGACCAGAAGCGTAACTAGAACCTTCAGGGCCCCGTTGCAAGAAACCATGAAGGGCCCCCCGGACGCCTTGCCGGGGCCCTTCCCTTCAAGCCTGGGGCTCTTCCCACTGATCCTGAGGCCCTTTACTCTCGTTGCGTGGCCCCTTATTACTCCCCACGGTGGTGGAATGCCAGGGCCTGGTCACAAGTGTGACCTTTGCGATCCTGGAAGTTTACCCACTGGTGTCAGTAGTTTTTATTTTTTTGTATTTTAACTGTATTATTTTTTATCTTTTTATTTTATTTTTTACAATGTGACTGACTATGACTCTGTCCATTCAGAAAAGGAAGGAGCTGGTAAATTACATATTTACTGACCTCTTCCTGGTTCTCTATAGTGACACATCCCCTGCAGCAGCCCGCAGGAGAGGGGAGGGAGCACAGTGGGGGAGGGGGACCGCACAGTAGGGGGGGGGAACAGGGGAGCACCCAGAGGCCCAGAGACAGCAGAACACAAGTGAACTGGATAGGACGAGTGGCGGGGGCAGCATACAGAGGAACCAATCTCCTCAATTTTCCTCCTGCAGCTGCAGGAGGAATAAGGAGGACAGTGATTTCTCTACATGCTGCCTCCACTGCCCCTCCTATCCAGGTATACAGGGGAGCTGCACAGGCCCCCTGGAGCATGGGGCCCCATTGCAATTTCAACCTCTGCAACCCCTGTAGTTACACCCTGCTATAGACGCTGTATTGTAATGGCGGTGATCAGTGACTTATAGTGTGACTGTGATACGGTGGTGGGCAATCTGGCGCTAACAGACACTGGCTGGGAGTGTCACTAACTGACACTGACATCACCAATGACACTAATACAGTGATCAGTGCCATAAATATGCACTGTCACTGTACTAATGACACTTGTTGGGAAGGGGTTACCATCTAGGGGCAATCAAGGGGTTTACGGTGTGCCTAACAATGTACAATGTGTGCTGCTTCTACTTTCTGATCTGGCTGTGTTTTCCTCCCTGCTTTTCAGGGAGAAGAAACAGCCAGATCGCTGCTCCCTGTACACATAGTTCTGTGTTTTTTGTAAACACAGAACTCTGTCTGTGATTGGCCACAGCCGATCAGCAGGTTTTAGCCAAAATCATTGGCTGAAATCTGTTGCCAAACTCGTGCTGTGTCCCGGAAGACGGACGGTCATTACATGTACCTGATCGTGCCTCTACCTGCAACCCGCACATGGAGCCCCCCAGCCACCCAGGGACGGGACAAGGGGTGGGCAGAACGGTCGGCTGCCCTGGGCACTGTGAGGTGGGGGGTTCCATAAGGAGATTGGAGGGGAGGAGATTTGTGTTGGAAGGGGGAGTTTGGGGGTAAGTATTGTTCTTAGAGGGGACATTTGGGGGGGGTTTGTGCTGGGAGGGGGGATTTGAAGTGTGTGGAGAAGGGGGGAGAGAAGATATGTACTAGGAGGGGAAATTTCAAGAGTGGGGGGGCAAAGATTTGTGCTGAGGGGGGGAGGGTTCAGCAGGGGGGTGGATTCGTACTGGGAGGAGGGGGAATTTATGCTTAGGGGGTAAGCATGCAGATTATTGCTCAGTGTTTTTTAGGGGGATTTTCGTTGACACATAATGCTTATATATCTTGGGGAGGGGGGCGCAGTTTGATATGTTTGCCCTGGGCTCTACATGACCATGTCCCAGCACTGCAGTCACCCCTAATACTTACCTTACCATTGACTATATTTCCCCCCTAATACTTACCTGAGCCAGATCTGATTCAGAGATGTGCATGAGAGCACCAGCTTTCCCCGCTGTCTCCCTCCTCATTGGGCAGATTCCCATTGGCTCCTGCTGCTGTCAATCAAATGCTGTGACAAGGGAGGAGGGGGCGGGGCATGGCTGAGCCGCCCACTATGTGTCAATAGATGCAGACAAGGTGGCTCGGGAGAAAGCCTGCGCGGGTGCCCCCATGGAAAGTGGGTTTTCGTGTGGGTACTCACGCCAAAGAGGAGGGGCCTGGAGGGACCCCAGAAGAAGAGAAGAGTAGAAAAGAAAATAACAAAATAGTATATAAAAAAAAAACAACAGACTAGATTAGAATAGAATAGAAAAGAACAAATATAATCATCTTCCGAAATTCGAATTTTGAATAGAAAAAATTTGAATGTGAACAGAATAAAATATAAAATAATGGAATATAAACTAATAGAATAAAAAAAAAGGAATTGAATAAAATATAAAGAATATAACCATCCTTTGAAATTCAATTTTTTTTAATAAAATACATTTGAATGTGAATACATAAGAAAAGAAAAGAAAAGAAAAAAAAAGAAAAGAAAAGAAAAGAAAAGAAAAGAAAAGAAAAGAAAAGAAAAGAAAAGAAAAGAAAAGAATAGACTAGAATAGAATAATGAAATAGACTATAATAGAATAAAAAAGAAAATAATTAAAAAAATAAGGGAATAGAATAGAATAGAGTTGACTAAATATAACCATGTCCTAGAATTCAATATAATCAATTCGAATTTGAATAGAATAGAAAATAATAGATTAGAATAAAATAAAAATAACAGAAAAGTTTTGAAAAAACAACAACAGACTAGATAGAAAAGAAGAGAATATAATAGAATAGCATAGAACAAATATAATCATCTTCCTAAACTCGAATTTCGAATAGAATAAATTTAAATTAGAATAGAATAGAATAAGAAAAAAACAATTGAACAGAATAAAATAGAATAGAAAGAATATACCCATTTTCCAAAATCCAAATAGAATCAATTTAAATTTAGATAGATAAGAAAAGAATTGATTAGAATATGAAGATGGTTATATTATTTCTATTCTATCCTATTCTATTCTGTTTTTTTTCTGTACTATTCTGTTATTTTCTATTCTAATCTCTTCTTTTCCATTCTTTTCCATTATATTCAAATTCAAACTGATTCTATCTGAAATTTGGGAAATGGTTATACTCTTTATATTCTATTCTATTGTTTTTTAAAATTGATTATTTTGTATTCTATTCTTTTCTATTTGAATTTCAGAAGATGTTTATATTATTTATATTTTGTTCTATTCTATTATTTTATTTTCTATTCCATTTTGTTCTTTTTATATTCTTTTCTATTATATTTAGAGTTGAGCGGACACCTGGATGTCCGTGTTCGGCGGGTTCGGCCGAACTTGAAAAAAAAGTCTGGGTCCGTGTCCCGGACTTTTTCCGAACTTTACCCGGACACCGAACCCCATTGAAATTAATGGGGACCCGAACTTTCAGGCACTAAAATGGCTCTAAAACACCAATGGAAAGGGCTAGAGTGCTGCAAATGGCAGCAAAACGTAGTTAAGAGCATGGCAAGTGCTCTGCAAACAAATGTGGATAGGGAAATAACTTAAAACAACAAAAAAAAAAACAGAAAAAAAACAGAAAAATAACACAATTTTCTTCATCTGTGAAGGACGAGGCCCATATGGAGAAGGAGGGAGGTTGAGGTGGCGGTGGATGTGGCGGTGTAGGTGGAAGCGGCGGTGGAGGAGGACGAGGTAGCCAACACTGCTTTTATTCAGTCATTTTAAATGAGGGTACACCCCAAAAGAGTGAGAAAGATCAAAAATAGAACAATGGCTGGGTAAGGTCTGTATCCATCTCTATTCTGCACAAGGTACGGAAAAGTCCTGTGGGATCCATGCCTGGTTCATTTTAATGAACGTGAGCTTGTCCACATTGTCACTGGACAGGCGGCTGCGCTTGTCTGTGATAACGCCCCCAGCCGTGCTAAATACACGTTCAGATAATACACTGGCTGCAGGGCAGGCCAGCACCTCCAAGGCGTAAAGGGCAAGCTCAGGCCATGTGCCCAATTTGGAGACCTAGAAGTTGAAGGGTTCTTCTGAGGTGCTGGCGGTGCCCTGGCTGCGTTGGCGACCTCTTCCTCCTCCTCCTCTTCCTCTGCCTTGGCCTTGTGCTTCCACTGTGGCCCCGCTGTCAGGTGGGAATGCCAGCAGCATCGCGTCTACCAGCGTGCGCTTGTACTTGCGCATCTTGCGATCACGCTCCAGTGAGTGAATTAAGGACGGTACGTTGTCCTTGTAACGGGGATCCAGCAGCGTGGCCACCCAGTAATCAGCACAAGTTAGAATGCGGGCAACTCGGCGGTCGTTGTGGAGACACTGCAGCATGTAATCACTCATGTGTGCCAGGCTGCCCAGAGGCAACGAAAGGCTGTCCTCTGTGGGAGGTGTATCGTCTGTGTCCTCTGTATCCCCCCAGCCACGCACCAGTGATGGCCATGAGCTGGCCTGGGTGCCACCCTGCTGTGAACATGGTTCCATTGCCTCCTCCAGCTCCTCCTCCTCATCCTCCTCATCCTCCAGAACTGTGCCCCTGCTGGACAATTGTGTCCCTGGCGTTTGTGGGTGCAGGAACCCACCCTCGGAGCCACTTGCGAATGACTGCCCTGAAAGCCTTGGAAATGTTACCTCTTCATCCTCCTCCTCCTCCTCCTCATCCTGTGCCACATCCTCTTCCATCATCGCCCGAATTGTTTTTTGAAGGAGGCATAGAAGTGGGATAGTTAAGCTGACAACTGCATCATCGGCACTGGCCATGTTGGTAGAGTACTCAAAACAGCGCAACAAGGCACACATGTCTTGCATGGAGGCCCAGTTATTGGTGGTGAAGTGGTGCTGTTCCGCAGAGCGACTCACGCGTGCGTGCTGCAGCTGAAACTCCACTATGGCCTGCTGCTGCTCGCACAGTCTTTCCAGCTTGTGCAAGGTGGAGTTCCACCTTGTGGGCATATCACATATGAGGCGGTGAGCGGGAAGACCGAAGTTACCCTGCAACGCTGACAGGCGAGCAGCAGTGTGAGAACGTCGAAAGTGCGCACAGACGGCCCGCACTTTCTGCAGCAGCTCTGACATATTGGGGTATTTTGAAGGAACCTCTGCACCACTAAATTCAGCACATGCTGCAGGCAAGGGATGTGCGTCAAATCGGCTAGGCCCAGAGCTGCTATGAGATTTCGCCCGTTATCGCACACCACCATGCCGGGCTTGAGGCTCGCTGGCACCAACAACTCATCGGTCTGCTGTTCCATGCTCCTCCACAACTCATGCGCGGTGTGGGATTTTTCCCCCAAACATGCAAGTTTTAAAACTGCCTGCTGTCGTTTACCCCTGGCTTTGCTGAATTTGGTGGTGAAGGTGTTACGCTGACAGGATGAGGAGGCGGTAGAGGATGAGGAAGCGGAGTAGGAGGAGTTAGGAACAGGAGGCAAACTGAAGCACCCTGCAATCCTCAGTGGTGGAAGGAGATGCGCCAAACAAATTGAAAGGGTGTATCTCACACGTACACATACAGACAATGCCGTAATTTAATTTTTTTCACCTGCATGGGTGTATATTTAATAGCGGAATAGAAAAAAATTTATAAAATGGTGTATATAACTCACACGTACAAACACAGACTAGGCCCCGATTACAATTTTTTGTACCCTAAAGGGAGGATGAGGAGTAGGAGGAGTTCGGAACAGGAGGCAAACTGAAGCACCCTGCAATCCTTGGCAGTGGAAGATGCGCCCCAAAAATTTGGAAGGTGTATCTCACACGTACGGATACAGACTATGCCGCAATTTAATTATTTTTACCCCCAAGGGTGTAGATTGAATAGCGGAATAGAAAAAAAATGATAAAACGGTGTATCTAACTCACACGTACAAACACAGACTAGGCCCCGATTACAATTTTTTGTACCCTAAAGGCAGGATGAGGAGTAGGAGGAGTTCGGAACAGGAAGCAGACTGAAGCACCCTGCAATCCTCGGCGGTATGAGATGCGCCCTAAAAATTGGAAAGGTGTATCTCACACGTACCGATACAGACTATCCCGCAATTTAATTGTTTTTACCCCAAAGGTGTAGATTGAATAGCGGAATAGAAAATATGATATCAAAAGGTGTATGTATCTCACACGTACAGACCCAGACTAGGCCCAAATTAATATTTTTTGTACCCCCAAAGGCAGGATGAGGAGTAGGAGGAGTTTGGAACAGGCAGGAGGCACACTGAAGCACCCTGCAATCCTCGGCGGTATGAGATGCGCCCCAAAAATTGGAAAGGTGTATCTCACACGTACCAATACAGACTATCCCGCAATTTAATTGTTTTTACCCCAAGGGTGTAGATTGAATAGCGGAATAGAAAATATGATATCAAAAGGTGTATGTATCTCACACGTACAGAACCAGACTAGGCCCCGATTACTATTTTTTGTACCCCCAAAGGCAGGATGAGGAGTAGGAGGAGTTCGGAACAGGCAGGAGGCACACTGAAGCACCCTGCAATCCTCGGCGGTATGAGATGCGCCCCAAAAATTGGAAAGGTGTATCTCACACGTACCGATACAGACTATCCCGCAATTTAATTGTTTTTAACCCAAAGGTGTAGATTGAATAGCGGAATAGAAAATATGATATAAAATTGGTGATTTTTCAATAGCACATGTGAACAGCAGTGTCTTATATCAGTCAGCTCTGCTGCAGGCTATGAAGGGAAAAAAAAAAGAAAATTCCCCTTTTAAGTTTGTAATTTTTAAATAGATTAGTACAGACTATACCACAATTTTATTTTTTTAACCAAAGGGTGTATATTGAATAGTGGAATAGAAAAAAAGTGTATAACTTTTGAAATCACTCAATAATAGCACATGTGAACACAGCAGTGTATTATCACAGTCAGCAGCACTGAAGGAAAAACGCTGCACACAACTGACTGATAAAAAATACTTTTTTCTCCCTCCTCCTCAGCGGGCAAAAAGATTGTGTTCACACCACCCCACACACAGCAAAATCGATGTGGACCACTGACCCTGCCTATCTCCAGCCTCGCCCTAAAATGATCGATAAGATCGGTCACTGCCGGCACTGCAAACCCCCCACACAGCAAAATCGATTGTAGAACACTGACCCTGCCTATCTCCAGCCTCGCCCTAAAATGCCCTAACAACTCGCCCTGCCTGCAGCACTCCGACCTGTCCCTGATTCTGAATTCTTTTCGGACACAATATAATTTATGCCTGTCTGTCCCTAATCAGCAGCCAGCACGTATGATGTGTGCTCTGTCCCTGTACTACAGCAGAATGACGCAGCGGCGCTCGGTCTCGAACTTATAAAGACATGGTCACATACTTCAGATGGCCAATCACAGCTACTAATACATTTGTAGGCATGGCTGGGATGGCTTAAGGCACACCAGTTAAACGCTTGTTGATTGGCTGTTGAAAGCCCGCCATTAAAAGCGCGCCAATACATACAAACCCGGAAATAAAATGACCGAACACGGATTTTAAACCCGAACATGCTGTAAAGTTTTCGGGTCCGTGTTCGGGTAACAAAAATCCAATTATTCGGTACAAACACGAATAAAACAGTCCGTGTTCGCTCAACACTAATTATATTCTGTTTTTGTTTTTCTATTCTATTCCTTTATCTTCTTTTCTATTTTATTGTCATTGCAAATTGGAAAGCAAATGAAAAATTCAACTAATTTGAAAACTGTTTGAATTCGGAAAATGTTAATCGATTTGAATACAAAAAAAACAAAACGAATTAAACAGATTTATGCAAAATCGAATCGAATCGAAACAAAATTAAACAAAAGTTTTTGTTCTGCACATGTCTAATGACCAAAATCGCACCGTCCCGAGACCTGTGCTTGGGCCTATGTAGTGGCTATCATACTGGTTACTGCAAGTGTTATTGAGCCTGTTACTGCCAGTGATACTGCACCTGTTACTGCAAGCAATACCGCACCTGTTACTGCAAGCAATACCGCACCTGTTACTGCAAGTAATTCTGCACCTGTTACTACAAGCGATACTAAACCTGTTACTGCAAGTAATACTGCACCTGTTACTGCAAGCGATACCACACCTGTTACTTCAAGCGATACTGCACCTGTTACTGCAAGCGATACCACACCTGTTACTGCAAGTAATACTGCACCTGTTACTACAAGCGATACTAAGATACTAAACTTGTTACTGCAGGTAATACTGCACCTGTTACTGCCAGTGATACTGCACCTGTTACTACAAGCGATACTGCACCTGTTACTGCAAGTGATACTGCACCTGTTACTGCAAGTGATACTGCACCTGTTACTACAAGCGATACTAAACCTGTTACTGCAAGTAATACTGCACCTGTTACTGCCAGTGATACTGCACCTGTTACTGCAAACGATACCGCACCTGTTACTGCAAGTAATACTGAACCTGTTACTACAAGCGATACTAAACCTGTTACTGCAAGTAATACTGCACCTGTTGCTGCCAGTGATACCGCACCTGTTACTGCCAGTGATACCGCACCTGTTACTACAAGCAATACCGCACCTGTAACTGCAAGCGATACTGCACCTGTTACTGAAAGCGATACTAAACCTGTTACTGCAAGTAATACTGCACCTGTTACTGCCAGTAATACTGCACCTGTTACTTCAAGCGATACTAAACCTGTTACTGCAAGTAATACTGCACCTGTTACTGCCAGTGATACCGCACCTGTTACTGCAAGTTATACTAAACCTGTTACTGCAAGTAATACGGCACCTGTTATTGCCAGTGATACCGCACCTGTTACTGCAAGCGATACTGCACCTGTTACTGCAAACAATACCGCACCTGTTACTGCAAGTAATACTGCACCTGTTACTACAAGCGATACTAAACCTTTTACTGCAAGTAATACTGCACCTGTTACTGCCAGTGATACCGCACCTGTTACTGCAAGCGATACTGCACCTGTTACTGCAAACAATACCGCACCTGTTACTGCCAGTGATACCGCACCTGTTACTGCAAGCGATACTAAACCTGTTACTGCAAGTAATACTGCACCTGTTACTGCCAGTGATACCGCACCTGTTACTGCAAGCGATACTGCACCTGTTACTGCAAACGATACCACACCTGCTACTGCAAGTGATACTGCACCTGTTACTACAAGCAATACCGCACCTGTAACTGCAAGCGATACTGCACCTGTTACTGCAAGCGATACTGCACCTGTTAATACAAGCGATACTAAACCTGTTACTGCAAGTAATACTGCACCTGTTACTGCCAGTAATACTGCACCTGTTACTACAAGCGATACTAAACCTGTTACTGCAAGTAATACTGCACCTGTTACTGCAAGCGATACCACACCTGTTACTTCAAGCGATACTGCACCTGTTACTGCAAGCGATACCACACCTGTTACTGCCAGTGATAACGCACCTGTTACTGCAAGCGATACTGCACCTGTTACTGCAAGCGATACTGCACCTGTTACTGCAAATGATACCGCACCTGTTACTGCAAGTAATACTGCATCTGTTACTACAAGCGATACTAAACCTGTTACTGCAAGTAATACCGCACCTGTTACTGCAAGTGCTACTGCACCTGTTACTGCAACTAATACCGCACCTGTTACTGAAATTAATACTGCACCTGTTACTGCAAGTGATACTGCACATGTTACTGCAAGCAATACTGCACCTGTCACTGCAAGTGATACCGTATCTGTTACTTAAAGCGATACTGCACCTGTTACTGCGAGCGATACTGCACCTGTTACTGCAAGAGATAACGCACCTGTTACTGCAAGTAATACTGCACCTGTTACTGAAAGTAATACTGCACCTGTTACTGCAAATGATACTGCACCTGTTACCGCAAAAGATGCTGCACCTGTTACTGCAAGTGATACTGCACCTGTTACTGCAAGTGATACTGCACCTGTTACTGCAAGTGACACTTCACCTGTTACTGCAAGTGATACTGCACCTGTTACTGCAAGTGATACTGCACCTGTTACTAAAAATGATACTGCACTTGTTACTGCAAGCGATATTGCCCCTGTTACTGCAAGTGATACTGCACCTGTTACTGCAATGCAATACTGCACCTTTTACTGCAAGCGATACTGCACCTGTACCTGACAGTGATACCGCACCTGATACTGCAAGCAATACTGCACCTGTAACTGCAAGCGATACTGCACCTGTTACTGCAAGTGATATCGCATCTGTTACTGCAAGTGATACCGCACCTGTTACTGCAAGTAATATCGCACCTGTTACTGAAAGCGATACTGCACCTGTTACTGCACCTGTTACTACAAGCGATACCGCACCTGTTACTGCAAGTGCTACTGCACCTGTTACTGCAAGTGATACCGCACCTGTTACTGCAAGTAATACTGCACCTGTTACTGCAAGCGATACCGCATCTGTTACTGAAAGCGATATTGCACCTGTTACTGTAAGCGATACAGCACCTGTTACTGAAAGTGATACTGCACCTGTTTGTGCAAGTAATACTGCACCTGTTACTGCAAGTGATACCGCACCTGTTACTGCAAGTGATACCGCACCTGTTACTGCAAGCGATACTGCACCTGTTACTTCAATCGATACCGCACCAGTTACTGCAAGCGATACTGTACCTGATACTGCAAGTGATACTGCACCTGTTACTGCAAGCGATAATACACCTGTTACTGCAAGTGATACCACACCTGTTACTGCAAGCAATACTACACCTGTTACTAAAAGTGATGCTGCACCTGTTACTGGAAGCAATGCTGTCCCTGTTACTGCAAGTGATACTGCACCTGGCATTGCAAGTGATACTGCAGCTTTTACTGCCAGCGATACTTCACCTGTTACTGCGAGCGATACTGGACCTGTTACTGCAAGTGGTACTGCACCTGTTACTGCAAGCGATACTGCACCTGTTACTGCAAGCGATACTGCACCTGTTACAGCAAGTGATACTGCACCTGTTACTGAAAGCGATACCACACCTGTTACTGAGAGTGATACTGGATCTGTTACTGAAAGCAATACTGCACCTGTTACTTGCGAGCGATACTTCACCAGTTACTGCAAGCAATACTTCACCTGTTACAGCGAGCGATAGTGCACCTGTTACTGCAAGCAATATTGCACCTGTTACTGCAAGCAATATTGCACCTGCTACTGCGAGCGATACCGCACCTGTTACTGCAAGCGATACTGCACCTGTTACTGCAAGCGATACTTCACCTGTTACTGCGAGCGATACTGGACCTGTTACTGCAAGTGGTACTGCACCTGTTACTGCAAGCGATACTGCACCTGTTACTGCAAGCGATACTGCACCTGTTACAGCGAACGATACTGCACCTGTTACTGAAAGCGATACATCACCTGTTACTGTGAGTGATACTGGACCTGTTACTGCAAGCGGTACTGCACCTGTTACTGCAAGCGGTACTGCATCTGTTACAGTGAACGATACTGCACCTGTTACTGCGAGCGATACTGCACCTGTTACTGCAAGTGATATTGCACCTGTTACTGCAAGGGATACCGCACCTCTTACTGCAAGCGATACTGAACCTGTTACTGCAAGCAATACCGCACCTGTTACTGAAATACTAGTTTTAACATCTTTGTTCTGCAAGAAACCTTGCATTCTTCTAAATACCGTGGACTCTGTGTATGCTGCTCACATGGGTTTGCACTGAATTCAGTTTGGCTTGAACTCATGTGAGACTGTCACATGACAGCAGGACGCCATCCCAATCAGCTGTGGTCATGGAATTCCCCACCCCCGCACCCGCATGTAACAAAGGAGCAGGCATGCTGGTGACATCATTGACCTAGCATGGCCATATTTGGACAAAGCCAATGAACAATATATATCCAGGTGGCCATAATGGGTCACTGATGTCACCAGCATCCCCTGCCCATTTGTTATGTGGGGGGGGGGATTCAACAGGTGAAGCTGATTGGGCCTCCTGTCATGTGATAATCTCTCTTGGTTCAGACCAAACTTTAACTCATCACTAGTTACAGAGCTCATGACCAGTAATAACCTTTTACTTTATATTACATTTTATAACATCTGATTGGACTTTAATCACGTGGATGCAATAATTTTTTATGTCTTTACAGGAGAACAAGATGTCCAACATCAGTAATGTGACGGAACCAGAAAGCTTTTACAGCCATAAGCATTTGTTCACTGTCCTGCTTTTCTCTTTTACGACCCTCGTAGGAGTCCCCGGCAATGCTCTGGTGCTTTGGGTTACCGGAGTGAAGATGAAGTGGACCATGACTACCATTTGGTTTTGGAACCTTGCTGTGGCTGATATTATCTGCTGCCTGTCTCTTCCATTGAGAATAGCAGATTACTTCTACCCAGGCTGGCTGTACGGTCATGCGCTCTGCAAGATATTACCCTTCATCGTTCCCTTAAACATGTTCACCAGCATCTTCACCTTGGTGGCTATCAGCGTTGACCGTTGCATCCTGGTTGTCCAACCCATTTGGGCCCGAAATCACAGAGGAGTGCGAACGGCGTGGATGACATGCTTGGCTATTTGGACCTTGTCCACCGTGGTGTGTCTACCTAATATCCTGTACCGAACATTCTCCACTGCTGATAACAGAACTCAATGCTATTATGAAAAAAAAATAATGGAGCTCACCACTTACATCAATGTGGTTGTTGGTTTTCTGCTTCCATTCTTAATCATTTCTACTTGTTACATTTCTGTGGCTTTTATAATACACAAAAGAAGATTTACAGAAGTTGGTAATAAAATCATCAAGGTGTCTTTAGGGATCATAGTTGCATTTTTCATCACCTGGGCCCCTTTCCACATCATGGGTGTAGTCCTGCTATACTCTGAAAATGAAGTAGTGTTCATCCTGGACCTTGCCTCGCTGTCTCTGGCCCAGTTCAATAGTTGCATCAACCCAATACTCTACGTCTTCATGGGGAAAGATATGAAGGATAAGGTGAGACAGTCTATTGCAGAGCTCATACAAAATACGTTTAGTGAAAGCTTATCAAAAACACCACCTCAGAGGAATGAGCACATGGAAGTGGACAACGTGCCTCTATAGTGAAGATCTCATTGTAAAATGTGCTAAAGGACGATCGCCAAGATAATGAAAGGAAGACCTCTGCTTGAATGTTTAGATGGATCTGTAGACTTTTTTGTTGTATTAGTGATTGTGATCAACTGTTTGCAGGAAATCTTATCAGTGCATTCTAGGGTGGCTGTACATGGCATAAAGAAATAGTGCAGCGCTCAATCAATATGCAATCAAAGAATTGTGCATACAGTATCTCACAAAAGTAAGTACACCCCTCACATTTTTGTAAATATTTTATTCTATCTTTTCATGTGACAACACTGAAGAAATGACTCTTTGCTACAATGTAAAGTAGTGAGTGTCCAGCTTGTATAACAGTGTAAATTTACTGTCCCCTCAAAATAACTCAACACACAGCCATTAATGTCTAAACCGCTGGCAACAAAAGTGAGTACACCCCTAAGTGGCAATGTCCAAATTGGGAACAACGCGTCAATATTTTGTGTGGCCACCATTATTTTCTAGCACAAAGCCCAGCAGTGACCTACCTGGCCCAGGCGGCCATAAGGCTCATTAGGTCTTAATACCATATGGTACCTAAGACCCACTATTTCTGGTGAGTGCACCCCCCTATTATTCCTCACGGTTGACACCACAAGTACCAGCATTTGGACTAATGGAGGACCCAGCACAGAGCACTTGCACTTTCCTTATTGGCACTCAAGTTTTATCTGTATATTCACCCAAGTCACATATGAACTTTTTACTTGGACTTTATTTTGCACTAAAGGCACATATATGTCATTATATTTTATTTATTGTGATTTATATTCATTGTGATTAACTTAAATATATTGCCCATCACCTCCTACACCTATGGGATTTATGATACTGCAATTAATCTAATCAATTTACTCAATATATTTAATTATTGGATTTTATATCTCTGTAATGTATTTAGAATCACTTAGTCGTTCACACACATGCCTACAATCTCTTAAACCTAGGATATTGACAAGCTATTGTCCATCCCTGAGTTTATTTTAGCAAGCGCTATAGTAAACCTCAAATCATTTTGGTATTTTACCTTATATTTACCTCATGTCCTATAGAAGCTGCTTTCATCCTTCTCCCTCCCTCCCATTTATTCATTTATCACTATTTCCCTCCTATTAGTACATCCATAGGTGCGAGGGATATACATACCTAACTTAGAGTATATTTACCTTTTTATCACTACATTTTACCCACGCAGCCATGGAAATCTACAACATATTTAGCTATGTAGGCAACAAGAAGGTTGATGCGGATAGTATATTCACAGCAGGAGTACAACAAAATCCCAATAATTATCTAGATCGACTATTTAGATGTATAAAAAACAGCATGGATAAACAAGTCCGCACATGGTGGGACATCCTCACATTAGAAAAATTACATTAAGGATGATATTATGCCAAGAAGATTAAGATGGGACTCAGCGCCCAATGATGGGTAGAAAGGTACAGGTCTTAAGGAGAAATGGTACACCTTCTTCAGAACCTGTGAAAAAAACCTGTTAGAACTCATAGTAAAAAGAAGGAAAAAGAAAATGAACAGACTGAATGAATTGGTTAATAATAGAGTTGAACGGACACCTGGATGTCCGTGTTCGGCGGGTTTGGCCGAAATTGAAAAAAAAGTCCGGGTCCGTGTCCGTGTCCCGGACTTTTTCCGAACTTTACCCGGACACCGAACCCCATTGAAGTCAATGGGGACCCGAACTTTCAGGCACTAAAATGGCTCTAAAACACCAATGGAAAGGGCTAGAGTGCTGCAAATGGCAGCAAAACGTAGTTAAGAGCATGGCAAGTGCTCTGCAAACAAATGTGGATAGGGAAATAACTTAAAACAACAAAAAAAACAGAAAAATAAAACAATTTTCTTCATCTGTGAAGGACGAGGCCCATATGGAGTAGGAGGGAGGTTGAGGTGGTGGTGGATGTGGCGGTGTAGGTGGAAGCGGCGGTGGAGGAGGACTAGGTAGCCAACACTGCCTTTTTTCAGTCATTTTAAATGAGGATATACCCCAAAAGAGTGAGAAAGATCAAAAATAGAACAATGGCTGGGTAAGGTCTGTATCCATCTCTATTCTGCACAAGGTACGGAAAAGTCCTGTGGGATCCATGCCTGGTTCATTTTAATGAACGTGAGCTTGTCCACATTGTCTCTGGACAGGCGACTGCACTTGTCTGTGATAACGCCCCCAGCCGTGCTAAATACACGTTCAGATAATACACTGGCTGCAGGGCACGCCAGCACCTCCAAGGTGTAAAGGGCAAGCTCAGGCCATGTGCCCAATTTGGAGACCCAGAAGTTGAAGGGGGCAGACCCGTCATTCACTACATGTAGGCGTGTGCACACATACTGCTCCACCATGTTGGTGAAATGCTGCCTCCTGCTAAGACGTTCCATATGAGCTGCTGGTGCTGCTGTTTGTTGTGGCGTGCTGACAAAGCTTTTCCACATTTCGGCCATGCTAACCCTGGAAGCGGAGTAGGAGGAGTTAGGAACAGGAGGCAAACTGAAGCGCCCTGCAATCCTCGGTGGTGGAAGGACATGCGCCAAATTGCTATCCGCCTCAGGCCCACCCGCCACTGCATTTACCCAGTGTGCCGTTAGGGAGATATAATGCCCCTGACCGTGCTTACTGGTTCACGTATTGGTAGTTAGGTGGACCTTGCCACAGATGGCGTTGCGCAGTGCACACCTGATTTTTTCCCCCACTTGGTTGTGCAGGGAAGGGATGGCTTGCCTGGAAAAGTAGTGGCGGCTGGGCACGACGTACTGTGGGACAGCCACCGTAGGCTTTTAAAACTGTGCGTCTCCACCAGACGGAATGACAGCATTTCAAAGGCCAATAATTTTGAAATGCTGGCATTCAGGGCCAGGGATCGCGGGTGGGTAGGGGGGTACTTCCTCTTCCTCTGAAGTGTTTGGGAGATGGAAAGCTGAACGCTTCCACGGGACATTGGGGAGATGGTTGGTGACAAAGGTGGTGGTGTTGCTGACAGATCGTCTGTTTGCGGGGTGGCAGGTGGCGGTATCACTACAGAGGTGGATGAAGAGGCCGAGACTGCAGCAGAAGAGGAAGCAGGAGGAGCCAGAGACCTTTCTTGGTTTTGAAGGTGTCTACTCCACTGCAGCTCATGCTTTGCACTTAGATGCCTGATCATGCAGGTTGTGCTCAGGTTGAGAAGGTTTATGCCTCGCTTCATGCTCTGATTGCACAGGGTGCAAACCACTCGTGTCCTGTCATCAGCACATTGTCCGAAGAACTTCCACGCTAGAGAACTCCTTTGAACTGGCTTTGGTGCGCTCGGTCCCTTGCTGTGTTGGGCAGTAGCAGGCGTAGTGTCTAGGACACGGCCGCTCCGCTTCTGCACACTGCTCCCTCTTCTGCTGTGCTGGTGGCTCTGTGCGACTACCGCCTCTTCCTCCAAACTACTCAGGTCACCTGCATGACGTTCATTCCATGTGGGGTCGAGGACCTCATCGTCCTCCACATCATCTTCCACCCAGTCTTCACCCCTGCCCTCCTTGTCGGTCTCCACAAGTGCCGCAGCAGTTGGCACCTGCGTTTTGTCATCATCGGAATAATAATAATTGAGAAATAAGTGGTTGGGCATCGCTGCACTCAATCTCTTCCACTTCTGGGGCAGGGCTAGGTGGATGGCCTTGGGAAACCCTGCTGACAGAGTCATCAAAAAGAAGAAGAGACTGCTGCATGACTTGGGGCTCAGACTGCTTGCCTGATTTGCAAGGGGGTGAGGTGAAAGACAGTTGGACATCGGCTGCAGGTGCCAACTCTGATCTTTCTGCAGTAGACTGGGTGGGAGACAATGTGAAGGAACTGGAGGCACTGTCAGCAAACCAATCTACTATCGCCTCTACTTGTTCTTGCCTCAACACTTGCAGAGGTGCATGATGCCCTACCAAATACTGCTGCAGGTTCTGTCGCCTACTCACACTTGAGGAAGGTGTTTCACTTGTGCGTGAAGTTGGCACAGATCGACCACGTCCTCTCCTTGCAACAGGAGCTCTACCAGCAGCACCACGTCCCAGGCCACGGCCCCTATTTGACGGTCTCCTCATATTTCTGTAATTTATGATCTTTCCCTAGAAAGGTGTTTATTGAATAGCAGAACAAAACAACAAAGGTATCGCACGGGTGTATCTCACAGTCAAATATGCAAACTATGCCGCAATTTAATTTTTTTTACCCCAAGAGGGTGTTTATTAAATAGCAGAATAGAAAAACAGTATACAAATACAACGGGTGTATCTCACAGTCAAATATGCAAAGTATGCTGCAATTTAATTTTTTTCACCCCAAAAGGGTGTATATTGAATAGCGGAATAGAAAAAAGGATATAAAACGGTGTATCTCACACGTACAAACACAGACTAGGCCCCGATTACAATTTTTTGTACCCTAAATAGAGGATGAGGAAGAGGAGTAGGAGGAGTTCGGAACAGCAGGCAAACTGAAGCGCCCTGCAATCCTCGGCGGTGGAAGGAGATGCGCCAAACAAATTTAAAAGGTGTATCTCACACGTACCGATACAGACTATGCCGTAATTTAATTTTTTACACTCCAAAAGGGTGTATATTGAATAGCGGAATAGAAAAAAAATTATAAAACGGTGTATCTCACACGTACAAACACAGACTAGGCCCGATTACAATTTTTTGTACCCTAAAGGCAGGATGAGGATGAGGAAGAGGAGTAGGAGGAGTTTGGAACAGGAGGCAAACTGAAGCGCCCTGCAATCCTTAGCGGTGGAAGGAGATGCGCCAAACAAATTTAAAAGGTGTATCTCACACGTACCGATACAAACTATGCCGTAATTTTATTTTTTACACTCCAAAAGGGTGTATATTGAATAGCGAAATAGAAAAGTATTATAAAACGGTGTATCTCACATGTACAAACACAGACTAGGCCCCGATTACAATTTTTTCTACCCTAAAGGCAAGATGAGGATGAGGAAGAGGAGTAGGAGGAGTTCGGAAAGGGAGGCAAACTGAAGTACCCTGCAATCCTCGGAGGTGGAAGATGCGCCCCAAAAATTTGGAAGGTGTATCTCACACGTACCGATACAGACTATGCCGCAATTTAATTCTTTTTACCCCAAAGCGTGTAGATTGAATAGCAGAATAGAAAAAAATTTATAAAACGGTGTATCTCACACGTACAAACACAGACTAGGCCCCGATTACTATTTTTTGTACCCTAAAGGCAGGATGAGGAGTAGGAGGAGTTCGGAACAGGAGGCAAACTGAAGAACCCTGCAATCCTCGGCGGTGGAAGATACGCCCCAAAAATTGGAAAGGTGTATCTCACACGTACCGATACAGACTATGCCGCAATTTAATTCTTTTTACCCCAAGGGTGTAGATTGATTGGCGGAATAGAAAATATGATATCAAATGGTGTATCTATCTCACATGTACAGGCCCAGACTAGGCCCCGATTACTATTTTTTGTACCCTAAAGGCAGGATGAGGAGTAGGAGGAGTTCGGAACAGGCAGAAGGCAAACTGAAGCACCCTGCAATCCTCGGCGGTGGAAGATGCGCCCCAAAAATTTGGAAGCTGTATCTCACACGTCCCGAAACAGACTATGCCACAATTTAATTCTTTTTACCCCAAAGGGTGTAGATTGAATAGCGGAATAGAAAATATGATATCAAAAGGTGTATCTATCTCACACGTACAGACCCAGACTAGGCCCCGATTACTATTTTTTGTACCCTAAAGGCAGGATGAGGAGTAGGAGGAGTTCGGAACAGGCAGGAGGCAAACTGAAGCACCCTGCAATCCTCGGCGGTGGAAGATGCGCCCCAAAAATTGGAAAGGTGTATCTCACACGTACCGATACAGACTATGCCGCAATTTAATTCTTTTTACCCCAAGGGTGTAGATTGAATAGCGGAATAGAAAATATGATATAAAATTGGTGATTTTTCAATAGCACATGTGAACACAGCAGTGTCTTATGTCACAGTCAGCACTGCAGCAAAAAGGCTACGAAGGGGTAAAAAAAAAAAAAAAAAAATCCCTTTTAACTTGTAGTAAAATAGATCTAAGATGAACGGTGCACACAACTGACTGATAAAAATAGATTTTTTTTCTCCCTCCTCCTCCTCCTCAGTGGGCTCAAGTGAAGCGCCTAATCTCCAGCCTGTCCCTAATATGCTCAATAAGATCGTTCACTGCACCACCCCCCACACAGCAAAACCCATGTAGAAGACTGACCCTGCCTAATCTCCAGCCTCGCCCTAAAATGCTCTAATAACTTTCCCTGCCTGCACTCCGACCTGTCCCTGCATTCTTTTCGGACACAATTTTTCACAGAATCACTGTCTGTCCCTAATCAGCAGCCAGCACGTATGATGTGTGCTCTGTCCCTAAACTACAGCAGAATGACGCGGCGCGCTGGGGCTCTCGAACTTATAAAGACATGGTCACATGCTTCAGATGGCCAATCACAGCTACTAATACATTAGTAGGCATTGCTGGGATGGCTTATGCCTACTAATGTATTAACGCTTGTTGATTGGCTGTTGAAAGCCCGCCATTAAAAGCGCGCCATTACATACAAACCCGGAAATAAAATGACCGAACACGGATTTTAAACCCGAACATACAGTAAAGTTTTCGGGTCCGTGTTCGGGTAACAAAAATCCAATTATTTGGTACGAACGCGAATAATACAGTCCGTGTTCGCTCAACACTAGTTGATAATCTAAAAGAACAACTTGAGCCTTTTACTGGTACCAATGAATATAAAGATAAGTAAAAACATCTGAAAGAATTTTTAGACAAATTGAATAAGGATACACAATATAAAAAAATGAAAAAATATCAAAGAGACATAGGGTACTATAAGCGCCGGTCAGTGGCGTACCAATAGGGGGGGCGGGGGTGCGGCCCGCCCCGGGTGCCACTCACTGGGGGGTGTCAGCCGGTGTCCTGCCCGGTGTGTTCAGAGTCAGACAGATCCCGCAGTGTGAAGGCAGCTGCAGTGGCTGGCAGCTCCTTCAGTCCGTGCTGCTAGTGGAGGGCGGAGCCACGGCGGGAATAAGGGGGCGGAGCCGCGGCGGGAATAAGGGGGCGGAGCCGCGGCTGGAATAAGGGGCGGAGCCTCGGCGGGAAGAAGGTGAGTGCCCATTGCAAAAGTGTGTGCTGGATAGGAGGGGGATGGGGCTGCTACATATAGAGGAATTCATCTTTCTCTATTCTTCCTGCAGCTTCCTGCTGAATAACTGATTCCCCTCCTCTCCCTCCTGCAGGAAGAACAGGGAAAGATCAATTCATCTATATGCAGCTGCCCCATCCCCCTCCTATACAACTTCTTTTGCTGGCCCCCCAAAGTTCTTAACCTCCTCCAGTGCTCCTAATCCCCCCTCAGTGCTTTTAGCCCCTCTCCCCCCAGTGCACTAGACCCCCCCTGTTCTTTAGCCCCCCCCCCATGCTCTTCAACTCCCCACAGTGCTTTCTCCCTCCCCCCTAAGTGCTCCCCGTCCCCCCAGTGCTCTCCACCCCCCTGATTTTCCTTGCCCACCCCCCCCAAGTGCTCCCTGCCCCCCCCCCTGTGCTCTCCACCCCCCTGGTTTTCCCTGCTCACCCCCCAAGTGCTCCCTGTCCCCCCAGTGCAATCCACCCCCTGCACCTTCCAACCCCCCTACAATGCTTTCCAAACCCCCTCTTAATTCTCTCCAGCCCCCCCCCCCCACCGTGCCCTTCAGCACCTCCAGTGCTCTCTGCTTCCCCTGTGCTCTGTGGCCCCCCTAGTGCTCTTCTATCTTCTATCATGTCTGCAGTCTCTGACCATCTCTTGTACTATGTCTGCAGTCTCTGACCATCTCTTGTACTATGTCTGCAGTCTCTGACCATCTCCTGTATCATGTCTGCAGTCTCTGACCATCTCCTGTGTCATGTCTGCAGTCTCTGACCATCTCCTGTATCATGTCTGCAGTCTCTGACCATCTCTTGTATCATGTCTGCAGTCTCTGACCATCTCTTGTACTATGTCTGCAGTCTCTGACCATCTCCTGTATCATGTCTGCAGTCTCTGACCATCTCCTGTATCATGTCTGCAGTCTCTGACCATCTCCTGTATCATGTCCTCAGTCTCTGACCATCTCCTGTACTATGTCTGCAGTCTCTGACCATCTCCTGTATCATGTCTGCAGTCTCTGACCATCTCCTGTATCATGTCTGCAGTCTCTGACCATCTCCTGTATCATGTCCTCAGTCTCTGACCATCTCCTGTACTATGTCTGCAGTCTCTGACCATCTCCTGTATCATGTCTGCAGTCTCTGACCATCTCCTGTATCATGTCTGCAGTCTCTGACCATCTCCTGTATCATGTCCTCAGTCTCTGACCATCTCCTGTACTATGTCTGCAGTCTCTGACCATCTCCTGTATCATGTCTGCAGTCTCTGACCATCTCCTGTATCATGTCCTCAGTCTCTGACCATCTCCTGTACTATGTCTGCAGTCTCTGACCATCTCCTGTATCATGTCTGCAGTCTCTGACCATCTCCTGTATCATGTCTGCAGTCTCTGACCATCTCCTGTATCATGTCCTCAGTCTCTGACCATCTCCTGTATCATGTCTGCAGTCTCTGACCATCTCCTGTATCATGTCTGCAGTCTCTGACCATCTCCTGTATCATGTCTGCAGTCTCTGACCATCTCCTGTATCATGTCTGCAGTCTCTGACCATCTCCTGTACTACGTCTGTAGTCTCTGACCATCTCCTGTATCATGTCCTCAGTCTTTGACCATCTCCTGTATCATGTCCATAGTCTCTGACCATCTACTGTATCATGTCTGCAGTCTCTGACCATCTCTTGTATCATTTCTGCAGTCTCTGAGCATCTCCTGTATCACGTCTGCAGTCTCTGACCATCTCCTGTATCATGTCTGCAGTCTCTGACCATCTCCTGTATCATGTCTGCAGTCTCTGACCATCTCTTGTATCATGTCTGCAGTCTCTGACCATCTCTTGTACTATGTCTGCAGTCTCTGACCATCTCTTGTATCATTTCTGCAGTCTCTGAGCATCTCCTGTATCATGTCTGCAGTCTCTGACCATCTCCTGTATCATGTCTGCAGTCTCTGACCATCTCTTGTATCATGTCTGCAGTCTCTGACCATCTCTTGTACTATGTCTGCAGTCTCTGACCATCTCCTGTATCATGTCCATAGTCTCTGACCATCTACTGTATCATGTCTGCAGTCTCTGACCATCTCCTGTATCATGTCTGCAGTCTCTGACCATCTACTGTATCATGTCTGCAGCCTCTGACCATCTCCTGTATCATGTCTGCAGTCTCTGACCATCTCCTGTATCCTGTCTGTAGTCTCTGACCATCTCCCGTATCATGTCTGCAGTCTCTGACCATCTCCTGTATCATGTCTGCAATCTCTGACCATCTCCTGTATCATGTCTGCAATCTCTGACCATCTCTTGTATCATGTCTGCAGTCTCTGACCATCTCCTGTATCATGTCTGCAGTCTCTGACCATCTCCTGTATCATGTCTGCAATCTCTGACCATCTCCTGTATCACGTCTGCAGTCTCTGACCATCTCCTGTATCACGTCTGCAGTCTCTGACCATCTCCTGTATCATGTCTGCAGTCTCTGAATATCTCCTTTAGCAAGTCTCCAATCTCTTACTCAAACGTAAACACATTGCTAATATTAGCTATCTATTTATGCTGAAGGCAGGACTGTGCAGGGGAGGCAGAGACTGCAAAAGGGGGAACTGTGATTAGAGAGACGGAGGGCAGACTGCAAGGGGCACTGTGATGGGGGGCTGTGAAATTTGTGCAAAAAATATTCTTGAAAACATTACATTTTTTTGTGGGTGTTTTTACATTTTAAAGTCGGGGGGGGGGGTGCCAGATATAGGATCCGCCCCGGGTGCCAAATGCTCTAGGTACGCCACTGGCGCCGGTTCACACTACCGCGACGCTACTTTAGGTGGCGACCTCCGAGGTCGCGGTGCGAGCAGCGCGCCGCGACCTCGGAGCGGCCGCCACGGACTTCATAACATTGAAGTCTATGGCGGTCGCCTCCTGGTCGCCCCAAAGAAGCTCCGGACCCTTTTTCTAGGTCGGAGCGACTTGTGTCGCTACTATTAGAACGGGTCCGTAGCTTCCCTATGGGAGGCGACCTGTGGCGACCTGTGAGGCGACCAGGTCGCCTCACAGGTCGCCCTAGTGTGAACCGGCACTTACCGTAATCTGGTCTATAAATGGAAAGAGATAAAAGTAGATAGTAACTTACAATCCAGATCCTCCTCCATTGAAAGGGAAAACTTTACACAACAGCATTTACCACCATCTACACCCCTAGAGGAAACAGAATTAAGAACCCCACCCTCTAGACCCAGAGGTGAACCTAAATCACAAAGAACACCACATTATCAAAAAGAACCTGGCCAAATTAGGCACTCCACAAATAAGTATAATGTGACGACACACAATTCTTACCAACCCCTAGAGGATACCCAAGATCAATATTATACACCAGACCGCCCCTACACATGGGATTTTCCCATATGGGAGAACAGAGAACCCCCTGCTTGGAACCCACCAAGAAATTGGGAACCCTATTATTACCTTCCCCACAGAGAGAACAGAGGGTGGAATCGCCCTTACAACGGAAGAGGACGCAGGGGAAGGGGAAATTATTGGCAACCCCCACCTCCACCTCCCCAACACCATCGCCCTCACTACCAGCCCACACAACCAGAAAAAGAGGGGGCGAGAAACGAAGAGGCTGCAGAGGGAGTAGGGGTAAAAAGGAAAACAAACCAATAGGACAAGGGAATTTCAATCTAAGTGGACTTACCTTCTCGGATAAAGAAATGGCGTTACTTGATATGGGTCTAAAATATGCCCCAGATCAGAAACTAGACCCTTTTAATGTTTATGTGGACACTCAAAAATTTGTTAGAAAGATAAATATAAAGAAACATTTTATTGGAAAAAATGACCGCCCCTTGGAAAGAGAGATAGAACAGGAAGTTTTTTTTTACATACTGGACTCCGCAACCAATCCACTTTTAATCCTAAGTGCACCAATAACCAGTTTACTGAATCTTTTAAATCACTAGTGGAACAGGATCTCAAGAAGATAAAAAAGAAATGGCATCAACCTAAACAAAATATAATCACAGGGATACAAGAACTTGAAGAAAGAAGAAACATGGTCATTCGTCCAGCAGACAAAGGGGAGGGGGGGCATTGTGATCCTGAAAAAGGAAGATTATTATGAAGAATTAAATAAACTTGTACATGATGAAGAAACTTACATAAAATTGAAGAATAATCCCTTGACCAAATACAGAAACAGACTTAAAAAGCATTTGAATAAGGCACACAAAAAGGTATATTGAATAACAAAGAATTCAAATATCTTCTCCCAGAGGCACCAAGGCTGCCAATTATATACCAACTTCCAAAGATACACTAGAATGCTGAAAAACCACCCAGACGACCAATAATTAGCGGAATAAATTCCCTTTTTTCTCGGTTAGGCGAGTATCTCGACTCTTACCTTCAACCCATGGTGGAAACGTATCCATCACACTTGAAGGACCCCACCACAAAGTTCTTTCAATGTTATTTCCTCTCCATACATGCTGCTAGGCAACAGAGGACGCTTCATACATGCAGACTTCCTGGTTTGGGATCAGTGAGGGGCGGCGATTACCATATTTAAGGTCCCGAGTCAGGGTGCTGCTCCACCTCTGAAGACGTCATACGCACTGACGAAATGCGCGTAAGGTGGAACGCACGCTGTACACGTCACGGGAGCCAGGGTGGAACGCAAGCAGGTACTCACCGCTCTCCACTCGTAGGCACCATTTTGGCTGATGTTTCTCCCGATTTATTATGATTTTTATGCACTGTGAACCCGCAAACTTTATTAAAGAATATTTTAACGGTACTGCACTATCTGGAGCTTTTTTTACTCTCTGCCCTGATCGGACCCTGAGGATCCAGGCCATCCAGGAGAGGGATTCCGGATCGTTACGGGACAGATGTCTTGTACAAGTCACATGTCATCAAGGCCTACTGCTGTTTGTCAAACTCGGCCAATGGGTGTTAGCAGCACGTACATTGCATCTAGGCTGCCCAACCTGCCTGCTAAATCACATTGACATATCCCATGCTTATGGAAACCTTGGTTTTCAAGGACAACTTTTTCCAGGGTCTGGCCTTTCCCTCGCCCTGCAAACATAGAAAATCCTTACCTCCAATGCTCAAGGAGCTAGAAAAGAAAGCAAATTCCGCTGCTTTGGCCTTTGTGTCTTTTTGCTCTTTCCAACATGGGTTCGGCCCAGGTAGACCACAGAGTGCCTTGCCACATTCAGGAGCCTTGCGTCCCGGGAGGTTCAAGGTTTGAGGCTCTTCCTCTTCGGACTATGGCCATTACTGTGCCCTCGTGTGTGTGTTTTTTTGTGCTGTGATTTCATGGTTTACTTTTTTTGATTATAGGGTTCATCAAGCACCACACTGAGCAGCTCCAAAAAAAAAAAAAAAAAAACCTCACATTTAGGAATATATCACTAAATAGCCCTAAAGTATATATTTGTTGTGGTGGCTGCATTGGTTTAATTTTGGGATATTGGTCCTAAAATTTTATCCTAAATTCTTAAAGGTGTGAGGGATACTGGATTGGTGTAGGACAGTGGTGGCGAACCTTGGCACCCCAGATGTTTTGGAATTACATGATGCGCAACTACACTGCAGAGTGCATGAGCATCATGGGAAATGTAGTTCCAAAACATCTGGGTTGCCAAGGTTCACCACCACTGGTGTAGGATCTTACTGTGGTCAGCTACAGGGGAATTATCCAGTAGCTTTTTTTCATTGGTGAAATATACAGTAGGGATAATGTACTGACTTTTTCATCACTTACTCCTGACTTCTGCATCACCTACTCCTGACTTCTTCATTAATTACTCTTGGCTTCTGCGTCATTTACTCCAAACCCCTGAGATCTGCATCACTTACTCCTGACTTCTTCATCACTTACTCCTGACTTCTGCGTCACTTACTCCTGACCCCTGAACTCTGCATCACTTACTCCTGACCCCTGAACTCTGCATCACTTACTCTTAACTTCTGTGTCACTTACTCCAAATCCCTGAACCCTGCATCATTTACTGCTGACTTCTGCGTCACTTACTCCAAACCCCTAAACTCTGAATCACTTACTCCTGACTTCTTCATCACTTACTCCAGACTTCTGCGTCACTTACTCTTGACTTCTGTGTCGCTTACCCCAAACCCCTGAACTCTGCATCACTTACTCCTGACTTCTGCGTCACTTACTATTGACTTCTGCGTCACTTACTCCAAACCCCTTAACTCTGCATCACTTACTCCTGACTTCTGCATCACTTACTCCTGACTTCTTCATCATTTACTCCTGACTTCTGCGTGACTTACTCCAAACCCCTGAACTCTTCATCACTTACTCCTGATTTCGGTGTCACATACTCCTGACTTCTGTGTCGCTTACCCCAAACCTCTGAACTCTGCAGCACTTACTCCTGACTTCTGCGTCACTTACTCTTGACTTCTGCGACAGGGCCCGACTGGCCTACCGGGATACCTAGAAATTTCCCAGTAGTCCCGCAAGTCCCCCTGACCTGGGGCTGAACGATAGTGGCACCTGTAAAAAAATGGCTGCTGCCGGCCCGACATGTACACTGCGCATGCGCTGCCACTGCTGCTCGGGAAAGCCCATACACACTCGACTTTTCAGATGGTGCATGCGCAGTGACGTGATTTTCAAATATAAGATGCCCTTATCGATGGCACTGCAGCCCCTGCATCTCCTGTACCATGCCTGCAGCCCTGCATCTCCTGTACCATACCCACATTCCCTGCATCTCCTGCACCATGCCCGCATCCTCTGCATCTCCTTGTAATGTTCCGGTACCTTTGGTACCCTAAATTACACTTTCCACAAGTGTATGCGCCCTACCATTTACTTTTGGAAAGGTGCGCATACACCTTTAAGACTGGAGCTGTCATCACTCAGCGCCGGACTAGATGGCTATTTAAGGCGTCGGTTCTCACTCACATGTGTTCGTTCAAACACCCTTATCTGGATGCTAACCTTGCTTGAAGCTTCCATGCTTGCAAGCTTACTTCGCTGACGGAACCTCGCTGCGCTGATCCCTGTATCCCGCTACTGGATCATCTGCCTCTCCTGAACCACCCTGTATCGCTAATAGTGCTAAGTACCCCGCAGGGGAATTCTCTATAAACTTATACTAAGCTTACACTATCTAGCTCTGCATAGTAGAGACTGTTTATCACATCTGCATAAACTAGATTGCTAGCTCTTGAGACTACTGCTACTTTTCTGCACTGGGTTGATCTCTTTTGTATGTCCACCTGCTATTCTATCATCTGCTATCATACAACATTGCTAAACCTTCCTGCATCCATCTGCTACTGTCTCACCTTCAAGTGTCTATCACCTACCACTTCCACTCAACCTATCCCTCAACCTTCATCATTGTGTTACCACATATATAAAGTCACTCTAGGAACCAGCTTGCTAATTGTGTGTATTTACTGGCTGAAATAAGACCTTCCACACATGATGAGTCATTGAGGTTGGGAATGGTATCTCAGCATATCTCTTACATGACTACTGACGTGGAACTATTTCTGCAGCTGAAAATCCACACCATATAAGAAACGCAGGAGCGTTACACTCCTGCACCATGCCCACATCCTCTGCATCTCCTGCCCCACACCCGCAGCCTCTGCATCTCCTGCACCATTCCCGCAGCCTCTGCATCTCCTGCACCATTCCCGCAGCCTCTGCATCTCCTGCACCATTCCCGCAGCCTCTGCATCTCCTGCAACATTCCCGCAGCCTCTGCATCTCCTGCACCATGCCCACATCCTCTGCATCTCCTGTACCATGCCCACAGCCTCTGCATTTCCTGTGCCATTCCCGCAGTCTCTGCATCTCCTGTACCATGTCCGCACTTTTACCACTTTTAACCGGAATTTTCTCTTATATATATATAAAGCCTGATGTGCTTTCATATCTCTCTTATCTATATATCACTCTATATTCTATTACTCTTATTATATTATATTATATTATATTATATTATATTATATTATATTTATATATTATATTATATTTATATATTATATTATTATTATTATTATATTATTATATTATATACTCTTATCTACATATCACTCTTCAAATTTGCTTTAAAATGCAAAGTTCTCCCTTTTATGAAGAAGAAAATAATGACGTTATGCTGTTGGGCCGGTATAATAATGCTATGGGGCTGGTATGAAATTATTTCCAGGGCTGAATTTTATTCCCACTTCAGCCCTGGTACTGTCTCACCTTCAAGTGTCTATCACCTACCACTTCCACTCAACCTATCCCTCAACCTTCATCATTGTGTTACCACATATATAAAGTCACTCTAGGAACCAGCTTGCTAATTGTGTGTATTTACTGGCTGAAATAAGACCTTCCACACATGATGAGTCATTGAGGTTGGGAATGGTATCTCAGCATATCTCTTACATGACTACTGACGTGGAACTATTTCTGCAGCTGAAAATCCACACCATATAAGAAACGCAGGAGCGTTACAGATTGAACGAACCCAAAAATGGATTCAGCAGAAATAACCACTCAGGTGACACAATTAAAACAGCAAGTATCTGCGTTAATACACGCACTTGCTGAATTAAAAGAAGACAATCGGGCTCTGTCGCAGCAGGTAATTAGACTGACACAACTTACCTCTGCTCAGTCCCCTGAACCCAAGATAAATCCCCCTTTGGTATTTACAGGCGATCGCAAAAAATTTCGCGAATTTAAAAACGCATGTGAGTTACTTTTTTTGCTAAAACCTCGTACCTACCTTACTGATCACATTAAGGTTTGTACTATTATTTCTTACCTATCAAGCGATCCTCGAGCCTGGGCAGATTCTCTTTTTGAGAAAAACGACCAGCTTCTCAACTCCTATGCCTTGTTCCTGGCAGAGCTCACTAGCCTATATGATGACCCCAATAGGCAGAGTACTGCTGATCTTCAGTTAAGATCCTTGAAACAAGGAAGGAGGCCTGTGGAAGACTTTGTCGCAGAGTTCAAGAGATGGACCCTTGATTCAGAATGGAATGATGCATCTCTGAAAACCCAATTTAGGCTTGGCCTATCAGAAGCCGTTAAGGACGAGCTCGCCCGAGCGGATCTGCCAAAAACCCTGGATGCACTAATACAACTCAGTATTACCATAGATAGAAGACTACGAGAAAGAAAGGCTGAAAAGATGGGAATGCCATTATCCGTTTCCTCTCGGATTCCGGCCGTTGACCCCGTTCCTATGGAGATAGGAACCATACGCCCACCGCTATCAACTATGGAAAAAGCCAAAAGACGAAATGAAAATCTCTGCTTGTACTGTGCATCCCCGGATCACAAGATAAATGTCTGTCCCCTAGTCAACAAAAAGTAGGGTGAGTGTTCACATGTCTCCCTAGGAGGATTGACAACTTCATTCACTAACCCCTACATTTCTGTTTTTTTGACATTACAGTGGGACCAGAACAGGATTACTACTAAGGCCATGATTGACACAGGATCTTGTGGAAATTATATGGATATATGTTTTGCTGCTTTAAATAAAATTCCTATTATTTCTAAACTCAAACCTGTCTCAGTGAGTCTTATTACCGGTGTTCCGTTATCCTCTGGTCCGATCACCGATCAGACACGGGCACTTCTGGTCACTATTAACGAGTCTCATAGGGAGACTTCTACCTTCGATTTAATACCATCACCCCACTTTCCCATTGTGTTGGGACTTCCCTGGTTGCACACACACCAACCAACCATAGATTGGAAGAAACGGTCCTTGACCTTCCCTTCTTGTTATTGCGAGGAAACGTGTAACCTCCCGTTTTCCGGGAAGATTCTGTCTGTGGTGACAGATGAGATTGCACCACTATGTTATCAGGATCTTTCTGAGGTTTTTCTTGAGAAAAATGCTCAAGCATTACCTCCTCATCGAGACTATGATTGTAGCATTGATCTACTCCCAAATAGCAAATTGCCGTTCGGTCATGTTTATCCTCTTTCACAGGATGAACTTTCCCATCTCAAAACCTATTTGGATGAGAACTTGGAAAAAGGTTTTATTAGACCTTCCACTTCTTCCACAGCAGCAGGACTCTTTTTTGTTCGCAATAAAGATTCAAGTCTCAGACCTATCATCGACTACAGGAAATTGAATGCTATCACAATAAAAGATCGCTATCCTCTACCGCTTATCCCTGAGCTCATTGAGCAGGTGCGTGGAGCTACCTATTTTTCAAAATTAGACCTGAAAGGAGCATACAATCTCATTCGAATCCGTGATGGACACGAGTGGAAGACTGCGTTCAGAACTAGATACGGATTGTTCGAATATCTTGTGATGCCATTCGGCCTATGCAATGCCCCTGCAGTTTTCCAACGATTTATAAACGATATTTTTAAAGACTTACTAGATGTCTGTGTTGTGGTATATCTGGACGATATACTTATATATTCACGGACCCTGTCTGAACACATAAGACATGTAAGACTTGTATTATCGAGATTGCTTGCACATAACCTTTATGTGAAACTGAAGAAATGCTTGTTCCATAAAGAAGAGGTACTCTTTCTAGGCTACATCATATCCAAAACAGGAATCGAGATGGACATGAGTAAAATATCCTGCATTCAGGATTGGCCTACACCAACTACACGCAAGGCGCTACAGCGATTCCTGGGATTTTCAAATTTCTACAGGAAGTTCATAAAAAACTTTTCTGCTATTGTGAGACCCCTCACACAGCTCACTAGCATAAAAATACCATTTAAATGGTCAGAAGAAGCAAATAAGGCTTTCCACTTGTTAAAGACAAGGTTTACTTCCGCTCCCATATTACGCCATCCAGACCCATCCCTCCAATACATTCTGGAGGTAGATGCGTCAAACATGGCAGTAGGAGCAATACTCTCCCAACGACCAACCCACACTTCACCACTTCATCCAGTCGCTTTTTTTCTAAATCCCTGAGCAGTCCCGAGATAAATTACCCCGTGGGTGAAAAGGAACTGCTTGCTATAAAATTGGCTCTGGAGAATTGGCGACATTTACTCGAAGGCACCCAATTACCAATAATTATATACACGGACCATAAAAACCTCCAATATCTTCAGACTAGCAAAACTCTCTCGCATCGACAGGTACGATGGTCACTATTCTTTCTAAGGTTTAACTTCCTAGTGACCTACACACCTGCAGATAAGAACAAAAAGGCGGATGCACTATCACGACTAACTGAAGAAAACTACTTTGAAATTCCTTCCGTTCCTATAATACCTCACAAACGCATTATTGGAGTTGTCCGTTCCTTGAAGGAAGAGGTTCTGCATGGTATAAGTTTGGATTCACCCCCACCACAACTAAATACTGATGCAGAGGGCTTCCTCTACTATAACGACAAACTTTACATACCACCTACCCTACGCACCAAGATCTTGGAATTATCGCATGATGTGCCTATGGCAGGACATATGGGTATGACAAAGACTCTTAATCTGATTACCAGGCAATTCTGGTGGCCTGACATGAAAACATCTATACAAAAATTCGTCTCTTCATGCAATGTCTGTGCCAGGTCCAAAATTGACACTACGAGACCATCCGGTCTACTATGCAATCTACCAATACCCCAAACTCCATGGGAGGTTCTGTCATTGGACTTCATCGTAGAATTGCCTCCTTCCAAAGGATTTAATACCATCTTGGTGTCAGTGGACCATCTGACAAAGATGGCACATTTCATTGCTATTCGCAGACTACCTTCGTCCAAACAAACGGCAGAACTCCTGATGAAACATGTCTTCAGATTACATGGTATCCCAAAAACTCTTTTGTCTGACCGTGGATCCCAATTTATTTCTAAATTCTGGCAAGAACTATGTCACATACTACGGATTGAGCGGAAGCTCACTTCTCCTTACCATCCGCAGACCAACGGACAGACTGAAAGAGTCAACCAATGCATCGAGCAGTATTTACGTTGTTACACTTCTTACCAACAGGATGATTGGTTGGATCTTCTCCCCCTGGTAGAATTTGCCTACAACAACGCAACTCACAGTACAACCAAGCAGAGTCCGTTCTACTTGAACTATGGGTTCCATCCCTCTATTCTCCCTCCACGCATCCTTCCTTCAAATAACCCAGTAGCCTCAGACTATCTTTCCCAAATAAAGGATTGTCTGAGTTTACTAAATACTACCATTGCACACGCTCACAGTCAACAAAAGAAGTACTATGATCTTCGTAGAAGACCTTCTCCACAGTATACTATCGGGGACCTCATTTGGCTCTCAACAAAAAACTTGAGACTGAAGATCCCTAGCAAAAAGCTTGGACCTCTGTTCTTGGGACCTTTCCCAATCAAGAAACTTATTGGAAAAGCTGCAGTGCAGCTTACATTGCCAATGGACCTAAAAATCCATCCCATTTTCCATGTGTCGCTACTAAAACCCCATGTTCCGGACCAAGGAATAAGGCCTAATATTCCACCTCCCCCTCCTGTACAAGTTGAAGGTGGAGAAGAATACGAGATAAAAGAGATTCTGGATTCTCGTATCTACAGAAGAAGACTTCGGTACTTGGTTAGATGGAAGAACTATGGGCCCCAAGACGACACCTGGCTAACCACCTCTGACATACATGCCCCTAGATTAATCCGAAATTTTCATGCGAGATACCCAGACAAACCAGCTCCAGAGGCCTTCAGGAGCAGGCCTTAAGGGGGGGTATTGTAATGTTCCGGTACCTTTGGTACCCTAAATTACACTTTCCACAAGTGTATGCGCCCTACCATTTACTTTTGGAAAGGTGCGCATACACCTTTAAGACTGGAGCTGTCATCACTCAGCGCCGGACTAGATGGCTATTTAAGGCGTCGGTTCTCACTCACATGTGTTCGTTCAAACACCCTTATCTGGATGCTAACCTTGCTTGAAGCTTCCATGCTTGCAAGCTTACTTCGCTGACGGAACCTCGCTGCGCTGATCCCTGTATCCCGCTACTGGATCATCCGCCTCTCCTGAACCACCCTTCGGCTGTATCGCTAATAGTGCTAAGTACCCCGCAGGGGAATTCTCTATAAACTTATACTAAGCTTACACTATCTAGCTCTGCATAGTAGAGACTGTTTATCACATCTGCATAAACTAGATTGCTAGCTCTTGAGACTACTGCTACTTTTCTGCACTGGGTTGATCTCTTTTGTATGTCCACCTGCTATTCTATCATCTGCTATCATACAACATTGCTAAACCTTCCTGCATCCATCTGCTACTGTCTCACCTTCAAGTGTCTATCACCTACCACTTCCACTCAACCTATCCCTCAACCTTCATCGTTGTGTTACCACATATATAAAGTCACTCTAGGAACCAGCTTGCTAATTGTGTGTATTTACTGGCTGAAATAAGACCTTCCACACATGATGAGTCATTGAGGTTGGGAATGGTATCTCAGCATATCTCTTACATGACTACTGACGTGGAACTATTTCTGCAGCTGAAAATCCACACCATATAAGAAACGCAGGAGCGTTACACTCCTGCACCATGCCCGCATCCTCTGCATCTCCTGCCCCACACCCGCAGCCTCTGCATCTCCTGCACCATTCCCGCAGCCTCTGCATCTCCTGTACCATGCCCACAGCCTCTGCATTTCCTGTGCCATTCCCGCAGTCTCTGCATCTCCTGTACCATGTCCGCACTTTTACCACTTTTAACCGGAATTTTCTCTTATATATATATATAAAGCCTGATGTGCTTTCATATCTCTCTTATCTATATATCACTCTATATGCTATTACTCTTATTATATTATATTATATTATATTATATTATATTATATTATATTATATTTATATATTATATTATATTTATATATTATATTATTATTATTATTATATTATTATATTATATACTCTTATCTACATATCACTCTTCAAATTTGCTTTAAAATGCAAAGTTCTCCCTTTTATGAAGAAGAAAATAATGACGTTATGCTGTTGGGCCGGTATAATAATGCTATGGGGCTGGTATGAAATTATTTCCAGGGCTGAATTTTATTCCCACTTTAGCCCTGGTAGGGAGGAGAACCAAGGGACAATGCTCGGAGGTGGGTAGGGGGCGGAGACTTGAAAGGGGGAGCTCCTGCACCTATTCTCTGAGAAAACCCCCGATTGTAACTGTACTGTCTGCCTTTTTTTTGCAAAGCACTTCACAAACTGTTGGCAATATATAAATCCTGTATAATAATAATAATAATAATAATAATAATAATAATAATAATAATAATAATATTAGGAATTTGGTCATGTGGTCGTTGTTGAAATGGGAAATCAGCCAATCTGAACTCTGATCTTCCTCTTTAGTAGCAATCAGATTGCCAAACATTCAGGTTTTCGTAAATGATACTTTGTAATCAATCTAATAATCAATCATTTTTTTTAAATGATTTTATAAGTCATATTACAGACCAATCAATCCACTGCTGGTCTGCTTGTGTCACGTCTGACTCTGCATCAGTGGCGTAGCGTGGGGGGTGCAGGGGGGGCCGGCCGCACCGGGCGCAACATCTGGGGGGGGGGGCGCATCCTCAGTGTCACTCTGTCTGTGACTCTGACACAGGGCTCGAGTCCTGCAGGAACACATGGGAACGACGTTCCTCCTCTTTTTCTGCAGCAGGAACGCCGTTCCCATTAGCAGCCGCGTCCTGCAGGCAGAGCCAGTGCCCGGAGAAGCCAGAGAAGTTAGGTTTCCTCGTAGCTTTTGTGGGATGTTTGATGTCCCACACTCTAATCTCTGCTCTGTAGTCTGTATGGCACCCAGCATCTGCCTCCCCCAGCTGCCTTTTACACTGTAGCAGACTGAACCCGCCCCCTCCTCCCTCGGACAGTACAGACAGGAAGAGCTTGGGAGGAGAAGAGCGCTGTGCATGTTCTGTGCGGATCTCAGGTCTGTGATTATTACAGAGCAGACACACACACACTATACATGACACTTGCAGGGGGGGGGGGGGTTCAGAGGGATTTGCATTGGAAGATAAAACTCAAGGAAGGAGAGTGAGGGAGTGAGGGAGACAAGCTAAAAATGAATACTTGCAGGGAATGAGGGGGGTTCTAAGTTCTAACAGGATACTGTATGTCCTTGAGGGGATTTGGAAGAAGGGATGACTTGTGCTGGGGGAGGGGGGTTGGATATGAAATCAGTCCACCCCCATCCCCCCCACCCCCGGCACAAGTCATCTCTCCTTCCAAAGCCCACCTAGGACATACAGTATCCTGTTGTTAACCCCCCCCCCCCCCCAAAATCAATGAGATGCTGGCTGCTAAACAGCTGATAGAGATGTAGGGCAATCGTCCAGGTGCCCACATTAGTACCCCCCTGCCAGGCAAGTCCAAGTCAGTGGAGCCAGGTAGGGGGCACTGATATAAAGGTTTCCCCATATATCAGGACCCACCCCTTCCTTAGTGCATTCACTCTGCTGAAGGTGGTCTCTGGTGACCAGAGTCCTCCCTACATCAGAGTTATTGGCATTCCCCTTTACATTAGTCTGCAGGAGTCCCCTTATAGTGCAAGGGGGAACTCTGTGGACGCTGATGTTAAGGGGAGCTCTGATGTAAAGGGCAATGCTGCAGACCCTAATGTAAGTGTGAACTCTGATGCAAAGGTGAACGCTGTGGACTCTGATATAAGGTGGTCTCTGGTCACCAGAGCCCCTCCCTTATATCAGAGTTCTCCTTTAGAGCATGATCTGCAGAATTCCCCTTTATGCCAGAGTTCCCTTGCACTGTAAGGGGGAATTCTGCTGACTCTGATGCAAGGAGGGACTCCGTGCTGGCGGGGTTATATTAATCTGACCTTCATGTAAATGGAGAAATATGGCTTTTGACTTTAACACATTGCTTATAGCACTATCTACTATGTTTATAGTTTAAATATTGATATTTGTACTGTTTAGCACAGAATACTGGCATTTTAGGTACTTTTTTGCAATGTCAGTTGGGGGGAGGGGGATCTTGGGTGAGTTCCCACACTTTTTTTCCCAGGACTTGACCCCTGCTCTGACATACACAGTTCACACACTGTCTGCGGCTGCCTCCATCTTTAGGCTGGGAGATGTCCAGCGCGGCCGCCCTATGGCTGAAAATGGCGGGTCGGGGCTGGACTGTGCCTCATCTGTGCATTGGTGTAGGGTGGGGTAGCGTTGAAAGCCAAGCCCTGCCTATGCCGCCTCTCTTCACTGCTCTGTCAGTTTAGCAGCTAGTGAGTCAGCAGCCTGGCTGCCTGGTCCGAGACCCGCTTCCTGATTGGCCGAAAGGCGAACGCATGTCATTGAAAGGGGGCACGCTGGTCATTCTGCATTGAAAGGGGGCACGCTGGTCATTCTGCATTGAAAGGGGGCACGCTGTTCATTCTGCATTGAAAGGGGGCACGCTGGTCATTCTGCATTGAAAGGGGGCACGCTGGTCTCTCTGCATTGAAAGGGGGCACGCTGGTCATTCTGCATTGAAAGGGGGCACGCTGGTCTCTCTGCATTGAAAAGGGGCACGCTGGTCCTTCTGCATTGAAAGGGGGCACGCTGGTCTCTCTGCATTGAAAAGGGGCACGCTGGTCCTTCTGCATTGAAAGGGGGAACGCTGGTCATTCTTCATTTAAAGGGGGCACGCTGGTCATTCTGCATTGAAAGGGGGCACGCTGGTCATTCTGCATTGAAAGGGGGCACGCTGGTCATTCTGCATTGAAAAGGGGCACGCTGGTCCTTCTGCATTGAAAGGGGGAACGCTGGTCATTCTTCAATTAAAGGGGGCACGCTGGTCATTCTGCATTGAAAGGGGGCATGCTGGTCATTCTGCATTGAAAGGGGGAACGCTGGTCATTCTTCATTTAAAGGGGGCACGCTGGTCATTCTGCATTGAAAGGGGGCACGCTGGTCATTCTGCATTGAAAGGGGGCACGCTGGTCATTCTGCACTGAAAGGTGGCACGCTGGTCTCTCTACATTGAAAGGGTGCACGCTGGTCTCTCTACATTGAATGAGGGCACGCTGGTCATTCTGCATTGAAGGGGGGCACACTGGTCTCTCTGCATTGAAAGGGGGTACGCTGGTCTCTCTGCATTGAAAGGGGGCACGCTGGTCATTCAAACTTGTATTTAGATGCATTTTACTTTAATTACATCAGTATTTTCATAACAAACAATACATGTGCTTAGGGGGTAGGGGTTTCTTTAACTAATCTAGTGGAAGAGACTCGAGTGCTAAAATCCCGCGGGTTAGGGGGCGCAAATTACTTGCCTTGCCCCGGGTGCTGACAATCCACGCTACGCCACTGCTCTGCATTTGCTGTTCTTCTTCAAAAATGAAATTTTTTATATAGAGAATTGTATTCTGTATCTGTAGAGTGTCATGACTTATGCAAATGTATTTGTAAGCTATCTCATATATTCCAAAAACATAATATAAGTGTAATATAGTAATAAAGACAATTTTTCAAAAGCTTTGAGTGTATTTTTTATTTATTTTTTTTTGTTTCATCCCTTTTTTTATTGAAAACTCGCAAGAAAAGGAAATACAAAGGTGCACAAAAATGGACTAAAACAAAGTACAGAGCGACAATCTTTAACTACCTGACTTACGGAAGGTTTTACTCTCTTCATGACCAGGGAAATGTTTGCTATTTGGCACAGCGCTACTTTAACTGGTAATTGCACGGTCATGCAACACTGTATGCAAACTGAATTTATATCTTTTTTTCGCACACAAAAAAAAGCTTATTTTTTATCATCACTGGGATTTTTTTATTTTATTTTGTTGCTTTATAAATAGAAAAAGACCAAAATTGTTAAAAAAAAAAAATATTTTCTACTTTCTGTTATAAAACATATCCAGTAAAAAAAAAAAAATCACCTGTCTTCATAAATGTTGGCCTAAATGTATTTTGCTACATGTCTTTAGTTATATAACATATTATTGCTATTAAATGATCCCAATAAAAAAAAAAAAAACCTTATTTTTTCATAATTTTAGGCCAATATGTATTCTGCTACATATTTTTGGTAAATTAAAATGCCAGTGAGTGTATATCATTGGTTTACATGAAAGCTATGGCATCTACAAACTGACACTGATATATAACAAACAGAGCCATTTATCAGTTAATATCACATTTTTGTTTGCTTATTTTCGCCAACATCCCAGGGCCCAATACAGTTCATGTTTCCAGTAACCATTATGTCTAACATAAACTGCCTTTTGATAGAGTTTATAGTTACAGTATCTGACAAAAGTGAGTACACCCCTCACATTTCTGTAAATATTTTATTCTATCTTTTCATGTGACAACCATGGGCATCCGCAGAACTTTTTTCAGGGGGGGGGGGCATCATTTTAAGGTCACCCATGCTCCGCCCCTTTTTGACAATATCATGAAGGGGAGGGGCTTAGTCATGATCACATAAAGCGCAGGCAATGTACTCCTCCTGCTGCCTCTGGTCTGGTGCATAACCCACCAATATCCCATTCCCTAGGATTAATATCCTTCTCTTCAAATCAACATGTTGTGAGGTAGTGGCAGAACCCCTGACTGTGTCTTATCTTGCCATTGCCATTAGTTCTACATCTTCGAACAAACAATTAGACGTACTCTTCACTGCCACCGTTCAAGTGTGTCCCAACTCCCGCTGCTTCTGTCCTCTGCGAGCCGCAACTCCCCCCCCCCCCCCTCCTGACTGACATCAGCAGGGAATCCTGGCATGGGGAACACAGTAGGGCAAACAGTAGGGCATATCATGGAGCACACAATAGGGCATATCACAGGGCACACAGTAGGTCATGGGACACATCACTGGGCACACAGCAGGGCACACAATATGGCACATCATGCGCACACATCAGGTTATAATGGCACACAGCAGAGCATGGAGGAACACAGCAGGGCAAACAGTAGGGCATATCATGGAGCACACAGTCGGGCATATCACAGGGCACACAGTAGGTCATGGGACACATCACAGGGCACACAATATGGCACATCATGGGGCACACATCAGGGCATAAGGGCAAACAGCAGGGCGATGGAGACACACAGCAGGGAATGGGGGCACACAGAGCATTGGGGCAGACAGCAGGGCATGGGGGCAGACAGCAGGGCATGGGGGCACACATTAGAGCATTGGGGCAGACAGCAGGGCATGAGGGCACACAGCAGAGCATGGAGACACACAGCAGGGCATAGAGGCACACAGCAGGGCATAGAGGCACACAGCAGGGCATAGAGGTACACAGCAGGGCAATGGGGGCACACAGCAGGGTATGGGGGCACACAGCAGGGAATGGGGGCACACATTAGAGCATGGGGCAGACAGCAGGGCATGGGGGCACACGTCACAGTATGGGGGACATAGGGTGATGGGGGCACACAGCAAGGCAATAGGGGCACACATTACGGCATGGGGGCACACATTACGGCATGGGGGCACACATTACGGCATGGGGGCACACATCATGGCATGGGGGCACACATCACGGCATGGGGGCACACATTACGGCATTGGGGCACACATTACGGCATAGGGGCACACATCATGGCATGGGGGCACACATTATGGCATGTGGGTACACATCATGGCATGGGGGCTTACATCACTGCATGGGGGCACACATCACAGCATTGGGGCACACATCACCGCATGGGGGCTTACATCAGGGCAATGGGGACACACAGCATGGCAGTGGGGGCACACATCAGAGCAATGGGGCAATATCAGAGCATGGGGGCACACAGCTGGGCACATAGCAGGTCTCTGGACAGATAGAGGGACACGGGACACACATTAGAGCATGGGGGCACACAGTAGGGCATGGAGGCACACAGCAGGGCATGGGGGAACACAGCAGGGCATGGGGGAACACAGCAGGGCATGGAGGTACACAGCAGGGCAATGGGGCACACAGCAAGGCAAGTGGGAACACAGGAGGGTAATGGGGACTGACAGCAGGGTATGGGGGTACACATTAGAGCATGGGGGCACACATCACAGTATGGGGGCACATAGGGTGATGGGGGCACACAGCAGGGCAATGAGGGCACACATCAGAGCAATAGGCCAATATCAGAGCATGGGGGCACGCAGCAGTGCAATGGGGACACACAGCTGGGCACATAGCAGGTCACTGGGCAGATAGAGGGACACAGGACACCGGGCACACAGTAGCATACAGGCAGGCTGCGCTTTCCTCCATGCAGAATAGCGCGGGAAGCAGCTTTCATTAAACCTCTCATGCCACGCTCCTCCCCACTGCACCCTCCTCTCTTCTTGTTCCTCCGAGATGATGACCAATACAAGCACCTGGGGTGGATGGGAGGGAAGGAGGGGCCAGTGGGGAGGAGCTCATCACGAGAGATCTATTTACATTTACAGTTTACATTTCAGTCTTTTAGCAGGGACCAGATCTACCCATCGTCTAGCTGTGATTGACGAGCAGCTCGAAGTGAAAGCTGTCATGGGGCCCCCTACTGGCTCTGAATGGTCATTCCACACCTGCGGAAGAGAGAGAGAGGAGTGAGCCGGAGAATCACTTGGCGGTGATTAGCGCACCGGCCGCCGCACAGGCAGAAACACTGTGTGGATTAACACAGATATAATGGGGAAAGAAGCTGACATTCCAGGGGGGGGGGGCACTCGCCCCCCCTTGCCCTCTCTTGTGGACGCCCATGGTGACAACACTGAAGAAATGACACTTTGCTACAATGTAAAGTAGTGAGTGTACAGCTAGTATAACAGTGTAAATTTGCTGTCCCCTCAGAATAACTCAACACACAGCCATTAATGTCTAAACTGCTGGCAACAAAAGCGAGTACACCCCTAAGTGAAAATGTTAAAATTGGCCCCAATTAGCCACCCCCCCCGGTGTCATGTGACTCGTTAGTCAAAATTCTCAAAAAAATCGGCGCTATTCCTCTATCTTCCAATAATATAAAATTAAAACCAATATGCTAAAAATGACTCTGATGACTAAAATAAATAAATTCTATTTAAATCACCTCTTGTGTGATGATTAAACAAGTGCAAATAAATGGATGAGGTGCCAATAAATGAATCCGTATAATAAAATTGATATGGGAACAACTTCTGCGTATCTTTAAATGAATATCCAAAACTTCTGAAAATGTGAAAAATAAATATATGAATGAAAACCGTGATGAAGAAAAAATAAATGTATGAATCCTACAGTGAAAAAATGTGGAACGAAATCGTGATGTGATAAATAAATGTGTCAATGTATCTTCCTAATCCCAGAAAAAAATAGTGTCTGTGATGAATGATGTGAGACCGTGTTGAAAATAAATCTCACTGATGGGTGTATCAAAAATGTGCAACAAAAAGGTTACTAATAAAACAAAACAAATATATAAATAAATTGTCCCGATCAAATGCAATCTGTGTTAATGGGATAAGTGCACTCCTATGTGCAGAAAAAAAAACAATTCAACCAGTGTCCAAGAGAAATGAAAAACACAAAATGTCCCAATAAATCCAAAAATTTCTTGTGCAATTCTGTGTGCAATACAATCTTCCTACAAATTATCCAGCAGAGTAGAAATGCCGATCCTCGATAATTTAAAAGTGTGCAGTGGCCTCTTACCTCAAATGTTCGTATGTGTGACATCCAGTGCTGAGGTTCTCTTTGCTCTCGGTTCGCTCCAACAGGTTATTCCTCTCTCTTGAATGAATGGCTGACCTTCCTTGTACCGATTCAGATGGTAAAAAAGACGATCTACCGCTGCGGACTACTGCCGATTTACCTCATAAAAATGTGAAGGGGAGATCGCTCATGGTGTGGTAACATCAAAACTAAGTTTATTTAACCACTTAAGCCCCGGAGGATTTTCCTGCTAAAAGACCAGGGGGTATTTTGCGATTTGGCACTGCATGACTTTAACGGACAATTGCGCGGTCGTGCGACACTGTACCTAAACGAATTTGACGTCCTTTTTTTCCCACAAACAGAGCTTTCTTTTGGTGGTATTTGATCACCTGTGTGATTTTTTGATCACGCGCTATAAACAAAAAAAGAGCGTCAATTTTGCAAAAATAGCAATATTTTTCACATTTTTTTATATGAAATTCCCCCAAAAAAAATGTAAAAATCAAAATTTTTTAACATTTTTGGCCAATTTGTTTTATGCTACCTATGTTTGGTAAAAAAAATCGAAAAAAGCGTATTTTGATTGGTTTGCGCAAAAGTTATCGCGTTTACTAACAAAGGGAAAGATTTTTGTCATTTTTGTTGTTTTTTTTTTAAACGCGTAATGGCGGCGATCTGCGATTTTTTTTGCGGTACTGCGACATTGCGGCGGACAGATCGGACCCTTGACTGACATTTTTGACACTTTTGGGGTTACCAGTGACATTTCTACAGTAATCAGTGCTATACATATGCACTGTTACTGTAAAAATACACTGGCAGTGAAGGGGTTAACTTTATTTGGGAGGGAGGGGCTGTGTGTTTCCCTAGGGGCGTGATTCTTACTGTGATTGGCTGTGGCTCTAGCTGTAAGGACACTGATCAACGGATCTACATACTAGATCCGTGTAATCAGTGTCTTTACAGCGAGGAGAATGACAGGCAGCTTGTTTACACAAGCTGCCTGACATTCTCCCTCTTCCCCCGACGATCGCCGAGTGGCCGGCGGACATCGGGTCCGCTGGTCACACGCGCGGGGGGGTGCGTGACCGCGCGGGAGCGGGAGCGCGCCTCCGCGGGCGCGCGGGAGCTCCCCAGACCCTCCCAGGCTAGTGACGTTAATTAACGTCACTCTGCCTGGCAGGGGCTGACCGCCGCAGTAAATCTACTTGCGGCGGTCGGCAAGCAGTTAAGAAAAAATATTGCACTTACAGCACAACATTAAAAATGAATATGACACCGCTAACAAGCAGTCTACAAACAGACTTCCGGTCACGGCCGTTGACACGGAAGATACGTCACCCGGCTCCTCCCGACGCGTTGCGTCACTAGATCACGTGACTTTATCAAGGAATAGGAGCGTAGGTGACTAGTGCAGGTTCTTAAAGCATATGGTTACTATGGAGACTCACAGGCTTCTTACTATTAAAGCGGAGTTCCAGTCACAAAAACAATATTTTTTTTTTGTGCCACTCCGCTAGGTAGACCTCACCTGAAAAGGAATTTGATAGTTTTTTTTTTTTGTTTACTTACCTTGTAATTGAAGATCGAAGATACTCACCTCAGAGTACTTCCTCCCTCGGAGCCGCGGCTCCCCCCGCCACTTCCTGTCTCACTATGATTCCTGGGAGCTGAACGTCATAGCTCCCAGGAATCAATGCGACGGCACCGGCCCCGCTCGTCATTTCCGGGCGACTCCGCATTCCCCTGCTAAACAGCTTCTGGGCATGCCCAGAAGCTGTGGAGGAATGCGGCGCCGCACCGGAAGTGACGAGAGGGGCCGGTGCAGGCGCATTCTGGGACAAGAAGACGCGGAAGAAGACACAGAAGAGGACCGCGCCGGCTTCAGCTGCCCACAAGAGAGATGGAAACGCTGTGGAAGAAATTTTATAAGTAAGTATTTCTTCTAAAAGGTAAGTGCGAACCGGGACAGATCAGAGGCTATCCATTGTGGAATGTGCTAGCCCTGACTGTCCCGGGGGTATGTTTATTAAAAAATGACTTCTGTGCCCGGAACTCCGCTTTAACTGTTGCCATACCACTATTTGATCACTCGATATGCACAATATGATCTCTATTTGTAAGAGAGCGTAGTCCGCACAGAATACGTTTTGAAAAGGATAACCTTTACAAATAATAGGCTATAAATAAATTTTATAACTGACAAATGGTATAGTGAATCTGCTTGATGTGGAAACAGTAAGTGATATGCCTGATGAGTAAATAAATAGAACATATATATACAGTGGGTACGGAAAGTATTCAGACCCCCTTAAATTTTTCACTCTTTGTTATAATGAGACCAAAATAGAACTTTTTGGCCTTAATTCTAAGCGGTATGTGTGGAGAAAACCAGGCACTGCTCATCACCTGTCCAATACAGTCCCAACAGTGAAGCATGGTGGTGGCAGCATCATGCTGTGGGGGTGTTTTTCAGCTGCAGGGACAGGACGACTGGTTGCAATCGAGGGAAAGATGAATGCGGCCAAGTACAGGGATATCCTGGACAAAAACCTTCTCCAGAGTGCTCTGGACCTCAGACTGGGCCGAAGGTTTACCTTCCAACAAGACAATGACCCTAAGCACACAGCTAAAATAACGAAGGAGTGGCTTCACAACAACTCCGTGACTGTTCTTGAATGGCCCAGCCAGAGCCCTGACTTAAACCCAATTGAGCATCTCTGGAGAGACCTAAAAATGGCTGTCCACCAACGTTTACCATCCAACCTGACAGAACTGGAGAGGATCTGCAAGGAGGAATGGCAGAGGATCCCCAAATCCAGGTGTGAAAGACTTGTTGCATCTTTCCCAAAAAGACTCCTGGCTGTATTAGATCAAAAGGGGGCTTCTACTAAATACTGAGCAAAGGGTCTGAATACTTAGGACCATGTGATATTTCAGTTTTTCTTTTTTAATAAATCTGCAACAATGTCAACAATTCTGTGTTTTTCTGTTAGTATGGGGTGCTATGTGTACATTCATGAGGAAGAAGAATGAACTTAAATGATTTTAGCAAATGGCTGCAATATAACAAAGAGTGAAAAATTTAAGGGGGTCTGAATACTTTCCGTACCCACTGTATATATATACAATTGATGTTGTGAAACATAAATAAATGGCAGAAGAATATTGAAATACCTTAAAAACAATGTTTAAAACTCATAAATAGCTAATGAATATATGAGTATAAGAGAGATGGAGAGCATTTGTATGGTGTGATGTAAAATATAAAATATATATAAAATAAAAATTGACATATTCTAATAAATATCTGAGATTAAAAAAACTAAAAATCCATAAAATCATCATCTGTTAAAAAACCGGAATAAATGACTGGGATATAAATATAAATATAAACGTTAATAATTAGATATAAAGCAGTTTAAATCAAACTCGATGTTTAACCCTTGTGGGGCAAGACTCTGCATTTCAAAAATCCACCGAGATTCTGCTTGACTGAGAGAGATGATTTTATTACTCCCTCGCCAATGCGCTTTATATCTTTCGATCCCCCAGAATTTAAGTAATAATGGATCACTATTGTGCTTATCTGCAAAATGTTTGGAAACATTATGTTTTGGAAAAACCTTTTATGATATTTTGAGTATGCTCTCTTAAACGTTTCCATAGGGGTCTTTTCGTGCGTCCTATATATTGTAATTTGCACGGACATTCTAGCATGTAGACTACACCTTCATTTCTACATGATATAAATTCTTCTATTTTGTAGGTTCTTCCTGTAGTTGTGGAAATAAATTCTTCTCGTTTTTTCTTATTTCCATTGGTGTGTCTGCATGTGTAACATGATTTACATGGGTAGAACCCTTTTCCATCAAAGAAACTTAAAAATTTATTTTTTGGTTCTTCAACTATATTTTTTGCTATTTTATTCCGTAAAGTGGGGGCTCTCCTATATATAAATCTGGGGTGATCAGGTAATATTGATGATAATGTTTTATCTGCTTTTAAAATTTTCCAGTGTCTGCGGATGATTGACTCTATTTTCTTATGTTGCATGTTAAAATCTAAAATCACAGACAAGTTGGAATATGGTGTTTCCTGAGTGTCTTTTTTCTTTTTTGTTTCTAATAACTTTGTTCTCTCCATATTACCGACTTCTTTAATTTTTTCATTTATGTCTGCATTACTGTATCCTTTATCCACAAATCTTGATCCTAATATTTTAGCTTGATGTTCATAGTCTTCATTGCTGGTGCAGTTTCTCCTAATTCTTATGAGCTGGCCCTTTGGTATATTGATAAGCCATGATTTATGATGACAACTATTTAACGGTAGGTAACTAACTATTCCTATCAACCGGCTTGAAGTAGGTTTTTGTCGTGAAGGTAGTACCTTCATACCATATCTCTAGATCCAGAAAAGATATTTTATCATTTTTTATTTCCCAGGTTAAATTGATATTTTTATCGTTTTCAGCAAGGATCTAAGGCTCCGTTCACATCTAGGCGTTTTGGGGCGTTTTTGGGGCGTTTTTCTGCTCTAGGATCAGCTCTCAAAACGCCCAACAAGACAAATCCTATTCATTTCAATGGCCCCTGTTCACATCTGAGCGTTTTGACGCTGTATACAAAATGCCCAACGCTCAAAAAAGTACATGAGCTTCTTTTTGGGCAGATTACAGGCGTTTTCCATTGATCTCTATTCAATCTAAAAACGCCTGCACAAAAATCGCGGTAAAAATCGCGGTAAAATCGCGGTAAAAAACGCGCGAAAAACGCTACGCTCAGGTGTGAATGTAGCCTTAGTGAACTCAATCAGACTTTCTTGACTTCCAGCCCAAACGATTAACACATCATCAATAAATCGTTTGTAGAATAACAATTGGGCTGGTTTATCCTTGTAAATGGCCTTTTCTTCCCATTTGGCCATGTACAAATTTGCAATACTGGGTGTAAATTTCGGGCCCGTTGCAACACCGCACAATTGTTTGTAGTACTGGGAATTAAACCAAAAATAACTATGGTTTAAACAATAATCTATACACTGGGTGATATACTTTCTTTGTTTATAGTGTATATCACTCAAATTCTTCAATGCCCAATCCGCGGCTTTTATAGCCTCAGCGTGATCTATAATTGTGTAAAGACTAGTTACATCTGCCATAGCCAGAAATATTTCTTCTGTTCAAAGTTTTTTTATTAAGGCAGAAGGAATGTAGTACAAAACAATACCAATAGGTAATAGTGGTGCATAACAGATGAATACACGTCAAAATGACATAATGAACAGCAAGTAGTAGCATAACAATCAGGTTTAGGAATAGGAAAGAGGCAAGCTGGGCGCCCCCGGTATATAAGTACAAAGGATAAACACAGTGCATAAGGGCGGCTGGGGGTAGGGCAAAAAGGGAGGCCGTAGTGCAGCAAAAGTTGGTGGTCCAGCCACAACAGGGAAACAAATTAGGTAGCTGCCAACTCGAGGCAATAAGGGGGGGGGGAGAAAAAGAAGGGAGTAAGAGGGGCAAGAAGGATAGGGGGGGGGAAGGAAGGGCAAAACAGTTGGGGGGGGTTATGCGGGGGAGGAAAGGTGCCCGGAAGGAGTCCTGGGCCACTGATGTGGTTCAGAGCGACAATACCAGTAGGGAATCGGTGACCACAGGTCAAGCTAGTACAAGGGATTCATCAAAGCCTATCGGAAGACAGTTGTCAATCCATGGTTTCCAGAGCTTTTCGTAAGGTATAAGTTTATCCAGCAGGATAGCTTCAGTTTTAGCGTGGATCATAGCTTGAGTGACTCTATTTTTCGTGGTCAGGAAACAAAGGGAGGAAGTTTTCCAGGCCTTCGCTATGGTCTGTTTGGCAGCCGTGGTGACATACAGGAAAAGTTTAAACTGGCGACGTGTGAGGTCAGGTGGCTTGTAGTTCAGGAGCGCAGAAGCAGGATCAGGGGTAAGGGGTGTGTGGAAGATTGTAGATAAAACCCGATACACTTCGGACCAAAAGGTACAGACCGTGGGGCATTCCCACCAAATGTATGCATGTGTACCTAGGGACTCGCAACCACGAAAGCAATAAGGTGATTACTGTGGCACATATTTGGAGACTCTGGCTGGGACCAAGTACCATCTGGTAAGGACTTTGTAATTTGTCTCCAAGGCTACAATATTTGGGGAAGCCCGTTTAGTGGCTTGCCAAATTTGGATCCAGTCAGAGTCTTCCAAGGAGAGGTGTAGGTCCCTTTCCCATTTGGAAGCATATGCCGGGGGGGTGGTCTCTTGAACCGATAGAAGTTGGGCATAGAGATCAGAAATGAGCCCCCGCCTATGCGGGTCTGTTTTGCAAGCCCGTTCAAAGGTGGAGAATGCATGGGAGCTATCTCGCGCCAGTGTGTTCTGACTAAAGAAGTGTTTCAGTTGCAAGTAACGAAACAATTCACCAGGAGGGAGGTTTTGGGCCTCACGCAAGGCTGGGAAGGTTTGAAAAGCCCGGGGAGTGAAGAACTGGTAAGCATGTATCAAGCCAACCCTAGTCCACTCGGAGAAGGAAGTCCGGGAGGACCAGGCTGGGTAGAACGAGGGGTTGCAGAGAAAAGAAAGTAGGGGATTATGGGGGGACTGAAGGTGAAAACGATGTTTAAGTCTATCCCAAATGGTTAGGCTGTGCTTAGTGATAGGATTGGTAACACATCTCCGTTGCGAGGGTGGGAGCCAGAGGAGGTTAGCCACAGAGAGAGGATCACAGTCCATTGCTTCTATGGAGACCCACAATGGGACTTCCTTTGTTGCATGATACTTAGGGAGCTGAGCCAACTGTGCTGCATAGTAGTATTTGGAGAACTGTGGCACCCCAAGCCCGCCTCGGATACGTGGTCGATATAGCGTCGGTCGGGGTAAGCGGGGTTTGGCGTTACCCCAAATGTATTCCAGAGCCCGTTTCTGTAAAATGCGTAAGAAGTAAGCTGGTACCCCAATCGGGAGAACCCGAAACAGGTATAAGATCTTGGGTAAGATTGACATTTTGAGGACTGTAATTCGCCCCATCCAGGAAAGAGGTAGGGAGGACCATTTGACCATAAGCGATGTAAGCGTTGATAGCATGGGAGGGTAATTTGCAGTAAAGAGCTCAACAGGGTCAGCTGTGAACTTGACGCCCAAGTAGGGGATGTAGGAGTTGGCCCAAGGGAACGGGAGGGAAGACTTGAGGTGGTTAAGGACTTCGGCTGAGAGGGATACATTGAGGGCTAGAGATTTCTGTGGGTTGACAACAAGGCCCGAGAGTGATCCAAATTTAGTTAAGGTATCAAGGAGATTAGGGGCAGACGTGAGTGGGGCAGTAAGAAAAAGCAGGACATCGTCCGCAAAAAGGCAGAGTTTATGGTGGTGACCCACCAGTTCAATTCCACGAATATTCGGGTTGGATCGTATGAGGATCGCAAGGGGCTCAATGGCCAAGGCAAATAGTAGGGGGGAAAGGGGACAACCCTGTCTCGTGCCGCGCTCTATGGGGAAGGGGTCCGACCTGTAGCCTGAATAATAGTCGTACGCTCTAGGGTTCTTGTAGAGGGCATTCACCCATTGCAGGAAGTGGGAGCCGAAACCCCAGCGATCAAGGATGGAGGTGAGGTATGGCCTAGACAGAGAATCGAATGCCTTGCTAATGTCTAGGGAGAGAAAGCAAGATGGAATTCGGCGTTTCCTGGCAATGTGTGCCAGCAGGGTGGCCCGACGAATATTATCGCCAGCCTGGCGGGATGGGATGAAACCCGTCTGGTCAGCATGGACCAAAGTGCCTATGACCACATTGAGGCGAGAGGACAGGACTTTGGCGAGCAGTTTAATGTCAATGTTGAGTATAGAGATGGGTCTATAATTGGACCAGGAGGTGTCATCTGAATTGGGTTTGGGAATCATGGAAATGGCAGCCATGAGCGAATCCGTGTGAAAGGAGTGACCGTCCAGCAGGGAATTAAGTGCCCCAACCAACGGGAGGATAAGAACAGAGGCAAAGCGTTTATAGTATGTAGCAGAAAAGCCGTCAGGGCCCGGACGTTTACGTGGTTTCAAAGTCTTAATTGCCTGTAAGAGTTCCTCAGCAGTTATGGGTTTATCAAGATTCTCCCTGTGGGAGGCGGACAGTGCAAGGAGGTGGACAGAAGACAGGAGGGCGTCTAAGTGAGTGCGGTCAAATGTGGAGGGGTCCTTATAGAGCGTGGAGAGTTTATCACGGAAGGTGCGGAGAATTTTAAGGGGATTACAGGTGTATGTGTCCTTAGCCTGCTTAAGGTGTATAGGTTTGGGAGTATAATCGGCTTTGCAAAGCGTCAAGGCAAGGAAGGTGTCAGGTTTGTTAGCTTTCATATATAAAGTATGTTTCGACTTTCGGAGTATTTGTTCCGCCGATTCCGAAAGGAGAAGATCCAGCTCAAGTCGAGCTTTATCAAGGGCTTGTTTCCTGGAGGGCGAGGGGGTGGCTTGGAAGTCTGCAGGGGCCTTATAGAAGGCAGCTTCTAAATTTTGTAGTAAGAGGCGACGTTCCTTACGGAGGTGAGAGGTTCGGCTAATGCAAACCCCCTGTATAACTGGTTTGTGGGCTTCCCACAACATGAGTGGGGACGTGTCCGGATGAGTGTTGGTGGACAGATAGTCAGAAATTGCGTGCTCCAATTAGAGACGGTGGGTCGGGTTAGCCAGCATACCGTCATTGATCTGCCAAGAGCGAAGGTTGGGTTTAAGTACCAAGGAAGAGAAGGAGGAGATGACCGCATCATGATCAGACCAGGCGCAGGGGATGATAGTGGAGGTGGAAAGGAGAGGAGATGTGCCAATGTGGATCAAGATGTGGTCAATTGGCGAAAACAGCTTATGTGGATGGGAATAGTGCGTGTACTGTCGTCGGCATGGGTTGTGTTCACGCCACGTATCCACTAATGAATGTTGAGTTAGGAGTTGTTGGAAAGAGAGACACTGAGCGGATAGTGGAGCGGGAGATTTGTCCTGCAGGGGGTAGAGTACTTGATTGGAGTCGCCACAAAGCAAGAGGGTACCCTGTTTGTGGGTGTCCATGACAGACAATAGGTGGGAAAGGAAGGCCTGGGGTTTCTTATTAGGAGCATAGTATGAAACTATAGTGACATCCGAGTCAAGAAGCCGTCCTAGCAGTATGAGGTAGCGACCCTCAGGGTCTTTTATTTCCTTCTATAGAGTAAATTGGGTAGTTCTGTGAAATGCTATCAGCACACCCCGTTGCTTCGTGGGAGCAGAGGCAGTGTAGAGGGTATTGGTGACCAAAGTGTTTGGGAGTCGAGTGAATGGAAAAGTGCGTTTCCTGAAGGCAAGCCACATGAACCGATAGAGAAGAGAATGATCGGAATGCCTTCACATGTTTGGAGGGGGAATTTAGGCCTTGTACATTAAGAGTAAGAACGTTTAAGGTGGACATAATGGAGCGCAAAAGTAGCGTGGCAGGGGTAGGAGGCAGGAACGGCGGGCGGGGGACCCTCTCCGGGTGGGGATGGAAGACAGGAGGAGCAGGAGCAAGAGGGCGGGAAAGGGGGAGGAAGGGAAATGGGGGAGAGAAAAAAACTCAAGAATGGAAGGGGAAGGAAGGAAAAAAGGAGAAAAGGATCCTCTGGAAGGAAGTAAACTTCCCGCCAGGAGGAGTCAACTTGTCCAAGAGATACCAGTCCAAAAAGGTCTGGTACTGAAGGACTACAAGTGGGGTGCAGTGAGCAGTCTCTGGGGTAGGGACAGCCTAGTAACAAGCATAACGCAAGTGGAGGTAACGAGTCAATAACATATCAGAGCACAAACTGTAAAACAAATCAGGTCAATATGGTAGACCCAACAATGAGAGGAGAAGGGACGTGGGGACTCCCACTGGGAAATACGAACCAGGATGCTCAGAACAGGCAGTATGACGGTGGAGTCAGGAGAACAGGCCAATGGAAGCACCCGTTCATCCCGTAAGCGTTTGCAGTGGCGGAGCAACCCAGGAAGGCCACAGCACCGTTCATGGTGAAAGAAGGAACAACAAAATGAGTGCCTGGTATGAGCATAAATAGGGGTGCAGCAGACAACCAGTAGGAGTACCTGAAAGTGTATAATGCAGAGCTCTCACTCGGGTCCGGACCCGAGACAAAATATAGCACTCAAGTGAGGGTGATGGCAGAGCGAGCTAAAAAAATTGAAGAAAAAGTCCAATTTAGGGAAACTCCGCCACCAGCCTCACCTACAGAAGTGGTACGTCCTGGAGGGTACCCAAAAAAAAAAAACACATATGTATACATATAAAAATATTATAGTTACGGTTCCAGGAGGATACCAAAAATGGTGGCATCAAAGAAAGGGATCAGCAGGGCAGCTATACAACCGTCCTAGTAACAAAGAGCAGGTGAACACCGCGGGGTGTCCTCAGTCCATGGTGTCCTCAGGAGCCGGGGCTGGAGCTGGTGATGAATAGCGACCTCTCTTGTGGATCCCGTGCTGGGAGACACGATCCTTGTGAGCTTGGGTCTTCTGTGGAGAGGATGATGCAGCACGTCGCCTGGAGCCTTCAGGAGAGTGATCAGGGGGTGTCAGGTGGAGTTCACGAATTGTACCATGAAGATCCTCAGGAGATTTACATTGGTAAGAGGAGCCTTTATAGGAGAAGCGGACAGCAAAGGGGAAGATCCATCTGTAGGTAATCTTGTGGTGTTGAAGAACAAGGAGATGTGGCTTCATAGCCTTACGTTTAGCCAGAGTAGCTTGGGATAAATCTTGAAAGAGTTGGTAACGGTGACCCTGGAAAATTAGGGAATCCCTATTACGGGCAGCTACCATGAGTTGTTCTTTAGTGCGAAAAAAGTGAAGTTTCACTATGATGTCCCTGGGAGGACCGTCATCTGAGCGCGGGGCCAGTGATCTATGGATCCTGTCCATTTCCAAACGCTCTATAGGAATTGATGGGGCTAGTTCCTGAAATAAGGCAGTGATGGTGGATTGAAGGTCCTCCACAGACTCTGGGATACCTCTGATCCTGACATTGGATCTTCTGGCCCTGTTTTCAAAGTCCTCTAAGCGGGAGTGTAGGGATGAATTTTCCTCTCGAAGGGCTTCCAAGTCCTCAGAATGATTGCCTGCTGTGAGTTCTAGTTCCTCAGTGCGTTTCTCTAAGAGAGTAGTGCAGTGACCCACCTCCCTGATTTGCCTGGTGAGCTTGTCAGTAATGGCATCTGTGGTGTTTCTGAGGGCTCTAGTGAGCATCCGCTCAAATTGCTGGAGCAGTTCTGGCTGCAGTGTGTCTCCCCTTAAAGTTAGGGGTGTGAGGCCAAAATCATAGTCCGTCTCACCGTCTGGGTGCAGCGCCACAGGCTTGGTGTGAGGAGCTGCGTGAGGCAAACAGGTAGATGGCGCCGTTGCCATTTTAGGAGCGGTTTTGAGGAGAGCTTCCTGGATGGATTTATTCTTAAATTTGTTCTTCGGTCCGCCGTAGACCATCGTGGGTTGACCCCGGAGGTCCCTGGCAGCCGGTGGGTCTGTAGGTGGTTAGGTGGGCAGCGGTGACTCGTTGCGGAGAGGCTGTAATGCCCCCAGAGATGTGGAGCACTAGGCGGACATGTCCTGCTCAGAGGGGCCAACGGTCAGTCAGACCTTCCCAGGGTGAAGGTGAGGTCTGGGGTCCGGAGTCCTGGCCGGGGGGTGGGGACCCAGGGGTGCACAGCAAGTGTGAGGGGGCCGGGAAGATGGCAGCCAGGTGCTGACAGGTAGGCCGCGGCCGGCTGTGGAGATGGTCCCGGAGGCACAGTGGGGCAGATTAGGTCAGAGGGGGGTAGATCCATAGGGCAGGATGGTGTGTGGGGACTTTAATAGTGCCTACCTCCCCTCTGTAGCGCCGGATGGCGGGCCGCGGCGGCCACGCAGGCCTCGGGGTCCAGTCTGCAGGAAAGTCCCTGGCTTCAGGCCTAGTTAGGCCACGGGCGGAAGTCCGGGTCCGATTACAAAAATTTTTGGTCCGGCGGGTCCCCCAGAGTTTGGGAAGTCGTGGTGGGGTGGTGATGAGCCGCTGGGCAGAGCAGGGAAGGAGGATTGCGGACGATTGAGTGTGAGCGGCGGAGCTCCTCACAAAGACTTCCGCCTCGGTCCGCTTCCGGTCACGCCCCCCAGAAATATTTCTTCATAGTTTTCTATTTTCATATTTTCAAGTGATTGGATAAGGTGCTTTGTATCCTTTAGATAGGATTTTGTTTTCTGCACTACTGGTTGCAAGAAATAGTCAATATATTCCCCCAGGCGAGCCCCCACAGAATCAATCCCGTTGACTATGGGTCTGCCTGGGGGATTTACCATGCTTTTGTGAATCTTTGGTAATGTATATAAAACCGGAATGCGGCAGGTATTTGGTATTAAATAATCTGCTTCCTTTATATTTAATAAATCTTTATTTTTCCCTTTAAAATAAGCTCCTCTAGGTCTTTCTTATATCCTTCAGTAGGATCCTTCAAAAGTTTGAGATATGTGGTGGAATCGGATAATTGCCGATTTATTTCTTCGTTATATTTGTTCTTTGATTGTATGACAATTGATCCGTCTTTATCAGCTGGCCTTACGACAATCTCTTTTCTGCTTTCTAGCTGTTTAATTCCTTCTTTTATCTCTTGTGGATCCCAGATTTTTCGATATTTTAAACTTAAAAGGTCTTGAGTAACTATTTTTTTAAAAACATCACAATGGTTATCGTTATTATTTGTGGGGTTGAACAGGGATTTATTTCTTAGATCTGCATGGGTATAATTTTCTTCCGTTCGTCTAGTAATTGGGGGGTCTCCAGGTCGGGAAAGCATGTACTTTTTGATATTTAATTTTCTTGTAAATTTCAAAATATCAATGTACGCATCAAATTTATTTAAATTTTTTCAGGGGCGAATTTAAGACCCTTGTCTAATACTTGTATTAGATTTTGTATTGATTTTGTCAATTCAACCCCGCTCAAATTAAAGATGCCTTCACCTATTGGTCTCTTTTTCTTTTTTTCTTTAACACCTCCTCGGCATCCTCTCTTGTTTCGGTGTTTTTTCTTTGTGTTCTTTCCCCCGACGGTGTTGTTTTGTTCTCTGTTCTTCCATGTGATCTTCTTCTTGGTGTCCCCTTGCGATTCTCTAAAAAATTTTGAAAACATTCTCTAAAAATTTTGAAAAAAATTTCTCTAAAAAATTTTGACCATCTCTATGTTCTTTAGCTAAATGTTTTGGTGATCTATGTTGCTCTCTCTCATCTCTCAAAGGTTCATATCTATTATGAGTAGATATGTATCCTCTTTCTTCTTCATATTGATTGCGTCTTGGTGTGCGTGGAGGTTTTCTATGCTCTTATGTGACTCGTTAGTGTTACAAGGTCTCAGGTGTGAATGGGGAGCAGGTGTGTTAAATTTGGTGTTATCGCTCTCACTCTCTCATACTGGTCACTGGAAGTTCAACATGGCGCCTCATGGCAAAGAACTCTCTGAGGATCTGAAAAAAAGAATTGTTGCTCTACATAAAGATGGCCTAAGCTAAAAGAAGATTGCCAGGACCCTGAAACTTATCTGCAGCATGGTGGCTAAGACCATACAGCGGTTTAATAGGACAGGGATCTCACTCTCTCATACTGGTCACTTGAAGTTCAACATGGCACCTCATGACAAAGAACTCTCTGAGGATCTGAGAAAAAGAATTGTTGCTCTACATAAAGATGCCCTAGGCTAAAAGAAGATTGCAAAGCCCCTGAAACTTATCTGCAGCATGGTGGCTAAGACCATACAGCGGTTTAACAGGACAGGTTCCACTCAGAACAGGCCTTGCCATGGTCAAACGAAGAAGTTGAGTGCACGTTCTCAGCGTTATATCGGGAAATAGACGTATGAGTGCTGCCAGCATTGCTGCAGAGGTTGAAGGGGGGGGGATGTCAGCTTGTCAGTGCTCAGACCATACGCCGCACACTGCATCAAATTGGTCTGCATGACTGTCATCCCAGAAGGAAGCCTCTTCTAAAGATGATGCACAAGAAAGCCCACAAACAGTTTGCTGAAGACAAGCAGACTAAGGACATGGATTACTGGAACCATGTCCTATGGTCTGATGAGACCAAGATAAACTTATTTGGTGTCAGATGGTGTCAAGCGTGTGTGGCGGCAACCAGATGAGGAGTACAAAGACAAGTGTATCTTGCCTACAGTCAAGCATGGTGGTGGGAGTGTCATGGTCTGGGGCTGCATGAGTGCTGCCGGCACTGGGGAGCTACAGTTCATTGAGGGAACCATGAATGCCAACATGTACTGTGACATACTGAAGCAGAGCATGATCCCCTACCTTCGGAGACTGGGCCGCAGGGCAATATTCCAACATGATAACGAACCCAAACTCACCTCCAAGACAACCACTGCCTTGCTAAAGAAGCTGATGGTAAATGTGATGGACTGGCCAAGCATGTCTCCAGACCTAAACCCTATTGAGCATCTGTGGGGCATCCTCAAACCAAAGGTGGAGGAGCGCAAGGTCTCTAACATCCACCAGCTCCATGATGTCATCATGGAGGAGTGGAAGAGGACTCCAGGGCAACCTGTGAAGCTCTGGTGAACTCCATGCCCAAGAGGGTTAAGGCAGGGTTTAGGTCTGGAGTAGTGAAGCCGAACACCCCCCGGTTTGGTTCGCACCAGAACATCGGGAAGAGAGGAAAAGTTTGTTTGAACAAATTAACCCCATTGAATTCTATGGGACTCGAACCTCGAAAATCAAACGGCCTCATTTTGATGGCTTAAATGCAAGTTATTGCCCCAAAAAGTGTATGGGGGTCCGGGTACTGACCTGGGCAACATGGAGCAATGAAAAAAAAGTTTTTAAAAACGATTGTTTTTAAAGGAGCACCGATTTACTGTTATTAATGAGGCTTAAAACTATAAAAAGGAAAAATTCCTTCAAATATCGTGCTTGGGGGGGGGGTCCCCTGAATGTGCCTGTAAAGTAGTGCATCTCTACAATGTATGTAGCCTGCTGCAGCAATACTGACATTTCTAAAGCAAAAAATGTCATACACAAATATACATACAAATTTCAAATCACATGTACTTGTCATACAGGTGCAGAAAAATTGGGCCTTTGCTGTTGGTGGTGCCTGAACACCATAACCAAGGCCTCACAGTTACTCTTGCTGGGCGCAGGAACAGGACCTGCTGGTAAGAATTGCATACAAATTTCAAATTGCATGTGGTATACAAGTGCCAAAAATTCTGGCTGATATCTGAAGTGATCTCTATTCCTAGAGGTCTGTGATGCCTATAGAATGTTTCACAACTGAGCAATGATTACTCATGCTGATATCTGAAGTGATCTCTATTCATAGAGGTCTGTGAATATTATATAATGTTGCAGAAACTGACCAATGAACAATACTCTGACTGGTATCTGATGTAAAGAAAGAGATCTCTTCCTACCTTTCACAGGAACCTCGCCCCCCCTACACTGCTAGGAATGTCTCTCTGCACTGTCTGACTAAAAAAAAAAAGACTCTCTCCCTGCCTCAATTGCGTGCCTGTCCCTGTCTCATCGCCCGCACAATGACACTACACCCTGCAGCCTTTATGTAGTGTGGGGCGTGTACTTGGCCCCTGAGCCAGTGGCGGCTGGTGCTCAAAATGTTAGGGGGGGGGGGGGGCAAAAAACGCTGTAAAAAATGTAGTGGCTTTGAGGTCCCAAAGTGTGAAAGGGGCCTTCAGTAATTAAGGTATAGTGTGCCCCCTTTCAATGCAGAGAGACCAGCGTGCCCCCTTTCAATGCAGAGAGACCAGCGTGCCCCCTTTCAATGCACAGTGACCCCCCTTTCAATGCACAGTGACCAGCGTGCCCCCTTTCAATGCACAGTGACCAGTGTGCCCCCTTCAAAACAGTGACCAGCGTGCCCCCTTCAAAACAGTGACCAGCGTACATGCCCCCTTTCAATGCAGTGACCAGCGTATATGCCCCCTTTCAATGCAGTGACCAGCGTACATGCCCCTTCAATGCAGTGACCAGCGTACATGCCCCTTCAATGCAGTGACCAGCATATGTGCCCCTTTCAATGCAGTGACCAGCATACATGCCCCTTTCAATGTAGTGACCAGCGTACATGCCCCTTTCAATGTAGTGACCAGCATACATGCCCCTTTCAATGTAGTGACCAGCGTACATGCCCCTTTCAATGTAGTGACCAGTATACATGCCCCTTTCAATGTAGTGACCAGTGTAAATGCCCCCTTCAATGCAGTGACCAGCGTGCATGCCCCTTTCAATGCAGAGACCAGCGTGCGTGCGTGCCCCCTTCAATGCAGCGTCCCCCCCCCCAGACCAGTGCACTTACCTGGAGCCCTGGAGCAGTCCCGGCAGCGGTTTCTCTTCAGTCCCCCGGCGGCACGTCTCCACAAGTCCTCCCGCTCCCGCCTCCTCCTCGGCCAATGGCATGGGGTTTGCCTTGCGGCCAATCAGGAAGCGCGTATCGGACACGCTCCTTGATTGGCCAGGAGGAGGATCCATGTGACAATAGCGAATTTTCATTCGCTATTGTCACACAATGGGTGGGCTCGGGAAGCACTGCTCTGTGCCCCGGGTCCACCCTTTGCATCGCCCTATTAGAGCCTCCGGCTCTAATCAGGTGATGCAAAAAAAAAAAAGCCCCATTGAACTCCATGCGTCTGGCGCCCCTGCATGTAGATTAGGGGGTCGGACGCATGGATGGGGGGGCGGCACCCCTGCGCCCCAACAAACCGGCCGCCACTGCCCTGAGCCATGATTGGCAAAAGGCAGCCTGCCTTTAGTCCAATCATGGCAGAGATCATTTGATTGGCCAAAGTATGAGGTCAGGGTGCATGCTTTGTCCAATCACATAACACGCTGCACGTGCGGCGTGTGTGCAGTGCATTATGGGAAGCTCAAATTTCCCGCGAAGAAGCACATTTGTTCATCATTGGACGAATGATCGAACGACCGATGATCAAGTCAAACCTAGCCTCAAAGAACTCGAAGCTCATCCCTAGTCTGGAGACATGCTTGGCCAGTCCATCACCTTTACCCTCAGATTCTTTAGCAAGGCAGTGTTCGCCTTGGAGGAGTGCAAATAGAGGTAAAAACCTGTAAAAGGAATGGGATCGTCAGACCCGACAATCTCGGGGGATCTTCTGACAGAGTAGGACCTATACGGTTAAGTGTAACCGGGAACCACAGGCAACCGAGGAATATACTGCTAAACAGAAGAATGTGAGAGGGAAGAGACCATCTCGGAATGGTTGCAAAGACCGGGCTCACTAAGTAATGGGTGCATAAAAATACTTTATTAATGTGGTGGAAATTCAAATACAAAAGAGAAAATGCAAAAAATGGGATAAAATTGCTAAGTACACTAGCATATGTCATCCATCATAGAAACAAGACCCTGAGGACCTGTGTGGGTAGAAGAGCTGTGGAGCAGCACTACCCTGGCCGATGTCCCACCCACCCTGCAATCCCTGTAGACACCAATGTGAAAGGTGGGGAGCAATCTGTAGGAAGTCCCAGGATCACTTCAACCAACCCTTAACATCAAGGTATCATGTGTTGCCAAAATTACTAGAACAGTGTCATATAAGCCAGCTGGAAATAAAGAACTATTGTGCTATAGCTATCTGTGTGAATTTGGCAAGTGGCTCTGGGGGCACGAGATAATGCCGATTACTGGGAAGGTAAACATGAAATTAAGGCATCACAGTTCACTGACGAATAGTGTCCAGTTCATGAATGTAAAGTAAAGTTGGTGCACATACGTGGCTTAAGCATAGAAGCTCAGATGTCTTCATGGATCAGTGGTGTCATGTTGAATCCGGTATATTCATGTTACATATAGATAAACAGCATATTGGTGTATTCACCCTATAGCGCACTAACCGAGTGTGTCAGAGACAGCGCACTCACAGGGTGATCAGGGGCACAGGAGAGAAATAAAGGGGAGGAAATGAGTGGGGGGAGCTGCACAGCCAGAAAGTCTATACAAAGCAGTTCCAATAGGGGGAAGTCATGGAGCCTTCTGAGCGGGGTGGGTCGTGACATATAGGGCTTGCAGAGAAGGGGGGGGTCAGGGGACTTGTGGCAGACTGTGCACCAATCCGTGGTGGCTAGACAGCTGTCCCATGGAAGTGTGGACTAAGAAAAGGTCTTACCAGTGTCCACCCCTTGAGTAGTCTGTTCCGGTGTCACCGACCTCTCTGCCACCGCTCTTCCAGAAGACGCTCAGGCTTGATGTCCACTTTAAAGTTGTGCTGGCATACTTAGCGTGCTTCCCATCCTTGACTTGGATATCCGGCTGAATCCGGCTGAATCTCCGCCTCCTTGTCTCATTCCTCCCGCAATAGGACAATTTGTTCCGGAACCCGGAGGTGAGTCTCTCCGCCTATTAGTGAAAGCGTAGCGCGTGGAGCTACGGTGTCCCACTCGGTCCACAGAGCAACAGGGGAACAATAGCAGGGTGGGTAGTTCACCGGCGTCTGACGTTGACGCATTTTGCGTGCCGACGCATGCTTCTTCAGAACGTTTGGGGTCATTATCATGTTGGAATACTGCCCTGCGGCCCAGTCTCCGAAAGGAGGGGATCATGGTCTGCTTCAGTATGTCACAGTACATGTTGGCGTTCATGGTTCCCTCAATGAACTGTAGCTCCCCAGTGCAGGCAGCACTCATGCAGCCCCAGACCATGACACTCCCACCACCATGCTTGACTGTGGGTAAGACATACTTGTCTTTGTACTCCTCCCCTGGTTGCCCCCACACACGCTTGACACCATCAGAACCAAATAAGTTTATCTTGGTCTCATCAGAGCACAGGAGATGGTTCCAGTAATCCATGTCCTTACTCTGCTTGTCTTCAGCAAACTGTTTGCAGGCTTTCTTGTGCATCATCTTTAGAAGAGGCTTCCTTCTGGGATGACAGCCATGCAGACCAATTTGATGCAGTGTGCGGCGTATGGTCTGAGCACTGACAGGCTGACCCCCTCATGTACAACTTCTGCAGCAATGCTGGCAGCACTCATATGTCTATTTTCTAAAGACAACCTCTGGATATGACGCTGAGCACTGCACTCAACTCCCCATTGGTCGACCATGGTAAGGTCTATTCTGAGTGGAACCTGTCTTGTTAAACTGCTGTATGGTCTTGGCCATGGCTTCTTATAGCCTAGGCCATCTTTATGTAAAGCAACAATTCTTTTTTTCAGATCCTCAGAGAGTTCTTTGCCATGAGGTGCCATGTTGAACTTCCAGTGACCAGTATGAGAGAGTGAGAGCGATAACAGCAAATTTAACACACCTGCTCCCCATTCACACCTGAGACCTTGTAACACTAACGAGTCACATGACACCGGGGAGGGAAAATGGCTAATTGGGCCCAATTTGCACATTTTCAATTAGGGGTGTACTCACTTTTGTTGCCAGAAGTTTAGACATTAATGGCTGTGTGTTGAGTTATTTTGCGGGGACAGTAAATTTACACTGTTATACAAGCTGTACACTCACTACTTTACATTGTAGCAAAGTGTAATTTCTTCAGTGTTGTCACATGAAAAGATCGAATAAAATATTTACAAAAATGTGAGAGGTGATGTACTTACCTTTGTGAGATACTGTATGTGCCTCTACCTGCCGCCTGCTCATAGTATATTTACTGTGATTGGTCGTCAGGAAGTAAATAATCATAGTATAATTTACTGTGATTGGTGGGCAGGTGGTTAATTAATGACAGAAAAACAAAAAGATTTATAAATCCAATCATTCCTAAGAGGATCTTTACATAAAAGATCTCTGGAGACAAAATAAGATCCAAATGTTTCAAGTAATCAGAAGAAAATGTAAAATAGCAATGGAGAGTTCTCTAAGCATTCCGTCCAGGGACCTGGTGACCGAATTAGTAAATAAATAATAAGATGGCGGGGAGGCCTGCATCTTCGGTGTCTCAGTAAGGGCGCACACACCTCATCTTAACCGACCCAAAAGGAAAAAGGGGGAGGAGGGGTAGGTAAGCCAAGCTTAATATGGGAATAAAGGCTGAAATTGGGGGGGGGGAGAGGAGAAACAAAAAGGGGGGCGGGGGCAGAGAAGAAGGTAAGGGAAGAAAAGAGGGGTAGAGGAGAAGGGAAGGGAAAGAAATGGGTCAGCAGAGAAAAAGGTAAGGTGAAGAAAAGGGGCAGAGAAAAATGGAAGGGAAAGAAAAGGTTGCAGAGAAGAAGGGAAGGGAAAGAAAAGGGGGGGGGGGGGCAGAGAAGAAAGTAAAGGAAATCAAAGGGGGGCAGAGAATAAGGTAAGGCAAAGAAAAGGCGGGGCAGAGAAGAAGGGAAGGGAAAGAAAAGGGGGAAAGAGAAGAAAAGAGGAGAAAGACATGGGGGGCAGAGTAGAAGGTAAAGGAAAAAAAAAGGGAAGGGGCAAAGAAGAAGGTAAGGGAAGGGAAAGAAAGGGGGGTTGAGAAGAAGGGAAAGGAAAAGGAAAGGGGGGCAGGGAAGAAGGTAAGGGAAAGAAAGGGGGGCAAAGAAGAATGTAAGGGAAAGAAAAGGGGGGCAGAGAAGAAGGGAAGGGAAAGAAAAGGGGGGCAGAGAAGAAAGGAAGGGAAAGAAAAGGGGGGCAGAAAAGAAAGGAAGGGAAGGGTAAGAAAAGGGGGGCAGATAAGAAGGGAAGGGAAAGAATAGGGAGGCAGAGAAGAAGGGAAGGGAAAGAAAAGGGGGGCAGAGAAGAAGGGAAGTGAAAGAAAAGGGGATGAGGGAGTAAACATTAGTCCTCAGAATTTTCGTTATTTCCATTTTTATTGCATTTATATAGAGGATTGTATGTTATATCTGTAGAGTGTCATGGCTTATACAAATGTATTTGTCAACTGTCTCTGGTATTCTATATATAAAATCTAAATGTAAGAAAGAAATAAATACAAAGATTTGTATTTAGTTTTTTTTTTTAATTCTTCATTTTCATTTTTCAGCACTGATAAAACAATATAGTAAAAGGAATAAACAACAATCAGAGGTACTCACCAAATCCCTTTGTATAGCCAAATATTCGTCAAAATATCGTACGGCACAATAAACAGGTAAGGTGCATGTGATGATAGAAAAGACATTGTATAAAGATCAAAGGTGTGCGCAACCTACTGCATTAGTGTGCACACCCCAAACACATATGCGTGTGTGTGCATGTGAACACATAATGGCGGTGTCAGAAGGGCAGTGGATGGTGTCAGTAGAGCAGTGGAGGGTGTCAGGAGAACAGAGGACGGTGTCAGTAGAGCAGTGGACGGTGTCAGTAGGGCAGTGGATTGTGTCAGTAGGGCAGAGGGTGGTGTCAGTAGGGCAGTGGAGGGTGTCAGTAGGGTACTGGAAGGTGCCAGTAGAGCAGTGGACGGTGTCAGTAGGGCAGTGGAAGGTGTCAGTAGGGCAGTGGAAGGTGTCAGTAGAGCAGTGGAAGGTGTCAGTAGAGCAATGGACTGTGTCAGTAGAGCAGTGGATGGTGTCAGTAGAGCAGTGGAAGGTGTCAGTAGAGCAGTGGACGGTGTCAGTAGGGCAGTGGAAGGTGTCAGTAGAGCAGTGGATGGTGTCAGTAGGGCAGTGGACGGTGTCAGTAGAGCAGTGGATGGTGTCAGTAGGGCAGTGGACGGTGTCAGTAGAGCAGTGGACGGTGTCAGTAGGGCAGTGGACGGTGTCAGTAGGGCAGTGGAAGGTGTCAGTAGAGCAGTGGATGGTGTCAGTAGGGCAGTGGACGGTGTCAGTAGAGCAGTGGACGGTGTCAGTAGGGCAGTGGAAGGTGTCAGTAGAGCAATGGGTGGTTTTAGTAGAGCAGTGGGTGGTGTCAGTAAAGTAGTGGGTGGTGTCATTAGGGCAGTGGGCCTCTGTGGAGTGGCGATCATACCGGATACCGCAAGTGTTATTGAGCCTGTTACTGCAAGCGATAACGCACCCGTTACTGCAAGTAATAATGCACCTGTTACTGCAAGCGATACCAAACCTGTTACTGCAAGTAATACTGCACCCGTTACTGCAAGCGATACTGCACCTGTTACTGCAAGCGATACCGCACCCGTTAATGCAAGCGATACTGCACTTGTTACTGCAAGCGATACTGCACCTGTTACTGCAAGCGATAATGCACCTGCTACTGCAAGCGATACCGCACCAGTTACTGCAAGAGATACCGCACCTGTTACTGCAAGCGATACCACACCTGTTACTGCAAGTAATACTGCACCCGTTACTGCAAATGATACCGCACCTGTTACTGCAAGTGATACCACGGCTGTTACTGCAATTAATACTGCATCTTTACTGCAAGCGATACTGCTCCTGTTACTGCAAGCGATACTGCACCTCTTACTGCAAGCGATACCACACCTGTTTCTGTAAGAGATACTGCACCTGTTACTGCAAGCGATACTGAACCTGTTACTGCAAGCGATACTGCACCTGTTACTGCAAGCGATACCACACCTGTTTCTGTAAGAGATACTGCACCTGTTACTGCAAGCGATACTGAACCTGTTACTGCAAGCGGTACCGCACCTGTTACCGCAAACGATACCACACCTGTTACTGCAAGTAATACTGCACCTGTTACTGCAAGCGATACCGCACCTATTACTGCAAGCGATACTGCATCAGTTACTGCAAGTGGTACTGCACCTGTTACTGCAAGCGATACCGCACCTGTTACTGCAAGTAATACTGCACCCGTTACTGCAAGCGATAATGCACCTGTTACTGCAAACGATACCACACCTGTTACTGCATGCGATACCACAGCTGTTACTGCAAGTAATACTGCATCTTTACTGCAAGCGACACCGCACCTGTTACTGTGAGCGATACTGCACCTGTTACTGCAAACGATACCGCACCTGTTTCTGCAAGAGATACTGCACCTGTTACTGCAAGCGATACTGCACCTTTTACTGCAAGTAATACTGCACCTGTTACTGCAAGCGATACTGCACCTGTTACTGCAAGTAATACTGCACCTGTTACTGCAAGTAATACTGCACCTGTTTCTGCAAGCGATACTGCACCTGCTACTGCAAGTAATACTGCATCTGTTACTGCAAGTGATACTGCACCTGTTACTGCAAGTGATACTGCACTTGTTACTGCATGCGATACTGCACCTTTTACTGCAAGCGTACACGTGACTACCAGTGTTCTACACCTGTTACCATGAGTAACAATACTAGTCTTTGTTCTGCAAGAAACCTTTTCATCCTTTAACTTGCATTCTTCTAAATACTATAACTGTTAACCCTTCGTGGACTCTGTGCATGCTGCTTCCTTAACCTGGGTATCCTTCTCCTGGCCCCACCCACAAGCTGATTTGGCCTTCTGTCTTGTGACAGTCTCACGTGGGTTTGCACTGAATTCAGTTTGGCTTGAACTCATGTGAGACTGTCACATGACAGCAGGTCGCCATCCTAATCAGCTGTGGTCATGGAATTCCTCACCCCCGCATCCGCATGTACCAAAGGGGCAGGCATGTTGCTTACATCATTGACCTAGAATGGCCCTAATTGGACAATGCCAATGAACAATATATATGCATGTGGCCATAATGGGTCAATGACGTCAGCAGCATCCCTGCCCCTTTGTTATGTGGGTATGTGGGGGGGGGGGGGGTTGGAATTCCCTGGCTGCAGCTGGTTGGGCCTCCTGTTATGTGATAATCTTTCTTGGTTCAGACCAAACTTTAACTCATCACAGGTTACAGAACTCCGTCATGACTAGTAATAATAACTTTTATATTACATTTGATAACATCTGATGGGACAATAATCACATGGATGCAATAACTTTTGATGTCTTTACAGGAGAACAAGATGTCCAACATCAGTAATGGGACGGAACCAGACAGCTTTTACAGCCATGAGCATTTGTTCACTGTTCTGATTTTCTCTTTTACAACCCTCGTAGGAGTCCCCGGCAATGCTCTGGTGCTTTGGGTTACCGGAGTGAAGATGAAGTGGACCATGACTACTATTTGGTTTTGGAACCTTGCTGTGGCTGATATGATCTGCTGCCTATGTCTCCCATTCAGTATAGTGCAGTTCTTCTATCCAGACTGGCTGTACGGTCCCGTTCTCTTTATGATATTACCCTTCATTGCTCCTTTAAACATGTTCACCAGCATCTTCACTTTGGTGGCTATCAGTGTTGACCGTTGCATCCTGGTTGTCCAACCCATTTGGGCCCGAAATCACAGAGGAGTTCTAACGGCGTGGATGACATGCTTGTCTATTTGGACCTTGTCCACCGTGATGTGTCTACCTAATATCCTGTACCAAACATTCTCCACTGCTGATAACAGAACTCAATGCTATTCTGAAGATAACCTGATAGAGCTCACCCCTTACATCAATGTGGTTGTTGGTTTTCTTCTTCCATTCTTAATCATTTCTACCTGTTACATTTCTGTGGCTTTTATAATACACAAAAGAAGATTTACAGACGTTGGTAATAAAATCATCAAGGTGTCTTTAGGGATCATAGTTGCATTTTTCATCACTTGGGCCCCTTTCCACATCATGGGTGTAGTCCTGCTATACACTCAAAATGAAGTAGTGTACATCCTGGACCTTGCCTCGCAGTCTCTGGCCATGTTCAATAGTTGCATCAACCCAATACTCTACGTCTTCATGGGGAAAGATATGAAGGATAAGGTGAGACAGTCTATTGCAGAGCTCATACAAAATACGTTTAGCGAAAGCTTATCAAAAACACCACCTCAGAGGAATGAGCACATGGAAGTGGACAACGTGCCTCTACAGTGAAGATCTCATTGTAAAATGTGCCACAAGACGATTGCCAAGATAATGAAAGGAAGACCTCTGCATGAATGTTTAGATGGATCTGTAGACTTTTTTGTTGTATTAGCAATTATGATCAACTGCTTGCAGGAAATCAAACTCGGCCAATGGGTGTTAGCAGCACGTGCACTGCATCTAGGCTGCCTAACCTGCCTGCTAAATCACATTGACATATCCCATGCTTATGGAAACCTTGGTTTTTAAGGACAATTTTTTCCAGTGTCTGGCCTTTCCCTCACCCCACAAACAACAAACAGAAAAGCCTTACCTCCAATGCTCAAGGAGCTAGAAAAGAGAGAAAATTTTCTCTGCTGTGGCCTTTGGGTCTTTTTCCTCTCCCCAACATGGGTTCAGCCTAGGTAGACCATAGAGTGCCTTGCCCCTGTCAGGAACCTTCAAGGTTCAAGGTTTGAGGCTCTTCCTCTTCGGACTATGGCCATTACTGTGCCCTCATGTGTGTTTTTTGTGTGCTGTGATTTCATGGTTTACTTTTTCTTGATCATAGGGTTCAACAAGCACCACACTAAGCTCCTCCAGAAAAAAAAAAACCCCTCGTATTTAGGAATATATCACTAAATAGTCCAAAAGTATATATATGTTGTGGTGACTGCATTGGTTTAATTTTTGGACATTGGTCTCAAAGTTTTATCCTAGAATATTAAAGGTGTGAGGGATACTGGAATGGTGTAGGACAGTGGTGGCGAACCTTGGCACCCCAGATGTTTTGGAACTACATGATGTTCTACTACACTGCAGAGTGCATGAGCATCATGGGAAATGTAGTTCCAAAACATCTGGGGTGCCAAGGTTCGCCATCACTGGTGAAGGATCTTACTGTGGTCAGCTGCAGGGGAATTATCCAGTAGCTTTTTTTCATTGATGCTATATACTGTAGGTATAATGTATGGGTGGCCCAAAAGCATATAGCCTTGTTTAGACATAAATGTATAAAGAGCAGAACATTAAACTTTGTCGAAAACAATAAATAGCGGCTCCTACCGAGACCAGCCGGTGGTTTCCACATTGGAGGATATTATTTGTGGAAAGTGTATTTAAATCATTGATGGATTCCAGCATATTCCTTATATAGAGGACAGTTTATTATGTCCACACTCCTGAGCTTGTATGCATTAAAAATAATTGAAAATAAAAGTAAGATTTGTCTTTATATTGTTATACGTGTTGCTTACTTACTAGTAGCACCCGACAGTCCCACTGTCTTCTTCTGCTGGTGATTTTATTGGTAAATTGGGGATGGGTGTAATGACTATTTTGGGTCATCTGTTTAATTCAATATTGTAAACAACAGCAGTGATTTTGTTTCCATAAATGAAAGAGTTAACCTTTTATTAACCTCTTTGCCATCTCAGGCCACTTTCAGCTTCTACCTGTCTCCCTGCACTGCGTCCAGCGGTGGTGTATCCTCCATGGGTGCAATGTGTGCGGTGCTTGGGGGCAGATCCCTATTTCCAAAAGGGGGAGGGGGGCACTGTTACTGACCCCTGCTAATGCATTCCTATTCCTATGGCAGATCTCTGAATTCTGCTGCACTTACTCCAGACCCATTAACTCTGCGTCACTTACTCCTGACTTCTGCGTCACTTAATCCTGACTTCTTCATTACTTACTCCTGGCTTCTTCATTACTTACTCCTGACTTCTGCGTCATTTACTCCAAACCCCTGAACTCTGCATCACTTACTTCTGACTTCTGCGTCACTTACTCCTGACTTTTGCATCACTTACTCCTGACTTTTGCGTCACTTACTCCTAACTTCTGCGTCACTTACGCCTGACTTCTGCGTCACTTACTCCTGACTTTTGCATCACTTACTCCTGACTTTTGCGTCACTTACTCCTGACTTCTGCGTCACTTACGCCTGACTTCTGCGTCACTTACTCCCGACTTCTGCGTCACTTACGCCTGACTTCTGCGTCACTTACTCCTGACGTTTGCATCACTTACTCCTGACTTTTGCATCACTTATTCCTGACTTTTGCATCACTTACTCCTGACTTTTGCGTCATTTACTCCAAACCCCTGAACTCTGCATCACTTACTGCTGACTTCTTCATTACTTACTCCTGACTTCTGCGTCACTTACTCCTGACTTCTGCGTCACTTACTTCTGACTTCTGTGTCACCTACTTTTGACTTCTGCATTACTTACCTCAAACCCCTGAACTCTGCATCACTTAATCCTGACTTCTTCATTACTTACTCCTGACTTCTGCGTGATTTACTCGACTTTTGTGTCACTTACTCCAAAGCCCTGAGCTCTGTATCACATATTTCTGACTTCTGCATCACTTACTTCTGACTTCTTCATTACTTACTCCTGACTTCTGCATCACTTACTCGACTTCTGTGTCACTTACGCCAAACCCCTTAACTCTACATAACTTACTCCTGACTTCTGGGTCACTTACTCTTAACTTCTGGGTCACTTACTCCAAACCCCTGAACTCTGTATCACTTACTCCTGACTTCTGCGTCACTTACTCCAAACCTCTGAATTCTGCATCACTTACTCCTGACTTCTGCATTACTTACTCCTGACTTCTGCGTCACTTACTCCAAACCTCTGAATTCTGCATCACTTATTCCTGACTTCTGCATCACTTACTCCTGACTTCTGCATCATTTACTCCTGACTTCTGCGTCACTTACTCTTGACTTCTGGGTCACTTATTTCAAACCTCTGAACTCTGCATCACTTACTCTTGACTTCTGCGTCACTTACTCCAAACCCCTAAACTCTGCATCACTTACTCTTGACTTCTGCATCACTTACCCCAAACCCCTGAACTCTGCATCACTTATTCCTGATTTCGTTGGCACATACTCCTGACTTCTGTGTCACTTACCCCAAACCCCTGAACTCTGCATCACTTACTCTTAACTTCTGCATCACTTACCCCAAACCCCTGAACTCTGCATCACTTACTCCTGATTTCTGTGTCACATACTCCTGACTTCTGCGTCACTTACCCCAAACCCCTGAACTCTGCACCACTTAATCTTGACTTCTGCATCACTTACTCCAAACCCCTCAACTCTGCATCACCTACTCCTGACTTCTGCGTCACTTACTCCAAACCCCTGAACTCTGCATTACTTACTCTTGACTTCTGCATCACTTACCCCAAACCCCTGAACTCTGCATTACTTACTCCTGATTTTGTTGTCACATACTCCTGACTTCTGTGTCACTTACCCCAAACCCCTGAACTCTGCATCACTTACTCTTAACTTCTGCATCACTTACCCCAAACCCCTGAACTCTGCATCACTTACTCCTGATTTCGGTGTCACATACTCCTGACTTCTGCGTCACTTACTCCAAACCCCTGAACTCTGCATCACCTACTCCTGACTTCTGCGTCACTTACCCCAAACCCCTGAACTCTGCACCACTTACTCTTGACTTCTGCATCACTTACTCTTGACTTCTGCGTCACTTACTCCAAACCCCTGAACTCTGCATTACTTACTCTTGACTTCTGCATCGCTTACCCCAAACCCCTGAACTCTGCATCACTTACTCCTAATTTCGTTGTCACATACTCCTGACTTCTGTGTCACTTACTCCAAACCTCTGAATTCTGCATCACTTATTCTTGACTTCTGCATCACTTACTCCTGACTTCTGCATCATTTACTCCTGACTTCTGCGTCACTTACTCTTGACTTCTGGGTCACTTATTTCAAACCTCTGAACTCTGCATCACTTACTCTTGACTTCTGCGTCACTTACTCCAAACCCCTAAACTCTGCATCACTTACTCTTGACTTCTGCATCACTTACCCCAAACCCCTGAACTCTGCATCACTTATTCCTGATTTCGTTGGCACATAATTCTGACTTCTGTGTCACTTACCCCAAACCCCTGAACTCTGCATCACCTACTCCTGACTTCTGCGTCACTTACCCCAAACCCCTGAACTCTGCATCACTTACTCCTGATTTCGGTGTCACATACTCCTGACTTCTGCGTCACTTACTCCAAACCCCTGAACTCTGCATCACCTACTCCTGACTTCTGCGTCACTTACCCCAAACCCCTGAACTCTGCACCACTTACTCTTGACTTCTGCATCACTTACTCTTGACTTCTGCGTCACTTACTCCAAACCCCTGAACTCTGCATTACTTACTCTTGACTTCTGCATCGCTTAACCCAAACCCCTGAACTCTGCATCACTTACTCCTGATTTCGTTGTCACATACTCCTGACTTCTGTGTCACTTACTCCAAACCTCTGAATTCTGCATCACTTATTCCTGACTTCTGCATCACTTACTCCTGACTTCTGCATCATTTACTCCTGACTTCTGCGTCACTTACTCTTGACTTCTGGGTCACTTATTTCAAACCTCTGAACTCTGCATCACTTACTCTTGACTTCTGCATCACTTACTCCAAACCCCTAAACTCTTCATCACTTACTCTTGACTTCTGCATCACTTACCCCAAACCCCTGAACTCTGCATCACTTATTCCTGATTTCGTTGGCACATATTTCTGACTTCTGTGTCACTTACCCCAAACCCCTGAACTCTGCATCACCTACTCCTGACTTCTGCGTCACTTACCCCAAACCCCTGAACTCTGCATCACTTACTCCTGATTTCGGTGTCACATACTCCTGACTTCTGCGTCACTTACTCCAAACCCCTGAACTCTGCATCACCTACTCCTGACTTCTGCGTCACTTACCCCAAACCCCTGAACTCTGCACCACTTACTCTTGACTTCTGCATCACTTACTCCAAACCCCTCAACTCTGCATCACCTACTCCTGACTTCTGTGTCACTTACTCCAAACCCCTGAACTCTGAATTACTTACTCTTGACTTCTGCATCGCTTACCCCAAACCCCTGAACTCTGCATCACTTACTCCTGATTTCGTTGTCACATACTCCTGACTTCTGTGTCACTTACTCCAAACCTCTGAATTCTGCATCACTTATTCTTGACTTCTGCATCACTTACTCCTGACTTCTGCATCATTTACTCCTGACTTCTGCGTCACTTACTCTTGACTTCTGGGTCACTTATTTCAAACCTCTGAACTCTGCATCACTTACTCTTGACTTCTGCGTCACTTACTCCAAACCCCTAAACTCTGCATCACTTACTCTTGACTTCTGCATCACTTACCCCAAACCCCTGAACTCTGCATCACTTATTCCTGATTTCGTTGGCACATACTCCTGACTTCTGTGTCACTTACCCCAAACCCCTGAACTCTGCATCACCTACTCCTGACTTCTGCGTCACTTACCCCAAACCCCTGAACTCTGCACCACTTACTCTTGACTTCTGCATCACTTACTCTTGACTTCTGCATCACTTACTCCAAACCCCTCAACTCTGCATCACCTACTCCTGACTTCTGCGTCACTTACTCCAAACCCCTAAACTCTGCATCACTTAATCTTGACTTCTGCATCACTTACCCCAAACCCCTGAACTCTGCATCACTTATTCCTGATTTCGTTGGCACATACTCCTGACTTCTGTGTCACTTACCCCAAACCCCTGAACTCTGCATCACCTACTCCTGACTTCTGCGTCACTTACCCCAAACCCCTGAACTCTGCACCACTTACTCTTGACTTCTGCATCACTTACTCTTGACTTCTGCATCACTTACTCCAAACCCCTCAACTCTGCATCACCTACTCCTGACTTCTGTGTCACTTACTCCAAACCCCTGAACTCTGCATTACTTACTCTTGACTTCTGCATCACTTACCCCAAACCCCTGAACTCTGCATCACTTACTCCTGATTTCGTTGTCACATACTCCTGACTTCTGTGTCACTTACCCCAAACCCCTGAACTCTGCATCACTTACTCTTAACTTCTGCATCACTTACCCCAAACCCCTGAACTCTGCATCACTTACTCCTGATTTCTGTGTCACATACTCCTGACTTCTGCGTCACTTACTCCAAACCCCTGAACTCTGCATCACCTACTCCTGACTTCGGCGTCACTAACCCCAAACCCCTGAACTCTGTACCACTTACTCTTGACTTCTGCATCACTTAGTCTTGACTTCTGTATCACTTACTCCAAACCCCTCAACTCTGCATCACCTACTCCTGCCTTCTGCGTCAATTACCCCAAACCCCTGAACTCTGCATCACTTACTCCTGATTTCGTTGTCACATACTCCTGACTTCTGTGTCACTTACCCCAAACCCCTGAACTCTGCATCACTTACTCTTAACTTCTGCATCACTTACCCCAAACCCCTGAACTCTGCATCACTTACTCCTGATTTCTGTGTCACATACTCCTGACTTCTGCGTCACTTACTCCAAACCCCTGAACTCTGCATCACCTACTCCTGACTTCTGCGTCACTAACCCCAAACCCCTGAACTCTGTACCACTTACTCTTGACTTCTGCATCACTTAGTCTTGACTTCTGTATCACTTACTCCAAACCCCTCAACTCTGCATCACCTACTCCTGCCTTCTGCGTCAATTACTCCAAACCCCTGAACTCTGCATTACTTACTCTTGACTTCTGCATCGCTTACCCCAAACCCCTGAACTCTGCATCACTTACTCCTGATTTCGTTGTCACATACTCCTGACTTCTGTGTCACTTACCCCAAACCCCTGAACTCTGCATCACTTACTCTTAACTTCTGCATCACTTACCCCAAACCCCTGAACTCTGCATCACTTACTCCTGATTTCGGTGTCACATACTCCTGACTTCTGCGTCATTTACTCCAAACCCCTGAACTCTGCATCACCTACTCCTGCCTTCTGCGTCACTTACCCCAAACCCCTGAAATCTGCACCACTTACTCTTGACTTCTGCATCACTTACTCTTGACTTCTGCATCACTTACTCCAAACCCCTCAACTCTGCATCACCTACTCCTGACTTCTGTGTCACTTACTCCAAACCTCTGAATTCTGCATCACTTATTCCTGACTTCTGCATCACTTACTCCTGACGTCTGCATCATTTACTCCTGGCTTCTGCGTCACTTACTCTTGACTTCTGGGTCACTTATTTCAAACCTCTGAACTCTGCATCACTTACTCTTGACTTCTGCGTCACTTACTCCAAACCCCTAAACTCTGCATCACTTACTCTTGACTTCTGCATCACTTACCCCAAACCCCTGAACTCTGCATCACTTATTCCTGATTTCGTTGGCACATACTCCTGACTTCTGTGTCACTTACCCCAAACCCCTGAACTCTGCATCACCTACTCCTGACTTCTGCGTCACTTACCCCAAACCCCTGAACTCTGCATCACTTACTCCTGATTTCGGTGTCACATACTCCTGACTTCTGCGTCACTTACTCCAAACCCCTGAACTCTGCATCACCTACTCCTGACTTCTGCGTCACTTACCCCAAACCCCTGAACTCTGCATTACTTACTCTTGACTTCTGCATCGCTTACCCCAAACCCCTGAACTCTGCATCACTTACTCCTGATTTCGTTGTCACATACTCCTGACTTCTGTGTCACTTACACCAAACCCCTGAACTCTGCATCACTTACTCTTAACTTCTGCATCACTTACCCCAAACCCCTGAACTCTGCATCACTTACTCTTGATTTCGGTGTCACATACTCCTGACTTCTGCGTTACTTACTCCAAACCCCTGAACTCTGCATCACCTACTCCTGACTTCTGCGTCACTTACCCCAAACCCCTGAACTCTGCACCACTTACTCTTGACTTCTGCATCACTTACTCTTGACTTCTGCATCACTTACTCCAAACCCCTCTACTCTGCATCACCTACTCCTGACTTCTGCGTCACTTACTCCAAACCCCTGAACTCTGCATTACTTACTCTTGATTTCTGCATCACTTACCCCAAACCCCTGAACTCTGCATCAATTACTCCTGATTTTGTTGTCACATACTCCTGACTTCTGTGTCACTTACCCCAAACCCCTGAACTCTGCATCACTTACTCTTAACTTCTGCATCACTTACCCCAAACCCCTGAACTCTGCATCACTTACTCCTGATTTCGGTGTCACATACTCCTGACTTCTGCGTCACTTACTCCAAACCCCTGAACTCTGCATCACCTACTCCTGACTTCTGCGTCACTAACCCCAAACCCCTGAACTCTGCACCACTGTAACGCTCCTGCGTTTCTTATATGGTGTGGATTTTCAGCTGCAGAAATAGTTCCACGTCAGTAGTCATGTAAGAGATATGCTGAGATACCATTCCCAACCTCAATGACTCATCATGTGTGGAAGGTCTTATTTCAGCCAGTAAATACACACAATTAGCAAGCTGGTTCCTAGAGTGACTTTATATATGTGATAACACAATGATGAAGGTTGAGGGATAGGTTGAGTGGAGGTGGTAGGTGATAGACACTTGAAGGTGAGACAGTAGCAGATGGATGCAGGAAGGTTTAGCAATGTTGTATGATAGCAGATGATAGAATAGCAGGTGGACATACAAAAGAGATCAACCCAGTGCAGAAAAGTAGCAGTAGTCTCAAGAGCTAGCAATCTAGTTTATGCAGATGTGATAAACAGTCTCTACTATGCAGAGCTAGATAGTGTAAGCTTAGTATAAGTTTATAGAGAATTCCCCTGCGGGGTACTTAGCACTATTAGCGATACAGCCGAAGGGTGGTTCAGGAGAGGCGGATGATCCAGTAGCGGGATACAGGGATCAGCGCAGCGAGGTTCCGTCAGCGAAGTAAGCTTGCAAGCATGGAAGCTTCAAGCAAGGTTAGCATCCAGATAAGGGTGTTTGAACGAACACATGTGAGTGAGAACCGACGCCTTAAATAGCCATCTAGTCCGGCGCTGAGTGATGACAGCTCCAGTCTTAAAGGTGTATGCGCACCTTTCCAAAAGTAAATGGTAGGGCGCATACACTTGTGGAAAGTGTAATTTAGGGTACCAAAGGTACCGGAACATTACAATACCCCCCCTTAAGGCCTGCTCCTGAAGGCCTCTGGAGCTGGTTTGTCTGGGTATCTCGCATGAAAATTGCGGATTAATCTAGGGGCATGTATGTCAGAGGTGTTTAGCCAGGTGTCGTCTTGGGGCCCATAGTTCTTCCATCTAACCAAGTACTGAAGTCTTCCTCTGTAGATACGAGAATCCAGAATCTCTTTTATCTCGTATTCTTCTCCACCTTCAACTTGTACAGGAGGGGGAGGTGGAATATTAGGCCTTATTCCTTGGTCCGGAACATGGGGTTTTAGTAGCGACACATGGAAAATGGGATGGATTTTTAGGTCCATTGGCAATGTAAGCTGCACTGCAGCTTTTCCAATAAGTTTCTTGATTGGGAAAGGTCCCAAGAACAGAGGTCCAAGCTTTTTGCTAGGGATCTTCAGTCTCAAGTTTTTTGTTGAGAGCCAAACGAGGTCCCCGATAGTATACTGTGGAGAAGGTCTTCTACGAAGATCATAGTACTTCTTTTGTTGACTGTGAGCGTGTGCAATGGTAGTATTTAGTAAACCCAGAGAATCCTTTATTTGGGAAAGATAGTCTGAGGCTACTGGGTTATTTGAAGGAAGGATGCGTGGAGGGAGAATAGAGGGATGGAACCCATAGTTCAAGTAGAACGGACTCTGCTTGGTTGTACTGTGAGTTGTGTTGTTGTAGGCAAATTCTGCCAGGGGGAGAAGATCCAACCAATCATCCTGTTGGTAAGAAGTGTAACAACGTAAATACTGCTCGATGCATTGGTTGACTCTTTCAGTCTGTCCGTTGGTCTGCGGATGGTAAGGAGAAGTGAGCTTCCGCTCAATCCGGAGTATGTGACATAGTTCTTGCCAGAATTTAGAAATAAATTGGGATCCACGGTCAGACAAAAGAGTTTTTGGGATACCATGTAATCTGAAGACATGTTTCATCAGGAGTTCTGCCGTTTGTTTGGACGAAGGTAGTCTGCGAAAAGCAATGAAATGTGCCATCTTTGTCAGATGGTCCACTGACACCAAGATGGTATTAAATCCTTTGGAAGGAGGCAATTCTACGATGAAGTCCAATGACAGAACCTCCCATGGAGTTTGGGGTATTGGTAGACTGCATAGTAGACCGGATGGTCTCGTAGTGTCAATTTTGGACCTGGCACAGACATTGCATGAAGAGACGAATTTTTGTATAGATGTTTTCATGTCAGGCCACCAGAATTGCCGAGAAATCAAATTGAAAGTCTTTGTCATACCCATATGTCCTGCCATAGGCACATCATGCGATAATTCCAAGATCTTGGTGCGTAGGGTAGGTGGTATGTAAAGTTTGTCGTTGTAGTAGAGGAAGCCTTCTGCATCGGTATTTAGCTGTGGTGGGGGTGAATCCAACCTTATACCATGCAGAACCTCTTCCTTCAAGGAACGGACAACTCCAATAATGCGTTTGTGAGGTATTATAGGAACGGAAGGAATTTCAAAGTAGTTTTCTTCAGTTAGTCGTGATAGTGCATCCGCCTTTTTGTTCTTATCTGCAGGTGTGTAGGTCACTAGGAAGTTAAACCTTAGAAAGAATAGTGACCATCGTACCTGTCGATGCGAGAGAGTTTTGCTAGTCTGAAGATATTGGAGGTTTTTATGGTCCGTGTATATAATTATTGGTAATTGGGTGCCTTCGAGTAAATGTCGCCAATTCTCCAGAGCCAATTTTATAGCAAGCAGTTCCTTCTCACCCACGGGGTAATTTATCTCTGGACTGCTCAGGGATTTAGAAAAAAAGGCGACTGGATGAAGTGGTGAAGTGGGGGTAGGTCGTTGGGAGAGTATTGCTCCTACTGCCATGTTTGACGCATCTACCTCCAGAATGTATTGGAGGGATGGGTCTGGATGGCGTAATATGGGAGCGGAAGTAAACCTTGTCTTTAACAAGTGGAAAGCCTTATTTGCTTCTTCTGACCATTTAAATGGTATTTTTATGCTAGTGAGCTGTGTGAGGGGTCTCACAATAGCAGAAAAGTTTTTTATGAACTTCCTGTAGAAATTTGAAAATCCCAGGAATCGCTGTAGCGCCTTGCGTGTAGTTGGTGTAGGCCAATCCTGAATGCAGGATATTTTACTCATGTCCATCTCGATTCCTGTTTTGGATATGATGTAGCCTAGAAAGAGTACCTCATCTTTATGGAACAAGCATTTCTTCAGCTTCACATAAAGATTATGTGCAAGCAATCTCGATAATACAAGTCTTACATGTCTTATGTGTTCAGACAGGGTCCGTGAATATATAAGTATATCGTCCAGATATACCACAACACAGACATCTAGTAAGTCTTTAAAAATATCGTTTATAAATCGTTGGAAAACTGCAGGGGCATTGCATAGGCCGAATGGCATCACAAGATATTCGAACAATCCGTATCTAGTTCTGAACGCAGTCTTCCACTCGTGTCCATCACGGATTCGAATGAGATTGTATGCTCCTTTCAGGTCTAATTTTGAAAAATAGGTAGCTCCACGCACCTGCTCAATGAGCTCAGGGATAAGCGGTAGAGGATAGCGATCTTTTATTGTGATAGCATTAATTTCCTGTAGTCGATGATAGGTCTGAGACTTGAATCCTTATTGCGAACAAAAAAGAGTCCTGCTGCTGTGGAAGAAGTGGAAGGTCTAATAAAACCTTTTTCCAAGTTCTCATCCAAATAGGTTTTGAGATGGGCAAGTTCATCCTGTGAAAGAGGATAAACATGACCGAACGGCAATTTGCTATTTGGGAGTAGATCAATGCTACAATCATAGTCTCGATGAGGAGGTAATGCTTGAGCATTTTTCTCAAGAAAAACCTCAGAAAGATCCTGATAACATAGTGGTGCAATCTCATCTGTCACCACAGACAGAATCTTCCCGGAAAACGGGAGGTTACACGTTTTCTCGCAATAACAAGAAGGGAAGGTCAAGGACCGTTTCTTCCAATCTATGGTTGGTTGGTGTGTGTGCAACCAGGGAAGTCCCAACACAATGGGAAAGTGGGGTGATGGTATTAAATCGAAGGTAGAAGTCTCCCTATGAGACTCGTTAATAGTGACTAGAAGTGCTTGTGTCTGATCGGTGATCGGACCAGAGGATAACGGAACACCGGTAATAAGACTTACTGAGACAGGTTTGAGTTTAGAAATAATAGGAATTTTATTTAAAGCAGCAAAACATATATCCATATAATTTCCACAAGATCCTGTGTCAATCATGGCCTTAGTAGTAATCCTGTTCTGGTCCCACTGTAATGTCAAAAAAACAGAAATGTAGGGGTTAGTGAATGAAGTTGTCAATCCCCCTAGGAGGACATGTGAACACTCACCCTTCTTTTTGTGGACTAGGGGACAGACGTTTATCTTGTGATCCGGGGATGCACAGTACAAGCAGAGATTTTCATTTCGTCTTTTGGCTTTTTCCATAGTTGATAGCGGTGGGCGTATGGTTCCTACCTCCATAGGAACGGCCAGACTCCGAGAGGAAACGGATAATGGCATTCCCATCTTTTCAGCCTTTCTTTCTCGTAGTCTTCTATCTATGGTAATACTGAGTTGTATTAATGCATCCAGGGTTTTTGGCAGATCCGCTCGGGCGAGCTCGTCCTTAACGGCTTCTGATAGGCCAAGCCTAAATTGGGTTTTCAGAGATGCATCATTCCATTCTGAATCAAGGGTCCATCTCTTGAACTCTGCGACAAAGTCTTCCACAGGCCTCCTTCCTTGTTTCAAGGATCTTAACTGAAGATCAGCAGTACTCTGCCTATTGGGGTCATCATATAGGCTAGTGAGCTCTGCCAGGAACAAGGCATAGGAGTTGAGAAGCTGGTCGTTTTTCTCAAAAAGAGAGTCTGCCCAGGCTCGAGGATCGCTTGATAGGTAAGAAATAATAGTACAAACCTTAATGTGATCAGTAAGGTAGGTACGAGGTTTTAGCAAAAAAAGTAACTCACATGCGTTTTTAAATTCGCGAAATTTTTTGCGATCGCCTGTAAATACCAAAGGGGGATTTATCTTGGGTTCAGGGGACTGAGCAGAGGTAAGTTGTGTCAGTCTAATTACCTGCTGCGACAGAGCCTGATTGTCTTCTTTTAATTCAGCAAGTGCGTGTATTAACGCAGATACTTGCTGTTTTAATTGTGTCACCTGAGTGGTTATTTCTGCTGAATCCATTTTTAGGTTCGTTCAATCTGTAACGCTTCTGCGTTTCTTATATGGTGTGGATTTTCAGCTGCAGAAATAGTTCCTCGTCAGTAGTCATGTAAGAGATATGCTGAGATACCATTCCCAACCTCAATGACTCATCATGTGTGGAAGGTCTTATTTCAGCCAGTAAATACACACAATTAGCAAGCTGGTTCCTAGAGTGACTTTATATATGTGATAACACAATGATGAAGGTTGAGGGATAGGTTGAGCGGAGGTGGTAGGTGATAGACACTTGAAGGTGAGACAGTAGCAGATGGATGCAGGAAGGTTTAGCAATGTTGTATGATAGCAGATGATAGAATAGCAGGTGGACATACAAAAGAGATCAACCCAGTGCAGAAAAGTAGCAGTAGTCTCAAGAGCTAGCAATCTAGTTTATGCAGATGTGATAAACAGTCTCTACTATGCAGAGCTAGATAGTGTAAGCTTAGTATAAGTTTATAGAGAATTCCCCTGCGGGGTACTTAGCACTATTAGCGATACAGCCGAAGGGTGGTTCAGGAGAGGCGGATGATCCAGTAGCGGGATACAGGGATCAGCGCAGCGAGGTTCCGTCAGCGAAGTAAGCTTGCAAGCATGGAAGCTTCAAGCAAGGTTAGCATCCAGATAAGGGTGTTTGAACGAACACATGTGAGTGAGAACCGACGCCTTAAATAGCCATCTAGTCCGGCGCTGAGTGATGACAGCTCCAGTCTTAAAGGTGTATGCGCACCTTTCCAAAAGTAAATGGTAGGGCGCATACACTTGTGGAAAGTGTAATTTAGGGTACCAAAGGTACCGGAACATTACAACCACTTACTCTTGACTTCTGCATCACTTACTCTTGACTTCTGCATCACTTACTCCAAACCCCGCAACTCTGCATCACCTACTCCTGACTTCTGCGTCACTTACTCCAAACCCCTGAACTCTGCATTACTTACTCTTGACTTCTGCATCGCTTACCCCAAACCCCTGAACTCTGCATCACTTACTCCTGATTTCGTTGTCACATACTCCTGACTTCTGTGTCACTTACCCCAAACCCCTGAACTCTGCATCACTTACTCTTAACTTCTGCATCACTTACCCCAAACCCCTGAACTCTGCATCACTTACTCCTGATTTCGGTGTCACATACTCCTGACTTCTGCGTCACTTACTCCAAACCCATGAACTCTGCATCACCTACTCCTGACTTCTGTGTCACTTACCCCAAACCCCTGAACTCTGCACCACTTACTCTTGACTTCTGCATCACTTACTCCAAACCCCTCAACTCTGCATCACCTACTCCTGACTTCTGCGTCACTTACTCCAAACCCCTGAACTCTGCATCACTTACTCCTGACTTCTGCGTCACTTACCCCAAACCCCTGAACTCTGCACCACTTACTCTTGACTTCTGCATCACTTACTCTTGACTTCTGCATCACTTACTCCAAACCTCTGAACTCTGCATCACTTACTCCTGATTTCAGTGTCACATACTCCTGACTTCTGCGTCACTTACTCCTGACTTGAGCATCACTTACTCATGACCTCTGATCTATGCATCACACATGACTTTTGGACTCTGAGTCACTTACTTCTGTACTCTGAAGTTAACTTAGTACTGACCTCTGAACTCTCCATCACCTACTATTGACCTCTGAACTCTGCACTTCTTACTCCCTAACTCTGGTCTCTGTCTCATTTACTTGCTGCCCACAGAGATTGCGGAGGAACGGAAGGTCCCCGGTGATCTTTGTATTATAGGAAACAGGAAGTTACATCACTTCCAGTTTCCTGGATGTAAACAGTGGTACCTACAACTCATATCTCACACACAACAGTGGTACCTACATATCTCCCTGATGAAGACACGTAGTCCCTTGTGTCGTCATGCGTAGGGGAGGGGCAAGGACGGACGGATCGCTTCAGAATCCTAGGTGAGACTGTCGGCTGCCGGTATACGTTATTGATAGCAAGCTACAGGCAGACGTGCACGGCATCTCCCGCTATACCACCATGATTCTATCGGTTCTGGATTTCATTGCCATGATTGGTATGCACCGATACATGTGAGTGAGACATATTATTTTTTAATAAAGTTAATTTTAAAGGATTTCATGCACTATTGTGAGCTCTCTATTTACATATTTACCGCATTGCTGCACTGAGTGTCACGATAGATCCACCTGAGCTGCCCTGGATGAGAGGAGCCGTAAGAATCTGGATGGTTGGGCATTAGGATCCCATAAATACACAGGCTTTAAAGTATATATTTTAAGGTGAGCATCCACTCACAAGGGGGTGCACGGTTGATGTTCATTGCGACACTCTGGTCACTTATCACTGGGAGCACTAGCCACCTTTAGTTGGCTGACTCACCATTTTGGACTAATACGTTTTTTTAGCACTTTTAGTCACGTGGATACATCATTGGACATTTTTGGCATTATTTGCACATTCATAAATTTTGCACATTGATCACGTATATTATATATTTGCACTATTTGCACTTTATATGATGCATTTTTGTTCTGATATTTATTAAGAATTATTTATGTTATATTTATATATTCACATACTTTGCTCATCCTACATATTTTATAATTTATTTATTTGCGCGACACTATTTATTTATTTGATCTGTTCACAAATATGAGAAGTGGAGTGTCAGCGGCAGATTATTCATATAGTTAATATTTAGAGGTTGCTCGCAGGATCCTTTCTTTTGGTACCTACAATTCTATCTCCTCCTCTCCTCTTCCTCTTTCCATAAGGGTCCCCTAAGGCTCCTTAAAATAATATTCTTCCATTAACTACATCACCAACCTTATCCCAAAATATCAGCCAATCCATCTGTAACGGAACAGGGCACCCCAGACCGGGTACCTCCGTTGAAAGATGCTCCTAGTGCTTTCCGAGGGCTCCAAGTACTCCACCAGACACCGTAAGCACTTCAGACTCCACGAACCGCCGCAGCTTGGTTAGGGTCTTGGCATCTCCTACCCACCCTGGACCCACGACAAGGCTCCAGGTTCCTTTGGGTGAACCTCTCTTTTCCCAGAGAGTGCAGCAGAACAAGCTCTTACACAAGCTCTTCTTACAAGAGCTTAGTGATTCTCTAAGGGAGTATGAAAGACCATAGCAATCCCTGCAGAAGATTCCCCCAATAAGAGACAGAACTCTAGATTAAGGTTGAATGAACTCAGCACAACTTTATTGAACACGACTTATATACAGTTTTCACCCACAAAGTTACCACCCAGATGGACCTTGTTGAAGACTGAACATAATATTCACCATCCAATAGGAACAGAGTTTTACACTCTCATACAGTGTACAAAATATACAATGTGATACAATTCCCCCCCCCCCCTAGCATCTAATCCACATTCCTATACGTTTCTCTTAAGGCAGACAGACAGAACAAAGGTGAGCTCATTAGCACACTTAACAATAGGTGACTGGAGAGCCACCTCAGACAGCCCGTCTCCTCAGAACTTCCTGGAATGACCATATTAGGAGTGGACTTCCTGTACCTTACAGTTTACAGGAATAAAGGTTTTGCTTCCAGGATAGAGGCAAGACTCCATTAGCCACATGCTTAGAGAAACACAAAAAGACACAAAAATGCCTAACTCCCAGTCTACTGAACAGAACCCCCACATTCAACCCATCCCCAGATAGCCTGGATCTGAGTGCTCAACATATCCAAACCATTACTTATCCGTCTTTAAATTCCGGTGACGGTGAATACTGTCACACCATCCTCTTCATTCCTCATCTCATAACAGCTCTCTAGTAGGGATGATCGAACTTTTGAAAAGTTCGGTTCGACCAGAACACCCGAACTTCCCGAAAGTTCGGCCCGGATTTCAGAACCCCATTGAGATCAATGGGACCTGAACTTCTGTAATCAAAAAACACCATTTTGAAGCCCTAAAACCCAATAAATGCCCCTAAAAAGTGTCTAGGGTTCTGGGTCATGCCCCAGGGACTATTAATCACACAAAAAAAAGTTTTTAAAAATTGTCGTTTTTGATAGAGAGCCAATTATTGAAAAAATGATTGAAAAAAAACAAAAGAGATTTCTTTGGATTTAGTGTCGGGGGGGGGGGGGGTGTCTAAAAAGTGTACCTGTGAAGTTTCAGCTCTGTATCATGTCCAGAACCAGAAAAAAAAAAAGATTGTTTGTATTAGAATTGCAGTAGAGCAGAATAGTGGCGTCGCTATTTTCACACACGGACGTTTTTGTTGCAGGCGTTTATTGGGCTTTTTTGTGGACGTCTTTGGAGGCAGGCATGACATCTGAACTTCTGTATAGGGGTATATATACACACACACTTATATGTATTTATACACATACACACATATAGGTGTGATAGGAGCGTAGCCCTATGCCTGCAAATTATTTCATTAGCGCAGGCATAGGGTTCTGCTACTTTCACACCTATATATGTGTGTGTGTATATATACATACATGTGTGTGTGTATATATACCCCTACACAGAAGTTCAGATGTCATGCCTACCTCCAAAGATGTCCACAAAAAAGCCCAATAAACGCCTGGAACAAAAACGTCCGGTTGTGAAAGTAGCGAAGCCACTACCCTGCTCTACTGCAATTCTTATACAAACGATCTTTTTTCTATAGTGGTCACCCTGACATGGAAGGGTTTGGTCACCCTGCCATAGAAGTCAGAGTCAGTTCACCCTACACTACACTACGGTCACCCTGACACTTAACACTTTCCCTACAGAAACTAGATTTTTGAATCTAACTATAGTGGTATATAGTACCCTAACTACACTAGATATCCCTTTCCTCACACTAATAATTGCTAAATGACACTGGAGCAGCAGGAGTAACAGAACTGCTTCCACTCTCTTCCACATCCCTGTATTACAATGCTAGCAATTTGGCGGGGCTATCTTATATACTGGGGGGCGTATTCACTACTGATTGGCCTCTGGACCCCCTAGTCACTCCAATGACATTCCTAGCATCCTCCTGCCCCCTCATTTGGCTTTTACTGATGGTTCTGGTCCAATCACGGGCTTTTAAAGCCCATTTCCTGTCCCATTGCATTTTGGTCGGTTCTGGTTGCCGAATTCCGAACCTTTTCAGCACAAAGTTCGGAATTCGGCCGAATTTCGAACAGTCAATGTTCGGGTCGAACCGACGGTCGACCCGAACCGTTCGATCATCCCTACTCTCTAGCTCCCAAGTCACCTCCTTCCATGCTCATCTCCAGGACACCTCTCATCCTCTGGAACTCTCTACTCCAACCAACCCCACTGTCCCCTACTCTGTCCTCCTTTTGGTGATATCAGAAAACTCTTCTGGCCTGTACCTAAAAACTGACAATTATAGCACCTAATAACTGACAGTTATTACCTTTTTTTTACTTTCCCTTACTTTTAGATTGAAAGCTTTAACAAGCAATCTTGTCTTGAATTGTAATGTAATCAGGGTTTTTTTTTCAGCCGGAACACAGGGGAACGCAGGTTTGGCACCTTCAGCACTGTACACACGTAATGGCTGCTGGGGTGTGCTCAAGAGTCTATTGATGCAGGCTGTTAGGGGTTCTATTGTTGTTGGGGGCAGGGGGGGGTCTATTGTTGCTGTGGGGAATCTATTGTTGAGGGAGTTTCTACTGATGCAGGCTTCTGGGGGATCTATTGTTGCTGTGGGGTATTTGTTGCCAGGGCTTTAGTTTGCTGGGGTGATCTGTGGGTTGCTGGCAGGATCTGTTGTTGCTGATGGGGATCTGTTGCTGCTGCGTGGGTCTATTGTTGCTGGGGGGCCTTATGTTGTTGGGGGTCACTTTTTGCTGGGCAGGATCTACTGCTGACAGATGGGTTTACCAATGCAGGCTGTTAGTAGATCTATTGCTGCTGTAGGGGTATACCATTTCTGGGGCTTTAGTGTTGCTTGGGGATCTATTGTTGCTGGAAAAATCTGTTGTTGTTGGTGGGAGGTCTTTTGTTCCTGGGAGGGTCTACTTTTTCTGGCTTCAGAAGATCCGTTGTATTGCTTTTCTTGTTAACACATTCCTACAAGCCCAGTGCCACCCTTTGTATTCTCTATAAAGGGTGGCACTGGGCGGGGGGTAGGGGACATGGCCCGACTGGCCTACCGGGATACCTGGAAATTTCCCAGTAGGCCCACAAGTCCATCTGCCCTGGGGCTGAACGATAGCGGCACCTGTAAAGAAATGGCTACAGCCGGGCCGACATGTACACTGCGCATGCGCTGCAACCACCGCTCGGGAAAGCCCGTACACACTCGACTTGGCAGATAGCGCATGCGCAGTGACGTGATGGCACTGCACGGTTCCCTTTTTATAATGTAAGGCGCCTCATCGATGGGTAAGTAAGACTCCACCGCAGCCCCTGCATCTCCTGTACCATGTTCGCAGCCTCTGACATCTCCTGTACCATGTCCGCAGCCTCTGCCTCTCCTGCACCATGCCCGCAGCCTCTGCATCTCCTGCACCATGCCCGCAGGCCCTGTATCTCCTGTACCATGTTCACAGCCCCTGAATCTCCTGTACCATGTTCGCAGCCCCTGCATCTCCTTTACCATGCCCGCAGTCTCTGCATCTCCTGTACCATGCCCACAGCCTCTGCATCTCCTGTACCATGTCTGCAGCCTCTGCATCTCCTGTACCATACCCGCAGCCTCTGCATCTCCTGTACCATGTCTGCAGCCTCTGCATCTCCTGCACCATGTTTGCAGCCCCTGAATCTCCTGTACCATGTTCGCAGCCCCTGCATCTCCTTTACCATGCCCGCAGTCTCTGCATCTCCTGTACCATGTCTACAGCCTCTGCATCTCCTGTACCATGCCCACAGCCTCTGCATTTCCTGAACCATGTCTGCAGCCTCTGCATCTCCTGTACCATACCCGCAGCCTCTGCATCTCCTGTACCATGTCCGCAGCCCCTGAATCTCCTGTACCATGTTCGCAGCCCCTGCATCTCCTTTACCATGCCCGCAGTCTCTGCATCTCCTGTACCATGCCCACAGCCTCTGCATCTCCTGTACCATGTCTGCAGCCTCTGCATCTCCTGTACCATACCCGCAGCCTCTGCATCTCCTGTACCATGTCCACAGCCCCTGCATCTCCTGTACCATGTCCGCAGAGTCTGCATCTCCTGTACCATGTCCGCAGCACCTGCATCTCCTGCACCATGCCCGCAGCCCCTGCATCTCCTTTACCATGCCCGCAGCCCCTGCATCTCCTTTACCATGCCCGCAGTCTCTGCATCTCCTGTACCATGCCCACAGCCTCTGCATTTCCTGAACCATGTCTGCAGCCTCTGCATCTCCTGTACCATACCCGCAGCCTCTGCATCTCCTGTACCATGTCTGCAGCCCCTGCATCTCCTTTACCATGTCCCCAGCCCCTGCATCTCCTGTACCATGTCCGCAGAGTCTGCATCTCCTGTACCATGTCCGCAGCACCTGCATCTCCTGCACCATGCCCGCAGCCCCTGCATCTCCTTTACCATGCCCGCAGAGTCTGCATCTCCTGTACCATGTCCGCAGCACCTGCATCTCCTTTACCATGCCCGCAGCCCCTGACATCTCCTGTACCATGTCCGCAGAGTCTGCATCTCCAGTACCATGTCCACAGCACCTGCATCTCCTGCACCATGCCCGCAGCCCCTGCATCTCCTGTACCATGTCCGCAGAGTCTGCATCTCCTTTACCATGCCCGCAGCCCCTGCATCTCCTGTACCATGCCCGCAGTCTCTGCATCTCCTGTACCATGTCTGCACTTTTACCACTTCTAACCGTAATTTTCTCATATAAATATATAAAGCCTGATGTGCTTTCATATCTCTCTTATCTATATATAATACACTCTTCAAATGTGCTTTAAAATGCAAAGTTTTCCCTTTAATGAAGAAGAAAATAATGACGTTATGCTGTTGGGTCGGTATAATAATACTATGGGGCTGGTATGAAATTATTTCCAGGGCTGAATTTTATTCCCAGTCGGGCCCTGGTAGGGGGGAGAACCAAGGGACAATGCTCGGAGGTGGGTAGGGGGGCGGAGACAAGGGGTGACTTGGAAGGGGGGAGTACCTGCACCTATTCCCTGAGAAAAAGGCCAGATTGTAACTGTACTGTCTGCCTTTGTTTTCACAGTTTGTGAAAGAACTTCACAAACTGTTGGCAATATATAAATCCTGTATAATAATAATAATAATAATAATAATTATAATAATTATAATAATTATAATAATAATCATAATAATGTTAGGAATTTGGTCTCGTGATCGTTGTTGAAATGGGAGATCAGCCAATCTGAGCTCTGGTCTTCATCTTTATTAGCAATCACATGACTAAACGTTTAGGTTTTTGTAAATGATACTTTGTAATCAATCTAATAGTCAACCATTTATTTATTTTTAAATGATTTTGTAAGTCATATTACAGACTTTGGATGCAGACCCAAATCCACTGCTGGTCTGCTTGTGTCACGTCTGACTCTGCATTTGCTGTTCTTCTTCAAAAATGTAATTTTCTATATAGAGAATTGTATTCTGTATCTGTAGAGTGTCATGACTTATACAAATATATTGGTAAGCTATCTCATATATTCCAAAAAACATAATATAAGTGTAATATAGTAATAAAAACACATTTTCAAAAGCTTTGAGTGTATTTTTAATTTATTTATTTTTTTGTTTTATTAAATTTTTATTGAAATCTCACAAGAAAAAAAAATACAAAGGTGCACAAAGATGGACTGAAACAAAGTTCAAAGCGACAATCTTTAACTACCTGACCTGCGAAAGGGCAATTTTTGCTGTTTGGCACAGCGCTACTTTAACTGGCAATTGCACGGTCATGCAACACTGTACGCAAACTAAATTTCTATCATTTTTTTCTAGCTATTTTTTTTGGTGGTATTTTATCATTACTAGGATTTTTTTTTCTTTTGCTTTATAAATAAAAAAAGACCAAAAATGTTGAAAAAACAAAACAAAACCCAATATTTTCTACTTTCTGTTATAAAACATATCCAGTATATAAAAAATCCAATTTCTTCATAAATTTAGGCCTAAATGTATTCTGCGACATGTCTTTAGTTATAAAACATATTATTGCTATATAATATTCCCAATAAAAAGAAAAAATAATAATAAAATCAAATTTTTTCATAATTTTAAGCCAAAATGTATTCTGCTACATATTTTTGGTAAATTAAAATCCCAATAAGTGTTTATTATTTGGTTTACATGAAAGCTATAGCATCTACAAACTGGAATCTACAGTATCTTACAAAACTATGTACACCCCTCACATTTTTGCAAATATTTTATCTTTTAAACACTGAAGAAATGAGACTTTGCTACAATGTAAAGTAGTGAGTGTACAGCTTGTATAACAGTGTAAATTTACTGTCCCCTCAAAATAACTCAACACACAGCCATTAATGGCAACAAAAGTGAGTACACCCCTAAGTGACAATGTCCAAACTGGGCCCAATTAGCCATTTTCCCTCCCCGGTGTCATGTGACTCGTTAGTGTTACAAGGTCTCAGGTGTGAATGGGGGGCAGGTGTGTTAAATTTGGTGTTATCGCTCTCACTCTCTCATACTGGTCACTGGAAGTTCAACATGGCACCTCATGGCAAAGAACCCTCTGAGTATCCGAAAAAAGGAATTGTTGCTCTACATAAAGTTGACCTAGGCTGTAAGAAGATTGCCAAGACCCTGAAACTGAGCTGCAGCATTGTGGCCAAGACCATACAACGGTTTAACAGGACAGGTTCCACTCAGAACAGGCCTTACCATGGTCCACCAAAGAAGTTGAGTGCACGTGCTCAGCGTCATATCCAGAGGTTGTCTTTGGGAAATAGATGTGTGAGTGCTGCCAGCACTGCTGCAGAGGTTGAAGGGGTGGGGGGTCAGCCTGTCAGTGCTCAGACCATACACCGCACACTGCATCAAATTGGTCTGCATGGCTGTCATCCCAGAAGGAAGCCTCTTCTAAAGATGATGCACAAGAAAGCCCACAAACAGTTTGCTGAAGACAAGCAGACTAAGGACATGGATTACTGGAACCATCTCCTGTGCTCTGATGAGACCAAGATAAACTTATTTGGTTCAGATGGTGTCAGGCGTGTGTGGGGGCAACCAGGTGAGGAGTACAAAGACAAGTGTGTCTTGCCTACAGTCAGGGATGGTGGTGGGAGTGTCATGGTCTGGGGCTGCATGAGTGCTGCCAGCACTGGGGAGCTACAGATCATTGAGGGAACCATGAATGCCAACATGTACTGTGACATACTGAAGCAGAGCATGATCCCCTCCCTTCAGAGACTGGGCCGCAGGGCAGTATTCCAACATGATAACGTCCCCAAACACACCTCCAAGATGACCACTGCCTTGCTAAAGAAGCTGAGGGTAAAGGTGATGGACTGGCCAAGCATGTCTCCAGACCTAAACCCTATTGAGCATCTGTGGGGCATCCTCAAACAAAAGGTGGAGGAGTTCAAGGTCTCTAACATCCACCATCTACGTGAGGCTGTCATGGAGGAGTGGAAGAGGATTCCAGGGCAACCTGTGAAGCTCTGGTGAACTCCATGCCCAAGAGGATTAAGGGAGTGCTGGAAATAATGGAGGCCATACAAAATATTGACACTTTGGGCCCAATATGGCGGCGATTGTTTAGCGGGACTGCGTCATTGCAGCAGACTGATAGGACACCTAACTGACATTTTTGACACTTTTGGGGGGACCAGTGACATTACTACAGTAATCAGTGCTAAAAATATGCACTGTTACTGTAGTGACACTGGCAGGGAAGGGGTTAACACCTGGAGCGATCAAAGGGTTAAATGTGTCCCTATGGAGTGCTTTTCTAACTGTGTGTGTGATTGGCTTGCTGCATGAACACAGAGACCTGTGTTCCTAAATAGAGATGGCCTTGCGGTTCGCAGCGAACTTTGCTTGTTCGCAAATTTTCAAAAAGTCGGACTTTTGCCGATGTTCGCCAATATGTCCGCGCCACCATTTTCTTTTTCATTCAGAAGAACTTTGACCCATGACACAGCCGTCAGGTGGTACGGGACAGCCAATTAAAACATTTCAGCACATGGACAGTCCCCCTACCCTATAAATAGACCTGAGCTGTCGGCCATTTTAAATTCCGCATTTTGCCAGTGTAGGGAGAGGTCTGCTGTGCTCATGAGGGAGAGATTGCCAGACACAAATCGCTATGTTAATGTCCACAAAAGTCCTTTTCAGGGCTGGTATTTCGGTATAGGTCCAGTCTCTCTTCAAATCAATCTGAAAGCAGCGCTAACAGGCATAAAATGGTTGTAAAAAATAATAAAGTGAATCAGTGCATAATATAATCAATAAATACAAAATTCATAACAATAAAGTGCATACATGGATAAAGTGCATTCATAAAATGTTCATAGTGCAAACAACGCAAATGGTGCAAAAATTGTTAAATTAAAGTGCAGTCCAAAGTAAATAGTTCCCTAGAATGGAACTTAAAGTGCTGGAAAGGTGCTCGAAATAATCCACATAGGTGCCAAGGTGCTCTCAAGGAAGAAACCCTTATGGGGATGCACTCACCAGACCTGGGATATAAACAAACCTCGAACTGTGATAGTATTCCCTGGATGATTCAAACAACACAGATATGAGTAAGCGACCCATAGAGTCGTGAAACGCGTCAACCATGTCCATGTCTGTGTGATGCACTGGTGCTTCTAATTTATGGGAATAAATACTTCAAGTTTATCTACTCGTGAGTGCAGTCAAACTTTTTCCTTGAATATCTATTCCCTGGATGGATGGGTCAAGCACAGCCTCCAAGTATCTTTATTCCAGCTCCTCTACGCTCTCTCCTCAATATATAGATAAAAATGTTTCCTCCTATGTACACACGGCTTGGTGGTTCCGGTGGTATTCCGGCATGCGTTCCACCAACCGGAAATGACGTCGTACGCTTTGGTATCACTAGACGAGTTTCGCCCTCAGGCAAGGCATTATCAATAGTCCTTTTCAGGGCTGGTATTTCGGTATAGGTCCAGTCTCTCTTCAGTATAGGGTCAGGTATCCAGTCGGTGCTTTAGGGGCAGTTAGAGATCGTCATCTGCAGTGACACAAATCGCTCTGTTAATGTCCACAAAAGTCACTTAAAGGGCTGCAATTTTTTTGGTATTGCTGTGCAGTGCACTAAAAAGGGGGGTAATCCACAGTATAATATGCTTTGTAGAGAGCATATTATAGTTGATTAGTACTATTATTTTGCACTGTGCAGCATTGTGACAGGTGTGGTGACCGAGCATTGCTGCAGATCTGACAGGAATAATAATAAAGGGGCACTCTGACCGCAATATTAAAGGGGAACTCTGACCGCAATATTAAAGGGGAACTCTGACCGCAACATTAAAGGGGAACTCTGACTGCAATATTAAAGGGGCACTCTGATGGGAATAATAAAGGGGCACTCTGACTGCAAAATTAAAGGGGCACTCTGACCGTAATATTAAATGGGAACTCTGACTGCAAAATTAAAGGGGAACTCGGACTGCAAAATGAAAGGGGAACTCTGACTGCAATATTAAAGGGGAACTCTGACCGCAATATTAAAGGGGAACTCTGACTGCAAAATGAAAGGGGAACTCTGACTGCAATATTAAAGGGGAACTCTGACTGCAAAAATAAAGGGGAACTCTGACTGCAATATTAAAGGGGCACTCTGACGGGAATAATAAAGGGGCACCCTGACCGCAATATTAAAGGGGAACTCTGACTGCAAAAATAAAGGGGAACTCTGACTGCAATATTAAAGGGGCACTCTGACGGGAATAATAAAGGGGCACTCTGACCGCAAAATTAAAGGGACACTCTGACTGTAATATTAAATGGGAACTCTGACCGCAAAATTAAAGACGAACTCTGACTGCAATATTAAAGGGGCACTCTGACGGGAATAATAAAGGGGCACTCTGACCGCAATATTAAAGGGGCACTCTGACCACAATATTAAACGGGTACTTTGACCGCAATATTAAAGGGGCACTCTGACCGCAATATAAAAGGGGAACTCTGACCGCAATATTAAAGGGGCACTCTGGCCGCAATACTAAAGGGGAACTCTGACCGCAATATTAAAGGGGCACTCTGACCGGAATAATAAAGGGGCACTCTGACGGGAAAAATAAATGGGAACTCTGACCGCAATATTAAAGGGGAACTCTGATCGCAATATTAAAGGGGCACTCTGACGGGAAAAATAATGGGGCACTCTGACCGCAATATTAAAGGCCAGCAGTCCCGCGAAGTGACACACAGGTATGTTGTTTCGCGGGATAGAGTCCACCTGCCACCGTGAAACTACAGCGGCTGGTCGGCAAGTGGTTAAATACCCCTCCGGTGATCATAGTTACTTAGTAGTTGAGGTTGAATAAAGACAATACTCCATCCATTTCAACCTGTGTAGGTGTGTGTGGCCATAATCATCTCTCATACCCCTTAATGTTCTGATCCTTGAGATGTATGTCTAAGGCTTCTTTCACACGGTCCGCCTCCGCAGGCGGATCCGTGTTGCTCAGCGGGGATCGATCCGCGATCCCCGCTGAGCCGGGCGGATGACAGCTCCGTCTCCGCTTGCAGAGCGGAGAGGGAGGTGTCTCAGCACCCGCTGCCCTCTATGGGGGATCGGAGGAGAGCGGACCGCTTGTCCGCTCTCATCAGATCCGCTCCGCTCCGATTACTGAACGGATGGAAAAATAGGGTTTCCATCCGTCCAGATTTCAGCACAGGATCGGATGCGGATGGCAGCGGGTGTCAGCGGAGGTGACCTCCGCTGACACCCGCTGCCCCATAGAGCTGCATGGAGGATCCGATCAGATCCGCCTAAAAAACTGACAGGCGGATCTGATCGGACCGCCCGTGTGAAAGAGCCCTAAGAGTCTTTTGAAAGTAGCCATACTTCCCGCAGAAACTACCTCTTGTGGTAGAGAATTCCACAATCTTGTTGCCCTAACAGTAAAGAACCCCCCGCGTTGCCTGAGGTTAAAATGCTTCTCCTCTAATGGCATTGAATGTCCTCGCATCCTCATGCAATCCTTGCAACTGGATAGCTTTTTTTCTATGCTGAGATCACCATTGAGGTATTTATAAATTGCTATCATGTCCCCTCTCAGGCGTCTCTTCTCCAGGGAGAATAAATTAAGCGATTGTAGACATTCTTCATAATTAAGGTCCTCCTATTCCCTAATTAATTTAGTTGCCCTTCTCTGGACTCTCTCCAGCTCCAACACATCCCTCCTGAGGACTGGCGACCAGAACTGGACAGAATACTCCAGAGTTTTATAAAGTGGAAGGATTATAGTTTTATCTCTGGAATACATCCCTTTCTTTATGCATGCTAATATTCTGCCGGCTTTGGCAGCTGCCACTTGACATTGCATGCTATTGCCTAGTCTATCCTCTACCAAGACTCCCAGATCTTTCTCCATTTTTGATTCCCCCAAAGGGTCCCCCCCTAAAGTGTATTGTGCTTTTATGTTTTCAGTCCCCAAGTGCAAAACCTTACACTTCTCCACATTAAACCTCATTTGCCATGTCATTGCCCACTCTGTTATTTTGTTCAGGTCATTCTGTAAGATATTTGCCTCATGCTGTGCAGTTATTGCCCTGCCCAATTTTGTGTCATTTGCAAAAACTGATATAAAACTACTGATCCCATCCTCAATGCTGTTTATGAATAAATTGAACAAGGTTGGTCCCGGGAGCTGAGCCTTGGGGGACCCCACTTACCACCCCAGTTCAGTCCAAGTATGCGTTATTTATTTCCACCCTTTGGACACGTTCTGTATCCAAGAGCAGACTTTGTGGTCGATGCCTGCAAACCTTATTTTATAAATTAAGTGCTTGTGGGGAACTGTATCAAACGTCTTAGCGAAATCCAGGTACACCACATCCAATGGTCTCCACCATATACCTCACAGCTCACGTCCTCATAGAATGTTAACAGATTGGTTTGACAAGAACGCCCATTCGTAAACCCATGGTGATTACTGCTGATGATGTTGTTTTCTTTAGCAAACTCTACGATATAGTCCCTTATCATCCCCTCCAGAAGTTTACATACTATCGATGTCAGGCTGACCGGCCTATAATTTCCCGGGACATGCCTCTGCCCTTTTTTGAATATCGATATCACGTTAGCTTTCCTCCAATCCCCTGGTACATTTCCTGTCATAATACTGTCAGCAAAGATCAGGAACAGTGGTCTAGATATAGATTTACTAAGTTCTTTGAGTACTCTCGGATGTACGCCATCCGGGCCTGGTGATTTATTTGTGTTAATTTTATCCAGCCTTTCCCTGATTTCACCCTCTGTTAGCCATAGCGGCAAGTCCTGTGTATTACTACTAACCATACAGTCGTGGTCAGTGTACCCCTCCTTTTCCTGAGACTGAGGAGAAAAAAGCGTTCAGCACGTTTGCCTTTTCAGTGTCCTCTTTAACCATCCTCCCATCATCGTTAATTATGGTTGCAATATGCTCTGCCCTAGTTTTTTTGCTGTTAATATATTTAAATAATTTTTTAGGGTTTTTTTTATACTATCCTCCGCTATTTGTCTCTCAAAGTTGATTTTAGCCATTTTGATTTCGTATTTACTTATCTTATTTGTCTCCTTGTATTGCTGGAAAGCCAATACTGTGCCCTCTGTTTTTTATTTCTTGAAGGCCATTTTTTTCCCCATAATACGTTTTTTAACATAACGGTTTAGCCAGCCAGGTTTGGTTTTGTCTCTTCTAAATTTATTTCCCATAGGAATGCTCTGTGAGATGCATTTGTTTAATATGTTCCTAAAGCATTCCCATTTTTCCTCTGTGGTCAGTGATCCCAGAGTTTGGTCCCAGTTTACCCTTTCCATCAATGAGTATAATTTTGGAAAGTTTTCCCTTCTGAAGTTTAGGGTTCTTATGTTCCCCACTTGCCATGTTATATTGTTATTTACACTAAATGTGATCATCCTGTGATCGCTAGAGCCCAGGTTGTCCTGGACTCCTACATCTGAGATTAGGTCTGGGTCACTAGTGATCAATAGATCCAGGACTCCATTTTCTCTAGTCGGAGAATCCACCAACTGTGACATGTAATTATCCTGTAAGGTTTCCATGAATAGACGTACCTTCTGTGAGTGTGTAGTCCCCTCTTCCCAGTCAATGTCGGGATAATTGAAGTCCCCCAATATGATGACTGATCCTAGTTTTGCCACTTTACCCAACAGTGATATAAATTCCAGCTCTACCTCCTCCCTTTGGTTGGGTGGCCTATAGCAAACCCCCACATTTCCCTTTTCTTCTTCCCTGTGGAGTTCTACCCACATGGATTCTAACTCCATACTCATCCCTTCCATATCACTCCTCTCTATCACCCTTACATTGTTCTTGACATAGAGACATACCCCTCCCCCTGTTTTTCCTACCCTGTCCTTCCGGTACACTGAATACCCTTGGATATTGGCCAGCCAGTCATGAGGGGGGTCGAACCAAGTTTCCGTTATTCCCACAAGGTCTATGTCTTCCTCATGTACTGGTTGGGAAGGAGTTAACATCTAGGGGTGATCAAGGGATTAACTGTGTGCCTAACAATGTGTGCCGCTTTTTCTTTCTTATCTGTTTTTCAGGAAGTAGAAACAGCCAGATGGCTGTTCCCTGTACACAGACCACTGCGTGTGATTGGACACAGACGATCACAAGGTTTTAGCCAAAATCATTGGCTGAAAACTGCTGCTAATCTTGTGCTGCGCCCCCTGGGTCAGCAGGGGGCACATGCATGCACGCCCCAAACCCAGAAGAACGCCAGTCACATACACGTACAGTATCTCACAAAAGTAAGTACACCCCTCACATTTCTGAAAATATTTTATTCTATCATTTCATGTGACAACACTGAAGAAAAGACACTTTGCTACAATGTAAAGTAGTGAGTGTACAGCTTGTATAACAGTGTAAATTTGTTGTCCCCTCAAAATAACACAACACACAGCCATTAATGTCTAAACCGCTGGCAACAAAAGTGAGTACACCCCTAAGTGACAATGTCCAAATTGGGCCCAAAGTGTCAATATTTTGTGTGGTCACCATTATTTTCCAGCACTGCCTTAACCCTCTTGGGCGTGGAGTTCACCAGAGCTTCACAGGTTGCCACTGGAGTCCTCTTCCCCTCCTCCATGACGACATCACGGAGCTGGTGGATTTTAGAGACCTTGCGCTCCTCCACCTTCCGTTTGAGGATGCCCCAGAGATGCTCAATAGGGGTGAGGTCTGGAGTAGTAATGAGCCGAACACCCCCCCCCCCCCGTTCGGTTCGCACCAGAACACCACAAACAGAGAAAAAGTTTGTTCGAACAAACAAACCCTATTGAAGTCTATGGGATTCGAACCTCGAAAATCAAACGGCCTCATTTTGAAGGCTTAAATGCAAGTTATTGCCCCAAGAAAGTGTATGGGGGTCCGGGTCCTGACCTGAGGAACATGTAGCAATGACAACAAAATTTTTAGAAATGATCGTTTTTAAAGGAGCACTGATTTACTGATTTTAATGAAGCTTAAAGTGAAACTATAAAAATGAAAAATTCCTTCAAATATCATGCCTGAGGGGTCTTCTGAATGTTTCTGTAAAGTAGTGCATCTCTGTGATGTATGTAGCCTGCTGCAGCTATACTGACATTTCTAAAGCAAAGAATGTCATATAAAAATATACATACAAATTTCAAATCACATGTACTTCCCATACGGGTGCAGAAAAATTGGGCCTTGGTTGTTGGTGGCGCTTGAACACCGTAACCCCTCGCAGTTACTCTTGCTGGGTGAAGGAACGGGACCTGCTGTTAAAAATCCATACAAATTTGAAATTGCATGTACTTGTCATACAGGTGCCAAAAATTGGGCCTTTGCTGTTGGTGGTGCCTGAACACCATAACCAAGGCCTCACAGTTACTCTTGCTGGGTGCAGGAATGGGACCTACTGGTAAGAATTGCATACAAATGTGAAATTGCATGTGCTATCAAGTGCCAAAAATTCTGGCTGATATCTGAAGTGATCTCTATTCCTAGAGGTCTGTGATGCCTAAAGAATGTTCCACAACTGAGCAATGATTACTCTGGCTGATATCTGAAGTGATCTCTATTCCTAGAGGTCTGTGAATATTATATAATGTTGCAGAAACTGACCGATGAACAATACTGTGACTGGTATCTGATGTAAAGAAAGAAAGCTCTCCCTACCTCACACAGGAACCTGGCCCTCCCTACACTGCTAGAAATGTCTCTCTGCACTGTCTGACTCCAAAAAAAAAACTACTGTCTTCCTGCCTCAATTGCGGGCCTGTCCCTATCTCATCACCCGCACAATGACACTACATGAAGCGGCAGCGCGAGCAGCCTTTATGTAGTGTGGGGCGTGTACTTGGCCCCTGAGCCATGATTGGCTAAAGGCAGCCTGCCTTTCGTCCGATCATGGTAGAGATAATTTGATTGGCCAAAGTATGAGGTCAGGGTGCATGCTTTGGCTAATCACACAATGTGCTGCATGCACGGCACGTGCAGTGCATTATGAGAATCTCTAATTTCACGCGAAGAAGCATATTTGTTCGTCATTCGATGAACGGTCGAACGACTGATGTTCGAGTCAAACTTAGCCTTGACTCGAACTCAAAGCTCATCCCTAGTCTGGAGACATGCTTGGCCAGTCCATCACCTTTACCCTCAGATTCTTTAGCAAGGCAGTGGTTGTCTTGGAGGTGTTTGGGGTCATTATGTTGGAATACTGCCCTGCGACCCAGTCTCTGAAGGGAGGGGATCATGCTCTGCTTCAGTATGTCACAGTACATGTTGGCATTCATGGTTCCCTCAATGATCTGTAGCTCCCCAGTGCCGGCAGCACTCATGCAGCCCCACCATGACACTCCCACCACCATGCTTGACTGTAGGAAGACACACTTGTCTTTGTACTCCTCCCCTGGTTGCCACCACACACGCTTGTCACCATCTGACAAATAAGTTTATCTTGGTCTCATCAGAGCACAGGAGATGGTTCCAGTAATCCATGTCCTTAGTCTGTTTGTCTTCAGCAAACTGTTTGCAGGCTTTCTTGTGCATCATCTTTAGAAGAGGCTTCCTTCTGGGAGGGCAGCAGTGCAGACTAATTTGATGCAGTGTGCGGTGTATGCTAAGCACTGACAGGTAGTGATGGACGAACATCAGCCGCAAATTTTCTCAAAAGTCCGCGAACCGCGAGTACGCCGCGGGCCCCATTGACTTTAATGGGAGGCGAACTTTAAAAACCTTTAGGTCTAATTTGCAGCCCAAAAAGACGTACTAGCTGTGCACAAATAGTCCCAGCACATGGAAAATGTCATAACAGAAGTATTGCATTTTTACAGCAAAAAATGTTTTATTTTTTTTCCATAAATCAGCCAGAACTGACAGCAGCTGGTAAATACATTGTCTAATACATATAGGGTCCATTCACACATCTGTAAAATGGGTCCGCATCCATTCCACAATTTGGCGGAACCTTTACAGACCCATTGATTTTAAATTCCAGTCTGAAAAATTAGGCATTCACAGGATAAAGAAGTAAGTGTCGGCCATTCCAGGCCCCAAAAATTAGCCCACATGCGTTTACCTGACAGCTAAGAACGTTGTATTCTGTGGCTGAAGGTTCATTAGGCATTCACAGAAAAAATTATTGTCGGCCATGAAAGGCCCCCAAAATTTGGCATTACACGGACATGAAATGCCTTTTATAATGCTGTATTTAGCGAAGACAAGGACCAGGAGTTGCTCTGGGTGGATGGTGGTCTGGCGGATATTTGTGGCCTGTCATGAGGAATTTCAATGAAACATGGTCTACTGGTCACATGTGTTGAATTCCTCAGAGATCCATGCGCCATTCATTTTTATAAATGTGAGGTAGTCTACACTGTCATGAGCTAGGCGAGTGCGCTTATCGGTCACGATCCCCCCTGCTTCGCTGAACGTCCTTTCGGACAGGACACTGGACGTGGGGGCAAGCCAACAGTTCCATTGAAAATTGTGCAAGCTCTGCCCAGAGGTCAAGCCTGCCCACCTAGTAGTCCAGGGGTTCATCACTCTTCAGAGCATCCACATCGGCCGTTAACCCGATGTAGTCGGACACCTGTCGGTCTAGGCATTCCCTCATGCTGGATCGGGAGTACAGCTGTCGATGGGTCGGCTGAAAGAAGGATCGCATATCTGAAGTGACCAAGACATCTTCAAACCGCCCTCTTCTTGCAGGCGCTTTTGGATTGCTACCCGCCACTGTCTCTCTGTGACTGGAAATTCCTCTGCCAGTGCACAGAAAAGCAGAATGCAGCATTTCCTGCAGCAAAGCCTGGAAGTGCTGCATTCTGACTGCCCTCTGTGATTGTGGTAGCATTTCCGCCATTTTTTGTTTGTACCGGGGTCTAAGTACGTTGCCACCCAGTACTGGTCCTTGCCCTTTATGCTTTTTATACGGGGGTCCTCCTTAAAACACTGGAACATGAAGGCCCCCATTTGCACTAAACTGGAAGCGGTGTAGTGGCCTGCTTCCAGCTCATCATCCAGGAAAATGTCTACCTCGTTCTCCTCCCCCCATCCACGGATAACACCAGGGATCCCAGAAAGGTTTAAAGCATGCTCTTCTTGCTCCTCCTCATCCCCCCAGCACCATCCTCCTCCTCTGACTCCTTGTTGTTGACTTGTCTCAGATGGAGTAGCACCCCCTGGGAATTCATCCAATATTGCGACTTCCTCATCTTCCTGCTCCTGCATCTCGACGGCTTGATCAATGACACAACGCAATGCATGCTCCTGAAAGAAGGCGTAAGGTACGATGTCACTGATGGCGCCCTGGCCGTGACTGACCAGTTTGGTGATCTCAGTGAATGGCTGCAGAAGTCTGCATGTGTCCCGCATGAGCAGCCACTGGCGAGGTGAAAAAAACCCAAGCTCCCCAGAACCTGTCCTGCCGCAGAGTTCGTACAGGTAGTCGTTAACTGCACGTTTCTGCTGGAGCAGCCTATCAAGCATATGCAACGTTGAGTTCCATCGTGTCGTGCAGTCACAAATAAGATGCCTGACGGGCAGGTTGTGTCACCGCTTAATGTCAGCAAGGCAAGCCCTGGCTGTGTAAGATCTTCTGAAATGGCCCGAGATTTTCCTGGCCTGCCGCAGGACATCCTGGACCCCAGGGTATTTGGCAACGAATCGCTGCACGACCAAGTTCAGGACATGTGCCATGCATGGCACGTGTTTTATTTTGCCCTGTTTCAGCGCACTCATCAGATTGGCACCGTTGTCGCACACCACTTTACCAACTGTCAAATTGAGCTGTGTCAGCCACTGATCTGCCTGTGAACGCAAAGCTGAAAGGAGTGCAGGACCAGTGTGGCTCTTGGCTTCCAGGCACAACAGACGCAGCACAGCATGGCAATGTCTCATCTGGCACATGGAATAGGTTCTGGGGATCTTGGGTGGCGCAGTGGAAGAGACGGTAGCAGCGGAAAAGGAGGAGTCAGCCGAGGAGGAGAGTGAGGATGGAGGAGGAGGAGAAGAAGAGGCAGGCCTGCATGCAATCCATGGCGGTACAACCAAATCTACACAGGTTCCACGGGTTACATGCTTGACGGTGTAATGTTCCGGTACCTCTGGTACCCTTGTCTCCATATTTCTCCTCTCCTAATTGCGTCCCATCTTGTGTAGCAAAGGACGCATATACCTTTAAGACCGGATGACATCATTGCCGAGCACCGCTATGAGCGGCTATTTCAATCGCCGGTTTGCTCTCACTCATCGCTCGTTCAAACCCACATGTTCATCGCACCTACGCCTGAGAAGTCGGAGCTGCTGACATACCTCCCTTGCTGAACTGAAGCCAGAAACCTCGCTGGTGATCCGTATCTCGCTACGGGATCACCCCTCTCCAATGGACACTGTTATTCCTAAACCTATCTAAGTGATAAGTACCCCGCAGGGGATTCTTGCTAACCAATCTCCTACTGTCATCTACTGAAATTACCAAGACTATCTGTATCTATCTATTCACTATCATCTGCATAGACTGTTAGCTCTTGGGACTACCTTCAACTATCCTTGCACTAGGTTACTCTGTCTAAGTATACTCCATCTGTGTCCTCTTACCATCTGCACTATACTTGACATCAGAACCTATCTGCTTTACCATCACCTGCAACTCTCCTAATACTACTTCTAGTGCTCACCATACAATAGCCTGTCTCTCATCTATATATCCTCATATACTCTATCCCTCCATTAAACATCTATTAATATATATATAGTATATAACAGGCTGTACACGGTGATGAAGTCCTGAGAGTTGGATATGTTGTTCAACAGATTCTCTACAAGGCTACTGAGTGTAATAATTCTGCAGCTGTAAATCCATCCACTAACAAAAACGCATGAACGTTACAGATTGAACGAGCCTTTAAAAAAAATATGGATTCAGCAGAATTATCCACTCATGTACTACAATTAAAACAGCAAGTAGATGCATTGATCCTTGCGCTTACAGAGGTAAAAAATGACAATCAAACCTTGAGACAGCATCTTGGCCGTCTCACACAGCCTCCTGCTGCTCAGCCCCGTGAGCCTAAGATAAACCCTCCTCTAGTGTTTTCTGGTGATCGGAGCAAATTCCGTGAATTTAAAAACGCATGTCGATTGTTTTTTTTTGTTAAAACCTCTAACCTACACCACTGACCAAATTAAGGTTTGTACCATCATCTCCTATTTAACGGGTGAACCCCGGGCCTGGGCAGATGCTCTCTTTGAAAAGGATGATCCACTCCTTAATTCTTATCCCTTATTTCTAGCACAACGTGCTACTTTATATGAAGACCCCAACAAGCAGAGTACCGCTGACACCCAATTACGGGCCTTAAAACAAGGAAGGAGACCTGTTGAAGATTTTGTGGCGAATTTTAAAAGATGGTCCCCTGATTCAGGGTGGAACGACACATCTTTGCGAACGCAGTTTAGACTCGGCCTATCTGAGGCCGTTAAAGACGAGCTCTCCCGAGCGGATTTACCTGGCACTCTGGAGGGACTGATACAGACCAGTATCAATATTGACAGACGACTACGAGAAAGAAAGGCTGAGAAGATGGGCTCACCATTTTCCAGTCCTTCTCGGATGTTGCCTGCTGACCCTACTCCTATGGAAGTAGGAATGATACGCCCACCTCTGACCCTTTCTGAACGTGCCAGGAGGAAAACCGAACATCTTTGCATGTACTGCGCATCCCCGAATCATTTGGTAAACGACTGTCCTCTTGTCCGCAGAAAAGAGGGTGAGTGTTCAAATGTCTTGCTAGGGGGACTCACAACTTCCTTTTCTAATCCTTATCTTTTTGTTCAATTAACATTGCAGTGGGACCAAACTAGGATCACCACCAAGGCTATGATTGACACAGGATCTTGTGGAAACTACATTGACATTTGTTTTGTCTCCCTTAATAAAATGAAAAAAAGTGATCACAATAGTGATAACTATAGCGCTTGCAGTGTCCCCTAGTGGGAGAAACTTAATTCACAATAGTGCTTAATATTGATAAATAGTGATAGTATCAAATAAATAATTAATTAAATACACTGATAAATAGACAATTAATAAATAAGTGGATAAATAAATAAACCACTGGTTATTATAGTCCTTCACAGTGTGCAGTGAAAAAAACTTTCAATTGGTAAAAAATTGAATAAATCATGCAGTCCAAACACAATTAATATAATAATAAAGTGCTGGTGCTCCTTGCTTGATTCCTTAGTGCTTCCTTCACCGTGAGTAAATAAATGAAATGCCCACTCACCGAATGCTGTGGGTTTTATATGTCATATGACACTAAAACCGTCTGTGCTTATTAAGAGATCCTGCCCGGATCGAATAGATCTCCCTGGGTCTTTACAGCCACTACGGGTATTTCTTCTACCTGGGGTAGTCTCCTCCAGCCACGATCCCAGCCTTGGAATGTGCCCTTCCTGCAAAGTCCCCTCCAATCACAGCCGTGATGAGGAAATAAAAAGCGGATAGTGTGGTATTGTTTCCAATTTTTTTATTCACACACCCCATGCATAACAAAGGTAAAATCCATAAAACTTCCAGCAGGTGATAAAGGTGCTCATCCAAAGTTCAAAAAATTAAACAGCAAATGTGAGGTAACCGTGTTCAAAACCAAACAAACAGGCAAACAGATAGGACCATCATATGTTCGGCACAAAGAGTGGAGAGCGGTAGTTCCGGTATGAGTTCCACTCGAGTGCGTATGACGTCACCACGTGCGTTCCACCTAACGCGTTTCGTCATTGGCTAGACGTCTTCAGAGGTCACCTCTGAAGGGCATTCGTCTGCTGGCTGCTGTGTGGAGAGGATGCTCATCTAAATTCATCCCTTGTTAAGATCGGTCATATCCTGCTTTCCTGTGGACAAGTATACCATCTGGGATTGCTCCTGGCTCCTCCTTTTTCCAGGACTTCAGATGTTCAGCTAACATTAGGGCACCCTCTCAATTCCACCAATTAAGATGCTTATGGATTGATCATAAGTGCAATTTACTCTGCCACATATATTGCCGGACGGATCTACACCTTCAGTTGTTTTTAATCATTGTGTATACCGTGTAAGCTTAACTCTGACTCAAAACTCTAGTACCGCTTTGAGGAAAAAAACCCCTGAAGAAGGAGCAAATAATGTTTATGGCTTCGAAACATGTTGGATATCCATCTTAGCGATATGAGTTTTTTTGTCTTGCTGCTTATTGTCTACACATGGTATTTTATTGCCTCTATTGTACTACTTATTTAATAAAAAGATTTTTCATATCATTATATCTTTCTATATTTTCCAATATCTATGTGCCTTTAAAGTCCCACTCAGGGGAACCATTTTTTCTCATATGTTAAATCAAAGAAATGTTTGTTTCATAAAGAGGAAGTACTATTCCTAGGATATATTATATCTAAAAGTGGAATCAAAATGGACATGAGCAAAATATCCTGCATTCTGGATTGGCCTGTGCCAACCACTCGCAAAGCATTACAAAGGTTCCTAGGATTCTCTAATTACTACAGGAAATTCATTAAAAACTTTTCTGCGATTGTGAAACCTCTCACACAACTTACAAGCACGAAGAAACCATTTAATTGGACAAAAGAAGCAAATGGAGCATTCTGTCTGCTGAAATCAAGCTTTACTACTGCCCCCATACTATGCCATCCAGACCCATCCCTTCAATACATCTTGGAGGTAGATGCGTCTAATATGGCAGTAGGAGCAGTTCTCTCACAACGACCAACAAACACCTCACCTCTTCACCCAGTTGCTTTCTTTTCAAAGTCAGAAGGCCGTCAGAAGGTTCACCCAGTGGGCAGTAAAAGTGATATACCTTCCCTGCCCGTGTTTGCTAGACCATGTGTTTGTGGTCAGATGTATCTTGGCACCAACACTGTGTGCCAGAGATATATTCACTTGCCGCTGAACATGGCCATACAGCTCAAGAAATATTTCCTGCCTGGGACCTTCCATTGTGGTGTTCCAATGGCCACAAATTTCTAAAAGGCCTTCGAGTCCACCAGTTTATATGGCAGTAGTTGGCGGGCTATCAGTTCCGACAAGCCAGCAGTCAAACCTTGGGCAAGAGGGTTATCCGGCGTCATCATTTTTTACAGCTCCAACATTTGGGACACAGAAGCCTGCCTTTTTCCAGAACAACCTAACGACGGCATCATGGAAGGTGGAGTGGAGGACAATTGGGAAGAGAGAGGAGAAGGAGAAGAGGCTGGACGGTGAGAGCCTGGAGTGTGGCTTTGTGGGTTCTGATGGTGTTGCTCCCACTGGGCTCAGTGATGGGAGTTCAGGTGCCTTCTTAAGGCGGTCGTCCCTAGGTGAGTGTTGGGCTTACCGCGACTTATGCGTTGACTGCAAAGGCTGCAGATGGCAACACTGTTGTCAGCAACGGACACATTGAAAAAAGCCCACACTGCGGAGCCATGTGCCAGCGTCCTGGGAGCGCCAGATGTGACTGTACATGGTTGATGGCTCGCTCTTGATACATTTTCAGTCTGCTTTGTACCTTTTGTGCAATGCAAGTTCTGCCTGCCTCTCCTCCCTATCTGCAAGTCCATCTCTCCCTCTGAACTCCCCTCCTCTTCCGCTCTTGTGGCCACCCATGTGACGTCCATAGACACGTAATCATCCACGTCACCTTCCCCACCACTAACATTCAAGATCTCAGAGTAGGCAGCAACAGCGGGGACCAACCTCCTTGGGCTGATCTGGGTACTGTCGTCAGACTGCTGAGTGGCGGATGTTGCTACCTCCTCTTCCTGATCCAATGCCAACAATGGCTGTGCATCGCAAATGTCTTGTGATGGATTGGAAAATAATTCCAGTGACTCAAGCGGAGGGTATGTGGTGGTGGTGGTGATGTTTGTGGTGGTGTCTTTGGGGGTGCACACAGCAGAGAGTGAAGAGGGTGCAGATAGAGAGGATGAGGAGGGTGCAGAAGAGGAAGGCAGAGTGAGCCACTCAACCAAGTCTGGTGCGTCCTTTGACGTAATCGAACGCACCTTCTGAAACTTCACACTTTGGCTCCGGCCTACTGCTAATGCCCTACCCCTACCACCCCTGCGTAAGTGTTGTCTGCCTCTTCCTGTTTTTAAATTAACCTGTGACAAAAGTCTGCAGAGAATTGCAGTAAATCTGGAAAAAGGTATATAACACTCCGCTTCAGTCTGTGGTATTGGGGGGCCACAGGTTTATCACACCAGTTCTACAAATAATTGGCCAGTAACTGTTGTCACTGTGTGTAGCACAGTTAACACAGCAAAAGAGGCCAAATTGTTGCAGGACTAAAATACACTCTTAGAAAAGTATACTGTTAAATAACACCCCACTTCAATATGTGGTAATTGGGGGTCACTGGTTTATCACACCAGTTGTTCAAAAAATTGGCCAGTGAGTTTGGCACTCTGTGTTTCAGACTTAAAGCAGCAAAAGAGGCAACATTGTTGCAGGACACAAATACACTTATGAAAGTATACTCAGATAACACCCCAATTCAATATGTGGTATTGGGGGGCCACTGGTCTATCACACCAGTTATAATACATTAAAAGTGCTTTTGTCAGTGTTTGCAGTACTGCTGCAGCAACACTCAGTCACCACACCAGTCACAATGCTGCGCAGTGCACAATAGAAATCCACTAAAATATGCTTTCTATATTACAAAGTATATTATACCATGGATTACACCCCTATATAGTGCACTGCATACCTATACCTAATACATTGCAGCCCTTTAAATGACATTTGTGGACATTAACAGAGTGATTTGTGTCACTGCCTATCAATATCTGTCCCTTGAGCACAGACTGGATACCTGTCCCTAAACTGAACAGAAACTGCACACCTATACCAAATAAATTGTAGCCCTTTAAATGACTTTTGTGGACATTAACAGAACGATTTGTGTCACTGCTGATCTGTCCCTACAGCACACTGGATACCTGTCCCTAAACTGAACAGAAACTGTACACCTATACCAATTCCAGCCCTGGAAAGGACTTTTGTGGACATTAACAGAGCGATTTGTGTCACTGCTGATCTCTCTCTGTCCCTGGAGCACAGACTGGATACCTGTCCCTAAACTGAAAAGAGACTGTAGTAGACCTATACCGAAATACCAGCCCTGCAAAGGACTTTTGTGGATCTTAACAGAGTTATTTGTGTCTGGCAATCTGTCCCTGATGCATACAGCCAACCTTTCCCTACGCTCACAAAAAGCAGAATGGGAAATGGCTGCCTGCTCTGCTCTTTTTTTAAGGTAGGGGGCATGTCCATGTGCTGAAATGTTTCAATTGGCTGTCCCGTTCCACCTGTTGGCTGTGTCATGGGTCAAAGTTCTCCCCAATGTAAACTAATATGGCCACCGCGAACAACGCCATGTGTACGCAATGTAGCGAACAAGCAAAATTTGCCACGAACTGACCGCCGGGCAAACCACAAGGACATCTCTACTGACAGGCTGACCCCCCCACCCCTTCAACCTCTGCAGCAATGCTGGCAGCACTCATACTTCTATTTCCCAAAGACAGCCTCAGGATATGATGCTGAGCACGTGCACTCAACTTCTTTGGTCGGCCATGGCGAGGTCTATTCTGAGTGGAACCTGCCTTGTTAAACTGCTGTATGGTCTTGGCCACCATGCAGCAGCTCAGTTTTAGGGTCTTGGCAATCTTCTTATAGCCTAGGCCATCTTTATGTAGAGCAACAATTCTTTTTTTTCAGATCCTCAGAGAGTTCTTTGCCACGAGGTGCCATGTTGAACTTCTACTGACAATTATGAGAGAGTGAGAGCGATAACAGAAAATTTAACACACCTGCTCCCCATTCACACCTGAGACCTTGTAACACTAACGAGTCACATGACACCGGGGAGGGAAAATGGCTAATTGGGCCCAATTTGGACATTTTCACTTAGGGGTGTACTGACTTTTGTTGCCAGCGGTTTAGACATTAATTGCTGTGTGTTGAGTTATTTTTAGGGGACAGCAAATTTACACTGTTATACAAGCTGTACACTCACTACTTTACATTGTAGCAAATTGTCATTTCTTCAGTGTTGTCACATGAAAAGGTAGAATAAAATATTTACAAAAATGGGAGGGGTGTACTTACTTTTGTGAGATACCGTATGTGCCTCTACCTGCTGCCTGCTCATAGTATATTTACTGTGATTGGTTGGCAGGTGGTTAATTATTTAACGACAGAAAAAAAAAAAGCTTTATAAATCGAATCATTCCTAAGAGGATCTTTACATAAAAGATCTTTGGAGACAAAATAAGATCCAAATGTTTCAAGTAATGAGAAGAAAATATAAAATAGCAATGGAGAGTTCTCTAAGCATTCCGTCCAAGGACCTGGTGACCGAATAAGTAAATAAATAATAAAATAGTAAATAAACTGCGCTAACAAAAGAATGATAAAACCAAAAAAGTTGCTAGCAAATCAACTGACATGTGTTGTGAATAAAGTGAAAATAAATGAACAATAAGATGGCGGTGAGGCCTGCATCTTCGGTGTCTCAGTAAGGGCGCACACACCTCATCTTAACTGACCCTAAAGGAAAAAAGGGGGAGGAGGGGTAGGTAAGCCAAGCTTAATATGGGAATAAAGGCTGAGAATTGGGGGGAGGAAAAAAAATGAGGAGAAAGAAAAGGGGGGGGGGCAGAGAAGAAGGTAAAGGGAAGAAAAGGGGGGTAGAGAAGAAGGGAAGGGAAAGAAAAGGGTCAGCAGAGAAGAGGGTAAGGGAAAGAAAAGAGGGGGAAGAGAAGAAGGGAAGGGAAACAAAAGGGGGGGGGCAGAGAAGAAAGTAAAGGAAATCAAAGGGGGCAGAGAAGAAGGTAAGGCAAAGAAAAGGTAGGGCAGAGAAGAAGGGGAAGGAAAGAAAAGGGGGGGGGGAGAGAAGAAAAGAGGAGAAAGAAAACGGGGGCAGAGAAGAAGGGAAGGGAAACAATGGGGGGCAGAGAAGAAGGTAAGGGAAGAAAAGGGGGTAGAGAAGAAGGGAAGGGGAAAAAAAAGGGGGCAGAGAAGAAGGTAAGGGAAAGAAAAGAGAGGGAAGGGAAGAAGGGAAGGGAAACAAAAGGGGGGGCAGAGAAGAAAGTAAAGGAAATCAAAGGGGGGGCAGAGAAGAAGGTAAGGCAAAGAAAAGGCAGGGCAGAGAAGAAGGGAAAGGAAAGAAAAGGGGGGGAGAGTAGAAAAGAGGAGAAAGGAAAGGGGGGCAGAGAAGAAGGGAAGGGAAAGACATGGGGGGGCACAGTAGAAGGCAAAGGAAAGAAAAGTGAGGGCAAAGAAGAAGGTAAGGGAAAGAAAAGGGGGCAGAGAAAAGGGGAAGGGAAAGAAAAGGGGGGGCAGAGAAGAAGGGAAGGAAAAGAAAAGGGGGAGCAGAGAAGAAGGCAAGGGAAAGGAAAGGGGAGCAGAAAATGGAAGGGAAAGAAAAGGTAGGCAGAGAAGAAGGGAAGGGAAAAAAGAGGGGCAAAGAAGAAAGTAAAGCAAAGCAAAGGGGGCAGAGAAGAAGGTAAGGGAAAGAAAGGTGGGGCAGAGAAGAAGGGAAGGGAAAGAAAAGGGGGCAGAAAAGAAGAGGAGGAATAGAAAAGGGGGGCAGAGAAGAAGGGAAGGGAAAGAAAAGGGGGGCTGAGAAGAAGGTAAGGGAAAGAAGGTGGGCAGAGAAGAAGGTAAGGGAAAGAAATGGGGGGGAGAAGAAGGTAAGGGAAAAAAAGGGGGGGCAGAGAAGAAGGTAAGGGAAAGAAATGGGGGGGGGGCAGAGAAGAAGGTAAAGGAAAAAAAAGGGGGGGGCGTAGAAAAAGAGAAGGGAAAAAAAGGTGGGGGCAAGAAGAATGTAAAGGAAAGCAAAGGGGGCAGAGAAGATGGTAAGGGAAAGAAAAGGGGGGGGGGGCAGAGAAGAAGGGAAGAGAAAGAAAAGGGGGGAGGGAGTACACATGGGTCCTCAGAATTTTCTTTATTTCCATTTTTCTGCATTTATATAGAGGATTGTATATTGTATCTGTAGAGTGTCATGGCTTATACAAATGTATTTGTAAACTGTCTCAGATATTCCATATATAAAATATTCTTTAAAAATAATATAAATACAAAAAATTGTGAAAATTTTAGTTGTTTTTTTAATTCTTTATTTTCATTTTCCAGCAGTGATAAAACGATACAGTAAAAGGAATAAACAACAATCAGAGGAATTCACCAAATCCCTTTGTATAGCCAACTATTCGTCAAAATATCGTACGGCACAATAAACAGGTAAGGTGTATGTGATGATAGAAAAGACATTTTATAAATATCATAGGTGTGCGCAACCTATTGCATTAGTGTGCACACCCCAAACACATGTGTGTGTGTGCATGTGAACACATAATGGCGATGTCAGTAGAGCAGTGTATGGTGTCAGTAGGGCAGTAGATGGTGTCAGTAGGGCAGTGGATGGTGTCAGTAGGGCAGTAGATGGTGTCAGTAGAGCAGTGGATGGTGTCAGTAGGGCAGTAGGCAGTGTCAGTTGGGCAGTGGATGGTGTCAGTAGGGCAGTAGATGGTGTCAGTAGGGCAGTGGATTGTGTCAGTAGGGCAGTAGATGGTGTCAGTAGGGCAGTAGATGGTGTCAGTAGGGCAGTGGATGGTGTCAGTAGGGCAGTAGGCGGTGTCAGTAGGGCAGTGGGCGGTGTCAGTAGGGCAGTAGGCTGTATCAGTAGGGCAGTAGGTGGTGTCAGTAGAGCAGTGGATGGTGTCAGTAGGGCAGTAGGAGGTGTCAGTAGGGCAGTGGGCGGTGTCAGTAGGGCAGTAGGCGGTGTCAGTAGAGCAGTGGATGGTGTCAGTAGGGCAGTAGGCGGTGTCAGTAGGGCAGTAGATGGTGTCAGTAGGGCAGTGGATGGTGTCAGTAGGGCAGTAGGCTGTGTCAGTAGGGCAGTAGGCGGTGTCAGTAGAGCAGTGGATGGTGTCAGTAGGGCAGTGGGCGGTGTCAGTAGGGCAGTAGGCGGTGTCAGTAGGGCAGTAGGCGGTGTCAGTAGAGCAGTGGATGGTGTCAGTAGGGCAGTAGGCGGTGTCAGTAGGGCAGTAGATGGTGTCAGTAGGGCAGTGGATGGTGTCAGTAGGGCAGTAGGCTGTGTCAGTAGGGCAGTAGGCGGTGTCAGTAGAGCAGTGGATGGTGTCAGTAGGGCAGTAGGCGGTGTCAGTAGGGCAGTAGGCGGTGTCAGTAGAGCAGTGGATGGTGTCAGTAGGGCAGTAGGCGGTGTCAGTAGGGCAGTGGGCGGTGTCAGTAGGGCAGTAGGCGGTGCCAGTAGGGCAGTAGGCGGTGTCAGTAGAGCAGTGGATGGTGTCAGTAGGGCAGTAGGCGGTGTCAGTAGGGCAGTGGGTGATGTCAGTAGGGCAGTGAACGGTGTCAGTAGGGCAGTAGGCGGTGTCAGTAGAGCAGTGGATGGTGTCAGTAGGGCAGTAGGCGGTGTCAGTAGAGCAGTGGATGGTGTCAGTAGGGCAGTAGGCGGTGTCAGTAGGGCAGTAGGCGGTGTCAGTAGGGCAGTGAACGGTGTCAGTAGGGCAGTAGGCGGTGTCAGTAGAGCAGTGGATGGTGTCAGTAGGGCAGTAGGCTGTGTCAGTAGGGCAGTAGGCTGTGTCAGTAGGGCAGTGGACGGTGTCAGTATTTCATTTTTATCATTTTATCTTTTATTATTTCTTCTAATATTATTTTTTTAAATATTTATTTTTGCTATTTTTTTAGGAGCACAATTAGGGGACCTTAGTGAAAATTTAGGGGTATCATTCAACATTGCTTCAGCAGAGTGACTTTAATAGGAATATGATGTGAAGTCACAGAAAATCTGATCTCTGACCTTCCCTTCAGTCATGCTCAGCTCTACAGGCCCAGTGGTATTTCCTTATCACTCCACTGCCATTAATGACCGAAATAGCACCATGCTGGGACCTGTGCTGGGCCTCTGTGTAGTGGCGATCATACCGGTTACTGCAAGTGTTTTTGAGCCTGTTACTGCAAGAGATACCGCACCTGTTACTGCAAGTGACACTGCACATGTTACTGCAAACAATACTGCACCGTTTTTGCATGCGATTCTGCACCTTTTACTGCAAGTGATACCGCACCTGTTACTGCAGATACCGCACCTGTTTCTGCAATTGATACTGCACCTGTTACTGCAAGTGATACTGCACCTGTTACTGCAAGCGATACTGCACCTGTTACTGCAAGTGATACTGCACCTGTTACTGCAAGCAATACTGCACCTGTTACTGCAAGCAATACTGCACCTGTTACTGCAAGTAATACTGAATCTGTTACTGCAAGCGCTACTGCGCCTGTTACTGCAAGTGATACTGCACTTTTTACTGCACCGATTACCGCAATCGATACGGCACTGGTTACTGCAAGTGATACTGCACCTGTTACTGCAAGCGGTCTACACCTATTACTGCAAGTGATACTGCACCTGTTACTGCAAGTGATACTGCACCTGTTACTGCATGTGATTCTGCACCTTTTACTGCAAGTGATACCGCACCTGTTACTGCAAACGATACCTCACCTGTTTCTGCAATTGATACTGCACCTGTTACTGCAAGTGATACTGCACCTGTTACTGCAAGCAATACTGAACCTGTTACTGCAAGCGCTACTGCAAGTGATACTGCACCTTTTACTGCACCGATTGCCGCAATCGATACGGCACCGGTTACTGCAAGTGATACTGCACCTGTTACTGCAAGCGGTCTACACCTATTACTGCAAGTGATACCGCACCTGTTACTGCAAGCAATACCACACCTGTTACTGCACCTATTATTGCAAGCAATACTGCACCTGTTTCTGCAATTGATACTGCAGCTGTTACTGCAAGCGATACTGCAAGCGATACCGCACCTGGTATTATAAGTAATACTGCACCTGTTACTGCAAGTGATACTGCACCTGTTACTGCAAGTGATACTGCACCTGTTACTGCATGCGATTCTGCACCTTTTACTGCAAGTGATACCGCACCTGTTACTGCAAGCGATACCGCACCTGTTTCTGCAATTGATACTGCACCTGTTACTGCAAGTGATACTGCACCTGTTACTGCAAGCAATACTGCACCTACTACTGCAAGCGATACTGAACCTGTTACTGCAAGTGCTACTGCACCTGTTACTGCGAGTGATACTGCACCTTTTACTGCACCGATTACCGCAATCGATACAGCACCTGTTACTGCAAGTGATACTGCACCTGTTACTGCAAGCAGTGCTGTATCTTGGCCTAGGCCAACAAGGCCCAGGCTTAGGGCAGCACTTTGCAGGGGGGCAGCAAAAAAGCTGCACCCCGCATGGAAAAAAAACGGCATTCTCCAAGCCCCTGTATTAAAAGGGTCCTCGCAGGCTTGCACAACACTTTTAGTATAATGCCAGTCTTATGGGGCGAATTGGTACAGAGGGCAGGGTCCAGGAGGCAAATCAGTCTGGCAGCCCCATAAAGCAGTCACACTGCTACCTGCCAGTATGATAATACTGGCCGGTGAGGACATTCGGACAGATCGCAGGCCGCCGACCACACTTAATACAACTGGCCTGACGGCCGCCAATGCTAATAAGTGTGGCACTGCAGCCTAATGCTCCGCCTACCCTCCTACGCCCCCAGGTATGGCAGGCATCAATAGAATAATTTAATTTTCTTTAAACATCCTAGTCCTTGAGCGAGTATATTGAATTTCCTTATATACAATTAAGACTTTTAATTGTATATGATGGCAATAATATTTTGGACCTGCTCACCTCCATATGTGCTATCGCAATATGTCACTGGGTTAGTAAGATTACTCCAATCTTATAAAATATTTGGATTTGTGTATATTGCCACTGATTATTTCACCTATTTGTATAATGACTATGGACTTCCTACTTCCTATTATACAAATAAGTGAAATAATCCTATAATTACAATCAGTGGCAGCAAAAACAAGTCCAAATATCCTAAAAGAAAGGAGTAATCTTACTAATCCAGTGACATAAGGCTGTACTAATGGGCACTGATAAGGCTGCACTAATAGCCACTGATGAGGTGGCACTGACAAGCTGCACTGATGGGGCAGCACTGATATGTTGCACTGATTGGCACTGATATGCTGCACTGATGGGCGCTAATAGGCTGCACTGAAGGGCGCTAATAGGCTGCTCTGATGGCAACTGATGATGCGGCAATGGTGGGTACCGATAAACTGCACTGATGGGCACTAATGAGGCTGCACTAATAAGGCAGCACTGATATGCTGCACTAATGGGCACTGATGAGGCTGCACTGATGGGTATGAGGTGGCACTGATAAGCTTCACTGATGGGGCTGCACTGAAATGCTGCCCTGATGGGCACTGATATGTTGCACTGATGAGCACTAATAGGCGGCACTGATAAGCTGCACTGATGAGGCTGCATTGATAAGGCAGCACTGATGGGCACTGATAGGCTACACTGGTGGCCACTGATGGGGCTGTACTAATGGCCACTGATAAAGCCACACTCATGTGCTGCACTGATGAGGCTGCACTGATGGGCAGTAATGAGTCTGAACTTATGGGAACTGATGAGGCAGCACTGATGGGCACTTATATGCTGTGGTTGTGATCGGTGGTTTACAGATGACAGGGCGGGTCATAAACAGGAAAAGGTGTAGCCTTTACAGGAAGGGGTATGTCATATTTAAATTAGGGGGTGACCAAGTTTAGTCAGGCCTAGGGCAGCACAAAACGTAAATAAACCACTGACTGCAAGCGGTCTACACCTATTACTGCAAGTGATACTGCACCTGTTACTGCAAGCAATACCACACCTGTTACTGCAATTGATACTGCAGCTGTTACTGCAAGTGATACTGCAAGCGATACCGCACCTGGTACTATAAGTAATACTGCACCTGTTACTGCAAGTGATACTGCACCTGTTACTGCAACCGATACTGCAGCTGTTACTGCAAGCGATACCGTACCTGTTACTGCAAGTGATACTGCACCTGTTACTGCAAGCGATACCGTACCTGTTACTGCAAGTGATACTGCACCTGTTACTGCAAGCAATACCACACCTGTTACTGAACCTATTAATGCAAGCGATACTGCACCTGTTTCTGCAATTGATACTGCAGCTGTTACTGCAAGCGATACTGCAAGCGATACTGCACCTGGTACTATAAGTAATACTGCACCTGTTACTGCAAGTGATACTGCACCTGTTACTGCAAGCAGTACTGCACCTGTTACTGCAAGTGATACTGCACCTGTTACCTCAAGCGACACCACACCTGTTACTGCAAGCAATACCACACCTGTTACTGCATGTGATACTGCACCTGTTACTGCAAGCGATACTACACCTGTTACTGCAAGCAATACCACACCTGTTACTGCAAGTGATACTGCACATGTTACTGCAAGCGGTCTACACCTGTTACTGCAAGTGATACTGCACCTGTTACTGCAAGCGATACTGCACCTGTTACTGCAAGCAATACCACACATGTTACTGCAAGCGATACTGCACCTGTTACTGCAACTGTTACTGCAACCGATACTGCAGCTGTTACTGCAAGCGACACTGCAACTGTTACTGCAAGTGATACCACACCTGTTACTGCACACGATACCACACCTGTTTCTACAAGCAATACTGCACCTGTTACTGCAAGCGATACTGCACCTGTTACTGCAAGCGATACTGCACCTGTTACTGCAAGCTATACTGAACCTGTTACTGAGTATAGCCGTGGAACGCACGCCGGGAGTAGGACCACACACCAGGAAGGGACAACATTACATGTAACCTGACGAGCTTGGTGATACCCTCTATCCGGTAAAAGTGCATGCGGCTGCCGTATAGGGCAATGTTATATTTTAAATGACTTATATATGATTTTAACTTATTTTAATAAATGAAATGGCTTGTTTAAACTACTACACCATGAGGAGTCCCTTGTTTCTGCTCTAAATACCCATCCCGAGATATACAGGTTACTCTGATACCGAGGACAGTATACAAGAGGGCTTTCTGACACCATATCTACAAATAAGCGTTATAGGATCCATAAGGTAACAGGGATCAGATCCATCTGGTAAGCTCATACGCTGGCCATCCCCGCATGAGTGAATAGGAGATACCCTCCATCACTGTTCCCCTGCATGGTTGTGAACACCTCACTGGGACAATTTATGATATATACACACTGGACTTTGAGTGATGAAGTGAAGTTGCACAGAGCACAAAAGCACTTTACTGATTGATGTGTATGCATCTTATTATTTACTAATTTATGAATTGGTTTGAGAATTTATGCTTATAGGATTGTTAGATGTATGTTTATCCAGGAATTGGTAAACAGCATTTATGAGATTGTAGTACATGCACTTTAATATATACATTTTAAAAAAGGATTGATATTATAGAAAGGGGAGCACCCTGGTTTTGTCACCATAGCACTTTAATATTGCACAGAGATATTAATTTATAACATAGTCACTTTAAAATAAGCACTATCTATTTTGTAGGATATATTTAGTATGGGAAGGTATATGCGCTGCTAAAATTGAGGTTACTACTTCAAGATATTATATACTGCAAGCAGTATTGCACCTGGTACTGCAAGCGATACTGCACCTGTTACTGCAAGCTATTCTGCACCTATTACTGTAAGTGATATTTCATCGGTTACTGCAAGACATACTGCACCTTTTATTGCAAGTAATACCACACCTTTTACTGCAAGTGATACTGCACCTGTTACTGCAAGTGATATCGCATCTGTTACTGCAAGTGATATTGCATCTGTTACTGCAAGCGATACTGCACCTGGTACTGCAAGTGATATCGCATCTGTTACTGCAAGTGATACTGCACCTGTTACTGCAAGTGATATCGCATCTGTTACTGCAAGCGATACTGCACCTGGTACTGCAAGTGATATCGCATCTGTTACTGCAAGCGATACTGCACCTGGTACTGCAAGTGATATCGCATCTGTTACTGCAAGTGATACTGCACCTGTTACTGCAAGTGATACTGCACCTGTTACTGCAAGTGATACTGCACCTGTTACTGCAAGTGATACCGCACCTGTTACTGCAAGTGATACTGCACCTGTTACTGCAAGTGATACCGCACCTGTTACTGCAAGTGGTACTGCACCTGTTACTGCAAGTGATACCGCACCTGTTACTGCAAGTGATACCGCACCTGTTACTGCAAGTGATATCGCATCTGTTACTGCAAGTGATACCGCACCTGTTACTGCAAGTGATATCTCACCTGTTACTGCAAGTGATATCTCACCTGTTACTGCAAGTGATATCTCACCTGTTACTGCAAGCAATACTACACCTGGTACTGCAAGTGATATCGCATCTGTTACTGCAAGCGATACTGCACCTGTTACTGCAAGTGATATCGCATTTGTTACTGCAAGTGATATCACACCTGCTACTGCAAGTGATATTGCATCTGTTACTGCACGCGATATTGCACCTGTTACTGCAAGTGATATCGCATCTGTTACTGCAAGTGATACTACACCTATTACTGTAAGTGATATTGCATCTGTTACTGCAAGACAAACTGCACCTTTTATTGCAAGTGATACCACACCTGTTACTGCAAGCGATACCACACCTGTTACTGCAAGCGATACCGCACCTGTTACTGCAAACATTCTTGTACATGTGACTACCAGTGTTCTACACCTGTTACCATAATTAACAATACCAGTCTTTGTTCTGCATGAAACCTTTTCATCCTTTAACTTGCATTCTTCTAAATACTATAACTGTTAACCCTTCGTGGACTCTGTGTATGTTGCTTCCCTAACATTGGTATCCTACTTCTGGCCCCACCCACAAGCTGATTGGGCCTTCTGTCTTGTGACAGTCTCTCATGGGTTTGCACTGAATTCAGTTTGGCCTGAACTCATGTGAGACTGTCACATGACAGCAGGTCACCATCCCAATCAGCTGTGGTCATGGAATTCCCCACCTCCTGTTGTGGAAATTAATAGGGCTTGGAGCATAGAAACCCGATCAGTGCGCTGAAGATTAATATGCACCAAACGCCATTAATAGCTTGTACTGAGAAGTACAAATGTACCGCGCTTTTGCATAAGGTTTACCAAACACTCGGCGACAAAAAAAAGGAACAGACACTCTCGGTCATATCGATGCCATTTGCCCAGGTCGCTCTCACTGGGTATGTACTATATGTGTGTGGGTGCGTGAGTGTGGATGAGAGCGAGTGATTGTGTGTGTGAGAGTTTCTGTGTGCTTCTGTGTGGCTGCATGCATGAATGGCTGTCTGTGGTCTGTGCTGTGTCCTCTGTGTGTGAGCCTTCTCTGTGTCTTCTGTGTGTCTCAGGGCAGGGCTTGGTTTATTTACAGCAAGTGAACAAAAAGGGGGTTACAAGGAGTAGCTTCAAGATCACCAATCACAGAACATGTATACATTCATAAAGTACAAATGAACTAAGGTGTGAATGCCCATGAATGAACATGACTGAATACAGAGGCTCCCAACTGCCACAAAGGACAGAGCACATGGCTTCTTACTATTCGGTCATGTTAATTCATAAACATGGACCCATTACCTGTTAGTGGATCCCATCAAATATAGTTCATATAAACCATATTTAATAGTGACCATTCTATTTGTTCCAGTTGATGAGGCTTTATCTGCATAAGACAATAGCAGCAGTATTTCAGTCATACAGATCAAGTGTGACTGAAAGATGTCATCCATTAATCTTGGTAAAATGATAAGAATTCCATATCAAAAACATATCTCCGCAGTACGGGGCCCCAGATGGCGGGTATACATCTGTGTGATAGACTCCTTGCTACAAGTATTATGCCATCCCATCTAATGGAAGGTTTTCACTAACAAGTCTTTCCGCAATGACAGTTAAAGCAATATTCGCTGTTCATAGCGATTACCGGTAAAACTGACACTGGGAGACGTTATGGCTATTTAACTAAAGAAATGTCCACAATAAAATTTCCACAACACCCCGCTCCCGCATGTACCAAAGGGGCAGGCATGTTGGTGACATCATTGACCTAGAATCTCCATAATTGGACAATGCCAATGAACAATATATGGGTCACTGATGTCTTTAGCACCCCCTGCCCCTTTGTTATGTAATTCACTCGCTGCAGCTGATTGGGCCTCCTGTTATGTGATAATCTCTCTTGGTTCAGACCAAACTTTAACTCATCACTAGTTACAGAGCTCCATCATGACTAGTAATTACTTTTTATTTTATATTACATTTGATAACATCTAATTGGACAATAATCACATGCATGCAATAACTTTTGATGTCTTTACAGGAGAACAAGATGTCCAACATCAGTAATGGGACGGGACCAGACAGCTTTTACAGCCATGAGCATTTGTTCACTGTCCTGGTTTTCTCTTTTACAACAATTGTAGGAGTCCCCGGCAATGCTCTGGTGCTTTGGGTTACCGGAGTGAAGATGAAGTGGACCATGACTACCATTTGGTTTTGGAACCTTGCTGTGGCTGATATGATCTGCTGCCTATCTCTCCCATTCAGTATAGTGCAGTTCTTCTACCCAGACTGGCTGTACGGTCCCGTTCTCTGCAAGATATTACCCTTCATCGTTCCTTTAAACATGTTCACCAGCATCTTCACCTTGGTGGCTATCAGTGTTGACCGTTGCATCCTGGTTGTCCAACCCATTTGGGCCCTAAATCACCGAAGAGTACGATCGGCGTGGATGACATGCTTGGCTATTTGGACCTTGTCCACCGTGATGTGTCTACCTAATATCCTGTACCAAACATTCTCCACTGCTAATAACAGAACTTATTGCTATTCTGAAGATCACATGATGGAGCTCACCACTTACATCAATATGGTTTTTGGATTTCTGCTTCCATTCTTAATCATTTCTACCTGTTACATTTCTGTGGCTTTTATATTACACAATAGAAGATTTACAGAAGTTAGTAATAAAATCATCAAGGTGACTTTAGGGATCATAGTTGCATTTTTCATCACCTGGGTCCCCTACCACATCATGGGTGTAGTCATGCTATACTCTGACAATGAAGTAATGTACATCCTAGACCTTGTCTCGCAGTCTCTGGCCATGTTAAATAGTTGCATCAACCCAATACTCTACGTCTTCATGGGGAAAGATATGAAGGATAAGGTGAGATATTCTATTTCACAGCTTATGCAAAGTACACTTAGTGAAAGCTTATCAAAAACACCACCTCAGAGGAATGAGCACATGGAAGCGGACAACGTGCCTCCACAGTGAAGATCTCATTGTAAAATGTGCCAAAGGACGATCGCCAAGATAATTAAAGGAAGACCTCTGCTTGAATGCGTAGAAGGATTTAAACCAAATTTAATGGGGGGGCGTGGCGACCGCTGGCTAAGATGGCCGCTTAGACCTTGAGCTCCGGCGTGTACCCGGTCTATTCAATCTCCACAGCCTACCACAGAGACGATCGCAGCCCATCTGCACCATTTTCGGGCGTCCGAAGTCCCGCTGCATCCACCGATCATGGCAAGGAGGAAGCTGGAGCAGCCTGTCGTGCGCAAATTATCGGAGTTTTTCAAGCCGGCCACCGCCGGTCTTCAACAAAATGGCGCCGGCACCTCTCCTCTGCCTCAGCGCGTCCGCCCTCTTGCGGCGGCGCGCACCGATGACGCGGCTCCTCCTACGGCTCCAGGGCTCTCCACCCAGCCGAATCCAATGCGGCCATCTCGCTCCTCGGACTCCTCGCCCTCTACACCCTCCACACAAAGCCCGGCTAAGTCCCGACCGAGGTGGGAGGAAGCTCTGCCGACCCTGGAACACCCGGACATGGAGGTGAGTGCTGCTGCCAGCCACACTACCCACGCTGAGGCCTATACCCCCCTCACCTGATCCCTTTGCATCCCTGGTGACCACAGGCAAACCTATTACGGACACAGCCTTAAAAGACATGATGTCTATGTTCCATGCTTCCCTGCAAGCCAATATCTCTGCCTCCATAGCATACTGCCAAAGAGAATTGCATGGGATGGGAGATAGAGTACATACCATTGAGGAGAAAATGGGAGAATTTACAGCGTCTTATAATACCCTTGTAGACTCCCACACAGCTCAACAATCTGACATTCGCCACATCCAAGCCAAACTAGCGGACCTTGAAGACCGTTCACGGCGAAATAACTTGAAGATTCGCGGTATTCCGGAATCTGTTCTCCCTAACCAATTGCCTACCTATGTGAGAGATCTTTTCCAGAAATCGGTACCTGAGCTTACTAATGCGGACTTGACAATTGACAGGATCCATCGCATCCCCAAGCCCTCCTTCCTCCCACAAGAAGTTCCCCGGGATGTTTTGCTTAGGATACACTTTTTTCAGGCAAAGGAAAAGATTCTTGAGACTTTCCGACGCAAGGACCGCCTGCCTGAACACGCCGCTACTCTCCAGGTACTCCCTGATTATTCCCAATATACGCTACAGCAACGACGTAACCTTAACTCTGTGACTAAAGCCCTCAGGAATCACAAAATCATATATAAATGGAAGTATCCAGCCAAACTTTGCATCACCTACCAAGGATCGACGACCCAAATAACTACGATTGACCAAGGGATACGCCTGCTACAGCAATGGGGTATAGTCCCTGAGCCTCCAGACCATTCTCCAAGCAGCAGCGCCCCACTTTTGCCTACTCACGTCCAACCGGATTGGCAGCTCGCATCCAGATCGTCCAGATCATCTAACCATTACAAGTGAATTCACCACATATCATCCTGACGGGTACGCCCGGCTCCGCTGTCTCTGATGGACACCCAACACCGTGTCCATGAACCCCGCAATCTCCGCAATACAGATTGCTCACCTGGTCCCCATGGGCCAAGTTCTTTTTACCTCCCCCTCCCTCCTTGTTTGTCGTGTCCTTTGTCCTATGTTGTGTCTATCCCCTTTTTTTTTCTCTCTCTCCACAACTCCAGGTAGAGACTCCGGTTTTGCATTCATCCGCTACACACGCAGCTGGACTTCGCTCACTATCTTGATTCAACTTTGTCCTTGTCACGGCTTTAATTCCTCTGCTGAGTTCTTCATCGCCTGCAATCGATCTTCAATGACCGTCTCCTACTCAGGTACTTTTTTCCACGGTGCTGCTCATAGTCCCTGTTGGACTATGGCCTTGCCCCTTGTCCCTCACTTTCTATCCACCACTGATGGACTTGCCTCTATGCCCCGAAGGACTGCCTCTCTTCACTGACCCCGGCACCTCTGTGTCCCCTTATCCACCCCCATGACGCCCTTGCACTTCCTCTCACTGAACATTAAGGGTCTCAACCACCCGGCTAAGCGCTACTCCTTGTGGCAAGAAGCACTTTCTTCCAAGGCGGACATTCTTGCAGTCCAAGAGACTCACTTCAAGCTGGGATCTACCCCCAAATGTTCCCATCAGGAATTCCCACACGTCTTTCTAGCATCATCCAACGAAAAGAAGAGGGGGGTGTTGATAGCTGTCCGTGCCTCGGTGTCCTTCGCTTACTCCAGGGTGGTGCAGGACACGGAGGGACGGTATCTCATTGTTAATTGTACTTTGGATGGCTGCCATTACACGTTAGTTAATGTATATGCGCCTAACACTCACCAATTGCGTTTTCTACGTAAATTATATGCTAAGGTAAAAAAATTAACGGTGGGCAAATTGATCATCTGTGGGGACTTCAATTTGGTGCCAGACCGCGTCATGGACTCCTCCTCCAATCCTAAATCGAAGTTGCCTTCACTGGCTGCTTTAACACATGCCGAAGGACTCCATGACGTGTGGAGGTACCAACACGCGGAAGAAAGAGGTTATACTTATTTCTCACCCTGTCACAACACTTACTCCAGGATCGACTTGTTCTTGGTAGATTCTGCCACTCTGCCCCTAGTAGTTGACACTGACCTTTCCCCTATCACGTGGTCCGACCATGCGGCAATACACATGACCATTTCCACCGGCCCTGCAAACCCATCCTCCTATATTTGGCGTTGTAACAACTCCATCTTATCTGACCCTGACTCCCTTAAACACTTGCAATCACAAATGAGAGAATTCTTTGAGACCAATGACACACCAGATGTCAGCCCAACCACCCTCTGGAACACCCACAAGGCGTTCGTCAGGGGAATCCTCATACAGCTGGGCTCTCGCCTTAAAAAGAGATATCAACAGAAGTTGAGGGACCTCACTGCAGAAATTCACTCACTAGACACTATCAATGCCACCGCACCCTCCCCCGCTAATGCATCCAAACTCACATCCTTGAGATTAGACCTCCGGCGTCTCCTTATTGACCGTCACGACAAAATGTTGGCCCGACTGCGTTTACAGTATTACTCGTCCCACAATAAGGCAGGCAAATTCCTGGCCTCTCGGCTACGTGCCAAACGAATAAAATCCAGGATAGACTCTATTACCCACCCACACACTGGTGAAAAATTAACCCACCCCCAAAAAATTGCTGATGCCTTCGCAGACTACTACGGATCCCTATATAACCTGCGTGATGACAAAGACACCCCCCAGCCCAGCGCCTGTGACATAAAAGCATTCCTTGACCGCCTTGATCTACCAACACTCTCTACAGACTCCCTTGCCTACCTGAACCGCCCTTTCTCAACCCAAGAATTAGCCAAAACTCTTAAAGCCCTTCCCCTCCGTAAATCCCCAGGTCCGGACGGCCTGACAAATGAGTATTATCACACCATGCAAGACACCCTAATTCCCCACATGCTCCCTTTATTTTCCACGGCCATCCAAACCGGTACTCTTCCGTCAGAAATGCTCCTAGCTAATATCACCACCCTCCCCAAACCCGGTAAACCACCATCCACACCCGCGAATTTCAGGCCCATTTCGCTATTAAACACTGATGTAAAAGTCTATGCCAAATTGATAGCCAATAGACTAGCAACAATTCTCCCCACACTAGTAGGCATGGATCAGATGGGTTTTGTAAAGGGAAGACAAGCTCCGGACGCTACCAGAAGAGTAGTCAACCTGATCCACCACGCAGAGCGCTCTAGAACGCCTTCTCTGCTCCTCTCTATAGACGCAGAGAAGGCGTTCGATCGAGTCCACTGGGGGTACATGGAATTGGTGCTGCGGAAGTTCGGCTTCTCGGGCCCGATCATGTCCGCTATACTCTCCCTTTACTCTTCACCTTCGGCTAAAGTCCTATCAGCAGGAGTCCTGTCTAAACCATTTTTTATAACAAATGGCACCCGTCAAGGATGCCCCTTATCTCCTCTTGTCTTCAACCTGATCATTGAACCACTAGCAGCCTCCTTTAGACAAAACTCCCTGGTCTCCGGCTTTAAAATCAACCGCTCGGAACATGTCATTACACTATTCGCTGATGATGTGATTCTTAGTCTCACAAACCCTGTAGTATCCCTCCCGGCGGCCCACGACATACTACAAAATTTCAGTCATCTCTCATATTACAAAGTCAACTTTAGTAAGTCCGTTATTCTCAATATGGGCGTACACAATACAACGCGTACTCATCTACAAACCACTCTCCCTTACACATGGTCTACGTCACCGCTCCGCTATTTAGGCATTAACCTCACGTTTCCCTCGGCCAACTTAGTCACCTCTAATATCAAACCTCTGATCTCGACTATCTCCGCAGACATAGCCAAACTTACGTCGGCAGATCTTTCGTGGACTGGCAGGATTGCTGCATTTAAAATGGTCTGCTTACCCAAAATTTTGTATCTCTTTCGTACTCTCCCAGTCTACATTCCCCAGAAGCTCATCAAACCCCTTTCGTCGCTCCTCCGCGCTTTTGTCTGGCAAAAAAAGAGGGCCAGATGCTCTTATGCCCATTCGACTCGCCACAAATCGGTTGGAGGCATTGGTATGCCAGACCTTCTGGATTACCATTCTGCGGCCCATCTCACCGCCCTTCGCCAATGGTTTTCCGAACGCTCTGACCTCCCGTGGGTTCCCATAGAAAAAGCGCTCTCTAATGTACATGCCCTTAGTGATCTGCTATTAGCAGATAGCTGGAAACAGGTACCCCTCCACACGCTCCCCCTACCGACTCAGGCTCCCCTATTGTCATGGAGAATGTTATCCCACCACCTTCCAGGTTCTGCGACACCTGTCAAACTACCAATCCCCATTGCCACTTTGAATGTCCTCCTCCCTTATGTTAACCTCTCCAAATTCCATGCAGCTGGCATCACCTTCGTATCACAGCTCTACCAGGGTGACACCCTTAAACCGTTCACAAAGCTTGCCAGTGAATTTTCCCTCCCAGTACAAGCTACCCTTGCATACAAAAGCATCTCCAGTTTCCTGCGTAAATACCCTCCACCGGTGATCCTGGTATCCCCTCAATTGTGGCAATTCTTCACTAACCCCGTATGCTCTACAAAAGGTATATCCCTATTCTACAATACCATCAAGCATAAAAATACGTTCCGCAAGTCCCCACATATGATTTCCTGGGAAGGTGACCTCAAGCAAACCTTCTCAGATGCTCAATGGCAAACGGCCATCCGTGCTACTTATAGAGCCTCCAAATGTGTATCCCATTGGGAACAGGCGCAAAAAGTGTTGACTCGCTGGTATCTAACCCCGTACCGACTTTCCAAAATTTTCGATACCCAAAGCCCCCTCTGCTGGCGTAACTGTGACCAGGTGGGCACGATTCTTCACATCTTTTGGCAATGTAGAAGTCTGACCAGTTTTTGGGGAAAGATTTTCGAAATTATATCAGATGTCACTGGTATTTTAAGAAGCACAGACCCGGCCTTAGCACTCCTCTCCTTGGGCATAGACTCATTTCCACTCGCCATGCATACTGTTATTACCCATATACTAATTGCAGCAAGGACGATTATAGCCAGATGTTGGAGGCAGCCAATCGCTCCTTCACACCTTGAGGTCATTAAACAGATTAACCTCCAATTCTCTTTGGAGAAAGCTTATGCCTATGCTGTTCTTCAAAGCCCTAGGTTCCACAAACACTGGTCATTCTGGATGCAAAGCAAATACTTCACCAACCCTTGTTGACAGTTCGTACTTATATGACAGGAATTACCTAGTTCTGTTGTTCCATTTACCTCTACACCAGTTGTTATACTCTCGCATTGTTCGTATTGTATAATCTTTGTTAAACCTACTGATTGTACCAAGATTGATGCAAACCTATGTACTATGTAATGTACATCGCACCCTTCCCCTCCCCCCCTTTTTTTTTTTTTTTTTTTTTTTTTTTTTTTTTTTCTCTGTCCCCCCCCCCCCCCCCCCGTGTACTTTGTTATGTTTTTTCTTGTGTTTCTGAAATTTCAATAAAAACCATTGAAAGTAAACCAAATTTAATATGAAATTTAATATGAAAGCAGCCAGTACAAAGATAAAGGACACACAAAACTATATAAGCAGGATATCTTGATAATTCCACACTCAACGTGTGTCCTACACAAACACAGAACTCTCTGAGGCTTGCCATATTATTTTTTACCACAGCAGTTTTTCTTTAATTGATGCTATATACAGTAGGTATAATGTATGGGTGGCCCATACGCATATAGCCTTGTTTAGTCATAATGTATAAATAGCAGAACATTAAACTTTGTCAATAACAAAAAATGGTGGCACCTACCAAAAGCTATGTAGTTTAGTTTAGCCAGTGGTTTCCACATTGGAGGGTATTATGTGTGGAACGTGTGTTTAAAATCATAGATAGATATTCCCGCATATTCCCTGTATCGGGGGACATATCTTATATCCATACTTAGTGTAACAGAACTTTGACCCACACTGTACTTGTGGTCTTACATGAGTATACGGCTTCCTCCCAGTCATGAACATAGATTTTAGATTTTCCCAGCCGCCTTTCATACAAAGCTAGCCGACAACTTAGCTTGTACTGGAATCTTCTCTTTATTGAACAGTTTCACACTCGATTTATACACACATGAGCACATCCCCCTCCTGATCAAATTATCCCATCAGGTCAGGGGTTGCCTGATTACATTATCCTATGCAGATGAAATTGTATATAAAGAAATATAATTAACATATCTAAAGAACAACCAACACAAACAGTATACTATTTCCACTCAGCAACTAACAGATGACATCTATTCAATCAACCTGAGCCAATTAGGTAGCAGACGGCCGTCCTCAAGCTCCTGGAATACAATACACATTATCTCAATACACATCTAAGCATTGCTTTGATTATTTAGGAGTCACAGACTTCATGGCAACAGGCTATAGGTCTCACAGTGTAAAGTGGGATTAAATCATCATATTTCTTGAGAGATATTGTTGATAAATATTACTCTCCCATTTGAAGTTATCCACACTATATTCTCAGTGTTCATTAGGTATCTGTCAGTGTCTGTCTTTCTCTCCCAGTGACAGTGAGTACCGTCACACTCTGCATTTTTTTTGTAGGCCCTTAAAAAAATAAAATTGTGACAATGAAAGTAAGATTTTATCTATAGTAGTTGTAACTATAGTAGTAGTAACACTGTAGGTAAACTACAGTGTTACCTACAACTCTGTCTTCTCCTCCTTATTGCCTCTTTCTGTGGGGGTCCCCCAAGGCTCTGTTCTTGGACCCCTTCTCTTCTCTATCTACACTTCCTCCCTTGGTCACTTGATAACCTCCAATGCTTTCCAATACCATCTCTATGTTATGACACCCAAATCTATCTGTCTACTCCCCACCTCACTCCCTCAGTCTTCTCTCGCATTACTAACTTACTAACTGACATATCAGCATGGATATCACACCACTTACTTAAACTGAATCCCCCACCCTAGCACCACCTCCATGGCTTTTTCATCAAGGTTAATAATGCAACCATCAATCCCTCCCCCACACCAGGGTACTAGGTCTAATCCTAGATTCTGACCTGTCCTTTCAGTCCCTAAATCTGATGGTTGTTAGAAGCTGGTAGACTTCCCCTCCATAACATCTCTAAAATCTGCCCCTTAACCAATGAAACCAAGATAGTTACTCACTCCCTTGTTATCTCTCGCCTCTCCTCCACCCATCACTCCTAATCCCTCCACTGGTCTCAACTCAGTTTCCTCCACCCCTCTCCGCCAATCCCTCCACTAGTCTCCACTCAGTCTCCTCCACCCCTCTGCCAGTCCCTCCACTGGCTTCCACTCAGTGTTTGCTACCCCTCCCTGCCATTACCTACACTGCTCTCCACTCAGTCTCCTTCACCCCTCTCCACCAATCCCTCTACTGGTTTCCACTCAGTCTCCTTCACCCCTCTCTGCCAATTCCCCCACTGGCCTCCACTCATTGTCTGCTACCCCTCTCCGCAAATCCGTCCACTGGTCTCTACTCAGTCTCCTTCACCCCTCTCCGCCAATCCCTTTACAGGTTTCCACTTAATCCCCTCCACCCTTCTCTGCCAATCCCTCCACTAGTCTCCACTCAGTCTCCTCTACCCCTCTCTGCCAATCCCTCCACTAGTCTCCACTCAGTCTCCTTCACCCCTCTCTGCCAATCCCAACACTGGCTTCCACTCAGTGTCTGCTACCCCTCTCTGCCAATCCCTACACTGCTCTCCACTCAGTCTTCTTTACCCCTCTCCACCAATCCCTCTACTGGTTTCCACTCAGTCTCCTCCAACCTTCTCTGCCAATCCCTTCACTGGTCTCCACTTAGTCTCCTTCACTCTCTCTGCCAATTCCCCCACTGGCCTCCACTCATTGTCTGCTACCCCTCTCCGCCAATCCATCCACTGGTCTCCACTCAGTCTCCTCTACCCCTCTCCTCCAATCCCTCCACTGGTCTCCACTCAATCTCCTTCACCCCTCTCCGCCAATCCCTTTACAGGTTTCCACTCAATCCCCTCCACCCTTCTCATCTATCCCTCTCTGTCAACAATCCCTCCACTGGTCTCCACTCAGTCTCTTCCACCCCTCTCTGCCAATCCCTCCACTGGTCTCGACTTAGTTTCCTCCACCCCTCTCCACCAGTCCCTCCACCGGCTTCCGGACACCCAGTAAATAAATTCAAAACACTAACAACAACATACAAAGCTATTCAGAACTCCTAACCCTGAGCTACATCACCAATCTTGTCTCCAAATATCACCCAAACTGTTCTCTCCACTTGTCTCAAGACCTCCTGCTCTCAAGCTCCCTTGTCTCCTCCTCCCATGCTCATCTCCAGAACTTCTCCAGAGCTTCTCCCATCCTCTGAAACTCTCTACCTCAATCTATCCGGCTAACTCCTACTCTGGCTGCTGTTAGGCGATCCCTGAAAATTCATCTCTTCAGGGAAGCCTATCACACCACCAACTATTTTTTATCACTTCCATCTGCTCATCTCCCACAATTACAACCTTTTGTTCCACTTGCCCACTTTAAGAGAGCAGCGCTCTCTTAAAGTGTAGGTAAACCACCTTTTTTTTTTAACCCTGTAAGACTTACCCTAGAACTAAGGCCCCCAGCAGTGTGCTGTCACTGCTGATAGCGCTTCCATCTTCACCCGGTCTTTCTTCCGGGTTCATGTCCTACAGGGTCATCTGATTGGCCACCCCGCAATAACGTCACTCCCGCCCATGCGCGCTGGAATCACGGACCACAGCACGGAGCTCTGAAGGGATGGCACGAGTATACCATCCCTTCAGAGTGCATGTGCCGGTGACGTCACCAGCTGCACGAAGTGTGAATATTTCCTAAACCACGTAGGTTTGGGAGATATTTACAGTACCTACAGGTAAGCCTTGTTTTAGACTTACCTGTAGGTACAAGATAAAAAAAAAAAAAAAAGGGTTTACTTCCACTTCAACCCTCCTGCATTGTATTGTATTGTAACTGTACTGTGTCCCTTTTATATTGTAAAGTGCTGCGTAAACTGTTGGCGCTATATTAATCCTGTATAATAATAGTAATAATATTAATAATAATAATAGGAATAATCATATATCGTTGTACATGTAGCTTACTTACCAGTAGCACCTCCACATTCCCATTGTCCTTTTCTGTTGGGGATGGTTATAAATTAGGGATGGGTGCAATGACTATATTAGCTGGTCATCTGTTTACTTCAATATCATATACAACAGCAGGGTTTTTTTCCCCATAAAATACAATCTTAAAACTTTTTTCATCCTTTTTGCCCTCACTGGCTTCTTCCAGCTACTTCCTGTCTACATGCGTTTCTTCCAGCATCACCTGCACATCATTAGTCTGGACCGGAATCCCAATAGTGATAATGGTGGACCATGCCCGTGCAAGGTGTGTTGGTATGACTGCTTATAGTTTCTTGCTGCTTGCTGGAGTAAGGCCGTGTATTGGAGAGGACCCCACGTTGTCAGGAGAGTCAGGGAACTTGAACTCGGCGTACCAATCCGGAAAAGCTGTGAAGGCGATCTGTAGGGCATCACAAAAGGCGGGCAAGTCCTCCGGGGTACGCAGGAGATGTGTTTTCCCATGAAAAACAACACTTAAAGCGAAGGGAAACTTCCATCTATAGGAATGTCCTCAGGGCTTCCAGCAGAGGGCGCAGAGCGCAACTGTTATTGAGCGTAATAGGGGATAAGTCCTGGAAGAGAAGTATGGGTTCCCCATTGAAAAGTACCTGGTCATTTTGGCGCGCTTTGGACAGTATTTCCTCTTTGAGGGGAAAATTGTGGAGACAGCAATTGGGAGAGAGGTTGTCAGGACCCTTGGGGGCGCAGAGCTCTGTGCACTCATGCAAATTCAATAGGCGATTCGTCTGGTCTTTCAGGTATCCCATTAAAGATCTTGGTCAGAGCCATTTTAGTATCTTCTGGGGGGACCGATTCAGGAACTCCTCGCACCCTAATATTATTGCGCCTGCCCCGATTATCAAGATCCTCAATTTGCCTATTAACAGAAATCAGATGTGCGGCATGTGAATCAGCAGTTTGTTCAAGACGTTTAATAGCAGAATGGCGGACCTTCCCCTGTCCAGCTTTTCAGTTAGCACCATTATGTTTGCTGTCAGGTTTGTAATGGCTGCAGCAAAGGATTTCTTTATGTCCGCAGCGATTACAGTCATGTCAGCATAAGTAAGGGGGAGGTCGGGAAAGCGATCCTCTCTTACCAGATCTTCAGAGGCCGACAGAGATTCCTCAGTGAAGTCCGCCTCATGGTGGAGCTGCGCCATCTTGTCCGCTAGGTTGAGGGATCGGGCCACGGCCTGAGCCTTGAAAAGGGCCAAAATATTTTTGCTGGAGGAGGCCGATGCGGACCGGCACTGTTTGCTCTGAGCTCCATGGCAGAGAATTCTGCCCATTGCCATGTCGATAGGAGACCTGAGAGCTGATTTGGGCCGTAGGTTCACAGGAGCTCTTTCAGTGTGCTGCCATCCGCCGCGCCATCCAAGCCACGCCCCCGGTATGACTGCTTATAGTCTCCATCATGGGTGCATGTGATGAGGGTGACAATGCAGAGGAGCAGAAGAGTCAGTTGACACCCCATAACATGAAGTGCCTAAACAAGAACCTTCATGTCAGGATCAGAGGATTTCCTGCAGATTTAGAAAGACTAGAGAGAACTTTGAAATGAATGCAAACATGGTAAAGTTGAAATTTTAATGGTAAGGTTTACATCTACTTTAAATACTGAAAAAGAAGAAAATGCAACTCCATCGTCATTGGCTTAGCTCTACCCAGTCTATTCCCCTTCCATTGCATCATGAATATTGCTGCCAGACATATCCACCTTACCAACCACTCAGCATCCACCACCCCTCTCTACCAATCCCTCCACTGGCTTCCATCAAGAATACAATTAAAAATACTAACAACAACATACAAAGTAATCCATTACTCTGGCCTGAGCTACATCACCAACTTCATCTCAAAATATCACCATCTCTTGTCTTTCCAACACCTCCCTCTCTCTAGCTTGAACATTACCTCCTCCCATGCTCATCTCCAAGACTTCTACAAAACCTCTCCCATGTTCTGGAACTCCCAACCTCAATCTGTCTGGCTGTCTCCTACTCTGTCCACCTTTAGGTGATGCCTGAAAATGCATATCTTTAGGCACATCTGTCTGGCCTCCACCTAAAGACTGAACTTTTACTTTCTCCATCAACTCATCCAACCACCCCCCCCTCCCCATTATAACCTTTGGTGTAACTGTACTGTCTCTGTTTGTTTTGTAAAGTACTGTGCAAACCCTAGGCGCTATATAAATCCTGTATAATAATATTAATTGGCATTTGGTCTTTGTTGGAACGGGGGTTCAGTCATTTGAACTCTGATCTTCCTCTTTAGCGGAAAATCACAAGACCAAACCTCTAGGTTTTTGTAACTGATACTTTGTAATCAATCTAATAATCAATTAGAACCATATCTTGTGGTGATTGGGTCACGTGGGTCCGACATGTTTCGCCGCCATTACATGGGCTTCCTCAGGGACCTTTACATTTAGAACCTATTTGGAGGTCACCAATTTCTAAAGGTCCCTGAGGAAGCCCATGTAATGGCGGCGAAACATGTCGGACCCATGTGACCCAATCACCACAAGATATGGTTCTCCAATTGTATTATTCTATACTAATGTATTGATGTTTAGTATCACTTTTGTGATCTAATTTTATTATGAATTTGCGTTAATAAACTTCTTGTATTTTATCTACTGTTTTGTATTATTATTTATCTATATATACCAAGTGAACTTCACCTTCAAAGTCACATCCTCTGGGTAGTTCCCAATCTATGCATGGACTCGTTGGGGCTAACATAGAGTCCATAGCCTGGGTAACACCCGCTTTTCTTTTTATTGTCTAGACCTCTTGTCACGTATCTGGAGATGGAGCCTGACGTGGAGAGGAAGGCGATCTCTTACACCTCCGGCCTAGTACCCCTGATAATGCAAACAGGAGACACAGAAGCCTGGAGTGGCACAAGTGCCTAGAAGTTCAGATGGTGAAGGCTGCAGATGAGGTCCGTGCGTACTTGGATGCAGACTGGATCGTGATGCAGACAGCAGGTACTTGGCAGACTGACTGGTCACAGGCAGCAGATGCTTAGCAGGCTGGCAGATCACAGGCAGCAGAGTAGTCAGGTTCAGGCAGGAGTTGGCAACGGCAGACAGGCAGACAGCAGGATAAAGCGGAGACGTTGTCGAAGAGCAAGCCAGGGGTCGGTTCAGGCAGAGTTCAATCGTGGTCAGACGGATCAGGACAGCAACAGAGTAAACACCAGGAACAGGAAACAGGAAGCAGGAAGCTGTAGACCATAAGGCAAGGTCCTAGTGCAGCAGAGGTGTTTATATAGGCCATTTGGCGCCACTTAGTGGCAGGTGTGGAAAGTGAACAGGAATCCAAAGTCCATAGGTTTGGATAAATAGGCTTTCTCCGTTGGTTAACAAACACTCTCCATCTGCACCTAACTATGTGCCTGGGCTTACTTCTTCTTCCCTGACACCTCTACCTCATGTGCCCGTGGCTTTTTATACCCTGTCCCATAATGCACCACTGTCTGTGCCAACCCCCTGGGACAGTACCAAAAGCCTGTGTGTCATTGGTCAGGTTTCCTCCAGCATCCAAGGTGCATCTCCATTGGATCAGCCAGGGACACTCCGTGAGAGCAGATGAATCACATACTGGGCACATTAAGTAGACATAACTACCAATCCTGCTCCCTGATAAGCAGAGTGCATACATACTTTGCCTGCTGCTCTTCTGGTAAGCAGAGAGAGAGACAAAACTACACTCTCTTACCTAGCATCTGACTAAGAGGGTGCTACATAAAATTATTAGCATAGCTTTTACATTTTAGAATGGGGTGCCTCGAGACTGTCCATCATTTTTAAAGGGTGCCTTGAATGAAAAAAGGTTGAGAAACACTGCCCTAAGTGACTGTTTGATAATAATCAGAGGAGGCCTAACAAGTCATCACACTGCAAGCCCTACGGGGACAGTGCAACAGAATGGACTGGCCAGGACGTAGTCGCCCCTCGTGACAGACGCTATCAGCACACATGAGACCTGTTGTGTGTTGTGTATTGCTGAATTCACAAGCTGATGTAGCTTAGATCATGTGTGCTCCCCTAGTCCCCCACTCTACTGTGCTGCCCCCCCCCCCCCACTGTGCTCCCTCCCCTCTCCTGCCAGCTGCTGCAGGGCAGAGGTGTAACTAGAACCTTCAGGGCCCCCGGTGCAAGAAATCATGATGGGCCCCCCGGACCCCTGGCCAGGGCCCTTCCCTTCAAGCCTGGGGCTCTTCCCACTGATCCTGGGGCCCTTTATTACAGTCCCGCAGCGGGACCCTTTCACAAGTTCTGCAGTGGGTCCCCTTCCTGCCATCTTGGGGCCTCCCCACGGTGGTGGAATGCCAGGGCCCGGTCGCAAGTGTGACCTTTGTGATCCTGGAAGTTCACTCACTGGTGTCAGTAGTTTTTATTTTTTGGTACTTTAATTGTATTATTTTTTATCATTTTATTTTATTTTTTTTACAATGTGACTGACTATGACTCTGTCCATTCAGAAAAGGAAGGAGTTGGTAAATTACATATTTACTGACCCCTTCCTGGTTCTCTATTGTGACACATCCCCTGCAGCAGCTGGCAGGAGAGGGGAGGGAGCACAGTGGGAGGGGGGGGGGCAGCATAGTGGGGAGGGGGGGGACCAGGGGAGAACACAGGGGCCCAGAGACAGCAGAACAAAAGTGAACTGGATAGGAGGAGTGGCGGGGGCAGCATACAGAGGAACCAATCTCCTCCATTTTCCTCCTGCAGCTACAGGAGGAAAAATATGGAGAGTGATTTCTCTACATGTTGCCCCCGCCGCCCCTCCTATCCAGGTGTACAGCGGGAGCCGCACGGGCCTGGAGCATGGGGCCCGGTTGCAATTGCAACCCCTGCAACCCCTGTAGTTACACCCCTGCTGCAGGGGATGTGTCACAATAGAGAACCAGGAAGGGGGGCGTTAAATATGTAATTTACCAGCTCCTTCCTTTTCTGAATGGACAGAGTCATAGTCAGTCACATTGTAAAAATTTTTTTAAAAAATGATAAAAAATAATACAAATAAAATACTAAAAAATAAAAACGACTGACAGTGGGTGAACTTCCAGGATCGCAAAGGTCACACTTGCAACCGGGCCCTGGCATTCCACCACTGTAGGGAGGCCCCAAGATGGCAGGAAGGGGGCCCACTGCAGAACTTGTGAAAGGGACCATAATAACGGGCCCCGCAACGAGAGTAAAGGGCCCCAGGATCAGTGGGAAGAGCCCCAGGCTTGAAGGGAAGGGCCCCGGCCAGGGGTCTGGGGGGCCCTTTCATTGTTTCTTGCACCGGGCCCTGGATGTTCTAGTTACAACTCTGGACAAACCTTAGACTCTCCCCATCTCTCGGAGGAGAAGAGCAGAAATAAGATGAAGTTCTCACTATCTAGTACTTATGGGATGTAAACAAATAACGCCACTCAAATGTAACGGTTCAGAGCCGCCTTGTGTCTGGCAAGTTGGATTGTGTTTTCTCTCACAGTTTGGGTGTGTTCAGTTCAATGACTTATCTCAGGGTTTAAAAATAGCATTGCATTTCACATAAGATTTGACATGTGAATGGAATGTCAAAAGCCTTTTTTTTTTTTTATGTAGAATTTCCAGTGGTGGAAACAACCAACATCAAGAACAACAGCACATTAACCACTTAAGCCCCGGAAGATTTTACCCCCTTCCTGACCAGGGCCTATTTTGCGATTCGGCACTGCGTGACTTTAACGGACAATTGCACGGTCGTGCGACGCTGTACCTAAACGAAATTGACGTCCTTTTTTCCCACAAACAGAGCTTTCTTTTGGTGGTATTTGATCACCTGTGCGATTTTTTGATCATGCGCTATAATCAAAAAAAGAGCGGCAATTTTGCAAAAATAACAATATTTTTCACATTTTTTTATATGAAATTCCCCCCCAAAAAATTAAAAAATCTAATTTTTTTTAAATTTTTGGCCAATTTGTTTTATGCTACTTATATTTGGTAAAAAATCACAATAAGCATATTTTGTTTGGTTTGCGCAAAAGTTATTGCGTTTACTAACTAAGGGAAAGATTTTTGTCATTTTTGTTGTTTTTTTTTTTAACGAGTAATGGCGGCGATCTGCGATTTTTTTTGCGGGACTGCGACATTGGGGCGGACAGATTGGACCCCTAACTGACATTTTTGACACTTTTGGGGGTACCAGTGACATTACTACAGTAATCAGTGCTATACATATGCACTGTTACTGTAAAAAGGACACTGGCAGGGAAGGGGTTAACTTTATTAGAGATGCAGTGACTATGTGTGTCCCTAGGGGCGTGCTTCTAACTGTGATTGGATGTGGCTGTGTGTATAACAGCACAGATCAACGGTCCTACATAGCAGGACCGTTAGATCAGTGCTTTTACACAGGGGAGAATGACAGGCGGCTTTGTTTACATTAGCCGCTTGCCTTTCTCCCTTCACAGCGAACGATCGCGAGTGACCGGCGGACATCGGGTCGGCTGGTCACACGCACGGAGGGATCTGTGAACGAGCCGAGGCGGGAGCGCACCTCCAGCGGCGCACGCTCACCCGCTATTGGCTCCCAGGCTAGTGACGTACCGATACGTCACTTTGCCTGGCCGGGGCTGACCGCCGCAGTATATGTACTTGCGGCGGTCGGCAACCGGTTAAAGTGATATTACACCCAAAACCCAAAATGTATATCCCAGTGTAGCGCACCCCATAAGGAGCCGCAGATAGAAAGGGATCCCCGACCCTGCACAGCCAGGCACACCGCATCTTCATGGTACATTTGAGTCAGAAGAACAGTCCAGTGCTTTGTTTTTATCTTTTATTGAGGGGAATAAACTTGGATGGTGATATTATTGGAAGCCCACTTAATCAAAGTAGTAGAACTCTTCAGGGACACAACTACTGTATATACACTCCATATATACACTTCTTCTCTACCTCCTGCACAAAATCTTTCTTGTTGAACTACAACTCCAAGGACCAGCTAGCACTGTTTGGATGATCTGACAAAGGCTCAGAGTCAGACTGGTAGCAAATGCCCTTTACAGGCGGGCCCCTTGTTTGTGTAGCAAAGTTCCAGTGCCCAGCTGACGTCCTCCTTTGGCTACTGATCCCAGCACCATAATGGGGTGCCTTGACGGGGCTCTGTGGCTTACGCATGTATTTGCAAATGTGTGCAACTAAACCCCTGTTTTTAACGCATACTGTTGAACAGGTCAATTCGGTTGGTCGCAGATTGGTCGGTAAGGAGAGCTTGGAAATCTTTTTGTCTGTCTTGATCCCAGCACCATGTCTTTAGGCACTGCCAGCCTGCCTGACTGCAGCTGCCCCTTTCTCTAGCCGTCCTGGCTAAAACTCCAAAGTCCTTCCAAATTGACTCTGCATCCATCCTAGACTGCATGCCTCTCAGTCCTCTCCGACTCTAACATTAACCAGGTGTAGCGGAGAAGTAGTTTAATCTACAGGGTCTCCGCTGGTAGACAGGAAAACAGGTAATATTCCAAATAGGCAGGTACAGCATGCAACAATCCAGGTAGCATTATACCATCCTTCCCTCCCAAGAACTAGACGACACATAGGCTGGGAGTAAAACTAGAATGAATCATTTATTGAAAACACAAGAGATCTACACTCTGCCAAAACCCCTCCCTCTTTTCCATCCCCCACACAAACACACATCCCATAATAGCTTACAAGGCAGACAGGAACAATAGGACAATGGAATGCAGGTATTCACAATAACAAACCCCACCCCATTGGCATGAGTCTATGAAACACTTCTACCATTTTCTAGCCATCTGCAATACATTTTACATTTGAGTTTACTTCAAACTACCGATGGAACCTAGGGAACCACATTATAAACACTTGGTTCTTAAAGATATACACATGCAATAAACATAATGCATACACGAAGGACAATATACAGTGGCTGTGTTTGCCACAGCAGATCACCCGGCTGTCTTCCTCTCTGGAGATTTGCCCGGCAGGGTTCTCCTGCTGTCCTCCACCTGCTCCTGTGCCTCCGGTCAGAACACCTCTGTGTGTCATGAAGAGGGTCCCTTCTGCACTCGAGCCCAGGCCAGAGGTCACTCCACCCCCCCAGACTAGGGGGCTACCTTCAAGGGCCACGGACAGCCTTACACTTCATCCCCATCTTCCACCCGAACTCCACTGCCCCAGCTGGGCTGACCCTGAGTACTTGAGGGGACCTGCCCCCTGCCAACCCATCTGTTGGGAATTGGTCAGGGCCCTCAGAATACTCCAAGCAGCTCCTCCTAACCTCCACACTTAATCTTCTGGAAGTTTCCAGCAAGTTCCAGAAGTAGGGTGTGGTCTCAGAGATGCTGCTTGTGAGTCATGCAACCCTCCCTGATCTTCTAAAATTCTGACCAAATAAAAAACAACAATTTACCTACTCTAACAAAAAATCTATTCTAGCACACTAGAGGGTGCTACACCAGATAGCAAGAAATTCTGCTGCAAGAAAATGACTATTGCTAGACTTTCCAGGCTACACAAATTTGTTGCACAATTGATGCAAGTCCATATTGCCTGGCTCGCAGTCTCTGCTGTTATAGCTGCAAAGGGTGGGCCAACCCAATATTGAACCCTACGGACTGTCAAGATCTTACCTTGCCCTCCTGTTGGCAGGCATCTTGGACACTGCTGCCTCTTATAGACTCTGATTGCATCATCACTTGCCTGCTGCCTGGGCGTCGCACAGTGATGATGCTGCACACCTGACTATACTGTTTCTATCACCTGATGGGTTGCAGTCCTTGCCCTTGTGTTTGTGCTTCACAGTGCATCTCTGCTAGCAGACTTCTGTTCTCTGTGGTCCTCCGTGTATGACCTGGCTTGGCTGAGGACTCTCCTGGCTCTCGACCCAGCATCGGCAGACGACCCAGCATCAACAGACTACCCGCATCTGGACTCAAACCCCGGCTTGTTTCTGCACCCACTTCCTCACTCTTGCTGTGCGGTTATTGTTGTTTGCTCCAATAGACTGCTTTATTTTACCTGTGTAGCACCCTCCTAGGCAGCTGCTAGAGAGTGAGTGTAGTTTTTGGCTCTGTCTGCCTATCAGAGGAGCAGCAGGTAAATTCTATATTATCGTTGCTTAACAGGGAGCAGGATCTGTGAGTTAGGTCTGCTCAATGTGCTCAGTGTGTGATTCATCTGGTCTTAGGGAGTGTCCCCACTGGTCCAATGGGGAGGCACAGTGGAGGAAACCTGACCACTGGACACACAGGCTTGGATACAGCCCCAGTGATTGGCACTAGACTGCTGTCTTGGTGCATTGTGTGGTGTGGTATAAAAAGCCAAGTGCACATGTGCTCAAGGTCTTTGGCTGGTGAGCAGAGTCCTGGAAGGAGGGTGGCGGCTGCCTCCTTTTCTGCAGTGGTTGGTGTATGATCACAGGCAGTCAGCCTTGTGAGCCAGAAGTGTGAAGCTGAACCCAGAGGTCCAGGAGAGCTGACTAGGAGGAGTTGAGGCACTGGGGAACCTGGAAAGCAATATCGTGAGTACAGAGGATGGTGCCCAAGGACCTGACCAGGAAGGGGGCCACTCCAGACTAGAGTAGTCAGTCAACAGGTGTCAGCTGGTGGATAGAAAGGGGGTACTAGGTGTGTGCCCTGAAGATAAGTACTGAAAGGAACATTACCTCAGATTCATCTAGTGGCAGGATGGAGTTGTGGCCTTGCCGCATTCTCCGATAGAAGTCCTCAGCATTGTGAATAGTTCAAGTGTTGGAGTATCCCACTCATCCCTTCTCCTTGGGCAGGCGTCCCAATACTTTTGACAATATAGTGTATGTTAGTCCACCCTGAATCATTGAGTCCCTCTCATTGGGTCCGGTTCATGGGAAAAAACAAGATCATGGAAAGGACATAGCGTGATACTGTTTATTAAAAAATACTTATAAAAGCAAGAATATCCACTCATATAATTTTGTGCTGAGTCCCGATACTAGGACTGATCTGCCGACTGGTTAGGTTATGGGATTGGCATTGCTTCGCAACCCACTGGAACCAGCGTGCGCTCCACTCAGGATGCCTGTCCCTACGCGTTTCATCATCAAGACCGTAAACTTTGCACAACATGTATAACATGCAATAACGTTCTTTTCCTAGCTAAACTTAACTGTTGTTGCCCAAGGTTACCTGCACAGGTGAATTCTCTGCCTGGCCCTACGCATTTCATCATCAAGACTGTAAACTTTGCACAACATGTATAACATGCAATAACGTTCTTTTACTAGCTAAACTTAACTGTGGTTGCCCAAGGTTACCGGCACAGGTGAAGTCTCTTTGAGAAAAGTCAATGCTCTAACAGACAAGTCCATGTTCCAGGGTTCTTCTGGCGAATCGGATTTCAGGGCGGACCATAAGTCTCTAAGTGTGTTTGTTCTCCATGCTTTTCCCCAGGAGTTCCCGGACCCCCCTAAAGTATCTGGGCCTCTTCCCTTTTATAGAGCACAGGAAGGAGGCTCGACCCCAATGAAAGCCCACAACACACTGGGGAAAGGCGGCAAAACATGAACCCTTTTCCCCATACTTAACACACAGTAGGCCACCTGCCACCATCCTCATATAAAGATGTTTCGGAAAGGAGTCTTCCAATAATGCCATTGGTAGCCTATAAATGCAAGAAATCAAGGTTTTTTTTAGATGAGCCTCCTCTACATATCCTCTTGAAGAGTTTAAACCCATAAACTGTAAAATATTTGGTAATAGATAATGCAAAATGATGGATTTGTAGAAAACTAAAGAAGATCATATAAGGACGTTTATTTGTGTCCTGAATAGAGTTGAGCGGACACCTGGATGTCCGTGTTCGAAGGGTTCGGCCGAACTTTAAAAAAAAGTCCGGGTCCGTGTCCCAGACTTTTGCCGAACTTTTCCCGGACACCGAACCCCATTGAAGTCAATGGGGACCCAAACTTTCAGGCACTAAAATGGCTCTAAAACACGGAAAGGGCTAGAGTGCTGCAAATGGCAGCAAAACGTAATTAAGAGCATGGCAAGTGCTCTGCAAACAAATGTGGATAGGGAAATAACTTAAAACAACAAAAAAAAACCAGAAAAATAAAACAATGTTCTTCATCTCTGAAGGACGAGGCCCATATGGAGTAGGAGGGAGGTTGAGGTGGTGGTGGATGTGGCGGTGTCATAGGCGTGCGCACAGGGTGTGCCGGGTGTGCCTGGGCACACCCTAATCACCTAGGGCACATAGCATTATCACTCTGTTTGCCAGTGAGGAGATGGGAAAGATCTCCCTCGGACCTGCTCTGCTCTATTTCTCTTTGCCAGCAGGGAGAGTAATGTATCGGGGCCATGTACATGTAGGCAAACACACGCATGTGTATTTAAACTTTGGGGTGCACACCCTAATGCAATAGGCTGCGCACACCTATGGGCGGTGTAGGTGGAAGCGGCGGTGGAGGAGGACCAGGGCCGGATTAAGAGCATCATGGGCTTGGTGCTGAGGATTTTGAAGGGCCTTAAGGGCCGTGCCTTGGCATGCACCCAGAGGAGGAAGGGTGCAGCCATGCATGCCTAATTCAACATGGGATGCTGTCTCTGAAGCCCATAAACACATCCATGCATCGGCAACTGTCCCTCCTTGTCCGGCCTTCGCGCTGTGTGGGGAGGTTCTGAGGGTGCTGCCTGGGGAAGCGAGCATAGAAGCCAGACTTCTGTGTTTACAAGTGACAGAAGAGCGGTAACAGTGAATATGGCCAACCCGGGGCCTATATAAAAGGTAGGGGCCTGGAGCTGCAGCTCCAATAGCCCCTACGTTAATCTGGCCCTGAGGAGGACGAGGTAGCCAACACTGCTTCTTTTCACAAATTTTAAATGAGGGTACACCCCAAAAGAGTGAGAAAGACCAAAAATGGAACAATGGGTGGGTAAGGTCGGTATCCATTGCTATTCTGCACAAAGTACGGAAAAGTCCCGTGGGATCCATGCCTGGTTCATTTTAATGAACGTGAGCTTGTCCACATTGTCTCTGGACAGGCGGCTGCGCTTGTCTGTGATAACGCCCCCAGCCGTGCTAAATACCCGTTCAGATAATACACTGGCTGCAGGGCACGCCAGCACCTCCAAGGCGTAAAGGGCAAGCTCAGGCCATGTGCCCAATTTGGGGACCCAGAAGTTGAAGGGGGCAGACCCCTCATTCACTACATGTAGGCGTGTGCACACATACTGCTCCACCATGTTGGTAAAATGCTGCCTCCTGCTAAGACGTTCCATCTGAGCTGCTGGTGCTGCTGTTTGTTGTGGCGTGCTGACAAAGCTTTTCCACATTTCGGCCATGCTAACCCTGCCTTCTGAGGTGCTGGCGGTGCCCTGGTTGCGTTGGCGACCTCCTCCTCCTCCTCTGCCTTGTGCTTCCACTGTGGCCCCGCTGTCAGATGGGAATGCCAGCAGCATCGCGTCTACCAGCGTGCGCTTGTACTCGCGCATCTTGCGATCGTGTTCCAGTGAGTGAATTAAGGACGGTACGTTGTCCTTGTAATGGGGATCCAGCAGCGTGGCCACCCAGTAATCAGCACAAGTTAGAATGTGGGCAACTCGGCGGTCGTTGTGGAGACACTGCAGCATGTAATCGCTCATGTGTGCCAGGCTGCCCAGAGGCAACGAAAGGCTGTCCTCTGTGGGAGGTGTATCGTCCGTGTCCTCTGCATCCCCCCAGCCACGCACCAGTGATGGCCATGAGCTGGCCTGGGTGCCACCCTGCTGTGAACATGGTTCCATCTCCTCCTCCAGCTCCTCCTCCTCCTCATCCTCCAGAACTGTGCCCCTGCTGGACAATTGTGTCCCTGGCTTTTGTGTGTGCAGGAACCCACCCTCGGAGCCCCTTGCGAATGACTGCCCTGAAAGCCTTGGAAATGTTACCTCTTCATCCTCCTCCTCCTCCTCATCCTGTGCCACATCCTCTTCCATCATCGCCCAAATTGTTTTTTCAAGGAGGCATAGAAGTGGGATAGTTAAGCTGAGAACGGCGTCATCGCCACTGGCCATGTTGGTGGAGTACTCAAAACAGCGCAACAAGGCACACAGGTCTCGCATGGAGGCCCAGTTATTGGTGGTGAAGTGGTGCTGTTCCGCAGAGCGACTCACGCGTGCGTGCTGCAGCTGAAACTCCACTATGGCCTGCTGCTGCTCGCACAGTCTTTCCAGCATGTGCAAGGTGGAGTTCCACCTTGTGGGCACGTCACATATGAGGCGGTGAGCGGGAAGGCCGAAGTTACGCTGCAGCGCTGACAGTCGAGCAGCAGCAGGGTGAGAACGCCGAAAGTGCGCACAGACGGCCCGCACTTTCTGCAGCAGCTCTGACATATCGGGGTAGTTTTTAAGGAACCTCTGCACCACCAAATTCAGCACATGCGCCAGGCAAGGGATGTGCGTCAAACCGGCTAGGCCCAGAGCTGCTATGAGATTTTGCCCGTTATCGCACACCACTAGGCCGGGCTTGAGGCTCGCTGGCAGCAACCACTCATTTGTCTGCTGTTCCATGCTCCTCCACAACTCCTGCGCGGTGTGTGGTTTGTCCCCCAAACAGGCATGTTGTAAAACTGCCTGCTGTCGTTTACCCCTAGCCGTGCTGAAGTTGGTGGTGAAGGGGTTACGCTGTCCGGATGAGGAGGCAGTAGAGGATGAGGAAGCGGAGTAGGAGGAGTTAGGAACAGGAGGCAAACTGAAGCGCCCTGCAATCCTTGGCGGGGGAAGGAGATGCGCCAAACTAATTTAAAAGGTGTATCTCACACGTACCGATACAGACTATGCCGTAATTTAATTTTTTACACTCCAAAAGGGTGTATATTGAATAGCGGAATTGGAAAAATCTTATAATACGGTGTATCTCACACGTACAAACACAGACTAGGCCCCGCCGATTACAATTTTATGTACCCTAAAGGCAGGATGAGGAAGAGGAGTAGGAGGAGCAGGCAGGAGGCAAACTGAAGCACCCTCAAAACCTCGGCAGTATGAGATGCGCCCCAAAAATTGGAAAGGTGTATCTCACACGTACCGACACAGACTATCACGCAATTTAATTGTTTATACCCAAAGGTTTTGATTAAATAGCGGAATAGAAAATATGATCAAAAAAAAGTGTATGTATATCACACGTACAGAAGCACACTAGGCCCCAATTACTACTGTTTGTACCCCTAAAGGCTGGATGAGGAGTAGGAGGAGTATGGAACAGGCAGCACCCTCAAATATTCAGAAGTATGAGATGAACCTCAAAAACTTGGAAAGGTGGATCTCACACGTACTGACACAGACTATCCCGCAATTTAATTGATCCCCAAAGGTTTTTATTGAATAGCGGAATAGGAAATATGATCCAAAAAAGTGTATGTATCTCACACGTACACAACCACACTAGGCCCCAATTACTATTGTTTGTACCCCTAAAAGGATGGATGAGGAGTAGGAGGAGTATGGAACAGGCAGCACCCTCAAATCTTCAGAAGTATGAGATGAACCCCAAAGACTTGGAAAGGTTAATCTCACACGTACCGACACGTACACAACCACACTAGTCCCCAATTACTATTGTTTGTACCCCTAAAAGGATGGATGAGGAGTAGGAGTATGGAACAGGCAGCACCCTCAAATCTTCAGAAGTATGAGATTGTGTTTACTGTACCCCACAAAGATTGTGTTCACTGCACCCCACAAAGATTGTGTTCACTGCACCCCAAAAGGATTGTGTTCACTGCACCCCACAAAGATTGTGTTCACTGCACCCCAAAAAGATTGTGTTCACTGCACCCCACAAATATTGTGTTCACTGCACCCCAAAAGGATTTTGTTCACTGCACCCCACAAAGATTGTGTTCACTGCACCCCACAAAGATTGTGTTCACTGCACCCCAAAAGGATTTTGTTCACTGCACCCCAAAAAGATTGTGTTCACTGCACCCCACAAAGATTGTGTTCACTGCACCCCAAAAGGATTGTGTTCACTGCACCCCAAAAAGATTGCGTTCACTGCACCCCACAAAGATTGTGTTCACTGCACCCCAAAAGGATTTCGTTCACTGCACCCCAAAAAGATTGTGTTCACTGCACCAAGATTGTGTTCACTGCACCCCACAAAGATTGTGTTAACTGCACCCCAAAAAGATTGTGTTCATTGTACCCCAAAAAGATTGTGTTCACTGTACCCCAAAAATGTTTGTGTTCACTGCACCCCAAAAATATTGTGTTCACTGCACCCCAAAAAGATTGTGTTCACTGCAGCCCACACACAGCAAAATGGATGTGGACCGCTGACACCTGCCTATCTTCTATCCCACCCCACACAGCAATATCGATTTTAGTTTGTAGAACACACTTTCCCTAAAAATCAGCAGGCTCTATCCCTAACAGGATTGATAAGAGATCGTAGATCGGGACTGAGTGCAGACCCCACCCCGACTATCCCGCAATTTAATTGATCCCCAAAGGTTTTTATTGAATAGCGGAATAGGAAATATGATCAAAAAAAGTGTATGTATCTCACACGTACACAACCACACTAGTCCCCAATTACTATTGTTTGTACCCCTAAAAGGATGGATGAGGAGTAGGAGTATGGAACAGGCAGCACCCTCAAATCTTCAGAAGTATGAGATTGTGTTTACTGTACCCCACAAAGATTGTGTTCACTGCACCCCACAAAGATTGTGTTCACTGCACCCCAAAAAGATTGTGTTCACTGCACCCCACAAATATTGTGTTCACTGCACCCCAAAAGGATTTTGTTCACTGCACCCCACAAAGATTGTGTTCACTGCACCCCACAAAGATTGTGTTCACTGCACCCCAAAAGGATTTTGTTCACTGCACCCCAAAAAGATTGTGTTCACTGCACCCCACAAAGATTGTGTTCACTGCACCCCAAAAGGATTTTGTTCACTGCACCCCACAAAGATTGTGTTCACTGCACCCCAAAAGGATTGTGTTCACTGCACCCCACAAAGATTGTGTTCACTGCACCCCAAAAGGATTGTGTTCACTGCACCCCAAAAAGATTGCGTTCACTGCACCCCACAAAGATTGTGTTCACTGCACCCCAAAAGGATTTCGTTCACTGCACCCCAAAAAGATTGTGTTCACTGCACCAAGATTGTGTTCACTGCACCCCACAAAGATTGTGTTCACTGCACCCCAAAAAGATTGTGTTCACTGTACCCCAAAAATGTTTGTGTTCACTGCACCCCAAAAATATTGTGTTCACTGCACCCCAAAAAGATTGTGTTCACTGCAGCCCACACACAGCAAAATGGATGTGGACCGCTGACACCTGCCTATCTCCTATCCCACCCCACACAGCAATATCGATTGTAGTTTGTAGAACACACTTTCCCTAAAAATCAGCAGACTCTATCCCTAACAGGATTGATAAGAGATCGTAGATCGGGACTGAGTGCAGACCCCACCCCACACAGCAATATCGATTGTAGTTTGTAGAACACACTTTCCCTAAAAATCAGCAGACTCTCTCCCTAAAATGCCTACAACTCGCCCTGCCTAAAAGACTCCGACCTGTCCCTCAATTCTATCCAGACACAAATGTTTTTTTCCTGCCTGTCTGTCCCTAATCAGCAGCCAGCACGTTGATGTGTGCTCTCTCCCTGATCTAAGCAGCAGAATGACGCCGCTGCGGCGCTGCCTCGAACTTATAAAGACTTGGTCACATGCTTCAGACGGCCAATCACAGCTACTGATACATTTGCAGGCATGGCTGGGATGGCTTAGGCACACCAGTTAAACGCTTGTTGATTGGCTGTTGAAAGCCCGCCATGAAAAGCGCGCCAAAGCATGCAAAACCCGTAAATAAATCGACCGAACACGGATTTTTACCCGAATATACAGTAAAGTTTCGGGTAACAAAAATCCAATTATTCGGTACGAACACGAATAATACAGTCCGTGTTCGCTCAACCCTAGTCCTGAATGTCAGAAAAGGGAAAAAGTGTTCTGCAATGACAATTATCATACTTCTTGTATCTGACTAAAGAATGCTTTCTTCGGGGTATTGTCATCTATGGGTTTAGGCTGTTTGGAATGCTTGGAATGCACAGAACGAATGTCAAAATAAATTAGAGAGGACATATGACTATATATATATATCCCTGGCCTGCCTCCAAATAAGCTTAGTAAGCTGCATAGGGGCTAGAAGGCCTTCATCTGGAACCACATAATTACAGAAGCAGAGCATTGAACTGAGGAGCACAGAGGCAAGACAAAGTTTTTCAAGTTCTGTCCATTGCTTATATGAGTAAAATGTGGCCCAAGACGCCAAGTGTCCCCAGATGAGCTTCATATTAGTAGTTTGTAACATTTGGGACCCCAAGACCACTTGTGGGCTCTAGGGCCCTTTTACAGGGGACTGAATCTGTTCTCATCAGTAAGGGATCAGGTAAAGAACCTGTAGCTAGGATGTAAATATGAATAAAAAGGTAGGAAAGGTTGGTACCGGCGCTACCTGTTACAAATATATATTGGCCTAGATCCTATAGGTGTGTACAACCATATCAATAAATAAATAAATGATCCAAAAGTGACGATAAAGTGCAAGTGCAAAATAATAGGATCTATATTTGGGCTGGAATATCTATGCCCATATAAAGTGCTTGGCGCTGTAAATAAGTGTTGGAAATCTTAAAAAAAAAAAAAGGTGCAAAAAAAATGAATTAATTCATACAATGCTAGTGGTGCAATATCAAGTGCGGGAATGTGGATAAATCAATGTAATGGATAAACCTTTAGTGAACAACCACAAAACATGTATAAATCAAATGAAATAAATAAATAAATGAATAAAGGGAGAGGACCCCTTTAAAACAGTGCTGGGGACAGTGCCCGTGAAAAATGAAAAGGTGGGTGAGATAAATGAGGCTAGTGAATTAAGTGCCTATACCTGTGATGCCCACTAGGTATCGCACTCACCCTTTCCACCCTTCAGTATAGGGTGTTGACTGAGGTTAGGGATAGTTTCCAAAGACAAGCAAAGGGTAGCCCACGAGGTCCAATCTGTTGTAGTGAGCAAAGTCATTGGACGTCTACTGGAGCAGCGAAGTTTTAATAAAAATCATATCTTAGAGCATGACATATCAAAAATGATTAGGTATAAGTATCATTTAGAGGGGGGAAACATGATGTTAGAGGAGAAGGTTGTAACTATTGATGGCGGAGGAGGAGATTTGTATATCACATAATTTTTTAAGAGCCTTTTGGACGAAAAATAATTGTTAAAGGAAGAAGTTGAAGTTGATGATGTTGGAGGAGAAGAAAAATAATGTAGAAATCCACATATAAGAAAAATATAAAAATTAAAAAAATAAAAATTAAAAATATATATATAAAAACCAGAAAATTTAAAAATTGAAAATGGATAAAATATTTTAGATAAAATTTTCATCACCCAAGTCCACATTCAGGGTATGTGGAGAAAAAACAACCACTGGGTGACATAAACTAGTACAATATATATAAGCTGTATGTGAACTATTGGAATGAAAATAGATAAAATTGCATTGAATATGTTCAATGTTAAAATGTTACAAAAGTAAAAAAGTGAAAACTATATGTATGGGAGGGAAAAAAAGGAAAAAGGAAGGACTTGGTTTGGTTAATAAAGATTTTTTTATATACGTTTATGTTACACAAGATTCAGTCTGATCGTGCATGATGAGTTACAGCCGCTTTTGTTTGTATCCTTTTGCGAGCTGGCACCCTTTGGGAGTAGCAATATGGCCTCCAGCCGACCTCGCGTGAGCACAAATATAGCGATGGGCGAGCTATTTGTTGCTAAGATACAGACGGCTATATAACAACTGGGAGTATGTTAGGTTGACGCCGCTCCAGTAGACGTCCAATGACGAAACGCGTAGGACTGAGTTTTCGTACGTCAACCTCACTTCCGGTTTTGCAGTCTCTAGCCATGGAACGCGGAAGCATTCCGGCGCCTGCACTGAATACTGAAATCGATCAGCCTGAATAGTGATTCTATCTTACTTGCTTCTAATTGACTTGATATACTGCACCATGGGTTTTTTCTGTTTTGAGCACCCAGATCGGACCTGTATCCCCTGAGGATCCCCCTGAGCTTTGCTCACTACAACAGATTGGACCCCCCTTTGCTTGTCTTTGGAAACTATCCCCAACCTCAGTCAACACCCTATACTGAAGGGTGGAAAGGGTGAGTGCAATACCTAGTGGGCATCACAGGTATAGGCACTTAATTCACTAGCCTCATTTATCTCACCCACCTTTTCATTTTTCACGGGCACTGTCCCCAGCACTGTATTAAAGGGGTCCTCTCCCTTTATTCATTTATTTATTTATTTCATTTGATTTATACATGTTTTGTGGTTGTTCACTAAAGGGTTATCCATTACATTGATTTATCCACATTCCCGCACTTGATATTGCACCACTAGCATTGTATGAATTAATTCATTATTTTTGCACCTTTTTTTTATTTAAGGTTTTCAACACTTATTTACAGCACCGAGCACTTTATATGGGCATAGATATTCCAGCCCAAATATAGATCCTATTATTTTGCACTTGCACTTTATCGTCACTTGTGGATCATTTATTTATTTATTTATATGGTTGTTCATTTTATGATGAGTACACACCTATAGGATCTGGGCCAATATATATTTGTAACAGGTAGCGCTGATACCAACTTTTCCTACCTTTTTATTAATATTTACATCCAAGCTACAGGTTCTTTACCTGATCCCTTACTGATCAGAACAGATTCAGTCCCCTGTAAAAGGGCCCTAGAGCCACAAGTGGTCTTGGGGTCCCAAATGTTACAAAGTACTAATATGAAGCTCATCTGGGGACACTTGGCGTCTTGGGCCACATGTTACTCATATAAGCAATGGACAGAACTTGAAAAACTTTGTCTTGCCTCTGTGCTCCTCAGTTCAATGCTCTGCTTCTCTAATTATGTGGTTCCAGATGAAGGCCTTTTAGCCCCTATGCAGTTTACTAAGCTTATTTGGAGGCAGGCCAGGGATATATATATATAGTCATATGTCCCCTCTAATTTATTTTGACATTCATTCTGTGCATTCCAAGCATTCCAAACAGCCTTAACTCATAGATGACAATACCCCGGAGAAAGCAATCTTTAGTCAGATACAAGAAGTATGATAATTGTCACTTTTGCCCTTTTCTGACATTCAGGACACATAGAAACGTCCTTGTATGACCTTCTTTAGTTTTCTAAAGATCCATCATTTTGCATTATCTATTACCAAATATTTTACAGTTCATGGGTTTACAGTATTCAAGAGGATATGTAGAGGAGGCTCATCTAAAAAAAAACCTTGATTTCTAGCATTTATAGGCTACCAATGGCATTATTGGAAGACTCCTTTCCGAAACATCTTTATATGAGGATGTAGGCAGGTGCCTACTGTGTATTTAGGTATGGGGAAAATGGTTAATGTTTTACCCCAGTGTGTTGGGGGCTTTCATTGGGGTCGAGCCTCCTTCCTGTGCTCTATAAAAGGGAAGAGGCCCAGATACTTTAGGGGGTCCGGGAACCCCTGGGGAAAAGCATGGAGAACAAACACACTTAGAGACTTGTGGTCCGCTCTGAAAGCCGATTCGCTAGAAGAACCCTGGAACATGGACTTGTCTGTTGACTTTTCTAAAAGAGACTTCACCTGTGCAGGTAACCTTGGGCAACCACAGTTAAGTTTAGCTAGGAAAAGAATGTTATTGCATGTTTTACATGTTGTGCAAAGTTTATGGTCTTGATGATGAAACGCGTAGGAGCAGGCATCCTAAGTGGAGCGCACGGCAAACGTTGTGGGAAGCACAACGAAGCAACGGCAATCCCATAACCTAATCCAACCTTTCCTACCTTTATATTTATACTTGACCCCCTATACCCAGGGGTTGGTTTGTGGCAGCTTCACACCTGTATACATTTTTTCTCATATATTCCATAGCGCTGGTCACCCCCCTCCTTTTTTCATCATAGGATGTATATATTGGGGATATGCATTGTGTATATTGCTGTGATGATATTTTGTATATTTTTGATACTTTATTTATATGTGAAAAGCCCTGTCCAAGTTGTTTCCCTTTCCCCTCCTTAAACTGTATTTGTATTGGATGCCCTTGCTCGTGGGCCCAGGAGCCACTTTTTCAAATTCCCATCCATGGGGTCAGGCTGGATGTTAGGAGGGGGGGGATGTAGCACCCCCTAGCTATGTTCCTAGAGTGTTAGGATTTTTGTTGATAGAGTAGGTAAATTGTTAGGTTTGGCTGGCAGCCAAGCCTGTGTTCTTATCTGGGTCAGGGTTTGACTGGTGTGACTCAAAAGCAGCATCTCTAATACTTCCTCCTACTTCTGGAAACTTGCAGAAGATTCTAGAAGAATGGCGGTGGAGGAGAAGAAGAGGTGCCTTGAGTATTTTGAGGACCCTGACTAATCCCCTAACAGATGGGTTGGCAGGGGTCAGGCCCCCTCAAATACTCAGTCTCAACCCAGCTGGGGGAGTTTGGGTGGAAGATGGAGATGGAGTGTTAGGCTGTCGGTGCCTCCTAGTCTGGAGGGGCGGGGGTGACCAGGAGCCACAGGAGCAAGTGGAGGAGAGCAGGAGGAGGACACTGCTGGGCAAATCTCCAGGAAGGAAGAGTGTTAGTCAGAGGACTGAGAGGACTGGGTGCAAGCAGCCTAGGATGGATGCAGATCAGGGCCGGACTGGGAATAAAAACCAGCCCTGGAAATAATTTCTTACCAGCCCCATACCATTATTATGCCAGCCCCAGTGGCGTAGCGTGGGTTGTCAGCACCCAAGGCAAGGCAAGTAATTTGCGCCCCTAACCAACGGACATTTAGCGCTCTCTGGCTCCCTACCACTCATACAGAATTAAGGACAGCCCAGCTGGGAGGCCACAGGCTCTAGGGACAGGCCCCCCTTCCCCACTATCTAATACACTGCTTACCTCCTTTCCCACAATCTAATACACTGCTGACCCCCTTCCCCACTATCTAATACACTGCTGATGGCCCCCCTACCCACTATCTAATACACTGCTGATCACCCCCGGCCCCCTCCCCCTAATACAATGCTGCCCCCCCCTCAGCCCTCTCCCCCTAATACAATGCGGTTCTCCACAGGCCCCTCCCCCTAATACAATTCTGATTCCTTCCTCCACCTAATACACTGCTGATCCCCTCCAACCCCCCTAATATACTGCTGACCCCCCCCCCCCAGCTCCCTCCCCCTAATACAATGCTTATCCTCTCCCTAATACAATGCTGATCCCCCCTCCCCCTAATACAATGCTGTTCCCCCCTAGCCCCTCCTCCTAATACAATGCTGACCCCCCCCTGGCCCCCTCCCTCTAATACAATGCTGTTCCCCCCAGCCCCCTCCTCCTAATACAATGCTAACCCCCTCCACCTAATAAAATGATGACCCCCCTGGCCCCTCCTCCTAATACAATGCTGTTCCCCTCCCTCCCCCTAATAAAATGCTGTTCCCCCCAGCCCCCTCCTCCTAATACAATACTAACCCCTCTCCCCCTAATAAAATGCTGACCCCCCAGCCACCTCCCCCTAATACAATGCTTCCCCCCCTCCCCCTGATACAATGCTTTTCCCCCCAGCCCCCTCCTCCTAATGCAATGCTAACCCCCCTCCCCCTAATAAAATGCTGAGCCCCCTGGCTCTCTCCCCCTAATACCATGCTGTTCCCCTCAGCCCCCTCCTCCTAATACAACACTAACCCCCTCCCCCTAATAAAATGCTGACCGCCCCACTCTCCCTAATAAAATGCTGACCCCCCCCCAAGGCCCCCTCCCCCTAATACAATGCTGATTTCCCCCTCCCCCTAATACAATACTGTTTCCCCCCTCCCCCTAAATTTGGGGGGGGGGGGGGCGCATCAGCATTGTATTAGGGGGAGGGGGTCAGCATTGTATTAGGGGGGTCAGCATTATATTAGGGGGTCAGCATTATATTAGGGGGCCAGCATTATATTAGGTCAGCATTGTATTAGGGGGCCAGCATTGCATTAGGGGGTCAGCATTGTATTAGGGGGCCAGGCCAGCATTGTATTAGGGGGTCAGCATTGCATTAGGGGGCCAGGCCAGCATTGCATTAGGGGGCCAGCATTGCATTAGGGGGTCAGCATTGCATTAGGGGGCCAGCATTGCATTAGGGGGTCAGCATTGTATTAGGGGGCCAGGCCAGCATTGTATTAGGGGGTCAGCATTGCATTAGGGGGTCAGCATTGCATTAGGGGGTCAGCATTGCATTAGGGGGCCAGCATTGCATTAGGGGGCCAGCATTGCATTAGGGGGCCAGCATTGCATTAGGGGGTCAGCATTGCATTAGGGGGCCAGCATTGCATTAGGGGGCCAGCATTGCATTAGGGGGTCAGCATTGCATTAGGGGGCCAGCATTGCATTAGGGGGCCAGCATTGCATTAGGGGGTCAGCATTGCATTAGGGGGCCAGCATTGCATTAGGGGGTCAGCATTGCATTAGGGGGCCAGCATTGCATTAGGGGGGCAGCATTGCATTAGGGGGCCAGCATTGTATTAGGCTAGCCCTCCCCCACCCCCCGAGCATTTACTCTTACCTGGCTGTTTACATGTGGCAGCTCAGGTTCTGCTGCTCCGCTCAGCCTCACACTGTGACCTGTCCTTCTGCTGCGATGCGAAGATGCTGCTGGGGGAGGGATCGGCGCCATCATGCAGAGATGCAGGAGATGATGATCCGCCGCCGCGCAGCCGCCGCCCACCGGATGTGACGTGATGACGTTCACATCGGCTGGCGTAGGAGAAGATCCGTCGCTGGAGCCGGAGAACAGCGGGGGCCAGGGTTGCAGCGGCCAGTATCAAGCGGCCCCATCTTAAAGCGGCACTAGCGGGTGGCCCCATCTTAAAGCGGCGGTAGCGGGCAGCCCCATCTTAAAGCGGCAGCGGCCCCATCTTAAAGCAGCGGTAGCGGCCCCATCTCAATGCGGCCCCAGGGCCGGCAGCCCACCGGGGTTTTTCAGGTATCCCGGTAGGCCAGTCCGGCCCTGATGCAGATTCAGTCTGGGAGGACTGTGAGAAGTAGCCAGGAGGGATAGTGAAAAGGGCAGCTGCAGCCAGGCGGGCTGGCAGTGCCTGAAGAGGTGGTACTGGGATCAGTAGCCACAGGAGGAGGACAGCTGGACACTAGGACTTTTTGCTACATTACCAAAGCGGCCTGCGGTGCCTGTCTGCAAAGGGCATTTGCTACAGATCTATCTGAGCCTTTGTTAGATCATTCAAACAGTGCCTGCTGGTCCTGGGAGTTGTAGTTCTTCAAGCAAGATTGCGCTGGAGGTAGAAGGAGAAGTGTTTTTTACAGACTATACTGAATATAGTTGTGTCCCTGAAGAGTTCAACTACTTAGATCAAGTGGACATCCCATAATACGTAAATCCCTATCCAAGCTTATTACCCTCAATAAAACATAGAAACAAAGCAAGGGACTGTTCTTCTGACTGAAGTGTGCTGTGATGCTCAAGATGCAGAGTGCCTGGCTGTGCCGGGTGGGGGATCCCTTTCTACTTGTGGCTCCCTAGGAGGTGCGCTACATATACATACAGAATCCATTATATAATACATTGTATACATACAGAATCCATTATATAATACATTGTATACAAACAGGATCCATTATATAATACATTGTATACAAACAGGATCCATTATATAATACATTGTATACATACAGGATCCATTATATAATACATTGTATACATACAGGATCCATTATATAATACATTGTATACATACAGAATCCATTATATAATACATTGTATACAAACAGGATCCATTATATAATACATTGTATACATACAGGATCCATTATATAATACATTGTATACATACAGGATCCATTATATGATACATTGTATACACACATGATCCATTGTATAATACATTGTTTCTGTTTCTCCTTTCTAGTGGAGAAATGTGTGTGTAAAAAAATAAAATAAATAATAATAGAGAAATAAGGAAAAACCTGGTAGATCAGGATTCTATCTGGGTCAGTTGGGTTAGAGTCAAGGGTCAAGGTCAGAGGTAAAGGTCAGGGTCAGAGTTAGGGTTCAGGTTAGAGTTGGGGTGATGGTCAGAGGTAAAGGTCAGAGGTAAAGGTCAGGGTTAGGGTTCAGGTTAGAGTTGGGGTGATGGTCAGAGGTAAAGGTCAGAGGTAAAGGTCAGAGGTAAAGGTCAGGGTTAGGGTTCAGGTTAGAGTTGGGGTGATGGTCAGAGGTAAAGGTCAGAGGTAAAGGTCAGGGTCAGGGTTAGGGTTCAGGTTAGAGTTGGGGTGATGGTCAGAGGTAAGGGTCAGGGTTATGGTTTAGGTTAGAGTTGGGGTGATGGTCAGAGGTAAAGGTCAGAGGTAAAGGTCAGGGTCAGGGTTAGGGTTCAGGTTAGAGTCGGGGTGATGGTCAGAGGTAAAGGTCAGAGGTCAGGGTCAGGGTTTAGGTTAGAGTTGGGGTGATGGTCAGAGGTAAAGGTCAGAGGTCAGAGGTCAGGGTTAGGGTTCAGGTTAGAGTTGGGGTGATGGTCAGAGGTAAAGGTCAGAGGTAAAGGTCAGGGTTAGGGTTCAGGTTAGAGTTGGGGTGATGGTCAGAGGTAAAGGTCAGGGTTAGGGTTCAGGTTAGAGTTGGGGTGACGGTCAGAGGTAAAGGTCAGGGTTAGGGTTCAGGTTAGAGCTGGGGTGATGGTCAGAGGTAAAGGTCAGAGGTAAAGGTCAGGGTCAGGGTTAGGGTTCAGGTTAGAGTTGGGGTGATGGTCAGAGGTAAGGGTCAGGGTTATGGTTTAGGTTAGAGTTGGGGTGATGGTCAGAGGTAAAGGTCAGAGGTAAAGGTCAGGGTCAGGGTTAGGGTTCAGGTTAGAGTCGGGGTGATGGTCAGAGGTAAAGGTCAGAGGTCAGGGTCAGGGTTTAGGTTAGAGTTGGGGTGATGGTCAGAGGTAAAGGTCAGAGGTCAGAGGTCAGGGTTAGGGTTCAGGTTAGAGTTGGGGTGATGGTCAGAGGTAAAGGTCAGAGGTAAAGGTCAGGGTTAGGGTTCAGGTTAGAGTTGGGGTGATGGTCAGAGGTAAAGGTCAGGGTTAGGGTTCAGGTTAGAGTTGGGGTGACGGTCAGAGGTAAAGGTCAGGGTTAGGGTTCAGGTTAGAGCTGGGGTGATGGTCAGAGGTAAAGGTCAGAGGTAAAGGTCAGAGGTAAAGGTCAGGGTCAGGGTTAGGGTTCAGGTTAGAGTTGGGGTGATGGTCAGAAGTAAAGGTCAGAGGTAAAGGCCAGGGTCAGGGTTAGGGTTCAGGGTTAGGGTTCAGGTTAGAGTTGGGGTGATGGTCAGAGGTAAATGTCAGAGGTAAAGGTCAGGGTTAGGGTTCATGTTAGAGTTGGGGTGATGGTCAGAGGTAAAGGTCAGAGGTAAAGGTCAGGGTTAGGGTTCAGGTTAGAGTTGGGGTGATGGTCAGAGGTAAAGGTCAGGGTTAGGGTTCAGGTTAGAGTTGGGGTGACGGTCAGAGGTAAAGGTCAGGGTTAGGGTTCAGGTTAGAGCTGGGGTGATGGTCAGAGGTAAAGGTCAGAGGTAAAGGTCAGAGGTAAAGGTCAGGGTTAGGGTTCAGGTTAGAGTTGGGGTGATGGTCAGAGGTAAAGGTCAGAGGTAAATGTCAGGGTTAGGGTTCAGGTTAGAGTTGGGGTGATGGTCAGAGGTAAAGGTCAGGGTTAGGGTTCAGGTTAGAGTTGGGGTGATGGTCAGAGGTAAAGGTCAGAGGTAAAGGTCAGGGTTAGGGTTCAAGTTAGAGTTGGGGTGATGGTCAGAGGTAAAGGTCAGAGGTAAAGGTCAGGGTCAGGGTTAGGGTTCAGGTTAGAGTCGGGGTGATGGTCAGAGGTAAAGGTCAGGGTCAGGGTTAGGGTTCAGGTTAGAGTTGGGGTGATGGTCAGAAGTAAAGGTCAGAGGTAAAGGCCAGGGTCAGGGTTAGGGTTCAGGTTAGAGTTGGGGTGATGGTCAGAGGTAAATGTCAGAGGTAAAGGTCAGGGTTAGGGTTCAGGTTAGAGTTGGGGTGATGGTCAGAGGTAAAGGTCAGAGTTAGGGTTCATGTTAGAGTTGGGGTGATGGTCAGAGGTAAAGGTCAGAGGTAAAGGTCAGGGTTAGGGTTCAGGTTAGAGTTGGGGTGATGGTCAGAGGTAAAGGTCAGGGTTAGGGTTCAGGTTAGAGTTGGGGTGACGGTCAGAGGTAAAGGTCAGGGTTAGGGTTCAGGTTAGAGCTGGGGTGATGGTCAGAGGTAAAGGTCAGAGGTAAAGGTCAGAGGTAAAGGTCAGGGTCAGGGTTAGGGTTCAGGTTAGAGTTGGGGTGATGGTCAGAGGTAAAGGTCAGAGGTAAATGTCAGGGTTAGGGTTCAGGTTAGAGTTGGGGTGATGGTCAGAGGTAAAGGTCAGGGTTAGGGTTCAGGTTAGAGTTGGGGTGATGGTCAGAGGTAAAGGTCAGAGGTAAAGGTCAGGGTTAGGGTTCAAGTTAGAGTTGGGGTGATGGTCAGAGGTAAAGGTCAGAGGTAAAGGTCAGGGTCAGGGTTAGGGTTCAGGTTAGAGTCGGGGTGATGGTCAGAGGTAAAGGTCAGGGTCAGGGTTAGGGTTCAGGTTAGAATTGGGGTGATGGTCAGAAGTAAAGGTCAGAGGTAAAGGCCAGGGTCAGGGTTAGGGTTCAGGTTAGAGTTGGGGTGATGGTCAGAGGTAAATGTCAGAGGTAAAGGTCAGGGTTAGGGTTCAGGTTAGAGTTGGGGTGATGGTCAGAGGTAAAGGTCAGGGTCAGGGTTAGGGTTCAGGTTAGAGTTGGCGTGATGGTCAGAGGTAAAGGTCAGAGTTAGGGTTCAGGTTAGAGTTGGGGTGATGGTCAGAGGTAAAGGTCAGAGGTAAAGGTCAGGGTTAGGGTTCAGGTTAGAGTTGGGGTGATGGTCAGAGGTAAAGGTCAGAAGTAAAGGTCAGAAGTAAAGGTCAGAAGTAAAGGTCAGAGGTAAAGGTCAGGGTTAGGGTTCAGGTTTGAGTTGGGGTGATGGTCAGAGGTAAAGGTAAGAGGTAAAGGTCAGGGTTAGGGTTAGGGTTCAGGTTAGAGTTGGGGTGATGGTCAGAGGTAAAGGTCAGAGGTAAAGGTCAGAGGTAAAGGTCAGGGTTAGGGTTCAGGTTAGAGTTGGGGTGATGGTCAGTGGTAAAGGTCAGGGTCAGGGTTAGGGTTCAGGTTAGAGTTGGCGTGATGGTCAGAGGTAAAGGTCAGAGTTAGGGTTCAGGTTAGAGTTGGGGTGATGGTCAGAAGTAAAGGTCAGAGGTAAAGGTCAGGGTTAGGGTTCAGGTTAGAGTTGGGGTGATGGTCAGAGGTAAAGGTCAGAGGTAAAGGTCAGGGTTAGGGTTCAAGTTAGAGTTGGGGTGATGGTCAGAGGTAAAGGTCAGAGGTAACGGTCAGGGTTAGGGTTCAGGTTAGAGTTGGGGTGATGGTCAGAGGTAAAGGTAAGAGGTAAAGGTCAGAGTTAGGGTTCAGGTTAGAGTTGGCGTGATGGTCAGAGGTAAAGGTCAGAGTTAGGGTTCAGGTTAGAGTTGGGGTGATGGTCAGAGGTAAAGGTCAGAGGTAAAGGTCAGGGTTAGGGTTCAGGTTAGAGTTGGGGTGATGGTCAGAGGTAAAGGTCAGAATTAAAGGTCAGAAGTAAAGGTCAGAGGTAAAGGTCAGAGGTAAAGGTCAGGGTTAGGGTTCAGGTTAGAGTTGGGGTGATGGTCAGAGGTAAAGGTCAGAGGTAAAGGTCAGGGTTAGGGTTAGGGTTCAGGTTAGAGTTGGGGTGATGGTCAGAGGTAAAGGTCAGAGGTAAAGGTCAGGGTTAGGGTTCAGGTTAGAGTTGGGGTGATGGTCAGAGGTAAAGGTCAGGGTCAGGGTTAGGGTTCAGGTTAGAGTTGGCGTGATGGTCAGAGGTAAAGGTCAGAGTTAGGGTTCAGGTTAGAGTTGGGGTGATGGTCAGAGGTAAAGGTCAGAGGTCAGGGTCAGGGTTAGGGTTCAGGTTAGAGTTGGGGTGATGGTCAGAGGTAAAGGTCAGAGGTAAAGGTCAGAGTTAGGGTTCAGGTTAGAGTTGGGGTGATGGTCAGAGGTAAAGGTCAGAGGTAAAGGTCAGAGTTAGGGTTCAGGTTAGAGTTGGGGTGATGGTCAGAGGTAAAGGTCAGAGGTCAGGGTCAGGGTTAGGGTTCAGGTTAGAGTTGGGGTGATGGTCAGAGGTAAAGGTCAGAGGTCAGGGTCAGGGTTCAGGTTAGAGTTGGGGTGATGGTCAGAGGTAAAGGTCAGAGGTCAGAGGTCAGGGTTAGGGTTCAGGTTAGAGTTGGGGTGATGGTCATAGGTAAAGGTCAGAGGTCAGGGTCAGGGTTAGGGTTCAGGTTAGAGTTGGGGTGATGGTCAGAGGTAAAGGTCAGAGGTCAGGGTTCAGGTTAGAGTTGGGGTGATGGTCAGAGGTAAAGGTCAGGGGTCAGGGTCAGGGTTCAGGTTAGAGTTGGGGTGATGGTCAGAGGTAAAGGTCAGGGTCAGTGCATTTTAGGTAGCATTAAAAAAAGCATTTTTCAGTTCGGTGTCAGTGTGTTTGCGGTAGGAGAAATGCGCAGTATTGTGTCGGTGCCGCACTACGGGCGCACACAACAAACGCACACCTATGTGGTATCGCTGTGATCAGGAGAAGGAAAATGTATTCATTTTATTTTTATTTCTTGTTCGGTGGTTGTGGTAATAGTAAGAAATTAAGCTAAATTGGGAAAAAAAATATTTGGTAGAAAAAAAAATGTAGGAGAGATCCATTACAATTCCCAGCAAATGAAAGCCCCGAGTGTTCTGAAATATCTGCGGTATAATCCGCCGGGATGCGCTGAGCGGTTTGGATGATTCGTACGGTTTTACATGTTCAGGCATTAGGAACGTCGTGGGAAAGCTGTAACGTGGCCCCAGGGGGGGAGGGGGAGGGGGGGATACATGTGGTTTCTATTAATTAGTAAAAGTAGACATCAGAGGGACGGGGGTTGGGGTGGCTTTATGCCAACAGCCAGCTGATTGTATGATGGTGTCTGACAATCCCAGAGGAAGTATCGGGGGAGGGGGTGAATGTGTCAGTAAATTATAAGCATAAAAGGAAATTCATTTTTCATTGACTGATGTTTGTACAGCTGTGGAGTGCGCTCACGCGTCTTCCCATTTATGGCTCGTGCAGATGTTGGGGAATCCCCACAGAGCGTAGCCAATCACAGAGCAGACATCAATCCAAAACCAAAAAAAATAAAAAATTCAGCGTCCATTCCAACTTTAACCACTTCAGCTCCGGATGATTTACCCCCCCTCCCCCCTCCATAACCAGGCCATTGTTTTGCAATACAGCACTGCGTTACTTTAACCACTTCTGGACCGGAAGGATTTCCCCCCTTAATGACCAGGCCATTTTTTGCGATTCGGCACTGCGTTACTTTAACCGACAATTGCGCGGTCGTGCGACGCTGTACCCAAATAAAATTGATGTCCTTTTTTCCCCACAAACAGAGATTTCTTTTGGTGGTATTTGATTACCTGTGCGATTTTTTTTTTTTTTTTGCTATAAACAAAAAAAGAGCGACAATTCTGAAAAAAAATATATATATTTTTCACATTCTGCTATGTAAAATTCCCCCCCCAAAAAAAAAAAAAAAAATTAAAAATCTATTTTTTTTTAACATTTTAGGCCAATTTGTTTTCTGCTACATATTTTTGGTAAAAAAAAAATCGCAATAAGCGTATTTTGATTGGTTTGCGCAAAAGTTATCGCGTCTATAAACTACAGGAAAGATTTATGTCATTTTTATTGTTTTTTTTTCCATTACTAGTAATGACGGCGATCTGCGATTTTTTAGCGGGACTGCGACATTGCGGCAGGCAGATCAGACCCTTGACTGACATTTTTGACACTTTTCGGGGGGACCAGTGACATTACTACAGTAATCAGTGCTATAAATATGCACTGTCACTGTACTAATGACACTGGCAGGGAAGGGGTTAACACAGTGGGTGATCAAGGGGTTAAATGTTTACCTAGGGGCGTTTTTCTAGCTGTGGGGGGGCGTGGCTTGTGAAATGATCATAGAGACCTGTGATCCTATATAGAAGGAGCTCTGTGATCATTCCAGGGAGAAGAACGGTCAGCTGTGATTACAACATCCGACCGTCCTTCTCTCTCAGCGGGGAGCGATCGCGGGTGTCAGGCGGTGATCGGAGCCACCTGCCCTGGGCATTGGCTTCCCCCGCTGGCCTGGTCCTTAAGTGGTTAACTGACAATTGCGCGGTCATGCGATGCTAGTACCTAAATAAAACATTTTTTTCCCACAAACAGAGCTTTCTTTTGGTGGTATTTGATCACCTCTGTGGTTTTTATTTTAATTTTTTTGCACTTCAAACAAAAAAGGCCATTTTTTTTTGTTTAGATGTAGCACCCTACAAGGTAGGTGCTAGGTAAAGTGTAGTAGGCCTTGTCTGCTTAACAGCAGGGCCATGATTTTTAGCTGGGCTGCCATGTCTCCCAGGTGTGGCTGTTGAGACTGGGGAGTCTCCCCACTGTGCTCAAAGAGAGGGTTCTCATTGGGCAGTGGAGGAAACCCAGCCAATGGCACACTCAGGCCTGTATCTATCTGTAGATTATGCCGCACAGCATTCTGGGATCGGGTATAAGTTTGAGGGGAGTGCATGACGTGGTGTCTTTGGCGGGAAGCAGAGTCCCAGGAGGGAGAGTATGGCTGTCTCTCCTCCTGTCAGAGGAATCGGGTGTCCCAGGTGGCTTGCCTAAGGTGACAGAGGGCTGAGCTGATCTGCAGAGAGGATCCGGTGTGCCGAGGACCAGCGGAGCTGAGAGGGGACGAGTTTCAGGAAAGCATTCCCAGTTTGTGGGTACTGCAAACTTCCCCCTGGGGGTCTGCCTAGTGAGAGGGGACCACTCTGGAGAAGGTCAGAGGGATCCGGGAGCTAGCTAGCCGGTGCAGGAGCAAAGTAAAGGGGGTGCCAGTGTTGACCCTGAAGTGTAGGGGGGTGCCAGTGATTGGACCCTGAAGTATAGAGGGTGTGCCTAGTGAGAGGACCCTGAAGTGTAGAGGGGGTGCCTAGTGAGCGGACCCTGAAGTATAGAGGGGGTGCCTAGTGAGAGGACCCTGAAGTATAGAGGGGGTGCCTAGTGAGAGGACCCTGAAGTGTAGAGGGGGTGCCTAGTGAGAGGACCCTGAAGTGTAGAGGGGGTGCCTATTGAGAGGACCCTGAAGTGTAGAGGGGGTGCCTAGTGAGAGGACCCTGAAGTGTAGAGGGGGTGCCTAGTGAGAGGACCCTGAAGTATAGAGGGGGTGCCTAGTGAGCGGACCCTGAGGTGTAGAGGGGGTGCCTAGTGAGGGGACCCTGAAGTGTAGAGGGGGTGCCTATTGAGAGGACCCTGAAGTGTAGAGGGGGTGCCTAGTGAGAGGACCCTGAAGTGTAGAGGAGGTGCCTATTGAGAGGACCTTGAAGTGTACAGGGGGTGCCTAGTGAGGGGACCCTGAAGTGTAGAGGGGGTGCCTAGTGAGAGGACCCTGAAGTGTAGAGGGGGTGCCTAGTGAGAGGACCCTGAAGTGTAGAGGGGGTGCCTAGTGAGAGGACCCTGAAGTGTAGAGGGGGTGCCTAGTGAGTGGACCCTGAAGTGTAGAGGGGGTGCCTAGTGAGAGGACCCTGAAGTGTAGAGGGGGTGCCTAGTGAGAGGACCCTGAAGTGTAGAGGGGGTGCCTAGTGAGTGGACCCTGAAGTGTAGAGGGGGTGCCTAGTGAGAGGACCCTGAAGTGTAGAGGGGGTGCCTAGTGAGAGGACCCTAAAGTATAGAGGGGGTGCCTAGTGAGCGGACCCTGAGGTGTAGAGGGGGTGCCTAGTGAGAGGACCCTGAAGTGTAGAGGGGGTGCCTAGTGAGAGGACCCTGAAGTATAGAGGGGGTGCCTAGTGAGCGGACCCTGAGGTGTAGAGGGGGTGCCTAGTGAGGGGACCCTGAAGTGTAGAGGGGGTGCCTATTGAGAGGATCCTGAAGTGTAGAGGGGGTGCCTAGTGAGAGGACCCTGAAGTGTAGAGGAGGTGCCTATTGAGAGGACCCTGAGGTGTAGAGGGGGTGCCTAGTGAGGGGACCCTGAAGTGTAGAGGGGGTGCCTATTGAGAGGACCCTGAAGTGTAGAGGGGGTGCCTAGTGAGAGGACCCTGAAGTGTAGAGGGGGTGCCTAGTGAGTGGACCCTGAAGTGTAGAGGGGGTGCCTAGTGAGAGGACCCTGAAGTGTAGAGGGGGTGCCTAGTGAGTGGACCCTGAAGTGTAGAGGGGGTGCCTAGTGAGAGGACCCTGAAGTGTAGAGGGGGTGCCTAGCGAGAGGACCCTGAAGTGTAGCGGGGGTGCCTAGTGAGAGGACCCTGAAGTATAGAGGGGGTGCCTAGTATAATCTGAAGTATAGAGGGGGTGCCTATTGAGCGGACCCTGAAGTGTAGAGGGGGTGCCTAGTGAGAGGACCCTGTAGTGTAGAGGGGGTGCCTAGTGAGAGGACCCTGAAGGAAAAGGGGGCGCCAACGGTTTGGCCCTGAAGTGTTAAAGTGTACAGCGTGCAGCGTGCAGTGTTGAGAGTTGCAGCAGCACAAGCAGTTACAAGGAGCTACCTCAGCCAGTGAAGGGCTGGATGGAGCAGTGTTCAGGACTTTTGAGCTAACCAGAGTGTCAGAAGTCAAGTTAAAGCACAGTTCAGCAAGTCAGTTTTTTTCAAGCGCCAGCAAGCTTTGGTCGGCATCCAGCCGGCGTCAAGACAGCGCTAACAGGCATTTTTCTTCAAAGTGTCCCAGTTGAACCTAGTTGAGCCAGAGGAGTATCGCACTCATTCCCTTCTCCCATCCCCCATATCAAATAAACAAACCAAAGATGCCAGACTGGTCTTTGTCTCCAATCTCACAACTGGGTATTCAGCTTAAATTGGCTGAAGGTGTCACCGGTAACCATGGCAGCCCCATATCAGGCCCAATGCCTGGAAAACCTGCTACATATACAAAACAATTTTGAAAAAAAAAAAAAAAAAACAATATTTTTTACTTTCTGCTATAAAACACAGCTAATAATAATAATAATAAAAAAATATTTCTTCATCAATTTAGGCCAATTTGTATTCTGCTACAAATGTGTTGTTAAAAAAAATTCCAATAACCGTATTGTGATTGGTTTGCACAAAAGTTATTGCCTCTACAAACCAGGGGAAAGATTTATGTCATTTTTATTTTTTTATTTGTTTTTTTACTAGTATCTAACTGACATTTTTCACTAGACCCCTAACTGACATTTTTTACTAATCAGTACCCTTCCCTCTTTGCAGGAACACAGAATCAATAACTTCCCATCTTTGCAGGAACACAGAATCAATAACTTCCCCTCTTTGCAGGAACACAGAATCAATAACTTCCCCTCTTTGCAGGAACACAGAATCAATTCCTTCCCTTTTTTGCAGGAACACAGAATAAATCCTTCCCCTATTTGCAGGAACACAGAATCAATTCCTTCCCTTCTGTGCAGGAATACAGAATCAATACCTTTACCTCTTTGCAGGAACACAGAATCAGTTCATTGGCATCTTTGCAGGAACACAGAATCAATAACTTCCCCTCTTTGCAGGAACACAGAATCAATACCTCCCCCATCTTTGCAGGAACACAGAATCAATACCTTTCCCTTTTGCTGGAACACAGAATCAATACATTCCCCTCCTTGCAGGAACACAGAATCAGTACTCTTCCCTCTTTGCAGGAACACAGAATCAATTCCTTCCCTTTTTTGCAGGAACACAGAATAAATCCTTCCCCTATTTGCAGGAACACAGAATCAATTCCTTCCCTTCTGTGCAGGAATACAGAATCAATACCTTTACCTCTTTGCAGGAACACAGAATCAGTTCATTGGCATCTTTGCAGGAACACAGAATCAATAACTTCCCCTCTTTGCAGGAACACAGAATCAATACCTCCCCCATCTTTGCAGGAACACAGAATCAATACCTTTCCCTTTTGCTGGAACACAGAATCAATACATTCCCCTCCTTGCAGGAACACAGAATCAGTACTCTTCCCTCTTTGCAGGAACACAGAATCAATACCTTCCCCTCTTTGCAGGAACACATAATCAATACCTTCCCCTCTTTGCAGGAACACGGAATCAATACATTCCCCTCTTTGCAGGAACACATAATCAGTACCCTTCCCTCTTTGCAGGAACACAAAATCAGTACCTTTCCCTCCTTGCAAGAACAGAGAATCAATACCTTCCCCTCTTTGCAGGAACAGAGAATCAATACCTTCCCCTCTTTGCAGGAACACAGAATCAATACCTTTCCCTCTTTGCAGGAACACAGAATCAATACCTTTCCCTCTTTGCAGGAACACAGAATCAATACCTTTCCCTCTTTGCAGGAACACGGAATCAATACCTTTCCCTCTTTGAAGGAACACAGAATCAATTCCTTCCCTTTTTTAATTTCAATAGATTTTTATTTTTTTTTAAATACAAACTGAACAAACAAAACTAACATGTGATGTTCACAATACATAGTAAATGCTGAGACATTGACAAACAGTATAATGATAGATGGGTCAATGAGTTCACCCATATTCGGTATAATGGCAATAAGTACCACACATGGGGGAGGGGAGAAGATAAAGAGGGGCCCACCCAGACCATACCCGGTGGCGCCCGCATCCCGGCCCCTTCATTTTTGGTCCAGACGCGACCGCCCACCGGAGCCCGCTCTGGGCAAGACCCCTCCCCCGGCTCTCAAGTCGCTAACCAAACCATTTAAAAGATATATAAGAACATCAACAATACGTGGGGAAAGGGAATAATTGGTCACAGTTTTATCAGCGTATTATCGGAAATGACAGGGGAAAAGGTTACATATGGATTCTAAAAAAGAAGAAACTTAGTGCTCATCAAGAATGAAAGTTTGCTTTGGAGTACCATGCAAACCAAGGTTCCCATTTTGTCGTCATCAAGCCTGCTTTGCCATTGGAGGAGGCGAACATAAGTTCGTAAGTGGCATGTGTATGAGTGGTAAGAATCACCTCTGTAATACTCGGGGCATCAAGTGATTTCCAATGTCTAAGGATCGTGATACGGGACGCTAGAAGGTTATGGAGGAGTGGTGTCCGTAAATGGCGTGGAGTTTGTTAAATAGTCAAAGAACATAGTGCTAATTAGGGAGTTACTAGAAAGGGGGTTCCACTTATTCCTTCCCTTCTTTGCAGGAACACAGAATAAATTCCTTCCCTTCTGTACAGGAATACAGAATCATAACCTTTCCCTCTTTGCAGGAACACAGAATCAATTAATTCCCTTCTGTGCAGGAATACAGAATAAATACCTTTCCCTCTTTGCAGGAACACAGAATCGAAACCTTCCCCTCTTTGCAGGAACAAAGAATCAATAACTTCCCCTCTTTGCAGGAACACAGAATCAATATATTCCCCTCTTTGCAGGAACACAGAATCAATACCTTCCCCTCTTTGCAGGAACACGGAATCAATACCTTCCCCTCTTTGCAGGAACACAACATCCATACATTTCTCTCTTTGCAGGAACACAGAATCAATTCCTTTCCCTCTTTGCAGGAACACAGAATCAATACTTTCCCCTCTTTGCAGGAACACAACATCAATACATTTCCCTTTTTGCAGGAACATAGAATCAATTCCTTCCCTTCTGTACAGGAATTCAGAATCATAACCTTTCCCTCTTTGCAGGAACACAGAATCAATACGTTCCCCTCTTTGCAGGAACACTTTATAGGATCCGGGAGAGTAGTCGGGAGGCAGGCAGAGGTCAAGACATGAATGGGCAGTGAGGTACAAAATCAGCAGGCAGAAGAACGGTCAGGAACATGAATGACCGATCATAACTTTACTAATATACTTTGTAGAAAGCATATTATAGTGGATTAGTACTATTATTGTGCACTGTGCAGCATTGTGACAGGTGTGGTGGTGAGACTGAGCGTTTCTGAGGCAACACTACACACAGTGACAAAAGCACTTATAATGTATTATAACTGGTGTGATAGACCAATTGCCCAATGCCTCTCCCCCCCCCCCCCCAATGCCACATATTGAAGTGGGGTGTTATCTGAGTAAACTTTTTCAAGTGTATTTGTGTAATGCAACAATATTGCCTCTTTTGCTGAGTGAAGTCTGGTACACACAGCGCCAAACTCACTGGCCAATTTTTTGAACTGGTGTGATACACCAATGCTCCCCCCAATGCCACATACTGAAGTGGGGTGTTATTTAACAGTATACTTTTCTAACATTGTATTTTAGTCCTGCAAACATTTGGCCTCTTTTGCTGTGTTAACTGTGCTACACACAGTGACAACAGTTACTGGCCAATTATTTGTAGAACTGGCGGACTGACGGACCAGCAGATAGGGAGGAGAGGCAGGCAGAACTTGCATTGCAGAAGAGGTACAAAGCAGACTGCAAATGTTTCAGGAGCGAACCATCAACCATGTACAGTCACATCTGGCGCTCCCAGGACGCCGGCACATGGCTCCGCAGTGTGGGCTTTTATTAACCACTTAAGCCCCGGAAGATTTTACCCCCATTCCGACCAGGGGGTATTTTACGACTCGGCACTGCGTGACTTTAACTGACAATTGTGCGGTCATGCAATGTGGTACCCAAACGAAATTTACGTCCTTTTTTTCCCACAAACAGAGCTTTCTTTTGGTGGTATTTGATCACCTCTGCGCTTTTTATTTTTTGCGATATTAATAAAAAAAGAGCGAAAATTTTGCAAAAAAATGACATTTTCAACTTTGTCTTTTAAAAAATATCCAATATACTCAATTTATGTATTTTTTTTTGGCCAAAATATATTTAGCTACATGTCTTTGACAAAAAAAAATTCAATGAGCGTATTTTTATTGGTTTGCGCAAAAGTTATAGCGTCTACAAACTATGGTGTAAATACAGAAATTTACGCAGCTTTAATTTTTGACTGCCTATCTCATTTCATGAAGTGCTAAAATGGCAGGGCAGTACAAAACCCCCCCAAACTACCACTTTTTGGAAAGTAGACATCCTAAGGAATGTTCTGAGAGGCATGTTGAGCTCATTGAATATTTCATTTTTTTGTCACAGGTGTTTGAAAAATGACTAAAAATTTTTTTTTTTTTTTTTTTACACAAAGTTGTCATTGAAATGATATATTGCTCACACATGCCATGGGTATATGTGTAATTACACCCCAAAATATATTCTGCTGCTTCTCCTGAGTACAGGGATACCACATATGTGGGACTTTTTGGGAGCCTAGCTGTGTACGGGACCACAAAAACAAATCCCCACCATCAGAATTTCAAAGGGCGTACATTTTTCATTGCATTTTCTCACTACCTCTAACGGTTTAGGAGGCCCTGAAATGTCAAGATACCACAAAACCCCCCCAAATGACCCCATTTTGGAAAGTAGACACCCCAAGCTGTTTGCTAAGAGGCATGGTGAGTCCATGGAATATTTTATATTTTACCACAAGTTTTGGGAATATTACTATTTTTTTTTTTTATTTTTTTTTTTTACACAACGTTGTCACTAAAAGATAAAATTCTCACACATGACATGGGTATATGTGGAATTACACCCCAAAATACATTCTGCCACTTCTCCTGAGTATGGGGATGCCCCATGTGTGAGACTTTTTGGGAGCCTAGCTGTGTACAGGACCGCGAAAACCAATCAACACTCCCAGGTTTTCTAATGGCGTAAATTGTGCATGTCACCTCTGCACTACCTGTCACAGTTTCGGAGGCCCTAAAATTCCAAGATAGCACAAACCCCCCCCAAATGACCCCATTTTGGAAAGTAGACACCCCAAGCTATTTGCTGAGAGGCATGGTGAGTCCATGGAATATTTTATATTCTGCCACAAGTTCCGGGAAATACATATATATATATATATTTTTTTTTTTTTTTTCACAAAGTTGTCAGTAAATGAAATATTGCTCACACATGCCATGGGTATATGTGAAATGACACCCCAAAATACATTCTTCTGCTTCTCCTGAGTACAGGGATACCCCATGTGTGAGACTTTTTTGCAGTCTAGCCGAGTACAGGTCCCCGAAAACCAGTCCCCGCTTTCAGGCTTTCCAAGGGCGTAAATTGTTGATTTCACTCCTGACTACCTATCACAGTTTCGGAGGCCCTAAAATTCCAAGATAGCACAAAACCCCCCCAAATGACCCCATTTTGGAAAGTAGACACCCCAAGCTATTTGCTGAGAGGCATGGTGAGTCCATGGAATATTTTATATTTTGCCACAAGTTCCGGGAAATATATATATATATATATATTTTTTTTTTTTTTCACAAAGTTGTCAGTAAATGAAATATTGCTCACACATGCCATGGGTATATGTGAAATGACACCCCAAAATACATTCTGCTGCTTCTCCTGAGTACAGGGATACCCCATGTGTGAGACTTTTTTGCAGTCTAGCCGAGTACAGGTCCCCGAAAACCAGTCCCCACTTTCAGGCTTTCCAAGGGCGTAAATTGTTGATTTCACTCCTGACTACCTATCACAGTTTCGGAGGCCCTAAAATTCCAAGATAGCACAAAACCCCCCCAAATGACCCCATTTTGGAAAGTAGACACCCCAAGCTATTTGCTGAGAGGCATGGTGAGTCCATGGAATATTTTATATTTTGCCACAAGTTCCGGGAAATATATATATATATATATTTTTTTTTTTTTTTTTACACAAAGTTGTCAGTAAATGATATATTGCTCACACATGCCATGGGTATATGTGAACTGACACCCCAAAATACATTCTGCTGCTTCTCCTGAGTATAGGGATACCCCATGTGTGAGACTTTTTTGCAGTCTAGCCGAGTACAGGACCCCGAAAACCAATCATCGCCTTCAGGCTTTCCAAGGGCGTAAATTGTTGATTTCACTCCTGACTACCTATCACAGTTTTGGAGGCCATGAAATGCCAAGACAGCACAACCCCCCCCCAAATGACCCCTTTTCGGAAAGTAGACACCCTGAGCTATTTGCAGAGAGGCATGTTGAGTGTTTTGCAGATCTCACTTTTTGTCACAAAGTTTTGGAAATTGAAAAAAGAGGAAAAAAAATGCATTTTCCTGTTTTTTCTTCATTTTCCAAAAAAAATTAGAGCTGCAAAATACTCACCATGCCTCTCAGCAAATAGATTGGAGTGTCTACTTTGCAAAATGGGGTCATTTGGGGGGGGTTTGTGCAATCTTGGCTTTTTATGGACTTCAAAACTGTGATAGGTAGTAAGGAGTGAGATCAACAATTTACGCCCTTAGAAAGCCTAAAGGTGCGCATTGGTTTTCCGGGTCCTGTACGCGGCTAGACTGGCAAAAAGTCTCACACATGGGGTATCATTGTACTCAGGAGAAGCAGCAGAATGTATTTTGGGGTGTCATTTCACATATACCCATGGCCTGTGTGAGCAATATATCATTTACTGACAACTTTGTGTAAAAAAATAAAAAAAAATAAAAAAAATTTTTTTCCTCGAAACTTGTGGCAAAATATAAACTATTCCATGGACTCACCATACTTCTCAGCCAGTAGCTTGGAGTGTCTACTTTGCAAAATGGGGTCATTTGGGGGGGTTTTGTGCCATCTTGAAATTTCAGGGCCTCTGAAACTGTGACAGGTAGTCAGGGGTAAAATCAGCAATTTACGCCATTAGAAAACCTGAAGATGTGGATTGGTTTTCGGGGGCGCGTACACAGCTAGGCTCCCAAAAAGTCTCACACATGTGGTATCCCTGTACTCAGGAGAAGCAAAAGAATGTATTTTGGGGTGTCATTTCACATATTCCCATGGCATGCATGAGCAATATATCATTTAGTGACAACTTTCTGTAAAAAAACAACAAAAAAAAAAAAAATAATAATTTTCCCGAAACTTGTGGCAAAATATAAAATACTCCATGGACTCACCATGCCTCTCAGAAAAAAGCTTTGGGTGTCTACTTTTCAAAAAGGGGTCATTAGGGGGGTGTTTGAACAGTTCCGGCATTTTATACTCAATCTTATCCACACATCACCCACTCTTCTAACCACTTGAAAACCAAGCCTTTTCTGTGCCTTTTTGTTTACATGAAAAAATATTTTTTTTTTACTAGAAAATTACTTTGAACCCCCAAACATTATATATTTTTTTAAAGCAGAGGCCCTATAGAATAAAATGGTGGATGTTGCAAATTTTTTTGTCACACGGTATTTGCGCACAGATTTTCCAAACGCAATTTTTGCGAAAAAAATACATTTTTTTTTAATTTATTGCACAAATACACTATATAATTCCAATTTTTTTGGTAAAATTTAAAAGATGATCTTATGCCGAGTTCATAGACACCTAACATGACATGCTTTAAAAATTGCGCATGCCTGCGCAGCGACAAAAACGTATGTACATTTTTGAAAACCTTTAAAAGTCTCTACAGGTTACCACTTTAGACTTACAGAGGAGGTCTACTGCAAGAATTACTGCACTCGATCTGGCGATCGCGGCGATACCTCACATGCATGCTGCAATTGTGGTTTACATATGACACTAGACCACCGCTTGCGTGCGCCATTGCGCGCAAGCACCGGGGGTAAGGGGGGGGGCTCAATTTTTTTTTTTTTTTTTTTTTTCTTTTGCTTTTTTATGTTATTTTGACACCTTTCCTTTAATTTTGTTTTTTTTTTTAAATCATTTTTATTGTTATCATAGTGAATTTAAATATCCCCTATGATAGCAATCTGTAGTGACAGGTACTCTTTTTAAAAAAAATTGGGGTCTTTTAGACTCTAGATCTCTCCTCTGACCTTAACGCATCTGACCACACCAAAATTGGTGTGATAAAATACTTTCCCAATTTCCCAATGGCCCTGTTTATTTCTGGCGAAACAGAAGTCATAAAATGCTCGTAGCCTCCGGCATCTTAGGCCATAGAGATGATTGGAGCCATTCTCATCTCCAATTAGCTCTATGGTTAGATAATTGAACCACCGGCTGCACTCTCGGGTTAACCGGTGGGACAGGAGAGCCAGAGAAAAACCATGGAAGGCTGCGGAAGGCGGCGGTGGGGGGGGGGGGAGGCCCCTCCCACTGCATGTAAAAGCAGTCTAGCGGCCAATTACCTGCTAGAATTGCTTTTACATGTAAGCCGACCGCTGGCTGTAAAAAACGATACCAAGATGATGCCTAAATCTGCAGGCATCATCCTGGTATAACCACTCAAAGTCCAGCAACGTACCAGTACATTGCTGGTCCTTGTTTGGCATATAGGTTTTTTTTTTTTTCATGCAGCCTGTGGGCTGAACGGAAAAAAAGAGAACCTATCAGAAATCAGCACAGGAATAATGCGTAGTATTACTCATCATTAACCGCCCAAACAACCACCCACTGAATTTAATGATGGGTATACACGACACTATCCACGTATACCAAAATAGGATTTTAACTGCAGTGCTGAAATCAGAAAATCACCACAGCTGCTATCAGCAAAGGTATCCATATATGCTGAGCGCAAACGCTGTTTGTGTCAGAATATATAAAATCAATGCGTGGTAGCCGACGAGGGACCTGCAAGAGAAACAGGTCACAAAAGAATGAAAAAACAAACAAAGGACATTGAAAAAAAGTATAGTAGGAAGGAGTAGAAGGACATATAAAATGACTGACAACAACAGTTTTTGGATTTTCATCATTAACCGCCCAAACAACCACCCACTGAATTTAATGATGGGTATACACGGCGCTATCCACGTATACCAAAATAGGATTTTAACTGCAGTGCTGAAATCAGAAAATCACCACAGCTGCTATCAGCAAAGGTATCCATATATGCTGAGCGCAAACGCTGTTTGTGTCAGAATATATAAAATCAATGCGTGGTAGCCGACGAGGGACCTGCAAGAGAAACAGGTCACAAAAGAATGAAAAAACAAACAAAGGACATTGAAAAAAAGTATAGTAGGAAGGAGTAGAAGGACATATAAAATTACTGACACCACAACAGTTTTTGGATCCTTTTATTTTTCTTTCTAACTGTTCCTTTACTTCTTGATTTGGGAGGGACTGCGATCATCTGCGATCTTCTCTTCCAGCTTGGGTCTCTCAAAATGTCGATGGACATCCAACATCCTTCGAGACCCTGTGTTTATGTGCCCTACACTGTGTCGTGCTGTACCCTACGCTAATAATCCACTAGTGTATGGTAGCGCTCGAAACATTCCCCGATGCAGAGACCAGGTTGGTCAGGACATTTGGGACAATAATAACGGGTGTCACGCCTAAATCCGCGCTTGCTACAGACACGACATCTTCTTTGGGGCCATCTTTGGGTAGGGGTACTCGGGAGGACATGTGAAAAATGCCTCTCATGCAGCCGGCTCACTGCATCTGGAAGGGGAAGTTGGGCAGGCATGCCTCCTGGGTACAGGTAGGCAAGGATGATCTCTTCCTGGAATTCCCGGAAAGATCCAGTTCGTCCTGACGCCCTGTATAGGACAAAGGCGTTCAGCATAGCCAATTGGTATAGGTAAACAGACACTTTTTTGTACCAGCGTCTGGCTTTACGGGCAACTAAATACGGCGCCAAAAGCTGGTCGTTAAGGTCCACCCCTCCCATGTTAAGGTTATATTCGTGGACACAGAGGGGTTTCTCCACAACGCCAGTTGCCGTAGGAATTTGGATCGTCGTGTCTGGGTGAAGGGAGGACAGAACATAAACATCCCGTGTATCCTTCCACTTCACCGCAAGTAATTTGTCCGTTTTCAAGCAGGCTCTCGCCCCCCGACTAAGACGGGAATCTACAAGCCGTTGGGGGAAGCCCCGGCGATTAGGTCGCACGGTGCCACATGCGCCAATTTGTAAATCAAGAAGGTGACTAAATAGTGGCACGCTTGTATAAAAGTTGTCCACGTACAAATGGTACCCCTTTCCGGATAAGGGTGACACCAAGTCCCAAACGATCTTACCGCTGCTCCCTATGTAGTCTGGGCAGTTGGGGGGCTCCACACAGCTATCTTTTCCCTCATAGACCCGGAAACTAACTGTATAGCCTGTGGCCCTGTCACACAATTTATACAGTTTGACCCCGTACTTGGCACGCTTGCTGGGGAGGTACTGTTTCATAGCAAGGCGGCCAGTAAATTTAATCAGGGACTCGTCAACGCAGACAACTTGTTCGGGGGTAAACAAGGCTGCAAACCGCTGATTGAAGTGGTCTATGAGGGGCCGAATTTTGTGGAGCCGATCGTATGCAGGGTCTCCCCGAGGACGACAGAGTTCATTGTCGCTGAAATGCATAAATCGCAGAATTTGCTCGTATCTCGTCCTGGACATAGAGGCAGAGTACATGCGCATATGGTGAATTGGGCTAGTGGACCAATATAGCCGCAATTCACTCTGTTTAGTTATGCCCATGTGGAGGGAAAGGCCCAGAAAGATCTTAAATTCGGAAACCGTTATAGGTTTCCAGCCGAATTGTCTGGCAAGGTGTGAATTTGGGTTGGCGGCGATGAACTGTTGTGCATACAAATTTGATTGATCCACAATAGATCTGTAAAGATCTTCCGTGAAGAACAGCTCAAAAAAGTTCAGGGGCGTAAAACCAGCTGTCTCCACGTGGATTCCAGGTTGGGCGGTGAATGGGGGAAGTACTGGCGCTGTAGTATCGGTGGGTTGCCAATTAGGAAATGCCAGCGCATCAGGGAGGGCACTATGGGCTCTACGGGCCTGTCTTCGAATACGCGGTGGCTGCGGGCCACTACTTGTGCTAGCCACCGCACCAGCTTCAACTGCACTTAGGGGACTCGCCACGTCACCAGGTCTTACTGCAGTGCTGGTTGTACTAGGTCCAGGTTGTACTAGGCCGCTGGCGCTTGCCAGGTCGCCAGAAGGATGAGCGGCACTAGTACCCACACTCTGCTCCATACGAGCACCCTGCGATTCCTGCATCACAACAACTTCAGAATGGGGTCGGGTACGCCTGGGTCTAACAGTGACCCATCTGTCGTCGGAGCTATCTGTCAGGGAGCCGCTGCCGTCATCAGGTTCATATACTGACACTAATTCGGTCATTGTAGCTTCCCCTTCGCTATCAGATGACTCGGTCAGCATATAACTGAGAAGCTCTTCATCCCTGTACGAACGTTTGGTCATTTTGGCAACTAAATTTACTCGTACAGTGATGCGACTCACAGGTAATAAAAGCACCTGGTTGTCGAAGACTATTTCAAGCGCTACAAAAAAAACTGCTAATGCTAGCAGGGATCAGGCCTGACTCTGCTAACACAGCGGTTTTGTGTCTTGTGTTTTTTTGCAAGTGACAGTAATCTATTGATTACTACACTTGCCTGGGTGAAAGGGTTAAACGCAGGTGCTGGCAGGAATCAGTGCTGACCGTGCAAACACCGCGTTTTGGGATCCCTAAACTATGGGGGCGCTAGTATAGTTCTGATCAGATCAGATATTGATCTGTTCAAACACTATACTAGAAATGGAAGTGTAGGTGCGTGCGTGCGTGCGTGCGTGCGTGCGTGTGTGGCAATCAAGGGGTTACTTCTAAACTATGCGCTGGGGATCTGGGGGGGGTGGCGGGGACCCTAAACCTCCTTTGGGAAAGAAACTAGCTAGCTAGCGCAACCTCAAGTCACAATGACACCAATACAAAATACAGTAAAAACAGTATATTATGTGTGTATTAGTGCTAATGTGACAGAGGGTGTAGGGGTTAACGGGATGTGATCAGGGGGGGATCAGGGGTTTAAATCTTTATTGGAAGGGACTGGCGGGTATCCTAAGGATAAAAGGAACGGTGGCAAGCGCTAAACCTGGTCACAAGTCACACTTATACGGGTATATAGAAAATGCTATATACTGTATACAGTGTGCGTTGTGGCAGGGGGTGTAGGGGTGATCAGGAGGGGATCAGGGGATTAAATCTTTATTGGGCGGGTGGGGGGGACCCTAAACCTGCTTGGGACACAAACTTAGTCGCCTGCGCTAATTCTGATCACAATGACACTAATACAAAAATACAAAAACACAGTATATTACGTTTGTATTAGTGCTGATGTGACAGAGGGTGTAGGGGTTAACTAGCGGTGATCAGGGGGGGATCAGGTGGGATCAGGGGCTTAAATCTTTATTAGGGGGGGGTGGCGGGTAATTCAAGTGGAAAAAGGGGGGTCGCAAGCGCTAGACCTGACCACAAATCACACTTATACGGGTATATAGCAAAATGCTATATACTGTATACGGTGTGTGTTATGGCAGGGGGTGTAGGGGTGATCAGGGGGGGGTCAGGGGCTTAAATCTTTATTGGGCGGGTGGCGGGGACCCTAAACCTTCTTGGGACAGAAACTTAGTCGCCTGCGCTAATTCTGATCACAATGACACTAATACAAAAATACAATAACACCGTATATTGCGTTTGTATTAGTGCTGATGTGACAGAGGGTGTAGGGGTTAACGGCGGTGATCAGGGGGGGTTCAGGGGGGATCAGTGGGTTAAATCTTTATTAGGGGGGGTGGGGGGTAATTTGAGTGGAAAAGGGGGGGTCGCAAGGGCTACACCTGTTCACAAATCACACTTATACAGGTATATAGGTATATGCTATATGCTGTATATAGTGTGTGTTGTGTCAGGTGCTGTAGGGGTTAATTGGGGGGGCGATCGGGGGTGAAATGTGCCTATCTAACTGTGTGTGGGTGTGCTTGGTGCAGTACTCACAGTAAGATGTGCTCTCCTCTCACGCTGGATCCGAAAAGACCGTTGTGGGGGGAGGGCACATCTCCTCTAAGCCTGTGTTTACATTTCACAGGCTTAGAGGATGATCTGATTGGGCAGGACCGATCAACAGGTCCAGACCAAAAATGATTGGCCTGGACCTGATGACTGATCGGTTCTGAACCCAATCGAGTCATCATCGGCGGCGGGGACGCGCGGGAGCGCGCACAGGGCCGGCAAATTGTGCTGACGTAGGCCTACGTCAGTTTGCCTGGCCGGGGCTGAGTGCCGACGTAGATCGTCGTGCGCCGGTCGTAAAGTGGTTAATGTGTCTGTTGCTGACACCAGTGTTGCCATCTGCAGCCTTTGCAGTCAATGCATAAGTAGCGGTAAGCCCAACACTCGCCAAGGGACAACCACCTTAAGAAGGCACCTGAAATCCCATCCCCAAGCCCAGTGGGAGCAAAACTGTCAGAACCCACAAAGCCACACTCCATGCTCTCACCGTCCTGTCTCCTCACAGTTGTCCAACACTCCACCTTCCATGATGCCGTCGTCACGTTGTTCTGGAAAAAGGCAGGCTTCTGTGGCTCAAATGTTGGAGCGTAAAAAAAGCTGTCAGTTCAACCCATATGAGCTCGTGTTTGCGGCCTTAACAGCCCGCCACCAACTTGTGTATACTGTGAACGCCTACTGTACCTCTAGCCATCATATACTACGTTCTTTGCTGTCAGTTCAACCCATGTGAGCTCATTTTTGGGGCCTATACAGCCCGCCACCAACTTGTGTATACTGTGAACGTCTACTGTACCTCTAGCAATCATATACTGCGTTCTTTGCTGTCAGTTCATACTATGTGAGCTCATTTTTGCAGACTATAGAGGCCGCTACCTACTTGTGTATACTGTGAATGCCTACTGTACCTCTAGCCAACATATACTACGTTCTTTGCTGTCAGTTCATACCATGTGAGCTAATTTTTGGAGCCTATCTGAGTATACTTTTACAAGTGTATTTGTGTCCTGCAACAATATTGCCTCTTTTGCTGAGTGAAGTCTGATAAACACAGTGCCAAACTCACTGGCCAATTTTTTGAACAACTGGTGTGATAAACCAGTGGCCCCCCAATACCACATATTGACGTGGGGTGCAATCTGAGTATACTTTCATAAGTGTATTTGTGTCCTGCAACAATATTGCCTCCTCTGCTGAGTTAAGTCTGATACACACAGTGCCAAACTCACTGGCCAATTTTTTTAACATCTGGTGTGATAGACCAGTGGCCCCCCAATAGCACATATTGAAGCGGGGTGTTATTTAACAGTATATTTTTCTAAGAATTGTATTTTAGTCCTGCAAAAATTTGGCCTCTTTTGCTGTGTTAACTGTGCTACACGAATTGACAACAGATACTGGCCAATTATTTGTAGAACTTGTGTGATAAACCTGTGGACCCCCAATACCACAGATTTAAGCGGGGTGTTATCTACACAGACACATGGTCTAGCAAACACGGGCAAGGAAGATATATCACTTTTACTGCCTACTGGGTGAACCTTCTGAAGGCCGTTAAGCATGCAACCCGTGGCACCTGTGTAGATTTAGTTGTACTGCCACGGATTGCAAGCAGGGCTGCCTCTTCTTCCCCTCCTCCTCGGCTGACTCCTCCTCTTCCACTGCTACCGTCTCTTCTCCTGCTCGGCCCAAGATCCCCAGAACCTATTCCACATGCCAGGTGTAACAATCCTACAGGCTCACCTGAGTCAGAGGACTGCTGGCCGGAGGTAGGAGTGGAGCCCAGTGGCAAGGACCGCAGACCGGTAGTAGGTGCAGGAAGTCTGGCAGAGGAGTGGTCAGATAATCCGGGTTGGTTACGGTGGTAGCAGTGCTGGATACCGGATGGACACCAGGTAGTACTCTGATGAGGACACAGGTTCACCTGAGGTGCGGAAACTAAGTGCTAGCTGGTTTTAACTAGAGCCCCTGATGGTGGAGATAGACTGCGCTGCAAGCTAACACCAGGTCGCGGTCCCCAGGATCACCCAGCCAGGCAGAGTGCAGGTTCGGTCTGGAGGTGGAGGAGCAGACAAGGGATAACCAGAGAGAAGTCAGACGAGCCAAAGGTCAGGGCGGGCAGCAGTAAGCATGGTCAGACAATCCGGATCGGCAACGGAGGTAGCAGTTCAGTAGGTAGGGACAAAGCAGAAGAGTAGTCGGTAGTCAATTCCTGGTCAGCAGCGGATTTGTGGTAGTAGACAAGAGCAGCAGGTGAGGAGAAGCTTGATCAAGGCTCAGGAGCTCAATAATCAGCAAGCTTGAGTGCACGGGGCTGGACTTATATAGGGAAGTACCAGGTGTGGGGAATCAAGGGTGATGAGCAAGGCTTGGCAAGACTAAGGTTGAAATAATAGGCTTCAGGGAGGAATGTTCAGGGAGGAATGTTCAGGGAGGACGGTAGCCGTCCTCCCTGAACATTAGTAAACAGGGCTACCGCCTGGGATGTGGCTGGTCAAGGGTTCGAATCCCGACACCAGGTGAGACGTTGCCTTGCTATGCTGTGTCTGTTGTGCCTGGAAGCCAAGAGCCACACTGGTCCTGCACTCCTTTCAGCTTTGCGTTCACAGGCAGATCAGTGTCTGACACCGCTGAATTTGTCAGTTGGTAAAGTGGTGTGCGACAACGGTGCCAATCTGCTGAGCGTGCTGAAACAGGGCAAAATAACACACATGCCATGCATTGCACACGTCCTGAACTTGGTGGTGCAGCGATTCTTTGCCAAATACCCTGGGGTCCAGGACGTCTTGCGGCAGGCCAGGAAAATCTCGGGCCATTTCTGAAAATCTTACACAGCCATGGCTCGCCTTTCTGATATTCAGCGGCGACACAACCTGCCCGTCAGGCATCTTATTTGTGACTACCTGACACGATGGAACTCAACGTTGCATATGCTAGGCTGCTCCAGCAGAAACGTGCAGTTAACGACTACATGTACGAACTGTGCAGCAGGACAGGTTCTGGGGAGCTTGGGTTTTTTTCACCTCGCCAGTGGCTGCTCATGCGGGACGCATGCAGACTTCGATGAGATCACCAAACTGGTCAGTTACGGCCAGGGCACCATCAATGACATCGTACCTTACGCCTTCTTTCTGGAGCGTGCATTGCGTCGTGTCATTGATCAAGCCGTCGAGGAGCAGGAGCAGGAAGATGAGGAAGTCGCAATGTTGGATGAATTCCCAGTGGGTGCTACTCCATCTGAGACAAGTCAATAACAGGAGTCTGAAGAGGAGTCAGAGGAGGATGGTGCCGGGGGGGGGGGGGGGGCGATGAGGAGGAGCAAGAAGAGCATGCTTTAAATCTTTCTGGGATCCCTGATGTTATCCATGGATAGGGGAAGGAGAATGAGGACGACATTATCCTGGATGATGAGCTGGAAGCAGGCCACTACACCGCTTCCAGTTTAGTGCGAATGGGGGTCTACATGCTCCAGTATTTTAAGGGGGACTCCCGTATAACAAGCATAAAGGCCAAGGACCAGTACTGGGTGGCAACGTACTTAGACCCCCAGTACAAACAAAAAATGTCAGAAATGTTACCACAATCACAGAGGGCGGTCAGAATGCAGCACTTCCAGGCCTTGCTGCGGGAAATGCTGCATTCTGCTTTTGCATGCGCTGGCAGAGGAATTTCAACTCACAGAGAGACAGTTGCGGGTTGCAATCCAACAGTGCCTGCAAGAAGAGGGTGGTTTGAAGATGTTTTGGTCACTTCAGATATGAGATCCTTCTTTCAGCTGAACCATCGACAGCTGTACTCCGGATCCAGCATCAGGGAACGCCTAGACCGACAGGTGTCCGACTACATCGGGTTAACGGCCGATGTGGACGCTCTGAGGAGTGATGAACCCCTGGGCTACTGGGTGGGCAGGCTTGACCTCTGGCCAGAGCTTGCACAATTTACAATGGAACTGTTGGCTTGCCCCCCATCCAGTGTCCTGTCTGAATGGACGTTCAGCGCAGCAGGGGGGATTGTGACCGATAAGCGCACTCGCCTAGCTCATGACAGTGTAGACTACCTCACATTTATAAAAATGAATGAGGCATGGATCTCTGAGGAATTCAACACATGTGACCAGTAGACCATGTTTCAATGAAATTCCTCATGCCAGGCCACAAATATCCGCCAGACCGCCATCCACCCACAACAATTCCAGGTCCTTGGCTTCGCTAAATACAGCGGCATAAAAGGCATTTCATGTCCATGGAATGCCAAATTTTGGGGGCCTTTCATGGCCGACAATTATTTTTTCTGTGAATGCCTAATGAACCTTCAGCCACAGAATACAACGTTATTAGCTCTCAGGTAAACCCATGTGGGCTAATTTTTGGGGCCTGTAATGGCCGACACTTACTTTTGTATCATGTGAATGCCTAATTTTTCAGACTGGAATTGAAAATCAATGGATCTGTAAAGGTTTCGCAAATTGTGGAATGGATGCGGACCCATTTTACAGATGTGTGAATGGACCCTATATGTATTAGACAATGTATTTACCGGCTGCTGTCAGTTCTGGCTGATTTAGGAAAAAAAAAAAAACATTTTTTTGCTGTAAAAAAAAAATTAAATTTTTTAGGGCAACTTTTCCAATTGCAATACTTCTGTTATGACATTGTCCATGTGCTGGGACTATTTGTGCACAGCTAGTAAGTGTTTTGTGGCTGCAAATATGACCTAAAGGTTTTTAAAGTTCACCTCCCATTAAAGTCAATGGGGCCTGCCGCGAACTCGCGGTTCGCGGACTTTTGAGAAAATTTGCGGCTGACGTTCGCAAACCGCCCCGGCCGATGTTCATCCATCACTAATGATCACCATGTATAAATACATAAGGGGGGATATGATCTCCATGTATAAATACATAAGGGGGGATATGATCTCCATGTATAAATACATAAGGGGGGATATGATCTCCATGTATAAATACATAAGGGGAGATATGATCTCCATGTATAAATACATAAGGGGGGATATGATCACCATGTATAAATACATAAGGGGGGATATGATCACCATGTATAAATACATAAGGGGGGATATGATCTCCATGTATAAATACATAAGGGGGGATATGATCTCCATGTATAAATACATAAGGGGGGATATGATCACCATGTATAAATACATAAGGGGGGATATGATCTCCATGTATAAATACATAAGGGGGATATGATCTCCATGTATAAATACATAAGGGGGGATATGATCACCATGTATAAATACATAAGGGGGGATATGATCACCATGTATAAATACATAAGGGGGGATATGATCTCCATGTATAAATACATAAGGGGGGGATATGATCTCCATGTATAAATACATAAGGGGGGATATGATCTCCATGTATAAATACATAAGGGGGATATGATCACCATGTATAAATACATAAGGGGGGGGATATGATCTCCATGTATAAATACATAAGGGGGGAATATGATCTCCATCTGACTTTTGAGAAAATTTGCGGCTGACGTTTGCGAACCGCCCCGGCCGATGTTCGTCCATCACTATTGACAGCAACAAATTCCAAATGCAAATAGCTCACTTGAAATGAACTCTGGACATTTTATCTGCTCGTTGTTAATGGGATAATGAGGGAATAACACACACCTGGCCATGGAAAAGCTGAGCAGCCAATTGTCCCATTACTTTTGGTCCCTTAAAAAGTGAGAGGCACATATACAAACTTTTGTAATTCCTACACCTGTCACCTGGTTTGGATGTAAATACCCTCATATTAAAGCTGAAAGTCTGCAGGTAAAGCACATCTTGTTTATTTTGTTTCAAATCCATTGTTGTGGTGTATAGAGCCAAAAAGATTAGAATTGTGTCGATGTCCCAATATTTATGGACCTGACTGTAATGAAAGGTTTCCAGAGAAAACACACAATGGGAGGAAGCAGATTTGTCACATTATACATTTATTACCCAAAAGAGCATAGCACATCCCAAAATATAATTAAAGGAAAAGGACGGAATGCAGTCCCATGTTCCCGGTGCAGGAAAACATTAACAATGCCAGGAAAAGGTACGGTATATCACAGAATTCTATTTACTGCAAGGTCAATAGGAGATCGGAAGGTATAGAGATATGGAAACTGCTAATCCTGGCTTGGTGGCCACTGCAGGGCGGCCATCTTTACCAAAACTTCACTACCTCCTGAGTCACTGATCTGGGACAAGTATACAGTGGGGGGAAAATAAGTATTTGATCCCCTGCAAAATGTGTAAGTTTGCCCACTTACAAAGAAACGGCGGGTGTATCATTTTTATCATAGGTGTATTTTATATGATAGATACAGAATATCAACCAAAAATTCAGAAAATCACATGATACAAATGTTATAAATGGAGTTGCAGTTCAGTGAGTAAAATACATTATATTACCAAAAGTATTGGGACGCCTGCCTTTAGGCCCCTTTCACACTTGTGCAACTTGTCCCGCGACTTGAGGACTGCAAAGTCGCATGACAAGTCGTACTCCATGATTTCCAATGGGTACCGTTCATATCTGTGCAACCTCAAGTTACAGAGATTGCAGCAAAATCTCGCTACTTTTAGGTTGTACAAGTGTGAATGGGGCCTAACACGCACATGAACTTTAATGGCGTCCCAGTCTTAGTCCGTAGGGTTCAATATTGGGTTGGCCCACCCTCTGCAGCTATAACAGCTTCAACTCTTCTGGGAAGGCTGTCCACAAGGCAGTGGTGTATTTAGGTTTTGTGCTGCCCTAGGCCTGACTAATCTCATGCATCCCCTTATTTAACTATGATCCACCCCTTCCTGTCAAGGCCACACCCCTTCCTATCAGTACTGATGGCATATCAGTACCCATCACACACCGTCATCAGTGCCCATTAGTACAGCCTCATCAGTTTAAGGCCCCTTTCACACAGTGGACCGTTCAGATCCGCCTGTTAGTTTTTTGGCGGATCTGAACGGTCCCCCCATGCATCCCTATGGGGCATCGGATGGCAGTGGAGACATGTCTGCTGACATCCGATCCGATCTGTCAAATCTGGACGGATGGAAACCCTATTTTCCATCCGTCCAGCGGATCGGATCGGATGAGAACGGACCGACGGTCCGTTCCCATCCGATTTCCCCCATAGAGATGCATGGGGAACTGACAGCTGTGTCTCCGCATACAGTGCGGAGAACAGCTGTCATTCTCCTGCTCAGCGGGGGATTGGCGGCTCGATCCCCCGCTGAGAAAAACGGAATCCGTCTGACGGACGGATAGTGTGAAAGGGGCCTAATAATTTCACAGCATGTAAAATAAAATTCACCAAAAAAGAACTGGCTCTTTTAACTGGAATTTCAGTAGCACAGGGATGGTGACCATGATGACCTCCCACTATAACACACTGCCAAGTGCCAATACAATGTGATTACTCAAAATAACTGGATCTGATAAGATGCATAAATATGAGATAAATAAATAAAATCACATCCATAAGAGTCCATAAAGTCCATTAATAAAGTGCATAGAGCATTTCAAGGTGCATTCATGAGGAGTCCAAAGTGCAATCATGCATGATCAATGGTGTGAATTATAGGACCACCCTTGCTTGCCACCACCTTCAGTGCCTGGACAGGTGGTGGCAAGCAAGGGTGGTCCTATAATTCACACCATTGATCATGCATGATTGCACTTTGGACTCCTCATGAATGCACCTTGAAATGCTCTATGCACTTTATTAATGGACTTCATGGATTCTTATGGATGTGATTTTATGTGATTTTAATAATCTCATATTTGTGTATTTTATCAGATCCAGTTATTTTAAGTAATGTGGAGCCTGTGGCGGTGGGAGGCAGCATGGGACAGGTCAGGGAGGGCAGGGGCTTTTTTGTGCGGGGGGGGGGGGGGGGGGGGCTGCAAAAAATCCCTAGAACAGCCTTGTTGGCCTAGGCCAAGATACAGGCAGCGTAGTAATTAGAGCATATTTTGCAGTACATTTTTTTTTTTTAGATTTCATTTTTTTTTACAGTACATGAACCCTAACAGAATGTAAACTGTTTAATGATTTTTCATTGATTTCAGCATGCATGAAACACTTGATGAAATCACAATGCAACGTCATTAAACAGTTCACATTCTGTTAAAATGTACTGCAGTCAGTGCACAGCTGCAGCACAGTTACATTTAAGTTAATTTTACAGTACCTGCTCGCTGCTCCTGCTGTCCTTGCCTGGGGGTTCCCGGGTTCTCCTCTGAGACTGCTCTCTATCCCCTGCTGTCTCTCTCTCTTCTCGTCCTCTCGTGCAAAACTGTGCAGGGCACCCCAGGGCAGGGATGTGCAGGGATGGCGCCGCGCGGAGGAGGGTGGGCGGAGAATTAGGCTCCGCCCCACCACCTAAATTAGGTGAAGTTAGGGCCGCAGCATCTATGGGGACCGTGACACTGTCTCTCCCCCTGGCAAAGTACGTCGCCGCGACGCCGCCCCTTCAGCAGCTGCAGTGAAAGACAAGCCGCAAGTCTGATTACTTCAAGCCGCCGGCCGCCTGGGACTGCTTGTATGCGGCGGGCGGCGGCCATGGAAGGATACAGAACGTTGCCGCCGGTACCCGGGTCCCGTGAGAACGGGTTGGGGGGGGGGGGTTTGTGCAGGGGGGGGGGCGGCTTTTTTGCCGCCCCCCCGCAAAGTGCCGCCCTAGGCCTGGGCCTTGTCGGCCTAGGCCTAGATACAGCGCTGCCACAAGGTTTAGGAGTGTGTCTATGGGAATGTTTGACCATTCTTCCAGACGTGCACTGATGTTGGAAAAGAAGGTCTGGCTCGCAGTCTCTGCTCTAATTCATCCCAAAGGTGTTCTTTCAGGTTGAGGTCAGGACTCTGTGCAGGTCAGTCAAGTTCCTCCACCCCAAATTCGCTCATCCATGTCTTTATGGACCTTGCTTTGTGCACTGGTGCGCAGTCATGTTGGAACAGGAACCAAACTGTTCCCACAAAGTTGGGAGCATGAAATTGTCCAAAATGTCTTGGTATGCTGATGCCTTAAGAGTTCCCTTCACTGGAACTAAGGGGCCAAGCCCAACCCCTGAAAAACAACCCCCACACCATAATCCCCCCTCCACCAAATGATTTGGACCAGTGCACAAAACAAGGTCCATAAAGACATAGATGAGTTTGGGGTGGAGGAACTTGGCTGGCTTGATCTAAACTCGATAGAACACCTTTGGGATAAATTTGAGCGCAGAGACTGTGAGCCAGGCCATTTGGTGGAGGGGGGAATTATGGGGTAGAGTTGTTTTTCAGGAGGTAGGCATCAGCATACCAAGACCTTTTGGACAATTTCATGCTCCCAACTTTGTGGGAACAGTTTGCGGGTGTAAAAAAGTTTTAGAGACAAAACTTACTTAACCGCTTGCCGACCGCCGCGAGTACATATACTGTGGCGGTCAGCCCCGGCCAGGCAAAGTGACGTATATATACGTCCCTAGCCTGTCACTAGCTTGTGAGCCAATAGCGGGCGAGCGCGCGCCCGCCCCGCCTTGTTCCCTAACAAGTCAGTGCGTGTGACCGGCGGACCCGATGTCCGCCGGTCACTCGCGATCGTTCGCCGTGAAGGGAGAAAGGCAGGCAGCTAATGTAAACAAAGCCGCCTGTCATTCTCCCCTGTGTAAAAATGGAGATCATACGGTTCTGCTATGTAGGACCGTTGATCTCTGTTTTTACACTAGTAGCCACAGCCAATCACAGTAAGAATCACGCCCCTAGGGACACACTTAACCCCTCCTTCCCCAATAAAGTTAACCCCTTCCCTGCCAGTGTAATTTTTACAGTAACAGTGCATATTTATAGCACTGATTACTGTAGTAATGTCACTGGTACCCCTAAAAGTGTCAAAAATGTCAGTCAAGGGTCCGATCTGTCCGCCGCAATGTCGCAGTCCGGCAAAAGAAAATCGCAGATCGCCGCCATTACTCGTTAAAAAAAAACAACAAAAATGACAAAAATCTTTCCCTTTGTTAGTAAACGCAATAACTTTTGCGCAAACCAATCAAAATACGCTTATTGCGATTTTTTTTTACCAAACATATGTAGCAGAAAACAAATTGGCCAAAAATGTTAAAAAATTTTGATTTTTAAATTTTTTTTGGGGGGGGGGGGAATTCATATAAAAAAATGTGAAAAATATTTTATATAATAATATATTATTTTTGCAAAATTGTCGCTCTTTTTTGATTATAGCGCATGATCAAAAAATCGCACAGGTGATTAAATACCACCAAAAGAAAGCTCTGTTTGTGGGAAAAAAAGGACGTCAAATTTGACCGCGCAATTGTCCGTTAAAGTCACGCAGTGCCGAATCGCAAAAAAAACCCTGGTCAGGAAGGGGGTAAAATCTTCCGGGGCTTAAGTGGTTAAAGAAGAGGACACTGTTAGATGCCATGGGAATCCTTCATAGAGAGAGGTGAGCCATACCAGGGACCAGCAACCAACAACAGGTTAATACTCATGATTATGAGAACATGGGAACTGGGAGCATTTAACTATTTCATGGGCCTCAATTTATGGGAGCTGTTTATATTCTATTTACACAGTGCGCAGTCACTGGATGGACTATTCCTTACATATAGGAGAGTGTTTGACCCATGGATTCACACTATATTGTCCTTTTACAAGTGAGTGTTTTTACATACCCTCTACATGTATATTCTTTTTTGTCACACGGATCCTCCTCCTGGCCAATCAGGAAGCGGGTCCTGAGACCAGTTTCCTGATTGGCCGTAAGGAGAAGCCATGCCATTGGGCATGGAGGAGGAGACGCAGAAGACTGAGGGGGAAGAGGAAGAAGTTGAAGCTGCTGCTGCCCACATGTCCAGGCAGGGTGAGTGAGCTGGGCGGCCGGGATCCTGCTGGGGTCCTGCTGTGGTCCTATGGTGTGCGGCCTGGTGTGGTATGGGGGGGGTTATGGTGCTGTCCGTCTGCCGCCCCCCCGCCCATGGAGCACCAGCCGCCACTTGCTTACACATGTATTTGCAAATGTGTTTGTTGCAGGCTGGTCGGTAAGCAGGGGCAGACTGGTAACTTTTGGCCCAGGGGACAAGTATAAACCAGAGGCCCATGGTGCAGCAACTTGGCCCCCCTTCCAATCGCCCTCTTCCTGTCCTCCTCCTGACCCCCATTTAAGTATAAAGCCCTGCTCCAGGTACTCTCTACTCACTGGCTGAATCCAGGTTCCTAACCTGGCCAGCAGGGGGCAGTTGGGGGGAGCTGGGACAGCTCGGTTGGGGCTGGCCAGGGGAGGGGAGTCTCCATTGAGCCATGGAACTGGCCTCTGCTCAGAGATAGTTTACACCATGCATGCTGGGGGGGAGGCCTGCGCTCTGTCCTTGTCTTCAACCAGCACTCAGTAGGTCAGTGGTGGGGACTTTTTACTTCTCTTCACCAGGAATCCTTTAAGCGTGTCAGTGGCAGAAGCAGTGCAGCCTTTTTACAGGACATCAGAGTGGCCCAGGGGGCAATTGCCCCCCTGGCCCAGTCCTCCCCTGTCGGTAAGTTGAGTTGGGATATTTCTTTGGTTTTGTTTGACCTGTCGCATGTTTGGGATGCTCTGGATCGGCGTATAGGACAGTGTGTTCCAGGTCCTGCCAATAACCAGGAACTTCGCACAGCCATTGAAGAGGAGTGAACCAACATTCCACAGTACCCAATCACCAACCTGATCAACTCTATGCCAAGGAGATGTGATGCACTGCGTGAGGCAAATGGTGGTCACACCAGATACTGACTGGTTTTCCGACCCCCCCCCCCCAATACAGTAAAACTGCACATTTTAGTGGCCTTTTATTGTGGGCAGCCTAAGGCACACCTGTGCAATAATCATGCTGTCCAATCAGCATCTTGATATGCCACACCTGTGAGGTGGACGGATTATCTCGGCAAAGGAGAAGTGATCACTAACACAGATTTACACAGATTTGTAAACAATATTGGAGAGAAATCGGCCTTTTGTGTACATAGAAAAAGTCTGAGATCTTTGAGTTCAGCTCATGAAAAATGGGGGCAAAAAGAAAAGTGTTGCGTTTATAATTTTGTTCAGTGTTGTTAGTTAGTCAGGTTAAAAAAGACACAAGTCCATCTACTTCAACCAATAAAAGAGAAAAAAAAAATTAAAAATAAAAATCATACAATCCCATATACACAATCCTATACCCGCTGTTGATCCAGAAGAAGGGGAAAAACCCCAACAAAGCATTAACCAATTTGCTACAGCGGGGGAAAATATTCCTTCCTGATCCCTAAGGAGGCAATCGGATTTTCCCTGGATCAACTTTACCTAAAAATAGTAGTATCCAGTTATATTACGCACATTTTGGAAAGAACCCAGGCCTTTTTTAAAGCAATCTAGTGAGCTGGACAGAACCACCTCTGGAGGGAGTCTATTCCACATTTTCACAGCTCTTACAGTGAAGATACCTTTCCGTATTTGGAGACAAAATCTGTTTTCCTCTAGACCTAAAGAGCGCCCCCTTGTCCTAAGTGAAAAACTCCACACCAAGTTCACTATATGGACCCCTTATGTATTTATACATGGTGATCATATCCCCCCCTTATGTATTTATACATGGAGATCATATCCCCCCCCCATATGTATTTATACATGGAGATCATATCCCCCCTTATGTATTTATACACGGAGATCATACCCCCCCCCCATATGTATTTATACATGGAAATCATATCCCCCCCTTATGTATTTATACATGGTGATCATATCACCCCCCTTATGTATTTATACATGGAAATCATACCCCCCCTTATGTATTTATACACGGAGATCATATCCCCCCCTTATGGATTTATACATAGTGACCATATCCCCCCTTATGTTTTTATACATGGAGATCATATCCCCCCTTATGTATTTATACATGGAGATTATATCCCCCCTTATGTATTTATACATGGAGATCATAGCCCCCCTTATGTATTTATACATGGTGATCATATCCCCCTTATGTATTTATACATGGAGATCATATCCCCCCCTTATGTATTTATACATGGAGATTATACCCCCTTAAGTATTTATGCATGGAGATCATATCCCCCCTTATGTATTTATACATGGAGATCATATCCCCGTTATGTATTTATACATGAAGATCATATCCCCCCCTTATGTATTTATACATAGAGATTATACCCCCCTTAAGTATTTATACATGGAGATCATATCCCCCCCTTATGTATTTATACATGGAGATCATATCCCCCCCTTATGTATTTATACATGGAGATCATATCCCCCTTATGTATTTATACATGGAGATCATATCCCTCCTTATGTATTTATACATGGTGATCATATCCCCCCTTGTGTATTTATACATGGAGATCATATCCCCCCCCTTATGTATTTATACATGGTGATCATATCCCTCCTTCTGTATTTATACATGGAGATCATATCCCCGTTATGTATTTATACATGAAAGTCATATCCCCCCCCTTATGTATTTATACATGGAGATTATACCCCCCTTAAGTATTTATACATGGAGATCATATCCCCCCCTTATGTATTTATACATGGAGATCATATCCCCCCCTTATGTATTTATACATGGAGATCATATCCCCCTTATGTATTTATACATGGAGATCATATCCCTCCTTATGTATTTATACATGGTGATCATATCCCCCCTTATGTATTTATACATGGTGATCATATCCCCCCCTTATGTATTTATACATGGTGATCATATCCCCCCCTTATGTATTTATACATGGTGATCATATCCCCCCTTGTGTATTTATACATGGAGATCATATCCCCCCCTTATGTATTTATACATGGTGATCATATCCCCCCTTGTGTATTTATACATGGGGATCATATCCCCCCTTGTGTATTTATACATGGAGATCATATCCACCCCTTAAGTATTTATACATGGAGATCATATCTCCCCCCCCCCCTTATGTATTTATACATGGAGATCATATCTCCCCCTTAAGTATTTATACATGGAGATCATATCCCCCCCCCTTATGTATTTATACATGGAAATAATATCCCCCCTTGTGTATTTATACATGGAGATCATATCCCCCCCTTATGTATTTATACATGGTGATCATATCCCTCCTTCTGTATTTATACATGGTGATCATATCCCCCCTTGTGTATTTATACATGGAGATCATATCCACCCCTTAAGTATTTATACATGGAGATCATATCCCCCCCCCTTATGTATTTATACATGGGGATCATATCCCCCCCCCCCCTTAAGTATTTATACATGGAGATCATATCCCCCCCCTTATGTATTTATACATGGAAATCATATCCCCCTTATGTATTTATACACGGAGATCATACCCCCCTTATGTATTTATACATGGAAATCATATCCCCCCTTATGTATTTATACATGGAGATCATATCCCCCCCTTATGTATTTATACACGGAGATCATACCCCCCTTATGTATTTATACATAGTGACCATATCCCCCCTTATGTATTTATACATGGAGATTATATCCCTCTTAAGTATTTATACATGTAGATCATATCCCCCCTTATGTATTTATACATGGAGATCATATCCCCGTTTTGTATTTATACATGAAGATCATATCCCCCCCTTATGTATTTATACATGGAGATTATACCCCCCTTAAGTATTTATACATGGAGATCATATCCCTCCTTATGTATTTATACTTGGAGATTATATCCCCCTTAAGTATTTATACATGGAGATCATATCCCTCCTTATGTATTTATACTTGGAGATTATATCCCCCTTAAGTATTTATACATGGAGATCATATCCCTCCTTATGTATTTATACTTGGAGATTATATCCCCCTTAAGTATTTATACATGGAGATCATAACCCCCTTATGTATTTATACATGGAGATCATATCCCCGTTATGTATTTAGACATGAAGATCATATCCCCCCCTTATGTATTTATACATGGAGATTATACCCCCCTTAAGTATTTATACATGGAGATCATATCCCCCCCTTATGTATTTATACATGGAGATCATAACCCCCTTATGTATTTATACATGGAGATCATATCCCCCCTTATGTATTTATACATGGAGATCACATTCCTCCTTATGTATTTATACAGGGTGATCATATCCCCCCTTATGTGTTTATACATGGAGATCATATCCCCCCCTTATGTATTTATACATGGTGATCATATCCCTCCTTCTGTATTTATACATGGTGATCATATCCCCCCTTGTGTATTTATACATGGGGATCATATCCCCCCTTGTGTATTTATACATGGAGATCATATCCACCCCTTAAGTATTTATACATGGAGATCATATCCCCCCTTAAGTATTTATACATGGAGATCATTCCCCCCCCTTATATATTTATACATGGAAATCATATCCCCCCTTATGTATTTATACATGGAAATCATATCCCCCCTTATGTATTTATACATGGAGATCATATCCCCCCTTATGTATTTATACATGGAGATCATATCCCCCCTTATGTATTTATACATGGAAATCATATCCCCCCTTATGTATTTATACATGGAGATCATATCCCCCCTTATGTATTTATACATGGAGATCATATCCCCCCTTATGTATTTATACATGGAAATCATATCCCCCCCTTATGTATTTATACATGGTGATCATTAGTGATGGACGAACATCGGCCGGGACGGTTCGCGAACGTCAGCCACAAATTTTCTCAAAAGTCCGCGAACTGCGAGTTCGTGGCGGGCCCCATTGACTTTAATGGGAGGTGAACTTTAAAAACCTTTAGGTCATATTTGCAGCCATAAAAGACATACTAGCTGTGCACAAATAGTCCCAGCACATGGACAATGTCATAACAGAAGTATTGTTATTGAAAAAGTTACCCTAAATTATAATTTTTTTTTACAGCAAAAAATATTTTTTTTTTTCATAAATCAGCCAGAACTGACAGCAGCCGGTAAATACATGTCTAATACATATAGGGTCCATTCACACATCTGTAAAATGGGTCCGCATCCATTCCACAATTTGGCAGAACCTTTACAGATCCATTGATTTTCATTTCCTGTCTGAAAAATTAGGCATTCACAGGATACAGAAATGTCGGCCAGAATTGGCCCCAAAAATTAGCCCACATGGGTTTACCTGACAGCAAAGAACGTAGAGTATTTGATGGCTGAAGGTACATTAGGCGTTCACACAGTATACAGAAGTAAGTGTCGGCCTGTATAGGCTCCAAAAATTAGCTCACATGGGTTTAACTGACAGCAAAGAACGTAGTGTATTTGACGACTGGAGGTACAGTAGGCATTCACAGGATACAGAAGTGGCGGCCTGTATAGGCTCCAAAAATTAGCCCACATGGGTTTACCTGACAGCAAAATACGTAGTATTCTGTGGCTGAAGGTACATTAGGCATTCACACAGTATACAGAAGTAAGTGTCGGCCTGTATTGGCCCCAAAAATTAGCCCACATGGGTTTAACTGACAGCAAAGAACGTAGTGTATTTGACGGCTGGAGGTACAGTAGGCGTTCACAGTATACAGAAGTAAGTGTCGGCCTGTATAGGCTGCAAAAATTAGCTCACATGGGTTTAACTAACAGCAAAGAACTTGTTTTGATGGTTAGAGGTACAGTAGGCGTTCACACAGTATACAGAAGTAAGAGGCCTGTATAGGCCCCAAAAAAATTAGCCATTCAATGGACATGAAATGCCTTTTATGCCGCTGTATTTAGTGAAGAAAAGGAAAAGGAATTGTCGTGGGTGGATGGCGGTCTGGCAGATATTTGTGGCCTGTGATGAGGAATTTCAATGGTCTACTGGTGGTCACATGTGTTGAATTCCTCAGAGATCCATGCCTCATTTAGTTTTATAAATGTGAGGTAGTCTACACTGTCATGAGCTAGGCGAGTGCGCTTATCGGTCACGATCCCCCCCTGCTGTGCTGAATGTCCTTTTGGACAGGACACTGGACGGGGGGCAAGCCAACAGTTCCATTGCAAATTGTGCAAGCTCTGGCCAGAGGTCAAGCCTGCCCACCCAGTAGTCCAGGGGTTCATCACTCCTCAGAGCGTCCACATCGGCTGTTAACCCCATGTAGTCGGACACCTGTTGGACACCTTTTTTTATGCTTCAAAATTTGAGCCACAGAAGCCTGCCTTTTTCCAGAACAACGTGACGACGGCATCATGGAAGGTGGAGTGTTGGACAACTGTGAGGAGACAGGAGAAGAGGCTGGACGGTGAGAGCATGGAGTGTGGCTTTGTGGGTTCTGACAGTTTTGCTCGCACTGGGCTTGGTGATGGAATTTCTGGTGCCTTCTTAAGGTGGTTGTCCCTAGGTGAGTGTTGGGCTTACCGCGACTTATGCGTTGACTGCAAAGGCTGCAGATGGCAACACTGGTGTCAGCAACGGACACATCAAAGCCCACACTGTGGAGCCATGTGCCGGCGTCCTGGGAGCGCCAGATGTGACTGTACATGGTTGATGGCTCGCTCTGATCCATTTGCAGTCTGCTTTCTACCTCTTGTGTAATGCAAGTTCTGCCTGCCTCTCCTCCCTATCTGCCGGTCTGTTAGTCCGCCAGTTCTACAAATAATTGGCCAGTAACTGTTGTCACTGTGTGTAGCACAGTTAACACAGCAAAAGAGGCCACATTTTTGCAGGACTAAAATACAATCTTAGAAAAGTATATTGTTAAATAACACCTCACTTCAATCTGTGATATTGGGGGAGGCCACAGGTTTATCACACCAGTTCTACAAATAATTGGCCAGTAACTGTTGTCACTGTGTGTAGCACTGTTTACACAGCAAGAGGCCACATTTTTGCAGGACTAAAATACACTCTTAAGAAATTATACTGTTAAATAACACCCCACTTCAATATGTGGTATTGGGGGGCATTGATGTATCACACCAGTTCAAAAAATTGGCCAGTAAATTTGGTGCTGTGTGTTACAGACTTCATTCAGCAAACTAGGCAATATTGTTTCATGACACAAATACACTTGAAAAAGTTTACTCAGATAACACCCCACTTCAATATGTGGTATTGGGGGGGGGGGGGGGCAATTGGTCTATCACACCAGTTATAATACATTATAAGTGCTTTTGTCACTGTGTGTAGTATTGCTGCAGAAACGCTCAGTCTCACCACCACACCTGTCACAATGCTGCACAGTGCACAATAATACTACTAATCCACTATAATATGCTTTCTACAAAGTATACTATACTGTGGATTATCCGCCCCCCTTTTTAGTACACTGCACAGCAATACCAAAAAATTTGCAGCCCTTTAAATGACTTTTGTGGACATTAACAGAGCGATTTGTGTCACTGCTGACGATCTCTAACTGCCCCTACAGCACAGACTGGATACCTGCCCCTATACTAAAGAGGCTGTAAAAGACCCTATACCAACATTGCAGCACTTTAACCTCCCTGGCGGTATGATTCTTTCAGATTTTAGGTGCTGAAAGCGGTACAATCATTTTGCATGTAATTCTTAAGGATGAGCAGCCCAAACCAACTATTTATATATGATTTCTTTTTACTGTGCGTTCTTCTTTATAACATCCCGGGTATGATAAAGCTTGAAACACAAAATCCCAAATTATAATATAATAAATAACTATAAAATAATAACAAATAATAATATAATAATAATACATTTTTTTTCCCCAAAAATAACACTTTTTATTCAATAAATTATAGTAAATAACGTAATCAAAAACAATGACATTTTTTTTTTTTGTCAAACAAGGATGCAATATTTTTTTTTTTCCAAAAAAGGATGCAATATTAGTGGTCATATTGCTTCAAAAAACGTCCCGGGTGTGGAAAATTTTGAAACAGGGTACAGCACAAAGTCCAACGTCACAATCAGGACAATAGTACCGCGTTTCTTTACGGATTTTCCGTCCAGTGTTGTCACGTTTGGAACAGCAAACCACACACATCCTTGTAGGTGCAGTCTTCTTCTGCGTCGGTGGAATGTGGTCCATAAAATGACGACCGGTCAGGCATTCGGGGTTCACAACACCAGCAGCACGGCATCCGGATCTACTTACAGCCGTTGGTGTTTAGTGCCTGAGAAATATGAGCTCAGCAATTTTCCACACAAAGTCTGCATGGAGCACAGGCCGGTCACTCTTCTTTTTTAGTGTGCGTTCCACAAACATTGTTCCAGGAGGTGCCTGAATATTTTTTTATAATATTTTTTTTGCTGTTTCCGCCTTGCCGGATAGAAAGTCATGGCCTGGTCAGCTCTGTCCACACCTCCCATGGTGTTGTCGTAATCCAGGACCTGTTGCAGTTTCATAACATCTTTTTCACCTTTTGTATGTACCATGACAGTAGAGATGTTGTGGATGGTACTCATCAGGCAGACATCTTTTTTGTTCCGCCGTCTCAGTGCCAACATTTTTCCTTTCTGCCAGGCAACTAATTCTCCGGGCTTGAGCAAAGGTGGGGGGCATGTCACGCCGGTTAGCTTTAACGGTCCCATACGCATCCGTCTTGCAGAGCCGTCTTTTCCAATGGGCATGCCCGGCGGTTGCCCGGGGGCCCCACTTGCCAAGGGGCCCTACACACATGGTGGCAATTACTGTCCCCCAACAGGCCAGAATCCAGATTACTTAGTTTACCTGGTGGTCTAGGGCCCCCCCGTTGTCCGCCGGGCCCCCCCATTGTTGTCCGCCGGTGGCTCGAGTCTGCACTGCACACTGGCTGCTAAGGCCAGCCGATTGGCATCTAGCAACCAGTGACGTTCTGAGAGCAGACCCATGATGCACAGTGGAGGAGGATCCTCCTCGTTGGCTCGTCCCCCCCGTTGTCCGCCGGGCCCCCCCATTGTTGTCCGCCAGTGGCTCGAGTCTACACTGCACACTGGTTGCTAAGGCCAGCCGATTGGCATCTAGCAACCAGTGGCGTTCTGAGAGCAGACCCATGTTGCACAGCGGAGGAGGATCCTCCTCGTCGGCTCGTCCTCCTCTCCGCGCCTAGAAGACTGGCCCCACCCACCTCCTCCCTTCATGTGCAGCATGACTGAGCAGCGGTTGTGAAAGGTAAGGCAGCCAGCCCAGCTGACAGGCTGCTTGATTTTCTTCTTTTTTTTTCACTCTCTCTCTTTCCATCGACACAAGAGACAACTACCTGGAGGATATACCTTACTTTATATTGGTCCCTGTAATATGTATATAGTAAGGTATATCCTCCAGGTAGTAGTTGTACTCTCTTGTAATATATAGTGTTCCCTGTAATGTGTATATAGTCTATATACACATTACAGGGAACACTATATACTACAAGAGAGTACAACTACTACCTGGAGTATATACCTTACTATATACATATTACAGGGACCAATATATACTACAAGAGAGTACAACTACCTGGAGTATAAATATCGCCTTATCGTTAATTTGCATTTTTATTCTCGTGGGTGATTGTGTAGGCAGGGTGCCCCAGTGTACTGCATTGCCCAGGGGCCTATAAGGCTCTTAAGATGGCACTGCCGTCTTGTTGTGTAGAAGGAACTCATACAGTTCTGGGGATGTATAGAAATTATCTGTGGTGACACAGTACCCCTGATTCAGCAGAGGCTCAATCAGCGTCAGAACAGAAGCGGTTGTCATTCCATAGCTGCTGAACCTTTGGATGAACTTGGTTCCTTTCCTGGTGTATAGGACCGAATTCCAAATATATCCAGAGCTGGATTCACACAGCATAAATTACTTTATGCCAAAGCATGCTCTCTTGGACTCAATGTACTGTATCCAGCTGAGTCTCCCTTCAAAGGCCATTAGACTTTCGTCTATACAAATGTCTCTTTCTGGGACATAGGACTCCTGGAAATTTTTCAAAATTAGTTGATAAATGTCCCAAATCTTTTTGAGCTTCGGAGTTGGATGAGAAGTCTCATCAAATTCGTCATTATTGGTAAAGTGCAAATACTTCATAATGAGCGAAAATTTGTACTCCGACATAACCGTGCCAAAAAAAGGAGTGGCCAATAATTTGTTGGTGGTCCAATACCACTTCTGCAGGGGTTTCCCCACCACTCCCTGCAGAATAATTAGGCCCAGAAATTTCCAGATGTCCGCTCTGGTCACGGGTTCCCACATCCTGCTCCTTGAAAACCGCCGCAGCTTGTTGCTCCTGGTACCGATTGGTTTCCACAACAATCTTTTCAATAACCTCATCGGTCAAAAAAAGTTGTAGGTATGCCAAGGGGTTTTCATCCTCAACATCCACTTTGATACCAGGTGCTCCGGTAAACGGGAACCTTGGGGGCGCTACGTGCTCTGTACCGCAGTCGATCGAGCACTAAGTCCGCACATCGCTGGGCACAGTCGCAGGACCATCGCTGAAATCGCTTTCTGTGTCCGATGACGAACTTCCCCACGAATCGCTATCACTCCATTCTGCAAGCGATTCTCTATCGCTGTCGCCCAGCAGGTCATATACCGCTTTTGAGGTTGCGGCGCGCTTGTTTGATGCCATGGTCGCTCTGCAGTATCCAGACACAAGGTGCAGGAAAAATGCAGGAAGTGCAATGGAGAAATCACTGGGGGGGGGGGCAATCAAAGGTCAATTTAATTTATTTTGGCAATGTAATCCAATAGGATTACAGTGTATCAGTGTGTTTGTGCATATACTCATTGAATTTTCCGCCGCTTCCACCCCCCTGCGGACGTCACGTCGCAGGAGACGGAACCCGGGGCTCACAGAGGATCGGGAGGAAGCTCTGCCGCCGCTCACCACCTGCATACATCGCTGGATCCCGGTGACAAGGTAAGTAAAACCTCTACCAGGATCCAGCGATCCTCCTGGCGGTACCCCGAGTGTGGCTCGGGGTTACCGCTTTTGGCACTGAAATTTAACCTTGAGCCACACTCAGGAACAGGGCTGCTGTTGGAAATCTCGGGGCCCCGTAGAGACTACCTGGCAGGGCCCCCCCAAGAAAATATTAAAGATATTTTTAGCTAAAATTACAACAAAATCACTATTATCAGACACAAATATAACATTGCTCACATAATTCCTGCTAAATCTAAAAAAAAAACTATGTTAAATAAAAAAGAAGATGAGATGAGAAAAATATACAGGCTGGGCAGTTGGAGCTCAGTGATCAGAGAGACAGAGAGAGAGAAGCAAAGTTACAAATAAACTCCTGAGCAGAGATAACATTAGAGCCAGTGCTGGGAGGGGGGCCCACACAGGGAGGGGGATTAGTGAGGGACGAGTGTCTCTTTCTCAACAGATAAAAGCTGATAGCAGGGAAAGGGACAGATCAGATTCAGGTGCTGGAGGAAGATTTCTGTATTTGTTGTCCATCACTAATCCCCCTCTCTGTGTGGGCCCCCCTGTGTGCTCAGGCCCCCTACAAAAGGGCTGGTGGTCCCCCCCTATCAGCGGCCCTGCTCGGGAATACCACTAGAAAGGTTAAATGACTTTTGTGGACGTTAACAGAGTGATTTGTGTCACTGCAGATGACAATCTCTAACTGCCCCTACAGCACAGACTGGATACCTGCCCCTATACTGAAGAGAGACTGGACCTATACTGAAATACCAGCCCTGAAAAGGACTTTTGTGGATCTTCACAGAGCTATTTGTGTCTGGCAATCTCTCCCTCATGAGCACAGCAGACCTCTCCCTACACTGGCAGAAAGCGGAATGTGAAATGGCCGCCAGGTCAGGTCTATTTATAGGGTAGGGGGACTGTCCATGTGCTGGAATGTTTCAATTGGCTGTCCCGTTCCACCTGACGGCTGTGTCATGGGTCAAAGTTCTCCCCAATGTAAACTAATATGGCCACCGCGAACGACGCCATGTGTTCGCAAATTTGGCGGGTAGCGAACAAGCAAAATTTGCCGCGAACCGACCGCCGGGCGAACCGCAAGGCCATCTCTACCTAGGACTACAACGTATCTATACATTATAAAAGTGGGGAATGCCTGTACACTATACTGACTACACTAAACTAACTCAGCACACTATCCACTAACTACCTGCCTAATCTCTATTATCACACATTATACACGCAGAGCCAGGACAAGGCCATCCAGCGCCCAGGGCGAAGACACCAAACTGCCCCCCCCCCCCCCCTCCCAAGATGTAGGAGCATAATGTTTTATCAAAATAAAAAAATAAAATAAAAAATTGAGCAGTAATTGGCACACTTAGGCCCTAAGCATACATTCCCTTTCCAAGCCAAATATTTCCACAAACAAAAATTCTCCCTCCTCCCACCAGTACACATCTCTCCCTCCTCCCAGTACACATTTCTCCCTGCTGAAATCCCCCCTCCCAGCACAAATCCCCCCCCCCCATCCTCTCTAAACTCAAAGCCTCTCTCTTCCCAAATGTTCCCTGCTAGCACAACTATCCCTCCTCATAAAAGCACCGTTAGCGCACATTCTCACCCCTCAAATTTCCCCTCCAAGCACAAATTCTCCCCTCTCCAAATCCCCCCTCCCAGCACAAATCTTCTCCTCCCCCAAATGTCCCCTCCTAGCACAAATACCCATCAATTTTCCTTCTAACACAAATCCTCTCCCCCAAATCCCCCCCACAATTTTTTTTTTCCTTCTTGCACAAATCCCCTCTCCTAGCACAAATCCTCTTCCCCCATCCCCCCAGCACAAACCCCCCAAATTCCTCCTCCTAGCACATCCCACCAAATCCTCCCTCCTAGTACAAATCCTACCCCCAAATTTCCCCTCTAGCACAAATACCCCCAATCATCCCTACTAGCATAAATCTCCCCCATCCCCATTTCTAACAGCCCAAAAATTCCCCATCCTGGCACAAATCCCCCATCACCTCTTCTAACACAAATACCGTCCTAGTCCAAATCCCCCCATCTCACCAGCAAAAATCCCCCCTCTTGGCACAAATCCTATTCCCTCCATCCCCTCAGCAAAAATCTCCCCTCCTGGCACAACCCCACTCCCCCTTCCCACAGCACAAATATCCCTCCTGGCACAAATTCTCTTCCCTCCATCCCCACAGCAAAAATCCCGCTTCCTGGCACAAATCCTCCCCACTATCCCAGCAGCACAAATCCCCCCTCCTAGCACAAATGCTCTTCCTCCATCTCCCCAGCACATATCTTCCCTCCTGGCACAAATCCTCTTCCCCAACCCCACCACACAAATCCCCCCTCCTGGCACAAATCCTCTCCCTCCCCACCCCCCAGCACAACCCCCCAAATCACCCTCCTAGTACCCCCCCCCCCCCAAATTTCACCTCCTAGAACAAATCCTAACCGTCAAATCCTCCCCCCATCAACATTTTCCCCCTAGCACAAAAAAACCCATTATTCCTACTGGCACAACCCCCCCCCCCAACACTCCTTTTTAACAGCCCCAAGACTTCCTGTTCTGGCACAAATCCATCCACCATCCCATCCCAATAATCTCTTCAAATCCCCAAATCCCCACTTCTGGCACAAATCCTCACCCCCCTCCCCCAGCGCGAATCACCCCTCCTAGCGCCCTCCCCCCAATTCCCCTGCTAGAAGAAATCTTATATTGTCACCTCTCAAACTCCCCATCCCAGCACATCCCCCCCCCCCATATCGATCCTACCTATAAGTAACCATCTTCTCCCCACCCCTCCTAGTACAAATACTTTTTGGGGGATGGGGGGGGGGGAATTAAAGAATTTGTACCAGGAGGGGTGGGGAGAAGATGATTACTTCTAGGTGGGATCAATATGGGAGGGGGGGGGGGAAATTGTGCTGTTATGGGGAATTTGGGAGGTGATAGGATAAGATTTGTGCCCCCAGTGCAGTTCTCCCTTTCCTCGAGCAGGCAGACCTCAGATACAGCGCGACACGTCGATCCGTGATTCTCCTCTTCTGAGGCTCCTCCTCCTCTTCATATGTCAGAGCGGAGGAGGAGCCTAATAGAAGACAATTCCTAAACCTTTGCATGGACAACTGGTGGGAGAGATGCGGCTGCAGAAGGGGGAAGAAGATTGCGGCTCAGGAAGGACACTGGATGTCAGATCGGGACTATACAGAGTTTGTTACCCCCTCTCCTCCCAGAAAACAATGTGGAATGGGGGCGGTAACAAACTCTGTATAGTCCCGATCTGACATCCAGGGTCATTCCTGAGCCGCAATCTTCTTCCCTTCTGCAGCCGCATCTCTCCCACCAGCTGTCCATGCAAAGGTTTAGGAATCGGCTTCTCCTAGGCTCCTCCTCCGCTCCACCTCCACTCCGACTCTTTAAGGTGAGAAGAAGTCCCGATCTGACGACCGCTATTGACAGGAGTGTTAAGCCTGGCGAGAAGAGAGAGAGCACATCCCGCTCTCTCCTGTCAATAGTCACTGAAACACTCCTGGCAGCGCCCCCTCCACCTCCCATGACACAGACGCCCAGGGCAGACGTCCCTCCCGCCCACCCCTTGTACCGGGTCTGTATACACGGCTGCCTTATATAGTGTGAGGCGTGGACTTAGCCCCTGAGCCATGATTGGCTAAAGGCAGCCTGCCTTTGGCCAATCATGGCTCTGACAGGACACTGTGCTGTGATTGGCCAAAGCTGACAGGTCATGTGCATGCTTTGGCCAATCATCAGTAATTTATTCACTGCACCAGCGCAGTGCATTATGGAGGGTGCCATATTTGTTCATGTGTTCAGTGAACTTACTTACTTACTTACGTTCGAGTCGAACATCAAGGCCATCCCTACACATAAATGTAGATTAAAAATCAAATCACAGGATTTATTAGAAAATAGGATAAAAAGCATAAATGAAACAATATATTTAAAATAAGACAACCATGTCATCTCTCCCATATGCCAAAGTCCCCCTATTATTATATAATATAAAAGAGAGACTGATAATAGCTTCTGACACTGATAGCTTCTACACAAGCCTGAGATGTATCAGGTCTAGACATATATGCATTAGGCAGCTGTTTACCGATGAAGATGAAGATGAAGGTCACCGTGTTTATTACCTCCCCGGTCTGGTAACTCCTCATTATGTTGAGTATTTTAAACTTGACATACAGCTGTGCTGATAAGTTTTCCTCCTGGGGCAGAAATAGTGAAAGTTTTGGAAATGATATTGAAAATCTGACGGATCATGCCAAACATCTGTCTTTTATTTAAGGATAGCGACCATATAAAGCCATTTATTATCATAGTTGTTTGGCTCCTTTTTAAATCATAATAATACCAGAAATCACCCCAATGTTCCTGATGAAAAGTTTCTATCCCCTGGAATGTTTGGCCTAGGTACTCACACACAAGGTGACACACAAATGACATAGTTATTTTTTTTTTTTTTTTAAATAAAGGGTGCGCTGATAAAAGTATAGTAAAGCCGCTACCAAGAAACTGTGCCTTAGTGTGCATATAAAAAAATAAGTTGGTGCGCTAAACTTAAGGTGTGTCCTGAATCAATGGACATAAAAGAACATGATCTAACCACCTTTTCCTTTCAAATAGTTTTTATTGCATTTTGTCATACAACAATGTAACAGGAAATAAACTGAAAAGGGAGGGGGAAAAAAGAGGGGGGGAAGCAAGCAGTCATCAAGTACACCAATGCACATCAACAGGGTAACAATGACTGTAACAGTAAATAACATTACACAGTACCAACTGTTGCATACTCCATCATACTTGACCAAAATGCTATCTCCTCAGCGCCACCTAGTGACGTAAAAGAATATTGTTGTCAGATTATGGTTCCACTATACTATATAGGAGGAATACCATTGTTCCCATGGTTTCCACCATTCCAACTCTCTTACATATCTGCCATGGGAAGGGGCCATTAACAATTCAAATGTTTTGTGCGTTTGGGTGGTGTTTATCACCTCAGAGAGGGATGGAGGTAGAACCTCCCTCCACCGTCTAGTGATGTTGATTTTAGTAGCGAGTAGTATGGTAAGTACAGACTTGCGGGATATCTGTGGCAGTAGGTCATCTAACCACCTTTTCAATGGTCTATAGAGATATAGACCATTGAAAAGGTGGTTAGAAGGCGTTGTATTACCTAAAAGAAAGAACCCTACAGGGAAGCGGCAGAGAAGGCAAATCAACTACAGAGGGGTGATCATAGCTGCCGCTAGAAATCCTGGGGCCCCATACAGCCTACCTGACAGGGCCCCCTCCACCTAAAATATCAAAATTATATTATCACCCCCCTCCCCCAATCCCTCTTCCTAGCAGAAATCCCTCCCAATCACCCCTCACAGCGGTACCCCCCCAAATCCCTCCACAAATTCACAATCCCCTCCCCGCACAGAGTGCAGGGGTCAGGAATGCATTATGTACAGAGTGCAGGGGTCAGGAATGCATTATGTACAGAGTGCAGGGGTCAGGAATGCATTATGTACAGAGTGCAGGGGTCAGGAATACGTTCAGTAGAATGCTAGATACAGAATGCAGGGTTCTGGAGTGCATTACGCACAGGGTTCAGGAGAATGCAAGATAGGGAGTAGTGCCTTACTAAGCTGACCAAGATTTCCCATCGATGCAAATGTTAGGCAGGGAGCAGTGCCATACCAAGTTGACCAAGATTCTCCATTGAGGCCAATGTTAAAAATTGGGAGTAGTGCTTTACCAAGGTGACCAAGGTGACCAAGATTCTCCATTGAGGCCAATGTTAAAAATTGGGAGTAGTGCTTTACCAAGGTGACCAAGGTGACCAAGATTCTCCATTGAGGCCAATGTTAAAAATCGGGAGTAGTGCTATACTAAGCTGTACATAGTAGCGAATGTATGTAAATGCCTCTGTACTGAACTTCTTCCCAGCTACTACAACCTCTGCAACACACACACCTCTCATCTGCCCTCATCTTCCCCAAAAGGGTTGCTTTCTGCCATATCTTCCTTCTCCTTCTTCCCTATGCACGTGTTGCTTGACACAGGAGGCGGGTCTGAGTAGCAGTCCCGCCCATTACCGACATCACAGCATGAATTTGACAGGTGCAGTCTCTCATTGTGGCTGCATAGTGCACACCCAACTGGTTTGTTAGCCAATCCCTGGCTGTTCTAAATGTTCCCACTGCTGCAGGTCCTTCTGAGCTAGAAGGTAACATTTATCACCCGGACAAAGCCTCTGTACAGCGGGACAGCCCTGCCCAGGTTGGGAGGTATGCTGTCATCCTACCGATCTTCCTGCTGTCCAGGCCCTCCTATGTGCCGGGGCCCCATACAGGAGTACTGGCTGTACCCCCCTGATGGCAGCCCTGTGGGTGATTATCCTGAACAGGACCCTTTTCAGGTGACGGCCACCACCAATCAAAAATAATCTCCTCATCCTCACTATCTTCCTCTCTTTCTGGTTAACTCAAAAACTGAGGACTCTGCTGGGGTCGCAGTCATAATCTTGGGGTCCTAGGAACATCCTCTTCTTCATCACATACTGCTGGTACCCTGACTGCAATGGGTAACAAATGATTTTGATGCCAAGTTCTTAGAGGCCCGATCTTCCCTTCAGGGTGAATCTGGTATACAGGCAGACCTGGCAATCTCTTGTGAATAACAAAAGGTTGGGGGGTGCCAATTAAAATTCTGGATTTTAGTATGCGGTGGACTAAAGCAAAGACACCCAAGCAGGATATTGAAGAATACAAAGTTAATAAGGAGACAGAATACCACTCTATCCATGGACCCTACGATCGCTAGTGAGCCATAAACCATACTCTGGATTGTGGAGAGTGCATTCCCAACGCCTAGTTTATCTTGCATTTGGTAAGAGCCTCTTGAGTGTGCTCACACGCTGGGTGAAGGTGTGTGATAAAAATACTCGCGCCAAGGTGTAAAAGGTCAGATATGGGAAAGCTGCAAGTATTCAAAGACACTAACTGAACGGGTAGTAGTCTCAAAGTTAATGAGTGGATGGGTGTGTATACTGCGCTAACCTTATTAAATTAAACCCAGAAAAGTGCACGTGCTGACATGTGATTACTCTTCAGTAATAATGAATATTAAATATTAAATAAATTGTTGAATATGTAAACAATGGACTCCAATTGTGATGTGTCTTCCACTAAATTGCATGTGCAAACTTAAGAAATAGTGCAAACATAAGACTTATCAATAAACAAAAAATGACATGAAAAAAATTCCATGAAAATTTCAATATATAAACATCTGAGGATAGTCCGTGAAAAGTTCTTTAAAGTGCAAAATACGTGCATGGGAATATATGCTAATTTTGCTCATGTGGATTATTCATGCCATTTATATATATATATATACATCTGGTAAGAAGATTAATCTGCTGGTGGTGGGGATCGCCTCACGCGGTTGTTTGAATTGAGTTTTTAGCACTGTATATCATCACAGAAGTCTCACGAGGAATATCTAAAATTTACACGTTGTTGTTTGCATTTTGATGGACTATTTACATAGTTACATAGTAGGTGAGGTTGAATAAAGACAATAGTCCATCCAGTTCAACCTGTGTAGGTGTGTGTGGCTGTAATCATCTCACATAGCCCTGAATGTTCTGATTCTTGAGATGAACGTCTAGAAGTCTTTTGAAAGCCACCATACTACCTGCAGAAACCACCTCTTGTGGTAGAGAATTCCACAATCTTGTAGCCCTAACAGTAAAGAACCCCCCACGTTGCCTGTGGTTAAAACGCTTCTCCTCTAATCGCATTGTATGCCCTCGAGTCCTCGTGCAATCCCTGCGACTGAACAGCTTTTCTTCTAAGTCTAGATCCCCATTGAGATATTTAAAAATTGCTATCATGTCCCCCCTCAGGCGTCTCTTCTCAAGGGAGAATTTATTTGGACTTTTTTCACATTTGTGATATATGATTCACCTGTTCACTGTATTTTGTTATATTGTGGTTTAGGATCATGTTCTTTTATGTCCATTGATTCAGGACACACCTTAAGTTTAGCACACCAACTTATTTTTTCAAATTACATAGTTAGTCTGGTTACAAAAAAGACACAAGTCCATCTAGTTCAACCAATAGAAGGGGATAAAAATTATACAATCCCATAAACACAATCCTATACCCGCAGATGATCCAGAGGATGGCAAAAAAACTCCAGCAAAGCATGATGCAATTTGCTACAGCAGGGGAAACAAATTCCTTCCTGATCCCCCGAGAGGCAATCAGATATTCCAAGATCAACTTTACCTAGAAATGTTTGTATCCAGTTATATTATGTTATAATTAGGGATGATCGAACGGTTCGGGTCGACCATCGGTTCGAGGTTCGGCCGAATTTAAAACTTTTTGCTGAAAAAGTTCGGAATTCGGCAACCAGAACCGACCAAAATGCAATGGGCCAGTAATTTTAAAAGCCCGTGATTGGACCAGAACCATTAGTAAAAGCCAATTGAGGGGGCAGGAGAATGCTAGGAATGTGATTGGAGTGACCAAGGGGTCCCTAGACCAATCGTTAGTGAATACGCCCCCCAGTATATAAGATAGCCCCCGCCAAATTCCTAGCATTGTTATACTGGACATGGAAGAGAGTGGAAGCAGTTCTGTTAATTTTACTTTAAAAGTGTCATTTAGCAATTATTAGTGTGAGGAAAGGGATATCTAGTGTAGTTAGGGTGCTCTTTTACACTTTAGTTAGATGCAAAAATTTAGTTTCTGTAGGGAAAGTGTCAGGGTGACCGTAATGTAGTGTAGGGTGAACAAACACTGACTGCTATGGCAGGGTGACCAAACCCTTCCATATCAGGGTGACCGCAATAGAGAAAAGATAGTTTCTCTTAAGTCACATTCGGTGCACTAATATGGCTTCTAGCCGGTCAGCCTGCTTTTTGGCTGCAGGCGTTTATAGGGATTTTTTGAGGACATGTTTGGAGTCAGGCATGACATCTGAACATGTGTATAGGGGAAATATATACACACCCATGTATGTATATATACCCATACACATATATAGGTGTGAAAGTAGCAGAACACTACTTGCGCTAATGAAATAATGAACACCAATATGTCTCCACTCCTATCACACCTATATATGTGTATGTGTATAAATACATATAAGTATGTGTGTATATATACCCCTATACAGAAGTTCAGATGTTTTGCCTGCCTCCAAAGAACCCAAAAATATGCCCAAAAAAACGCTAGCGTCAAACAAAAAAAAAAAACGCCCAGGTGTGTTGTTGCAGGCATTTTTTGGGGGTTTTTGGAGGCAGGCAAAACATCTGAACTTGTGTATAGTGGTATATATACACACATACTTATATGTATTTTACACTTAGACATATATAGGTGTTATAGGAGAGGAGCCATATTAGTGTAAATTATTTCATTAGCGCAAATATATATTTCTGCTACTATCACACCTATATACGTATGTCTAGGTGTATATATACATATAAGTATGTGTGTATATATAACCGTATACACAAGTTCAGATGTTTTGCCTGCCTCAAAAGACCCCAAAAAATGCCCAAAAAAACGCCTGCTACTAAACCAAGGTGTGAAAATAGCGAAGCCATATCCCTGTTCTATAAGTGACCTAATACAAACAATCTTTTTTTTATGGTTCTGGACATGCTACAGAGCTGAAACTTCACAGGTACACTTTTTAGACCCCCCAGATACTAAACTTTTTAGGGGCATTTATTTAGTTTTAGGGCTTCAAAATTGTGTTTTTTGATTAACGAAGTTCGGGTCCCATTGATTTCAATGGGGTTCTGAAATCCGGGCCGAACTTTCGGGAAGTTCGGATGTTCTGGCCGAACCGAACTTTTGAAAAGTTTGATCATCCCTAGTTATAATATGATATAGGATCTGGGATTTCAGTTTTTGCAGATGACACCAAGCTTTGCAGTCAAATAATTTCCTTACAGGATGTCTACAACTTACAAGCCAACCTCAATGCACTGTTTCATTGGGCAACTATGTGGACTTTGAGGTTTAATGTTGCTACAATGTAAAGTAGTGAGTGTACAGCTTGTATAACAGTGTAAATTTGCTGTCCCCTCAAAATAACTCAACACACCACCATTAATGTCTAAACTGCTGGCAACAAAAGTAAGTACACCCTTAAGTGAAAATGTCCAAATTGGGCCCAAAGTGTCAATATTTTGTGCTGCCACCATTATTTTCCAGCACTGCCTTAACCCTCTTGGGCATGGAGTTCACCAGAGCTTCACAGGTTGCCATTGAAGTCCTCTTCCACTCCCCCATGATGACATCATGGAGCTGGTGGATGTTAGAGACCTAGCGCTCCTCCACCTTCCGTTTGAGGATGCCCCACAGATGCTCAATAGGGTTTAGGTCTGGAGACATGCTTGGCCAGTCCATCATCTTTACCCTCAGCTTCTTTAGCAAGGCAGTGGTCATCTTGGAGGTATGTTTGGGGTCGTTATGTTGGAATACTGCCCTGCGGCCCAGTCTCCGAAGGGAGGGGATCATGCTCTGCTTCAGTATGTCACAGTACATGTTGGCATTCATGGTTCCCTCAATGAACTGTAGCGCCCCAGTGCCGGCAGCCCCAGACCATGACACTCCCACCACCATGCTTGACTGTAGGCAAGACACACTTGTCTTTGTACTCTTCACCTGGTTGCCGTCACACACGCTTGACACCATCTGAATCAAATAAGCTTTTCTCGGTCTCATCAGACCACAGGAGATGGTTCCAGTAATCCATGTCCTTAGTCTGCTTGTCTTCAGCAAACTGTTTGCAGGCTTTCGTGTGCATCATCCTTAGAAGAGGCTTCCTTTTGGGATGACAGCCATGCAGACCAATTTGATGCAGTGTGCGGTATATGGTCTGAGCACTGACAGGCTGACCCCTCCCCCACCCCTTCAACCTCTGCAGCAATGCTGGCAGCACTCATACAAATATTTCCCAAAGACAACCTCTGGATATGACGCTGAGCACGTGCACTCAACCCCCTTTGGTCGACCATGGCAAGCCTGTTCTGAGTTGAACCTGTCCTGTTAAACCGCTGTATGGTCTTGGCCATCGTGCTGCAGCTCAGTTTCAGGGTCTTGGCAATCTTCTTATATGAGAGAGTGAGAGCGATAACACCACATTTAACACACCTGCTCCCCATTCACACCTGAGACCTTGTAACACTAACGAGTCACATGACACCGGGAAGGGAAAATGGCCAATTGGGCCCAATTTGGACATTTTCACTTAGGGGTGTACTCACTTTTGTTGCCAGCGGTTTAGACATCAAATTTACACTGTTATACAAGCTGTACACTCACTACTTTACATTGTAGCAAAGTGTCATTTTTTCAGTGCTGTCACATGAAAAGATAGAATAAAATATTTACAGAAATGTGAGGAGTGTACCCACTTATGTTAGATACTGTACTAGGGGGATACAATTGGGGGAATCCATAGCGGAGAAGGTTCTGGTAGATCATAAGCTTAATAATAGCATGCAATGCCAAGCTGCAATTTCCAAAGCAAGCAAAGTCCTTTCTTGTATAAGAGAGGAATGGACTCCAGAGAGAGAGACATCATCTGTACAAATCATTAGTAAGACCTCATCTGGAATATGCAGCTCAGTTTTGGGCACCAGTTCACAAAAAGGATATCTGGGAACTGAGGAGCTCAGCTATGAGGAAAGATTAGAGGAACTGAATTTATTTTCTCCAGAGAAGAGAAGATTAGGGGGGGGTGTGATCACCATGTATAAATACATAAGGGGTCCTTATAGTGAACTTGGTGTTGAGTTATTCCCTTTAACCGGTTGCCGACCGCCGCAAGTACATATACTGCGGCGGTCAGCCCCGGCCAGGCAAAGTGACGTATCGGTACGTCACTAGCCTGGGAGCCAATAGCGGGCGAGCGCGCGCCGCCGGAGGCGCGCTCCCGCCTTGGCTCGTTCACGGACACCTCCGCGCGTGTGACCGGCGGACCCGATGTTCGCCGGTCACTCGCGATCGTCCGCTGTGAAGGGAGAAAGGCAGGCGGCTGATGTAAACAAAGCCGCCTGTCACTCTCCCCTGTGTAAAAGCACTGATCTAACGGTCCTGCTATGTAGGACCGTTGATCTCTGCTGTTACACACACAGCCACATCCCTGCACAGTTAGAAGCACGCCCCTAGTGAAAGAAGAATTTTAGCAAGAGTTCTTCTTTATTAGTTTGTTTGAGCAATAGTTCAACCATTTTGATTCTCTAGCCGACATTTTATGAACATTGAAATAATAAGTGTATTTCTCATGTATTTTGCTGAGAAACAAAATCATAGTTAGGTCTCAGTGTTCTTTTCCCCTTATCTTTGTCTTTCTTGAGAAACAATAGTTGTATAGTTTGTACACAGCTAGTTCAGTCGTGAGAAACCAGGCAAAATCATTTCTCCTTCTCCTAGCAGAATGATACAAATATATATTTTTGGGAACATGTCAAAGAGGTGTAACTGTGTATGCATTGTTCTCTTGTTGAGAATATTTTATCATATAAACTGTATGGAATGAATAAAGCGTCAGGTGACTTTGAACAACCGAACGCTGCAGTTGTTTCTTTGTTCAGAGTAATCTACGGGCCCGCTGAGACTTGTGGTGCACCCGAGGCAGTCTATCAATTCTATACTTCACTGGGAGTGATCTAATGCCAACAGTTTTGGAGGTCCCACACCGAGATGGTCAACAATGCCCATGTCCGGTAAGTGTTGAAATTTTCCTCTGCCTTACCGTGACCTCTGGGTCCACGACCATATAGTCTAGAGTAATACCTGTTGGTTGTATAGACTTGATAAGTGTTCGGGGAACACTAAAGAGACCCTGGGAGGGTCCCAGGTCCCGATTGACCTGATAGGTTGTGGAAACCTATAGACATAGATGGGATCTATGAGATATTGATCTATGAGATATTGAAATATTATACATAGTACTGTGAAAATTGACTGACCGGTTGTGATCCACGAGACTCCGATCTTTTTCTCTTCTTTGCTTATTCTTTTCTGTCGCATAGAAGTATAAGATAATTTGTATTGTTTGTCTATAATGGTAGGAAAACTTTCTTGATAGCCACTGTACCTGGGAGGTATTGGTCAAGACTCGGAAAGGGTTTTTTTCTTTTTTGTCCTAGAAGGGACACCCGAGTCTAAAAGTATACGGGTTTAATTTATATACATCAGTGGCTTGAAGGAGGGTTTTGAAACCATAAATGGTTACCATGGTAACAAGTGATTATGTGAATGTGTAAATCATAGAGACATGTCTTATTGAATGAAAGAATATTGGTATTTGTTTATTGTCTTGTTATGTAAATGGCCGGGAATATTTGGTGAGTAATATTCCTGGAAGTAAATTAAGGTAGAAGAACGGTCTACCTAAAGTTAAAGTGATAAGAATTAATGTATATTGTATATGTGAATTATACTGAAGGTTTTAAGTGTATTATGATTAAAGAATTATGCTTAGAAGATAGACAAGCTAATGAGATAAGGGGAGATGAAAACTGGTTAACTTATGCCCCCTTGTAGAATAATAAAACAGTTGGAAACGCTAGAAGACTGATATAAGTAATAAGAATAATAAAGAGTTAACTAGGGTTTTTAACCACTTAAGCCCCGGAAGATTTTACCCCCATTCCGACCAGCGGGTATTTTGCGATTCGGCACTGCGTGAATTTAACGGACAATTGCGCGGTCGTGCGACGCTGTACCTAAACGAATTTGGCGTCCTTTTTTTCCCACAAACAGAGCTTTATTTTGGTGGTATTTGATCACCTGTGCGATTTTTTGATCACGCGCTATAAACAAAAAAAGAGCGTCAATTTTGCAAAAATAGCAATATTTTTCACATTTTTTTATTAAAAAAAAATGTAAAAATCAAAATGTTTTAACATTTTCGGCCAATTTGTTTTATGCTACCTATGTTTGGTAAAAAAAAATCGCAAAAAGCGTATTTTGATTGGTTTGCGCAAAAGTTATCGCGTTTACTAACAAAGGGAAAGATTTTTGTCATTTTTGTTGTTTTTTTTTTAATGCGTAATGGCGGCGATCTGCGATTTTTTTGCGGTACTGCGACATTGCGGCGGACAGATCGGACCCTTGACTGACATTTTTGACACTTTTGGGGTTACCAGTGACATTTCTACAGTAATCAGTGCTATATATATGCACTGTTACTGTAAAAATGACACTGGCAGGGAAGGGGTTAATTTTATTGGAGAGGGAGGGGTTAATGTATGCCTGGTGCTTACTGACGTGTGGGGGGGGGAGGTGACTGAGTAAGTCATGGACAGATCGGATGTCCAGCTATGCTGAACAGTCCGATCTGTCACTCCCTGTCACTATGGAGATCCGCCCGCTTTGTTTACACAGGCGGGCGGATCTCCACACTAGATCCCCGACGATCGGGGGAAGAGCGGCGGCGACTCCCCTGGCCCGACTCCCGCTGTGACTGAAAACAGCGGGAGCGAGCCTCCGGCGGCGCGCAAGCGCCGCCCAGAAGGGGGAGTGTCTGACTACGTAGAACTACGTCGTCAGACGATAACGAGCCACTCTGCCGCAGTAATATTACTGTGGGCGGTGGTAAAGTGGTTAAAGGATTATGCTTAGAAGATAGACAAACTAATGGGATAAGGGGAGATGAAAACTGGTTAACTTATGCCCCCTTGTAGAATAATAAAACAGTTGGAAAGGCTAGAAGACTGAAAAGTAATAAGAATAATAAAGAGTTAACAAGGGCTTTTAACCACTTAAGCCCCGGAAGATTTTACCCCCTTCCTGACCAGGGGGTATTTTGCGATTCGGCACTGCGTGACTTTAACGGACAATTGCGCGGTCGTACGACGCTGTACCTAAACGAATTTGACGTCCTTTTTTTCCCCACAAACAGAGCTTTCTTTTGGTGGTATTTGATCACCTGTGCGATTTTTTGATCACGCGCTATAAACAAAAAAAGAGCGTCAATTTTGCAAAAATAACAATATTTTTCACATTTTTTTATATGAAATTCCCCCCATAAAAAAAAGTAAAAATCACAATTTTTTAAAATTTTCGGCCAATTTGTTTTATGCTACCTATGTTTGGTAAAAAAAAATCGCAAAAAGCGTATTTTGATTGGTTTGCGCAAAAGGTATCGCGTTTACTAACAAAGGGAAAGATTTTTGTCATTTTTGTTGTTTTTTTTTAACGCGTAATGGCGGCGATCTGCGATTTTTTTGCGGTACTGCGACATTGCGGCGGACAGATCGGACCCTTGACTGACATTTTTGACACTTTTGGGGTTACCAGTGACATTTCTACAGTAATCAGTGCTATATATATGCACTGTTACTGTAAAAATACACTGGTTGTGAAGGGGTTAACTTTATTTGGAAGGGAGGGGCTGTGTGTATCCCTAGGGGCGTGCTTTCTACTGTGATTGGCTGTGGCTTGAGCTGTAAGGACACTGATCAACGGATCTACATACTAGATCCGTTTTATCAGTGTCTTTACAGCGAGGAGAATGACAGGCAGCTTGTTTACACAAGCTGCCTAACATTCTCCCTCTCCCCCGCCGATCGCTGAGTGACCAGCGGACATCGGGTCCGCTGGTCACACGCGCGGGGGGGTCCGTGACCACGCGGGAGCGGGAGCGCGCCTCCGGGGGCGCGCGCTCGCTCCCTAGACCCTCACAAGCTAGTGACGTAGCCCTACGTCACTTTGCCTGTGAGGGGCTGACTGCCGACGTAGATCGGCGTTAGGCAGTCGGCAAGTGGTTAAGAGTAAGTCCAATTGCTTGTAAGCAGAAGTCAGGTGAAACTGTCCTGGAATTTTGGACAAGGTTTAGAAATGTATGGAATCATGAGGCTGGTTTAAGTGTCACCAAGGAATGGCACAGCCTCATGATTCAGACATTTATCAATAATTTAAAGTCCCAATACATGTTAATTGTGAAACAGCAAGTTTCAGACTGGAGAAACAAAGACATGGATGGTTTCCAGGAAGCCATAACAGAAAAGGATGCAGCGGGATGTTCTGATCTCCCCAGAGAGAAACAGTCCGTTGCTACACATTTTCAGACACCCTTTCAGGGACGCTATCAAAGTGGAAGAGGCAAGGGGTGATTCAGGGGCAGAGCAGAGCATTCTCAGAATAGGCCCCCTTTTAATAATAGACCCTTGCAGAGGAATGGTTGTTTCAGCTGTGGGGATCAAAATCACTTCAAATGGGACTGCCCTTCTGAGGACCGTTGTGTCGGTGATTCACCTGCAGCTGACCAGCCACAGCAACAGAAGCCTAGAGTTAAGTTTACCATTAACTGGCAGCCCCAACATCCGCAACAATGATGGTGCCCAGAAGGCGGGGACTCGGCATTTCCCCGTGTGTCTCTCAATTATCAACAACTGCCTATTATTTCACTTTGTGTAGATGGCATGAATCTTCCAATTCTCGTGGATTGTGGAGTGATTAGCAGTTCCATATCACGAGAATTCTGGAATGGAGAGACATTAGAAGTAGTGATGTACCGAACTTTGTACGTTCGCGTTCGCCGCTGCGGGCGAACATATGCGATGTTCGGTCCGCCTCCTATACATCATCATTGAGGCAAACTTTGACCCTGAACATCACAGTCAGCAGACACATTCCAGGCCAATCAGCATACCTCCCTCCCACACCCTCCCACCTCCTATAAATAAGCAAGGGCAGCATCCATCTTAGATCATTTCTGTGTTACTGAGAGCAGGGAAAGTGCTGCTGCTGCTGTTATAGCTAGGGACAGTTAGTCAGTGTTCCCGGTCTTGTTAGCCAGTGTTCTTGGTACACTCCTGCTGTAAGGACAGCACCCCAAAAAGCCCTTCCTAGGGCTGGTATTTGAGTTTTTTTTTTTTATATATATATATATATTGTCCCCAAAAGCCCTTTTGAGGGCTGGTATTTGATTATTTTATATATATATATATATATATATATATATATACCGTATTTTCCGGCGTATAAGACGACTGGGCGTATAAGACGACCCCCCTAATTTTCATCTACCGGTAATACTTATACTTAGGTTACCATGGAGATATTATACTCTGCGTATAAGACGACCCCCCATTTTTGGGGGATTTTTTTGAGGTTCAAAAGTAGTCTTATACGCCAGAAAATACAGTATATATATATATATATATATATATATATATATATATATCTATTGTACACTGCAGTTGCCTGCCCGCTGTGTGTGAGAGGCCACAGACCCACCACAGACTGTACTGTGTGCACACCACACTCATTTCGGGTGGCACAGGCACAGTACCTGGCATTTTAAAAAAAAATTTTTTTTCCTCTGTCATAATTGCTGTGTCAGGTCCACAGAGTGCACTGTACCCACTGCAGTGCACTGCCCACCACTGATATATATACGGTGGCACAGCATCTTGTTGCAAATTGAAAAAAAAAAATATTTTTTATTATTGCAGTTGCCTGGGCTGCCAGTGACTGTCAGGTCCACAGAGTGTACTGTGCCCACTGCAGTGCCACTGCCCACCCACCACTGATATATACGGTGGCAGGCATGACTTTTTTTGGATTAGTGTCTGGGGGGTCTAAAAGGTGTACCTGTGAAGTTTCAGCTCTGTAGCATGTCCAGAACCAGAAAAAAAAGATCATATAGGTGTAAAAGGGGTTCCCACCATCCCTGCTCTACTGAAAAATGATCTTTTTTTCTGGTTCTGGACATGCTACAGAGCTGAAACTTCACAGGTACACTTTTTAGACCCCCTAGACACTAAATCACACAAAAAAAGTTCTTAAAAATTGTCATTTTTGATAGAGAGCCAATTATTGGAAAAATTAAAAAAAAAAAAAAAAAAACTTAAAAAAAAAAAATTTCTTTGGATTTATTGTCTGGGGGGGGGGTCTAAAAAGTGTACCTGTGAAGTTTCAGCTCTGTAGCATGTCCAGAACCAGAAAAAAAATAGAATTAGGGTTAGGGCTAGGGTTAAGGTTAGGGCTAGGGTTAGGGTCAGGGCTAAGGTTAGGGTTATTTTTAGTGCTTAGGGTTAGAGGGTTAGAGTTAGAGGGGTAGGGCTACTAACTCTAACCCTAAGTATCTCACCGTAACCCTAACCCTAGCCCCTAACACTAAACCTAACCCTAACCCTCTAACCATAACCCTAACCCTCTAACCTTAACCATAACCCTCTAAGCCTAGCCATAAAAATAACCCTAACCCTAAACCTAACCCTAGCCCTAACCCTAACCTTAACCCTAGCCCTAACCCTAGCCCTAAGCCTAACCCTAATTCGTATTTTTTTTCTGGTTCCGGACATGCTACAGAGCTGAAACTTCACAGGTACACTTTTTAGACCCCACAGATGCCAAATCCAAAGAATTTTTTTATTTTTATTTTTTTAAAATTTTTCCAATCATTGGCTCTCTATCAAAAAGGACAATTTTTAATAACTTTTTGTGTGATTTAGTGTCTGGGGAGTCTAAAAAGTGTACCTGTGAAGTTTCAGCTCTGTAGCATGTCCAGAACCAGAAAAAAAATAGAATTAGGGTTAGGGCTAGGGTTAGGGTTAGGGCTAGGGCTAGGGTCAGGGCTAAGGTTAGGGTTATTTTTAGTGCTTAGGGTTAGAGGGTTAGAGTTAGAGGGGTAGGGGTAGGGCTACTAACTCTAACCCTAAGTATCTCACCGTAACTCTAACCCTAGCCCCTAACACTAAACCTAACCCTAACCCTCTAACCATAACCCTAACCCTCTAACCTTAACCCTAACCCTCTAAGCCTAGCCATAAAAATAACCCTAACCCTAACCCTAGCCCTAACCCTAACCCTAACCCGAACCCTAGCCCCAACCCTAACCCTAACCCGAACCCTAGCCCCAACCCTAACCCTAGCCCTAAGCCTAACCCTAGCCCTAACCCTAATTCGTAATTTTTTTCTGGTTCCGGACATGCTACAGAGCTGAAACTTCACAGGTACACTTTTTAGACCCCCCAGATGCTAAATCCAAAGAATTTTTTTATTTTTTTTATTTTTATTTTTTTTTTTAATTTTTCCAATAATTGGCTCTCTATCAAAAAATGACAATTTTTAAGAACTTTTTTTTGTGTGATTCAGTGTCTGGGGGTCTAAAAAGTATACCTGTGAAGTTTCAGCTCTGTAGCATGTCCAGAACCAGAAAAAAAATTAGAATTAGGGTTAGGGTTAGGGCTAGGGTTAGGGTTATTTTTAGTGCTTAGGGTTAGACGGTTAGGGTTAGAGGGGTAGGGGTAGGGTTACTATCTCTAACCCTAAGTATCTCACCGTAACCCTAACCCTAGCCCCTAACACTAACCCTAACCCTAACCCTTAAAGCCCAGTTCCTGTCCCATTTTGGTCGGTTCTGGTCTGTTTGCGGTTGTTTGCGGTGCGTTAAACGGGGAGTTTGGTCTGTCAGAGTTTGGTCTGTCACTGTGAAGCGGGCGTAACCCTTACACTACCTGATCGATACAACATCATACCTGATCGTATACACACACTGGATGATTTAAAGCACGTTATTCCAAACAATTTAGGAATGTTAGGTGATTTATGCCCTTTATGGAATAAAACCCGACTCTGCGTCAACTGCGTAATTTTCCATGGGAGTTTTGCCATGGATCCCCCTCCGGCATGCCACAGTCCAGGTGTTAGTCCCCTTGAAACAACTTTTCCATCACTATTGTGGCCAGAAAGAGTCCATGTGGGTTTTAAAATTCGCCTGCCTATTAAAGTCTATGGCGGTTCGCAATGTTCGCCGGTTCGCGAACATTCGCCGATGTTCGCGTTCACCGTTCGCGAACGGCGAATTTTATGTTTGCGACATCACTAATTAGAAGCCGAACCTTCAATGGGAATTAATGGGATCCCCACCAAGACATTTAGAAACCCCCCATTTACCAATTATAGATGAGTCAGGAGAGTACTCAATTTGGCACGGTTTCAGAATAATACCTAGGTGCCCACTTAGTTTGTTAGGGAGGATGGAGTCAGGCACACATTAGACAGACTCTTGGCCGAAGGTACATTTAAAATAGTATTACCTCACATGGCATCCCTGTTTTTTGTTGTTCTGAAAATTAATTTTTCAAGTTAGACATACATAATTGTTTGAAGCTGCGATGTTGACCTTGACGTTGGTACATTTCTAGGGAGAGGTGGTTCCCACATTCCTAGGGAGGGGGTCACTTCATGCGCGGAGCCTGATAGGACTATGTGTTCCAGCTCGTGGGACTATGGGTCCCAGCTCGTGGGACTATGGGTCCCAGCATTGCCAAACATATGCAATTATGTTTTTATGGAATTTTTGGAGTTTTGCCATTTATACATTGTGTATAAAGCATAGGAACCTCTGGGAAGAGTAATAATAGTGAACAAAGACAATTTTTATCAGGCAAAACATAGTTCGCCGTAGTCGGCAAGATTTTTTGAGGTTATTTTTTATAGAATTATAGATAATGAGAAATTACATTTTACAAATGGGTCCCTATGTAAAAAGGAGCTCTGGTGCAACATTTTGAAAATTGGCTACTTGCCAAGAAAGGGTTCAAACTTAAATATCTTCGTTCCTGTTATAATTATGGAATTTATTTTTGGACAGAAAGGGTTACCGCAATTAGTGTGACCATTGGACCCTATTGGCACAGAGCCAAAAGTTTCAAATCAGATTAACTTTTTATCTGATTACAGTTTTTGGGTGATATTTTAGGGGTGTCCTCTATTAAGGGAGGGTAACCTCTGGACAGGTTTCTGTTAGATTGGCACGGAGCCAAAAAGTTTTAGTTTTATCTGATTGTAGCATGGAAGTGGTATCTGATGTGCCATCTCTACTGATAGCCATACCATCCGATGCTACCCACTTTACAGTGATTGGTTGAAGTAATGCATTTTTTTTTTTTAGCGTCCTAGTGGACGAGGAGACACAGCCATCTTTGTTTCTTGTTTTGTTAATCAGTCCAGGTAACTGACCTGGTGTAGAAATGCCTCAGGGCTAAGTGGACAGTTCAGTTGTCTGCTCTATAGTTCTCCAGACCACGCAAGAGGGGATGGACACCTGCTCATGGGTCAGTCCCGCTACAATATGTGGATAACATATGTAGTCACTCTGTGGAGGCCAGTCAGAGCGAGTGAGTTCATTGAGAAATTTACATGTACAAAGTGTCACTGGAATAATGACAATGGCGTCAGGAAAGTGTTGTTTACCTGGGTTTTGTTCTCACAGAGGGGGAAAAGGAGAGTCATTCACGTGGGTCTTGCCAGCCCACAGTGGGTCTTGCCAGCCCACAAAACCAGGATCATTGATTGCAATGGATCCGACTGCTCCTATTTTATGACAACATTTTGAGACAAGCCACAGGTCCAGAAATGTCACAAGTAATGTTGAATGCGTTTATGTATCTGAAAAATGCTATGGTTGTAGCGCCTGCACTGGGCCTCCCAAATTATGGAAAAATGTTTTGTGTTTATGCAAGGGACAATTGTAAGACCATGGCAGGTGTACTTGCCCAGGAGCATGGTGGTAAACTTTGCCCTATAGTTTTTGTCCAAAGATGGTCGCAGTCCAGGCCTAAGGCATGCCGGAAGTGACTCCGAACATAGCACAAAGCATCTTGTGAGATGGTAATAGGGATGGCCACATCATTTACCCTAGGTTGGCCCCACTTTTAAATGGGTTACTGGGATTAAAGGGTGTGTTACACCACAACATGATTGTATAGATATAATATATCAGGACAGCCATAGAGGGAGCAGAGGATGTTTTTGTAGATGGTTCCTGCTCCAGGCCAAAAGATCACACATTGTTAGAGCTACAAACGCATGCTACAGAACAGGAATTAAGGAATTTTAAGGAATTAGGTGATGATTTAAAAAAGTTGAGAATAGCCTTTTTCTAAAAGAGGGGAGATCTTGTATCCCTGCCTGCAGCTAGCGCCCCACTGTCTATTGCCTAGTATGATGGAATAGGACCACAAAAGGGAGATGCCCACACGGTGGCACACATTCTCAATCGGGAGATTATTCCTGGATGGGGATGCCTGCTTTGAATTAGTTCTAATTATGGTTTAATGGTGCTTTAATGTTAAAGAGAATGTCAGGAACTAGTTAAAATGCTGAAAATAGATTGTCATCCACAGAGTTCAGGTATAGTGGAAAGGATGAATAGGACAATCAAAGACGAGTTGAGAGTAATTCAGGTGGAACGAAAAAGCTGCTCGCACATTTCTTTTCTCTTTACAGGTACCAACCCATCCCTTGAAGGAGGGAGATGAAGTAGTGATCAAGCTGTCGCCACATCACAAGACCAAGGCTGGATTTCGTTTTGGACCAAAAGACAAAGCTAGTAGCAGTGACCAGAATCGCTGTCTTTGTGGAAAACCAACAAGCCCGGATCCATGCCAGTCGAATAAGGTGGATTGTGTGACGCAAGGCAAAGGCAAAGACAAAGGAAAAGACACAGATAAAGACACAGATAAAGGAGGAGAAGCAAGTGTTGAAAATCCTTGAAGAGCGAGTGAAGCAGGTGTTATAGTCTCTGAAAATGAGCAAAATAACTGTATTCATAGCAAGGAACTAGTGTTCACTCCAACTTGGATCATAACTAACTGTATATATCACCCAGAGGACTTAGGCCCCTTGAAGGACTGTGTGGAGGCCAGAACAGCACACCCTCTGCCGAAGAGGGGAATGAAGAAACAAAGATCCCTGTAGCACAGAGACTTGTTAGGAGGAAAAGAGCGGCGTCAGCCCCTTCCAAATATCCCCAGATAGCTATTAGGAAAACAGGCGATGTAACCACATTTTGGTATAATTCTTCAAACATTCAAGTAGCCACTTTCATTTTTGAGTATTGTGACATAGTACCTTGTCCATTTGACCCTGCTTGGCTATATCACTGGTGTAAGGACGTTCCAGAGTCTAGGGATATCTATGTGTGTGTCACGGATGAATACTGGGGGAATGAATGTGGACACTGGGGATCAGTGGGTTGGAACACGGGAGGCGATTGGGAATGCAAACCTACTACTAGCAAGGATAAAAATGGGAAGACACTTCTAAGCAGAATGACAATTGTTAAACATATTCCCGAGCGATTTAGACTGACCATAGGAAAAATCTAGTCCAGAAGATAGTGGACCTTACGTTTTGGGTATCTGGTGGAGATCAGGGTACACTAGCTTCAGAAAGCCTTTTCAACTAAGAGATATGTATAGCTCTTCTGAGTGGCCATCACAGGTACGAGAGACGAATCCTTTAAGGCCCCGTGTGCAGACTTTGGGAGAAATTATAGTTCTAGCAGACCCCACTTTTGAGGATACTGTGGCCGTAGAGCGGTGTTTCTCGGCTCCGTTTCTCGGGGGCGCACTAGCAGGCCGGATTTTAAGTATTGCCTTGGGGAGATGCAGACTGGAGTGCTGCAGTCGCTGAGAGGCAGATTATGTCACCTGTGATGTGTTTCAGTTTTCTTGCAGACCTGGCCTGTTGGTGTGCCCTGTGGACCGGGGTTGAAGGGCACTGCCGTCGAGACAGGGTTCTCTGATATAAACTTATGGTTAGAATGGATGAGGTATAGTGCTAGCTCACATAACATGTCAGATTGTTATGTATGTGGAGGAGCTAGGCCGCACCTAGGTACGGTGCCCCTTAACATCCCTGAGAATGTAGAAACTTGTTTTACCAATACCTCTAGTAACCATTCTAACTGTGAAACATGGAAAAAGGAATATCCCATTATAACTAAAGAGTCTGGGTCCACTGGATCTGTCACCATTTACCCAGGTAGCTACACATGTTATTCCAGACACAGTGGTTGGGGTAGATTTTTAGGAAATTTTACAGAGGGTTATTGCTCCACCTACAGGTCTACTGTTATAGAGAATCAAACAATGTCTTTGGGGGACATATATTGGATATGTGGAGATATGAAAATAAGGACTAGGCTGCCCAGGAGATGGACAGGACAATGTGCCCTTGCTAAAGCAATAATGCCCCTACACATATTCACTGAAAATGACGAAAACACACATCAGCTTAAGGGGAACACTAGAACTACAGGGAAACAAAAAGAGAGAGGTCCCCATGGGTAGTTTTGACCCACATGTTTATATAGATGCCATAGGTGTTCAAAGAGGGGTCCCAAATGAGTTTAAGGCCATAGATGAAGTAGCGGCTGGATTTGAATCGTTGTTTCCCATAGTTACAATTAATAAGAATGTAGATTGGATAAATTACATTTATTATAATCAGCAGAAGTTTGTTAATTACACGCGAGATGCCCTCCAGGGAATAGCAGAACAATTAGAGTCCAACTCACAAATGACTTTTCAGAATCGGGTAGTATTAGATATGATGCTTGCAGAGAAAGGAGGTGTCTGTCACATGGTAGAACAAATAGGTACATGCTGCACATACATCCCCAGTAATACTGGTCCCAATGGAAAGGTCACGTTAGCTATTCGAAAACTAGAGAGTTTGTCGGTTGAGCTCAAGAAGAATTCAGGCCTTACCAATCCATGGGATGATTTTTTCTCGGGATCAGGTATTTTTGGATGGTTAAAGGGGATCGCTACCAGCATAGCCTTAGTGGTAGTTTTCATTTTATCTTTGTATGCATTTGTCAAGTGCGCTATGGTATGCTTAGCAAAATGTGTTACACCCACTCCTCATATGTATACGCAATACTTACGACGCCATGGAAGAGATATCGCTTTATAGGGAAACATGTTCATGTTTCCAGAGCAACTAGAAGCTACCTCCCAGATGATATTCCAGAATAGAATGGCTCTGGATATAATCCTTGTAGAAGTAGATGGATGTTGTATTTACATTCCTAAAAGTGCTGGCCCTAAGGGTAAGGTCACTCTGGCCATTAAAAATGTTGGCATTGACAGCCCTTCAGATCAGTATTTTGGGTGATTTAATAGTTGGAAGCAAGCTTTGGTACAGCTAGGAATTATTATTATAATCGGTATCATCATGCTTTGTGTGGTACCCTGCTTTAAGAAAATGCTTAGCAAAGGTATAGACAATTTATTCATGTATGACGGTAATGTTGCAGGACTTGGTCAAACCACCCTCTTACAGCACACTTCACCCCCTTCCTCAGACTATAAAGGTTAAGAGAAAATCATTGTAAATAAATATAATGATTTTCAAGAGGGGATTGAAAGAAGAATTTTAGCAAGAGTTCTTCTTTATTAGTTTGTTTGAGCAATAGTTCAACCATTTTGATTCTCTAGCCGACATTTTATGAACATTGAAATAATAAGTGTATTTCTCATGTATTTTGCTGAGAAACAAAATCATAGTTAGGTCTCAGTGTTCTTTTCCCCTTATCTTTGTCTTTCTTGAGAAAAAATAGTTGTATAGTTTGTACACAGCTTGTTCAGTCGTGAGAAACCAGGCAAAATCATTTCTCCTTCTCCTATCAGAATGATACAAACAGTGGCGTAGCGTGGGGGGTGCAGGGGGGGCTGACCGCACCGGGCGCAACATTTGGGGGGGCGCATCTACAGTGTCACTCTGTCTGTCTGACTCTGACATACACAGTTCACACACTGTCTGCGGCTGCCTCCATCTTTAGGCAGGGAGATGTCCAGCGTGGCCGCCATATGGCTGAAAATGGTGGGTCGGGGCGGGGTTGGACTGTGCTTCACCTGTCCATTGGTGTAGGGTGGGGTGGCATTGCAAGCCAAGCCCCGCCTATGCAGCCTCTCCTCACTGCTCAGTCAGTTTTGCAGCGAGTGAGTCAGCAGCCTGACGCTGTCACAGAGTGGGGTTTTTTTTTAGTCACATATTAGAGGCTCTAATAGGCTTCAAAAAAGGGTGGGTCCGGGGCGCAGAGTGGTGCGCCCCGAGGCCACCCATTGTGTGACAATAGCGAATGAAAATTCCCTATTGTCACATGGATCCTCCTATTGGCCAATCGGGAAGCGGGTCCAAGGCATTGAAAGGGGGCACGTTGGTCATTCAAACTTGTATTTAGATGCATTTTACTTTAATTACATCAGTATATTCATAACAAACAATACATGTGCTTAGGGGGTAAGGGTTTCTTTAACTAATCTAGTGGAAGAGACTCGAGTGCTAAAATCCCGCGGGTTAGGGGGCGCAAATTACTTGCTTTGCCCCGGGTGCTGACAACCCACGCTACGCCACTGGATACAAATATATATTTTTGGGAACATGTCAAAGAGGTGTAACTGTGTATGCATTGTTCTCTTGTTGAGAATATTTTATCATATAAACTGTATGGAATGAATAAAGCGTCAGATGACTTTGAACAACCGAACGCTGCAGTTGTTTCTTTGTTCAGAGTAATCTCCGGGCCCGCTGAGACTTGTGGTGCACCCGAGGCAGTCTATCAATTCTATACTTCACTGGGAGTGATCTAATGCCAACACCTAGGGACACACTTAACCCCTCCCTCTCCAATAAAGTTAACCCCTTCCCTGCCAGTGTCAATTTTACAGTAACAGTGCATATTTATAGCACTGATTACTGCAGTAATGTCACTGGTACCCCCAAAGTGTCAAAAATGTCAGTCAAGGGTCCGATCTGTCCGCCGCAATGTCGCAGTCCTGCAAAAAAAAAATCGCAGATCACCGCCATTACTCGTTAAAAAAAAAAACAACAAAAATGACAAAAATCTTTCCCTTAGTTAGTAAACGCAATAACTTTTGTGCAAACCAATCAAAATACGCTTATTGTGATTTTTTTTTACCAAACATATGTAGCAGAAAACAAATTGGCCATAAATTGTAAAAATATTTGATTTTTACATTTTTTTTGGGGGGGGAATTTCATATAAAAAAAGGTGAAAAATATTGTTATTTTTGCAAAATTGACGCTCTTTTTTTGATTATAGAGCATGATCAAAAAATCGCACAGGTGATCAAATACCACCAAAAGAAAGCTCTGTTTGTGGGAAAAAAGGATGCCAAATTCGTTTAGGTACAGCGTCGCACGACCGTGCAATTGTCCGTTAAAATCACGCAGTGCCGAATCGCAAAATTGGCCCTGGTCAGGAAGAGGGGTAAAATCTTCCGGGGCTTAAGTGGTTAAGGCCATCACAGAGGACAAAGGGAGCACACTTAACGTCTGAAGGAGAAGAGATTTCATCTTCAAATACGGAAAAGATTTTTCACAGTAAGAGCTGTGAAAATGTGGAATAGACTCCCTCTAGAGGTGGTTCTGGCCAGCTCAGTAGATTGCTTTAAAAAGGGCCTGGATTCTTTCCTGGGTGTACATAATATAACTGGATACTACTATTTATAGGTAGAGTTGATCCAGGGAATGTCCGATTGCCTCTCAGGGGATCAGGAGGGAATTTTTCCACCTGCTGGAGAAAATTGAATGATGCTTTGCTGGGGTTTTTGCTGTCCTCTTGATCAAGTGTGAGTATCGGGTTGTATATATGTGTAGCACTGCCCCCTTCAGGACTGCTGGATTCCACACCTTCGGGTCCCCCCGGGTTACCATTAGCAATTTCAGTATGCACAGATTAACACTTTACTTCTTTGCTTAGTCAGTGATCAGTCCAGGGGTAGGTAGCTGTTTTTGGTGTTTTTATTTAAATTAGGGATGGGAGAATGGAATAGTGGGATACTCCAAATTAACTATGCACAATGCGGAGGACCCCCCCCCCCCCTTCTGACGATACAGCCAGGCTGCTGTTTCACCCTGCCACTAGGTGAATTTGGATGAAGTCTCTATCCAGATGACTTGATGGACTAGATTATCTTCAGGATACTCTCCTAGTATCCCCTTTCACATGACACACTGACACCCGTCCTCTGACTATCCTACACCGGGGTGGCCCCCCTCAGGTCAGGTCCCTGGACCCGATCCCCTGTACTCACTATACTGTTTTTCAAGGGTCAGCTCTCCTGAACCTCTGGGTTCAGTTCCATTCCTCTGGTCCTCAGGCTGACCGCCTGTGACCACGTGCCACCACTGCAGAGGACGAGGCAGCCGCCGCCCACCCTCTGGGACTCGGCTCACCAGCCAAAGACCCTGCAGCACATGTGCTCCTGGCTTTTATACAGTATCCCAGAATGCACCGAGAAAGCCAGTCTCTACCAATCACCAGGACTTTATCAAAGCCTGTGTACCCATTGGTCAGGTTTCCTCCCACTGTCCAACATGCCTCCCTATTGGACCAGTGTGAAACACCCTCTAAACCTAATGAATCACACACTGAGCAGATCTCACTAACAGATCCTGCTCTCTGATAGGCAGAAAGCAATATAGATTTGCCTGCTGCTCCTCTGATAGGCAGAGAGAGCCAAAAACTATACTCACTCTCTAGCACCTACCTAGGAGGGTGCTACATATGGGATTGTATGATTATTTTTTTTCCCTTTTATTGGTTGAAATAGATGGACTTGTGTCTTTTTTCAACCTATGTACAGCATGTAACTATGCAAGGGTCCTAACCTGAACCGTGGGGTACACCAGTACTCTCTGAATTCTATCTTTTAGCCAGTTTTCTCTCCATTTACAAACTAATCTTTCCAAGCCAGTAGACTTTACCTTGTATATTAGCCGTGTGTGGGGAGCTGTGTCAAATGCTTTTGTAAAATTCAAGTATACCACGTTCACAGCCACCCCTCTGTCCAAGTATACTACGTCCACAGCCACCCCTCTGTCCTAGTATACCACATCCACAGCCACCTCTCTGTCCAAGTATACTACGTCCACAGCCAACCCTCTGTCCTAGTATACCACATCCACAGCCACCTCTCTGTCCAAGTATACCACGTCCACAGCCACCCCTCTGTCCAAGTATACCACGTCCACTGCCACCCCTCTGTCCAAGTATACCACGTCCACAGCCACCCCTCTGTCCAAGTATACCACATCCACAGCCACCCCTCTGTCCAAGTATACCACATCCCCAGCCACCTCTCTGTCCAAGTATACCACGTCCACAGCCACCCCTCTGTCCAAGTATACTACGTCCACAGCCACCCCTCTGTCCAAGTATACTATGTCCACAGCCACCTCTCTGTCCTAGTATACCACGTCCACAGCCACCCCTCTGTCCAAGTATACCACATCCACTGCCACCCCTCTGTCCAAGTATACCACATCCACTGCCACCCCTCTGTCCAAGTATACCACATCCACAGCCACCTCTCTGTCCAAGTATACCACGTCCACAGCCACCCCTCTGTCCAAGTATACCACATCCACTGCCACCCCTCTGTCCAAGTATACTACGTCCACAGCCACCCCTCTGTCCAAGTATACCACATCCACAGCCACCTCTCTGTCCAAGTATACCACATCCACTGCCACCCCTCTGTCCAAGTATACTACGTCCACAGCCACCCCTCTGTCCAAGTATACCACATCCACTGCCACCCCTCTGTCCAAGTATACTACGTCCACAGCCACCCCTCTGTCCAAGTATACCACGTCCACAGCCACCCCTCTGTCCAAGTATACCACGTCCACAGCCACCCCTCTGTCCAAGTATACCACATCCACTGCCACCCCTCTGTCCAAGTATACCACATCCACTGCCACCCCTCTGTCCAAGTATACCACGTCCACAGCCAGTGACCTTTGCGATCCTGGAAGTTCACCCACTGGTGTCAGTAGTTTTTATTTTTTGGTATTTTAATTGTATTATTTTTTATCATTTTATTTTATTTTTTTACAATGTGACTGACTATGACTCTGTCCATTTAGAAAAGGAAGGAGCTGGTAAATTACATATTTACTGACCCCTTCCTGGTTCTCTATTGTGACACATCCCCTGCAGCAGCCGGCAGGAGAGGGAAGGGAGCACAGTGGGGGGGGGGGCAGCACAGTGGGGTGGGGGTGGACCAGGGGAGCACACAGGGGCCCAGAGACAGCAGAGCACAGGTGAACTGGATAGGAGGAGTGTCGGGGGCAGCATACAGAGGAACCAATCTCATCCATTTCCCTCCTGCAGCTACAGGAGGAAAAAAGAGGACAGTGATTTCTCTACATGCTGCCCCCATTCAGGTGTACAGGGGAGCCGCACAGGCACCCTGGAGCATGGGGCCTGGTTGCAATTGCAACCCCTGCAACCCCTGTAGTTACGCCCCTGACTTAGTCCCTTTCTATAATGGAGAGCATAGATCAGCCTTTCTCAACCTTTTCAACACAGAGGAACCCTTGAAATAAATTTCTGGTCTCGGGGAACCCCTGCTAAAATTTAAAAATCTGCTACTCATGACACATTAGTGTGGGAAGAATGCTCCTTACTCTTGTCATCATTGGGAAGAATTACCCCCCTTACAGATAGCTAAAAGGAACAATGGTGTACATAGAAACAATGAAACATAGAATGTGTCGGCAGATAAGAACCATTTGGCCCATCTAGTCTGCCCAATATATCTGAATCCTATGAATAGTCCCTGGCCCTATCTTATATGAAGGATAGCCTTATGCCTATCCCATGCATGCTTAAACTCCTTCACTGTATTTGCAGCTACCACTTCTGCAGGAAGGTTATTCCATGCATCCACTACTCTCTCAGTAAAGTAATACTTCCTCATATTACTTTTAAACCTTGTCATTGGGAACTTATCTGAGAGGCAGAAATTGCCTATTGCTCACCCCTAACAACCTCAGAAGGAACCCCTACCAACCTCAGGAGGAACCCCTACCATCCTCAGGAGGAACCCCTACCATCCTCAGAAGGAACCCCTACCAACCTCAGGAGGAACCCCTACCAACCTCAGAAGGAACCCCTATCAACCTCAGAAGGAACCCCTACCAACCTCAGGAGGAACCCCTACAATCCTCAGGAGGAACCCCTACCATCCTCAGAAGGAACCCCTACCAACCTCAGGAGGAACCCTTACCAACCTCAGAAGGAACCCCTACCAACCTCAAGAGGAACCCCTGCCAACCTCAGGAGGAACCCCTAGCAACCTCAGGAGGAGCCCCTACTAACCTCAGGAGGAACATCTAGCAACCTCAGGAGGAACCCCTACCAACCTCAGAAGGAACCCCTATCAACCTCAGAAGGAACCCCTACCAACCTCAGGAGGAACCCCTACAATCCTCAGGAGGAACCTCTACCATCTTCAGGAGGAACCCCTACCATCCTCAGAAGGAACCCCTACCAACCTCAGGAGGAACCCCTACCAACCTCAGAAGGAACCCCTACCAACCTCAGGAGGAACCCCTGCCAACCTCAGGAGGAACCCCTAGCAACCTCAGGAGGAGCCCCTACCAACCTCAGGAGGAACATCTAGCAACCTCAAGAGGAACCCCTGCCAACCTCAGGAGGAACCCCTAGCAACCTCAGGAGGAGCCCCTACCAACCTCAGGAGGAACATCTAGCAACCTCAGGAGGAACCCCTACCAACCTCAGAAGGAACCCCTATCAACCTCAGAAGGAACCCCTACCAACCTCAGGAGGAACCCCTACAATCCTCAGGAGGAACATCTACCATCTTCAGGAGGAACCCCTACCATCCTCAGAAGGAACCCCTACCAACCTCAGGAGGAACCCCTACCAACCTCAGAAGGAACCCCTACCAACCTCAGGAGGAACCCCTGCCAACCTCAGGAGGAACCCCTAGCAACCTCAGGAGGAGCCCCTACCAACCTCAGGAGGAACATCTAGCAACCTCAGGAGGAACCCCTACCAACCTCAGAAGGAACCCCTATCAACCTCAGAAGGAACCCCTACCAACCTCAGGAGGAACCCCTACAATCCTCAGGAGGAACCCCTACAATCCTCAGGAGGAACCCCTACCATCCTCAGAAGGAACCCCTACCAACCTCAGGAGGAACCCCTACCAACCTCAGAAGGAACCCCTACCAACCTCAGGAGGAACCCCTACCAACCTCAGAAGGAACCCCTACCAACCTCAAGAGGAACCCCTACCAACCTCAGAAGGAACCCCTACCAACCTCAGGAGGAACCCCTACCAACCTCAGAAGGAACCCCTACCAACCTCAGGAGGAACCCCTACCAACCTCAGAAGGAACCCCTGCCAACCTCAGGAGGAACCCCTACCAACCTCAGAAGGAACCCCTGCCAACCTCAGGAGGAACCCCTAGCAACCTCAGGAGGAACAGGAGGAACCCCTACCATCCTCAGGAAGAACCCTAGGTTTCCGCGGAACCCTGGTTGAGAAAGCCTGGCATAGAGGCACTTCAACCATCCAGCATACTGTATATGTCCAAACAGGGCCGATCCTAGGGTCACAGACGCCTGGTTGCAAATGTAAAACCTTTTTTTTTTATCCTATTTACCACTTCTGGATCAGAAGGTTTTACCCCCTTACTGACCAAGCCATTTTTTTACGATATGATTACTTTAACTGACAATTGCGCTGTAATGCAACGATAGACCCAAATAAAGTTTTTGTCCTTTTTTTAACACAAATAAAACTTTCTTTGGTGGTATTTGATCACCTGTGCGATTTTAATGTTTAATGTTATTACGTGATATGAGTTAATTTGTAGAGCAAACACCTAAAAATCTCTGTCCTCCTGCCTTCTGAAGTGACCCTCCGCTCCCCGCAGCCTCTCGTCCGTCTCCTCCTGTGGCCAGGCAGGGGAGTGTAGTCTCTACCCCCAGGGATTGCTATGGGGCCCCTGGCGATAGGGACTACATGTCTCACAATGCTTTGCAGCTGCTGAAGTCCTGACAGGTGATTGGCTCCCTCCCCATGCCAATGAGGAAGCAAGGGAGGGAACAGAGCGGGCGGCGTGGTTCTGCGAGCAGCACTCACACACTGCAGTGTGAGATGGGGGGAAGGAGCTGACAGGCTCGCTCTCACTCGAAACCTGTCAGTGGATTGGTGAGAGGCTTTGCGGGTGACAAAGCGGGCACTACCTAAGTGAGTGCCACTTGAGCTTTGGCGCCCCCTCCTTTGCCTCAGCTTGAAGCGCCTGGGTGCAATTATGTGTGTTATCTTCTGAACCTGTGCTTCCTTAATGAAACAAAATACAATGTATCTGACGCAGAGGGTATTCACTATTGTGAAAACAGTTGGATGGGTATAAATTAATAATCAAGTCCATACAACAGGGGTCCATCAATAGGCAATAAAAGTTTGATATGTTTATAAATGACGGCAGCTATCCTCAGAGTCTAGCACGCTCTTAGTCTGGAAGAAGAAGAAGGGGAGGGCAAGAAGGAAGCGCTCCCTTCTTGCCCTCCCCTTCTTCTTGTGCTTCCATAATGAACTGTGTCACTAATCAAAATCTGTTCTTTATATACAGCTTCCACCCATTGACTAAAATATAGGGCTACCTGAGTGTCTGGTGAGCAGGCCGGCGGGTGGTCAGACAGGCAAGTAAGTGGGCCAACGGGCTGGCGGACAGGCAGGTAAGCAGGCCAGTGAGCGAGCAGGGGGGCAGGCGGGCAGGCCAGTGAGCGAGCAGGGGGGCAGGCGGGCAGGCCAGTGAGCAAGCAGGGGGGCAGGCGGGCAAGCAGGTGAGCGGGCGGGCAAGCAGGTGAGTGGGCCCTGCATCAACGCTGTTCAGCTTGTAACAGAACACTGTTCTCACTGTACAGGCGTGGGCACCAGAGAGATTACATTATCTCTCACTGCCTACCCTCACTCTGGGACACAGCCACTGGCAAGTGACAATCTGCTCTAGGTGGCAAGTGACATGCTGCATCTGGTGGCAGGTGACGTGTCAAATGACAATCCTTATCTGATGGCAAGTACTGTAACATAGCAAGTGACAATCTGCATCTGGTGGCAAGTAACGTGGCAAGTGACAAGCTGATTCTGGTGGCAGGCAATGTGGCAAGTGACAATCCACATCTGGTGGCAGGCAACGTGGCAAGTGACAATCCGTATCTGATGGCAAGTAATGTAGCAAGTGACAATCCACATCAGGTGGCAAGTAACGTGGCAAGTGACAATCCGTATCTGATGGCAAGTAACGTGGCAAGTGACAATCCGTATCTGATGGCAAGTACTGTAACATAGCAAGTGACAATCTGCATCTGGTGGCAAGTAACGTGGCAAGTGACAATCCGTATCTGATGGCAAGTAACGTAGCAAGTGACAATCCGCATCTGGTGGCAAGTAACGTGGCAAGTGACAAGCTGAATCTGGTGGCAGGCGACGAGGCAAGTGACAATCCACATCTGGTGGCAGGCAACGTGGCAAGTGACAATCCGTATCTGATGGCAAGTAATGTAGCAAGTGACAATCCACATCAGGTGGCAAGTAACGAGGCAAGTGACAAGCTGAATCTGGTGGCAGGCGACGTTGCAAGTGACAAGCTGAATCTGGTGGCAGACGACGTTACAAGTGACAAGCTGCATCTGGTGGCAGGCGATGTGGAAAGTGACACGCTCAGGGCTCTCACTGATTCTGCATTATGGTGAGTTGAACTATTTAATTTTATATTACAATGTAATAATATAAATAATGCACTTCAATCATCCTGACACCCTATCAACCATGGTGCTGTGATGATTGAAGAGCCAATACCAGCCATTGCCCCGACAAATTGCCCATAAAAAAACTGCAATGCCCCTCCTGAGACTAGACTCTGGATCTGCCCCTGGTGTCCAGTGGTCAATCCCCTAGCAGAGGTCCATTGTCCAGTATCCTACCTCTTTTCCGTTGTAGGTTGAGCTGCTAGACCACCCAGGCTAATAGGTATAGATCTGGGGACCGGCATTGACATGAGTATTTCCGATACGGAGCTCTGGGACAATTTCTGCACCCATGATACACTGGGATTTTGTGAAAAATTTGGGACAGTCCTATAGGATCCAGGATGTGCCATTTTCTGTCTTCCCGCATAGCAGGACTCGTGCATTTTGTTTGGCTAATCCTCAACTCAACCTCAGTTCTTAAGTACCCCCAATCATATTTTCAGGTCTTCCTTCCACAAAGGTGATTTAAATCAATGTCAATGGCTTAGTATCCTATCTAAGGGAAATTTCCAAAACATGGCCTGCTGGGGGTACCTGAGGTTGACATCATTCTTTAGCCTATAGAGAAATATAAGACAATATTTATTTTGTGATGGGTTCATCACTATTAGAAACCATCTAGAACTAGAATAAATATTTTGATCCATCTTGAAATCATTCCTTATGCAGCCTTCAGCACAGCTACACTCACATGGAGATGAGGAGGTTCCATGTTCTGAGATGATCAAGCCCTATTGGTTTACACAATGCCTGCTAAGGAGAGCATAGAGGGATGACTTTATCCATGTACTGCTGCTCCTTCCTTTTCCAGTCACAGGGAGGGGTGGTACTGAAACAGGCTATATTGCTTACTGTTGTGTTTCCCCACCAGGGTGCAGCAGCAGGGGTGCCCTTTGAGTTCCCCTAGAGTGTTACAAGCATGAAACTCAGTTTGCCCTGGATTAGAGACAGATGAGAGAACTTTGTGATCCAGGAAGGACTCTGATATCATAGTAGTACTCTGAAGTGGTCTAGGGCCCTTGTATACAGGAAGGACTCTGATGTGATAGGGGGCCTTTGTGGTGATGGGGGGTCTCTGATTTGAAGAGGGGCCTCTGTTGTGGTACAGGACCTCTGATGTGCAGGGGGAATTCTGATGTGATAGGGAATCTCTGATGTAATGGGGAGGCCTCTGATGTGATGATGGGGATCTCTGATGTGATGGGGAGGCCTCACGATGTGATGGGGGGACCTCTGATGTGATGGGGGAACCTCTGATGCGATGGAGGGACCTCTGATGTGATGGAGGAACCTCTGATGTGATGGGGGGACCTCTGATGTGACGGAGGACCTCTGATGTGATGGAGGACCTCTGATGTGATGTAGGGACCTCTGATGTGATGGGGAGTTTTTGATGTGATGGAGGGACCTCTGATGTGACGGAGGACCTCTGATGTGATGGAGGACCTCTGATGTGATGTAGGGACCTCTGATGTGATGGGGGGACCTCTGATGTGATGGAGGGACCTCTGATGTGATGGAGGAACCTCTGATGTGATGGGGGGACCTCTGATGTGACGGAGGACCTCTGATGTGATGGAGGACCTCTGATGTGATGTAGGGACCTCTGATGTGATGGGGAGTTTTTGATGTGATGGAGGGACCTCTGATGTGATGGGGAGTTTTTGATGTGATGAGGGACCTCTGATGTGATGGAGGGACCTCTGATGTGATGGAGGGACCTCTGATGTGATGGGGAGTTTTTGATGTGATGAGGGACCTCTGATGTGATAAGGGACCTCTGATGTGATGGGGAACCTCTGATGTGGTGAAGGAACCTCTGATGTGATGGGAAAGTCTCTAATGTGGTGGGGGACCTCTGATGTGGCGGAAGGACCTCACAAGTGCCCATGTGATGAGGGCACTTCTAACTTGTGATGTGATGAGGGACCTCTGATGTGATGGGGAACCTCTGATGTGGTGAAGGAACCTCTGATGTGATGGGAAAGTCTCTAATGTGGTGGGGGACCTCTGATGTGGCGGAAGGACCTCACAAGTGCCCATGTGATGAGGGCACTTCTAACTTGTGATGTGATGAGGAGACCTCTGATGTGATGGGGAGGCGTATGATGTGATGAAGGACTTCTGATGTGTATAAGGGGACCTCTGATGTGATGGGAGGACCTCTGATGTGATGGGGAAGCCTCTAATGTGGTGGGGGACCTCTGATGGGGCGGAGGGACCTTAAATGTGATGTGATGAGGGCATTTCTAACTTGTGATGTGATGAGGAGACCTCTGATTTGATGGGGAAGCCTATGATGTGAAGAAGGAATTCTAATGTGATGGGGGGACCTCTGATGTGATGGGATACCTCTGATGTGATGGGATACCTCTGATGTGATCGGGGACCTCTGATGTGATCGGGGACCTCTGATGTGAAGGGGGACTCTGATGTGATGGGGGAATCTCTGATGTTTTGGGGGGGGGGGGGGGCTTCTGATGTGAAGTTAATTTTACCTGGTATGTCTCGAGTGCCATGACAAAATAAAAGGTTTAGAAATGCTGTCCTAACTGTAGAATAGTCTGGCAAGCACGTGTAGATCACAAGACGGACTAGACAGAAATACAAATCCTTTGGCAAGCAAAACAGTTTGAAAAATGTATTTCTACTATGAGCTTAGCTGTTTCCATGGAGTTCAAATTCAGTCTTCTGATTTATGTGCCTCCTCCAAGTAGTATTAAAGCTCCATCTTCCAAGAGTCTTGGTACTTCAAATCTAGTGGCGTGCAAACAAAATGTAAATGTGTTTATCTAGTGCAGCCTCCTCTATGTCTGCTCTGAGAAGAGACATAAGTGCCTTAATAAATAAAGCTTAGCACATAAAGCTATCCATTCATCCAGGCGAATTTCAGAAGCTCCTTCAAGCTCTTGTTGGGGATATAAGAGCGATGTCTTGAGATGAATGCATTTAGCATCTCGTTGGAAGCAAAATACTTGAACATGCATTCGGAAAGTTAATTAACATCTATAGTCAACTAAACAGTAAACACTTGGCTTGAGTGGATCAAAGGTCCGTCTGCCCATTAAGGGAGTCTTTGTCAAGCTGGACATTCTGCAAGTGACCATAGACAGGAAGATATCTGCTGAGTGCTGTGACCTGCTGCAATTGTTATCCTACAAGACATTGACGGTGCTATTTCCCTTCATTCTTCTATATAGAAGTGTAGCACTGCCCCCTTGAGGACTGCTGAATTCTTCACCTTCGGGTCCCCCTGGGTTACCATTAGCAACTGTAGCACGCACAATTTAAGACTTTACTCCTTGGCTCTGTCAATAAACAGTCTAGGGCAGTGTTCCCCAACCCCCCGGCCGCGGGCCGCCCGAGGAACTTTAAATAATTTCACTGTGGCAGCCGAGGCGCAGAGCATTGCGCCCCCCAAGCCCGCCCATTGTGTGACAATAGCGAATGAAAATTCGCTATTGTCACACTGATCCTCCTCCTGGCAAATCAGGGAGCGAGTTCTCCCACTTCCTGATTGGCCGAAAGGCAAACCCCACGCCATTGGCTGAGGAGGAGGCGCCACGGGAGGACTGAGGAGACGCAGGAAGCCGGGGACTGAATTGAAGAGAAGTGAGGTAAGTGCACGGACAGGTCTCACGGGGGGGGGGGGGGATGCTGGCGCTCTGCATTGAAAGGTGGCACTCTGCATTTATTGGGGGCAATGCTGTGGCACTCTGCATTTATTGGGGGCAATGCTGTGGCACTCTGCATTTATTGGGGGCAATGTGGGGCACTCTGCATTTATTGGGGGCAATGCTGTGGCACTCTGCATTTATTGGGGGCAATGCTGTGGCACTCTGCATTTATTGGGGGCAATGTGGGGCACTCTGCATTTATTGGGGCATTGCTATGACACTCTGCATTTATTGGGGGAAATGCTGTGGCACTCTGCATTTATTGGGGGCAATGCTGTGGCACTCTGCATTTATTGGGGGCAATGTGGGGCACTCTGCATTTATTGGGGCATTGCTATGACACTCTGCATTTATTGGGGGAAATGCTGTGGCACTCTGCATTTATTGGGGGCAATGCTGTGGCACTCTGCATTTATTGGGGGCAATGCTGTGGCACTCTGCATTTATTGGGGGCAATGCTGTGGGCACTCTGCACTGATTGGGGGCAATGCTGTGGGCACTCTGCATTGATTGGGGGCAATGCTGTGGGCACTCTGCATTGATTGGGGGCAATGCTGTGGGCACTCTGCATTGATTGGGGGCACGCTGGTCACTCTGCATTGATGTCCCCCCCCCTAGCGGGCCACAGAAAAATCATCAAACGTTGACCGGTCCGCGGCGATAAAAAGGTTGGGGAGCACTGGTCTAGGGGATATAGTTGTTTTTTTGTTGTTTTATTTAATTAGAGATGGGATAAGGGAAGAATTGGATACTCCAAATCAAACTATTCACAATAGTTGAGGACTTCTTGCTTGCAATGCAGCCAGGCTGCTAAATCACCCTGCCACCCTGGATTTTAGATTAAGTCTCTGTGCAGATAACTTGATAGGATAGATTATCTTCAGGATACCCTCCTAGTATCCCATTTCACTCCACAGACTGACACGCGTCCTCTGACTATCCCACACCGGGGGTCCCCTCAGGTCAGGCCCCTAGACACGATCCCCTGTACTCATGATACTGTTTTTCAAGGGTCTCCAGTGTCTCTACCCCTCCAGTCAGTTCTCCTGGACCTCTGGGCTCAGTTCCTTTCCTCTGGTCCCCAGGCCGACCGCCTGTGACCACGTGCCACCACTACAGAGCAGGAGGCAACCACCACCCTCCCTCCAGGACTCTGCTCACAAGCCAAAGACCCCGCAGCACATGTGCTTTTGGCTTTTATACAGTATCTCATAATGCACAGAGACAGCCAATCTCTGCCAATCACTGGGACTGTATCAAAGCCTGTGTACCCATTGGTCAGGTTTCCTCCAACTGTCCAACATGCCTCCCTATTGGACCAGTGTGAAACACTCTCTAGACCCAATGAATCACACACTGAGAAGACCTAACTCACAGATCCTGCTCTCTGGAAGGCAGAAAGCAATATCGATTTTCCTGCTGCTCCTCTGATAGGCAGACAGAGCCAAAAACTATACTCTCTCACTAGCACCTACAAGAAACATGGTTCAAGGTCATTCATAGGTTGAGTTTCCAGCAGGTGGGGAATTATCATTATTGATTATTTCCTGTTATTATCTAGGTATATGGAGCCTCACTGACCATGGGGGCATAGTAATAGATTAATTATTGACATTATGTTAATATATTTTGTCTTGCATTGACCCAATGGTGGCCCAATAGATATACTACAAAATTAATTATTAAAATGTGTCCAATCAAAATAGAGTTAAAAATTGTGCAAAAAGTGCTGAAACAAACGTGAAATTCCAAATTAACCATGCAAGTATTCCATCCAAAATCAGTGGTGGGCCATTTTAGCCCCAACACTCTCACATTCCTTAGCTCTCTGGGACAGGCTTAAGGGTAAATCCGAACTCACTTCTTCCTTACGCCCACTCTCACTCCTCTTTCAAAACCGCAGCTTCCCTCCGGGTCTAAATATCATTGAATTCAAATGGTGGCTAGACAAAGGCTTATACAGGATAGGCCACTTTTTCAGCCCTCGGGACCCGTCTCTCTTTCCTACTGTAGAAGCAAACTCAAGATGCCTAATTCTGAACTCTTCCGGTTTCACCAAATTACACATTTCTTACATTCCATATGGAAATCTAAGCTGTTGCCTCCCACGGCTACAGCCTATGACGTGTGGTGTTGCTCAGCCATGGAGCAGAGGGGGGGGATCTCTGCTATTTATAGGGCACTTTCCGGGAGTGGCCCCAAGCCGAGCTATGCACTGGCTTGGGAGAAGGACTTATCTCGAGTTTGGGAACCGGAAAAGTGGTACTCAGCTCTGCAACAGGCATACAAGGGGATTTTGAATGTTACCTTAATAGAAGAAAGTCTGAAAGTCTTAACCAGATGGTACCTTGTTCCGGAAAGGCTACACCGCTGTTTTCCATTGTCCTCGCCACTCTGCTTCAGGGGTTGCGCTCATAAGGGCACCTTCCTGCACACATGGTGGGAGTGTCTGAAACTACGGGGATTCTGGAACAAGGTCTTTCATCTGATCCACAAGGTTACTGGTATATCCGTACCTCAAACCCCTCCAATAGCCCTCTTAAACTTTGCTCCGAACAACGCCACCAAGGGTCAAAAAAGGTTGATCCATTTCATGCTTTTGGGGGCAAAATTGACTATAGCTAAAGCATGGAAGAGCCCTACGGTCCCATTCACCTTATTTAAAAGAAAAGTCTCCTGGATCATGACCCAAGAAAAACTATCTAGTAGTCTCCTGAATACGTACCAAAAATTTGAGACTATTTGGGGAACCTGGGCTGCCTATACTCACACCTCGCTTATCTATTGAGGGGTCTATCTCACACTATTAGTGGATCTTGGGACCTCCGGGGCATATATGTATCCCACCCCTACTCTTCTCCCCCCTCTCTTTTCTTCTTCTTGTCCGTTATCCTGTTTGTCTTCTCTTACCCTCTGGTCTCTCTGCCCTTTCTCCACCCCTGTTGGTAGGTATCTACTTTTGTTAGGGTAACCATGCCAGGATTCTAGTTGATCCTGCTCTCCTACGGTCTCCCTTCTACAAGGAATGTTTTTCTGAAAATACTACTTATGCTTCTCATCGGAGCACAGATGTTACTGCCCTCCTGATTTATGCTCCTCACCAGAGACCTTAGCAAATCACCTAAGCGGTCCTGACTCTCATCCGAACCGGCTTCACTATTTTGCGTTCTGAACTCCCTCAGTCTGCTGCTGATCACTTATTCGGGTGGGGTCTTTCCTGGCTCTCCAGGTGACAGATTGTGATCCCATTGGGGTTGTCTGGGGGTCAGGGGGGTCCCCCCCCCCGACTGCATGATGTTCTACTTTTACTCACGTTGCTCTTCCTCCATAGGAGCCTCTTTACCTGCATTGTTGTTTATGGCTGACATTTTTCACTCCACAGGTCATAACTTGTATGGTGAAGCTTTCTTTAAGTTACCTACCAATTTATATGGCTAAATGCTGTTATCTGTTGTTGGATTTTGTTTTGTTAAAACTTAATAAAAATCTTTCAAAGCAAAATCAGTGGTGGCTGATAGGTGTGCCCAGAAAAACTCCTTATACAGGTCTAATAAAGGTGACTGAATATCCTGCACCAGCCACCTTCGGGTGAAATCGCCGCTCACCTCAAGAGTTGACCCTCAGGTTACACTGCGCTCTTAAAATAGGTAGTAATGATAATCGTCAGCTTCTGAACGCTTTCCCCCAGTACAATCTGGGTCACCAGATCTGCACTTTTCTCCACTGGTTCACTGGAGATCAAAGTAGAAGCCCAAATCCAAGAGGGGCTCCCCATACAGACTTTACCCCCATCTCCAGTGCTGTGCGATGAGAGAACCCGGAGGAGGGGCATAGCTACAGCAACCTCATACTACATGCAGAGAGAGATGTGAGCTGAGGAAGGAAAGTCTGTATGGGGAGCCACTCTTGGATTTGGGGTTCTTCTTTGATCTCCAGTGGACCAGTGGAGGGAAGTGTGGATCTGGTGGTAATGTCCTGATATAGGGGTTGTAATATCCTGTTACGGGGGGTGTTTCTCTGCAGCAGGGACTGGAGCACTTGTCACAATAGAAGGAAAAATGGATGGGGCAAAATACCATCAGAGAAAAATCTGGCAGAAAGTTGTCAATGGAAAGAGGGATTACCTTCCAACATGACAATGACCCAAAGCACACAGCAACAATGAGCACACACATGTTGGAGGAGAAGGCATGGAATGTCCACCAATTAACACACAGTGGTTGGGAGAGAAAAAAGGTGAATGTCCTTGCATGGCCTAGTCAGAGCCCTGATTTAAACCCTATTGAAAGTCTAAAGAATGACTTGAAGACTGCAATCCACAAACAGTCACCATCAAACGTAACCGAATTTAAACAGTTCTGCAAAGAAGAGCGGGCAAATATTGCAATGTCTAGATGTGCAAAGTTAGTAGAGACTAATCCCAACAGACTACAGGCTGGAATTACAGCAAAAGGGGGTCCAACAAAATACCGACACAAGGGGGGGGGGGGGTCCAACTCTGTTTTTGAATTTTTTATTCTTTCTTTCTATATTGTACATACACATTAGCCCCCATTTTGGCACAATAATTAATCTAGGGTTTGGGTTATTTGGGGTTTTATCTCTGAAAAACTTGGGATAGGGGAGTTATGGGTTGCTCCAGATTCCCTGATTGTTTTTAGGAGGACATGTCACCTAGTTCAATCTCTCTGTGCAATTTCTTTACAGGCTCAAGTACAGGTGGTGTTACTAAGTCCCTTCTTTGAAAGCTATCCCAGGCAGGAATTCTGTAGACTTGTCCACCCAAGTCAGTACTCACAATGTCAAAGGATCACCCGATGTCCCCTTCCAGTATCCACCAAACATTCAGTGAGCTCTCCAAACCAGGCCCCCTAGTGAGGAATCCCCTGACTAGCTCCAAAAAGGAATCCTGCCACAGCTAGATGTCGATAAACAACTGCTGTAATCAGGGTAGCTGCTGCGGATGAGGGTAGCCACCCCACCCAGACAGGTGAATTCCCTCCAACAGGGAGATGAGGAGGACCCTGCTGCTCTAAATTTGAGACCGAGTATAGGCCTTTCCAAACCCCTTCTGGGCACACCTCCCCAGGGATTGGCTGAAGTACAATCGATATTCAGGCTGGGGTTTGCCTTGCTCAACTCTATGTTCCAGAAGCCACTGGAAGACAGGGGTAAACAGACCTGCAATTGGTGAGACCCAGAACAGCCAGAAGTAATCAACATCTGCTCCACTAGCTACAGAGGAGGCTAAAATTCCTAAATTTGCCTAACTTCCTAGCAACCTGACTTGGAGGATAATACATGTACGCCCCACTGTCCAATGATCCCTGTACCTCACTGCCATGGGCGTAGGAAATGGGGAGGACGGGGGGGGGACACATCCCCCCCAGCAAATAATGCGGGGGGGACAGGTATGGTGAAATCCCCCCCAGTTTAGTGGGGTTTACGACCCAGAAAGGTGCCGATTGGCTGCCTTCTGGGGGCGTAACCTGGGCGCAGGAAAGAGCGCTTGGCCACCCCCACCTTCGTGATGTCCTGGCTGTGATTGGTCCAGTCTCCAGCCTGGACCAATCATCATCCAGGACATCTGATCGCTGACGTCGCAATGGGGGCGGTGCCGGTGCGTGCGTCAGTCACTCACCGTCACCGCTGTTCACCGCCGCTCACCTTCCCGCCGGTTCCCGCCGCAGAGAAGAGGAGAGGGTTCCTACACCCTTGCTCACTGCTGCAAGAGATTCTTATCTTTTATCAGCTCTTAGTTCCCTGTAGCTACCTGCTAGGATGAGTCTGAGAACCACAACTTGGGAATCTTCTGCAGTGCAATCCATCAGGAGCTCTGGAGACAACAAGGAGGTTCCTTAGACTCTGTGCCTTGGCCCTTTCAAGGACCCTTACCTTTGTTGTATGTGCAGGCATGTTTTCCCCCAGATAGTACCAAAAGGCATACTTCCTGTCCTAGAATCCTTGTATACCACAACTATATCCTGTGTTCCCCGTGAGTCCTGTTCACCTCAGTGTTCCTCATATATATTGTTACCTGTGTTCCTCTAAACTCAGTGTCAGGAGCGTGTAAAGGTCCTGTTCTGTAATAGCTGCTGGTCTCATTCCAGAATCCTGATTTTGACTGAGCTGCATTCCCCCTGTCTGCCTGCCCACCTGCAAGGTAAATGATGTATCCAGCATATGGGTGGAGACCAAGCCGGTTTTAAGTCAGCCAAACCCACAGTGTTTTGCTTGTGATTGTGCTTGCAACACGTGCTTCAAGCTCCCTGTTTGCCTGCCCTGTTCCTGTACATGGACCTTAGCCTTCACTTGCTCCCTTCCCTGCCTGCTAGTTTGGATTACCTTGTTGACAACCTCAGATTGGTAATAACTATCGTCAGAACTTAGCCTGGCCTGAACCTTGACTGTCACTGACCACTTGCCATGCACCAGTACCTGTTCGCTGTGCTCCGCTTGCACCTTCCCCACCATGGTGGACAGGCACTTTAGCATTGTATATAAGACCTGGGGGGAACCAAGCACTGGTAGGCCTGCTTGCTTTATGGGAAAGGGGGCTGCTATAGGTGAACAATACAGAAGCCTGCTATAGTGCCTGAGCACCAATGTTATGGGTAGGCATGACACTCAGCATCCCACTGCCGCCAATATACTTGTTACAACCAGGGGTCAGGCTCAAAGACCAGTTGCTATAGAAGTAGTGGGACTACCACCAACCAGCAGGATAGGCACACAGGCAGTCACTCTGGTGGATGATGCCAGCTCATCTGAGTCTTAGTATTAACCGGTGTTCAACAGAGCTCCTGGTGGTGCAGATGGATTTGGCTGTGTGTTAATATCTGGTCGTGGCCCTCAGGATTGCCCCACCAGGAAGTGAGAAAGCTGGGATCCAGATGATGATAAGCAGGCAAGGATAAAGCAAAAGCGTAGTCAGTAAACAAGCCAGAGGTCAATAACGAGTAGTTGCAGGTTGGGATCAGGCAGAAGCGTAGTCGAGGAACAAGCCAAGGGTCAATAACAAGTGGTAGGACAATATGGACAGCAGCAAGGAATACAAGAGCAAGATACTGTCTGAAGAGAGCACAAAAATCTGGCAAACAGGAAGTACAGAGACATGGCTTAAATCAGGACGTTCATGGGAGGAACAAGGAGTTCAAGGTTCAGCAGAAGTCAAGGTTCCAACCATGATATTTACTGTATATTTCTAACCCTGACTGATCTGTTTGTATGGTTTCTAAACATGATGTCTTACCTTATTTATAATATGCAATACCTTTATTTACAATCTGTGATCAATTTCCTAATAAATATTGGATTTCACATATTTTTGTCTGTAATTGACAGTAAATATACATGGCATATGTCATTAACCTATATAGCAACACACCCCATTTAAAGTCCCAATATGTACCCCCTCCCCCCCCCTTTCTTTTTATTCATATGTATAGGGATGGAGGCACACAACATCATGTGCCTCATTTAAAGTCCCACCCATTTTTTTTTTTTTTTTATAATTTTCTTAGTTTGTTATAAAATTTTGCAAACAGGTCATTTTTCTTTTTCACTGATGTGTGCTGATGAGGCTGAAATGATGGTCACTGATGAAGCTGCACTGCTGGGCACTCATGAGTAGGCACTGATGAGGCTGCACTGTTAGTTGGCACTGATAGGTGGCACTGATGGACACTGATAGGAAGCACTGATGGGCACTGCTATGTGGCACTGGTAGGCAGCACTGATAGGTGACACTAATGATGAGGCACTGGTGAGCACTGAAGAGGAGGCACTGATGAGGCTACACTGATAGTTGGCACTGATAGGTGGCACTGATGGACACTGATAGGTGGCATTGATGAGTATTGATAGGCAGCCCTGATGGGCACTGGTAGGTGGCACTGATGGGTGACACTAATGATGAGGCACTTATGGGCACTGATTGCCAGCACTGGGCACTAATAGATGGCACTGGTGGGCACTGATAGGTGGCACTGGGAGAAAGCTGAAGATTGGCCTGGGCAGGAATAAGTATCCACTAAAACACTGAGCTAGAGAAAATACACTTGTAGGTAGGAGTGGGCTGCAGTATAGCCCATACCATGTCACCAATGGCAGCTTCTATGGATTTTGGGCCAGGGTGGAACGCCAAGGCGCCAAGGGTGGAATGCCAGGGCCCAGCCACAATTGCGATCCTTGTAACCCTGGTAGTTCCGCCACTGGTGTCAGTAGTTTTTTTTATTTTTTTATCTTATGTTAATATTTTTCACCATTTTTTTTCTATTCTTGCAATATTTTTTTTTAATTCTTTTTTTTACTATTTTGTTAGGAGCCCCGTTGGGGGGGCTTTGGTGAAATATCAGAGATCTAAACAGACCTCTGATGTTCCACCTTTGAGACAGAGAAAGGAGATTGAGGACACAGCCCTCCATTTCCTTCTCTGCAGCCTCAGCTACACAGAATAAATGAACAGGAATAGCTCTGTACAGAGGCTTCCTTTCATTCACAAACTGAAACATAGGAAACACAGTTTACTAAGATTCAGTTATGAATGGACAGAGTCTGTGATCAGTACGGATCCGGGTAACTGACTCTACTCATTCAGAAAAGGAAGGGGCCGGTAAATTACACATTTCCTGGCCCCTTTTCTGTTTTCCATCCTGACAGCATCCCCTGCAACAGCCGGTGGGAGAGGGGAGGGGGGAATTGCAGGGGACTAGGGGGGTCAGGAAGAAGCACAGGGGGACAGCAGTAAGAAGCTGGTTAGGAGGCGCAGCGGGGGCGGCACATAGAGGAACCAATCTTTCCATTTTTCTCCTCCAGCCACTGAACGCTGACAGGAGGCAGAAGAGGAGAATCGGACATTCAGTGGCAGAAGGAGGAAAATGGAGAGATCGGTTCCTCTATATGCCGCCACACTGCCCCAACACACTTTCAGCAAAATAATATTAAAGCGGAGGTCCGGGCACGAAAACGTTTTTTAACTAAATATACCCCCGGGACAGTCAGGGCTAGTGCATTCCACAATGGCTAGCCTCTGATCTGTCCCGGTTCGCACTTACCTGCAAGAAGAAATACTCACTTATAAAATTTCTTCTCCAGCGTTGCCATCTCTGTTGTGGGCAGCTGAAGCCGGCACAACCCTCTTCTGCGTCCTCTTCTACGTCTTCTTCTCCCAGAATGCGCCTGCACCGGCCCTTCTCGTCACTTCCTGTGCGGCGCCGCATTGCTACACAGCTTCTGGGCATGCCCAGAAGCTGTTTAGCAGTGATTGCGTCGTCGCCCCGGAAGTGACGAGCAGGGCGGGTGCCGTCGCATTGATTCCTGGGAGCGATGACGTTCAGCTCCAAGGAATCATCGGAAGACAGGAAGTGACGGAGGAGCCGCGGCACAGAGGGAGGAAGTGCAGAATAGGTGAGTATTTTCTATCTAAAATTACAAGGTGAGTGAAAACTCCGCTTTAATAATAATGATCTATTTCAGTTACTCGGATGAAAAGCGAAGGATTTTGTCGCATCTATTTGGAAATACATGTGGAAGACACATTGCCACATCAAGGCTCCTCTGATGAGTGCGTCTCCTAACTCTAAACTATCTGAGCCCCTATCTATGAGACATATACAGGGGGTATTCCAAACATTCATAGCCTGACACAGAAGGAGTGACCACAGCGATACGAAAGAAGGAGAGTGTTGGCTGGAGGGAAATCGCCAGTATATAAAACTACTGGCACCGCCCCCTATGAAGTAGGAAGTACAAGGTATGTTCCAGGTCTTAATGGGAAAAGGGAGGAGGAAAAATGGGAAGAGGCAGATGTTGATTGGATATTTCCTTGCATATATGTTTTGTGGATGATTGGTGGAGGTAAGCCTTTTGGTTTTACATCTGGCTCTTCCCATTTTTTTTTTCTCTCCCCTCTCCACTCCTTTTTTGCCTTTTTGTCCCCCCACTTTGCTGACCCAGAGCGTTTTTTTACATTCCCACCTTCCTTCCCCACTCCTTTCCTATCCTTGTCCTCCCTTTCCTCCTGTCCCCCGTTCCTTCCCCCTCCCCCCCTTCCTTTTTTTTTTAATTGCCTAGTTTTCTCCTCTTTTCCCTTGTCTTTGATATATGTAACGTGTAATTTAATGCATGTCTGCTCAACATATGCAATATTCATTTTCAATTTGTATTTATTTTTCATTTGTACACATTGTAATTCATTTATTAGGTACTGTTCATTTACTATGGGGTTCATGTAACGGAACCGCGACCCATACTGTGTTTGTGGGCTTCCGTCAGTATACGGCTTCCTCCAGTCTTGAACATAGATATCAGATATTCTAGCCTCCCCCATACAAAGCTAGCCGACAACTTAGCTTGTAGAGAACTGGAATCTTTATTTGAACAAACTCACACCGAATATATACAGGAGAACATTCCCCTCCTGATCAGATTATCCCCACCAGGTCAGGTGCCTGATTACATTATCATATTCAGATGAAATTGTATACAGAAATATAATTACCTGAACTAATTATGTAAAGAACAACCAACACAAGCAGTATTCTACTTTTCTACCAATAACTAATAGATGACAATGATTCAATCAACCTGAGCCAATTAATTAGCAGACTGCCGTCCACGTGCTCCTAAATTACAATACACATTATCATAAGTGTAAACACAGAACCCACAGTAGATAACAGGTGAGTAAATCAGCATATTCAACAATATGTGGAAGACAGGTGGTTGAGCTGATGATATTCGCATCTGCTATGAGTCTTACTGTATTGGGGAGACATGGACTTGAATCCAATGTTACATTACTCCAAGGGCCCCACATATAGTGTTTGTCTTTCATTCCCAGTGACAGTGAGTACCATCACAGCTCACATAGATTAGAAGTCGGATCGTGAAGAAGCTTGCACTGTTGACGAAATGCGTTGATGCGTACCTCTTTCAGGTATCATCCATTATAGCAACACGTGTATTGTATGCTTATGTTTAGGAATTTAACCACTTTACCCCCAGCCACTGTGCTGCTACTGCGGCACAGTGGCTCGTTCCCGTCCAGCGACGTAGACCTACGTCGCTGGACTCCTCCCCCTGTAGGCGGCGCTGTTTTCAGTCACAGCGGGAGCCGGGCCAGGGGAGGAGCAGCGGCGATCGCCGCCGCTCTTCCCCGATCGTCGGGGAATCGAGCGAGGAGATCCGCCCGCTTGTGTAAACAGAGCGGGCGGATCTCCTAAGTGACAGGGACTGACAGATCAGAGTGTTCAGCATAACTCAACATCCGATCTGTCCTTCTGTCACACAGTCACCTTCCCCCCCCCCACACGTCAGTAAGCACCAGGCATACATTAACCCCTCCCTCTCCAATAAAGTTAACCCCTTCACTGCCAGTGTCATTTTTACAGTAACAGTGCATATATATAGCACTGATTACTGCAGTAATGTCACTGGTACCCCCAAAAGTGTCAAAAATGTCAGTCAAGGGTCCGATCTGTCCGCCACAATGTCGCAGTCCCGCAATAAAAATCGCAGATCGCCGCCATTACGCGTTAAAAAAAAAAACACCAAAAATGACAGAAATCTTTCCCGTAGTTAGTAAACGCAATAACTTTAGCGCAAACCAATCAAAATACGCTTATCGTGATTTTTTTTACCAAACATAGGTAGCAGAAAACAAATTGGCCAAAAATTCTAAAAAAATTAGATTTTTAAATTTTTTTGGGGGGGAATTTCATATAAAAAAATGTGAAAAATATTGTTATTTTTTCAAAATAAACACTCTTTTTTTGTTTATAGCGCAAAAAGTAAAAAGCGCACAGGTGATCAAATACCACCAAAAGAAAGCTCTGTTTGTGGGAAAAAAAGGACGTAAATTTCGTTTGGGTACGGCGTCGCACGACTGCGCAATTGTCAGTTAAATTCGCACAGCGCCGAATCGCAAAAAGTGGCCTGGACGTTAGGCAGCAAAATCCTCCGGTGGTAAAGTGGTTAATGTACCATGTTTTGTGTGGTATTTTAATTATATTACCAATTAAAATATACAGTTTTTAGCCATTTTCAGCTTTTTTTCTTGGGCACACTCAGTTTTCCAATTTTCAGTGTCTCTCCCTCCCCCCTCCTTTTATCTTTTCCCATTGAGACCTGGAACATATCTTGTACTTCCCACAGAGACATGAAACATTATCATGCAGCAGCAGACCGCCGCGGAATCCCAGAAGACTGATGGAACACTCCGAGCCTTCTGCGATTTCTCTATTTTCAACTTGACTATGGGGGGTGCCAACTGTTTGCAAGGAGTGTGCACAAAAACCATATAACAGCATGAGCTATTTTCAGAGCTGAACATCTGAAAGAGTGGCTTGGGTTGGTGATAAAGTTTCATGTCTATGAGATCACTACTTCTATGTTGGGTGCCCCTTGTATAGCAATGCACAAACAGAGAGTAGGCTCACCTGGAGGTAAGCCCTCCCTAAAATGACAGCAACCCATCAGAAACCCACCACTAAATCCAAAAAAGCAACAATGGCAGCCATTCTGATCTGCAGGTGTACACGAGAAGGGCAATATGCAGAACAATAGGGGTACACTTTTTAGCAAGCCAGAAAAAAACATAACTGCCATTTATACTCGAGTATAAAATTACCTTTTCAGCACTTTTTTTATGCTGAAACAGCCCCCCTCGGCCTATACTTGAGTCAGGATCCTCACTTACCTTTCTCCGGTGCAGTGCATATGCGCTGCCGCCGCTTGGGAGAGCCCATACGCTATTCCCAGGCAGACGGCGCATACGTGTTGATGTGTTGGTGCCGAGCGGCGCCATTTTTAAATGTACCGAAAGGTAAGTGAGACTCCTCCACAGCCCCTGCTTCTCCTCGGGAGATGCAGTGCTGCGGACATGGTACAGGAGATTCTCCTGTACTATGCCCACAGCACTGCATCTCCTGTATTATGCCCACAGCCCTGCATCTCCAGTACCATGTCCTGTACCATGCCTGTACAATATCTGTACCATGCCTGTACCATTTCCTGTACCACGCCTGAACTATCTCCTGTACAATGCCTGTACCATGCCTATACCATCTCCTGTACCATGCCTATACCATTTCCTGTACCATGCCTGAACCATCTCCAGTACCATGTCCTGTACCATGCCTGTACCATCTCCTGTACCATGCCTGTACCATTTCCTGTACCATGCCTGAACCATCTCCTGTATCATGCCTGTACCATCTCCTGTACCATCTCCTGTACCATCTCCTGTACCATGCCATCTTTTTTTTTTCAAATGCCTGTACCATCTTTTGTATTATGCCCACAGCCCTGCATCTCCAGTGCCATCTCCTGTACCATGCCTGTACCATCTCCTGTACAATGCCTGTACCATGCCTGTACCATTTCCTGTACCACACCAGAACCATCTCCTGTACTATGCCTGTACTATGCCTGTACCCTTTCCTGTACCATGCCTGAACCATCTCCTGTATCATGCCTGTACCATCTCCTGTACCATCTCCTGTACCATGCCTGTACCATCTCCTGTACCATCTCCTGTACCATCTCCTGTACCATCTCCTGTACCATGCCATCTTTTTTTTTTCAAATGCCTGTACCATCTTTTGTATTATGCCCACAGCCCTGCATCTCCAGTGCCATCTCCTGTACCATGCCTGTACCATCTCCTGTACCATCTCCTGTATCATGCCTGTACCATCTCCTGTGCCATGCCTGTACCATCTCCTGTACCATGCCTGTACCATCTCCTGTATCATGCCTGTACAATCTCCTGTACTATGCCTGTACCATCTCCTGTGCCATGCCTGTACCATCTCCTGTGCCATGCCTGTACCATCTCCTGTGCCATGCCTGTACCAGCTCCTGTACCATGCCTGTACCATCTCCTGTACCATCTCCTGTGCCATGCCTGTACAATCTCCTGTACCATGCCTGTACAATCTCCTGTACCATCTCCTGTACCATGCCTGTACAATCTCCTGTACCATACCTGTACCGTCTCCTGTACCATGCCTGTATTATCTCCTGTACCATGCTTGAACCATCTCCTGTACCATGCCTGAACCATCTCCTGTGCTATGCCTGTACCATCTCCTGTGCTATGCCTGTACCATCTCCTGTGCCATGCCTGTTCTATCTCCTGTGCCATGCTGTTCTATCTCCTGTACCATCTCCTGTACCATGCCCTCAGCCCTGCATCTCCTGCACCATGCCCGCAGCCCCTGTTTTGGGTCTCGTGGTGGTCCAGTCGGGTCCAGTAGCTGCTGCATTTCCCACACTAGGCTTATACTCGAGTACGTTTTCCCAGTTTTTTTGTGGTAAAATTAGGTGCCTCAGCTTATATTCAGGTCGGCAAATACATGTGGAAGCCACTCTGCCATGTCAAAGCACCTCTGATAAGTGTAGTCCCTTACCCTAGACCAAATGTGTCAATCACAAGCAGTACTGGAACAAGATCATCTGGAGACCAGAGTGAACATGCCAAATTATGCCCCCACCCCCCAAGATGTATGAGAATTATGTGTCAGCAAATATCCCCCCCTCCAAAAGAAATTCCCACTTCCTGGCACAAATCCCCCACCCTCAAATTTCCCCTCTAAGCACAAAAACTCCCCCCCACTTCAAATCCCCCTCCCAGCACAAATTCTCCTCCCCCAATCCCCCATCCTAGCACAATGCCAACCCTCCCTCCCCAAAAAAATTCCCCTCCTAGCATAAATGCCCCCCAATAATCCCTACTAGCACAAATAACTCTCCAAAATAAAAAAAATAAAAATTCCCCTCCTAGCATAAATCCCCCCCCCCCCATCATATTATCTTTTCTAGCTTCTAGCTCAAACCCCTAAATCCCCCATCTTAGCACAAATCCTCTTCCTCCATCTCCCCTCTCAACACAAATCCCCCCCAAATCACCACTCCTCATCTCCCCAAATTTCCCCTCCTAGAACGGTTCTTACCTCCTGCTGCCCCCCAAATTTCCCCTCCCAATACAAATCCTCTCCCCCAATCTCCTTGTGGTGCCCCTGACCCTCACATGATACCACAGTGCCCAGGGCAGCCGTCCCTCCTGCCCACCCCTTGTCCTGGCCCTGAACACAAGACCCGTGACCCATATACGGCCTGTCAGGCCATTTCATATGGCCCTGTCCTGCAGCTGTGGCACCCCCCTAATCTCCGCCTTCCCATCTCAGCAGTTGCCAGCAGATAGGAGGGCAGAACTCCTTCTTCAGATCCTGAGATTCTCTGTGCAGCTGCAGAACCTCATCATCTCCGCCTCCCCTGGTCTCAGCATTCAGTCCTCCTTCAGATGCTGTACTTTCTGTTCCTGAGCTCTGCCCCCAGCTTCTTCCTGGCAGCAATACAAAGTAAGGGGGGTGCACTGTGATGTAAGAGAGGGTGGGAACCCTTGACATCTGATGTAAGGGGAGACGGTGTGCTCTGGACATCTAGTCTTACAGATACAAGCAGTCCTTTGAGGGCAACCATAATGCTGATGATGCCCCTGCACTAGACTATGTGGGCTCCCTATGATGTGACACATATAGCATATCACAAACAGAGAGCAGGCTCACCTCAACCCTTTCCTCCTTATAGGTACAGCAACACACCAGAAACATAAATAAATATATATATATATTCTCACTGGGCATTTTATTAGGTACACCTGCCTAGTCCCGGGTTGGACCCCCTTTTGCCTACATTCTTGGTGGCATAGATACAACAAGGTGCGGGAAACTTTCCTCAGAGATTTTGCTCCATAGTGACATGATAACATCACGCAGTTGCTTCAGATTTGTCGGCTGCACATCCATGATGCCAATCTCCCGCTCCACCACATCTCAAAGCTACTCTATTGGATGAGATGTGGTGAGTGTGGAGGCCATTGGAGGACAGTGACTGATCTGGTGAGTGTGAAGGCCATTGGAGGACAGTGACCTCATTGTCATGGTGAAGAAACCAGTGGTGAGATGATTGGAGCTTTGTGACATGGTGCATTATCCTGCTGGGAGGAGCCATCGGAAGATGCAGTCATAAAGGGATGGACATGGTCAGCAACAATACTCAGGTAGGACGTGTCATTAAAACCATGCTCAACTGTTACTAAGGGGTCCAAAGTGTGCCAAGAAAATATCCCCCCACCATTACACCACCACCAGCCTGAACCATTGATACAAGGCAGGTTGGATCCATGCGCCAAATTCTGACCTCACCATCTGAATGTCGCAGCTGAAATCCAGACTCAGCGGACCACACAACATTTTTCCAATCTTCTATTGTCCAATTTTGGTGATCCTGTGTGAATTGTAGCCTCAGTTTCCTTTTCTTAGCTGACAGGAGTGGCACCCCCCACACCATTACACTACCCCCAGTGGTGTAACTAGGATCTGCTACTGACTGCTTGGTGCCAGAGGCAAAAGTGGGATTAAAGGCCCGTACACACGTACTGATCGTCGGCATACAAACGTCGTTGGACGAAAGATCTGCCGATTGTACGCTTGTTAGTATGGTGCCTCCGACAGCTGTCAGCGCACATTCTGCAGACAAGAGTCTGTCTTGCAAGCATTAAAATTTTTGTCTGCGGACACCAGAACAGACGATTGTTCGCCTGTCAGTACAGAATTCGTCCGACACACAGCTACAAATCCCAACACGCATGATCAAACCAAATGAGTTCCCGGAAGAATTTTCTCTAGTAAACTCAACATTTTATTCAGAAAGAACTTTCGGCTCGCGGCAGTCCAAGAAATAGGTGAAATGCGGAGCACATGCTCATCTTGATAAATGTGAGAAGAAGGAAGATGCTGCTCATAATGCCATACTTTTCTAATCAAAAGGCATGTGTTCTGTTATGATGAAGATAATGTTTGTCTATTCTATCTGTTCTATCAAATTTTAGAATTAAATAATTTGAACTCTTCACCATTATTATTGTTTAAACAGCAAAGATCTAACTATTGATATGACCCTTTATTCTTTTATGAATTAATGTCTAAAACATATTTTTCAGGTTATGCACAATATTAAACATGTTAACAAATTCAGATAGGCCATTTTGTATTTTCAATTTTCTTTATTTTTTTTATCTCAGAAAAAAATAAATGAAAACATCAATACTTTCCGTATAATAAAATAAACATAAAAAAGGTCCATTTGGACAAAATTAAAATACAAACTGCCAAACAGGGGTAAAATAAATAATAGGGGGTTACACAAATTAAAGTTGCTGGTAAATGAAATCAGGTTGCCATGAGGGCAGGTTTGGATCCTGCTGGCCATATTGCCACTGGCCATGTGGCATTTGGCGAGGTGGTGGGTGTTGTGGAGGTGGAGGTGGAGGTGGAGGTGGAGGGCATGGGTGCTCCTGGCATGCATGGCTGTGCTCATTAAGGATGCCGTTTTCAGCCTTTTGCAGCACATCGAGGATGATTTTTCGGGCATACTGACACTGGCTGAGGTCCACCTTATCCAAAATTTTGCCCGTCATGTTGCCAAATGATTCATTGGCCTCCGGTTTCCTACGTAGGGCTATGGTGGCCTCCTGTATAAATTGATCAGTTATGTCATCCACATGCTTCCTCTTTTGCCTCCGTTTGGCAGGAGGAGGTGGTGGTGGAAAGAGTTCCGCAGGCTCCTGGCTGCAGCCTGGCTCCTCCTCAGTGACACTTCCCTGTTGATGAAATTAACAATTGATTAGAATGTTATAGTGAATATAAAAAGTCATGTTTGTTATATTATTGTGAACAAATAGCAGACTTTACATACAGTGGCGTATCTAGGGTCTCCAGTGCCCTTGTTGAGGAGCTGTATTTGGCAACAACCCCCCCCCCCCCCAAGATCAATGTAAAAATGTAACCCACCCCCCAAAAAAAAATTAAAGGGCATTAAATGTTTCTCATTTGTCCCTTGTTTGCCCAGTGTAGAGCTCTCTAGTGGGCAATCATTGTCTCAGGAGTGAACAACAAGAAAGAGAGGGGTGAGAGATAGAGAGAGGGAGAGAAAAAGGGGGTGTGAGAGAGAGAGGAGGGGGGTTGCAGAGAGAGTGGGGCCTGAACTTGCAGAGGGCTTTGATGTAGGGCATTGAGGGTGAAGCGGTGCAGGAAAACAGGAATAAGGAAGCCACCTGCCTTGCTGACCCAGAGTGAGAGACCAGAGACATGGTAGCAAGGATGGATGGATCATTTGCCGGATCTGTTAGTTTGTTAGTTTTGTATTAAAAAAGGTTGAGCCAGAGGAATGCTGAGGCTCCAGCAGTGTTTGTTAGGACCAGAGGAATGCTGAGGCTACAGCGGTGTTTGTTAGGACCAGAGGTGTGCTGGGGATGCAGCAGTGTTTGTAAGACCGGAGGTGTGCTGGGGATGCAGTGAGAGGCAGTCTCAGTCTCCTGGTCTTTTGGCTCAGCTGCTCTCAATGTTTTACACCTGCATGAATCCGCCTGCAAACTGGGGGTTCTGGGGTGTGCAGGCTGAGTGGATTGTTCAAAAAAACAATAAACCAATGCCAATGTTTTTGTGACCCACCCCCCTTGGCCTGCGCCCCTGGCGGTTGCCTGTCATGCCAACCCCTTGCTATGGCCGTTTACATTAAGGGTCAATTATGGTTTAGCTGATAATTTTGTTACATGATTAAATTTTAGCAGACAATATATTGTGAAATGCCATACCTGAGTAAAACTCTCCTCCAGGAAATCCTCATCCTGGCTTGGATCAACCGACACTGAGCCCTCTGCCGATGTAGAAGGCAGTGTTGATATGGATGGCCTGGATTCCAAGGTGTCGGACAGGAATCGCAAGTTATCATAGTACCACAGCCGTGGTACATGTACATTTTGGGCACCTGCTCCAGAGTGGGTGGAATCTTCTATTTTTTTTACCTCCCACCTGTAGGCACTGCGAATACTATTGATTTTTCGCCTTACATACTCCACATTTGCCCCAGGATAGACGGGCTTGTAGAAGGCCACCAAATGGTCAATGGCCTATTTTTTTAGTTTTTTATTTTTATAATCCGCCGACTTCACTTGCCACAAACACGGCAGTTGCCTGTACTCGTCAATAAAACTTATTAGAAAGTTGTGGCTGGTGTAATTGTCCACCATATTGCAGGACAGTATATGCCTGCAAGACACAACACAACACAAAACATATTAAAATAGCATGTATTGGAGGGGGCGTGTCCGGACGCTGGCCAAGATGGCCGCATGAAGAGGGAGCTCCGTTCCAGCCACGGACTAATCCGCTGCCATCCACTCACCTGGCCTCCGGATCGGCGCATGGACTTCTACTCCCGGAGCTGACAGGGTCTAGGGAGCCGGCCATCCTCCTATTTTGCCCATCCTGACGGAGATCACGCCGGACCGGCGCCATCGCGGCCTACCCGCGCCATCGCAGCCTACCCACGCCACCGCGGCCTACCCGCGCCATCGCGGCCTAGCTGGATCCGGGGACGGTAAGAGACATCCGAGGCAGTCTTCCCCCGATGGCCCTCTATTAGCCGCCAGGCCGGCTGTGCAGCTGGGGACCCCGCTCTCCGCGGTAGGACGCTCCGGGCCGCCGCTGTCCGCCATCTTGCCACCCACCCTACACCCACCTTCGGCACTGAGGAGTCCTAGAAGACCCACCTAGCCACAAAGAGATCACTGGGGGTCCCATCCTCTCCCCCCCCTACTGTGTTGCTGCTGATCTGAGACACGCTCTGCTCCTCTGGATTCCCACTGCTGAGGGAGGCTGTGGCCTGGACAAGGTTTCTTTGCTGCTGTTGCCCTGCAGAATATTGCTCGCAGCCCCTGCAGAATATTGCTCACAGCCCCTGCAGAATATTGCTCACAGCCCCTGCAGAATATTGCTCACAATCCCTGCAGAGTATTGCTCACGGCCCCTGCAGAATATTGCTCACAGCCCCTGCAGAGTATTGCTCACAGCCCCTGCAGAGTATTGCTCACAGCCCCTGCAGAGTATTGCTCACAGTCTCTGCAGAATATTGCTCACAGTCCCTGCAGAGTATTGCTCACAGTCCCTGCAGAGTATTGCTCACAGTCCCTGCAGAGTATTGGTCACAGCCCCTGCAGAGTACTGCTCACAGCCCCTGCAGAGTATTGCTCACAGTCCCTGCTGAGTTCCCCTCAGCCTGACAAGGACCTATCTGCTGCTTCTGAGGCTCCTCAGCTACATCCTCATAGCTCTGCAGAGTATTGCACCAGGCCTCCACTCCTTGCCTCACGAATACCTGCACCGGATCATCTGTCTCTCTGCTCCTCTTTTGCTGTGGATTGCTAAGCTCAAACTTATCCTACATTGACAGACTTGCGCTACCTGCCCGTGTCTTCACTCCCGTGTGGATTTCATTGCAACTGATTTGAAGACACTGGTCATGCGGTGCTGAGCCACGAGATCATCCGGCTCCAGCAGTTACGTGTTAGTCTAGCTACACCTACCATATACATGTCGGCGGGCAATTCCCACCCCGCCGACCCTTCAGACCTTCAACAGAGCTCTATGCAACGTTACCTACTGCGCACTGCGCCAACGGAACCCCGCTCCCCTAGACCTGACAAGATGGCGACCGGTCGCGCGGTGGGTAAAACTAAACCCCCCCCTCCACCGTCTCAGCCGGCTTCCCTTAGTGTGGATGCGGGTTGTGCGGATCGACCTCCTTCTCCAGCAACGTCCTCTTCCTCATCTCTCCTGCCCAGCTCTTCTGCACTAAATGGGGGTCCAGACGCCCCGGATTGTGGAGGAACCCTCCGGTCGGAGGCAGCCTCCCTTCTCTCGGCCTTCAGGTCTGACTTCGACTCCTGGGCCTCTAAAATGGAACTCTCCCTGCATGCTGAATTAAATGCGATCCGTCAGCAGATTTCCACTACTGACTCCACTGTTGCCTCCGTCACCGCTACTCAAGCAGCCCACGAGTCCCGCATTTCCGCACTGGAGGCTGCTTCCCGTGACCACCTCCGCCGCCTGCGTCAGCAACAACTTCGCGTTGACGACGGCGAAAACAGGAGTCGCAGGAACAACATTAGGATTCAGGGTCTCCCTGAGGCCACCTCTGGTATGGACCTTAAACCCACTGTGACTGCCATTCTCAATCAGGTTCTCGGTAGAGCTCCTACCACAACCATCGAACTAGACAGGGTGCACAGAGTGGGGGGCCCAGGAGGTAGGGGTGATGATCGTCCCCGTGATGTGTTATGTAGGGTTCACTACTATACCCTGAAGGAAGAAATAATGAGGAAGGCTTGGCAACAGGGTCCTCTGGACTTTGATGGCTCCTCCATCCACCTATACCCCGACCTATCCCGCAACACCCTACACATGCGGAGAGTGGTCCGTCCCTTACTGGACTTGCTACGCCAAATTGGGGCCACCTATACATGGGGGCACCCCTTCAGCATTAAAGTTACTTTCAACTCCAGGAAGTTTGTGCTGGCGGATCCTGATCAACTGACTGACTTCTTCTCCTTCCTGGGACACACTCCAGTGGACATTCCGAACTGGCTGGATCCTCCTGCTGAATGGGTGCGACCACAGACATCTGGCCCTCTTCCTCAGAGAAGAAGGCGCTCCCGCTCACGCTCTGCCATACCCAGGAGTGGGGCCCGCCGCCCTCAGTCCCCGGAAGCTTGATTACCGCATATACCGCACTCTACACTGACTATCCTGATGTGACCGGACCCTATCTGTTGACCCTCTGTTTTCCCTCTCCCGCTCTACCATGCTTCTCTCCACAGCTACCAGCCTTAACCGTCGGAGACTGACCTTACTTCTGCCCTTTGCTATTGCTATATCTGGCTGGGGTTTGAGGGGGTTCCGGAGAGACCGTTACCGCTGGGGATTTCTGGTCCACCAGTCCTTAGTTATTTTTATGTTCCATGTTATTGGTATTACTTGATATACAATGATGATGCTTCCTGTTGGTGACAATTTGTGTATGTATTTTTTCTCCGTATTTACTGCTCATCGCCCCATGGCTTCCTGCACTTACTGTTTTAACCTGCCCTTACCCCTGCCCTTTGCTGTTATCCTGACCAGCTGGGGTTTGGGGGGGGGGACACCTGACGCCGCATGATTCCGTTGGATCTGGTCTTATCAGATAGTATTTCAATTGCTATTTCGTTGTTGATCTGCCATATGTCACGAGGTTGTAACTTTCACCCCCAAAAGCCGCAATTCTACGTCTTTCCCATTCTCCCTGTATTGAGCTCTGATATTGTCAATTTTTTTTTTTTTTTTGGTGTATTCCTAACTGATTCTTTTAGGTCTGCTGTGTTGCCGGACCCACTCATGTGCTTCTAACTCCCTCTTCACATTTCCACCCCCCCATAGGTTGAGCACGGTTCTGTGCCCATATCGTATGTAACGTACGGTGTCCTGTACTCAGGCACCATAGTTTCCTTGGCTCCTTTCCTGGAGTCCCCCTTGTCTACTCCTCAGTGTACCACTTAGTTTTCCCCTCCTTTTCTTCTCTATTTTTCTTTTTCTTTTCTTTTCCTATTTTCCAGGTTTACCTACTACCCTCTACCTGCCCGCTCGCGTCCCACTATGGCCCACACGGTAAGTGCTCGCCCCCGACTTACCCTAGGCTCCTATAATGTACAGGGCCTCAATATAGCTTCTAAGCGGGGGCAAGTTCTATATCATATGCATAAGCACCATGTCAATATCTTGCTACTCCAAGAGACTCATTTTTGCTCCGACTCTGTCCCTGCTTGCTCCAACAGGTACTACAACCGATGGATTCACAGTTCTAATCCGCTTCAGAAGTCCAAAGGGGTGTCTGTGGCTTTTCACAAATCCCTGCCAGTCAGTGTGGTTGACCAGGTTACGGACCCACAGGGGAGGTACGTGCTAGTTAAGTTTGCACTCTGGGGGACGACGTACACGGTCGCCAACTTCTACTTGCCTAATACTAATCAGGTCGCCTCGGCCTTGCGATACCTTGAACTGCTTGCGAGGTTCGCGGAGGGGAGGGTCATCCTGAGTGGCGACTTCAATCTTCCTTTGGACCCGCTGCTGGATACCTCCTCCTCTCGCTCATCCCTCTCCTATACGAAGTTACGCGCCCTGAAGCGTGCCCTTCACAGCATGCGCCTTGTTGATGTAGGGAGGATCCTCCACCCGACCTCTCGGACCTACACTCACTTTTCGTCGGCCCATCAATCATATAGCAGGATAGACTATTTTTTCGTGGATCATGCTTGCCTTGATTGGTCCCCCGAGGATAGCGTTGGGACATTGGTCTGGTCCGACCATTCCCCGATCTTTCTCACACTATCCCCCCCGGATACTCCGCTGAGAGAGTGGACCTGGAGGCTTAATGACTCTATACTGGCGACCCCGGGCTGCGTGGACACGATCTCCACTGTCGTTAACCATTTCTTTTCGGACCACGCTGACGACCCTACGCCCCTTCCTTGTCAGTGGGAGGCGCTCAAAGCAGTGCTACGGGGTACCTTTATTCAGATGGGTACCCGGCTTAAAAAAGAAAGATCAGCCTCCATTGCAGCTGCGACTCTAAAGCTCCGCGAACTAGAAACGAAGCACAGCCAGACCCCTTCCGATGCCATTCTAGCAGACCTCTCTATGGCCCGCTCCCAACTTAGAGACCTATATGTGGCCTCTGCCCACACGTTTGACCAGAAACTGGCCCTGCACAGATACAAGTCCCAGGATAAATGTGGACGCCCTTTGGCTGGCGCTCTCCACCCACGCACTGCCTCTACGTTTATCACCCAGATTCGTGACCCTACAGGGTCCCTGGCGACGACCCCAACACAAATTGGTCAATCCTTTGCAACCTACTACCAGTCGCTTTACAATATTTCTGCGTCCCTACCCCAGGGTGCCCCAAGGGCCTCCCTCGACGACAAGGCCGCATATGTGTCGACGACCGCCCTCCCATCCTTGCCTGATGAGGCCGTATCAGACCTAGAAGTGCCGATCTCAGCTGACGAGGTTATGGCGGCGATTGCATCCTCCCCTACTGGTAAAAGTCCTGGCCCCGATGGCTTTACTGCTAAGTTTTATAAGGTGTTTGGCTCCCTTCTGGCCCCTTTTTTAGCCCGGGTATTTAACTCGATTCCGGACGGCTCTGCATTTCCACCTCAGACGTTGGAGGCCCACATATCTCTAATTCCAAAACCGGGGAAAGACCCCGCCTCGTGCGCCAATTACAGGCCTATCTCTTTGATTGGAATTGACCTTAAACTCTATGCTAAGATCCTAGCGACCCGACTGAAGCCTTTATTGCCAGACCTTATCCATAAGGACCAAGTGGGCTTTGTCCAGGGCCGAGAAGCTAGGGACAACACCCTGAAGACCCTCTTGCTTACTGATTATGCCCGCTCCCAAGCTGTACCCCTATGCATGCTGACAGTGGACGCGGAGAAGGCCTTTGATCGCGTGGACTGGCATTTTTTACGTCTTACCCTGGAGCAAATCGGTGTAGGCCCGTTGATGCTAGCTAGAATTATGGCCCTCTATAAGTCGCCTTCCGCTAGGCTCCGAATTAACGGTTCCCTGTCCCCTGCTTTCAGCATACACAACGGCACGCGCCAGGGTTGCCCCCTATCTCCGCTCCTCTATGTCCTGGTTATGGAACATTTGGCCGTTGCACTTCGCAACAACCCCAATGTTTGCGGACTGACCATTGGCCCCATACATTCTAAGCTGGCACTGTTTGCCGATGACCTACTGCTCTATATCACTTCTCCTCAAAAGTCCCTGCCCGCGATCCTGACCGAGTTCCGCAAATTTGGCCTTGTGAGCAACTTTAAAGTTAATCACTCTAAATCGGAGATACTAAATATCTCCCTGCCTAACTCAACTCTCCAGCGTATCTCGGATGCTTATCCCTTTAAGACGGGATCCTCCTCCGTTCGCTACTTGGGCGTCCAGCTACCTTCTGACCCGACACGACTCTTCGCTGACAATTTTGCCCCTCTCTTCACTAAAACCCTATCTGACCTATCTACCTACTCCACGAAACGCTTGTCCTGGTTTGGGAGGATCAATGTTTTGAAGATGGACGTTCTACCTCGTTTTTTATACCTCTTTCAAGCGCTTCCTATCCACATACCTGCTTCTTTTTTTGACAAGCTACGCAAAGCGCTCTCGAGATTTGTATGGTTTCATAGCCGACCCCGCTTAAAATATGCGACTCTCACCCTTCCAAAGTCTAGAGGGGGCACTGGTATCCCAGATTTCGCTCTCTACCATCGAGCGGCGACCTTGACGCGCTTAGTGGATTGGTTTCACAATGCCCCAACTAAACTGTGGGTGCAACTTGAACACCTTCTGGCCCCTTTCGATCTCAGGGCACTCCCCTGGACCCCGGTGCATCTCCGTGGCCACACTTCTTCCTTCGGCGCTTTAACGCGTCAGACCTTGCGGGTCTGGGATTGCCTGAATAAATCGGGACGTCTGTCAAGTCCTCAGGGCCCCATGACACCCTTCTTTGGATCCCCAGCATTCCCTCCGGCGGCCTCGTGTTCCAGATTTGGCCCCTGGAGTGCGACGGACCATCGACGGGTGGCCCAGATTCTCCGAGCTGACCCGTCCCTGTTGATTTCTCCTGCATCCGCCACCCCCAGTGGTGATCTTGTGAACTGGCTGCAGCGCCGCCAGGCCCTCTCCTATATGCACACTCTGCCCTCGTTGACTGATGTTAGAGGAGATCCTTCGGAGTTGGACTCTATCCTGCTCCAGGATGTTCCCCCCACGCACACGGTGTCTCTCTTATACTCCTTGCTACTGCGCACCCTCCGCCCTGACCCGCCGACATATACTGCTGTCTGGGACAAGGACCTGGGCCGAACCCTTTCATCTACCGACTGGCACAAATGTTTTGCGATGACCCACTCGCTGTCTCCTGCTACCCAAGTTCAGGAGAAGGGGTTCAAACTCTTAAGCAGATGGTACAGGTGCCCTTCCTCGATTGCCTACATTGACCCAATCCAGTCGGACCAGTGTTGGCGGTGCTCGTCCTCGAGGGGAACGCTTATCCATATCTGGTGGGAATGTCCCCAGATCCATGAATTGTGGACAGGAATCATAGCTCTGTATTGCAGGCTCCAGGCGACCATTGTTCCTGCGACGCCGGAACTGGCCTTGTTGTCTTTGTTACCCGGTTCCTTCCGGTCGATCAAGAGAGACGTTCTGAGGTTTTTCTTGGCGGCTGTTCGGACAGTGATACCCAGACACTGGAGGACCAAGCACGTACCCTCTAAACTTGAGTGGGCTCTGGAACTGGATCGGCTTAGGGACATGGAAAACCTGTTGGCGCGGGAGGGGGGCAGGGAGGACCGATTCTCTGCTGCTTGGAGGTCCTGGGACATGTTTCGGTGTTCGGATGCCTTTCAGTCCTGGCTCGGGACGTCTGTGCTACCCGGTGCTGGGGGGCAGTAGTGGGACGTGGGCGGCCCCTCCTGATTTCATCCACCTTCTTTTCCCCCCTTGGCATACCTCTTTACATTCTCCTGCTTTATCCCATCCTCTAAGCTCTTTTCCCCTCTCTAGCTATATCATTGACACCATAAGGCAATTCTCTTTGTTTATTTGTTGTTTTTAGGTGTTTCTTACTGGAAAACCGAGATATTTAACAATGCCTACCACACTTTCCACATTCTTCCCAAGTGACGCCAACCATGAAAGTGTTTGTACCGGTGTTGGCCTTTCTTTGATTTTTCTCTTATTTATGTTAACACCTGACACCCCAAGTTGCTGTTATCTTGTCCTTGTGCTGCTGCCAGGTTCTAATGGACCTGGCGATTTAGGTTCCATATTGGCACTTATTGATGTTGATTGTTGTATGCATTTACTCACGGTTTACTTTATGTCATTCCTGAACAACTTATTTTACTGTATGTTTCATGCTCCATGCTTCTCCCCTAACTCTGTAAAACCCTTCTCTTTCAATAAAATAAGATTGAACTAAAATAGCATGTATTTTGGCACATAATAAAGATATTCCTAATAAAAGCTGTATAGGGCCCAAAACACACAATTTCTATTAAAATGGTCGTACCTTTGTTTGTGGGGAAAAGTCGTGATTCGCCGCTCGATCGTGCTCCAACCCTCGATATGTCCGCTAGCGAATCGTCGGCCGAACGATCCGGCGTCATTTAAATACAGCGCAGGCGTCAACTCCTCCTCCAGTGGCGGGCTTGTGCAGGGGTGTGTACGTGCCGAAGATCAGGCCTACATGCGGCACTCACACCTGAGGCAGTGGAATAATCATTGTTTAATTACGAACCATGTCTCAACGATCTGAGAGCTCAATTAGTGTGGGCAGAAGTGATTGGGCCACCCGAAAATCAAGGGCTACACCCATGACAAAGGCAGAAATGGTGGAGATGGTCTCCATTTTACAAAAAATGGACTATGATGGAAAGTTGCGAAATTACGATCGGCCCAATGCCAGGAAAGATGGCATCATGGATAAGGTGGTGGCATGTTTGCTTAAAAAATTCGGTGTGGAGCGATCGAAAGATCAAATTCGGAAACGGTGGTCCGACCTGAAACACCGTGAGCAGGATCAGCTGGGCCAAATCCATCGGATTTTGAAAAAAAGTAGGTTTTTTTTTTAATTATTGTTTTAAACATGCAATATGGTTTTTATAATTTTGTGTATGTTGTATTAACATGTCTAGATTATAATGTCTATGTAAAAAGTTAGATTACTCATTTTAGTTGTCATGTCGTGATTAGATCGATCTATTGTTGATGTTTTAGTATATGACATTAAAAGTCAGGAAGCCATAGTTAAAAATATATGTATTGTGTTGCAACGAACGTTCTTTCCTGCACGAATCTTCTCTGCAAACATTCCTATTAATCACAGATTATTATTCAAACCTTTCAATAGGAGAAAAACGTAAACTCCGTGCCAAACAATGGGAAAGGAGGAGGAGAGGTTTGCCAGCTCCATCGGCAGTTGTGGAAGAAGAGGAGGACATGGGCCCAGATGGTGGCACAGATTCCACTAAAGGTAATTGGTTCCTATGCACTGTCAAACATTAATGTACCATATTTTTCTTGGATAACCATGTACATGTCTTCATATTTGTTACTAAAAGAGCTATCAAGCAGGGCACCATGTCCTAACAAATGTACCTCTTGTGACTTTTATGATATGGCCAATTTTTTGTATTATGTAGATGAAGACATTATGCCGGAAATTATCCTGGTGGAGCCAACAAGTGATGAGACACCAGAGCAACATGAAGGTTGGTAGGCACAGATTTCTGGGTAGTGGGATCATAGAAATATGTGTATTTGCAATGATTGTTTAACCTTATATTCCTGTATTTCCTTACAAATTTACATTGCAGATGTTGCGTCATGCGAGGACGTGGCATCCCCAGCCATGTCAGAACCCAGATCTCCTGGCAACTTGGCAAGCAGCGTGGAAGCCACTTCTGAAAATGTGGATGATCCTGGACCAAGTGTCAGAGAGCCAATTGTGTGCCCACGTAGGTTTTTTCATAATGATTTTTATCAGTGTTATTTTTAGCCTCCAATTGTCAACACTAGTTCCCTATGGGATTCGGATCAGGATGCTCTGTCTTGCGGGGCCACTTGCGCTGTGAAGATTTTTGAGGGGGAACTACACAAAACAATGGAATAACCCACCGTGGGTGTCCCCCCAAGTTCACAACCAGGCCTTTTGTGTGTGGTATTGAGTTTGAGGGTATGCCCACAACAAAAAGACAGCGTGGGTTACCCACAAAACCCCTACCAGACCCTTATCCAAGCATGCAGCTTGTCAGGCCAGGAAAGAGAACGAGCAAGCGGACCAAACACCCCCTGGACCACAGCAGGACACATGCCCTCAACATGGGGGGGTTTTGTTCTTTGGGCCAGGGGGCCTCTGCACCGCACACCCAAAAGCACCTTGCTCCCATGTAGAGGAGGACAAGGGCCTCATCCCCACAACCCTGTCTGGTGGTTTTGGGGGGTCATGCGGCCAGGGGGTTCCTAGGACTTTGGAAGCAACCTTCAACAAAGGGTGGCTCCCAGATCCCGGACACCAATCACTGTGTGAATGGGTATGGGGTACATAGTACCCCTACACATTAACCACATAAATGGAAGTGTATGTGAATAATGACAGGAGACATTTCTGAAATGTTCTTAAATATCTTCATCCGGTCTTCTCCACTCTGCTCTTTGGATCTTCTCCTCTCCACTCTTCTGCTGTGCAATCTTCTGCTCTTATGTTGTCTGCTCTTTTGCCCTAGGCTCTTCTTCTTCCTCCTGTCCTCCTCCAATGCTGTTGCCGTGCATTCTGCCCATCTCAGTTCTCTGCAGCTTAATATATATACATTACGACCATGCCCTCACAATGACGTCATCATGCGTTCACACCCCTAATGAATATATAGTAAGCTCTGGAGACCGGCAGAATCATCAGCAACAGGATCAGAGGAGGACAGGAGGAAGAAGAAGAGCCTAGGGCAAAAGAGCATAAGAACAGGGTAGGTATTAACTCGAGAGTAATTAAAAATAACCTGGACACCAAATTTTTCTCTATTATGACCTCATGTAGGTGATTCACATTGACTCTGTTGTATTTTTTTTTACAGAACATGTTTTACATAGTTGCACTTTGGCAAATTTAACACGTGAGGCACTCCAATGTTGCTCAGACCTCGAGCAAATCAAGGAAACAGCAACGCATTGCAATCCAAAATGCGCGATTTTGTGGACATGATTGCCAAATTTTAACGATTTTTTAAATACATTTTTTATGCTTTTATTGGTTCCTTTTATTACAAATGTTTTGTAATATTTTATGATATGTTGATGACACTCAGTTGTTAAGAGTGTACCCACGTTTGGGAAAAACACTTGAAAACACCCTAACCCTAACCCTAACCCTGTGAATGTTTATTACATAAAATTTGGTAAATTCAACAATGTGTGTTCCATTCTTTATTTGCCTTTCGTTGGGGGGTCGAGATCTAAAGCTGTGTAAAGAAGCATTAAATGTATGATGGCTGTCCTATTCCCATATTTACATGTTAATGAAATCATTTTGGACACTGCCATATGCGAGTTGCTGGAGGTGTCAATGAAATGTTAAAGATCCCAACCGTTTATACTCATATCACAGTGCGATCTGACATTTCATACAGGATCGGATCATACAAGTGGGAACGACTGTGCAATCCTATCCTGATGCAGCTGAATAAATGCATCACGTGCGACTTTTGTGCGAGTGCAGTGCGAATTGAGACATACACTTTGTATGGCTACATTCGCACTGAACACGCACACAAGTCGCACATGACCCTTTATTTCTGATGTATCAGGATTGGATGGCACAGTGCTTCAGACTTGTGTAATACAATCCTGTGGAAAAAGTTAGTGGCGTGTCACCCTTATGCGATGCAGGAAGGATGCAAAGTTGCAGACTTCCCGCATCGCATAAGTGTGACTCAACACTCAAGGTAATAGCAGTCCTAGGATTCAATATGGCATTGATATTGGCAGTAGAAATCAGTGTAGGAAGATCAGTGTAATCTATAGTGTATTGCTTGTTCGTTGCTCTAGTTCACTTTCCATTACCTATATATATTACACTTTGAGATGAACAATGATCAAGTTTCACATAACACTGACATATCCTAACATTGGTGGGCAGTGAGAAGGATGTCATAAATGAACACAACATAACAGGTGTAGGTACGTTGTTAATACCCTAATGTATTATATGAAATATATAGTATGGGCAACTTCTGGACAATGACCACCAATGTAAGGTGACATTAGATGAACCTTGGGTGTGACCTAGTTCTCAATGTGACAGGGTTTGTGGAAATTTTGTGGGGTGCAGAAGGCCCTTGTATTTACACCACTGGCTCAAAAATAACACATGGCCATCATCACTTTGGATCAGCTGGTGAGAGACTACAGTAAAGAAACACACTGATGAATGTATTAACCCTTCCAAAGTCACACATATATAACACATGATTAACCAAAATAATTATGTTTGGCATATGTGCCCAAATGATTACAATCCACAATACAGAATCATTGCAATTTTGGTTTAATGTGTTGAAAAATAAGATATCTATGACATTTATCTTGTGTGTCAAATCTTTAACAAGATTAATGTGTTTGTGACAGTGATTGCTGCCAGGACACAGCTCCTCTCCCCACGAAATAGTCCAGATATTCCTGGCGGAACTGACGGGCCCTGTGTGATGCCAATGCTGACCGTCCAACTTGCATTGACGTCATGGACTCCACTTGGTCAGAAGGTTGGGCCTCTCCACTTGTACCTGGCATAGCAGGGTCAGTATCCAGTTGCTGCAAAACATAATTGTGTACATTCCTGCGTAGGAAGTTGTGCAAAATGCAGCAACACAAGACCACATTATCCACTTTGTACAGTGCCAGGTTTATGGACGTCAGGAATATCCGGAACCGGTTGGCCATTATCCCGAAGGCATTCTCCACAACTCTGCGAGCTCTGGACAACCGGTAGTTGAAAATCCTTTGGTCGGGGGTGAGGTTCCTCTGAGGGTAGGGCTTCATGAGATGCTCCCCAAGCGCAAAAGCCTCATCTGCGATAAACACAAAGCTCATACCCTCAACAGTTTGCTCCCTGGATGGCAGGTTCAGAGTGCCGTTCTTTAGACGACGAGCGAACTCCGTCTGATCAATAACTCCCCCATCCGAATTGCAGCCATTTTTGCCAATATCCAAAAAAATAAACTCATAGTTTGCATTAACTATGGCTAGCATGACTATACTAAAAAAAACCTTTATAATTATAATAAAATGTGCCCGAATTCGGAGGGGGGACAATGCGGACGTGCTTCCCATCAATAGCACCCCCACAATTGGGAAAATTCCACTTCTCCAGAAATTGATCAGAAATCTCCAGCCATTGCTCTGCGTTTGAAGGAAACTGTGGGGAAAAAAAAAAAAAAAATTAGTGCTTGAGCACATCACATTATTAATTACACACACAGTTGTCTGTTAAATGCTTATGCAACTGGTTAAAAAAATAAACAACAGGAAGGCAAACGTTTGGATTTGGGGATGTAACATCTACATACATTTATTTTCAACCTCCTATTGTTCTTATATTGTAAAGGGCCATACACACTATAAGATTCTCTGAAGACTTTTTCGTGCAGATTTACCTTTTCTATGTAGTGCAAGGGCCTGCCAGATTGCATAGGATTGGAAAGTGTTTGTTGGACCTCATATTATTTGATTTTGGTAAATCGGAAGGATAAATTGTTCTGACAATCTTATAGTGTGTATGGCCCATTATACTCACCAGCTAGAGCTGAGATTTACAAACTAAGGCCCTCCAGCTGTTGCAGAACTACACATCCCATGAGGCCTTGTAATTCTCTGACATTCACAGACATGACTAGGCATGATGGAAATTGTAGTTCCTGAACAACTGGAGGGGCATAGTTTGAAAACCTCTGAGCTAGAGCTTTGTTATATGCTGACTTTGAGATTTAGCATGTGGGTGGGGGATGGGTAAGTAAAACTGGGCATTTATACATCAATAAGGGCTTGTGGTCAGTGAAGGTTTTAACATCATTACATAAACATACACAATCATAGGTGGGAATGGATGGACTGATGTATTTTAGATAAATCATAAACTAGGTACTAAAACATTGGCCAAGGAATAATTGTTTGAGGGAAAGCAATACATTTTTACTATTTCAACATACTGTTAACAGGCAATGCGTTTAGGGACACATAGGAGAGAATGGTGGGGTGGTTAGTGGGTAATTTTACAAATGGTTAAGATAATCTACATCTTTACTACTATGTGCATGCGGACAGAGGGTAATTACAAAATAATGGCCTGTGTCAATTGCTGTACATCCAAAAACATCATAATTCGGGTGAAACGACTAATACATGTAATGTAAAAAAATAAACATACCTTGATATAGTCCTTCTGCAAGACCTTGATGATGGCAGAGCAGGTCTCAGGGATGATGACTCCAAGTGCTTGGGGGGAGATGCTTGTGGTGAACTTCAGATCCTGCAGGCTTCTCCCTGTTGCAAGATACCTCAACGTCGCAATTAACCTTTGCTCAGGAGTAATTGCAACCCGCATACAAGTATCCTGCTTCAGAATATAGGGGGACACCAGGGCAAGAAGACGGTGAAAGAGTGGATCCGTCATCCTCAAATAATTCCTGAAGTCATCAGGATTATTTTCCTGGAGCTCCCTCAGCAAGGACATATGAGAAAATTGATCACGGTTAAGCAACCAATTTTTCGTCCAGGAGGTCCGCTTCTTCTTCCTATTGCTCGTACGTCGTCTCAGAGCCAAAACTCCAACACTAACGACAGCAACGGTCGAATTCACGGTCGCCATAATAAATTCTCGAACGATGTCTCGGAAAATAGCGAAATGTCGTCAACCAAACAAATGCTACAGAAATCAGCGCGAGATGCCCAGAAGGGTCACGGCCAAACACTCACTTCCTCTTTTGTAGCAGCGAACGTGCGTGGAACGTACTGACGTCATTTTCTGTTGGCAGACAAATGTCCTGGGCAAGTTTTGAGCACTTTTCAACAGACAAACAACAAACACGCCAGCCGCGAACATTTGTAGGACGTTCTGTCGGCTGACGATCGGTACGTGTGTACGGGCCTTTAAGCACAGATTGTTGGCCGTAAATTGTCGGCCAATGTCTGATCGGCCGATTGTCGGCTTGTTAGTATGATGCTTCCGACAACCAACTGCGAATTTTCGGCCGAAAAAAATCTGGTGTGCATGCTATAAAATTTTTGTTGGCCAACAACAGAACGGCTGATTGTTCCTCAGTCAGTACAGATTTCGGCAGACAAAAATCAGATGAGCAAGACTGGGCATCCTCAGAGAAGAAAAAACACACGAAAAGTCAACCATCACATGACATCACTTCTGAAGTTGGTTTTTGTTGGCCAACAAAAGTCCAGTGCAAGTCTAGAGCACATTTCAACCAACAAACAACACTGGACAAAAGATGGCCGATCGGTTGGCCAACAATCTGTGCGTGTGTACGGGGCTTTACTCAATATTAGGTGGCTGGTCATAAAGGTATGGGTGATCAGTGCAATATATATATTTATATATAGATATACACTTACTGGCCACTTTATTAGGTCCACCTTGCTAGTATTGGGTTGGACCAGGCAACGCTTTTCCAACCTTCTATTGTCCAATTTTGGTGAGTCCGTGCAAATTGTAGCCTCAGTTTCCTGTTCTTAGCTGACAGGAGTGGCACTGGGTGTGGTCTTTTGCTGCTGTAGCCCATCTGTTTCAAGGTTGGATGTGTTGTGCATTCAGAGATTGTATTCTGCATACCTTGGGTGTAACGAGTGGTTATTTGAGTTACTGTTGCCTTTCAATCATCTGGAACCAGTCTGCCCATTTTCCTCTGACCTCAACATGGCATTTTCCTCCACACAACTGCCGCTCACTGGATATTTTCTCTTTTTCCCACCATTCTCTGTAATCCCGAGAGATGGTTGTGTGTGAAAATCCCAGAAATACTCAGACCAGCCCGTCTGCTACCAACAACCATGCCATGTTCAAAGTCCCTTCAATCCCCTTTCTTCCCCATTCTGATGCTTGGTTTGAACTTCAGCAAGTCGTCTTCACCACGTCTAGATGCCAAAATGCATTGAGTTTGCTGTCATGTGATTGGCTGATTAGCAATTTGTGTTACCAAGCAACTGAAGAGGTGTACCTAATAAAGTGGCCGGTGAGTGTATTAGTTTGGCAGTTCCACAGGCACATGAGAGTAAGATCCAAAGAGTAAAAATTATACTGATCTATTTTTTTGCACATCACATGGTCGTATACCCATAAAATGTCCATCCACAAATGTCAGCCGGTCACCGGCTCCTGACTTGCGAATTGGATACGGAGAAACCCTCATCCAATTCGCAATAGCGTGAACCCAGCCTAAGTCCTATTTGGAGAATATGTGCATCTTAGAGAAGAGCTGGAGGAATATTAAGAGAAAATATTGATAAATAGATCCCATATAACTATTTAAAATATGTTTAGAAAATGCTTAACAACAGCTTTATTTTACTGGAAATACAGTAAAATCTTGGATTGCGAGCTAATTCGTTCCGGAAACATGCTTGTAATCTAAAGCACTCGTATATCAAAGCAAATTTTCCCATAAGAAATAATGGAAACTCAGATGATTGGTTCAAGCAAAATCCAGCAGGAGCTACAGAGTATAAAAGAGAAGAGAGGTGCCTCTAAGTGTAGCAATATGGTTACATTTAATGAAGGTTCAACATTTAGCCAATCACATGGTTGATGATTAACCACTTCCCACAAACCGATGTACCTGTACGTCGGTTGGAGGAAGGGGTTGTACAAGGGTGATGTCTGCAGCTAGAGACACGTTTTTTTTAGAGCCAGTGGTCGGCTTTCTATTGATAACAACTGATGCAGCTCAGCAGCCACTTGCCCGTTATCACAAGGAGCGGGAGGGGACGCCCCCTCCTGCCGTCTACTGCTCTGCCCAGGTCTCCCATCCCCCCGGGAGACCTGAGCCACCAGCTGGCATGTCTGCAAGCTGGCTGGAGTCCTGAACGAAGCAGGAAGCGGCTGCGTTTGGGACTCCAGCCAGCCAGCAGATGTACCAGCTGGTGGCTCGAGTCTCCCGTTTGGATGGATCCGGCTTCGTTCGGGTCGCCAATGTAGTAACCCGGAAGCATCGCCACGACGTCACTTCCGGTTTACTTGGCTGCCAATGGTGCCGATTTAAAAAAAAAAATGACAGTATTCAAAAACATTGATTTTGGCATTTTGAATACTTTTAAGTGCAGTGGAGGGGTTTGGTGTCTTTTAGACCCCCGATCCCTCCATAAAGAGTACCTGTCACTGCCTATAAGGCTACGTTCACATGTGGGCATAGCGGATCACGGGCAGAATCGCGGTCCGGAAATCATTGCAAATCGCGGGACGCCTGTGTGATGCCCGTGATTTGCAATGGCACCCCAAACGCTGTGCAATGTTGCCGCGATTTCCGCCTGCCGAATCGTGGCAACATCGCACAAACAGAATCGCGGGACGCATGATGCTCAAAAAAGGTACAAGTGCTTCTTCTGTGCGTCATGCGTCCACCGATTCTGTTTGCACGATGTTACCGCGATTTGGCAGGCGGAAATCGCGGCAACATCGTACAGCATTTGGGGTGCCATTGCAAATCAAGGGCATCGCAATGATTTCCGGATCGCGGGCAAAATTACGGTGATTCTGCCCCTGATCCGCTACGCCCACATGTGAACGTAGCCTTACTGTCACATGGGATGTTTACATAAAAAAAACAAAAACAAATAATAAATAAATAAAAATCATATAAGTCCCGGTTCACACTGCCACGACTTGTCAGGCGACTTGGTCACCTGACAAGCCGCGCTCCATTCTGTGCAATGGAACCGTTCTAATCAGAGTGACTCAAGTTGCTCCGACTTAGAAAAAGGTTCCTGCACTACTTGGGGGTGACTTCGGAGCGGCTTGCATTGACTTCTATTAGAGAAGTAGTTTGCAAGCCGCGATGAAGTTGTGCTGCACGGGGCGGCTTCAAAGTCGGGGTGACTTTGAGTCGCCCCAGTGTGAATCGGCTCATAATTTGTAGACGCAATAACTTTCCGGAAACCAATCAATATACAATATTGGGATTTTTTTTTTTTTAACAAAAATATGTAGCAGAATACATAATGGTCTAAATTGATGACAAAATTTGATTTTTTTTCGATTTTTTTATTGGCTGTGCTTTATAGCAGGAAGTAAAAAATATTGTTTTGGTTTTTTTTTCAAAATTGTCGCAATTTTTTTGTTTATAGCGCAAAAAATAAAAGAGGCGAACAAATACCACCCAAAAAAAGATCTTTTTGTGGGGAAAAAAAGGCCATTTTATTTACGTACGTGTAGCACTTCCCCCGTAGGAGCTGCTGATTAGATTATTGGGTCTACGCCCTGCCTAACAACCCACAGAATTGGCCTGAACCCTCCCTAGGCACAACTGACCCAGAATAGGACTGGAATTCCAAATGGCTACAGGAGAACACAACTTAAAATATTACACTTCATCAAATAATAATGACTTGTTACCTTTCTCCAGCTGCAGTCCTTCTGGGTGACACAATGGGACAACACACAGGATTGCGTTTAGTTAAAGCTTAATTTACTATGTATCAGAATGAAACAAGTGAGATACAATGAAATATGGCTCTTTAAGGAATTACGTGTACCAACTTAGAAAGATAAAAATACTCCCACATTCATGTATAATAAATGCTAGACACAGTACTAGACAGGTAGGCCTATCTGAGTTCCCTCACACAGTTCTTTTCTTTCTTTTCTTGATCTTGGCTAGCAACGGTGATGCACGTGTTTTTTTGTACTCCACATTAGGGATGGATGATCAAGAGAGAGAATGGCAGCGAACAGTTAATAGTCACCGCAGGGTGTCTGTGCAGTTTGGCGGTAAAATGTCTGTGTGAGAGATAGGCCTCAGACGGCTCTTATACAGGTACGGATGTTTGCCTATGAATCTCCTGGGGCGGTATACTGGGCCACCGGGGTTTAATGCCTTCTGTTATACTAAGGCTATCTCTAATTAAAGTTACTTCTTTAGTAGATAAAGTCAGTTTTGGGCAGGTGCCCTCTCACCAATAGGACTTTCTCCCTGGAACTCTCCACTGCTGTCTTAGTCTCCAGTCTCTGTCACCAGCCACGCTAGGTGTTGGTGGTGGACGACTCCGGTCTCTGCAAAGCATCGATGGAACATCCGGGAAGGGTCTTCTACTGAAGATGAAACGCTTCAACTTAGTCACTTCAGGCCCAGGAGTTTCGGCCTAACATACAGCATCAGCCCACAGCGCTGACTTCCTGCTTGGCTCAGAGTGCAGTCCCCAACAGGGTGAGCCTGGCTCCTCCCTTCCTTTATAAAGCTTCCCCCAGAAGGCTGTGCAGTGAGGCAGTGCACCCTGGTACTCCAAGAGAATTATGGATGATGTAGTCTGTTAAACAGGAAATCACAGAGCAGCAATGTGTCATTTTGGCCACTAGATGGAGCCGAGTTCCTTCCAAATGTCAAACAGTCATCTTTATGCACATTGAAACCCAGCTACACACTCCCCCCACTTGAGAAACTTTGGTCCCCAAAGAGGACAACAGCATGTACTCCAGTACATATGTTGGCAGTACACAAAAAGAAAACATTAACATGTGCATAAAGGGAATCATCTTTCTTTTCATAAGCAGAGTTCAAACTCAACAACTGCATATTACAGCACAGGTTCGACACAGGAACCTCCCACCAATTGTCGGGGGAGGGAAGGTAATTCTGTTCACAGAACCCCGACACTTGAGTGGCTTGTACAGATGTACCTGGGGGTGAGCTAGGGTTGTCCTCCACCAAATCTGCAGTGGAAGAACTAGGCTGATCAAGAGTGCGTTTGGAAGTAAGGATAGCTTCTTCCGAGCATTCACCCAATTGGTTATAAGTCAGTCTTTTGGGTGGGTGAATAACTCTTCTTTCCCTCTGTTCTTTGGGAGGCACAATCTCAAAGGTACTAGGACCAGCCACTTCTGGGGATTCCTCAAGGGCCTTTTCCTCATGTTCTAACACACAGGACTCTGAGGTTTCTAGAGTGGTTAGATCTTCTTCAGAGAAAGGTGCAACCTCCTCCTCAGGATCTTCATCATCAGCTACTTCTTCTGAAAGCATGTGGAAAGGTATGAATTCAGGGGCTTCTGCCCGAAGGGTTCCTCTTTCAGCCAATTCGGATGAAGACAGGGAGGCAGGTGTGGGTTCTGGTAACTGAGATGACCACATCCAGTCAGGTACCTCCTCTTCAGGATCTTTTCCAACCTCTCCTCTTGTTCTTCCAAAGTTCTGCCAAACACGATAACATCATCCAAGTATACCAGTACCTCTATCAAATTCATATCGCCGACGGTCCTTTCCATCAGCCTTTGGAAGGTAGCAGGGGCCCCTGACAAACCCTGAGGCATGCGATTGAACTCAAAGAACCCCACAGGGGTGATGAAGGCTGTCTTCTCCCGATCTTCAGGATGCATGGGGATCTGATAATACCCACTCTTTAAGTTCATCACACTGAACCACTTCGCCCCTGACAGGCTCTGTAGGGCATCTTCAATTGGAGGAGTGGTATACTGGTCTGGGATGGTTCTTCTGTTCAGTGTTCGGTAGTCGATACAAAGCCTCAGAGATCCGTTTTTCTTCCGGACTACCACTATCGGAGAAGCATATGGGCTCCTGGATTCTCGGATAATCCAGTCTTCTTGAGTTATGCCAACTGCTGACGTAGATCTTCTAAGTCACCTAAGGGAACTCGCCGGACTCTTTCTCTAAAAGTTTTGTCCTCACTCAGGCGGATCTTATGAGTGGCACTCCTGGCACGTCCCACGTCAAACTCATCCTTGGAAAATATTTCTCTCTATCGAGCATGTTGTGCCTTGGCCCTCTTCACCCATTCCGGTGGGAGGGCAGCGTTTCCAGAGCAGAGCTCTTCTATGACAACTTCACACCTTCTGTCCTCTTTAGGATCAGATGGGACAACTGGGGTAGCCGGGTTAACTTGGCCCAACAGCACTCTGGCCGGTACCTTCACTGGTGTAGTAGAGGGGTTTCTGACACTCACTAAAACCTTTCCATGGTTTTTCTGTAACACCTTCAAAGGGATAACTTTGGGGATTACTTCTATCCCTCTCTCTTCTTCCTGTGGACCTGATTCAAAGATGATAAAAGGGCCTGGCTGTTTCCATGTGAGTTTGACTGAAGCTTTCAGACAAGCCACCTCTCCCGGCTGCAGGACCTTTTCCGTTCTGTCCAACTTCCAGAGTCTTCCAACTCCTTCTGCAGGGGTCTTCTGCTCCAATACTGGTCGTTGATAGGCCTGCCGTAGCATGGGTGAATCCTTGGTGTTGGAGTACCCTGTTCCTGGACCAGTTGTGTCAGGAGGCGCCTCACCAGGTCAGTGTTGGTCCCTACGATGAGAGAGCTTCTGCTGGCCCCTGGCGGACGAGGGCAGACCACCGCTAGGGTGTCGAAAGTTTCAGCTTCACCAGCCACTGATGGGTCATAGGTCAACTTGATTGGCAGATACCCGTCATAGGGAAAACTTTGAGTCCCGATACCCCATATCTCCAGGTCTTCCAGCTTCTGCAGAGGTAGATGGGTGAGGTGTTTATCATAGAAGTCTCTGTACAGAAGAGTCACTTGAGCCCCAGTGTCAAGGAGGGCTCTTGTATAAATTCCTTCTACCTGGACAGAGATTATGGGGGAGGGCCCCACCAAGTTCGCTGGGAATTCTCTTGAAGTGGCCTTGTTGTCTGATTCAGTTCTCTGCACCCAAGCTCTTTTCTTTTTTTTTTCTCTTCTGGATTTCAGTCCCCTCTGGGCCCAGTGTGCATTGATTTTACTCCTCTCAGTAGCCTGGAGTATAGAACTATGGGCATCGTACCTATATCTGACTCCCTGACTCAGATTCCCTGAATCAGTGAGTCTCTTGGAGTCCCTTGAAACTGGCGGGCACCCGGTCGACTCCTTCACCGGTGCCCTCTGAAGTTTTCTGCTGGCTTGCGAGGTTTCAAGGCAACATTTCGGGCTAGGACATACTCCTCTAACATGTCCTACTCCCCCACAGTTGAAACAAGTTAGCAATCTTCTAGGTGTCGGTTCCAGGCCTACACTAAAGTTAGGAGGTTTATCCGGCCTCTCCGACGTGTTCCCATTAGGTAGAGTGGATGCCTGACTAGTCAGGATGGACACCATTTCTATCAACTGGGACACCTGGGTCTTTAAGAGTTCAACTCGCGAGTCACCTTCCTCTGTACTTATCACTCTGACTCTAGCAGTTGAGTCAAACTGCCGACTCTTCCTTTTGTTGTCCAACATGACCTCTTCTTCTCTGACCATTCGGATCAGGTCAGGGTATTCTAGAATGCCGCCATCTTGGCGAGTTCGCAACAGTATGCCAATGGGATCTAAGGGTTGAGCCCCTCTCAGCACCTGCCGTGCACGAGTCTCATCCACCTTTCGGGGGTCTATCCCTTTCTTTAACAGGATCTGGTGGATGATATTATCCAGGCGTCTAATAAACTCAGACAACTTCTCTTCCTTTTCTTGGTAACAGTGGTCTAACTGGTAAAGAAGTTCAGTCACGTTCTCCGTCCGACCAAATACATCTTGCAGAATGTCCAGATAATCCTGCGCAGTACAGTTCTTTTTGCTTAGCTTGAGATTACGTACGGCCTCTAGTGCAGGTCCCCTCAAACTTTCCGTGATTCTCTGTTTCTTTTGCTGTTCTGGTACCTCCCACTCTTCCAGAGCCTGAGTGGCAGTATCTAACCACTCTTCAAACCCATCTTCTGCTGAAGGCACGGGCTGTTCCCCAGAGAAGGTCCTGAGCTTCCTATATCAAGTCATCAGATAGTTTGGGGAGTCCTTACTACATTTTGCTACGATTTCCCCGAGAACAGCACACAGTTCTGAGCTAAAGGTGGTCAATGGTGGTGACTCTGGATTCCCTTCTTGGACACCTTTTTCTTTACTGGATCCCCCAGGAGTGGTGGATGTGGGACCTTCGGTAGGGACTTCTGGGTGTATCAAGAAAAGTTATATTTGGTCAGTAGTCTTTATACTGGTCCCCTTAAAGTAATCAGGGACCCCTTTCCTCCACTCACACAATGCATAAGTGTTTGGAACGGTGGTGTCTGTCTTTATGTCAGTCACCCAGAATTTCCTGTCTGTGGACAGTGCCCTTAAGACTGGGAGGAGTTTTTCTTCAGTCCAGATCTCTCCCTTGATTTCAATCACCAGGCCATTTCCCACAATGACATTCTCTTCCATGCACCAGTTGGCTGCAGCAGTAGGATCCATTTCTGTGTTGAGAGGGATTCTGTGGCTGAGAGGGTTATGTTGCAGGACTGTATAAATCCCGGATGAGCCCCACGTGTAGCACCACCCCGTATGAGCTGCTGATTAGATTATATGCCTAACAACCCACAGAATTGGCTCGAACCCTCCCTAGGCACAACTGACCCAGAATAGGACTGGAATTCCAAATGGCTACAGGAGAACACAACTTAAAATATTACACTTCAACAAATAATAATGACTTGTTACCTTTCTCCAGCTGCAGTCCTTCTGGGTGACACAATGGGACAACACACAGGATTGCGTTTAGTTAAAGCTTAATTTACTATGTATCAGAATGAAACAAGTGAGATATAATGAAATATGGCTCTTTAAGGAATTACGTGTACCAACTTAGAAAGATAAAAATACTCCCACATTCATGTATAATAAATGCTAGACACAGTACCAGACAGGTAGGCCTATCTGAGTTCCCTCACACATTTCTTTTCTTTCTTTTCTTGATCTTCGCTAGCAACGGTGGTGCACGTCTTTTTTTGTACTCCACATTAGGGATGGATGATCAAGAGAGAGAATGGCAGTGAACAGTTAATAGTCACCGCAGGGTGTCTGTGCAGTTTGGCGGTAAAACTTCTGTGTGAGAGATAGGCCTCGGACGGCTCTTATACAGGTACGGATGTTTGCCTATGAATCTCCTGGGGCGGTATACTGGGCCACCGGGGTTTAATGCCTTCTATTATACTAAGGCTATCTCTGATTAAAGTTACTTCTTTGGTAGATAAAGTCAGTTTTGGGCAGGTGCACTCTCACCAACAGGACTTTCTCCCTGGAACTCTCCACTGCTATCTTAGTCTCCAGTCTCTGTCACCAGCAGCGCTAGGTGTTGGTGGTGGACAACTCCGGTCTCTGCAAAGCATCGAACCTCCGGAAAGGGTCTTCTATTGAAGATGAAACGCTTCAACTTAGTCACTTCAGGCCCAGGAGTTTCGGCCTAACGTACAGCATCAGCCCACAGCGCTGACTTCCTGCTTGGCTCAGAGTGCGGTCCCCAACAGGGTGAGCCTGGCTCCTCCCTTCCTTTATAAAGCTTCCCCTAGAAGGCTGTGTGGTGAGGCAGTGCACCCTGGTACTCCAAGAGAATTATGGATGACCTAGTCTGTTAAACAGGAAATCACAGAGCAGCTGCAATGTGTCATTTTGGCCACTAGATGAAGCCGAGTTCCTTCCAAATGTCAAACAGTCATCTTTATGCACATTGAAACCCCGCTACATACAGCTTTTTACGACTGCGCAATTGTCAGTTAAATGAATGCAGTGCCGTATCACAAAAAAAGGCCTGGTCATTAAGGGGTAAAACCTTCCGGTCCAGAAGTGGTTAAGCAATGGTGGGGATCCATAGATGTCATATGCCGTTGTTGAAATAGCAGATCAGAGGAAATCATGATCTTTATAATCATATAATTGCAGTCACACTTTGTTCCCATTAAGATTGCATCTCTTCCTATGAATGTATCCGGCTTTTAAAAACAAGTCTTTCATTTGGTAATATGTACTGTATATACAGAGGTTTCTTCTTTCTCCACCAACTTGTCAAATCAAATCCTTACCCAATCCTTTTCCCATTGGATCTTGATCAGGTGTAGTTACTGTCTGTGCCCCCATTGGGTGGATTTCTCTTCACTTCCTGTGTTGTTGCCATTTATCAGACTGAACAGGAAATATGGGAACACAGAGAGCAATAAAAATTTGGAAGGTATTTGAGTGTTTTAATGTAGCGCTCACCCTCGAGGGTGAGCACTACTGAATCTGTCTGGGTCCTCCTAGCCTGTCTAGAGACAAACAGTTCCATAGCTGCCCAAAAATCATTTAACAACCCACCAGTGGTGATCAATTGATTGACTTTCACACTGTTGCTTGCAGAGAGTTTATTTAGCAACTTTGGGGGAATTAGGGTATTCGTAAAATGTATACCAGTGTCTTCACCCTTATAACTATCTGCATTGACCGATGTATTCTGGTTGTCCATCCTGTGTGGGCCTGAGATCGTCCCTCGGAGGTGGATGCGGAATTGGCGGCTGTGGGATCTGTACCTACGCAGCATGGTGAGTGCAGTATTAACGATTTTTCTTTTTTGCAGGCTGTCTTGCAAAGACATGTTCTCCTATGTCTCCCCGGCATGTTCTCCTATGTCTCCCCGGCATGTTCTCCTAGGTCTCCCCGACATGTTCTCCTAGGTCTCCCCGGCATGTTCTCCTATGTCTCCCTGGCATGTTCCCCTATGTCTCCCCGGCATGTCCTTCTATGTCTCCCCAGCATGTTCTCCTATGTCTCCCCGGCATGTTCTCCTATGACTCCCCGGCATGTTCTCCTATGTCCTCCTGGCATGTTCTCCTATGTCTCCCCGGCATGTCCTCCTATGTCCCCCCCCCCCGGCATGTTCTCCTATGTCTCCCCAGCATGTTCTCCTATGTCTCCCCAGCATGTTCTCCTATGTCTCCCCGGCATGTTCTCCTAAGTGCTCTGTGCCCCGAGCCCCCCCTTTTTTGAAGCCTATTAGAGCCTCTGGCTCTAATCACATGTTTAAAAAAAAAAAAAAACACCCCATTGAAATCCATGCGTTCGGCACCCCGCATGTCGATTAGAGGGCTGGATGCATGGATAAGGGGGCGGCGCCCCTGCGCCCCGAATGCACCAGCCACCACTGGCAGAGAGGTGATTTTTAGCTGAAAAACGCCAATGCAAAAAAAGCTAAAAAATGCTGAAAAATGCACTACAAAGCTACTGGCGTTTTTTATAAGGTCCCGAGTGCATGAGACCTCAATGATAATGGGAAACAGGACAAATAGAGAGGGTGAGTCACCCTAATGGGGGCACAGACATCAATAAAAAAACGACAGGTGTTCTAATTGCTCTCCACTCTATCCAAAACTAAAAAAAGTTCTGCTTTTAGCCCACGTTCACATCGGGCCGATGTGACATGCAATTTGGCATGTCTAATTAGGAGCCTAGTGCCGGCAACAGCACCGTCCAAATCGGTGCGACGCCGCATCGATTCCCAAAAGTTCCTGCACTACTTTTGGCGACTTCCAGGGTGATTTCAATAGACATCTGTGCAGGAACACCCACAAATGTCTCTCAAACCGCCCCCCGAAGTCGCACTGAAATGCCATTTTGAAATCGTGCGAATTCAGCTGAACTCAAAACCCGCATTCGGTGTGAATCGAGGCTCAGTTATATTTTAAGGGAAAAGAACCAGTTACCAACTTTTCTACACTTATAGTTGTATATTTCTTGTCTACAGCAAGGATTTAACATGAAATAATACCACTGGGCTTTTAAATTCTGTTACCAAAAAATAAATAAAACAACTAAATGGGACAAATATCCACTGACGCCATTCTAAAAGAAATCTAGTTTAGGGACGGCTTCTTACCTGCTTAAAAAACGTTTTCACTAGAAACCTGCAGGAAGGAAGTTAGTGAGTTGAAATCAAAGAATTTCCAAAGGCAAAAATTGTGTTATTAACCACTTCTGAAACTGAAGATTTTCCCTCCTAATGACCAGGCCATTTTTTGTGATTCGGCACTGCGTTACTTTAACTGAGAATTTTGCGGTCGTACAAGGCTGTACCCAAATAAAATTGATGTTGAAATTGAAAATTTTCCCCCACAAATAGAGATTTCTTTTGGTGGTATTTGATCACCTCTGCGATTTTTATTTTTTGCGCTATAAACAAAAAAAAAAAAAAACATCAATTCTGAAAAAAAAAAACATATATACTGTATATATATATATATATATATTTCACATTCTGCTATATAACATTCCCAATAAAAAAATAAATAAAAATCAAATTTTTTCATCATTTTAGGCCAATTTGTATTCTGCTACATATTTTTGGTGAAAAAAAAAAAAAATCCCAATAAGTGTATTTTGATTGGTTTGCGCAAAAGTTATCGCGTCTACAAACTAGGGGAAAGATTTATGACATTTTTATTTATTTATTTTACTAGTAATGGCGGCGATTTGCAATTTCTAGCGGGACTGCGACATTGTGGTGGACAGATCGGACCCCTAACTGACATTTTTGACACTTTTAGGGGGACCAGCAGTGGAGGCCTGTCCATTGGGGGCGCAGGGGCGCCACCCCCCCATCCATGCGTCCGGCCCCCTAATCTACATGCAGGGCACCGGACGCATGGATTCAAATGTTTTTTTTTTTAAAGCACCTGATTAGAGCCAGAGGCTCTAATAGGCTTCAAAAAAAGGGGGGGGGGTGAGCTCGGGGAGCAGAGTACCCCACCCTGAGGCCACCCAGTTGTTTGGCAATAGCGAGTGAATATTCGCTATTTCAACACTGGTCCTCCTCCCGGCTAATCAGGGAGCGGGTCCCGAGACCTGTTTCCCAATTGGCCGAAAGGAGAAGGCATGCTATTGGCCAAGAAGGGGGGAGACCGCCTCCAAAAAGGGACATGAAGGAGACTGGGGGGAAGCCGCTGCCGCTACCTGTCATTCCGGAGGAACAAGGTAAGTAAACTGGCGGGCAGGCAGGCGGGCAGGGGGGAGAGATGTGGTGGTGCAGGCTGGAGTGATATGGGGGGGGGGGGCAGGTCCGTCTGATGGAGCACCAGCCGCCACTTGGGGACCAGTGACATTACTACAGTAATCAGTGCTAAACATATGCACTGTTTCTGTGCTAATGACACTGGCAGGGAAGGGGTTACCACCAGGGGCGATCAAAGGGTTAAATGTATGCCTAGGTGGTGTTTTCTAACTGTGGGGTGGGGGTGGGCTTATGGAATTAACACAGGGACCTGTGTTCCTAAATAGGAGGATCACAGGAGCTCTGTGTTGATTGCTGTGTTTACTACAGCAGACCGCCGTTCTGTCTCCATGGGGAGCAATCGCGGGTGCCCGGCAGAAAATGCGGCCGCCAGCCACACAGATCAGCTTCCCCACTGGTGAATAGGGATGCAGGCGTGCCTCAGGCGGCGCGCGCCTCCAGGAACGCTCCTGTAAAGCGCCATACAGATACGGCAATTCGCAGGAACCTGCCTACCTACCGTTGTATATCTAAAATAATAAACATGATGACAATGCACAGAGCGGCACCAAACTTCCTCTTCTGAGCTGGAGATCTTGGCTGCCACCATAGAAAGCCTCTTGCTATGGAGGCAGACATGCCGACTCGCGCCCAAGCTGGGCTGTGTAGGTCCATAGACACACGTAGCGTGGCTCCACCCCCACCTCCTCCTCTCTCTGCCCAATGGCTCTGGCTGCTTTCAGCAAAGCCTGTGATAGAGGGAGATGGGAAAGGTGAACTGCCTCCAGGGACACTGCTGGGTCGATGTAGGAGTCAGGTAAAGTGTTTGGGGGGCACAGCAAGCAGCAAAATATTTTTAGCTTAATGAAAATAATGAATTATGGTAAAAAAACATTTTAGCTTTAGAACCAATAAATTAACCAATAACCAAATTTAGAACCAATTTAAATTAAGAATAAATGTTCATCATTGCCTGTTACCCTGGAATATTCAGAGGAGGTGGAAGGGTCTTCTCTCCATCGCCTATAGACTGGTAGAAGTAAGACCGGACAAGAAGAAGTCATTCCACCACGGATAGAAGATGGAAGAGTGAGAGAAAGAAGTGGAAATAGAAAAGTTAGAGGGGGAAAGGAGAAAAAGTGGAATAGATATAAAAGGTAGGCAGGGAGAGTAAGAATAAGGGACAAGAGATATAAGAAGATGAAACAAAAGTACAAAAAGTGAGAGGACCCTGGAGGGTACAACAGAGACACAGGGCAGCCATTGGGGGGGCGACACAGCCCATACACATGTAGGGGGCCAGGGCGTTCCGAGGGGCCCGGCCGCCCATTCCCCAACCAGAGACAGAGTTGTTGCTGCTGTAGTAACTAGCAATTGCTAAAGCTGGGAGGCTGCAGAGTAAACCAATGCAGCTGAAGGGATGTCTCTTTTGCTGGATTTGGATGTCTCTTTGCTGAATATATGAGGCCATCTCTTTGCTGGATTGGGATGTCTCTTTGCTGAATATATGGGGATGTCTCTGGATTGGATTTGTATTAAGCTGTAAGAGTGTTACTGTAAATTAGAAGTGGGTGCCCTGAAGGACTCGATGGGGTGGCCAGTGGGCAGCTTTGGTGGGACGGTCAGAGGGTGGGTCCTGTGGAATGTTGGTGGTTAGGCCTGGAGGGGCCCAGGACTAAAGCTGTGTAAGGGGCCCCAACATTTCTGATGGCTACCCTGCAGAAACAGTGGGTGCAGGATAGGAGTGTGGAGGGTATGACAATGTACAGTGGGTGCAGGATATAAGTCTGGAGGGGATGACAATGGACAGTGGGTGCAGGATAGGAGTGTGGAGGGGATGACAATAGACAGTGGGTGCAAGAGAGGAGTGTGGAGGGTATGACAATTAGTGATGGATGAACATCGGCCGGGGCCATTCGCAAACGCCAGCCGCAAATTTTCTCAAAAGTCCGCGAACCGCGAGTTCGCGGCGGGCCCCATTGACTTTAATGGAAGGCGAACTTTAAAAACCTTTAGGTCATATTTGCAGCCACAAAAGACGTACTAGCTGTGCATGAATAGTCCCAGCACATGGACAATGTCATAACAGAAGTATTGCAATTGAAAAAGTTGCCCTAAATTGTTTTTTTTTTACAGCAAAAAATATATATATTTTTTTCATAAGTCAGCCAGAACTGACAGCAGCCGGTAATTACATTGTCTAATACATATAGGGTCCATTCACACATCTGTAAAATGGGTCCGCATCAATTCCACAATTTGGCGGAACCTTTACAGACCCATTGTTTTTCATTTCCAGTCTGAAAAATTAGGCATTCACAGGATAAAGAAGTAAGTGTTGGCCTGTATAGGCTCCAAAAATTAGCTCACATGGGTTGAACTGACAGCAAAGAACTTCGTTTTTGATGGCTAGAGGTACGGTAGGCGTTCACAGTACACAGAACAGTAAGTGTCGGCCTATATAGGCTCCAAAATTAGCTCAATGCCTTTTATGCCGCTGTATGTAGTGAAGCCAAGGACCAGGAATTGTTGTGGGTGGATGGGGGTCTGGTGGATATTTGTGGCCTGGCATGAGGAATTTCGATGAAACCTGGTCTACTGGTCACATGTGTTGAATTCCTCAGAGATCCATGCCTCATTCATTATTATAAATGTGAGGTAGTCTACACTGTCAGGAGCTAGGCGAGTGCGCTTATCGGTCACGATCCCCCCTGCTGCGCTGAACGTCCTTTCGGACAGGACACTGGACTGGGGGGCAAGCCAACAGTTCCATTGCAAATTGTGCAAGCTCTGGCCAGAGGTCAAGCCTGCCCACCCAGTAGTCCAGGGGTTCATCACTCCTCAGAGCGTCCACATCGGCTGTTAACCCGATGTTGTCGGACACCTGTCGGTCTAGGCGTTCCCTCATGCTGGATCCGGAGTACAGCTGTCGATGGTTCGGCTGAAAGAAAGATCTCATATCTGAAGTGACCAATACATCTTCCAACCGCCCTCTTCTTGCAGGTGCTGTTGGATTGCTACCCACAACTGTCTCTCTGTGACTGGAAATTCCTCTCCCAGCGCACGGAAAAGCAGAATGCAGCATTTCCCGCAGCAAGGCCTGGAAGTGCTGCATTCTGACCGCCCTCTGTGATTGTGGTAACATTTCCACCATTTTGTGTTTGTACCGGGGGTCTAAGTACGTTGCCACTCAGTATTGGTCCTTGGCCTTTATGCGTTTTATACGGGGGTCCCCCTTAAAACACTGCAGCATGTAGGCCCCCATTCCCACTAAACTGGAAGCGGTATAGTGGCCTGCTTCCAGCTCATCATCCAGGATCGTCCTCGTTCTCCTCCCCCCATCCACAGATAACACCAGGGATCCCAGAAAGGTTTCAAGCATGCTTTTCTTGCTCCTCCTCACCCCCCCCCCCCCCAGCACCATCCTCCTCATCTGACTCCTCTTCAGACTCCTGCTGTTGACTTGTCTCAGATGGAGTAGCACCCCCTGGGAATTCATCCAACATTGCGACTTCCTCATCTTCCTGCTCCTCGACGGCTTGATCAATGACACAACGCAATGCACGCTCCAGAAAGAAGGCGTAAGGTATGATGCCACTTATGGCGCCCTGGCCGTGACTGACCAGTTTGGTGATCTCATCGAATGGCCGCAGAAGTCTGCATGCGTCCCGCATGAGCAGCCACTGGCAAGGTGAAAAAAACCCAAGCTCCCCACAACCTGTCCTGCCGCCGAGTTCGAACAGGTAGTCATTAACTGCATGTCTCTGCTGGAGCAGCCTATCGAGCATATGCAACGTTGAGTTCCATCGCATCGGGCAGTCACAAATAAGATGCCTGAGGGGCAGGTTGTGTAACCGCTGAATCTCAGCAAGGTGAGCCATGGCTGTGTAAGATCTTCAGAAATGACCTGAGATTTTCCTGGCCTGCCGCAAGACGTTTTGGACCCCTGGGTATTTGCCAACGAATCGCTGCACCACCAAGTTCAGGACGTGTGCCATGCATGGCACGTGTGTTATTTTGCCCTGTTTCAGTGTGCTCAGCAGATTGGCACCGGTGTCGCACACCACTTTACCAACTGACAAATTCAGCGGTCTCAGTCACTGATCTGCCTGTGAACGCAAAGCTGAAAGGAGTGCAGGACCAGTGTGGCTCTTGGCTTCCAGGCACAACAGACACAGCACAGCATGGCAATGTCTCGCCTGGCATGTGGAATAGGTTCTGAGGATCTTGGGCGGTGTCGCGGAAGAGACAGTAGCAGCGGAAGAGGAGGAGTCAGCCGAGGAGGAGAGGGAGGATGGAGGAGGAGGAGAAGAAGAGGCAGGCCTGCTGGCAATCCGTAGCGGTAGAACCAAATCTACACGGGTGCCACGGGTTACATGCTTAATGGCCGTCAGAAGGTTCACCCAGTGGGCAGTAAAAGTAATATACCTTCCCTGCCCGTGTTTGCTAGACCATGTGTTTGTGGTCAGATGTATCTTGGCACCAACACTGTGTGCCAGAGATATATTCACTTGCCGCTTAACATGGCCATACAGCTCTGGAATGCCCTTCTGCGAGAAATATTTCCTGCCTGGGACCTTCCATTGTGGTGTTCCAATGGCCACAAATTTCCGAAAGGCTTCCAAGTCCACCAGTTGTTATTGCAGTAGTTGGCGGGCTATCAGTTCCGACAAGCCAGCAGTCAAACGTTGGGCAAGAGGGTTATCCGACATCATCATTTTTTTCTGCTCCAGCATTTGGACCACAGAAGCCTGCCTTTATCCAGAACAACGTGAGGACAGCATCATGGAAGGTGCAGTGGAGGGCAAATGTGAGGAGAGAGGAGAAGCAGAAGGAGAAGATGCTGGACGGTGAGAGCCTGGAGTGTGGCTTTGTGGGTTCTGATGGTGTTGCTCCCACTGGGCTCAGTGATGGGAGTTTAGGTGCCTTCTTAAGGCAGTTGTCCCTAGGTGAGTGTTGGGCTTACCGCGACTAATCCGTTGACTGCAAAGGCTGCAGATGGCAACACTGTTGTCAGCAACGGACACATTAAAAAAAGCCCACACTGCGGAGCCATGTACCGGCGTCCTGGGAGTGCCAGATGTGATTGTACATGGTTGATGGCTCGCTCCTGATACATTTGCAGTCTGCTTTCTACCTCTTGTGCAATGCAAGTTCTGCCTGCTTCTCCTCCCTATCTGCCCGTCCGTCTCTCCCTCTGAACTCCCTTCCTCTCTTGTGGACACCCACGTGACGTCCATAGACTCGTCATCATCGACGTCATCTTCCCCACCACTAACATTCGAGATCTCGGAGTAGGCAGCAACAGCAGGGACCAACCTCCTTGGGCTTATCTGGGTACTGTCGTCAGACTTCTGAGTGGCGGCTGTTGCTACCTCCTCTTCCTGATCGATTTCAACAATGGCTGTGCATCACAAACGTCTTGTGATGGATCGGAAAATAATTACAGTGACTCAAGTGGAGGGTATGTGGTGGTGGTGTCTTTGGGGGTGCACACAGCAGAGCGTGAAGAGGGTGCAGATAGAGAGGATTAGGAGGGTGCAGAAGAGAAAGGCTGAGTGACCCACTCAACCAAGTCTGGTGCGTCCTTTGTCGTAATTGCACGCGGCTTTTGAAACTTCACAGTTAGGCTCCGGCCTACCGCTCCTGCCCTACCCCTACCACCCCTGCGTACGTCTCTGCCTCTTCCTCTGCCTGTCATGTTTTTTAATTACCCTGTGACAACAGTCTCTAGAGAATCACAGTATATCTGGAAAAAGGTAGATAACACCCCGCTTCAATCTGTGGTATTGGGGGGCCAGAGGTTTATCACACCAGTTCTACAAATAATTGGCCAGTAACTGTTGTCACTGTGTGTAGCACAGTTAACACAGCAAAAGAGGCCAAATTTTTGCAGGACTAAAATACACTCTTAGAAAAGTATACTGTTAAATAACACCCTGCTTCAATATGTGCTATTGGGGGGCCACTGGTCTATCACACCAGTTCTACAAATAATTGGTCAGGGAGTTTGCCACTGTGTGTAGTGTTGCTGCAGAAACGCTCAGTCTCACCACCACACCTGTCACAATGCTGCACAGTGCACAATAATACTACTAATCCACTATAACATGCTTTCTACAAAGTATATTATATTGTGGATTAACCCCTCCCCCCCCTTTTTAGTGCACTGCACAGCAATACCAAAAAATTTGCAGCCCTTTAAATGACTTTTGTGGATATTGACAGATCGATTTGTGTGTGACTGCAGCCGATCTCTAACTGCTCATAAAGCAACCACTGGATACCTCTCCCTATAGTAAAGAGACTGTAATAGACTCTAGAACGACATTGGAGCACTTTAAATTACTTTTGTGGACATTGACAGAGCGATTTGTGTGTGACTGCAGCCGATCTCTAACTGCCCCAACCACTAGATACCTCTCCCTAAGCTCAAAAGATACTAGACCTATACCGAAAAATACCAGCCCTGAAAAGGACTTTTGTGGATATTAACAGAGGGCTTTGTGACTGCAGCCGATCTCTAACTGCCCCTAAAGCAACCACTGGATACCTGTCCCTAACCTGAAAAGAGACTGTAGAAGGCCAACACCGAAAATACCAGCCCTGAAAAGGGCTTTGTGGATCTTCACAGCGCTATATGTGTCTAGCAAACTCTCCCTAATGAGCACAGCAGACCTCTCCCTACACTGGCAGAAAGCGGAATGTGAAATGGCCGCCAGATCGGGTCTATTTATAGGGTAGGGGGACTGTCCATGTGCTGGAATGTTTCAATTGGCTGTCCCGTTCCACCTGACGGCTGTGTCACGGGTCAAAGTTCTCCCCAATGTAAACAAATATGGCCACCGCGAACTACGCCATGTGTCCGAAAATTTGGTGGGTAGTGAACAAGCAAAATTTGCCGCGAACCGCAAGGCCATCTCTAATGACAATAGACAGTAAGTGCAATAGAGGGACATGAAGGGGATGACAATAGACAGTGGGTGCAGAAGAGGGACGTGGATGGGATGGCAATGGACAGTGGGTGCAGGAGAGGAATGCAGAGAGTATGACAGTGGGCAGTTAAAAAAAAAAAAATTAATTTAGGGATGGATTTGTAACTGCTTAAAATGAATTTCAAAGCAAATCTGCAGGAAGGAAGTTGGTGTGTTATCATCACTCTATCATGAGTTAAGGTAAAAATACATTTTTGGTACTCTGGAATATTCTGAAGAGGTTGCAGATTCTACTCTCCATCTGCTGCAGACTGGTAGAGGTAAGACGGCCATGAAGAAGTCATTCCATAACAGATGGACAATGGAAAATGTGATTGGGAAAGAGGAAGAAGGTGAAATAGAAAGGTTAGAAGGGGAGAGAGGAGGAAGGAGAAGAGGGTGAGATAGAAAGGTGGAATGAGGGAGAGAGAGATGATGGGTAAAAGGATGAGATAAAAAAGGGTATGACAATGAAAAGTGGGTGCAGGGGAGGGATGCAGATAGTATGATAATGGACAGTGGGCAGAATGTACAGGAGAGGAGTGTGGAGGGTTAGTAAATGGATGGACAATTAAAAATGAGATTGGGAAAGAGGAAGGTGAGATAGAAAGGTTAGAAGGGGAGAGAGGAGGAAGGAGAAGAGGGTGAGATAGAAAGGTTAGAAGGGGAGAGAGGAGGAAGGGGAAGAGGGTGAGATAGAAAGGTGGAAAAAGAGAGAGAGAGAGAGAGATGATGGGTAAAAGGATGAGATAAAAAAAAAAGGGTATGACTATGGATAGTGGTTCAGGAGAAGAGTGTGGGTGGTAAGACCATGTAGAGTGGGTGCAGGAGAAGAGTGTGGTGGGGGTATGACCATGTAGAGTGGGTGCAGGAGAAGAGTGTGGGGGGTATGACCATGAAGAGTGGGTGCAGGAGAAGAGTGTGGGGGGTATGACCATGAAGAGTGGGTGCAGGAGAGGAGTGTTGGGGTTATGACCATGTAGAGTGGGTGCAGGAGAGGAGTGTGGGGGGTATGACCATGTAGAGTGGGTGCAGCAGAGGAGTGTGGAAGGTATGACAATGGACATTGGGTGCCAGAGAGGAGTGTGGAGGCTATGACAGATGCCAGTATGCATATGACCAGTATGTATGTATGACAGTGGTCTGCACCTAACTGTTCTACACAAGCTTGGTGCACCCAGGGCCAGGACAGGGGTGGACAGGAGGGACACCTGCCCTGGGCACTCTGGTATCATGTGAGGCGGGGGGGGGGGGCACCACACGGAGATTAAGGGGGAGGGGATTTGTGTTAGGAGGAAGAATTGGGGGGGGGGGGCAGCAGGGGAAATAATTGTCCTAGGAGGGGAAATTTGAGGAGGGGGGCTCTAGGAGTGGTGATTTAGGGGGATTTGTGTTGCAAGGGGGGTAGAAGAAAAGTATTTGTGATAGGAGGGGGGATTGGGGGGGGGTTGTGCTAGAAGAGGTGATATGGTAGAGGGGGGAGGGGATTTGTGCTAGTAGGGGTGATTGGGGAGCTGTTTGTGCTAGGAGGGGGATATTTGTGCTGGGGGGGAGAGAATGTGTACTCAAAGGGGGGATTTGAGGGGTAAAGGTTTGTGCTAGGAGGGGTCATTTGTTTTTCTTTTTTTTGGGGGGGGGGAATTGTGCTTGGGGGGATTTGGGGGATGGCTGGGACAAGATTTGTACTGGGATAGACGATTTCAGCATGGAGGGGGGGCAATTTGCACTGGGGGGGGATTTCAGCAGGGGGGGAGATTTTCACTTGGAGGAGAGGGAATTTATTCCTGGGGGTAATCATGCAGATTAGTGACTCATTTTTTGGAGGCGGGGGGATTCTTGCTGACACATAATGGTCATACATATTGGGGGGGGGGGCGCAGTTTGGCATAATCACCCTGGGCTCTAGGTGTTGACTTTGTCCCGGCACTGGGTGCACCTATGTATCTTCTACTATAAGAAATTACATTCAGAGTGTGATTGTGTGTGCTCTATACAGTAGTACAACATAAGGTGTATATACAAGGCTCTATGTATCATAATTAGGGATGAGCTTCGAGTTCAAGTTGAATGTAAGTTCGACTCGAACATTGGCTGTTCGCTCATTCGTCGAATGACGAACAAATGTGCTTCTTCGCAGAAAATTAGAGTGCCCGCATCCATAATGCATATATTAGGCCATTGAGTATCTATCGGTCAGTTCAGTATAGAGCATACATTGATCTCTCTATATATATATAGGACAATTAATTACATATATTAGGCCATTGATTATCTATCAGCTGGTTCGGTATAGAGCATACATTGATCTCTCTCTCTATATATAAATATATATATATATACTGTATATAGGACAATTGATTACATATATTAGGCCATTGAGTATTGGTCAGTTCAGTATAGAGCATACATTGATCTCTCTCTCTCTATATATATATAGGACAATTGATAACATATATTAGGCCATTGAGTATCTACCAGTCAGAAGAGATGGCCTTGCGGTTCGCCCGGCGGTCGGTTCGCGGCGAATTTTGCTTCTTCGCAAATTCGCAAAAAGTCTGACTTTTGCCGATGTTTGCGAATCTGTCCACGCCGCCATTTTCTTTTTCATTCAAAAGAACTTTGACCCATGACACAGCCGTCAGGTGGAACAGGACAGCCAATTGAAACATTCCAGCACATGGACAGTCCCCCTACCCTATAAATAGACCTGATCTGGTGGCCATTTCACATTCCGCTTTCTGCCAGTGTAGGGAGAGGTTGGCTGTGCTCATCAGGGAGAGTTTGCTAGACACATATAGCGCTGTGAAGATCCACAAAAGTCCTTTTGAGGGCTGGTATTTCGTTATAGGTCTAGGATCTTTAGAGCTTAGGGCCAGGTATTCTGTGGTTGCTGTAGGGGCAGTTAGAGATCGGCTGCAGTCACACAGAAATCACTTTGTCAATATCCACAAAAGTAATGTAAAGGGCTGCAAATATTTTGGTATTGCTGTGCAGTGCCCTAAAAAGGGGGGGGGGGAGGTAATCCACAGTATAATATACTTTGTAGAAAGCATATTATAGTGGATTAGTAGTATTATTGTGCACTGTGCAGCATTGTGACAGGTGTGGTGGTGAGACTGAGCGTTTCTGCAGCAACACTACAGACAGTGACAAAAACACTTATAATGTATTATTACTGGTGTGATAGACCAATTGCCCCCCCCCCCCCAATACCACATATTGAAGTGGGGTGTTATCTGAGTAAACTTTTTCAAGTGTACTTGTGTCCTGCAACAACATTGCCTCTGTTGCTGTGTGAAGTCTGGTACACACAACGCCAAACTCACTGGCCAATTTTTTGAACAAATGGTGTGATAGACCAATGGCCCCCCAATACCACATATGGAAGTTGGTTTTTTTTTAACAGTATACTTTCTAAGATTGTATTTTAGTCCTGTAAAAATGTGGCCTCTTTTGCTGTGTTAACTGTGCTACACACATTGACAACAGATACTGGCCAATTATTTGTAGAACTGGTGTGATAAACCTGTGGCCCCCCAATACCACAGATTGAAGCGGGGTGTTATCTACACAGACACATGGTCTAGCAAACACGGGCAGGGAATATACAGGCTGACACTTACGGTTCTGTGTACTGTGAACGCCTACCGTACCTCTAGCCATCAAAAACTACGTTTTTTACAGTCAGTTCAAACCATGTGAGCTAATTTTTGCAGCCTATACAGGCCGACACTTACTTCTTTATCCTGTGAATGCCTAATGTACCTCCAGCCACAGAATACAACGTTCTTAGCTGTCAGGTAAACCCATGTGGGCTAATTTTTGAGGCCTGGAATGGCCGACACTTACTTCTTTATCCTGTGAATGCCTAATTTTTCAGACTGGAATTAAAAAACAATGGGTCTGTAAAGGTTCCGCCAAATTGTGGAATGGATGCGGACCCATTTTACAGATGTGTGAATGGACCCTATATGTATTAGACATGTATTTACCGGCTGCTGTCAGTTCTGGCTGATTTATGAAAAAAAAAAAAAAATTTTGCTGTACAAAAAAAAAATTTAGGGCAACTTTTTCGATTGCAATACTTCTGTTATGACATTGTCCATGTGCTGGGACTATTTGTGCACAGCTAGTACGTCTTTTGTGGGTGCAAATATGACCTAAAGGTTTTTAAAGTTCGCCTCCCATTAAAGTCAATGGGGCCCGACGCGAACTCGCGGTTCGCAGACTTTTGAGAAAATTTGCGGTTGACGTTCACGAACCGCCCCGGCCGATGTTCGTCCATCACTACCAGTCAGTTCAGTATAGAGCATACATTGATCTCTCTCTATATATAGGACAATTGATTATATATTAGGCCATTGAGTATCTATCGGTCAGTTCAGTATAGTGCATACATTGATCTCTATATATATATATATATATATATATATATATATATATATATATATAGGACAATTGACTACATATATTAGGCCATTGAGTATCTACCAGTCAGAAGAGATGGCCTTGCGGTCGGTTCGCGGCGAATTTAGCTTGTTCCCAAATTCACAAAAGATCGGACTTTTGCCGATGTTCGCAAATTTTCTTTTTCATTCAGAAGAACCTTGACACAGCCGTCAGGTGGAACGGGACAGCCAATTGAAACATTCCAGCACATGGACAGTCCCCCTACCCTATAAATAGACCTGAGCTGGCGGCCATTTCAAATTCCGCTTTCTGCCAGTGTAGGGAGAGGTCTGCTGTGCTCATCAGGGAGAGTTTGCTAGACACATATAGTGCTGTGAAGATCCACAAAAGTCCTTATATATATATATATATATATATATAGGACAATTGACAACATATATTAGGCCATTAAGTATCTACCAGTCAGTTCAGTATAGAGCATTCATTGATCTCTCTCTATATATAGTACAATTAATTACATATATTAGGCCGTTACATATATTAGGCTATTGGTTAGTTCAGTATAGAGCATACATTGATCCCTCTCTCTCGCTCTCTCTCTCGCTCTCTCTCTCTCTTTCTCTCTCTCTCTCTCTCTATATATATATATATAGGGTAATTAGTTATATATTAGGCCATTGAGTATCTATCTGTCAGTTCAGTATGGAGCATACATTGATCTCTCTCTATATATAGTATGATTAATTACATATATTAGGCCCTTGAGTATCAATCGGTTAGTTCAGTATAGAGCATACATTGATCTCTCTCTCTCTATATATATATATGACAATTGATTACATATATTAGGCCATTGAGTATCGATCAGTTCAGTATAGAGCATACATTGATCTCTCTATATATAGGACAATTGATTTTATATTAGGCCGTTGAGTATCAATCGGTTAGTTCAGTATAGAGCATACATTGATCTCTCTCTCTCTCTATATATATATATATATATATATATATATATGACAATTGATTACATATATTAGGCCATTGAGTATCGATCAGTTCAGTATAGAGCAGAAAATGATATCTATATATATATAGGACAATTGATTACATATTTTTGTTCATTGAGTATCTATCGGTCAATTCAGTATAGAGCATACATTGATCTCTCTATATATATAGGACAATTAATTACATATATTAGGCCATTGAGTATCGATCGGTTAGTTCAGTATAGAGCATACTTTGATCTCTCTCTCTATATATATATATAGGACAATTAATTATATATTAGGCCATTGAGTATCTATTGGTCGGTTCAGTATAGAGCATACATTGACCTCTCTCTATATATAGGACAATTGATTATGCATTAGGCCATTGAGTATCTATTGGTCAGTTCAGTATAGAGCATACATTGATCTCTCTCTCTCTCTCTTTATATATATATATATATATATATATATATAGGACAATTGATTATATATTAGGCCATTGAGTATTGATCAGTTCAGTATAAAGCATACATTGATCTCTCTCTATATATAGGAAATTGATTATATATTAGGCCATTGAGTATCTATCGGTCAATTCAGCATAGAGCATACATTGATCTCTCTCTCTCTCTCTCAATATATATATATATATATATATATATATATATATTGATGGTTGATGAAGGGAATAATGTGAGCCTAGAGAGAGGGGGTGACAATGACGGACAAGAAACCAGCAGCCATGTTGCCACAGCTGCAGCATTCTGCCAAATTTGCAGGGGCAGGCTCAGAGATGGTTGAAGCCACGGCCCACGACAGCTTGAGCCAGGAATGGTTGTATGTGACAATGGCACCAACCTTCTCTCCGCCCTCTGACGGGGAGGGACACTTGACACATGTCCTGAATCTGGTGGTGCAGCGTTTCTTGACCAGATACTCGGGCTTCCAAGATCTCCTGAGGCAGGCCAGGACAACATCAAGTCTCAAAACGTGCCAATTGTTTCCCTGTTCAGTAAAATCTCCAGCGTTTAGCTTTCTTCTCCAACCAACATACCAGGTCCAGCTCAGTACTTTCCTCCTTTCACCCTGTTACCAATGAGGAGATTTGCTAAACTCCTTTCTGAGACCCCCCTCACCACCTGTCTCCTGGACCCTTCACAACTACTAAGACCCCCTTCCTGCTCTATCCTGGACTCTCTAACCCACATCTTCAATCTCTGTGGCACCGGCACCTTTCCCTCCCCTCTCAAACATTGAACTGGCTAAACCCCTAATTAAAAAACCCTCATTGGGCTCCATCTGTTTAAACAACTGAAGACCCCTCTCTCTGCTGGCTCCAAGCTTTTTGAACATCTTGTTTACAACTGTATGAGTTGCTAACTTACTGATAACGACCTTCTCTGCCCCCTACAGTCTGGCTTCAACCCCCAACATTCCACTGAATCTGCCCTAATAAAACTCACTAATGGCCTCCTAGCTGCTAAACCCGTGGCCAACTCTCCATACTCTCCATACTCCCCATACTCTCCATACCCTCCATACTCTCCATACTCTCCATACCCTCCATACTCTCCATACTCTCCATACTCTCCATACTCTCCATACTCTCCATACTCTCCATACTCTCCATACTCTTTACTGCTGAGGCGCATAGGCCTAGGAAAAAAACAACTCATAATAACAAACCCCTTGCCACCCATATAGAAACCACACTTACAACCATTAGATTGAAAAAGGGGAAGGCCACAGTTTTATTTCCAACAATGAACATGTAAACACTTTTAACCAGTGCCAGTCACAGTTGTCCTGTGAGCGCGCTTTAACATTACCTAGAAAAAATTCCAAAGGGGGGCCTGTCCTTACCATAAGTGCTGGACAGACAGGCTAATTCTGACTTCAATCAAGGGCATAGCCCATTACAGCAACTTTAAATGCTGGCAAGGTAAAAAAAAAAAACACTGCTAAAGCTGTGACAGACCATCCAAAAGAGGGCAGGAGGGTGGTCAGCTATTCCAGCCACAAGTTCTTTACAAAAGGCCCACAATTCCCTGGGGCAGAACTTGCATGAGCTCAGTCCCCCACTTTGTGACCTTCATCCAATCCTCCATGACCACTTCAGCTCCTGGCCATGTCCCCATAAATGAAGGCTTTCTTTCCCTCAAGGGATCAAAGGCCTTCATAACATTTTTCCTCTCCCTTTTACACTCAACTACCCACTTCTTCTCAATAAACTCCACTCCCTTGGCCTCTGTGACTCTGTTCTTTCCTGTTTCTCCTCCTACCTATCTCAGTGCACTTTCAGTGTCACCTACAACTCTATCTCCTCTGCTCCTTCTCTTTCCGTTGGGGTACCCCAAGGCTCTGACATTGGAGCCATTCTATTCTCTCTCTTCACCCCCTCCCTGGGCAGATTGATAACCTCCAAAGGCTTCCAATATCATCTCTACGCCAACAACACCCAGATCCATCTCTCTACTCTCCAGATCATCCCCGCAATCTCTTCACGTATCACAGATACAGTACTGAGCGACATATCAGTATAGATGCCACACCGTTTCTTTAAACTCAATACATCCAAAACTGAGGAACGTCCTTAAATGCCCCCCTCCTGACTTTACAATTGAGATCAATAGCACAATCATTGGTCCCTCCAGACATGCCAGGGTGCTAGGTGCAATCCTAGACTCTGACCTCTCATTTAGGCTCCAGTGCTCCACACCCAATCACTGGCTAAATCTTGCCACCTTCAAGGAGTTGTAAAGTAAGAGGGTTTTTTATGTAAATTCATTCGAAAAAAAAAGCCAGAAACCAGAAAGCAAGCTACTCACTAGGGGGGAACCTCTGGGTGAGTCTAGGATGGAAAAGGACCTGGGGGTACTGGTGGACAACAGGCTTGGCAGTGGCATGCAATGCCAAGCCGCTGCAAGCAAAGCCAACAGAATACTGGGATGCATAAAAAAGGGGATTCACTCCAGAAATAAAGACATTATTCTCCCGCTCTACAAGACTCTGGTCCGGCCACATCTGGAGTATTCCGTCCAGTTCTGGGCACCGGTCCTCAGGAAGGATGTGCTGGAACTGGAGAGAGTCCAGAGAAGGGCAACAAAAATAATTAGGGGAATGGAGGGCATTGGCTATGAGGAAAGACTACAAGCACTGAACTTATTCTCTCTGGAGAAGAGACGATTGAGGGGGGATATGATATCAATGTACATATACTGTACTGGCAACCCTAGCATATGGAAAAATCTATTCAGAGTAAGGGAATACAATAAGACACGTGGCCACTCACTAAAACTAGAAGAAAAGCGGTTTAACATTAAACTGCGTAGGGGGTTCTTCACTGTAAGAGCGGTAACGATGTGGAATTCTCTTCCACAAGCAGTCGTATCAGCAGGGAGCATTGATAGTTTCAAAAAGCTATTAGATGGGCACCTTAAAGACCACAACATACAGGGGTATACAATGTACAACATACAGGGGTATACAATGTACAACATACAGGGGTATACAATGTACAACATACAAGGGTATACAATGTACGGTTAACAGCAAACACACACACATCATAGGTTGAACTGGATGGACGGATGTCTTTTTTCAACCTCACTAACTATGTAACTATGTAACTATCACAGGGTGGGGAGGGTCCACATAATTATGGGATCAATTCCTTGAGTATTTCAGTTCAGAAATGAACACAGATAGTTAAGTTCAGGTTAAATGGAAGCTAAAGTGGAGTGAATGGGGCCCGTATGAATGCCTTGTCTGTATCAATGTTGTCTGTATGGTTTTTAATAGGTGTCTGGGAGTCAGTCCTGATCTAATGTGTATTTTTATTTTTCAATAAAGAATAGTGTTTTGTAATTTACCGTTTTTGGTCCTCCTTTACAACTACTTCCCCAGAGTACCCTTCCCTAGGTTACTCTTGGGGTTCTTTTTGTCAATCAAAGTCAGCTATCTAATCAGGAGAGAGAGGTGGTGGGCCGGGTCGGGGCTCCATGTCTGAATGGATATGACTCAGCTAGGGTGCATCCATAGCAAGCTGCTTGCTGTGGGGGCACTCGATAGGAGGGAGGGGCCAGGATTACAGAAGAGGGACCAAAGAAGAAGAGGATCCGGGCTGCTGTGTGCAAATCCACTGCAACAGAGCAGTTAAGTATAACATGTTACATGTAACATGTTATTTTTATAGGGAAAAAAAATGTGACTTTACAATCGCTTTAACCTCCGCAACATTTCCAGAATTCACCTTTAGCACTGTCCCCGTAAGGCTTGCTGTGTGATGACTTCTTGGGTCTCCCTCTGATTACCTGCAGACAGCTGCTGGGGTTTTCACACATCCATCTTTACTCCCTTTTGCTCGTTACTCAAAAAACAGTCTAGGAAATTTGGTTTTGTATTTATTGTGGAACTTGGATGGGAGAAGGGAATAGTGGGACACTCCAACTGAACTATTCACAGTAGATAAAGACAACTCTCACTTGGCCTCCCTAGGTTACTTGTGGAAGCAGTCACTGCTTTTACCATACTGCCACTTGTATGGAAGAATTAAGTCTTCTTGTTCCCTCTAGCAGCAGATTGATGCAACTGCTTTATCTTCAGGACACTCTCTAGCATCCCTTGACTGACACCCGTCCACTAACTCTTTCACTGAAGGGATGGCCCTCACATGACATGCCCCCCAACACAGCTCTGTACTCACTGTAGGCAGATTTAGATCCTTTTCAGTGTCTCCCTTCGAGTCAGCTCTGCAGGACCTCTGGGTTCAGCTCCTATCTGACTTTAATGCCCTCAGGTCAACTACTCAAGGCTGCATGACAGCTTCTACAGAGGAGGGGCAGCCACCCCCTTCCCTCCGGGCCCCCGTTCTCCAGCCGAAGACCCTGAGCACATGTGCCCTTGACATTTATACAGTCACCCAGGATGCTTTGAGACACTTTCCTCTGCCAATCTCCGGGGCTGTAACAATGCCTGTGCCCTCATGTTTCAGGTTTCCTCCCATTGTCCAATATGCCTCCCTATTGGACCAGTGTGAAACATTCAGACAAGCTGAGCTTCACCTGAGCACCATGAGTAGACCATACCAATGGATCCTGTTTCCTGGTAGGTAGATCTAAATTTACCTGACAACCTCTCTGGTGAGCAGAAAGCTAAAAACTATTCTTTCTTCTAGCACTTACCTAGGAGGGTGCTACACACCCCTTCTTGACAAACAACACTACAAAACAACTTATTCACTCCTTGGTTATATCAAACCTGGACTACTGCAACTCTCTCCTCACTGGCCTACCTTTCCAAAGGATATCCCCTTTAGTCTATTATGAATGCTGCTGCCAGACTTATGTACCTTCCTAATTATTCTGTGCCTTTGCCAATCCCTTTGCTGGTTTACACTAGCCCAACATTAAAAATTCAAAATGCTTATCAAATCATCCAAAGCTATCCACAGCAATGCCCCCCCCCCCCCATCACCAACCTCATCTCGAGATATCACCCAAATTCTCCTCTCCACTCCTCTCAAGACCTCCTGCTCTCTCTAGCTCCCGTGTCACCTCCTTCCACACTCACCTCCAGGACTTCTCCAGATCCTCTCCTATCCATTGTTACTCCCTACCCCAGTATGTCTGGTTAGTTCCTACCCTGTCTGCCTTTAGACAATCCTTGAAAACTCATTTATTCAGTGAAGCCTACCCCACCTCCACCTAAGAACTGTACTTGTTTCACCTCCATCAGATCATCCCCCCGCAGCTAATACTATTTGTACCACCTCTCCCTCCCTTTAAATTCTAAGTTTCACGACCAGGGCCCTCCTATTCCTTCTGTATTGTAACTGTATTTTTTTCCTTTATATTGTAAAGTGCTGTGCAAACTGTTGGCGCTATATAAATCCTGTAAATGGAAACTGGAAAAAGGTGTGAAGGGTTCCTCTTGCTGGCTGAATACAAGAATACCATTTTGTGTGCAATGTTGTCAGGGCCGGCCCTACCATTGGTCTGGATGGGTCCATTGGACCCAGGCAGCACTTGGAGAGGGGCAGCAAATTGACTCCCAAGATTTTTTTTTTTCAGCAGCTTTGCCACGTATTACAGGCGGCATTTCCCCATCTCATACTGCTTCCCGTAGTGCAAACTGATGAGTATGGGGAGGCGGAGGGTTTCTGTGGTCCTGTGGTGAGTTATGGAAGACGATAACAGGATATATAATATTTTCTAAATGTTATATTTATATAAAATAATGGATATGGGGGCATTTTGTTGTGTGTTATTTTATTTTTTTTTGGGGGGGGGGGGAGAATTCAGAATTGTCACTCTTTTTTTGTTTATAGCGCAAAAAAATAAAAAATCCCACAGGTGATCAAATACCACCAAAAGAAAGCTCTACTTGTGGGAAGAAAGGATATCAATTTTATTTGGGTACAGCGTCGCATGACCACGTAATTTTCCATTAAAGTAACGCAGTGCCAAATCGCAAAAAATAGCCTGGTCATTAAGGGGGAAAATGTTCCCATCCAGAAGTGGTTAAAGATTAGAAATAACGGTCTAACAATGACCTGGCTTTCTTCTTTGAGGACTCTCGGATGTAAGCCATCTGGTCCTGGTGATTTGTTATTAATACATTTTACCAGGCTTTTGGTCTCTATTAGCCCCAAGGGTACAGCCCCTGCTCTGTTGACAATCTTGTCTATTATAGCCTCCTTATCCATAGAAGTAGAAAAATTTATTTAGCACAGTTGCCTTCTCCATGTCACTTGTAACCAACTCCCCCTTAATCATCCTTTATGGGGTCAATGTGCTCTGACTTTGCTTTTTTACTAATAATATATTTTTAAAAAAATGTGGGGGATTTTTTTTTACTCTTATCCACTATGTGTCTCTTGCGGTTTATTTTTTCTACCCTGATTGCACTCTTGCATTTCTTATTGCATTCTTTGTAGTGCTGGAATGTTGATGATCTCCCCTCTGCCTCATATTTTTTAAGGACAATTTTTTTCTCTTTAATGTGCCTTTTTACACTTGAATTTTTTTTTTTTTTTTTAATGTAATGATTGTATTTTAACCTACGTGTTATCATAGTGATGGTTAGCACCTGTCTTATTTATTTATGCACTGGACTATATGCTTGCAAAATTCTTAGACCCCGTTCACACTGGGGCGACCTGTCAGGCGACCTGGTCGCCTGACAGGTCTTCTGGCATAGAGAAGTTGTGGACCCGTTCTAATAGGAGCGACACAAGTCGCTCCGACTTAGAAAAAGGGTCCGGAGCTTCTTTGGGGCGACCTGGAGCGACCTGTATTGACTTCAATGTTATGAAGTCCGTGCCGGCCGCTCCGAGGTCGCGGTGCGAGCTGCGCGCCGCGACCTGTGAGGTCGCCCCGGGAAGTCGGATCGCCCCAGTGTGAACGGGGCCTTAAAGTAATTGTAAACAATTACCTTGTAAACTCAACCTATTCAGTTTAAAATAGAAAAGAAAGGCAAAACATTTTGTGTACATATAAAAAAACATTATAAATACCTTTTTTTTCCTTTTTTTTATAAGTGATCACATTCCATCTAATCTCAGCTGCATAAGAGCTGGAGGGAGGAGAAACAGCATCATACTGAGTTCCCCAGTGAATGGCTGGGCTGTGCAGCGGGGGGAGCAAATAATACCCAATCACATGCAAGATAAATTTAAAAAAAACATATTTGCTTGCACATGATTGGATGATGGAAGTCAGCAGAGCTTTTTCTCATTTACTTAGCTCTGGAGCAACTGCACAGTCGATGTGCCCTTAGTAAATCAACCCCATATAGGAGTTACATTATTTTCCTTACAATAATATGGAATTGAATAATTATCAGACAGATGAAGTGAATCTTGATGTCTTTACAGGTAAACAAGATGTCCAATGTCAGCAGTGAGATGGAACCAACCATGATTTACAGCCCTGAGCACATCTTCACAATCCTGATTTTATCTTTCACTGCTCTCGTGGGTGTCCCCAGCAATGCTCTGGTGCTTTGGGTCACTGGCATTAAGATGAAGCGTAGAGTGACCACCATTTTGTTTGGGAACCTTGCTCTGGCCGATATCACCTGCTGCTTGTTTATCCCATTCAGTATAGTGCAGTTCTTTTATTCAGAATGGCTGTACAGTCCTGCCCTCTGCAAGATTATACCCTTCATCATCCTCCTTAACATGTATACCAGTTTCTTCACCCTGGTGGCTATCAGCGTTGACCGATGGATTCTGGTTGTCCATCCCGTGTGGGCCCGAAATCACCGAACAATCAAAATGGCGTGGATGATATGCTTGGCTATTTGGATGTTATCTTTTATTATTTGTCTGCCTGTCGCCATCTACATTGGACCCGACACCTTTGATAGCAAGACTTTATGTTATTTTGAACGTCACATGATAAAGCCTTACATTCTTACACGCGCAATGTTTGGATTTCTGATCCCTCTTATTATAATTTGCACTTGTTACATTCATCTGGCCTTTAAAGCACAAAATATCAGATTTTCGGATGTAAGCAGAAAAACCATCAAGGTGACGATAAGCATTGTAGTTGTGTTTTTCATCACCTGGGCCCCCTTCCACATAACGCGAGTAATCCAGCTATACGCTGACAATGAGGTACTGCGCACCATGTACATTGTCACACAGACTCTGGCCGAGATCAATAGTTGCATCAACCCAATACTCTACATCTTCATGGGGAAAGATATGAAGCGTAAGGTGAGACAGTCTATTGGCAAGGTCATACAAAATATATTTAGGAAGAATTTATTATCCCCTCCTCGCAGGGAGAACCAGAGTACAACCGAAGAAAGCGTAACTACACAGTGAGGAGCTTGGTGTGAAGCACCGATTTATACCAAAGAAATCCAGACAATTAAAAAGAAGACTTCTGCTCCAATGTAAGAGATGGATATTTTTTTATAGTTTATAGCCTTATTGGCAACTGTGATAAACTGCCTGCTCAAAATCTTATCAGCGCAAGTGACCATACTGTATGACTTGAGTAAGTCACATGTGTAACGGAACCTCAACCCATACTGTACTTGTGGACTTCTTTCAGTATACGGCTTCCTCTTAGTCATGAACATATAAACCAGATTTTCCCAGCCGCCCTACATACAAAGCTAGCCGACAACTTAACTTGTACTGGAATCTCCTGTTTATTGAACAGTCACACAGAATTTATATACAGCGTGGACCTCCCAACTCCTGATCAGATTACCACACACAGGGGTTAGGGGTTGCCTGATTACATTATCCTATGCAGATGAAATTGTATACAGAAATATAATTAACATATCTAAAGAATAACCAACACAAACAGTATACTATTTCCACTCAGCAACTAACAGAGGACAGTGATTCAATCAACCTGAGCCAAATAACTAGCAGACTTTCCGTCCTCGAGCTCTTGAAATACAATACACATTATCTCAATACACAAACAAAAGGGAAAGCCTGTCTCTGACATTGAAGGACATGGAGCAGAAGCCAATGTGATTAGCTCTTTCAATGAACATGTTCAGAATCAAACAGAAATAGTCCTCACATATTTCTTGAGATACATGGCTGACAAATATTAATATCCCACTTGAGGCAAGCCAAACCATTACGTATCTGTCTTTCACTCCCAGTGACGTTGAGTACCGTCACAACATGCCATCCAAGCGATAGGTGTTAGCAATATGTGTTAGGGTCCCAAATATCAATGACCACCACTACCTCACTAGGGACCCACCAAAAGCAAGGCTCACTCAAGACTAGCACTGGCCATATTTAGTCCATGGCCTTATACTACTCAATTCTTCTCACATTCCTGCACATACTGTGTGCCCAATGCACACACTCACCATACTCTTGGACACCCTTGGAAACAACACCACTCTGTCTGAGGATGCCTGTTGCACCAAACCCAACATCTTCGGGTAGTTCCACAATAGGCTCTTGCTTCCCCATCCACCACTATCCCCTTGCCAGACCAGGGTTGCACACAGTTGGGTACAATGGGATCCCTCTTCACCATGTGGGTTTAACGCTCCTGCGTTTTCTGAAACAAGATGGATTTACAGCTGCAGAAAAACTCCACTCAGTAGTCATGTAGAGATAGGTTGAAATACCAATTCCAACTCCCAAGACTCATCACTGTGGTCTGTCTGATTCAGCATACAAATATACACACTCAATAAGATGTTCCTGGAGTGATAGATGTATATAGCAGTATAGTGGTGATGAGTTGAAGAGACAGGTATGAACAGTGACAAATAGGTGAACAGCACTTGAGAGAAATGTTCATGAGAGTATAGATGGTAACAGGTAGGATGCAGATAGGTTAGCAATCATGTATGGTAGTAGATGGTAGGACAGCAGATGACATACAGGAGAGACTAACCCAGTGCAAGGATAGATGTTAGTAGGCTCAAGAGCTAGCAATCTAAAACAACAGTGCAGATGATAGTTACAGTCCTTAATATGCAGAGCTAGATAGTGTAAGCTTAATAGGAAGGTTATGGAGGATTCCCCTGCGGGGTACTTATCACTAATAGCAAGCAGTAGTAGAGAGGTTCGGTATGAGTGAGTGATCCGGTAGCGGGATACAGGGATCAGCAGCGAGGTTCCGACAGCGAGGTACGCTTGTAAGCATATGAGCTTCAAGGCAGGTTGAACGAACATGTGAGTGAGAACGCCGGCGGTTGAAATAGCCGCTCTGCTGCGCTCAGTGATGACAGCATCGGTCTTAAAGGTGTATGCGCACCTACCAGAAGAGAATGGTGGGACGCATACAGTGAATTGGAAAGTGGAATAGGGGTACCAGAGGTACCAGAACATTACAGTACCCCCCCCCCCTTAAGGCCGGCTCCGGAAGGCCTCTAGAACTGTTTTTTCCGGGTATTTCGCGTGAAAATTGCGAATCAGCCTAGGGGCATGTATATCAGAGGTATCCAGCCAGGTGTCGTCTTGGGGCCCATAGTTCTTCCATCGTACTAGATATTGGAGTCTTCTTCTGTGGATACGAGAATCCAGAATCTCCTTTATCTCATATTCTTCTCCGCCTTCAACTTGTACAGGAGGTGGAGGTGGGATGGTAGGCCTTATTCCTTGGTCAGGAACATGGGGCTTCAGTAGCGACACATGGAAGATGGGATGTATCTGGAGGTCTGTTGGTAATGTGAGCTGTACTGCAGCTTTTCCAATAAGTTTCTTGATTGGGAAAGGTCCCAAGAATAGAGGCCCAAGCTTTTTGCTAGGGATCTTTAATCTTAAGTTTTTTGTTGATAGCCAAACGAGGTCACCAATAGCATACTGAGGAGAAGGTCTTCTACGAAGGTCATAGTACTTTTTTTGTTGACTATGAGCATGTGAGATGGTAGTATTAAGTAAACCCAGAGAGTCTTTTATTTGGGTAAGATAGTCTGAGGCTACTGGGTTACTTGATGGAAGGATGCGTGGTGGAAGAATAGTGGGATGAAACCCATAGTTCAAGTAGAACGGACTCTGTTTGGTCGTACTGTGGGTTGCGTTGTTGTAGGCAAATTCTGCCAGAGGGAGGAGATCCACCCAATCATCCTGTAGGTATGATGTATAGCAACGTAAATATTGCTCGATGCACTGGTTGACTCTTTCAGTCTGTCCGTTGGTCTGAGGATGGTAGGAAGAAGTGAGCTTTCGCTCAATTCGTAGTATGTGGCATAGTTCTTGCCAAAACTTGGAGATGAATTGTGATCCACGGTCAGACAAAAGAGTTTTTGGAATACCATGTAACTTAAAGACATGTTTCATCAGTAGTTCCGCTGTTTGTTTGGACGAAGGTAGTCTGCGAATAGCAACGAAATGTGCCATCTTTGTCAGATGGTCCACTGACACTAAAATGGTATTAAATCATTTGGAAGGTGGTAGTTCTACTATAAAGTCCAAGGACACAACTTCCCATGGAGTCTGGGGTATTGGTAGACTGCATAGTAGACCGGATGGTTTTGTAGTGTCAATTTTGGACCTGGCACAGACGTTGCATGAAGAGACAAATTTTTGTATAGATGTCTTCATATCAGGCCACCAAAACTGCCTGATAAGCAAATTAAGGGTCTTTGTCATACCCATATGTCCTGCCATAGGCACATCATGTGACAATTCCAAGATCTTGGTGCACATAGTAGGGGGTATGTAGAGTTTGTCGTTGTAGTAGAGGAAGCCTTCTGCATCAGCAGTTAGTTGTGGTGGAGGTGAATCCAAACCTATACTGTGCAGAATCTCTTCCTTCAAGGAACGGACAATCCCAATAATACGCTTGTAGGGTATTATAGGAACGGAAGGGATTTCGGAGCAATTATCTTCAGTTAATCGTGATAGCGCATCCGCTTTTTTATTCTTGTCTGCAGGTGTGTAGGTCACTAGGAAGTTAAATCTTAGGAAGAATAGTGACCATCGTACCTGCCGGTGGGAGAGGGTTTTGTTAGTCTGAAGATATTGAAGATTTTTATGATCTGTATATATGAGTATTGGTAATCGGGTGCCTTCAAGTAGATGTCGCCAATTCTCCAGAGCCAGTTTTATAGCAAGCAGTTCCTTTTCACCCACTGGGTAATTCACCTCTGGACTGCTTAGAGATTTAGAGAAGAAGGCGACTGGATGGAGTGGTGAAGTATTCGTTGGTCGTTGGGAGAGTACTGCTCCTACTGCCATATTTGACGCATCTACTTCCAGAATGTATTGGAGGGATGGGTTTGGATGGCGTAGTATGGGAGCAGAGGTAAAGCTTGTTTTTAACAAGCGAAAAGCTTCATTTGCTTCATCTGACCATTTAAATGGTTTCTTAATACTCGTGAGTTGTGTGAGAGGTCTCACAATGGCAGAGAAGTTCTTGATGAACTTCCTATAGAAGTTTGAAAATCCAAGGAATCGCTGTAGTGCTTTGCGGGTGGTTGGTATAGGCCAATCCTGAATTCAGGATATCTTACTCATATCCATCTTGATTCCTGTTTTGGATATGATGTATCCTAGGAATAATACTTCTTCTTTATGAAATTAGCATTTTTTTTGTTTCACGTATAGATTGTGTGTGAGTAATCTGGATAACACAAGTCTTACATGTTTTATATGTTCAGACAAGGATCGTGAATAAATAAGTATATCGTCCAGATATACCACAACACAGACATCAAGTAAGTCTCTAAGGATATCGTTTATGAATCGTTGGAAGGCTGCGGGAGCGTTACATAGCTCAAATGGCATTACAAGATATTCGAACAATCCGTATCTGGTTCTGAATGCTGTCTTCCACTCATCTACATCACGGATTCGGATTAGATTGTATGCCCCTTTCAGGTCCAATTTTGAAAAGTAGGTAGCTCCACGCACTTGTTCAATGAGTTCAGGGATAAGCGGCAAAGGATAACGATCTTTTACTGTAATGGCGTTCAATTGCCTATAGTCGATAATAGGCCTGAGACTTGAGTCTTTATTGCAGACAAAAAAAAGTCCTGCAGCTGTGGAAAAAGTGGAAGGTCTAATAAAACCTTTTGTCAAATTCTCATCCAAGTATTCCTTGAGATGGGAAAGTTCATCCTGCGAAAGAGGATAAACATGACCAAAAGGCAATTTAGAATTAGGGAGTAGATCAATAGTGCAATCATAATCCCTATGGGGAGGCAGTATTTGAGCATTTTTCTCAAGAAAAACTTCGGACAGATCCTGATAGCATAGTGGTGCAATCTCATCTGACACCACAGACAGGATCTTTCCATAAGACGGGAGGTTACACGTACTCTCGCAATAGTAAGAGAGGAAGGTTAGGGTCCGTTTCTTCCAATCTATGGTTGGTTGATGTGTGTGTAACCAGGGAAGTCCCAAAACAATGGGAAAGTGGGGCGAAGACAATAGGTCGAAGGTAGTGGTCTCCGTATGAGACTCGTTAGTGGTGACTAGGAGTGCTTGTGTCTGATTAGTGATTGGGCCAGAAGATAACGGAATACCGTTAATAAGACTCACAGAGACAGGCTTAGGTTTTGAAATAATAGGTACTTTATTTAAAGTAGCAAAACGTATGTCGATATAATTTCCGCAAGATCCTGTGTCGATCATGGCCTTAGTGGTAATCCTAGTCTGGTCCCACTGCAATGTCAAACGAACAAAAAGATAAGGGTTAGTAAATGAAGTTGTCAATCCCCCTAGGAGGACATGTGAACACTCACCCTCTTTTTTGCGGACAAGGGGACAGACGCTTATCATGTGATCCGGGGATGCGCAGTACAAGCAAAGATTACTGGATCGTCTCCTGGCTCTTTCAGTAGTTGATAAAGGTGGGCGTATGGTTCCTACCTCCATAGGAGTAGGGTCAACGGCCGAAATCCGAGAAGGACTGGACAATGGCATTCCTATTTTTTCAGCCTTTCTTTCTCGCAGCCTCCTGTCTATGTTGATACTGAGTTGTATCAAAGCATCCAGGGTGTCCGGTAAATCCGCTCGGGCGAGCTTGTCTTTAACGGCTTCTGATAGGCCGAGTCTAAATTGAGTTCTCAGAGATGTATCATTCCACCCTGAATCAAGGGTCCATCTTTTGAACTCTGCTACAAAGTCTTCTACAGGTCTCCTACCTTGTTTCAAGGACCTCAATTGAATATCGGCAGTACTCTGCCTATTGGGGTCATCATATAGACTAGTGAGTTCCGCTAGGAATAAAGCATAGGAGTTGAGAAGCTGATCATTTTTCTCAAAAAGAGAGTCTGCCCAGGCCCGTGGATCACCCGTTAGGTATGAAATAATAGTACAGACTTTGATATGATCAGTAAGGTAGGTACGAGGTTTTAGCAAGAAAAGTAACTGACAGGCGTTTTTGAATTCACGAAATTTTTTGCGATCACCTGTAAACACTAGAGGAGGATTTATTTTGGGTTCAGGGTGCTGAGCAGCGGCAAGTTGTGATAGATGGGTTACCTGCTGCTTCAGAGCCTGATTGTCTTCTTTTAATTCAGTAAGAGCGTGTATTAACGCAGTCACTTGTTGTTTTAATTGTGTCACTTGAGTGGATAAATCTGCTGAATCCATTTTAGGTTCGTTCAATCTGTAACGCTCCTGCGTTTTCTGAAACAAGATGGATTTGCAGCTGCAGAAAAACTCCAATCAGTAGTCATGTAGAGATAGGTTGAAATACCAATTCCAACTCCCAAGACTCATCACTGTGGTCTGTCTGATTCAGCATACAAATATACACACTCAATAAGATGTTCCTGGAGTGATAGATGTATATAGCAGTATAGTGGTGATGAGTTGAAGAGACAGGTATGAACAGTGACAATAGGTGAACAGCACTTGAGAGAAATGTTCATGAGAGTATAGATGGTAACAGGTAGGATGCAGATAGGTTAGCAATCATGTATGGTAGTAGATGGTAGGACAGCAGATGACATACAGGAGAGACTAACCCAGTGCAAGGATAGATGTTAGTAGGCTCAAGAGCTAGCAATCTAAAACAACAGTGCAGATGATAGTTACAGTCCTTAATATGCAGAGATAGATAGTGTAAGCTTAGTAGGAAGGTTATGGAGGATTCCCCTGCGGGGTACTTATCACTAATAGCAAGCAGTAGTAGAGAGGTTCGGTATGAGCGAGTGATCCGGTAGCGGGATACAGGGATCAGCAGCGAGGTTCCGACAGCGAGGTACGCTTGTAAGCATATGAGCTTCAAGGCAGGTTGAACGAACATGTGAGTGAGAACGCCGGTGGTTGAAATAGCCGTTCTGCGGCGCTCAGTGATGACAGCATCGGTCTTAAAGGTGTATGCGCACCTACCAGAAGAGAATGGTGGGACGCATACAGTGAATTGGAAAGTGGAATAGGGGTACCAGAGGTACCAGAACATTACAGTGGGTACTTCAGGAGATGCACTTTCTAGCATGGCTTACCTGTGTGCCGTCCCACTTTACAGCATTATGACTTTGCAAACGTTGTGACGTCATGCCGTTTTGGTGTCAATAGTGGCCATATTAAATGTATTTGTATATATTTAAACAAATATGGGCATTCAGGGAGGTGAATAGGACACATACCTCTGAGGTAGTCGGCGTGACCAGCAAAACCGTTCAGGTTTCACCCCAATATCTGTGCACCCCTAGCACTCTCAGGAGCCCCCATAAGTCTCTTTTAAAGACCAAGAAGATACTATGGATACCTAGAACACCTTTGTGACTCTGGAACTTGACCATCCCTGAACTGGACGGCTAAGTATCGCTTTCATCACTGTATGTCATGGACAATTAGTTGAAGTCTCCTTGTGGTACAACCATGGTGATATCACTCGGCTCCCCGTACATTTCCCCGTAAATGTACGGGGAGCCGAGTAATATCACTTTGCAGCATGAGAGATATTACTACCTGCTGTCCCAGCTGCAGAGCCTGGTGAAGGATCTCCCTAGCATGTCCCAGGAGGCTTCAAGACCCTGCACTGTACAAGTCACAGCCACCTCCTAAATCCAAGATTGCAATCCCAGGCAACTGCAGCACTGAGAAGAATAGACTGCAGGAAGACAGCGCTGGACTCCATGGACTGATGGTGGCATCTCCATCCTTGAGTGCTTTGGTGCTATCTTTAAGGCATTAGTGGTATCCATACAGAGGAGTGGAGTAGAGTCTGGTGATCCTCCATATGAACACAGCTGATTGTTTATCTACATGCCCTAGATTCATGGGGCTCTGGTAAGCAGCCTCTGTTGGACACTGTGGTGTTGTGTGCTAACACTTTCACATGGATACTGGTTATGGGATGTCATACTCTTCTATCGATCATGGACCTTCATTGATTCCTATTTAAGCGTTGCATATGGACTTTTATTTGGTATTTTTTGCTATCAACGAATTTATGCTGGCTGCTTTTATTCATTTTAGCATTTTCTTTACTTAGCTTAGATATTTTCCATTGCTTTTTCAAAGGGTACTTTTGTTGGTCTGAGGAGCAGACCTAAGGCCTAGGCGTGAGGCCTGAAGCGGCTGTGTGAAAGTTAGTAAGCCAGGAGGCTGAACTAACAAGTGTAATACAGTAATGGTGGAACCTCCCCTGCGAGGGATATTGCTATTGTATTTTTTTTTTATCTTTCTGTTCCTTTAAATAAAAGTGGGCTGCCATGCCCTTAAAAATGCAGTCTGGGCTTCCACTATTTCTTCAAATCGCTTGCACCATTTGAGTTTAATCACCCCAGATCTTTACAACACATATGGTAAGTCCATGTGATCATGGTGTTCCACTGGAGCTGAAGTTTGGGACTTGTAGTACTTTTTCTCAAATTCATTCATATAATGGAGGATTTAGGCTAAATGCATCAACATCTCAAGCATATGGGATACTGAAGTTTCAATATGTATAAAAGTTGGCACTTTAAGCTTTATGCAGAGTTCTTCTTACCAATGTATATATGCACAGTCCATGTGATGCTGTTCCATTGAGGCTGAAGTTTGTGCCTTATCAGCACCCTTCCTTGCAGTTATTTATCCGTTGGAAGACTGAGAGTTAAAAGAACGAAGTTGTCTGTTGGAATTCCTATATACAGTATATAGGGGGCTGCATCTGAACAATACAATGCATCTTCTGGACCGTCCACTGTATATACAGTGTAGCACTGCCCCCGTAAGGACTGCCAGGTATTCACTCTACGGGTCCCCCTGAGTTACCAGCACACAGTCATGACAGATACAATTTCTTAATTTCTTCTCTTCAGCTCACTCCAATAATCAGTCCAGGGGCATTTGGTTGTTTTGTGGTTTATTGTAAAATGGGGATAGGAGAAGGAAATAGTGGGATACTCCAGTTTAACTATGGACAATGTTGAGGACTCCTATCTTCTGATACAGCCAGACTGTTGATCCACCATGGATGAATTTGAATTGAGTCTCTTTTTCCTAAGACGACTTGGTGAAAAGACAATTATCTGCAGGACACTCTCCCCAGTATCCTCTTTCTCTTCCTCTGCTGACACCCGTCCACTGACTATCCTACAAGCAGGGGTGGCCCCCCCTCAGGTCAGGTCCCTTGACATGAGTCCCTGTACTCACGATATTGTAGTCCCAGGATCTCCAGTGTCTCCCCTCTCAGTCAGCTTTCCTGGACCTCAGGGTTCAGCTCTTCTCAACCGCTCCTCTGGTCCTCAGAATGACCTCCTGCGACTGCATGACACCTCTACAGAGGAGGAGGCACCCGCCCCCTCCCTCCAAGACTCTGCTCTTCAGCCAAAGACCCCACAGCACATGTGCTCCTGGCTTTTATACAGTATCCCAGAATGCACCGATGCGACCTGCCCTCTGCCAATCACCAGGACTGTATCAAAAGCCTATACACCCATTTGTCAGGTTTCCTCCCACTGTCCAACCTATTGGACCAGCGTGAAACCATCTTCAGACTGAATGAATCGCATACTGAACACAAAGAGCAGACCTCACTAATAGATCCTGCTCCCTGATAGGCAGAGAGCAATATATATTTACCTGCAGCTCCTCTGATAAGCAGACAGAGCTCAACACTTTACTCTCTCACAAGCACCTACCTAGGAGGGTGCTACATTTGATCCCCCCCCCCAACAAATTGAGCAATGCCCTCTGGGCAGCCGCCGCTACAAAAATTCTTTGCACCTAGAATTTCACAGAGTACCCCACAAACTTGGAAAAGGGTAAAAGGGAAGTAACATATATAAACCCCATTTTTGGCCAGTAGATCCAATAAATAATGTAGAAAAAAGTATATCACTGCTGTACAAATATTCACACATTTATGTACACATTCAAGTGTACAGGTAAAAGGTATGTCTCTATCTAGTTAACTAAATACAATATCTACATTTCATAGAAATTTGCATTAAACAATGGAGGGCCTATCCAGACCCCGAATTCCTAACAAGCCTGCAAAGGAAACAGGAGTTAAGCACAAATCTGTACATTGTTACCTACTCTCGGTGAGACTGCCCTCTCCTCGGAGGTGACCTTTACACCACATTATCTCTAACTGCGACATTCTCATAGAGGTCTTCATCACTCCAGGCCCCCTAAGAGCACGCTTGACCCGACGTTCTGTTGTTATACCTGCAATAGACAACAAACAGACCCTACCAAGCTGACTATCTAGCACTTCACCATTAGTTCCTACTGAGAACCATTTTGTTGACTAAAATAATAGGCACAGTCCATCTCTGTCTCCAGGGCACTGACTCTCTCTCCTATTATAGTCAGACCCACAAGTTCAGAATGAAGAAATGCAGAGTTCACCCGACTGGTGTTCACAGTCTCCTCTCCTTCTGTAACACAGAGGCAACATATCTTCTTCTGTGACAAGCTGTTTTGCTGGAGCCTGAGCAAGCTTGTCCAACTTGTGAGTTTTGCAAATCTCTTCAAGTAGTCCTTCACTCTGGCATCCCCTTCTCTGAAGAAACAATGAGCCACTACCTCCTTTCCTAAGGTAGCAACTCACACAAATTTATTTTGCCCGGCCCACTGGCTCGACAGGATCTTCACAAAGTGTCCTTTGAGCAAAGTATCTTTGTAAACTTGTCTCTTAATAGCAGCTAGTGATCCTGGCCCAAAGGAACTTGACGGAAAGTTGTTCTGCTGATTCCCAATCCTTCTTGCAAGGTTAGAAGGAAAAGGGGATTTGGAAATAGGGCTTCCGGCCCTAACAACAACTTTTTTTTTCTCTGGTGAATTCTCTTTGGGCTCTCTATCCGCTCTTAAATGAACTTCCAGGCTAGCCAGCCTTGTAGCACAGTAACTACTCTACAAGGGTGGGAACTCTGCATCCTCAGCAATAGTAATCAGGATGAGGTACCCGAACAATCTTCCCTGCAGAGTCCCGAACTTGAACAGTCCAAGCCTGTCCTGTTCCATTTTGGCGATGAACTTCCACACAGTCTATGTGGATGGACCGCTCCAGCTTCCAGTTAGCCTTCACAGAAAGAAAAGTGTCCCATAGCTCAGGCCTCTACCAGTTGTGATACGGCTTGGGGATGTACAGAAAATCCCAAACCGCTTCGTCACACCATCCCTCTCTTTTGGCCTTGATCTTCTCCATGATCTCCCGAGGAGCATAGGGAAAGTCATACCCATATTCCAAGGCCACCTTCTTCTGTATCAGGCGCTGGCATCTAGAGAACCTGGAAAGTTTTTGTCCGTCTCCTCTCCCAGGTGGGGTGTATAGGGCTCCTCCCTCTTGATGAGACTGACGTAGGCCTCATTCTGATCCCGAGCCCGGGTGCAGGTGCGAGATGGGGACAAATCTGGGACCCTCATGGCACAGGCCTCACAGAACCCCAAGTTCCTGGCACACTGCATAAGCACCACAGCCCCCTCAGTCTGATCATCGAGTGAACTGGGACTTGCAGAGCTGCTTCTCTTCTCTGTTCCCCAGTCCCATTCAGTCTCCTCTTCAGATTTCCATACATTGATACCCTCTTCCAGGGATCGGAACCAATATTGGAAATGGGGTGACCCTATATCAATGACTCCAACCTCTTCTTCTGTGGTCACACTAGAGGCCTTCCTCTCAGGAGCCCATTGATTCCCATCTGCCATATTGAGAGCAACGGGTTCTGCCTTTGCAAAATTTGCTGGCCCTTATTCTGGCCGTGACTCGGCCTGCACAATTCGTGTGCATCTCACCTCCAAAGTGTGAGTCTCCCTAGCCTGGCATACGGTAGTGTAGGTCTGCGCCACTGGCCTCGGCCCCAGCAGTGCTCTTAACACTCCTCTTCCTCTGCCCACAGGGATCTAAATCATAGGTGCCAGCAATTCTCTAGTGATTCCTGTCTCCCATTTCACACTCAGCTTCCTGGGTCGACAATCACTCCGTACCACTTGCATTAGCATGTCACTGCGGTGCCCACACTGACTCCATGCCCGCAGCTTTAAGGACGCATTCAAGCATTGGCTACATACCAGCCCAAGATGCTCCTTGTCCCCTCTGCTGCACAGTGCCAGTGTCCTAATGGGCACCAATTGTTTTCCTGTGTCCCACAGGACCAAATCTGGTGATTCTGCCTGCTCTCCAGGTACTCGGTCAACACGTGGGATAGCCCCTTGCCTCCGGCTCACTCTGACATCCGCCATCTTTCTCCTCCACACATGTGTCTGCTCCTCAGCTACACCCGATGGTGAAAGTGATGTCTCAGCTCTCTTCCTCCACTCGGATTGGCAGCTCGTGGGCGACGACTCCGCCCATGACTCCAGAGTAGCTGACTCTCTGGTGGTGGCTCCTCCTGTAGGGCAGATCTCTTCAGTGCGTGCTTTCCCACGTGGTGCAGTAACCCCTTTTCTGCTGCAATAACTCTGCTCAATCAGCTCAAATGGCACTGTGTGGCAGACTGTGTTCACCGACACACACACATCTGCCTCTTCCATCTGTACTTGGGCCTCAGTTGCACTTCTTTCTTCACAAGCCAACCAATCTCCCGTACTGTCAGTTAAAATTGTCCCGCTGTCATTAACTGCACGGTCAATACTTTTCTCCACAGTAAATGTACAGACATGACCCCCGACGCACCAATCCCTGCGTCCGAGGTCACTGTTCTCTCCATCAACACTTGCATCGATTACTGTAAAGCAGACACAGTTCTCCTGTACAACACAGCGCATTCCTTCTCCATCCACTATCCAGCACTTTACTTGGGAAAACATACTGTTTCTCTGGTAAATGTCCGTTTGTTGCCCATAGAAACCTCTGTTGCAATCATGACTTATATTGTAAAAGGTAACTGATGCTAAAAAACGTCAACCACCCGCCCGGCGCTAAAATATATATATAAATCAGTGTAAGGTATAAAGAAATAAATATATCTACTCAAATCATGAATAAATAGTAAATAAAATCATGTAGATAAAATCATGTAAAACATGTCACTCTGTGCATCCTTTTAATGCACTAGCTGCCACTGTAAACGTAAAACTTGCAAAATCAAATGTATAATAATAGCCCAATCTGTGCGTCTCAGTTCGTTATATCATACATTCAGCGGCGCTTCAGCACACACAATGTATGTGTGCAAGTATATTAGTCAGTTCCTGCAGTGCTTCAGAGCCTGCAATTGCAAACTAGTCCCAACTCCACAGGATGTGCAGTCACAGCCAGCAAAAAGATTTCTCCTCTGATGTTCAGCACCAGTGATTGTACACACAGTATCACTAATCCTTCACCACACCGACTGTGCACCCCTATGAAGTGGCCACTCACCGAATTGCCCTTGAAATATCGCCTTTATGCATAAGCTGCATGAGCCCTTGCTTCTAGTCGGTCTGTCGTCGCTTAGGCACGTCCAGATCCTATCCGTCCACCAGGGGTCACTATCAGGCTGTATATCTCCTCAGTGCAATTTGTAAGCAAACGACATGAAGCAAGAGAGTAGTGTAATACTGTTTCGACTTTATTAATTAAATAAAACTTCCCTCCCCTTCAGCGTATATGCTTACATTTCAATCACCCTTTGCACGCATATCATAAACACAGAGGCTTTGAAAGGTACCGCCGCTCGCCGACCGCGAGCTAGTCCCTGCTGTGGATTACAGCGCTCCTGCGGCTAACAGGCGAGATCCAGAACAACAGCGGTATCCTCCCTTCGTCTCCTCAGCAGCAGCGTACGTGCATCCTGACCGGTTTCGTCTGGTAGACTTCAACAGAGGACTAACGTGCGCTGCTGCAATCAAGATTAATGTATGCAGCCGGAGGACCTCCCTCCCATCATGATTGGTTTACACCACTGATGGGTTCAAACACCTCTTCATTGCCATTACCTGGCCTGAAGGAAATTCAATATGGACATACCATAGAATCATTTTCTAAATACCGGAAAAACAAGATTAATCGATACAAAACAAAGTTTAATACCGCTATCAACTCTCTTATTACTGCAACCAGTATCTGAATGGGTATTCCCCGGGTTTGAATCACACAGAACCCCAGTTTTTTTCAGATTGGCCATCTTTGCCCGATCTGAGCATGTATGTTCAAAATTTCCAAACCTATCGATTTGTAAAAATTGGTCATGGAGTTCTTTCTACCCCTAATTCTACATGCCATCTTGCCCTATCCGGATGCATACATCTTAAGTACTACTAATATTTAAAACGGTTATGCTAAAATCGATATAACCAAAATTTGACACAAAAATAAACCTACAGCACCTGGTATTCCCAGGTGGTCTCCCATACAGGTACTAACCAGGCCCGACCCTGCTTAGCTTCTGAGATCAGATGAGATCGGGCATGTTCAGGGTGATGTGGCCATAGGTAAAATGTAAAGTGCATTCTAATGGTGAAACCATCATGTATGACCACTATCCTCAAGATGTCATACTTATTACATAATTAGCACATGTCATGTAATTTCTGATATGTTTTAAAACCAGTAAATGTCAAATCTTAAATAAATCATTTCATAAATAGTAGATACATAATAAATAAATACATTAACTTCATAAATAATAGGTACAATTCATATGTTGAGATTACAAGAAAATGTTGTTCATAGAGGCCAAATCGCAAATATAATATATAAAATTCGCTCTAAAATATCTTAGTCCATAACCAATAGTACTAAAGGTTAAAATATATAAAAAATAAAGGCGTGTTGCCATAAGGAATCAATGGTCGAGGCATAATCGTAAATTCGAGTAAAATTGGAGAAAGATAAAAGTATATATAAAATGGAATCCATAAAACGTCCTGTCTAAAAAATATACTTAATAGTTGCTTAAAAAACAGTTCAGGTCAAGTTCTATATTTAACCCGTTGGGCGCCAAGGAGTTTGTCTTGTAAATCCATTCAGTTTCCTTTTTGGACAGTTCTCTTACTCTATTGCACCCTCTCCAGTTGCTTGGCATCTTTTCTATACCCCAAAATTTCAGTGCTGAGGGGTCTTTATCATGCTTTTCCCTGAAATGTAGTGGGACACTGTGTTCCTTGAAGCCTGTTGTTATTTTATAAATGTGCTCAGAAATCCTGATGCCCAATTTTCTCTTTGTTCTTCCTATATACAACATACCGCAAGGGCACTCCATTCCGTATACCACGTGGGTCGTGATACACGTGATACACTCCTTTATTTCAAAGGTCTTCCCATTTGCTCCTGAAGTGAACTCCGTTAGACCCCGAAAGTGTGTATTCACTTGTCTGCAAGCCTTACACCTTCTGCATGCGTGAAATCCAGACAAGTCCCAGAACATCTTTGGTGGTCTGGGAGGGTCCAAAACTTTCCTCACCACTCTGTCTCCAATAGTGGGAGCCTTTTTGTATATAAATATTGGGTTATCCGGAATCACGGGGCCCAGAACCTTATCAAGCTTCAATATTCCCCAGTGCTTTTTCATGATAGATTCAAATTCCCTGAACTGGACATTATAATTTGTTATGAAGCCCCATTGGTGCGATTCATTTGGAATCTTATTAGTTGGAGCCAGGCAGGACTCATGTGAAACCGCCAGTACTTCTTTCACTGTCTCCTCCAGTACCTCCGGTCTGTATCCCTTATCGGTAAATTTGTCTGTTATCACGCGTGATTGTTCCAAAAAATCCTCCTCCAAGGTGCAATTCCTCCTTATCCTCAGCAATTGCCCCTTGGGGATGTTCCTTAGCCAGCACGGGTGATGGCCACTGTATACTGGAAGATAGCCGTTTCTATCTGTAGGCTTAAAATATGCCTTAGTGATGATCCGTCTGTTTTCAATCCGCACAGATACATCTAGATAGTTAATTTCTTTTTTGTCCCATGTACATTCTAATTTGATGTTGTGTTTATTTATATTTAAATGCTCAGTGAACTCTGCTAGCGATGTCTCTGTACCAGCCCAAATAAAAAATAGGTCGTCGATGTATCTTTTGTAGAAGACCAGCTGCTCTTTTCTGTGGGCATATATACTCCTATCTTCCCACTCGCCCATAAATAGGTTGGCGAGGCTGGGTGCATATTTTGCACCCATCGCCACACCTTTCTGCTGCGTGAAGAATTGTCCCCCATACCAGAAATAGTTGTGGGTTAAGCAAAAGTCCATAACTATCCCCAAGAATTTTTTCTGGGTATGTGGTATGTCCTCTCTCTTACTCATTGCCCAATTGAGGGCTAGTAATGCATCCTCGTGCTGGATAATCGTGTAGAGAGATGCTACATCAGCTGTTACAAGATATATCTCAGGGGCATCAGGCAGAGTTAGATTGTCCAACAAGGTTAAAAATTCCTTCGTATCTTTCAAATACGCTTTTAATTCAACCACACTTTTTTGAAGGAATACATCCAAGTATTCCCCAATTCTTGAGGTCACTGATCCGATACTGTTTACTATCGGTCTTGCTGGAGGGCAAGACTGATTTTTGTGGATCTTCGGGAGCGTATATATGGTAGGTACGCGATTAAAACTAGGGAATAAATATTTTTTCTCCTTCATAGTTAAAATGCGTTCATTAAAACCAAATTCAACCAAATTGCACAAATCCCTTCTATACATCAATGTGGGGTCCTTAGGTAAAATCCTGTACGTGGTGACATCATTAAGCATGCCTATCAGTTGCTCGTGATAGAATTCTTTCTTTAAAATAACCACTCCCCCTCCTTTATCTGCTGGTCTGATCACGACCTCTTTTCTGTTTTCTAGGGCCTCAATGCCCTCTTGTATGTATTTAGGATTGGCATTCCTTATTGGTTTTATTTTCTCCAAGTCTGTCGTTATTAATTGTTTAAAAACCTCGATGTTGTGGTTGGACGTCTGTGGAGGATTAAAAAGCGAATTGTTTTTGAGTCCACTATTAACACTTGTTGTTGCCGATGGGACAATATTCTCCCGATTTTTACCTGGGTTTATATTCAAGAAATACTTCTTCATATTCAATTTTCGTGTGTATTTTTGAATATCCATGTAGACATCAAATTTGTTTAGCGACTTTTTAATACCGCATTTGAGTCCCGCATTTAATACGTTGATTTCTTTTTGGTTCAGCTCTATTTCAGCCAAATTATAAATCCCTTTTAATCCTGTCCCAGCCTTCTTTTTTTGGATTTTTCGTCCAGCTCGGCAGCCCCTACTTGTTGATTGTTTGTTGGCATATACTGGTTTGTTGGTTGTGGGCCATAGTCCCTCATGTCTCTGGGCGCTTCCCTGTTCCAGGGTCGACCCCTCCATGGTCTCCCTCCTCGTCCCCTCCCCCTCCCCCTCCCACCTCTCCATAAAAAAGGACGGAAACCATTGCCTTGTTGTTCGTTTTGCCTCCAGAGGGGTTCAAATCTATTCATAGTTGGTACCCTCTGCGGGGTATGATGCTGGAATCCCTCTTTTGCCTAAGCGACGACAGACCGACTAGAAGCAAGGGCTCATGCAGCTTATGCATAAAGGCGATATTTCAAGGGCAATTCGGTGAGTGGCCACTTCATAGGGGTGCACAGTCGGTGTGGTGAAGGATTAGTGATACTGTGTGTACAATCACTGGTGCTGAACATCAGAGGAGAAATCTTTTTGCTGGCTGTGACTGCTCATCCTGTGGAGTTGGGACTAGTTTGCAATTGCAGGCTCTGAAGCACTGCAGGAACTGACTAATATACTTGCACACATACATTGTGTGTGCTGAAGCGCCGCTGAATGTATGATATAACGAACTGAGACGCACAGATTGGGCTATTATTATACATTTGATTTTGCAAGTTTTACGTTTACAGTGGCAGCTAGTGCATTAAAAGGATGCACAGAGTGACATGTTTTACATGATTTTATCTACATGATTTTATTTACTATTTATTCATGATTTGAGTAGATATATTTATTTCTTTATACCTTACACTGATTTATATATATATTTTAGCGCCGGGCGGGTGGTTGACGTTTTTTAGCATCAGTTACCTTTTACAATATTTTTCTAGTTTTCACCTGGCAGCTATGGATGCAGTGCAATATCTGAAAAACAGGCAATTGGACCTGAAAATAGTGTTTGGTGGACAAGAAACCACTCAGATTGACAATGATATTTCAAGTACCCTTAATGCCCTATCCAATGTCCTTGAAAAACAAATTAGGACCTGGTGGGACATTAGCACATTTGAGCAATATAGTAAGGACAAAATCATCATGAGGAGCCTCAGGTGGGAGGTGGCCCCTCAAGACGGGCTTGATGATATTGATTCTATGACTGAATGGTTGGATTTTTTCAACCAATCGGGTCTTAAATTACAAGAGTTAGTACTGAAGAGAAAACGTAAGAAAATGTTGTATCTAGAGGCAAAAATTGCAGATTTACAGAAGAAATTAGAGGCACATAAAGACACACCATTAGTGACAAAATTCAATACAGATATTAAAAAACGATTGGAGAAATTGGACAATGATACCCAGAAGAAGAAAGTTAAGAAATATCAGAGGGATATTAACGATTTCAGGAACAAGCAGATATATTTATGGCAAATTCCAATGCAGGAAGGGGTGAATGATACTGAAGTCAGATGGACTATGGATGATGAGGGACCATCAACTAGTGCAGGTCAGATGAAAGAAATGGCCAAAGTAAGTACCCCCAGGAAAAATAATTGGCAGCAGGCCAAAAACGCATGGAAGAAGCCCAAACCAGCGAACACTGTGAACACCATCAGGCCAGGTGGCCCTACATCACAGCAGATAAACAAGGAGGGCACCAGAAATGGAAAAGAGGGATTCCAGCATCATACCCCGCAGAGGGTACCAACTATGAATAGATTTGAACCCCTCTGGAGGCAAAACGAACAACAAGGCAATGGTTTCCGTCCTTTTTTATGGAGAGGTGGGAGGGGGAGGGGGAGGGGACGAGGAGGGAGACCATGGAGGGGTCGACCCTGGAACAGGGAAGCGCCCAGAGACATGAGGGACTATGGCCCACAACCAACAAACCAGTATATGCCAACAAACAATCAACAAGTAGGGGCTGCCGAGCTGGACGAAAAATCCAAAAAAAGAAGGCTGGGACAGGATTAAAAGGGATTTATAATTTGGCTGAAATAGAGCTGAACCAAAAAGAAATCAACGTATTAAATGCGGGACTCAAATGCGGTATTAAAAAGTCGCTAAACAAATTTGATGTCTACATGGATATTCAAAAATACACACGAAAATTGAATATGAAGAAGTATTTCTTGAATATAAACCCAGGTAAAAATCGGGAGAATATTGTCCCATCGGCAACAACAAGTGTTAATAGTGGACTCAAAAACAATTCGCTTTTTAATCCTCCACAGACGTCCAACCACAACATCGAGGTTTTTAAACAATTAATAACGACAGACTTGGAGAAAATAAAACCAATAAGGAATGCCAATCCTAAATACATACAAGAGGGCATTGAGGCCCTAGAAAACAGAAAAGAGGTCGTGATCAGACCAGCAGATAAAGGAGGGGGAGTGGTTATTTTAAAGAAAGAATTCTATCACGAGCAACTGATAGGCATGCTTAATGATGTCACCACGTACAGGATTTTACCTAAGGACCCCACATTGATGTATAGAAGGGATTTGTGCAATTTGGTTGAATTTGGTTTTAATGAACGCATTTTAACTATGAAGGAGAAAAAATATTTATTCCCTAGTTTTAATCGCGTACCTACCATATATACGCTCCCGAAGATCCACAAAAATCAGTCTTGCCCTCCAGCAAGACCGATAGTAAACAGTATCGGATCAGTGACCTCAAGAATTGGGGAATACTTGGATGTATTCCTTCAAAAAAGTGTGGTTGAATTAAAAGCGTATTTGAAAGATACGAAGGAATTTTTAACCTTGTTGGACAATCTAACTCTGCCTGATGCCCCTGAGATATATCTTGTAACAGCTGATGTAGCATCTCTCTACACGATTATCCAGCACGAGGATGCATTACTAGCCCTCAATTGGGCAATGAGTAAGAGAGAGGACATACCACATACCCAGAAAAAATTCTTGGGGATAGTTATGGACTTTTGCTTAACCCACAACTATTTCTGGTATGGGGGACAATTCTTCACGCAGCAGAAAGGTGTGGCGATGGGTGCAAAATATGCACCCAGCCTCGCCAACCTATTTATGGGCGAGTGGGAAGATAGGAGTATATATGCCCACAGAAAAGAGCAGCTGGTCTTCTACAAAAGATACATCGACGACCTATTTTTTATTTGGGCTGGTACAGAGACATCGCTAGCAGAGTTCACTGAGCATTTAAATATAAATAAACACAACATCAAATTAGAATGTACATGGGACAAAAAAGAAATTAACTATCTAGATGTATCTGTGCGGATTGAAAACAGACGGATCATCACTAAGGCATATTTTAAGCCTACAGATAGAAACGGCTATCTTCCAGTATACAGTGGCCATCACCCGTGCTGGCTAAGGAACATCCCCAAGGGGCAATTGCTGAGGATAAGGAGGAATTGCACCTTGGAGGAGGATTTTTTGGAACAATCACGCGTGATAACAGACAAATTTACCGATAAGGGATACAGACCGGAGGTACTGGAGGAGACAGTGAAAGAAGTACTGGCGGTTTCACATGAGTCCTGCCTGGCTCCAACTAATAAGATTCCAAATGAATCGCACCAATGGGGCTTCATAACAAATTATAATGTCCAGTTCAGGGAATTTGAATCTATCATGAAAAAGCACTGGGGAATATTGAAGCTTGATAAGGTTCTGGGCCCCGTGATTCCGGATAACCCAATATTTATATACAAAAAGGCTCCCACTATTGGAGACAGAGTGGTGAGGAAAGTTTTGGACCCTCCCAGACCACCAAAGATGTTCTGGGACTTGTCTGGATTTCACGCATGCAGAAGGTGTAAGGCTTGCAGACAAGTGAATACACACTTTCGGGGTCTAACGGAGTTCACTTCAGGAGCAAATGGGAAGACCTTTGAAATAAAGGAGTGTATCACGTGTATCACGACCCACGTGGTATACGGAATGGAGTGCCCTTGCGGTATGTTGTATATAGGAAGAACAAAGAGAAAATTGGGCATCAGGATTTCTGAGCACATTTATAAAATAACAACAGGCTTCAAGGAACACAGTGTCCCACTACATTTCAGGGAAAAGCATGATAAAGACCCCTCAGCACTGAAATTTTGGGGTATAGAAAAGATGCCAAGCAACTGGAGAGGGTGCAATAGAGTAAGAGAACTGTCCAAAAAGGAAACTGAATGGATTTACAAGACAAACTCCTTGGCGCCCAACGGGTTAAATATAGAACTTGACCTGAACTGTTTTTTAAGCAACTATTAAGTATATTTTTTAGACAGGACGTTTTATGGATTCCATTTTATATATACTTTTATCTTTCTCCAATTTTACTCGAATTTACGATTATGCCTCGACCATTGATTCCTTATGGCAACACGCCTTTATTTTTTATATATTTTAACCTTTAGTACTATTGGTTATGGACTAAGATATTTTAGAGCGAATTTTATATATTATATTTGCGATTTGGCCTCTATGAACAACATTTTCTTGTAATCTCAACATATGAATTGTACCTATTATTTATGAAGTTAATGTATTTATTTATTATGTATCTACTATTTATGAAATGATTTATTTAAGATTTGACATTTACTGGTTTTAAAACATATCAGAAATTACATGACATGTGCTAATTATGTAATAAGTATGACATCTTGAGGATAGTGGTCATACATGATGGTTTCACCATTAGAATGCACTTTACATTTTACCTATGGCCACATCACCCTGAACATGCCCGATCTCATCTGATCTCAGAAGCTAAGCAGGGTCGGGCCTGGTTAGTACCTGTATGGGAGACCACCTGGGAATACCAGGTGCTGTAGGTTTATTTTTGTGTCAAATTTTGGTTATATCGATTTTAGCATAACCGTTTTAAATATTAGTAGTACTTAAGATGTATGCATCCGGATAGGGCAAGATGGCATGTAGAATTAGGGGTAGAAAGAACTCCATGACCAATTTTTACAAATCGATAGGTTTGGAAATTTTGAACATACATGCTCAGATCGGGCAAAGATGGCCAATCTGAAAAAAACTGGGGTTCTGTGTGATTCAAACCCGGGGAATACCCATTCAGATACTGGTTGCAGTAATAAGAGAGTTGATAGCGGTATTAAACTTTGTTTTGTATCGATTAATCTTGTTTTTCCGGTATTTAGAAAATGATTCTATGGTTTGTCCATATTGAATTTCCTTCAGGCCAGGTAATGGCAATGAAGAGGTGTTTGAACCCATCAGTGGTGTAAACCAATCATGATGGGAGGGAGGTCCTCCGGCTGCATACATTAATCTTGATTGCAGCAGCGCACGTTAGTCCTCTGTTGAAGTCTACCAGACGAAACCGGTCAGGATGCACGTACGCTGCTGCTGAGGAGACGAAGGGAGGATACCGCTGTTGTTCTGGATCTCGCCTGTTAGCCGCAGGAGCGCTGTAATCCACAGCAGGGACTAGCTCGCGGTCGGCGAGCGGCGGTACCTTTCAAAGCCTCTGTGTTTATGATATGCGTGCAAAGGGTGATTGAAATGTAAGCATATACGCTGAAGGGGAGGGAAGTTTTATTTAATTAATAAAGTCGAAACAGTATTACACTACTCTCTTGCTTCATGTCGTTTGCTTACAAATTGCACTGAGGAGATATACAGCCTGATAGTGACCCCTGGTGGACGGATAGGATCTGGACGTGCCTAAGCGACGACAGACCGACTAGAAGCAAGGGCTCATGCAGCTTATGCATAAAGGCGATATTTCAAGGGCAATTCGGTGAGTGGCCACTTCATAGGGGTGCACAGTCGGTGTGGTGAAGGATTAGTGATACTGTGTGTACAATCACTGGTGCTGAACATCAGAGGAGAAATCTTTTTGCTGGCTGTGACTGCACATCCTGTGGAGTTGGGACTAGTTTGCAATTGCAGGCTCTGAAGCACTGCAGGAACTGACTAATATACTTGCACACATACATTGTGTGTGCTGAAGCGCAGCTGAATGTATGATATAACGAACTGAGACGCACAGATTGGGCTATTATTATACATTTGATTTTGCAATCATGACTTATAAGCACACTCTCACTGATCACTATAGAGCAGACATAGCTTTCTTCAATAACACTCTAGCACATTACTTGGAGAAACATAGCATTACTTGGCGGGACTGCTCAGCCATTGCCGTTAGCAACCGTTGCTGTAACCCAGGGGTACATCCGGGACGACGCCCCCAAATGTAGCACTGCCCTGTAAGGACTGCCAGTTATACACTCTATGGGTCCCCCTGAGTAATGATAAGTCGAACACCCCCCTGTTCAGTTTTCACCAGAACACTGCGAACTGAGGAAAAGTTTGTTTGAACAAATAAACTCCATTGAAGTCTTTGGGACCTGAACGTCAAAAATCAAAATGGCCTAATTTTGAAGGCTTAAATGCAAGTTATTGCTCAAAAAAAGTGTATGGGGGTCCAGGTACTGGCCTGGGGAACATGTAGCAATGCAAAAATAAAAAAAAAAAAACACGGTCGTTTTTAAAGAAGCAGTGATTTACTGATTTTAATGAGGCTTAAAGTGAAACTATAAAAATGAAAAATTCCTTCAAATATTGTGCCTGTGAGGTCCCCTGAATGTGCCTATAAAGTCGCACATGTCTACCATGTATTTGTCATACAGGTGCAGGAAAATTGGGCCTTGGTTGCTGGCGGTGCCTGAACACCCCAACCCCTCGCAGTTACTCTTGCTGGGTGCAGGAACGGGCCCTGCTGCTAAAAATTCCATACAAATTTTGAAATTGCATGTACTTGTCATACAGGTGCAGAAAAATTGTGCCTTGGTTGTTGGTGGTGCCTGAAAACTGCAACCCCTCGCAGTTACTCTTGCTGGGTGCAGGAACGGGACCTGCTGGTAAGAATTCTATACAAACTTGAAACCTCATGTACTTGTCATTCACATGTCTACCATGTACTTGTCATACAGGTGCAGGAAAATTGGGCCTTGGTTGCTGGCGGTGCCTGAACACCCCAACCCCTCGCAGTTACTCTTGCTGGGTGCAGAAACGGGCCCTGCTGCTAAAAATTCCGTACAAATTTTGAAATTGCATGTACTTGTCATACAGGTGCAGAAAAATTGGGCCTTTGCTGTTGGTTGTGCCTGAACACCATAACCCCTCACAGTTACTCTTGCTGGGCGCAGGAACGGGCACTGCTGTTAAAAATTCCATACCAATTTGAGATTGGCAAAGATCAAGTGTTAAATGTGTTCTTATCAGTGATCTAGTGGGGGTGCTTTGCTGTCATTTAACCTGGCCAAGGTTGGGTGTCAGCTATGCAAACCTGCTGAAGTGATAGGGACCTGGAAGGTTAGTATCGGCAGGAACTGAAACTGAAATTGGGCCTTTGGTGTTAGTGGTGCCTGAACACCGTAACCCCTCAGAGTTACTCTTGCTGGGCGCAGGAACGGGATCTGCTGGTAAGAATTCCATACAAATTTTAAATCGCATGTACTTGTCATACAGGTGCCAAAAATTGGGCCTTTGCTGTTGGTGGTGCCTGAACACCATAACCCCTCACAGCTACTCTTGCTGGGCACAGGGCACAGAGACAGGGCATGCTGTTAAAAATTACATACAAAATTTAAATTGTATGTACCTGTCATACAAGTGCAGAAAAATTAGACCTTGGGGTTTGGTGGTGACCTAAACCAAAAAAAAATGTTGGATGCTAGCAGAATCAAGGTTGAGGAATAGGATAGGCAGCTTATGCAGTCTTCAAGGGATGGCAGATCCCTTACAAATTCAGTCAATTACATCAGCATCAGGGGCTTGATAGTTGCTTTTGATCCAGGACTGATTCATTTTGATAAAAGTCAGCTGGTCAACAGAGTCTGTGGACAGATGTACTCTTTTGTCCATCACAAAACCTCCAGCAGCAGTGAATGTCCGTTCGAAAAGCACACTGGAAGCAGGACAGGCCATTAGCTCCATCCTCAAGACTCAGTGACCCAGTGGATGCTCAGCTGGAAAGGTCTCCAAGTCTACTCTTGTGCCTAGATAATCATGCACCATATGATGGAGACGCTGCTGATGGTTGCTTAAACCTAACAGCCCTGGATGCTGCTGAGGACTAAAGAACTGTTTGAAGGCATCGTCAGCCGGCCACCTTCTCCACCGCTCCTCCTTTGGCTGAACGACACCTCAGAAACACGTCCAGAGAATGTTGACCTCCCAGTGTCTGGAAAGGTGGTACATAATTTTTTTTTCAAGGCCTTTTTTCAAGGCTTTTTTCTCTGCTCCCTGTGCGAAGGTAGGATGGGCTCTGCAACTTTACCCTTGTAATGTAGATCAAGAAGGGTTGCCAACCAGTAATTATCCCTTTCCTTGATAGCCCAAATCCTCTGGTCCTTTCGCAGGCTTTGCAGAATCAGGAAGCTCATGCAACGTAAGTTGGAGGAGGCATGAGCTTCTGAGTCCTCTGGGTCACTAAGGATGACATTGTCAGGAGCAACCTCTCCCCAACCACGTACAACTCCTGGGGTACAACTGCTGTATGCTATCCTCTACATCCATGCTGCCACAATCCTCCTCATCCTCTTCTTCCTGTGTGTCTTGTGTCCCTGCAGGCATGATATCTGCATTAAGGGGACCTTGTGAGGAAAGGAAGTCCTCCTCTTCCTCCCGCTGTTCTGCCTCAAGTGCCCTGTCCATGATTCCATAAAGCGTGTGCTCCAGCAGGTAGACTAGAGGGATAGTGTCACTGATGCATGCATCATCCCGGCTTACCATCCTTGTGACCACCTCAAATGGTGACAGGACGGTGCATGCATCCTTTATCAAAAGCCACTGGCGTGGCAAAAAAAGCCAAGCTCCCCTGACCCTGTCCTTGTGCCATACTCACACAGGTACTCATTGATGGCCCTCTGCTGCATGTGCAGCCGCTGCAGCATTGCTGTGGTTGAGTTCCACCTGGTGGGCATGTCACAAATGAGGAGATTTGCGGGCATTTTGAATTCCCATTGAATGTCAGATAAGCGAGCACTGGCATTGTATGAATGCAGGAAATGGTCACAGACTTTTCTGGCCTGCCTCAGGAGATCTTGTAAGCCCAGGTATCTGGTCAAGAAAAACTGCACCACCAGATTCAGGACATGTGCCAAGCATGAAACATGTGTCAAGTGTCCCTGTTGGAGGGCGGGGAGAAGGTTGGTGCCATTGTCGAATACAACCATCCCTGGCTCAAGCCGTCATGGCGTAAGCCATCTCTGAGCCTTCCCCTGAAGAGCTGACAGAATCTCTGCCCCGGTGTGACTTCTATACCCTAGACAGACAAACTAAAGCATGGCATGGCATCTTTTAGCCTGACTGCTTGTGTAGCCCCTTGAATGCTTAGGGAGCACTGCTGCTTCAGAGGACAATTGAGCAGAAGAGGACATGGAGGAAGAAGAAGATGAGGAGGAGGTGGAGTAGCCAGATGTGGCAGAACCAGCACCAGCTTTTTGGAGGCCTGGTGGCAAAACAAGCTGCAACACTGAACCCTGTCCTGCATCCTTCCCAGCTACCAGCACAGTTACCCAGTACGCCATGAAGGAAATGTAACATCACTGTCCATGCCTGCTGGACCAAGAGTCAGCAGTAATGTGAACCTTCCTGCTGACTGCTCTGTCCAACGAGGACAAAACACTACCTTCCACATGACGGTAGAGAGCCGGAATGGCCTTACGCAAAAAGAAATGCCTTTTTGGTACATGCCACTGTGGTACAGCACATTCCACAAATTCATGAAAGGGAGTCTACCAGATGAAAAGGCAGCAATTGTAATGCTTGCAATTTGGCAAAGCTAGCATTAAGACGCTAGCATATTTATGGCTGGGACAGTATTTCTTTCTATGGTTCAGCAACTGGGGTAGTGAAATTTGCCTGCTGCTCAAACCAAACGGTGGTGTACTGCTAGCAGATTGGGTGTAAGTCTCTGTGGCACTAATTGCTATACCATCGTCCCTCTCAATGCAGATATTTGAGAAGACATGAGGTATAGTATGGTTAGAGATCACAGATGAGGAGCAAGGTGAAGTATGCTTGTTTTTATCTTGTGGCTCTTTCAGGTGCTGTTGCCAATGGACTACATGGCAGGTCGTCATATGTCTTGTCAAGAATGTGGTGCTCAAGCGGCTAGTGTTCCTGCCACGCTTGATCTGCTTCACACAGATGTTGCAAACAGCAATGCTGCAGTCTACTGCACATGTGCTGAAAAAAGCCCACACTAATGAACTTTTGGAAGTCCATGGGGAGTTTGCAGCACCCTGAACCTGTGGAGCTCTGTGCTGTGATGCAATAGGTTGGCTACTCCTATGGCAGCCCCTGGAGAACATCCTGCCTCATTGGGTTTGTGCCTCCTCCTCCCCCTCACTTTCCTCCTCTATCCTGTCAGGCACCCAAGTACAGTCAGGGACCTCATCATCCCCTCCCTCCTCATCACTAGAGCAAACTTGGCAGTATGCTGCAGCTGTGGGAACATGACTGCTAGTTTCTTGTCCGTCATTGTCACCCCCTCTCTCTAAGCTCACGTTATTCCCTTCATTACCTGGGAAGAAACATCACAGCTTTCAAATTGCTGCGCATCCTCCAGCAGCATGTCACTGACACTATAATTGAATAGTTCAGGTGACTCCTTCATGCATGATGGTGGGGCGACAGAAGGAGTAGCTGTGGAGAAGGAGCCTGTGGAACAGACCTCTTTGGCAGCTGCGGTGGAAGGCAAACTAGTGTGAGCGTAGGTATCAGAGGACAAGGAGGATGAGAACGGCTTATTTATCCACTCCACCAACTCTTCTGAAAATGTGTCTCTTTCTGTGAATTTGTCCGACTTTTGAAAATCTTTCATTAGTTAATGTATATAGGGGGGTTTTCATCTTTCTCCACAGACTTATCAAATCGCTCCTCGTCCAATCCATTCCCCATAGATCTCGGTGAGGTTTTATTGCTGTCTGTGCCCCCATTGGGTGGATTGCTCTTCACTTCCTGTCTGTTTACCATTTGTCAGACTGAACAGGAAGTATGGGAACGGAGAGCAATAAAAATTTGGAAGGTATTTGAGCTTTCGAACATAGCGCTCACCCATGAAGGAACCGTTGAGTCTCTTTGGGTCCTCCTAGCCTGTCTAGGGATGAACAGTTCCATTGCTGTCCTGAAGCATTTACCAACCATCCAGTGGTGAACAATTGATTGATTTCCACAATGTTGCCTATGGAGAATGTATTTAGCAACATTGACTGAGGTTTAGGTGAAAGGACACCCTTGATGTCACTGCATTCTCTCAGCTTTCACAGGTAAAGACATTTTTAAGGTGACCGCCTGTGACGGAACCGTCCTGCACCAAGTTTTTCTCCTTCCGTCAGTATACAGCTTCCTCCAGTCAGGACATAGGAACCAGATATCACTCCCCTGATGACCTTGGTACGACAAAACCGGTTGTAATTCTTCAGAAATCCAAGAATCCTGGATGAGCATTATAATAAATATAATAAGTCGCGCTAACTTGAATGATGGAAAATAAAGTCCATAAAAGTCCATATATGATAGGATCACGAAATTCAGATAGGCTCCCAATGGACATACGCTTACCAGAAATGGTAAATAAAAGGGCAGGTTCTCTATGATGAATCTCGTCCCCTTGATAGCAGACTGGAACCAATAATCTCACGTTGATTCAGCGGTAGTTGGATAAAAAATATAAAAAACGCAATAGCGTAAAACCCAACACAAAACCAAATAAAAGAAATGACTTCCATAGTGTAAAACCGTATTATATTTATTAAAAGAATAAAGAGTAACACTTACATTAGTCATCTGAGCGTGACCTGGGAGTGCGGACGAGCGGAGACCGTCCGGCCAGCGGCCTACATACCTTATGCTCCACACTTCCTCGTTATTGTAAGTGTTACTCTTTATTCTTTTAATAAATATAATACGGTTTTACACTATGGAAGTCATTTCTTTTATTCGGTGGTGATCTTCCTGGCTTCCTTGGAGCCATTTGGGCAGGACTCTGCAACAGGTCCCTTTGAGGTCCATCATCTGTACAGGCGATTTGATCATTCCCATTGGGTAAGAGGCAAATCTTACTGGTGAAGGCTGGCATCTCATCTTGCTTTACACATATGATTTTTATTGCAACTTGGCATATTTATATTAATCTCTGGTAAGAGGCGAGTCCTACTGGTGGAGGTTTTCTATACAGAGGATACCTATCTAGGATTTCCCATTCACTTTGGCGTTTTTCTTCCTTTCGTTTGGTAAGAGGTGACACCAGCTGATTTAGGATTGCTCCTCACTTTTACTTATTTGCACTTGTTTTCACCCATTTCCGGTAAGGGGTACCTACAGGTGTCTCACCTAAGAGAAATTTTCTTCTTTTTCTTTGATTGCTTTTGAGCTCCTCACATTGGTGGAGTTGTATACACTTATAATCCAGATTTGCATCACTCACATTGGTGTTTAACCACTTGCCTACTGTGCACTTAAACACCCTTCCCATCCAGGCCAATTTTCAGCTTTCAGCGCTGTCACACTTTGAATGACAATTGCGCGGTCATGCTACACTGTACCCATTTGAAATTTTTATCATTTTTTTCACACAAATAGAGCTTTCTTTTGGTGGTATTTAATCATCTCTGGGTTTTTTATTTTTTACAAAAAAAAAAGAATAAAGACAGAAAATTTTGAAAAAAAAAAAAAAAGTTTCTTATTTTCTGTGAGTAAATTTTGAAAATAAATTTTTCTCCTTCACTGAAGGGCGCTGATGAGGCGGCACTGATGGGCACTGATAGGCTGCACTTATGGGCACTGATGAGGCGGCACTTATGGGCACTGATGAGGTGGCACTTATGGGCACTGATGAGGAGGTACTAATATGCCGCAATGATGAGCACTGATAGGCGGCACTGATAGGTGGCACTGATAGGTGGCACTGATAGGGGGCACTGATAGGCGGCACTGATAGGCGGCACTGATAGGCGGCACTGATGAGCACTGATAGGTGGCACTGCTGGGCACTGAGAGGTGGCACTGCTGGGCACTGAGGTGGCACTGCTGGGCACTGAGAGGCGGCACTGGCGGGCGGCACTGCTGGGCACTGAGAGGCGGCACTGATGGGCACTGGCGGATGGCACTGATGGACACTGACGGGTGGCACTGACGGGCAGCACTGATGGGCAGCACCATCAGTGCCCACACTCAGTGCCCATAGTGCTGCCAGTCAGTGCTTATCAGTGCCTAGATGAGCAGGCACTGATGGGCACTGACTGGCAGCACTATGGGTACTGATTGTGGGCATTGATGGGGACACTGATGGCGGGCACTGTGGGCACTGATGGGGGGGCACTGTGTGTATGTTTTTACCTTGTAGTAATCAGGGCACTGGTGATCAGTGCCCTGATTACATGTCTCTTTGTCCCTGGCGCTGTGCAGCTCTCCCTCCTTCCTCACACTGCAGGCTCCGTGTGAGGAAGGAGCGCCGGCGATGAGAGATGATCTCATATGTTTACATATGAGATCATCTCTCATTGGATGATCCGATCACGTGGTGAATGGCCGCTGTGATTGGCCATTCACCACGATCTGTGATCGGCCGTGTCCAAGGGACACGGCCGACACAGATTCTCCCCGCTGCGCGCTCGCGGGAGCGCGCGGGGGGCGTGTCACTGGGAGGCCGTTTAAAAACGGCCTCCCGAAAATTCGAGTCCGCGCTGCAGCCGTATATAGGCTGTAGCGCGGATGGCAAGTAGTTAAGTCACATTACCATTTGTGTTGGGTTTTACGCTATTGCGTTTTTTATATTTTTTATCCAACTACCGCTGAATCAACGCGAGATTATTGGTTCCAGTCTGCTATCAAGGGGACGAGATTCATCATAGAGAACCTGCCCTTTTATTTACCATTTCTGGTAAGCGTATGTCCATAGGGAGCCTATCTGAATTTCGTGATCCTATCATATATGGACTTTTATGGACTTTATTTTCCATCATTCAAGTTAGCGCGACTTATTATATAGATTCTGTTTAGGGTGTGGTCACACTTGAAGTTGCTGCTGTTTTATTTCCATTAGCGCGGTTAATATTTTGTATATTCCATTATAATAAATATACCCCAAAATGTTCTTCTCCTTGTGATCCTCACAACAGCAGATGGAAATATTAACTTGCTATCATAGCTGCTAAAGGTAGAAGAACCAATTACCAACTTTTCCATACTTAAAATTGTACATTTCCTGTCTACAGCAAGGATAAAATATGAAAAACACAAGAAAAAAAACTGAAAGAGACAAATACCCACTGATGGAATTTTAGTTTCGGGACGGCTTCTTACCTGCTTATAAAATGATTTCATGAAAAAACCTGCAGGAAGGAAGTCGGTGTGTTACCATAATAGTTGTGTAAGTTAAGGTAAGAATACATTTTAATCATCATTTGTTACTCTGAAATATTCAGAGGAGGTGGAAGGTTCTTCTCTTCATCTGCTGCAGACTGGTAGAGGTAAGACCGGCCATGGAGAAGTCATTCCACCATGGATGGGAGATGGAAGAGTGAGAGGAAGAAAGTGGAATAGAAAGGGGAAAGAGGAGGAAGGAGAATGAGGAAGACAAAAGGAATAAAATGGGGTTAGATATAAAGGTAGGCAGGCAGAGAGAATAAGTGCACAAAAGGAATGTTGAGAGTTTAGCAATGGACAGCGGGTGCAGAAGAGGAGCAAGGAGGGTATGATTGTTGCACTGTTTATTTGGGCAACTATGTGGCAAATGAGGATTAATGATGATCAATGTAAAGTTCTGTACTTGGGGGGTAAGAATATGCATGCATCATACATACTAGGGGGAGTAGAACTGGGGGAATCAATGGTGCAGAAGGATCTGGGTGTTCTGGTAGATCATTGTTTTGCTTGCGTATATCTAGCAAGGTTACTTTGCGGTACAAACAAGGAAACTTGGACCTTTGTGGTGTATAAATGTGCTTTTACTATGCAAAATCAATCTGTACATACAAAACTATTACAATATTTAGGAGCATAATGCAAGACTAGCAGATACAGATAAAGATAAAGCAAATATACTTAACTAAAAGAAGTTTGCAGCCATGGAGTCCCATTCCTTGCACATGGCTCAGGGAAGTCAGCAGTTCTTGCTTCATGGATGTTTCTTTTGAGACTGAGTTTCTTGCAGCTTTGGCCAGAAGTATTTAGAATATACCATCCCCCCAAACCAACAGCCTTTGTCCTGAGGAGAAAAAGGCTTGCTTATCCGTTGTCACCTTAAAGGGGGGGAGGTAGGCTTTGTTATACTGCATTTCAAGCCTTAAGGAAAAGAAAGGTATGACCTTATATGGCTTCTTGACCAGAGATTACAATGCATTGGTGAGCCACTGTATTAAATGAGAGAAATATGTAATATGCAATTTCCACAACACTCCACCCCTTGGCTCACAAATGTCATATAATGCCTCCAACTTTACATAAAGACATCTAATAATTCTCCCACCCTCTGTTTTTTCTTAAATAAAACACAATGGGGGAACTAACTAAAATACAACCCCCTCCTATAACTATGAAGGTGTTTCAGTCTTTGGCTAAAAGTTCATTAGAAAAGTCCAATCTAACATTCTTAAGAAAACAAGTCCAGGCTTGTAATACATCAAAAGGCCTTGCTCTCCATAGCTGTTGCGGTCTTCCATCATTCTGTCCATCATGTAACCACTTTCTCTGGTCTTTCTATGGATCAAATCGGAGACAGCCTGTGGAGTGGAAAACAAAGCGGATTATCTGTTCCTTCTAATAATCAGAGTTGTATAAAGTACTCGAAACCCATACTTGAGTAAAAGTACAAGTGCTAGATCAAAAAGTGACTTGAGTAGAAGTGGAAGTGCTCGATCAAAAAGTGACTTGAGTAGAAGTACTAAAGTATTTAACATTTTTTGTACTTAAGTATTGCAAGTAGTTTTTTTCTTAAATTTTGCTACTCAAGTACTGAAAGTAAAAATACCAGTCGTTTTTTTCAAAAAATTGCTACTCAAGTACCGAAAGTAAAAGTAGAAGTACTGTGTTATATAGTTATTAAAGAAAGAAGTAAAAAATGTGTTAAAGTTATTAAAGTTAAAGTTATTAAAGCGGAGTTCCACCCAAAAGTGGAACTTCCGCTTTAGGTATTCTAACCCCCTGACATGCCACATTTGGCATGTCATTTTTTGGGGGGGGGGGAGCGGGTACCTAGTTTTGACAGGGTCCCGCTTCCACTTCCGCTCGGAGCCTCGCGGCGCCCTGAGCGGAAGTTCTCCTCTCCCCCTCCCTGCAATCTTCTGGGACAACCCGCTGGGACTAACACGCTGAAGAAGTCTCCGCCCATTGGGAGACGCCACGCGTACGGGGGGAAGGTGGAGCTACCGACGTCACCCGCTGCCATCTGGAGTCTGGTGAGGTCCGAGCAGGACTCTCCAAGACAAGATCATCTGTCAATATATCACTGGTTTTTATCTACATAAAAGTAAGAGGCTGTCTTTTATGCAATTTCAATAAAGAAGCTATCAGTATTACGCTATGGGTCTGCCCTTTATGTTTCCCCATTACATGTGATTGTGTTGAGATGATCCAGGAAGTGGTCACTGGCTTGCAGCGTTCTCTGATTGGGGCTTTCCTGTTGTGCTCTTTTAAGTGGATGTTTGATCGAGGAGTCTTTCTGAGAGAGGAGTTACATGCTTGATCCAAGTGTTTTTAAGGTGAGAGGCCAACTTAGAAGGTGGTGGATATCAGTGCACTAAGAGCACCAACTGTTGTATTTAGGACCCCTTTCCTCACCCTTACTTCACGGGCATTGCATGGACTTATCTTCTTTTCAATTTTATCTCATCATGTTTGTGTAATTTATTTATGTTTGAATATTAGCGCTGCACTATTTTTTCTATTCAATTCTGCATACGGGTGTTCTAGTTTGACCTGAGTGTCCAGCAGCTACAAATTTCTGATCTGTGTTTCCGTGCGCTTATATTTCTTTAATTTGCATCTTCTGGGACATGTCAGAGGTCCCAGAAGATTGCCGGCCAATCAAGACGCACAGCGCGACTCGCGCATGCGCAGTGGGTACCCGGCTGTGAAGCCGCAAACTGTCACAGCCGGGTGCCCACAGCAGTGATGCCGGCGCCGAGGGAGAGGATCGAGGCTTCGGGCAGCCGCATCGCTGGACCGTTGGACAGGTGAGTGAAATGGCTGGAACTCCGCTTTAAGGAAAGAAGTCAAAAGAAGTCAAAAGTACACATAACATTATACACATTTGTTTGAGCTTCATGAAACCTGCCATCTACTGTTCTGGCAGTGGTAATTTTTATAATTGTAACGAGTAACTATGCAGCACAAAAAAAAAAATATCAGAGTAGAAGTATTGAAATCATCAAAAAAATGTAGTGAAGTAAAAGTGGAAGTAGGAGAAAAATATTCTTCTCCAGGAAAGTACAGATACCGCCTTTCGGTACTTAAGTACAGTAGTGAAGTAGTTCTACTTAGTTACTATACTTCTCTGCTAATAATACATATACAGTAGACCCCGACCCTTCAGCTACAATCTCTCCTCTAACTGACTTCTTGCCTGGATCTCTGACCAACACTTTTCCACCTGCCTGTATCCACTTCTGACCCTCCCAAAGAACATCAATAGGGAGGAGAGGGAATATACTGATATTTCCTAGAAGATCACTGCTGTTTATTTTGGAAGGTTTGATATTATAGAGCCTCACCTTCCACTCTTGCTGGGAAGTATCCACTAACCAATCGGAGTCCCAGCCACTGTCCTGAAGCTCATCTGCCAATGCAAATACAACTTCAAACCTTCCTGCCAGATTCCCTCTCATTCCTAGATAGGCTTCAGCTTCAGATATGTCACTTTGGTTTCTATGTCATGGGAATCAGTAACTTGGTACCTGTTAAACCCTGTTCTTTCAGGAACCTTGTGTAAATACTGAACTCTGCACTCTAGCTGTGGAATCTGCACCCCAGCCCCAACCATCCTTTCATATGGTGTGCTTTTGGCTAGTGGCCTAGAATTTAAAGTGGAGTTCCACACTAAATTTATATTTACCTCCATCTTCTCGCTCCGGGTCACCTGAAAAACAAATGGATAATCGCAATTTCTTTTTTTTTTTTACTTGCCTCGCATAGAAGAAAATATACTTACCTTACTTCCTTCTTCCTCCCCTCGGCGGCCGCGGCGATTCGTCACTTCCTGGCTTTGCAATGATTCCTGGGAGCTGAACGTCATCGCTCCCAGGAATCAATGCGCCTGCACCGGTCCCGACGTCAGTTCCGGTGCGCGCGGGTCATTCCCTTCTAAACAGCTTCTGGGCATGCCCAGAAGCTGTGGAGGGATGATGCGCACGCACCGGAAGTGACGGCGGGGCCGGTGCAGTGCATCGTGGGACCGAAGAAAACGGAAGAGGACGCAGAAGGGGATCGCGCTGGCTTCAAGCTGCCCACACCTGAGATGGCAGCGCTGGACAATACTTTTTCAAGGTAAGTATTTCTCCTAACAGGTAAGTACAACCCGGGACAGATCAGAGGCTAGCCATTGTGGAATGTACTAGCCCTGACTGTCCCGGGGGTATTTTTATTAAAAAAAATGTCCCAGGGTGGAACTCCGCTTTAACAACATGACTGCCTGTGTGAGGACCCAATCCCACCCCCTTAGTGTACGTGTGGGTGTAAGTTTGCGTATCTGGTCCTTCAATAGCCCATTGTATCTTTCCTTTCAATAGTTTTGTTACGTTTCAAAGAAAACAAATAACAATCACAACATACAGTTACACCGGTTGAAATCAATAACAATCACATTGAACAGTGTATACCTGGCTTGGCTATCAGACAGCGCCATGGTATTACCCGGGGTAGAGCCCCCCACAGGCCGGCCCCCAGCCAGAAACATCCGCATTGAGCCGACAGGGAGGCCACCCCAGACCACCCCTAAAGGGAACAACACTGTGGTCCAGTACGACCCCCCCCCCCAGCCCCCCACATAGACCGGGCACCGACCCCCGGGGCACCCACCCATTCCCCCTTGTTGTGAATGGGCACTAAATGTGGTAACCACAACCATAGTTGATAACACTTCAACCCTTGTACAATTGAGAAGCACAGATCATTTATATAAAAGACTGTCAACTGGACAGTCCGAAACACTAGCCTCTTGTTCAGTTAAATGTCATCATTCAGAATTACAAGCACAATGAGGTAAATAAATTCCCAAAGATAAGGCTTGCCCTCACCTCGGATACTTCAGTGACCAACGGTTCCAAGTCTGTTCAAATTGTAGACTCCGCCCGTTTACATTAGCAAAGAATTTTTCATAAGAATAGTAGGAATGTACACGGTTAATCATCTCCAGTGATGTGAGCACAGAGTCAGATCTCCAAGCTGCTGTGATAGTCGTCCTAGCTGCAGTAAGAATATGAGTAACTATGGTGCAGTGTTGAGAGGGGATTCTTTGGATGCCTAGGTTCAAAAGGGCCAGAGCCGGGGACATAGGGATTAACTCTCCAGTTACTGACCGAAGCAGGGCAAACACCGCCGCCCAGTAGCCCTTAGGTTCCTACATTGCCACAGAAGATGAAACAGTATTCCCTGGTCTCCGCAACCCCTCCAGCAGGTAGGGGCGGCATCTTTGAACATCCTCTTTAGACGCACCAGAGTTAGGTAGCTACGGTGGAGGATTTTAAGAGCCACCTCCCAATGATTAGTAAAATGAGTATGTGATTATCCGGAGCGAACGGCTAACCACCATTCACGCTCTGTAAATTCTTCCTCCAGGTCCCGTTCCCATGCTAACTCGTTGGCTGACTTACTGTACCTATAATGATATTGCAATGCCTGATAAAACCATGAAAGCCCTTTTGGTTTGCGATAGTGTTTGAGCATATAGTCCCACATATCAGAAGGCACCTCCACTGTTGGGTCAGGATGTTTAATGTGGTAATGATGTAGTTGGGCCCAGAAAAAGGAAGGTTTAGCGTTAGGTTGAGAGTGTAATTCCCGATATGTGGACGATCTAGGTAAATCCCCAGACGGTATTCTCAACGAGGGTGTGAGAAATTCATAAGATGCTAATTTCAGTTCTGTCTTAGTTTTAGGGATCCCCGTTAAGGATTGCGCCAATCTCCAGGCTCTTAAGGTTGCCTGCAGAGAGGATAAGTTGGGAGTATGAACCTCACTTTTTGTCAGGGAGGCCAGGAGCAAGACCGGTAGTTCTGTTTGTGCCACTACTGCCCTTTCCTGAAGAACCCACAATTTGTCTGAAGCAGGGTCAAACCAAGCCTTTGCCTGGTCTAACAGGGCTGCCGAGTAGTAGGTTTTGAGGTGCGGGAAAACAGCGCCCCCTGCGAACCTAGATTTGATCAACGTAGAGTACGGAATTTTCGGCACTTTACCCCCCCCCCCCCCATAAGAATTTCCAAAATACTTTGTCCATATTACAAAAGAAGGATTCCGGTATCACCACATGGAGTGTCCTAAAATAATATAAGATCTTTGGGAGAGCCAATATCTTGAGAGCAGCTATGCGTCCCAACCACGATAGTTCGTAGGAGGCAATGTGCGTTAAATCCTCCATAACGGTGGACTGTAACTTAGTGAAATTGGTATGGTATGTTTGAGACGTCGGCGCCACCAAAGATACTCCTAGGTATGGGACAGATTTGGTAGTCCACTGAAAGGGATACTAAGCCCTAAGGTGCTGCAGCTCTCGGGTGGATAGAAAGATCGGCAGGCACAGGGATTTAGTCACATTAAGTTTATAATAGGAGATGGCTCCAAAAGCGTCTAGTTGGCGATGCAAGATTTGAAGGGATTTTGTTGTGGAAGTCAGGGTAAGGATCACATCATCCGCGAATAGACCGATTTTGTGATCTCTGCCCCCCACCCTAATTCCGGAAATATTGGGGTCACTCCTAATGGCCTCTGCCAAGGGCTCCATGACTAAGGAAAAGATGAGCGGGGACAAAGGGCACCCCTGGCGCATGCCATTAGTGATAACGAAGCCATCAGACAAGGCACTGGATGTAAACACCCTGGCCGATGGCCTAGTGTAGAGCACTGAAATGGCAGAAAACATAGGTCACTGAATCCCAAATTTAGTCAAAGTCGCCCTCAGGTACCCCCAGTGAACCCTATCAAACGCTTTTTCAGCATCTAATGTCAGGAACACTGAGGGCACCTTCTGATTTTCGGCAATCTGTAAGAGATCTAACATCCTTCTAGTGCCATCCGGTGCCTGCCGACCCTTCACGAATCCCACCTGGTCTGCTTTGACCAGGCAGGGGGTCACCTCAGCCAGCCGTACTGCTAAAATTTTTGCATATAGCTTAAGGTCTGAATTTAGGAGGGAAATGGGACGGAAGTTTTGGGGTGCATCGGGCGGTTTACCAGGCTTGGGAAGTGCAACTATTACTGCTTGCAGCATCTCCTCTGGAAAGGAGGAGCGCTGTGCAGCTGCATTGAATACTTTGCAAAGGTATGGAGACAGGGTTTATAGCCCCAGAAGATTTGTTAGATGGCAGAGAGTATATGGCTTTTTGTACTTCATCCTCCGTTATGGGGGAATTCATAGCTTGCAACATATGGGCTGTTATAGTGGGGAGTTGCAAAGAGTCCAGAAACGATTTAATAAGGGAGTCTGAAGGCTGCGGGGTAGCCTCATCATCCTTAAGATTATATAGGGACGTGTAGTAATTGGAAAATGCATTGGCAATTGCAGTAGGGTGGTGCACCAAGGTTTTTGTTTTGGGGTCCCTAATAGTTTTTTGTTGCCTTTTTTCAGGAAATTAGCTAGCATTTTACCCGATTTGTTGCCCTGGGAGTAATAACGTGCCTTGGATAGGAACAGAAGGTGCTGATGCTCCTCTAAAAGTTTGTGACGGACAAGCCGTCTACATTCATTAAGCTCCTCCAATTTAAGCAAGGTTGGGTCCGCTTTGTGAGCAGCTTCAAGGGATCTGAGTTTCTCTAGCAGTGAATTCAAAGCTTGAGCCCTTGCCCTCTTAACCCTGGAGGCCTGCTGGATAAGGATCCCAGAGAAAATGCCTTATGTGCACACCAAAGATTGAAAATGTCCATCCCAGAGTATCATTATTCTCAAAGTATTCCCGAATCCGACCACCCAACCGCTCCCGATGGCCCGCATCCCGGAGCAAAGAAACATTGTTACGCCACAGATGAACTGGGGTAGTCATATGGGGCTCCGAGACCACCACCGAGACCAGAGCATGGTCAGACCAGGACAGCATATGGATCGAGGATTTCTCAACCGCTCTGAGAAACTGCAAGTCAGCCACAAATAGATCCAGTCTCGAGTACGATCCATGAGGGGCTGAGTAGTAAGTAAAGTCCTTGTCTGTAGGGTTAAGGCAGCGCCACACATCATACAAGTCAGAAGAGTACAAGAACTTTTGTAAAGTAGCCCTAGCACGCCCCTGAGTAGGAGAACAATCTAAGTCCGCATCCGCAATACAATTAAAATCCCCACAGTACACTGTAAGGCCCTTCTTCACACGATCCACTTTTTTCACCAGTGCTCTTAAAAATCTAAGTTGGCCCTGATTAGGGACATAAAGGTTAACAATTGTGTAGGTGATATTGTTAACATCACATATAGTGTTGAGCGAACACGGACTGTATTATTCGTGTTCGTACCGAATAATTGGATTTTTTGTACCCGAACACGGACACGGACACTTTACTGTATGTTCGGGTAAAAATCCGTGTTCGGTCGTTTTATTTCCGGGTTTTGCATGCTTTGGCGCTCTTTTCATGGCGGGCTTTCAACAGCCAATCAACAATCGTTTAACTGGTGTGCCTTAAGCCATCCCAGCCATGCCTGCAAATGTCTCAGTAGCTGTGATTGGCCGTCTGAAGCATGTGACCAAGTCTTTATAAGTTCGAGGCAGCCGCAGCGGCGTCATTATGCTGCTTAGATTCAGGGACAGAGAGCACACATCAACGTGCTGGCTGCTGATTAGGGAAAGATAGGCAGGAAAAAACCATTTGTGTCCGGATAGAATTGAGGGACAGGTCGGAGTGTTTAGGCAGGGCGAGTTGTAGGCATTTTAGGGATAGAGTCTGCTGAATTATATAGGGTCAGTGTCTTCTACAAACTACAATCGATATTGCTGTGTGGGGGGTGGGGTGAATCTGCACTCAATCCTGATCTACGATCTCTTCTCAATCCTGTTAGGGACAGAGTCTGCTGAATTTTAGGGAAACTGTGTTCTACAAACTACAATCGATATTGCTGTGTGGGGGGTGGGGTGAATCTGCACTCAATCCTGATCTACGATCTCTTCTCAATCCTGTTAGGGACAGAGTCTGCTGAATTTTAGGGAAACTGTGTTCTACAAACTACAATCGATATTGCTGTGTGGGGGGTGGGGTGAATCTGCACTCAATCCTGATCTACGATCTCTTCTCAATCCTGTTAGGGACAGAGTCTGCTGAATTTTAGGGAAACTGTGTTCTACAAACTACAATCGATATTGCTGTGTGGTGTGGGATTGGAGATAGGCAGGTGTCAGTGATCCACATCCATTTTTCTGTGTGTGAGCTGCAGTGAACACAATCTTTTTGGGCTGCAGTGAACACAATCTTTTTGGGCTGCAGTGAACACAATCTTTTTGGGCTGCAGTGAACACAATCTTTTTGGGCTGCAGTGAACACAATCTTTTTGGGGTGCAGTGAACAAAATCTTTTTGGGGTGCAGTGAACACAATCCTTTTTGGTGTGCAGTGAACACAATCTTTGTGGGGTGCAGTGAACAAAATCCTTTGTGGGGTGCAGTGAACACAATCTTTTTGGGGTGCAGTGAACAAAATCCTTTTTGGGGTGCAGTGAACAACATCCTTTTTGGGGTGCAGTGAACACAATCTTTTTGGGGTGCAGTGAACAAAATCCTTTGTGGGGTGCAGTGAACACAATCTTTTTGGGGTGCAGTGAACACAATCTTTTTGGGGTGGAGTGAACAACATCCTTTTTGGGGTGCAGTGAACAAAATCCTTTTTGGGGTGCAGTGAACAAAATCATTTTTGGGGTGCAGTGAACACAATCTTTTTGGGGTGCAGTGAACACAATCTTTGTGGGGTGCAGTGAACACAATCTTTTTGGGGTGGAGTGAACAACATCCTTTTTGGGGTGCAGTGAACAACATCCTTTTTGGGGTGCAGTGAACACAATCTTTTTGGGGTGCAGTGAACACAATCTTTGTGGGGTACAGTGAACAGAATCTTTGTGGGGTGCAGTGAACAAAATCTTTGGGGGGTACAGTGAACACAATCTTTGTGAGGTGCAGTGAACACAATCTTTGTGGGGTGCAGTGAACACAATCATTGTGGGGTGCAGTGAACTCAATCTTTGTGGGGTACAGTGAACACAATCTCATACTGAAGGTTTGAGGGTGCTGCCTGTTCCATACTCCCCCTACTCCTCATCTAGCCTTTTAGGGGTACAAACAATAGTAATTGGGGCCTAGTGTGGTTGTGTACGTGTGATATACATACACTTTTTTGGGATCATATTTTCTATTCCGCTATTTAATCAAAAACCTTTGGGGATCAGTTAAATTGGGGGATAGTCTGTGTTGGTACGTGTGAGAGAGATCCACCTTTCCAAGTTGTTGGGGTTCATCTCATACTTCTGAAGGTTTGAGGGTGCTGCCTGTTCCATACTCCCCCCTACTCCTAGCCTTTTAGGGGTACAAACAATAGTAATTGGGGCCTAGTGTGGTTGTGTACGTGTGATATACATACACTTTTTTGGGATCATATTTTCTATTCCGCTATTTAATCAAAAACCTCTGGGGATCAGTTAAATTGGGGGATAGTCTGTGTTGGTACGTGTGAGAGAGATCCACCTTTCCAAGTTGTTGGGGTTCATCTCATACTTCTGAAGGTTTGAGGGTGCTGCCTGTTCCATACTCCCCCTACTCCTAGCCTTTTAGGGGTACAAACAATAGTAATTGGGGCCTAGTGTGGTTGTGTACGTGTGATATACATACACTTTTTTGGGATCATATTTTCTATTCCGCTATTTAATCAAAAACCTCTGGGGATCAGTTAAATTGGGGGATAGTCTGTGTTGGTACGTGTGAGAGAGATCCACCTTTCCAAGTTGTTGGGGTTCATCTCATACTTCTGAAGGTTTGAGGGTGCTGCCTGTTCCATACTCCCCCTACTCCTAGCCTTTTAGGGGTACAAACAATAGTAATTGGGGCCTAGTGTGGTTGTGTACGTGTGATATACATACACTTTTTTGGGATCATATTTTCTATTCCGCTATTTAATCAAAAACCTCTGGGGATCAGTTAAATTGGGGGATAGTCTGTGTTGGTACGTGTGAGAGAGATCCACCTTTCCAAGTTGTTGGGGTTCATCTCATACTTCTGAAGGTTTGAGGGTGCTGCCTGTTCCATACTCCCCCTACTCCTAGCCTTTTAGGGGTACAAACAATAGTAATTGGGGCCTAGTGTGGTTGTGTACGTGTGATATACATACACTTTTTTGGGATCATATTTTCTATTCCGCTATTTAATCAAAAACCTTTGGGGATCAGTTAAATTGGGGGATAGTCTGTGTTGGTACGTGTGAGAGAGATCCACCTTTCCAAGTTGTTGGGGTTCATCTCATACTTCTGAAGGTTTGAGGGTGCTGCCTGTTCCATACTCCCCCTACTCCTAGCCTTTTAGGGGTACAAACAATAGTAATTGGGGCCTAGTGTGGTTGTGTACGTGTGATATACATACACTTTTTTGGGATCATATTTTCTATTCCGCTATTTAATCAAAAACCTTTGGGGATCAGTTAAATTGGGGGATAGTCTGTGTTGGTACGTGTGAGAGAGATCCACCTTTCCAAGTTGTTGGGGTTCATCTCATACTTCTGAAGGTTTGAGGGTGCTGCCTGTTCCATACTCCCCCTACTCCTAGCCTTTTAGGGGTACAAACAATAGTAATTGGGGCCTAGTGTGGTTGTGTACGTGTGATATACATACACTTTTTTGGGATCATATTTTCTATTCCGCTATTTAATCAAAAACCTTTGGGGATCAGTTAAATTGGGGGATAGTCTGTGTTGGTACGTGTGAGAGAGATCCACCTTTCCAAGTTGTTGGGGTTCATCTCATACTTCTGAAGGTTTGAGGGTGCTGCCTGTTCCATACTCCCCCTACTCCTAGCCTTTTAGGGGTACAAACAATAGTAATTGGGGCCTAGTGTGGTTGTGTACGTGTGATATACATACACTTTTTTGGGATCATATTTTCTATTCCGCTATTTAATCAAAAACCTCTGGGGATCAGTTAAATTGGGGGATAGTCTGTGTTGGTACGTGTGAGAGAGATCCACCTTTCCAAGTTGTTGGGGTTCATCTCATACTTCTGAAGGTTTGAGGGTGCTGCCTGTTCCATACTCCCCCTACTCCTAGCCTTTTAGGGGTACAAACAATAGTAATTGGGGCCTAGTGTGGTTGTGTACGTGTGATATACATACACTTTTTTGGGATCATATTTTCTATTCCGCTATTTAATCAAAAACCTTTGGGGATCAGTTAAATTGGGGGATAGTCTGTGTTGGTACGTGTGAGAGAGATCCACCTTTCCAAGTTGTTGGGGTTCATCTCATACTTCTGAAGGTTTGAGGGTGCTGCCTGTTCCATACTCCCCCTACTCCTAGCCTTTTAGGGGTACAAACAATAGTAATTGGGGCCTAGTGTGGTTGTGTACGTGTGATATACATACACTTTTTTGGGATCATATTTTCTATTCCGCTATTTAATCAAAAACCTCTGGGGATCAGTTAAATTGGGGGATAGTCTGTGTTGGTACGTGTGAGAGAGATCCACCTTTCCAAGTTGTTGGGGTTCATCTCATACTTCTGAAGGTTTGAGGGTGCTGCCTGTTCCATACTCCCCCCTACTCCTAGCCTTTTAGGGGTACAAACAATAGTAATTGGGGCCTAGTGTGGTTGTGTACGTGTGATATACATACACTTTTTTGGGATCATATTTTCTATTCCGCTATTTAATCAAAAACCTTTGGGGATCAGTTAAATTGGGGGATAGTCTGTGTTGGTACGTGTGAGAGAGATCCACCTTTCCAAGTTGTTGGGGTTCATCTCATACTTCTGAAGGTTTGAGGGTGCTGCCTGTTCCATACCCCCCCTACTCCTCATCTAGCCTTTTAGGGGTACAAACAATAGTAATTGGGGCCTAGTGTGGTTGTGTACGTGCGAGATACATACACTTTTTTTGATCATATTTCCTATTCCGCTATTCAATAAAAACCTTTGAGGATCAATTGAATTGCGGGATAGTCTGTGTCGGTACGTGTGAGAGAGATCCACCTTTCCAAGTTGTTGGGGTTCATCTCATACTTCTGAAGGTTTGAGGGTGCTGCCTGTTCCATACCCCCCCTACTCCTCATCTAGCCTTTTAGGGGTACAAACAATAGTAATTGGGGTCTAGTGTGGTTGTGTACGTGCGAGATACATACACTTTTTTTGATCATATTTCCTATTCCGCTATTCAATAAAAACCTTTGGGGATCAATTAAATTGCGGGATAGTCTGTGTCGGTACGTGTGAGATCCACCTTTCCAAGTTTTTGGGGTTCATCTCATACTTCTGAAGCTTTGAGGGTGCTGCCTGTTCCATACTCCTCCTCCTCCTCATCCATCCTTTTAGGTGTACAAACAATAGTAATTGGGGCCTAGTGTGCTTCTGTACGTGTGAGATACATACACATTTTTTGATCATATTTCCTATTCCGCTATTCAATAAAAACCTTTGGGGATCAATTAAATTGCGGAATAGTCTGTGTCGGTACGTGTGAGATCCACCTTTCCAAGTTTTTGGGGTTCATCTCATACTTCTGAAGCTTTGAGGGTGCTGCCTGTTCCATACTCCTCCTCCTCCTCATCCATCCTTTTAGGTGTACAAACAATAGTAATTGGGGCCTAGTGTGCTTCTGTACGTGTGAGATACATACACATTTTTTGATCATATTTCCTATTCCGCTATTCAATAAAAACCTTTGGGGATCAATTAAATTGCGGAATAGTCTGTGTCGGTACGTGTGAGATCCACCTTTCCAAGTTTTTGGGGTTCATCTCATACTTCTGAAGCTTTGAGGGTGCTGCCTGTTCCATACTCCTCCTCCTCCTCATCCATCCTTTTAGGTGTACAAACAATAGTAATTGGGGCCTAGTGTGTTTCTGTACGTGCGAGATACATACACTTTTTTTGATCATATTTCCTATTCCGCTATTCAATAAAAACCTTTGGGGATCAATTAAATTGCGGGATAGTCTGTGTCGGTACGTGTGAGATCCACCTTTCCAAGTTTTTGGGGTTCATCTCATACTTCTGAAGCTTTGAGGGTGCTGCCTGTTCCATACTCCTCCTCCTCCTCATCCATCCTTTTAGGTGTACAAACAATAGTAATTGGGGCCTAGTGTGCTTCTGTACGTGTGAGATACATACACATTTTTTGATCATATTTCCTATTCCGCTATTCAATAAAAACCTTTGGGGATCAATTAAATTGCGGAATAGTCTGTGTCGGTACGTGTGAGATCCACCTTTCCAAGTTTTTGGGGTTCATCTCATACTTCTGAAGCTTTGAGGGTGCTGCCTGTTCCATACTCCTCCTCCTCCTCATCCATCCTTTTAGGTGTACAAACAATAGTAATTGGGGCCTAGTGTGTTTCTGTACGTGCGAGATACATACACTTTTTTTGATCATATTTCCTATTCCGCTATTCAATAAAAACCTTTGGGGATCAATTAAATTGCGGGATAGTCTGTGTCGGTACGTGTGAGATCCACCTTTCCAAGTTTTTGGGGTTCATCTCATACTTCTGAAGCTTTGAGGGTGCTGCCTGTTCCATACTCCTCCTCCTCCTCATCCATCCTTTTAGGTGTACAAACAATAGTAATTGGGGCCTAGTGTGCTTCTGTACGTGTGAGATACATACACATTTTTTGATCATATTTCCTATTCCGCTATTCAATAAAAACCTTTGGGGATCAATTAAATTGCGGGATAGTCTGTGTCGGTACGTGTGAGATCCACCTTTCCAAGTTTTTGGGGTTCATCTCATACTTCTGAAGCTTTGAGGGTGCTGCCTGTTCCATACTCCTCCTCCTCCTCATCCATCCTTTTAGGTGTACAAACAATAGTAATTGGGGCCTAGTGTGTTTCTGTACGTGCGAGATACATACACTTTTTTTGATCATATTTCCTATTCCGCTATTCAATAAAAACCTTTGAGGATCAATTGAATTGCGGGATAGTCTGTGTCGGTACGTGTGAGAGAGATCCACCTTTCCAAGTTGTTGGGGTTCATCTCATACTTCTGAAGGTTTGAGGGTGCTGCCTGTTCCATACTCCCCCTACTCCTCATCTAGCCTTTTAGGGGTACAAACAATAGTAATTGGGGCCTAGTGTGGTTGTGTACGTGTGATATACATACACTTTTTTTGGATCATATTTTCTATTCCGCTATTCAATAAAAACCTTTCTAGGGCAAGATCTTAAATTACAGAAATATGAGGAGACCGTCAAATAAGGGCCGTGGCCTGGGTCGTGGTGCTGCTGGTAGAGCTCCTGTTGCAAGGAGAGGACATGGTCGATCTGTGCCAGCTACACGCACAAGTGAAACACCTTCCTCAAGTGTGAGTAGGCGACAGAACCTGCATCAGTATTTGGTAGGGCATCAAACGCCCCTAGAAGTGATGAGGCCAGAACAAGTTGAGGCGATAGTAGATTGGTTTGCTGCTGACAGTGCCTCCAGTTCCTTCACATTGTCTCCCACCCAGTCTACTGCAGAAAGGTCAGAGTTGGCACCTGCAGCCAATGTCCAACCGTCTTTCACCTCACCCCCTTGCAAATCAGGCCAGCAGTCTGAGCCCCAAGCCATACAGCAGTCTCTTATTCTTTTTGAGGACTCTGTCAGCAGGGTTTCCCAGGGCCATCCACCTAGCCCTGCCCCAGAAGTGGAAGAGATTGAGTGCAGCGATGCCCAACCACTTATTCCTCAAGATGAGTACATGCAAGGATCATCGCAGCACGTCTCCGATGATGACGAAACGCAGGTGCCAACTGCTGCGGCGTTCAGCATTGTGGAGACCGACAAGGAGGGCAGGGGTGAAGACTGGGTGGAAGATGATGTGGAGGACGATGAGGTCCTCGACCCCACATGGAATGAACGTCATGCAGGTGAACTGAGTAGTTTGGAGGAAGAGGCGGTGGTCGCACAGAGCCACCAGCACAGCAGAAGAGGGAGCAGGGTGCAGAAGCGGAGCGGCCGTGCCCTAGACACTACGCCCGCTACTGCCCAACGCAGCAAGGGAACGAGCGCACCAAAGTCAGCTCAAAGGAGTTCTCTAGCGTGGAAGTTCTTTAGAAAATGTGCTGATGACAGGACACGAGTGGTTTGCACCCTGTGCAATCAGAGCTTGAAGCGAGGCATGAACCTTCTCAACCTGAGCACAACCTGCATGATCAGGCATCTAAGTGCAAAGCACGAGCTGCAGTGGAGTACACACCTTCAAAACCAAGAAACGTCTCTGGCTCATCCTGCTTCCTCTTCTGCTGCAGTCTCGGCCGCTCCAGCCACATCTGTAGTGATACCGGCACCTGCCACCCCGCAAACAGACGATCTGTCAGCAACACCACCACCTGGGTCACCAACAACCATCTCCACAATGTCCCGTGGAAGCGTTCAGCTTTCCATCTCCCAAACACTTGAGAGGAAGAGGAAGTACCCCCCTACCCACCCGCGATCCCTGGCCCTGAATGCCAGCATTTCAAAATTATTGGCCTTTGAAATGCTGTCATTCCGTCTGGTGGAGACGCACAGTTTTAAAAACCTTATGTCGGTGGCTGTCCCACAGTACGTCGTGCCCAGCCGCCACTACTTTTCCAGGCAAGCCATCCCTTCCCTGCACAACCAAGTGGGGGAAAAAATCAGGTGTGCACTGCGCAACGCCATCTGTGCCAAGGTCCACCTAACTACGGATACGTGGACCAGTAAGCACGGTCAGGGGCGTTATATCTCCCTAACGGCACACTGGGTAAATGCAGTGGCGGATGGGCCTGAGGCGGATAGCAATTTGGCGCATGTCCTTCCACCACCGAGGATTGCAGGGCGCTTCAGTTTGCCTCCTGTTCCTAACTCCTCCTACTCCGCTTCCTCATCCTCTACCGCCTCCTCATCCGGACAGCGTAACACCTTCACCACCAACTTCAGCACGGCCAGGGGTAAACGACAGCAGGCAGTTTTACAACTTGCCTGTTTGGGGGACAAACCACACACCGCGCAGGAGTTGTGGAGGAGCATGGAACAGCAGACAAATGAGTGGTTGCTGCCAGCGAGCCTCAAGCCCGGCCTGGTGGTGTGCGATAACGGGCGAAATCTCATAGCAGCTCTGGGCCTAGCCGGTTTGACGCACATCCCTTGCCTGGCGCATGTGCTGAATTTGGTGGTGCAGAGGTTCCTTAAAAACTACCCCGATATGTCAGAGCTGCTGCAGAAAGTGCGGGCCGTTTGTGCGCACTTTCGGCGTTCTCACCCTGCTGCTGCTCGCCTGGCAGCGCTGCAGCGTAACTTCGGCCTTCCCGCTCACCGCCTCATATGTGACGTGCCCACAAGGTGGAACTCCACCTTGCACATGCTGGAAAGACTGTGCGAGCAGCAGCAGGCCATAGTGGAGTTTCAGCTGCAGCACGCACGCGTGAGTCGCTCTGCGGAACAGCACCACTTCACCACCAATAACTGGGCCTCCATGCGAGACCTGTGTGCCTTGTTGCGCTGTTTTGAGTACTCCACCAACATGGCCAGTGGCAATGACGCCGTTCTCAGCTTAACTATCCCACTTCTATGCCTCCTTGAAAAAACAATTCGGGCGATGATGGAAGAGGATGTGGCACAGGATGAGGAGGAGGAGGAGGATGAAGAGGTAACATTTCCAAGGCTTTCAGGGCAGTCATTCGCAAGGGGCTCCGAGGGTGGGTTCCTGCACACGCAAACGCCAGGGACGCAATTGTCCAGCAGGGGCACAGTTCTGGAGGATGAGGAGGATGAGGAGGAGGAGGAGCTGGAGGAGGAGATGGAACCATGTTCACAGCAGGGTGGCACCCAGGCCAGCTCATGGCCATCACTGGTGCGTGGCTGGGGGGATACAGAGGACACGGACCATACACCTCCCACAGAGGACAGCCTTTCGTTGCCTCTGGGCAGCCTGGCACACATGAGCGATTACATGCTGCAGTGTCTCCACAACGACCGCCGAGTTGCCCACATTCTAACTTGTGCTGATTACTGGGTGGCCACGCTGCTGGATCCCCGTTACAAGGACAACGTACCGTCCTTAATTCACTCACTGGAGCGCGATCGCAAGATGCGCGAGTACAAGCGCACGCTGGTAGACGCCATGCTGCTGGCATTCCCATCTGACAGCGGGGCCACAGTGGAAGCACAAGGCAGAGGAGGAGGAGGAGGAGGTCGCCAACGCAACCAGGGCACCGCCAGCACCTCAGAAGGCAGGGTTAGCATGGCCGAAATGTGGAAAAGCTTTGTCAGCACGCCACAACAAACAGCAGCACCAGCAGCTCAGATGGAACGTCTTAGCAGGAGGCAGCATTTTACCAACATGGTGGAGCAGTATGTGTGCACACGCCTACATGTAGTGAATGACGGGTCTGCCCCCTTCAACTTCTGGGTCTCCAAATTGGGCACATGGCCTGAGCTTGCCCTTTACGCCTTGGAGGTGCTGGCGTGCCCTGCAGCCAGTGTATTATCTGAACGGGTATTTAGCACGGCTGGGGGCGTTATAACAGACAAGCGCAGCCGCCTGTCCAGAGACAATGTGGACAAGCTCACGTTCATTAAAATGAACCAGGCATGGATCCCACGGGACTTTTCCGTACCTTATGCAGAATAGCAATGGATACCGACCTTACCCACCCATTGTTCCATTTTTGCTCTTTCTCACTCTTTTGGGGTGTACCCTCATTTAAAATTTGTGAAAAGAAGCAGTGTTGGCTACCTCGTCCTCCTCCTCAGGGCCAGATTAATGTAGGGTCTATTGGAGCTGCAGCTCCAGGCCCCTACCTTTTATATAGGCCCCGGGTTGGCCATATTCACTGTTACCGCTCTTCTGTCACTTGTAAACACAGAAGTCTGGCTTCTATGCTCGCTTCCCCAGGCAGCACCCTCAGAACCTCCCCACACAGCGTGAAGGCCGGACAAGGAGGGACAGTTGGCGATGCATGGATGTGTTTATGGGCTTCAGAGACAGCATCCCATGTTGAATTAGGCATGCATGGCTGCACCCTTCCTCCTCTGGGTGCATGGCAAGGCACGGCCCTAAGGCCCTTCAAAATCCTCAGCACCAAGCCCATGATGCTGTTAATCCGGCCCTGGTCCTCCTCCACCGCCGCTTCCACCTACACCGCCCATAGGTGTGCGCAGCCTATTGCATTAAGGTGTGCACCCCAAAGTTGAAATACACATGCATGTGTTTGCCAGCAGGGAGAGTAATGTATCGGGGCCATGTACCTGTAGGCAAGGAGAAATAGAGCAGAGCAGGTCCCAGGGAGATCTTTCCCATCTCCTCACTGGCAATGCTATGTGCCCTAGGTGATTAGGGTGTGCCCAGGCACACCCAGCACACCCTGTGCGCACGCCTATGTCACCGCCACATCCACCACCACCTCAACCTCCCTCCTACTCCATATGGGCCTCGTCCTTCAGAGATGAAGAAGAACATTGTTTTATTTTTCTGTTTTTTTTTGTTGTTTTAAGTTATTTCCCTATCCACATTTGTTTGCAGAGCACTTGCCATGCTCTTAATTACGTTTTGCTGCCATTTGCAGCACTCTAGCCCTTTCCTTTGGTGTTTTAGAGCCATTTTAGTGCCTTAAAGTTCGGGTCCCCATTGACTTCAATGGGGTTCGGTGTCCGGGAAAAGTTCGGTAAAAGTCCGGGACACGGACCCGGACTTTTTTTTAAAGTTCGGCCGAACCCGTCGAACACGGACATCTAGGTGTCCGCTCAACCCTAATCACATATCAATATAAGGTAACGACCCGCCTCATCAGTAATTGACTCATGCAGGTGAAAGGCTACAGAACTTTTAATAGCTGTAAGTACACCCTTCTTCTTAGTAATACTAGAAGAAGTGAAAATGTGGGGGTAAGATCTGCCAGAGCACTTGGGTGGCTTGGATCGCATGAAGTGGGTCTCTTAGACACAAATAACATCCCCTCTAAGAGCACGGGCCTCCCGCCAGAGAGACCTGCGCTTTAAAGGGCTATTAAGACCGTGAGCATTAATGGTAACTATATTAATAACCATTTAAAGGTAAAAAAGAAAAAGATAAATGAACATGGCAGTCCTTGATCCTGAGTTATCAAAGAGGAGTCCGCCAGGAGTGAAAAAGCCACTGCTGGGGAAGGGAGAGAAAAAAGAGAAATGGTGCAGACAGTACCTGCAGGCCTTGCACAAAGACACAGTCACAAACCGTCGTTGCTGCCGTGGAGCAGAGCTGTTGCAAACGTCCTTGGTCACTAGATCAGTAGTTTCCAGATTAACGTAGAGAGCGTTGAGGCTAAAAAAATAGGAGATAAAACAAAAGAGAACAGAAAATATGTAAACAAGAGTACGGGGAAAACCCCATCATGCGATAAGATCGCAGGCACTGGTGAAGGGGGTATCAGCTCCGATCACCCGGTCACTCCTGGACTCCGACTCATCCAGGCATGGAAGCAACAAAAAACAACAATGAAAATAGGATCCGCAGAAGACCCTTGGGATGAACACCATGGGAGCGTAGGTGCGAGCGGTAAGCTCATCTGTTGACCCGTCGCCATTCAGGTTCCAGACGAGAAGGTTCTGCGTGGGAAGAAGATTACTGCGGGTCCAGAATGAGACCCCACTTCTTGGTAAGTGCGAATCCTTCATCCACCGAGCGAACAACGTGCGTGCGGCCATCTTTAATGATAAGGAGTTTGGTGGGGAACCCCCAGGAGTACGCCACTTGGTTGTTTCGGAGTAGTTTGGTCAGAGGGATCAGCTTCTTCCAAGCGGCCATAGTGAATTGGGACAAATCAGCATACACCGATAGTTCGTGGTAAGGATCTGGCAGTTGGGAAGTATTCCTTGCAAACCTCATGAGATCGTCCTTAACATGGAAAAAGTGGATGCGTGCTATAACATCCCGCTGTATTTTGTCAGGCAGATGTTGCGGCTTTGGCAGGCGATGAGCACGATCCACCACTGCTTCTGCTACTGGGGTATCAGGCATAAGAGCCAGCAGCATAGCCTGCACATAGGCTCTCAGTTCAGAAGGGGAAACGTACTCAGGGACCCCCGTAGTTTTACATTGTTACGGCGGTCCCTATCCTCTAGGTCCCCTGTCTTGCTCTTTAAGGCCTCCAGGTCACCCCCTCTTGCATTATGATCATCCACTAGCTCATTGTGGGCAATAGAGAATTCCTCCATTTTGTTCTCTATGTGATCCACCCTGCCCCCAAGTTCCACCACCTCAGTTTTTATGCCATTGACACAGGCCACAATCTCCCTGTGAAAAGCCCCATTGATGGACATCAGCATGTCTTTCATGGTAATATCTGTGAGCGTCTGCCCTGTAGTGGGAAAGTCCTTGATGTTAGCATAAAATTCCAGCGTACTGTCCAGGGAGTCATTACCCACTCTGCTATCACCAGCACACTTATGTGCTTCCGATTGCCGGGGCGCAGTCTTTTGCGGGCTGTGGGATGGGGAGCCCCCCTAGGATGAGCTGCTACTAGCGGAGAGCGATATTAAGCCCAGGTCCCGCCCGCTCCCCTGCTGCTTTCCGCCTGAGGCTCCGGCGCCTCTGGCCTGTGGGGAGGCCTCGGCGCCATTTTGGGATCGTGGAGTGCTGGTGGAATCATGGAGTGCTGGTGGAGGAGAAGAAGTCTGTCAATTTACGGGGTCCCTGCGAGTCTTCCTCTTCCCCATCACGGTCTACAGGGTCCCTGGGTGCTCAGGAGTGTAAGTGGAGCCGGAGTTGCTTACCCACGTCGCAGTGTTCGTTGCGGAGAGACCGGGAGTGTCGGAGCTCTGTACTCACGCGGCCATCTCCGTCGGCTGCCGGCCACGCCCCCCCACCCATTGTATCTTTCAATCAAACCAGCTGCCTGTGGATGGTATGGGATGTGGCACAACCAGTACACTTCAGAATTTTTGGCCCATTGCTGTACTGTTGATCCGGTGAAGTGTGAGCCGTTATCACTTTGGACTTGTTTGGGACAGCCATACGCAACAACAATTTTCTGTAGCAGTTGAAGTGTTGCGGCTTGATCTGCACGTTTGCAAGGATGAACAAACAAAAGTCCTGAATAGGTGTCCACTGCAGTGCAACAATACCTCAGTCCATTGTTTCCCCCGGGGCAGGGGACCGATGAAGTCAATCTGCCAAATCTCTGCAGGCCTCTCTCCCCTCTTAATCGACCCGGTGGAGTACTTTTGCAATGGCCAGTGTCGCACTTCTCCACACACTGTACAGTTCCCTATTACAGTTCTTATCATGTCCATTGATATGGGCAATCCTCTTTGCTGTGCCCATTCATATGTGTCTTTCTGCCCCCAAAGTCCAGATTGCTTGTGGGCCCAGTTGGCCAAGTTCATCAAGACAGGATCATTTGGCACAACTGCATTCACCTTGGCAATTTCGTCTGCCACTCTGTTATAGTTCTCAAAGTCTGGGACCAGGGGCACATGTGCATCAACATGCCCCACTTTTATGGTGCTGGAGTGAGCTTCCTTCCAGATGAAGTCCCAGACTTCCTTGCCTCCCCAAACCACCTTTCCATGAATCAACCATTCATTGGACTTCCACGTGGGCATCCAAGTTGTCAGTCCTTTAAAGACCGCCCAGCTGTCAGTGTAGATAGTGACATGGGAAGAAAGATCCTCCTGAAGAGTCATCACTACAGCTTTCAACTCTGCATACTGACTGGACCCTCCAATTCCGGTCTCCTGCAGGACTGTGTCTGTACTCGGGTTGTAGGCTGCTGCTGTCCATTTACGCCCAGATGAGGTGACTATGGCTGAACCATCAGTGAACCATGCTGACTCCTTCATCTTGTAAAAACAAACACAAAGAAGGGGCGCACCAGCCTAGCGCATTATCCTCAGCGGGCTTTATTAATAGTAAAGGTTAAAATCAGCTACTCACAAACATACGTGGTAGAACAGCATATCGATTCCTAAAGTCAGCTTCAAAGAAAGTCCAATGTCTCCTCCATCTACAGGAGACATTGGACTTTCTTTGAAGCTGACTTTATTAATTGATATGCTGTTCTACCACGTATGTTTGTGAGTAGCTGATTTTAACCTTTACTATTAATAAAGCCCGCTGAGGATAATGCGCTAGGCTGGTGTGCCCCTTCTTTGTGTTTGTTTTTACAGTATGTTCGACCACCCCGGTCGCAGTGGGCAGCAAGGCTTAGCCATCTGGGATGCCAAGTGTGGGTTCCAAGATTGAAACAGCCTGAGGATCTGGTTCTGAGCGCAGGAGCAGGGTGTTTAGCTTCACTCTTCTTGTTTCTGGATGACTCCTTCAACTTATCTGACAGAGACTCAAAGGGTGGAGCCTCTTGAATGGGGGATGACTGCAGCACAGGAATTTCTTCTTCTGTATGGGTGCTGGTAAAAGTGACAAGCCCAGCCAACTGTTTTGAAATGTTTCTGACATCCCCAGCTGCAATACCCCCTCTTTCTTGGAAGTACCACTTCCATTTCATCAGTGTTTGGTTCTGGGCTACAGCTGCCCTAGTGGTCAGTCCATTATCTCTCACCCATTCTGCTATTGGCAATGCAGTATGGATGGTGACTGTGTCTTTTCCTGTAATGGTCTCTACGTGTTGAAGTGCTGTGTAGGCCCCAAACAGGTACTTCTCTAGGGGCGTGTATCTCTTCTGTGCCCCTGTAAGTTGTTTGGACCAAAATCCAATGGGTATTGCTCTCAATCCCTTCTTTTAATTTGGCTGCCACAGACTCCAAGATATTGTACCATCCTGCTCAACTACATCCAGCTGAAATGGTACTCCTTGTCTCACAGATCCCAATCCTTGATGCTGCAAAATGGCTTCTTTAGCAGCCAGGAATGCGGTCCGCTGCTCTGAACCCCATGTGAACTCAGTCTTTTTCCTTGTGACATTGTATATAGGCCTCAGAATCAGTCCAAGATGTGGGATGAACGATCTCCAGAATCCCACAACTCCAATGAACTTCTGCGCCTCCTTTTTGGTAGTAGGTGGCAACAATGCCTGGATAGTTTGCACAACTGTCTCTGGAATTTTCCTCTGTGGCCCAGTCCACATCATTCCCAGGAATTTCACCTCTGTGGCAGGTCCTTGGACTTTGTCTCTGTTGATAGCCCACCCTCTGTTCTCCATGTGCTGTATCAGCAGGTGCAGTGCTTCAGTTACATCTTCCTTTGTTCCAGAGATCATGATGTCATCAATGTAGTGAAACACAGCGACTTTCAGATTCAGGGTGCTTAAATCTTGGGCAATCAGTCCATGACAAATCATTGGAGAATGAAGGTAGCCTTGAGGAAGGACAGTGAAAGTGTACTGGCGGCCGTTCCAAACAAAGGAAAACTGGTTCTGACACTCTGGGTCTATTGAAATCGAAAAGAAAGCATTAGCCAGGTCTATCACAGCATGATATTCTCCTGCCTCTTTAGCAAATTTCTCAATGATTGAGATCATATCAGGTACAGCTGACTTTAATGGAGGTGCCACTTTGTTTAAACCTCTGTAATCCACAGTCATTCTATATGTCCCATCAGGTTTCTTTACTGGGAACACCTGCGATGAGAATGGACTTACAGCAGGTCTAAGGATCCCTACTCTTAACAGTTCATGAATAGTCTCCCCAATTTCTTTGTGGCCTCCAGGAAGTCTGTATTGCTTGAGACAGACTGGCTTCTCTGGTGGAGGAATAAAGACAGGGGTCCATTTTGCATGACATCTGACCACAGCCTTCACCGCCCTGACCAGATACGTTTTATAAGGATACCTGAATGTGAATGTACCTTGTTCAGTCTGAATAGACTGACCTTGAAGTACATCCATCCCAAGAATATTTTCAGGTAACTCTGATACCAAAACATTTGTCCAAAAATCCTGGTCCCTTGCCAAAAGCCAATTTCACCCGTGTCCTAACTGCTGGTGTGGTTTGCCCTCCCAAACCTTCTACATAAATCACTTCTCCTTTGTGATGGGAAGGATCTCCTTGCAAAAGTGTAATTTCAGCTCCAGTATCCACTAAAGCCATGACATGTGTAGGAGGAGACGACTTCCCCCACCATATAGTGACAGGTGCATATGGGCGTCGGTCTCCTGCTGTCACTGTCCTTACTGCTATTACAGGAGACCCACCTTCCCTTCATAAAAGATAAGGAACCTCTCAATACCCTTTTCTAATTCTCTCTAATTCCTCCCCAGGATAAAGGGATTTAGGTTTCCCTTTCTTCTAATTAAAAGTCTCTGCCTGTATGACCTTATCTACTGCCCTGACAGGTTTTGTTTTAGTCTCCTCTAGCTCCCCCAACTGGCTTAAAAGGGTTGTTGCTTCATGAATCTTGCTGTTTAAACCCAGGCCTCCCAGCAAAGACAATAAAGGAGCCCTGAGATTAAATGGTGCAGACTTCATTAGCTCAGAGCACAGAGCAGACATGAAGGGTTCCATATCTGGACCCATCCATTCTGGAAATGTATTTAATCCGGTTCTACAACCCATCTCACGTAACCTGGAAATAGCCTCTCCTAATGTTCTCCACGAGTAGGTATTTTCCAGGTCACTAGGATTAGCGTATACTCGAACTATACCATCTCTCACGAGGTCTAAGAGTGAAAAATTCACACTAAACTCTTGGGCTTTTCGCATGGCCTGACGCAATTGTGGATCATGGGTTAACACTCCCAAAGCCACTGCTTCCTTGACTGACAAAACAACACTGTCCGCCCCTTCATCCCACAAACGTAAGAGCCAACTCAATAGGGGTTCCCTTTGTTTGTATTGTTTTGCCAGCTCATGGAGTTCAGTTTGTGTAAACTCCCTGATTTCTTCAAATTCAACATCTCTGAGGTAGCGATAATGCACCTCCCCATCTGCCATATCCTCTCTATCATGTTGCCTTTTCCTATGCTTAATAATGAGAGGTCTGGCACACTTTTTCTTTCCCATTGGATGATCATCATCAGAAACATCAAATTATATCTCCTCATCCTCACTATCATTGGAGGAGACATCCTCACAATCCCAGTTTTGGGATGTGACAATGGCACGTACCCTGGCTTTACTAACAGGTTTACGTCCCTTTCTTTTCCTTAAGGCATTAATTGATTTGGTCATGAGGGCTGCACACCGCTCTTGCAAATCATCAGCCCTACTAGCAGTTGAACTCACACACTCTGAAGCAACTGCTAGCTGATCTTTCAATAACTTAACTTCTGCCTCTGCCTTCTCCCTTCTCTGTGATTCTGTATAGATAGCATGTAGAAAATACCAACCCACTGTGGACACTGTCCTCTTCTCTGCTTTACTTAAATCCAACCCCTTAAGGCGAAAATCTACAAAATGATCTGAGACTTTATCACCCCAAGTCTTATTCAAGGGAGAAGCATACTTTGCAAATTCTTTAGCAAGAGACTCCCACTCATTTTCTCTGGCCCAGATAGGTAAGCTGCACACTCCCTTCTGGACACCAGAAACCTCTGCAGCCTTGCTTTTCCTAAACAGCTTACGCAGCATTTTTTTTTTACCTAGCACAAGCTACACAACACACCACAGAAAACAGGTCTGTTTCAGTTGAATCCATAGAGCAATACCGGCACGAGCCCCCAACTGTTTTGCTTGTGTATATCTAGCAAGGTTGCTTTGCGGTACAAACAAGGAAACTTGGACCTTTGTGGTATATAAATGTCCTTTAACTATGCAAAAGCAACCTGTACATACAAAACTATTACAATACTTAGGAGCATAATACAAGACTAGCAGATACAGATAAAGATAAAGCAAATATATTTAACTAAAAGAAGTTTGCAGCCATGGAGTCCCATTCCATGCACATGGCTCAGGGAAGTCAGCAGTTCTTGCTTCATGGATGTTTCTTTTGAGACTGAGTTTCTTGCAGCTTTGGCCAGAAGTATTTAGAATATACCATCCCCCCAAACCAACAGCCTTTGTCCTGAGGAGAAAAAGGCTTGCTTATCCATTGTCACCTTAAAGGGGGGGGGGAGGGAGGTAGGCTTTGTTATACTGCATTCCAAGCCTTAAGGGAAATAAAGGTATGACCTTATATGGCTTCTTGACCAGAGATTACAATGCATTGGTGAGCCACTGTATTAAATGAGAGAAATATGTAACATGCAATTTCCACAACAATCATAAGCTTAATAATAGCATGCAATGCCAAGCTGTGGTTTTCAAAGTGAGCAAAGCCCTTTCTTGTATAAGAGAGTAATGGACTCCAGAGAGAGAGACATCATCTGTACAAATCATTAGTAAGACATCATCTGGAATATGTAGTTCAGTATTGGGCTCCAGTTCACAAAAAGGATATCGGGGACCTGGAGAAAGTGCAGAGAAGGACAATCAAACTGAAGACCGCAGAGGCATGGAGGAGCTCAGCTATGAGGAAAGATTAGAGGAACTGAATTTATTCTCTCCTGAGAAGAGGAGATTAGGGGGGATATGATCTCCATGTATAAATAGATAAGGGGGGGGGATATGATCTCCATGTATAAATAGATAAGGGGGGATATGATCTCCGTGTATAAATACATAAGGGGGGGGATTTGATCTCCATGTATAAATACATAAGGGGGGATATGATCTCCATGTATAAATACATAAGGGGGGGGATGTGATCTCCATGTATAAATACATAAGGGGGGATATGATCACCATGTATAAATATATAAGGGGGATATGATCACCATGTATAAATACATAAGGGGGGATATGATCACCATGTATAAATATATAAGGGGGATATGATCACCATGTATAAATACATAAGGGGGGATATGATCACAATGTATAAATACAGAAGGTGTCAGGATTTGAACCTGTGACCAGCCACATCCCAGGCGGTAGCCCTGCTTACTAGGCTACCGTCCTCTCTGGACATTCCTCCCTGAACATTCCTCCCTGAAGCCTATTATTTCAACCTTAGTCTTGCCAAGCCTTGCTCATCACCCTTGATTCCCCACACCTGGTACTTCCCTATATAAGTCCAGCCCCTTGCACTCCAGCTTGCTGATTATTGAGCTCCTGAGCCTTGATCAAGCTACTCCTCACCTGCTGATCTTATCTATTACCACAAATCCAACGCTGACCAGGAATTGACTACCGACTACTCTTCTGCTTTGTCCCTACCTACTGAACTGCTACCTCTGTTGCCGATCCGGATTGTCTGACCACGCTTACTGCAGCCCGCCCCGACCTTTGGCTCGTCTGACTTCTCTCTGGTTATCCCTTGTCTGCTCCTCTGCCTTCGGACCGAACCTGCACTCTGCCTGGCTGGGTGATCCTGAGGACCGCGTCCTGGTGTTAGCTTGCAGCGCTTTCTATCCCCACCATCAGGGGCTCTAGTGAAAACCAGCTAGCACTTAGTTTCCGCACCTCAGGTGAACCTGTGTCCTCATCAGAGTACTACGCGGTGCCCATCCGGTATCCAGCACCTACTACCTGCCTGCGGTCTTTGCCACTGGGCTCCACTCCTACCTCTGGCCAGCAGTCCTCTGACTCAGGTGAGCTTGTAGGATTGTTACAGAATAATCAGCCCAACTATGGAGTCCACAATGACCACTCTGTGTAGACAGGTCACTGAACTTCAAGAATTTGGTACTACGTATCAGGAGAAATTTGCCGAGCTCCAAGAAGTAGTCAAAAGCCAACAGCAGGAGATTATTGAACTACAGAGGCAACTCCTAGACGTCCGCGGCGCAGCCTCAGACACCCGCATGCCACTCCCATCAAAATTCGGCGGTGACAGACGCCAGTATCGGGGATTTCTGAACCAATGCCGCATCTATTTTCAGATGAACCCGGCCCCCTTCACCACCGATAAAAAGAAGGTGCTATTCATGATCAATCTCTTGACGGATGAAGCATTAGCATGGGCATCACCATATGTGGAGTCTAACAATCAGCTCCTGAACAACCTAACCAACTTCATCACCGCCATGAGCCTAGTCTTTGATGACCCCAACCGCTGTGCGACGGCCGAGGCGCGACTACATAGTCTGCGACAAGGGAGACGCTCCGTCGCCGAATATACCGCCGAATTTCGCCGTTGGGTCACGGACACCACCTGAAACCCAGCAGCACAGAGGAGCCAATCCCGGCGAGGCCTGCCCGAAGCAATAAAAGACGAACTTGCCAGAGTTGAAGCCCTGGACGATCTGGATGACTTTATTCAAGTATGCATCCGGATAGATCAAAGACTCTCTGAGAGGAAGAGGGAAAGATTCTGGTCCTCTGACCACAGACCCACTTACTCCTTCTCCTCTACCACCCAGCGCGACCCCCAGTCAGCACCTGAACCTATGCAGGTCAATGCATTACGGAGGTCTCTATCCACAGCTGAGAAGGAGAGACGGCTGGCCGAAAACCTCTGCCTCTACTGTGGAGAGCCGGGTCATTTTGCCATCAAATGTCCCAATAAAATTCTAAGAACTATTGCCGTCACAGAGCTAAAGGAGCAATCACAGACTCCAACCCCACCAGCAGCCCCTGAAGATAACACACGGCGGCTCATGGATCCCACTTCATCATCCCCATCCTCATCGACATCGAGGGGCGACAACTTCCCTGTTCTGCGATGTTAGACTCCGGGGCGGGAAGCAACTTCATGGACCTAACCTTCGCCCGCGAAAAGAACATTCCACTGACAATCAAGGCAGCCCCTGTTGACCTGGAAACCGCCGACGGATCCCCACTCTCCTCGGGGCCGGCGACTCACGAGACCATCGAACTACAACTCCGTATAGAACCCGATCACCACGAGAAGATCCACTTCTCGCTGATCGCCTCCCCGAAGTTCCTGGGGATCTTGGGCATCCCATGGTTGGCCACCCACAACCCCTCAGTGGACTGGGAAACCCGCTGCATACGGTTCCCGTCCGAGTTCTGCTCGCTAAATTGCTCCCACAAACCCGTCCTTCTACCTGAAGACACCACCATCTCTGAACTATCCGTCAAGGAACTGCTACCACCTCAATACCGCGAGTTCCAGGATGTCTGCGACAAGAAAAATGCAGACAAGCTGCCACCACACCGACCCTACGACCAATAGAACTGTTGCCCGGGGCTGAAATACCCTTTGGCAGTATCTACCCCCTCTCGGAGCCTGAACTCAAGGCCTTGAAAGAGTACCTGGACGAGGACCTAAGGAAGGGGTTCATCCGGCCCTCTACCTCCCCTGTGGGAGCCCCCTTTTTCTTTGTAGAGAAAAAAAGACTCCTCCCTGCATCCCTGCATTGACTACAAGAAGCTTAACGACATTACCATAAAGAACCGGTATCCACTCCCACTGATTTCAGAACTCCTCGAGAGACTCCGGGCAGCGAAGATTTTCACCAAACTTGACCTTCGAGGGGCCTACAACCTCGTCCGAATCCGCCCTGGGGATGAATGGAAGACCGCCTTTCGGACACGTTATGGTCACTTCGAGTACCTAGTCATGCCTTTCGGACTCTGCAATGCTCCCGCCACCTTCCAGCACTTCATTAACGACGTCCTCAGGGACATGCTCGATGTGTTTGTAGTCGTTTACCTGGACGACATCTTGATCTTCTCCTAAGACCTCGAGCAGCACCGCGAACACGTCCGCAGGGTACTGCAGAGACTCCGACAGAACTCTCTCTATATCAAGCTAGAGAAATGTGAGTTTGAGTGAACCACCACTCAGTTCCTCGGATACATCATCTCCCCAGAGGGCCTAAGTATGGACCCGGGGAAGGTCCAAGCCATGATGAACTGGCCCATTCCGAGAAACGAGAAGGAGATACAAATATTCATTGGCTTCTCCAACGTCTATCGGAAGTTTATCCGGAAATTCTCCAAGATCATAGCACCAATTACCCAACTCACCAAGAAATCAGTCCCCTTCTCCTGGACACCAGAGGCACAGGAGGCCTTCACCAAGTTGAAACTCCTCTTCACTTCTGCTCCAATCCCCCCAAACCCCGAGCTGCCATTTTCAGTCAAAGTGGATGCATCTGACTCCGCGGTGGGGGCTATTCTGTCACAACAGGCAGGGGAGAAGATGCTACTACACCCGTGCGCATATTTCTCCTGCCAGATGTCCCCCTCCGAGAAGAATTATGACATCGGGAACAAGGAACTACTGGCGATCAAGGATGCCTTCTCTGAGTGGAGACACCTGCTGGAGGGAGCCACCAACCCCATAATCGTACTAACTGACCACAAGAACCTTGAGTTCATCTGCAGCGCTAAGAGACTCTAAGCCAGACAGGCCAGATGGAGCCTATTCTTTTCCCGCTTTAACTTTCTCATCCCCTATCGCCCCGGATCAAAGAATGGTAAGGCTGACGCCCTCTCCAGAATGTTTTCCGAGCCCTCGCAGAGTAACAAGGGCCAAAACAACATCCTACCCGAGAGAAGGGTCGGAGGGGTCACCTACTCTAAAGAACTATAAAAGACGAGGGTCTCCAGGTAACAATACAGGGTGTTCTTAATAAAATCCTAGACAGACCCGCAGATGTCCCAATCCGATTTGATCGGATTCATCGGATAATACGTCCACGCAATCTCTCTTCTGAGCTTCCCAGGGATGTGATATGCCGGCTGCACCACTTTGAGGACAAGAGTAATATTATGGCCAAACTACGTAACGCTCTGGCAAATTTTGAAGGGGTTAATCTCCTCATCTTTCAGGACTTAGCTAAAGAAACTTTGGAGCGTAGAAAAAATCTTTAAACCATTGCTGGAGGTTTTCAAGTCAAATGGTATCACGTACAGGTGGGGTTTCCCGGCTCGCTTAATTGCGACTCGTGATGGTAAATCTTGTACGCTGAGATTCCCCGAAGATGTCCAAACTCTTTGTCAGATTTTCCAATTGAAAATCCCGGAGTTCCCAGGTTGGAAAGATGGTATCCCTTCTTTTGGGGGCCAAACAAACCCCGTGTGGCAGAAGACGTCAGCTAAAAGGAATCGCACCATTTTTCCTGGCCCTGTTTAGAGAATATGGGTTGCTACTGTCTGTGGACTGTTTGCGGTCTATGGAACATAGACTGCGGATAAGGGTTAAGAACCCCGAGGGATGCTTGCCCTAAAGCCCTCATTTTTTTTTTTCTCCCCCTTTCTCTGAAAAAAATATTTTTTTTTCTCTCTTTTTTTTTAAGAGAGAGGGAAGAGTACTTTATAAGCGATGGAAATATTATTATCTTTTTTTTTTTTCTAGGGCTAAAGTCGATGGCATAGTATTATAAATGAAGATAACAATATATAGGTATCCACTACCTCCACTTTTGTTTTTTTTTTTTTGTTTTTTCTCCCAAGGTGCCCTTTTTTGTGTGGGCTTAAAATGGTTTAAAACGGTTTGGAATGATTTAAATTGGTTTAAATGGGGTTAATAAATACTTTCAGGCACCATGTGAGATTGATGAGATTTATGGAGGTGGTTATAGGGAAACATAGATGTGAATAGGGGATAAACAGCCGCATGCCTCATAGGGTTCCTGTTTGTTCCATGCATTATGATGGAGCACCACGCCCTGGCCCCTGTGGGATCGGCCGGGCTGGGGTGCCTAACATACGTGCCCAGGCATTACTGGGTGGGTGTGGTGGGCTCTCTGGCATGGTCTGCCCTACCGGGACTATACATTACACGTCAATTAGTACGTGTTCCTCCCCATTCCCCCCCCTTTTTCCTTTTTTTTTTTTTTTTTTTTTTTTACCTCTCCCTACCCACCAGTGTTGTATACATTTTTTTTTTTGGCATATATTATTGTGAAGATGTTATACTTGGCGACGGGGATGACATATACTATATGGAGAAAATGGACCTCTCGCTATGGTCATGGCCACCTTAAATATAGTTTCATATAATGTTAGAGGTTTAAACACCGCCACAAAGTGTCATTTGGTTATGCAAGAGCTTAGGAAATTGAAGGGCTCTGTGGTTTACTTACAAGAGACACACCTTACTCACCAGACAGCGGTGCGATTATTTTCTCCCTTTTACCCTAAATGGTATTATGGTTTATCGGATACTAATAAAGCTAAAGGGGTGGCCATAGGCTTTAGTAGAGATACAATTTTTCAAGTGGAGGAGATACAAGCAGACGATTCCGGCAGATACTTATTCTTGAGAGGGAATATTGGCACTTCTACTTGTACTTTCGCGAATATTTACTGTCCCAATGTTCACCAAACATCATTTATGTCAAAAATCCTCACTAAACTGGCAACATTTGCGAAAGGGATATTAGTGATGGCGGGGGACATCAATATATCATTAGACCCATTAGTAGATACATCACTGGGTCGCTCTAATGTATCATTTAAAAAATTGTCATTTGTTAAGAAGCGGTTACATGATTGTCAATTAATGGATGTATGGCGTCACTTAAATCCCAAAATACGTGATTATTCATATTTTTCTAAAACGCATAATGTATACTCCCGAATTGATGCTATATTTTTAAATCACTATTACCTCCCAATGGTCCGTGCAGCATCCATAGGTCACGTTACAATATCGGATCATTGGCACTACCATCTCTGACAAGGAAACAGTATCAGTGGCGAATGAATGACTCACTTTTGGCAAATCCAGCGCATGTGGCTTCACTATCCTCTTTTTTAGCACAATACTTTGTAGAAAACACCGTAGATGATACGCCACCCTCGGTGGTGTGGGAAGCCCATAAGGCAAGCATACGGGGTCAACTGTTAGAGTTGGGGCCCGGAAAAAAAAGGAGCAGTCTCAGCAAATGGAAAAACTTCTGTCTGAGATCATAAACTTGGAATCACAGCATAAACTATCTCTTTTGGCCAAACATTTAGAGACATTAGAGAATAAAAGAGATGAACTTCGGTCGCTCCTTGACCTTGAGGTTAAGAATCATGCTCACAAAATCTAGCGGGTAATATATGAATGGGGGGATAAGCCAGGTAGGCAGCTCGCTCGTTCCCTACAAACCAAACACACTACCTCTTTTATATCTCGGGTAAAGACGCGGGAGGGAACATTGGTTCATTCCACCCGGGAGATTGCCAAGGTCTTTCAAGAATACTATAAAGATCTCTATAATGTACAAGGTGGTATGTCGGATACTTTAAAGGAAGCTAAAAATGATAAGATAAATTCTTATTTAACATTGGCAAATCTCCCAAAATTACCTATAGAGGCGCTTACGGTTCTGGAGGAGGATCTTACAGTGTCAGAATTCAAGATGGCATTGAGAGCTACACCAGTAGGGAAGGCCCCAGGACCGGATGGTCTCTCTATAAATTATTATAAGACGTTTGGTTCTATACTCCTTCCTTATTTAACTACTTATGCAAATTCTACATCCGCTTGCCCCCAACTCCGGAAAGAAACACTTGAAGCCCACATTGTGGTTTTGCCAAAACCCGATAAAGATCCATTATGTTGTACTAGCTATCGACCTATTTCCTTGCTAAATGGTGATGTCAAGTTAATGGCGAAAGTTTTAGCCACATGCCTTATGCCGCTGATACCTAAATGGGTCTCACCTGAGCAATCGGGATTTGTACAGGGACGAGAAGCCAGGGATAACGCGCTGAGAGCTGTTTCCTTGATCCATTTTGTGAAGGTAAGTTCCCAGTCCACCCTACTCCTCTCAACAGATGCTGAGAAGGCGTTTGATAGGGTGGACTGGGACTACCTAAAGGCTACCCTTCAGCATTTGGGACTTGGAGCCAAGATGTTGAGTAGGATATTTGCATTATATTCTTCCCCAACAGCTCGGGTCAAAATCAATGGTTCGGTTAGCGATGCTTTTTATTTGCATAATGGAACTCGACAGGGTTGTCCCCTATCCCCCTTATTGTTTGTTTTGTCCCTGGAACCTTTTCTAGCTACAGTTAGAAATAATGTAAATATAAAAGGGGTGCATATAGGCCAGCTCACACATAAATATGCTGCATATGCGGACGATATCTTGTTTTTTGTTCAAAACCCTCTTGTCTCCTTACCTAACTTAATCTCAGCATTATCAGATTATCAACAGGTTTCTAATTTTAAAATTAATATGAACAAATCTGAAATAATGAATATTAACATGTCCCCTTCGGATGTCGCTTTAATTAGGTCGTCTTTCGCTTTTCGTTGGCAAGTAAATAGTTTGAAATATCTGGGTGTTTATCTTACACCCAGAATTCCCATGTTGTATAGATATAATTATATTCCATTGCTGAATGGAATTAAGGACTTACTTCAGCAGTGGTCATCCATCCCACACTCGTGGTTGGGAAAGATTAATATAATTAAAATGTCTATACTGCCCCGAATCTTGTTCGTTTTTCAGATGCTGCCATTGGGAGTGCCAATGTGTTTTTTTTCAACTACACAAAAATTATTGTCTAAATTTATTTGGAAAGGTAAACAACCTAGGGTCGCAAAATCGACCCTTTATCATGTTAAAACAAATGGGGGTTTTGCACTCCCACATTTGAAATGATATTACTATGCAGTCGCATTAGCTAGAATAGTAGATTTTGTCAATATGAATAATGTTAAACTCTGGGTACAGATGGAACGGGACCTAAGTGGGGTGGATATATCTAAATCCCCCTGGATCCCACATAAATATAGGTCATGTTTGCCCACGGTTTCACCAATTACCACTTCCACATTGGCTATATGGGACTCTATACATAAAAAAAAATAGGTGGGCATATAATTTGCCACTTATGCCTATATAAGGTCACGCCTACTTTACCCCAGGCCTTACGGATATGGGTTTTAGGCAGTGGAAAGTGGGAGACGAGCTCCGTATATATCATGTTTTTAAAGACAATCAGATAAAAGCATTAGGAGAAATTATATATCCACAAGAGGCCACACGGATGGATGAATGGAGATATGGCCAACTGGTGAGTTTCTTAAAATCCCTTCCACAACCTATACGCGAAATATCGGACCTTAACCCTGTTGAAATGGTACTGCATGCACAGCAACCACCTCTACATGCTATATCTGTCTTTTATAGGGTTTTGTTGAACATGCAGTACTCGGACTATCCGAGATACTTGGCGAAATGTGAAAATGACCTTGCCTTATCTTTGTCAGATGAGCAGAGGACTAGGATTCTCCAGATGGCTGTGTCTTCATCGCTTTCTACTAAAATAGCAGAAGTAAATTACAAACTGTTAACACGGTGGCATTACACGCCATCAAAATTACATGCTATGTTTCCATCACAATCCCCACTTTGTTGGAGAAAATGTGGCCAAGTGGCAACTCATGCACATATATGGTGGCTGTGTCCTTTTATAGAACCATACTGGGAAACTATTTTGACCGTTATATCGAGGATTATGGGTTCTCCCATACCAAGAGACCCATGGACAGTCCTTTTTCCTAGTACAGTACAGCCACTAAAAGCATATAAGCACTCTATCCTACCCCATCTACTTAATGCAGCTAAGGCTTTGATCCCAGTTAGATGGGGTAACCCAGAACCACCGACGCTCCGTCAGTGGTATCGTAAGGTTGATTCGGTGGCGTTGATGGAAGATCTTACCTATATCTCAAAGGGACAGGTAGATAGGGGCCATAAAACCTGGGCTAAACGGAGAGAATTTAAAGCTAATTTATATCTAGAGTAAATGTTCAATGTTCATTATTCAGTTCAGGGTAAAATATTTGCATAAGATAGTATGTTTTTGTCCCCCCGTCGCCAAGGACTGGGTCTTATATAGATAATGGTTTAGATATACTTGAAATGTTTAAAGAGAAAGGAAAAGGAAAAAAAAAAAAAAAAAAAGAGAAGGCTAAAGAGATACACACTGGAATCCCTTCCCCCTCCTCCTTTTTTTTCTCCTCCCCTTTTTCTTTTCTTTTGGTTTTGTTTTTGGTTGTTGTTATGTTTTGTTTTGTCTGTTTGTATATTGTATAATTGTATATTGTTTGAAAATCAATAAAAAATGTATTACATTAAAGAACTCCTGGGCACAATCAAAGAAGGATACGAAAATGACCCCTTCCTTGCCCATCCCACAAGGAATGTCAGCCTTACGTTTAAGAACGGTCATTGGTTTCATCAGGACCTACAGTTATATGTACCAGAAATCGCACGGCTCGAAGTACTCAGACTCAACCATGACTCCAAGCTGGCTGGCCATCTAGGCACAAGAAAGACCCAGGAGCTTCTCTCCCGCTCCTTCTGGTGGCCAACATACAAGGAGGACATCAAGAGGTACATCTCCTTGTGCACGGTCTGTGCCTGCAATAAGACTCCTCGTTCCTCTCCCGTGGGTCTATTACAACCTCTCCCAATTCCCTCCCGCCCCTGGGGCTCGATCTCAATGGACTTTGTGGTAGACCTTCCTCCTTCAAAAGGGATGAACACCATCCTGGTCGTAGTCGACCGCCTCACCAAGATGGCCCATTTCATCCACTACAAGGGCCTACCCACCGCCAAACAGACGGCCAATCTTATTCTCAGAGAGGTCTTCAGGCTGCATGGGATCCCGGACGATGTGGTCTCCGACCGAGGCGTACAATTTGCCTCTAAGTTTTGGAAAAACTTTTGCCTGGCGCTCGGGGTTAAAGTGAACCTGTCCTCCGCCTTCCACCCTCAGTCAAACGGGCAGACGGAGAAAACTAATCAGACCCTAGAGCAGTACCTACGCTGTTTTAGCTCCCACCTGCAGGATGACTGGCTTGACCATTTCACCACGGCTGAGTTTGCCTACAACAATGTGGAGCACAGCTCAACCAAGCACAGCCCCTTCTTTGCTAACACAGGCTCGCACCCGGTATTCATTCCCCACCTACCCGTCGCCTCCACCCTCCCAGCAGTGGCCGAACACCTGACAACCCTACAGGAGGCACAAAAGAACATTATTAACAACCTCCAGCTCGCCCCCAGGGGCGCTTTAAACAGGGAGCAGACAGATGCCGTAGACCCACCCCGGGCTTCCATGTGGAAGACAAGGTGTGGCTGTCAACCAGGAACCTCATATTGAAGGTCCCCTCCAAAAAGTTGGCCCAAAAATATATGGGTCCATTCCGGATCTCTGCGCAAATTAACGAGGTCACGTTCCGGCTCGATCTTCCGGACTCCATTAGGGTGCACCCTGTTTTCCATTGCTCCCTCCTCAAGCCATACGTGGAGAACACCTTCACAGGCCGCCACTCGCCCCCTCCACCACCCGTGAGGGTACAGGGTGAAGAAGAATACGCTGTCGCAAAGATCCTCGACTCCAGGATCCACCGGGGAAGACTACAATACCTGATTGGGTGGGAGGGCTACCCTCCCGAGGATAACTCCTGGGAACCAGAAGAAAACGTCCACGCCCCCAGACTGGTAAAAGAGTTCCACCAACGGCACCCCGGTAAGCCTGCCCCTGCGGTGCCCGGAGGTCACCTTGTAAGGGGGGGAGTACTGTCAGGATTTGAACCTGTGACCAGCCACATCCCAGGTAGCCCTGCTTACTAGGCTACCGTCCTCTCTGGACATTCCTCCCTGAACATTCCTCCCTGAAGCCTATTATTTCAACCTTAGTCTTGCCAAGCCTTGCTCATCACCCTTGATTCCCCACACCTGGTACTTCCCTATATAAGTCCAGCCCCTTGCACTCCAGCTTGCTGATTATTGAGCTCCTGAGCCTTGATCAAGCTACTCCTCACCTGCTGCTCTTATCTATTACCACAAATCCAACGCTGACCAGGAATCGACTACCGCCTACTCTTCTGCTTTGTCCCTACCTACTGAACTGCTACCTCTGTTGCCGATCCGGATTGTCTGACCACGCTTACTGCTGCCCGCCCCGACCTTTGGCTCGTCTGACTTCTCTCTGGTTATCCCTTGTCTGCTCCTCTGCCTTCGGACCGAACCTGCACTCTGCCTGGCTGAGTGATCCTGAGGACCGCGTCCTGGTGTTAGCTTGCAGTCTATCCCCACCATCAGGGGCTCTAGTGAAAACCAGCTAGCACTTAGTTTCCGCACCTCAGATGAACCCGTGTCCTCATCAGAGTACTACGCGGTGTCCATCCGGTATCCAGCACCTACTACCTGCCTGCGGTCTTTGCCACTGGGCTCCACTCCTACCTCCGGCCAGCAGTCCTCTGACTCAGGTGAGCCTGTAGGATTGTTACAGAAGGGGGGATATGATCACCATGTATAAATACATAAGGGGGGATATGATCACCATGTATAAATACATAAGGGGGGATATGATCACCATGTATAAATACATAAAGGGGGATATGATCACCATGTATAAATACATAAGGGGGAATATGATCTCCATGTATAAATACATAAGGGGGGGATATGATCACCATGTATAAATATATAAGGGGGGATATGATCACCATGTATAAATATATAAGGGGGGGTATAATCACCATGTATAAATACATAAGGGGGGTATAATCACCATGTATAAATACATGAGGGGGGTATGATCACCATGTATAAATACATAAGGGGGGATATGATCACCATGTATAAATACATAAGGGGGGATGTGATCACCATGTATAAATACATAAGGGGGGGTATAATCACCATGTATAAATACATAAGGGGGGATATGATCACCATGTATAAATACATAAGGGGGGGATATGATCACCATGTATAAATACAAAAGGGAGGATATGATCACCATGTATAAATACATAAGGGGGGATATGATCACCATGTATAAATACATAAGGGGGGATATGATCTCCATGTATAAATACATAAGGGGGGATATGATCACATGTATCAATATAAAAGGGGGGGATATGATCTCCATGTATAAATACATAAGGGGGATATGATCACCATGTATAAATACATAAGGGGGATATGATCTCCATGTATAAATACATAAGGGGGATATGATCACCATGTATAAATACATAAGGGGGATATGATCTCCATGTATAAATACATAAGGGGGGATATGATCTCCATGTATAAATACATAAGGGGGATATGATCTCCATGTATAAATACATAAGGGGTATATGATCAGGGAGGTGTCTGATGTTCATTATGCCTCTTAACTTCTCAACAAAGTATGGAAGAACAATGAAAATGGTACCACATGGAAGTGTAAAAATGTATCTTTACTTTGAGACTAAAGATTATTACCTAACTGTACTTTATTGGTCTTTTATTGTATGGTACATTTGTCTTGGTCAGATCTTCGCATCATACAGTTACTTCTGGTGGCTTGTGAAAGCGTCATTGCCTAACATTTCCAAGGAACAGTTGTGTGATATTTTCACTCAGAAGTCAAGATACCTCAAAACTGCGTAAACAACACAGATACAATAATTTCTGCTACATAGAGTGTCTTTGAAAAGTATTCATACCCCTTGAAACTTTCCACATTTTCTCATGTTACAACCAAAAAGGTAAATTTATTTTATTGCTATTTTATGTGATAGACCGACACAAAGAGGCACACACATTAGTTGTAACATAGAAGGAAAATGATAAATGGTTTTCAAGATTGTTTTTACAAATAAATATGTGAAAAGTGTGGCGTGAATCCTGCCACCTGGAGTCAATACTTTGTAGAACCGCCTTTCCCTGCAATTACAGCTGCAAGTCTTCTTGGGGATGTCTCTACCAGCTTTGCACATCTACAGAGTAACATGTTTGCCCATTAATCTTTGCAAAATGGCTCATGTTCTGTCAGATTGGATGGAAACCATCTGTGAATAGCAAATTTCAAGTCTTGCCACAGATTCTCATTTGGATTTAGGTCTGGACTGTGACTGGGCCATTCTAACACATGAATATGCTTTGATCTAAAACATTCCATTATAGCTCTGGCTGTATGTTTAGGTTCGTTGTTTTGCTGGAAGGTGATCCTCCGCCCCAGTCTCAAGTCTTTTGCAGACTCCAACAGGTTTTCTTCTAAGATTACCCTGTATTTGGCTTCATCCATCCTCCCATTATTTCTGACCAGGTTCCCTGTCCCTGTTAAAGAAAAGCATCCCCACCATAATGCTGCCACCACCATGTTTCATGGTGGGGATGGTGTGTTCAGGGTGATGTGCAGTATTAGTTTTCCCCCACACATAGCATTTTGCTTTTAGGCCAAAAAGTTAAATTTTGGTCTCATCTGACCAGAGCACCTTCTTCCACATGTTTGCTGTGTCCCTCACATGGCTTCTCACAAACTGCAAATTGGATTTCTTATGACTTTCTTTCACCAATGGCTGTCTTCTTGCCACTCTTCCATAATGGGCAGATTTGTAGAGTGCACGACTAATTGTTGTCCTGTTGACAAATTCTCCCACCTTGTGGAGTTTTTGCAGCTCCTCCAGAGTTACCATGGGCCTCTTGGCTGCTTCTCTAATGAATGCTCTCCTTGCCCGGCCGGTCAGTTTAGGTGGACGGACATGTCTTGGTAGGTTTGCAGTTGTGCCATACTCTTTCCATTTTCCGATGATGGATTGAACAGTGCTCTGTGGGATGTTCAAAGCTTGGGATATATTTTCATAACCTAACCTGCCTTAAAGTTCTCCACGACTTTATCCCTGACCTGTCTGGTGTGTTCCTTGGCCTTCAATATGCTGTTTTATCACGAAGGTTCTCTAGCAAACCTCTGAGGGCTTCACAGAACAGCTGTATTTATACTGAATTATGCACAGGTGCACTCTATTTACCAATTAGGTAGTTTTTTTGGTTGTAACATGACGAAATGTGAAACATTTCAAGGGGTATGAATACTTTTTCAAGGCACTGTGTGTGACAAGGTTACATTTGCATCTCAAAAGTGCAGTATGAAGGGAGTGGTAAAAAAAGACATACCACCTATATTTTGGATGCAAAATAGGGAAACAGGACAAGAATTGGGCCCCTCGTTATTGTTGCATTACATGTGCAACTTATCTGCATCATTGGCTAAAAAGAATAAAAAGTCTTTGCCTTTCACAATCCCAATAGTGTGGAGGGAGCTTGAAAAATGTTACATGAAAAACCAATAGATTAATGGAAAGGTATGTTTAAAAAGATACATTTATAATGATTGGTGTGGCACCATTCTCATTGCTATATTTTGTATTAAGTTATGGAGCATAATCGCACATCCTCCTCGTAATTTTGAAATATTTTGCTGCAATTTTGCCATGAAGGTGTATCTTGGAAACTGAAGCCAATTAATACTCAGGACTTAATTCCTCTTTTTATTAGTGTCCAATTCTGGTAAAATTTAGCTACTTTCATTTCCGAGGCTTTCTCCTTGTAGACCAGTGCTATTAAAAAGAATACCCCTAGACTGTTTGCTGAGCTGAATGAGTGTCTGCTGCTGTATGCATGGCTGCCTCCACACTGAATAGGAATTAAGAACCTGGGCAAAAATTACAGCAGCTCTTTTGGGGGTGCGCTACACAATAAAAATTGAATCCCCGATATAGGAAGCCAGAAGGAAGACAGGAGCTACAAGGTTATAATGTTTCCTATACAACCACTAGAGGTGAAGAGAATTTACTACAATTGTGCACAATGGGTAATATCCTTATAATGTCTGTAATAACCCAGGGAGATAGGATGGTAGCATAGCAGTACCTTTAAATTGTATCCATGGTTCGTCAGGCTCAAGGGCATGCCATTCTGCTGTCTGTGGCAATCTTGCAACAAGGTAATAGAGCTGAAGGTTGGGAAGGCCAAGGCCCCCCGATTATTGGGGACAGTATAGCAAGTGTATGTTATATCAGGGTCTCTTGATTAACCATATAAGCTTGTTCATTTGTGATTGAAGGTGGTCTATGGTGGTTTTGGCAATGTATAGTGTATGGACTCTGAATTAGAATAATAGTTTCTGAAGGAAGGACATTTTTACCACTGTTACTCTACCCAAAATGAAAAAATGGTAGGTGGACCAAAATTGCAGCATGTTTTAATGTTGGAAACCAGGGGAAGAAACCTTACAAGAAGACCTGAACAAAATAATGAGGTGTTCATCTACATGGCAAATAAGTTTTAATGTTGACAAATGTAAGGTAATGCATTTGGGTGCCAGAAATACGAACGCATGTTACTCACTAGGTGGAGAGCCTTTGGGGAATCTAAGATGGAAAAGGACCCCAACATCGCTTCTCGACCTTTTGGCTAAGATCAAGTGTAGTATCTGTTGTTATCAGTTATCTGGGTGCCACCCTACTGTGAACATGGTTCCTCCTCCTCCATCTCCTCCTCCTCTTCATCCTCCACCTCGTCATCCTCCAGAACTGTGCCCTTGCTGGACAATTGTGTACCTGGCGTTTGTGGGTGCAGGAACCCACCCTCGGAGCCACTTGTGAATGACTGCCCTGAAAGCCTTGGAAATGATCACTGCTCCGCATGGGGAGGCGGTAGAGAATGAGGAAGGGGAGTAGGAGGAGTTAGTAACAGGAGGCAAACTGAATTGCCCTGCAATCCTTGTTGGTGGAAGGAGATGCGCCAAACAAATTTAAAGGGTGTATCTCACAGTAACATAATCAGCAAACGCTGCAAAATTATTAATTTTCCCCTAAATGGGTGTTTATTGAATAGCAGAATAGAACAACAGTATCCAAAGGGTGTATCTCACATGTACAGCTACAGACTAAGCCCCAATATAATATCTTTCCGTCCCCTAAATGGGTGTTTATTGAATAGCGGAATAGAACAACAGTATACAACGGGTGTATCTCACAGTAACATATGCAGACTAGGCCGCAATTTAATTTTTTTTCCCTAAATGGGTTTTTATTGAAAAGCGTAATAGAACAACAGTATCCAACGGGTGCTGGCGGTGCCCTGGCTGCATTGGCGACCTCCTCCTCTGCCTTCGCCTTGTGCTTCCACTGTGCCCCCGCTGTCAGGTGGGAATGCCACCAGCATCGCTTCTCGACCTTTTGGCTAAGATCAAGTGTAGTAAAGTTGTTATCAGTTATCTGGGTGCCACCCTGCTGTGAACATGGTTCCTCCTCCTCCATCTCCTCCTCCTTATCATCCTCCACCTCGTCATCCTCCAGAACTGTGCCCTTTCTGGACAATTGTGTACCTGGTGTTTGTGGGTGCAGGAACCCACCCTCAGAGCCACTTGTGAATGACTGCCCTGAAAGCCTTGGAAATGATCACTGCTCCGGATGGGGAGGCGGTAGAGGATGAGGAAGCGGAGTTGGAGGAGTTAGCAACAGGAGGCAAACTGAAGCGCCCTGCAATCCTTGTTGGTGGAAGGAGATGTGCCAAACAAATTTAAAGGGTGTATCTCACAGTAACATAATCAGCAAACGCTGCAAAATTATAAATTTTCCCCTAAATGGGTATTTATTGAATAGCAGAATAGAACAACAGCATCTAAAAGGATGTATCTCTTACGTACAGATACAGACTAAGCCACAATTTTATATCTTTCTGTCCCCTATATGGGTGTTTATTGAATAGCGGAATAGAACAACAGTATACAAAGGGTGTATCTCACACGTACAGATGCAGACTAGGCCGCAATTTAATATTTTTTCCCTATATGGGTGTTTATTGAATAGCAGAATAGAACAACAGTATACAAAGGGTGTATCTCACACGTACAGATGCAGACTAGGCCACAATTTATTTATTTTTTCCCCTAAATAGGTGTTTATTGAATAGCGGAATAGAACAACAGTATCCAATGGGTGTATCTCACAGTAACGTATGAATGAAAATGTTTTATTTTTCCCTTTAATTGGTGATTTTTGAAGAGCAGATTAGAACACAGCAGTGTCTAAAGGCTTTATCTCACAGTAACATATAAAGGAAAAAATGAAAAAAAAAAAAAGAAAATCCCTCTAAATTGGTGATTTTTGAATAGCAGATTAGAACAGCAGTGTCTAAACACTGTATGTCACTGTAAAATATGAAGGAAAAATGTTTTTTTTTTTTTAAATCCAGATTAAGCAGACACATATGCACTGAGCTTGCATTACATGGCTGCTACACACCGCACGCCTAACATGTTGGATACTGTTTTTGTGCTATTCCGCTATTGAATTTAAAAAAAAACACATTTGAATGAAAAACTAAAAAATATTTTTTTCCCCTTACATTGGTGATTTTTGAATAGCAGATTAGAACAGCGGTCTCTAAACACTGTATGTCACTGTAAAATATGAAGGTAAAAAGGTTTTTTTTTTTAAATCCAGATTAAGCAGATACATATGCACTGAGCTTGCATTACATGGCTGCTGCACGCCGCATGCCACCAACGTAACAGACTGATAAAAGTTTTTTTTTTCTCCCTCCTCCTCACTGGGCTCAGGTCAGGGCAAAAAGATCGTGCCCTGCACCCCCACAAAGTAAAATCGATGTAGATCGCTGTCTGATTAAAGAAGATTCTTCCTATTCTTTCCCTGAAAGCAATCTCCAGCCTGACCCTACAGTAATCTCATATCTCTCCCTCAGCAGTAGCATTAGGAACCTGTCCCTACAATAGTTAGAGCAGAGTGACGTGCGGCGCTACGTGACTCCAGCTTAAATAGAGTCTGGGTCACATGCTGCACTGGCCAATCACAGCCATGCCATTAGTAGGCATGGCTGTGATGGCTTCTAAGGGCACACTAGTTAAACGCTTGTTGATTGGCTGCCCTGCAGTTGTTGAAATCGCGACATTAAAACCGCACCAAAACATTAAAACCACGCCAAAACATGAAATAAAATTACCGAACAATGGACTGTATCCAGAACATACAGTAAAATGTTCGGGTCCGCGTCCGGGTTTCCTTTTCTGAATAAACACAGCGACTGCTCAGTACAGATCACTCACTATGTTCATTAATACCTGAAGCATAATATTTTGGATTGAATGCGCTATCAGGTAGCAGTAAACTGAGCGCACATACATGTAATTAAGTGCCACATCCCATATGAACTAGAAAATGGATTGTTGGAGAAGAATTGACTTTAAAGGCACTGGGTTGATTAAAATAACAATTTTATTAATTCACAACTAAAATACATCAAAAATGTGAACAACTCGCCTCAAAAGAGGCGTTGATATATGTAACCAATGTATCTGATTAACAGAGTGTAGATATACATACAAATACTGATAATTGCAGTAATTGTTAAATATGTCACATCAAGAGGATTTCATAGAAGGTGACAGATGTGTAGACTGCCGTCCATCAAGATCGATGTGATGGTGAGTAGGGATGATCGAACGGTTCGGGTCGACCATCGGTTCGACCCGAACATTGGGTGTTCGAAATTCGTCCGAATTCCGAACTTTTTGAGGTAAAAGTTTGGTATTCGGTCACCAGAACCGTCCAAAATGCAAAGGGACAGGAAGTGGGCTTTAAAAGCCCGTGATTGGCCCAGAAACGTCAGCAAAAGCCAATGAGGGGGCAGGAGTCTGCTAGGAACGTGATTGGAGTGACTACGGGGACCAGAGGCCAATCAGAAGTGAATGCCCCCCAGTATATAACATAGCCCCGTCTAACCACTAGCACAGTAATACAGAGGCTGTGGAAGAGAGTGGAAGCATTTCTGTTACTCCAGCTTTGTTACACAACGTTTGCTGCATAGCCGAGTGCTTCTAAAGCTCCATATCAGCAGAGCAGTCAGCTTACAGACAGTCAGTGTAGTTAGAAATACAGCGATTGTTCTGTTTGTTTGAGTTAGAAAAAATAAATAAATTTAAAGGGACAGTGTCAGTTAGAAATTGTCTTCTGCTGTATGGAGCTGTTCTTTTAGTGTGAGGAAAGGGATATGCAGTGTAGTTAGGGTACTGTATACCACTATAGTTAGATTCAACAATCTAGTTTTTGTAGGGATAATAAAAGTGTCAGGGTTCCGTCTAGTGAGCACGTTTCACTGCTGATATATCTACAGCAGGTACACGTGCTTGCTAGTCAGTAAAATACATTGCAGCGATATACACATCTGCTGTATTTAGCGACAACTTTGGGTCGCATAGCAGTGTGCGTTTTGCAGGTGAATTTCACCATGTAGAGTTGTTGAAGCCCCAGTGACAACTTAACGCCTGTTCTTGTAAGCGTTAAGTCCACTGTGCAAAAGGCTTTGCTACTGTGCATCACACACATCTGCTGTATTTAGCGACAACTTTGGGTCGCATAGCAGTGTGCGTTTTTCACCGCGCAGAGTTGCCAAAGCCTCAGTGACAACTATGTCAGGTTGACCAAGGAAAGGCATACGTGGCCCTGCTGCGGAAAGGGTCACAGCTTCTAGGGTGTCTAGAGGCAAGGGTGGACGTGGTGGTCAGTCCTCAGCCAGTCCACCATTGCGATTGTTCTCCCACAGTGGCCAAGCTATACGTCCACAGTACGTACAGGAGGTGGTGGACTATATTACCAAACCCTCATCATCGTCATCATCTGCAACTACAGTGACCCAGGCAGAGAAAAGTGGTCAGTCTTTTGCAGTTGGCAGAGCAAATAAAGATGAGTCTGTGTCCACCTCCAGTCCTCCCTTAGACCCAACTTCAGACATGGCAGAGGAGTCAGCTGAGCTGTTTGACCACAGTGTCGGCCATCTACTCCAGCCTGATGCTCAGTCCTTTATGGAGTCAGATGTTGGGTCTGAGGTTGAGGAGGAGGCAGAGCAAGCAAGAGGGGAGAGCAGACAGCCCACTCCATCTAAGGCCGCACCTGTTGTCTCCCAGGCCACGCCTGATGCTCAGTCCTTTATGGAGTCAGATGTTGGGTCTGAGGTTGAGGAGGAGACAGAGCAAGCAAGAGGGGAGAGCAGATGGCCCACTCCATCTAAGGCCGCACCTGTTGTCTCCCAGGCCACGCCTGATGCTCAGTCCTTTATGGAGTCTGATGTTGGGTCTGAGGTTGAGGAGGAGGCAGAGCAAACAAGAGGGGAGAGCAGATGGAGAGCTCCATCTAAGGCTGCACCTGTTGTCTCCCAGGCCACTATACAAACCTCTTCTTGATGGGCCTTTTTTGAGACATCTCATGCAGATCAAACAGTTGCGATCTGCAAGATTTGTCATAAGGGAATAAAACGTGGTAAAAATGTCAACCACTTGGGTACAAGCTGCCTAACCAGGCATTTGACAACCCGCCACCACTTGGCCCGTTGGCAGGAGCATGAAGAACCCGCAAAAGGGCCAAAGATCGGTCAGTCGGCCTCCTAGTCCTCCTCGCGCTCCTCCTTGTGCTGCACCTGCACATCAGTCTGTCCCTGCTATAGTCACTCGTCACCTGTTGGCAGCCTCCACTGACTGACTCTACCTCCAGCACACCACCAGCTGTAACATCTAGATGGCAAATTTCGATTCCACTCATGCTGCAACGAAAAAAAAAGTATACTTCACGCCACCCACATGCCCAGCATCTAAACAGTAGTTTGGCAAAACTACTGGCTCTGCAACTCTACCATTTAACCTGGTAGAGTCTGTTCCCTTCCGCGACATTGCAAAATATGCAGTTCCACAGTGGCACATGCCAAGTCGGCATTACTTTGCCCGTTAGGCCCTGCCATCCCTATACCAACATGTGGAAGGCTGACACTTGGTCAAGGAAACATGGGCAGGGACGGTACATTTCTGTCACTGCTCATTGGGTGCCACTGCTTGCCAGCGGAAGGGATTGTAGCCAGAGCTCGGTGCTGCAGCCAGTATTGCCCCCACGTCTGCAAACAGCAGGTGGTGTTGCTGATCTGGGTAGATCGATCACTTCTACCCCTCCTGCTCCTCATCCTCCTCCATGCCCTCCTCTGCAGCATGGTCCTTTGAATATGATGAGGTACCACGTAAGCGTTCAAAGGGCTATTCTATGTCTCAGGCCAAAAGGTGTCACGCAGTGCTGCAGCTTGTGTGTCTAGGGGACAGGCAGCACACTGCCCCTGAGATTCTTAAGGCTCTGCAGGCACAGGCCCAGAGGTGGTTGACACCACGCCAGCTGCAGCCAGGAATGGTGGTTACCGATAATGGGTCAACCCTCCTGGCTGCCCTTCAGCAGGGAAAGTTGACCCATGGCGCATGTCCTGAATCTCCTGGTACAGCGGTTCTTGAACTCGTACCCGGGAATGCAGGATGTGCTAAGGATGGCAAGAAGGGTGTGCAGTCACTTCAGGCGGTCGTACAGTGCCACTGCACGTTTGGCCGAAGTGCAGCGCGAGTTTCACCTGCCGGTACACCGCCTCGTCTGTGACATGCCCACCCGCTGGAACTCCACCTTAGCTATGCTGCAGCGCCTGTACACACAGCAGAGAGCCCTCAATGAATATCTCTGCGAGTACAGCACCAGCAGTGGCTCAGCGCGCCTGGGCTTTTTTTCACCACGGCAGTGGCTTTTGATTAAGGATGCATGCGCTTTCCTCTCTCCATTTGAGGAGGCCACAAGGATAGTCAGCCGGGACAGCGCATGCATCAGTGACACCCTACCGGTACTGTTTTTGTTGGAGCACACTCTGCGTGGCATTATGGACAGGGCACTGGAGGCAGAGCAGCAGGAGGAAGAGGAGGACTTCCTTGCCTCTCAAGGCCCCCTTTATCCTGAGAATCCCGACCCCATTATGCCTAGCTCCCAGAGGCCCGAGCAGGATCCAGGGGTGGAAGAGGAGGAGGAGGACGACGATTCTTCGGGAACCTTTGCAGGCTTTGAGGAGGAGGAGGAGGAAGACATGCAGCAATCTGCAAGGCCTAGTTTTACTCCCTCGGGACACTTTGGAGTAGTACGTGGCTGGGAGGAGGAGGAGCATGTTCAAGATCATGTCGTTTTGAGTGACCCCGAGGTGTCAGCTTCTGAGGCCTTTGCTAATTTGCGATGCATGGCAAACATCATGCTTCAGAGCCTGCGAAACGACCCCAGAATCAAGGCCATTAAAGAGACTGACCACTATTGGTTGGCCACCCTACTTGACCACGGGTACAAGTCAAAAGTCTCTGAGCTTTTCCCATCCACCCAGAGAGTCCACAGGATCAAATCCCTTGAGGACAGTCTCAAGAGGATTCTGGTGAACACATTCCCCGACTCCCGTAGGGTGCAGGGGTGGGGACAACCTACCATGGACTCTACTGCGGGTCACGAGAGGAGCGTTGGAGAAGGCGTGCGGTTGATGGATGCCTTTCGGTCTTTTTTTAGTCCTCACTGCCCAGGCCTCTCAGCTGCCACATGGCATCGACAGCGTCTGCATCACATGGTGGACAATTACACCAGGGCACAAAGTGACACAGAGGGCTTTTCATGTGACGAATCTGATCCACTGGCATACTGGGTCTTAAGATTATACCACTGGCCAGAACTGGCCCAGTATGCCATGGAGTTGTTGGCCTGCCCTGCTTCCAGTGTCCTATCGGAACGGGCATTCAGCGCAGCAGGAGGATTCGTCACAGACCATCGAACGAGACTCTCCACCGACTCAGTCGACCGTTTGACATTCATCAAAATGAATCAGTCATGGATATCAAGCTTTGATGCACCTGATGCAGACCTTGTAGACTAGTCTATCGTTGCGATGTGGCTGCTGAGCCTCAGTTTAAGCCTGGACCAGGGTGCCACCCTCCAATCTTCCTCTCGTTCTGTTTATGTTCACAGAACCTCATTTTAGTTATACCAAAAATAACATGTTTGCGCACCTGTTGCACAGGTGCACACCTTCATAATTTTTTGGCCTTCTGCAACACCAGCTCTTTGGGCTTATGGTGGGGAGGCTCCGCCAAACAAAAAATACCATGTTGCGCACCTGTTCCACAGGTTCACACCTTCATAATTTTTTGGCCTTCTGCAACACCAGCTCTTTGGGCTTACGGTGGGGAGGCTCCGCCAACACCAAAAATATCATGTTTGCGCACCTGTTCCACAGGTGCACACTTTCATAATTTTTTGGCCTTCTTCAACACCAGCTCTTTGGGGTTACGGTGGGGAGGCTCCGCCAAAACACCAAAAGTACCATGTTTGCGCACCTGATCCACATGTGCACATCTTCTTAATTTTTTCGCCTACTTCAACACCAGCTCTTTGGGCTTACAGTGGTATGGCTCCGCCAACACCCAAACAACAATTTTTGCGCACCTGTCACACAGATGCATATCATTGTAATTTTTTTCCTTACAAAGGCAATTATTGCCTTCATTACCAGCACTTTCATAGGGATATGGTGTCAAGGCATCGTCAGCACCACCAAAGGCCCAATTTTTAAGCATCCTTTACTTCTATTCAAAGTCAAGAGACAACAGTATTCATCCAAAACATCTCTAATTTTGTTCACTGTGCACTACATTGTGGCCCCTACCCCTAACCCTAACCCTCAATGTATCCGTGCATATATGTCTGTTTCTTGTGAGAATTCAAGTTAAAGTGCACCAAACACCATTTTACATGAAATAAAGTGCATCTACATACATCTTTTGACTTCTTGAAAACATTTGGTAATAGCCCCATTGTGAAAATGCACCCGTTAATTATATCCACATGTAAAGAGACAGCACCTTTTTCCAGAAAAAAATCTGATCTTTTTCCCAGTGCACTGCATTATGTCCCCATCATACAAATTGGCTGTGCAGTTGATTAGAAGCAAAATAAAGGCGCGGTTAAGCAAAAAAGTCATTTTTGAAGATTTGGCATGCTATAATTCTGGTTCTGGACATGCTACAGAGCTGAAACTTCACAGGTATACTTTTTAGACCCACCAGACACTAAATCCAAAGAAATCTCTCTTTTTTTTCCAATAATTTTTTCAATAATTGGCTCTCTATCAAAAAACGACAATTTTTTAAGAACTTTTTTTACCTGATTCATAGTCCCTGGGGCATGACCCAGAATCCCAGGCACATTTTAGGGGCATTTATTAGGTTTTAGGGCTTCAAAATGGTGTTTTTTGATTCCCGAAGTTTGGGTCCCATTGATTTCAATGGGGTTCTGGAATCCGAACCGAACTTTCGGGAAATTTGAGTGTTCTGGTCGAACCGAACTTTTCAAAAGTTCGATCATCCCTAATCTAGAGGTCTGTGATGCCTATAGAATGTTCCACAACTGAGCAATGAATACTCTGGCTGATATCTGAAGTGATCTCTATTCATAGAGGTCTGTGATGCCTATAGAATGTTCTACAACTGATCAATAAATACTCTGGCTGATATCTGAAGTGATCTCTATTCCTATAGGTCTGTGATGCCTATAGAATGTTCTACAACTGATCAATGATTACTCTGGCTGATATCTGAAGTGATCTCTATTGCTATAGGTCTGTGGATATTATATAATGTTGCAAAAACTGACCGATGAACAATACTGTGACTGGTATCTGATGTAAAGAAAGAAATCTCTCCCTACCTCACACACGTACCTGGCCCTCCCTACACTGCTAGCAATGTCTCTGCACTGTCTGACAAACTCAAAAAAAAAACAACTCTCTCCCTGCCTCAATCGCGTTCCTGTCCCTGTCTCATCGCCCGCACAATGACACTACACGCTGTGGCTGCGTGAGCAGCCTTTATGTAGTGTGGGACCTGTATTTGGCCCCTGAGCCATGATTGGATAAAATTAGCCTGCCTTTAGTCCAATCATGGCAGATATCATTTGATTGGCCAAAGCATGAGGTCAGGGTGCATGCTTTGGCCAATCACATAACGCATGGCGCACGTGCAGTGCATTATGGGAAACTCGAATTTCCCACAAAGAAGCACATTTGTTCGTCATTCGACAAACAATTGAACGACCGATGTTCGAGTCGAACGTACCCTCAACTCGAACTCCAAGCTCATCCCTAATAGTGAACTTGTTGTTAAGTTATTCACTTTAAGATCATCACAGAGGACAAGGGGGCACTCTTTATGTCTAGAGGAAAAGAGATTTCATCTCCAAATACGGAAATGTTTCTTCACAATAAGAGCTGTGAAAATGTGGAATAGACTCCCTCCAGAGGTGGTTCTGGTCAGCTCACTGGATTCTTTCCTAGGTGTACATAATATAACTGGGTACTAATATTTATAGGTAAAGTTGATCCAGGGAATATCGGATTGCCTCTCGGGGGATCAGGGAGGAATTTTTTCCCCTGCTGTAGTAAATTGGATCATTGCTTTGCTGGGGTTTTTCGCCTTCCTCTGGATCAACTCTGGGTATAGGATTGTGTATATGGGATTGTATGGTTGGGTTTTCTTTACTGTGTTTTGTTTTTTATTGGTTGAGCCAGATGGACTTGTGTCTTTTTTCAACCTGACTAGGTAAATATGTTTGTGCTCAAGACTGCTAGGCCACATTCTGTCCATCTTTACAGATGCTGTCGCTTTCTGCAGGCTGATGGAAATGTGAGTGTTCCCGGCTTGGCTGCCTTCCAACCAGGCGTTTGGGAACTGACTGCATTATTTCATTACAAGTAGAGTTGAGCAGACACCTGGATGTCACCGAACCCCATTGAAGTCAATGGGGACCCGAACTTTCAGGCACTAAAATGGCTCTAAAACACCAATGGAAAGGGCTAGAGTGCTGCAAATGGCAGCAAAGCGTAGTTAAGAGCATGGCAAGTGCTCTGCAAACAAATGTGGATAGGGAAATAACTTAAAACAACAAAAAAAAAAACAGAAAAATAAAACAATGTTCTTCATCTGTGAAGGACGAGGCCCATATGGAGTAGGAGGGAGGTTGAGGTGGTGGTGGATGTGGCGGTGTCATTGGCGTGCGCACAGGGTGTGCCGGGTGTGCCTGGGCACACCCTAATCACCTAGGGCACATTAGCATTATCGCTCGGTTTGCCAGTGAGGAGATGGGAAAGATCTCCCTCGGACATGCTCTGCCATAAGAGAAGTGCCACACACTTCTATTTCACTTTGCCAGCAGGGAGAGTAATGTACAGGGGCCATATACATGTAGGCAAACACATGCATGTGTATTTAAACTTTGGGGTGCACACCCTAATGTAATAGGCGGTAACACCTATGGGCGGTGTAGGTGGAAGCGGCGGTGGAGGAGGACAAGGTAGCCAACACTGCTTTTTTTAAATGAGGGTACACCCCAAAAGAGGCTGGGTAAGGTCGGTATCCATCTCTATTCTGCACAAGGTACGGAAAAGTCCTGTGGGATCCACGCCTGGTTCATTTTAATGAACGTGAGCTTGTCCACATTGTCTCTGGACAGGCGGCTGTGCTTGTCTGTGATAATGCCCCCAGCCGTGCTAAATACCCGTTCAGATAATACACTGGCTGCAGGGCACGCCAGCACCTCCAAGGCGTAAAGGGCAAGCTCAGGCCATGTGCCCAATTTGGAGACCCAGAAGTTGAAGGGGGCAGACCCGTCATTCACTACATGTATGTGTGCACAAATACTGCTCCACCATGTTGGCGAAATGCTGCCTGCTAAGACGTTCCATATGAGCTGCTGGTGCTGCTGTTTGTTGTGGCGTGCTGACAAAGCTTTTCCACATTTCGGCCATGCTAACCCTGCCTTCTGAGGTGCTGGCGGTGCCCTGGTTGCGTTGGCGACCTCTTCCTCCTCCTCCTCTGCCTTGGCCTTGTGCTTCCACTGTGGCCCCGCTGTCAGGTGGGAATGCCAGCAGCATCACGTCTACCAGCGTGCGCTTGTACTCGCACATCTTGCGATCGCGCTCCAGTGAGTGAATTAAGGACGGTACGTTGTCCTTGTAACGAGAATCCAGCAGCGTGGCCACACAGTAATCAGCCCAAGTTAGAATGTGGGCAACTCGGCGGTCGTTGTGGAGACACTGCAGCATGTAATCGCTCATGTGTGCCAGGCTGCCCAGAGGCAACGAAAGGCAGTCCTCTGTGGGAGGTGTATCGTCTGTGTCCTCTGTATCCCCCCAGCCACGCATCAGTGATGGCCATGAGCTGGCCTGGGTGCCACCCTGCTGTGAACATGGTTCCATCTCCTCCTCCATCTCCTCCTCCTCATCCTCCTCATCCTCCAGAACTGTGCCCCTGCTGGACAATTATGTCCCTGGCGTTTGTGGGTGCAGGAACCCACCCTCGGAGCCCCTTGCGAATGACTGCCCTGAAAGCCTTGGAAATGTTACCTCTTCATCCTCCTCCTCCTCCTCCTGTGCCACATCCTCTTCCATCATTGCCCGAATCGTTTTTTGAAGGAGGCATAGAAGTGGGATAGTTAAGCTGACAACGGCGTTATCGGCACTGGCCATGTTGGTGGAGTACTCAAAACAGCGCAACAAGGCACACAGGTCTCGCATGGAGGCCCAGTTATTGGTGGTGAAGTGGTGCTGTTCCGCAGAGCGACTCACGCGTGCGTGCTGCAGCTGAAACTCCACTATGGCCTGCTGCTGCTCGCACAGTCTTTCCAGCATGTGCAAGGTGGAGTTCCACCTTGTGGGCACGTCACATATGAGGCGGTGAGCGGGAAGGCCGAAGTTACGCTGCAGCGCTGACAGGCGAGCAGCAGCAGGGTGAGAACGCCAAAAGTGCGCACAGACGGCCCGCACTTTCTGCAGCAGCTCTGACATATCGGGTAATTTTTAAGGAACCTCTGCACCACCAAATTCAGCACATGCGCCAGGCAAGGGATGTGCGTCAAACCGGCTAGGCCCAGAGCTGCTATGAGATTTCGCCCATTATCGCACACCACCAGGCCGAGCTTGAGGCTCGCTGGCAGCAACAACTCATCGGTCTGCTGTTCCATGCTCCTCCACAACTCCAGCGCGGTGTGTGGTTTTTCCCCCAAACAGGCAAGTTTTAAAACTGCCTGCTGTCGTTTACCCCTGGCTGTGCTGAAGTTGGTGGTGAAGGTGTTACGCTGACCGGATGAGGAGGCGGTAGAGGATGAGGAAGCGGAGTAGGAGGAGTTAGGAACAGGAGGCAAACTGAAGCGCCCTGCAATCCTCGGTGGTGGAAGGACGTGCGCCAAATTGCTATCCGCCTCAGGCCCATCCGCCACTGCATTTACCCAGTGTGCCGTTAGGGAGATATAACGCCCCTGACTGTGCTTACTGGTCCACGTATCGGTAGTTAGGTGGACCTTGGCACAGATGGCGTTGCGCAGTGCACACCTGATTTTTTCCCCCACTTGGTTGTGCAGGGAAGGGATGGCTTGCCTGGAAAAGTAGTGGCGGCTGGGCACGACATACTGTGGGACAGCCACCGACATAAGCTTTTAAAACTGTGCGTCTCCACCAGAAGGAATGACAGCATTTCAAAGGCCAAGAATTTTGAAATGCTGGCATTCAGGGCCAGGGATCGCGGGTAGTTAGGGGGGTACTTCCTCTTCCTCTGAAGTGTTTGGGAGATGGAAAGCTGAACGCTTTCACGGGACATTGTGGAGATGGTTGGTGACCCAGGTGGTGGTGTTGCTGACAGATCGTCTGTTTGCGGGGTGGCAGGTGCCGGTATCACTACAGATGTGGATGGAGAGGCCGAGACTGCAGCAGAAGAGGAAGCAGGAGGAGCCAGAGACCTTTCTTGGTTTTGAAGGTGTCTACTCCACTGCAGCTCGTGCTTTGCACTTAGATGCCTGATCATGCAGGTTGTGCTCAGGTTGAGAAGGTTTATGCCTCGCTTCAGGCTCTGATTGCACAGGGTGCAAACCACTCATGTCCTGTCATCAGCACATTTTCTGAAGAACTTCCACGCTAGAGAACTCCTTTGAGCTCGCTTTGGTGCGATCGTTCCCTTGCTGCGTTGGGCAGTAGCAGGCGTAGTGTCTAGGGCACGGCCGCTCCACTTCTGCACCCTGCTCCCTCTTCTGCTGTGCTGGTGGCTCTGTGCGACCACCGCCTCTTCCTCCAAACTACTCATGACCTTCATTCCATGTGGGGTCGAGGACCTCATCGTCCTCCACATCATCTTCCACCCAGTCTTCAATTCTGAATGCCGCAGCAGTTGGCACCTGCGTTTCGTCATCATCGGAGATGTGCTGCAATGGTCCTTCCATGTACTCATCTTGAGAAATAAGTGGTTGGGCATCGCTGCACTCAATCTCTTCCACTTCTGGGGCAGGGCTAGGTGGATGGCCCTGGGAAACCCTGCTGACAGAGTCATCAAAAAGAAGAAGAGACTGCTGCATGACTTGGGGCTCAGGCTGCTTGCCTGATTTGCAAGGGGGTGAGGTGAAAGACGGTTGGACATTGGCTGCAGGTGCCAACTCTGACCTTTCTGCAGTAGACTGGGTAGGAGGCAATGTGAAGGAACTGGAGGCACTGTCAGCAACCCAATCTACTATCGCCTGTACTTCTTCTGGCCTCATCACTTCTAGAGGCGCATGATGCCCTACCAAATACTGCTGCAGGTTCTGTCGCCTACTCACACTTGAGGAAGGTGTTTCACTTGTGCGTGTAGCTGGCACAGATATACCACGTCCTCTCTTTGCAACAGGAGCTCTACCAGCAGCACTACGACCCAGGCCACGGCCCCTATTTGACGGTCTCCTCATATTTCTGTAATTTATGATCTTGCCCTAGAAAGGTGTTTATTGAATAGCGGAACAAAACAACAACAGTATCGCACGGGTGTATCTCACAGTCAAATATGCAAACTATGCCGCAATTTAATTTTTTTTACCCCAAAAGGGTGTATATTGAATAGCGGAATAGAAAAAAGCATAAAAAACGGTGTATCTCACACGTACAAACACAGACTAGGCCCCGATTAAAATTTTTTGTACCCTAAAGGGAGGATGAGGAAGAGGAGTAGGAGGAGTTCGGAAAAGGAGGCAAACTGAAGCGCCCTGCAATCCTTGGCGGTGGAAGGAGATGCGCCAAACAAATTTAAAAGGTGTATCTCACATGTACCGATACAGACTATCCCACAATTTAATTTTTTACACTCAAACAGGGTGTATATTGAATAGCGGAATAGGAAAAATTTTACAAAAGGGTGTATCTCACACGTACAAACACAGACTAGACCCCTATTACAATTTTTTGTACCCTAAAGGCAGGATGAGGAGTAGGAGGAGGTCCGAACAGGAGGCAAAATGAAGCACCCTGCAATCCTCAGCGGTATGAGATGCGCCCCAAAAATTGGAAAGGTGTATCTCACACGTACCGATACAGACTATCCCGCAATTTAATTGTTTTTACCCCAAGGGTGTAGATTGAATAGCGGAATAGAAAATATGATATCAAAAGGTGTATGTATCTCACACGTACAGACCCAGACTAGGCCCCGATTACTATTTTTTGTACCCCCAAAGGCAGGATGAGGAGTAGGAGGAGGTCCGAACAGGAGGCAAACTGAAGCACCCTGCAATCCTCGGCGGTATGAGATGCGCCCCAAAAATTGGAAAGGTGTATCTCACACGTACCGATACAGACTATCCCGCAATTTAATTGTTTTTACCCCAAAGGTGTAGATTGAATAGCGGAATAGAAAATATGATATCAAAAGGTGTATGTATCTCAAACGTACAGACCCAGACTAGGCCCAAATTACTATTTTTTGTACCCCCAAAGGCAGGATGAGCAGTAGGAGGAGTTCGGAAAGGGCAGGAGGCACACTGAAGCACCCTGCAATCCTCGGCGGTATGAGATGCGCCCCAAAAATTGGAAAGGTGTATCTCACACGTACCAATACAGACTATTCCGCAATTTAATTGTTTTTACCCCAAAGGTGTAGATTGAATAGCGGAATAGAAAATATGATATCAAAAGGTGTATGTATCTCACACATACAGACCCAGACTAGGCCCAAATTACTATTTTTTGTACCCCCAAAGGCAGGATGAGGAGTAGGAGGCGTTCGGAACAGGCAGGAGGCACACTGAAGCACCCTGCAATCCTCGGCGGTATGAGATGCGCCCCAAAAATTGGAAAGGTGTATCTCACACGTACCGATACAGACTATCCCGCAATTTAATTGTTTTTACCCCAAGGGTGTAGATTGAATAGCGGAATAGAAAATATGATATCAAAAGGTGTATGTATCTCACACGTACAGACCCAGACTAGGCCCAAATTACTATTTTTTGTACCCCCAAAGGCAGGATGAGGAGTAGGAGGAGTTCGGAACAGGCAGAAGGCACACTGAAGCACCCTGCAATCCTCGGCGGTATGAGATGCGCCCCAAAAATTGGAAAGGTGTATCTCACACGTACCGATACAGACTATCCCGCAATTTAATTGTTTTTACCCCAAGGGTGTAGATTGAATAGCGGAATAGAAAATATGATATAAAATTGGTGATTTTTCAATAGCACATGTGAACAGCAGTGTCTTATATCAGTCAGCTCTGCTGCAGGCTATGGAGGAAAAAAAAAAGAAAATTCCCCTTTTAAGTTTGTAATTTTTAAATAGATTAGTACAGACTATGCCAGAATTTAATTTTTTTAACCCAAAAGGGTGTATATTGAATAGTGGAATAGAAAAAAGTGTATAAATTTTGAAATCACTCAATAATAGCACATGTGAACACAGCAGTGTATTATCACAGTCAGCAGCACTGAAGGAAAAACGCTGCACACAACTGACCGATAAAAAAGATTTTTTTCTCCCTCCTCCTCAGCGGGCAAAAAGATTGTGTTCACACCACCCCACACACAGCAAAATCGATGTGGACCACTGACCCTGCCTATTCTCCAGCCTGGCCCTAAAATGATCGATAAGATCGGTCACTGCCGTCACTGCAAACCCCCCACACAGCAAAATCGATTGTAGAACACTGACCCTGCCTATCTCCAGCCTCGCCCTAAAATGATCGATAAGATCGGTCACTGCCGGCACTGCAAACCCCCCCACACAGCAAAATCGATTGTAGAACACTGACCCTGCCTATCTCCAGCCTCGCCCTAAAATGCCCTAACAACTCGCCCTGCCTGCAGCACTCCGACCTGTCCCTGATTCTGAATTATTTTCGGACACAATATAATTTATGACTGTCTGTCCCTAATCAGCAGCCAGCACGTATGATGTGTGCTCTCTCCATGTACTACAGCAGAATGACGCAGCGACGCTCGGTCTCGAACTTATAAAGACTTGGTCACATGCTTCAGATGGCCAATCACAGCTACTAATACATTTGTAGGCATGGCTGGGAGGGCTTAAGGCACACCAGTTAAACGCTTGTTGATTGGCTGTTGAAAGCCCGCCATTAAAAGCGCGCCAATACATACAAACCCGGAAATAAAATGACCGAACACGGATTTTAAACCCGAACATACAGTAAAGTTTTCGGGTCCGTGTTCGGGTAACAAAAATCCAATTATTCAGTACGAACCCGAATAATACAGTCCGTGTTCGCTCAACACTAATTACAAGTTATTTCATTGTACTGGGACTGTGTGTGTTATTTCCACCTAAAAACCACTTACAGTGATGCATTTTTTTCCTTCTAAGTGCTGATATTTCAAAATAACTCAGAAAGGAAGTTGTGAAAGGTAAGTTTAGTGAATTCAAAGACTTGTAAATTTTTCAATTTTTACTACAATTTGTTCAGCTGTCTCATCTGTTATTTCTCTTTTCTAGTTTGAGGATGTGAGTAGAATTGTGTTTGTTCCCTGTGTGCTGCTACCTTCTACTATTTTCTAGATCCATGGGGATGAAGCTTTTCCACTATTGATAATATCTGGATTTTCTGTTTATGCAGATACTGCTGCCATTTGATTACTAAGCTCCAGATTACTTGATACCATTCAAGAAGATTCTTCCGATCTGCTGCAGACAGGAGGTAAGACTCTACCAACAGGTCAGTGGATGCGTGGTTGGGTGAAGGCTAGATATCAGAGTTTGGTTGTACATGGATCAGTGGCGGTTCTACATTAAATTGCTCCCCGGGCAAGACTCCCTCCCGGCGCCCCCCCCCCCCCCAAAAAAAAAAATTACATGACAACATAACAATAAATGAAGAGTGCCACAGCAATGCCCCCAATAAATGCAGAGTGCCACAGCATTGCCTCCAATAAATGCAGAGTGCCACAGCATTGCCCCCAATAAATGCAGAGTGCCACAGCAATGCCCCCAATAAATGCAGAGTGCCACAGCAATGCCCCCAATAAATTCAGAGTGCCACAGAAATGCCCCCAATAAATGCAGAGTGCCACAGCAATGCCACCAATAAATGCAGAGTGCCACAGCAATGCCCCCAATAAATGCAGAGTGCCACAGCAATGCCACCAATAAATGCAGATTGCCACAGCATTGCCCCCAATAAATGCAGAGTGCCACAGCAATGCCCCCAATAAATGCAGAGTGCCACAGCATTGCCCCCAATAAATGCAGAGTGCCACAGCAATGCCCCCAATAAATGCAGAGTGCCGCCTTTCAATGTAGAGATGCCAGCGTGCCACCTTTCAATGCAGAGCGCCAGCGTTCCCCCCGCGAGACCCGTCCATGCACTTACCTCACTTTTCTTCAGTTCAGTCCCCGGATCCCCCACGTCTCCTCGGTCCTCCCGTGGCGCCTCCTCCTCGACCAATGGCGTGGGGTTTGCCTTTCGGCCAATCAGGAAGCGGGAGGACCTGAATACTCAATATAGATCTTTATATTTATAGAGGGATTATCAGCAGGAGAAAGGTGGTCCCGATTCTTCTATATAGATCTTTATATTACTAGAGGGATCATCAGCAGGAGGAAGGTGGTCCAGATTTCTCTATATAGATCTTAATATAACTAGAGGTGTCACCAGCAGGAGGAAGGAGGTCCTGATTCCTCTATATAGATCTTTACATCAATAGAGGGGCAGGAGGAAGGAAGTTTGGATTCCTCTATATAGATCTTTACATTAATAGGGGGGTCACTAGCAGGAGGAATGAGGTCTCAATTCCTCTTTATAGATATTTATATCACTAGAGTAGTCACCAGCAGGAGGAAGGAGGTTCTGATTCCTCTATATAGAACCTGCTATCACTAATGGGTTCGTCAGAAGGAGTAAGAAGGTCTTGATTCATTTTTTTTTAGATCTTTATATCACTAGAGGTGTCACCAGTAAGAGGAAGGAGGTCCTAATTCCTCTATATAGATCTTTATATCACTAGAGGGGTCTCCAGCAGGAGAAAGGAGGTCCTGATTCCTCTATATAGATCTTTATATCACTAGAGGGGCCACCAGCAGGAGAAAGGAGGTCCTGATTCCTCTATATGGATCTTTATATCACTAGAGGTGTCACCAGTAAGAGGAAGGAGGTCCTGATTCCTCTATATAGATCTTTATATCACTAGAGGTGTCACCAGCAGGAGAAAGGAGGTCCTGATTCCTCTTTATAGATCTTTATATCACTAGAGGGGTCACCAGCAAGAGGAAGGAGGTTCAGATTCCTCTATATGGATCTTTTTTTTTTTCACAAAAAGGTGCTTTATTAAGGTAATTAAAGCATATGACTAAGGCCCCGTTCACATCGGGGCGACGCTACTTCGCACCGCGACCTCCGAGGTCGCGGTGCGAGCAGCGCGTCGCGACCTCGGAGCGGCCACCACGGACTTCATAACATTGAAATCTATGGCGGTCGCCTCCTGGTCGCCCCAAAGAAGCTCCGGACCCTTTTTCTAAGTCGGAGCGACTTGTGTCGCTCCTATTAGAACGGGTCCGCAGCTTCCCTATGGGAGGCGACCTACGGCGACCTGTGAGGCGACCAGGTCGCCTCACAGGTCGCCTCAGTGTGAACCGGGGCAAATAAGTAACAGTTGAACAACAATAGATTACAAAAATTGTTTATAAAAACAACAGTATCTTGTTTTCATGTTAACAGCAAGTAACACCTCCGGAGAGATTAAGGCATTTCAAGGTAAAAGAAGATAACAAAATCTTATCAACTGGAGAGTCACCAAGAAAGGTGAATTACACATCAAGTATGATAGATAACCAAAATATAATCTTGTACCTTACCTAGATGTGGGAGTTTAAGAACACTGTTGTACCTTACTGACGGTATCTATCGCCATGTGGCAACTAGCATCATATATAAGCTAACATATATAGAGACCTCCCATCCCAGGCAGGACCAGAACATCCAGCCAGGGAAAGGGGGTAGATAGATTATGAAAGGGAAAATAGATATAATAAGAAAGGAGGAGAAAAAATGAGTAAGTAAAAGGAGACAAACAGGAGAAGGAGGAATTATGAGGAGGGGATATGGGGGAAGGGAGGGGAATGAGGGTAGACGAGGGAGGTAAAGGACTATGTGTTATGCGACAACAGTAAAGGAGAAATTCAGTCGTTTTCAATTTCAATTTGGATCCAGTTTTGAGGGGCAATTTTATTATCAAGAGAGGGGACCAATCGTAATCAACTCAATGTTTTCAAATCAAGATATTCTTGAGTTGTAGAGAAAAAAAGACCAAGTGGACCACATTTTATGAAAGTTATCATTCCTCTCGTATCTCATGGCCGCAGTCTTTTCCATCTCATAGATCTGATCAACCTTAACAATCCAGTCTCTGAGACTTGGGATGTTTGCTGAGTTCCAGTGAATGGGAATCAAACATTTAGCCGCATTAAGATGGTGCCTCACCAATGAAAATTTATATTTCCTATAGGAGAAGGTATTAATGTGCAATAGGAATGTAGGTACATCAAATTTAAGATCCAGGCCAGTGATGTGCTTGATCCGGCATGCCACTGATTCCCAAAATGGCTTAATCTTTTGGCATGACCACCACACATGTAAAAAACTACCTCTGTGTGTGCCACATCTCCAACAATTGTCAGAAATCGTGGGGTACCACACTTTCAATTTAGTTGGGATTCTGTACCACTGTGTCCTTATTTTGGAGGCGTTTTCCTGCATTTTGGTACTGAGTGAGCATTTGTATGAAAAAACACACAATCTCCTCCACTGTGCCTTTGTAAAACTTTCCCCAAGGTCTCTTTCCCAAACAATCTTGAAGGGATCAGGTGAGTCCGGGGGTGTAGCATTCAGCCATTTGTAAGCTAGTGAGGTAACCTTCCTCATAGGGGCACCTAGTGAGCAACATCGCTCAAACTCCGTGAGTTCTCTTGTCAAGAGAGGAGTTTTTTTTACAGTTGCGGATGAAATCGTGTATCTGAACATAATTCCAGTAAGTTAAGTATGGTGTAGTGTTGCATTTACTCCTCAATTCTCTAAATGGCAGAAAACTGGCATTTGAAAAGCATTGTGAAGCAGTCAGAGGCTTTGGATTACCATTTACCATTCTGATTAGGGATTTATTTATCACTCCTGGGGGGAAATCTGGATTTTTGTATAAGGAGGTGAGTGGACTGGGGCATGTGGAGAGTCCGTGCTTTAGCATCAGCTTTTGAAAGATTGAGAGTGTGGTGTTAATCAAGGGGTGAGATTTTATCGAGGTTGGATATGATGATTGATTTGACCACAATAAGTAGTGTGTGTTATAATTTGACCACTTTCTTTCTATGGTAACCCACTCTTTGGATTCGTCGTGGCAATGCCAGTCTATAATCCTCGTGAGGTGGGTGGCAGCATAGTATTTGTAAAAATTTGGTAACCCCATGCCCCCGTCCTCTCTATTCCTTTGGAGATATTGAAGATTAATCCTAGGGTGTTTTTCTTTGCAAGGAAGTGAGCTTACGGAAATATGTTGTGGGGATATGGATAGGGAGTGCATGAAATAGGTATAATAGTCTAGGCAGGACTGCCATTTTAACTATCGCAGCCCTTCCAAACCAGGAAAATCTCCCTTTATCCCAACGCTCAAGATCACAGGTTCGTTTTTTAAGTAAGGGTAGAAAGTTGGCCTCAAACAACTTATCAGTTGTGGGTGTAAGGTTAATACCTAGATATTTCAGTGAGGTTGTTTCCCAGCGGTATGGGCAATTTTGTCTAGTAAGAGTAATCATATTGGGAGGGAGAGATAAATTCATGGCTTCAGACTTAGAGTTATTCACTTTGAAATTTGATAGATATCTATAGATCTTGGGGGTTGCTGGTGCCTCAAACCAGATAGAATGGGACTTTACGGCAAGTGAATGGATATACAAAGGAAATTATGATATATATATCAAGGAAATGACAAATATAAAAAGAAGTAGTATTTAATCCATAAATACCAGTAGGATATATACAGTAAACATTTAGTGAAAATTGTGCTTGGGACAGAGGCCCAAGTGTGAGGAAGAAAAAGATGATTCAACAGAATCAGTGACAATGGTGCATCTGGTGACTTTAAACATGGATTTTTTCTGTTTTCCCATGGATGTTGGAAAGGAAGGTTATTTCAGAAAAAATCCTAGATTGCTGACGCGTTTCGGCTCTATCATGGGCCTTTCTCAAAGCGTTCAGTCACTCAGTCTGTGGTCTATGAGAATGACATGAAATGTAAGGATTATTGAAAAAATCCTCTAAAATATATCCAGTACAATCTTAATATTGATAATGTTTGAAAATTACATACATGGGTGTAGCCATTGTTCCTGCGCAGAAGCCCTATATCCGTTCACATTCACAGCGGGAGTCGTGTACTGCAAGGCCTAAGATAATATATGATGTTTCTTAAAACTGGGGTTCAGATAAGTCATGCGAGTGATTCAAAAATTATATATATGTATATATTCCTCCACTTACAGTTAAGTTGACTGGTAGGAGGGGCTTGCCACCGGGGTCCTTGGGGTATAATCCCCTCTTTATCCACCGGGCTCTTGATCTGAAGTGTAATAGTAATTGGTTTTGTGGATAGAGTTTATATAGTACAGAGTGACTTCAAGAGTAGTGTGACTATGGTGTTCGTTTTTTTACCGGGATAAGTGCCGACATCTCATTGTGCTTGACTTGAAAGATGATGTTTTTACACAGGTAAGGTGACGTTTTATTACCGTGACTAGGTGCCAAAATTTTATTTAAAAAATAAGGGCTTTGAAGTCCGTAGCACTTACGTTTTTCAGGATGGGATGGAGGTATTCTTTCAGCCAGCGCAGGTTAGGTTCATCCTCTCCCCTCTGCTGGAGAGGAGTGAGGATTGCCTGTTCGTTCCCCGGCCTTAAGAAGCCCCTCGCGCATGCGCATTGCGCGCTGCACGTAGGCGGGCTCCATAGCGGCGTGACGTGGCACCGACATCTGCGCCTGCGCCGAATGGATGCGCGCGCAGGTCGCAACCCCGTTGCTGGGGACGCCGCTCTGGCCGCCGACACGGGAGGAGGGGCCATCTTCTCCCGAGGGGATTTGATTGGTCCCAGGAATCCCCTACGAAGTAGGGGTTTCCCGTGCCGGGTGTGACTGTGGGACATTGCGGGGCCAATCGGCGGAAGCATGGTGTATACCCATGTATTAACAAAACAAAATATGCGGAATCGAAGGCATTTCTGATTCAGTTGATATAAGTGTGCATTCACACAAAGGTGGATTCGACAATATTACAATGGTTATAGTATACTTATAATACAATTTATGAAATAAAAGTGATAATGGCACAATATCTTAACAGCAGTAGCATATATCACCACCACAGGTGGCTGTGGGTCAGGGAGGGACATTCCCGATTGCCGGGCAGTACCATGGATCGCTCCAGGGCCATGTCCATATACAATCGGGTTCTTGAGCACTAATGTGGAAATAGGCAGTGCTTTAAATACAGTGGAATAAAACATATATCCCATATGCAGTTTGTTTACAACACTGGAAAGCGGGGGGGGGGGGGGGCTGATGTATGTGGGGTCATGGGAGGGATGTATGGAGATCACATTGATACAAGCGTAAGGATGAATGGAGGAGTCATTAATCTGTCTTGCCAGAGGCAAAGCCTTCAAGAAACGGGCGGAAGCTCTCGTTTTCATTTAGGCCAGGAGGTTTTGTGGCATAGAGGCGTCTAATCCACCTCATTTCCATCTGAAGCAGTCTTTTATTCCAGTCCCCCCCCCACGATGTGGTATATGAATCCTTTCAAGTGCTATAAAAGTCACTTTGGGCATTCTGTTTTTGTGATAGTGGGCAACATGCCTCCCGAGGGCTACGTAGAAGTTGCACAATTGCATGCTGTTGATGTGTTGATTGACCCGTTTGCCAAATTCTTGTTTGGTCTTTCCTACATTTGTGGATTCTCTGGTATAAATGATTTTACCACGGGGTCTTCTTTTAGGATCAGCCAGTTTTTTGAGATGATCTTCTTTATTTTTTGGTGGTCGTTTGTAAACCTCATTATTATCCTGGTTGTGTTTTCCTGTTCAGTGAGTTTCCGTCTGTTTTCATTTTTGAATAGAATATTATGTCTGTCTTGCTTCTTAACTCTGTTAAACGCTTTTCTCAAAGTCGTCTTTGTGTAGCCCCTTCTTAGTAGCCTTGCGGTGAGGATGTTTGCCTCTTTCTGGAAATCTTGTTCAGTAGTGCAGTTTCTTTTAAGCCTAAGAAACTGACTGTATGGGATTGCATTCTTCAGTGGGGTGGGGTGGAAGCTTGACGCATGCAGTATGGAATTGCCGGCTGTCTCCTTCCTATATAGAGTTGTCTTTAGGAGTCCATCGTTACCTTTGATGATCCAAGTGTCCAAAAAAGCAATTTTCTCCTTATCGTAGTTGAGAGTAAAGAACATATTATACTCATTGTTGTTCATGGCTTGCAGGCATTCTTTGATCATGCTTTCTGGTCCTGTCCATATGATAAATATATCATGGAGAGTCTGTGCTTTAGCATCAGCTTTTGAAAGATTGAGAGTGTGGTGTTAATCAAGGGGTGAGATTTTATCGAGGTTGGATATGATGATTGATTTGACCACAATAAGTAGTGTGTGTTATAATTTGACCACTTTCTTTCTATGGTAACCCACTCTTTGGATTCGTCGTGGCAATGCCAGTCTATAATCCTCGTGAGGTGGGTGGCAGCATAGTATTTGTAAAAATGTGGTAACCCCATGCCCCCGTCCTCTCTATTCCTTTGGAGATATTGAAGATTAATCCTAGGGTGTTTTTCTTTGCAAGGAAGTGAGTTTACAGAAATATGTTGTGGGGATATGGATAGGGAGTGCATGAAATAGGTATAATAGTCTAGGCAGGACTGCCATTTTAACTATCGCAGCCCTTCCAAACCAGGAAAATCTCCCTTTATCCCAACGCTCAAGATCACAGGTTCGTTTTTTAAGTAAGGGTAGAAAGTTGGCCTCAAACAACTTATCCGTTGTGGGTGTAAGGTAGATATTTCAGTGAGGTTGTTTCCCAGCGGTATGGGCAATTTTGTCTAGTAAGAGTAATCATATTGGGAGGGAGAGATAAATTCATGGCTTCAGACTTAGAGTTATTCACTTTGAAATTTGAAAGATATCTATAGATCTTAAATTGTTGGTTTAAATTGGGGATGGATATGTGGGGCTGTGAAATATAAAAAAGCAGGTCATCTGCATATGCCGCAACTTTAAATTCTTTATGCTGAAATGTAATACCTTTAATTGACGGGTCTAAGTGTATGGTCCTAATGAGTGGTTCTAATGATAAGATGAACAATAAGGGTGAAAGGGGACAACCCTGCCTTGTGCCATTTCTCAATTCTAGTGGGTCTGAGAAGACCCCATTTACTTTAACCTTCGCCCTCGGTGAGGAGTACAATGCGCGTATCCATGTCATCATATTGGGGCCGAGACCAATGTGAGCACACGCCTCAAAGAGAAAATCCCAGGCAACGCGGTCAAAGGCCTTTTCTGCGTCCGTGGACAGCAGGAGACCTTCAAAACCAGCTCTGGGTGCACCGTGGATCAGATTAATTGATTTGATCACATTATCACGTGCTTCCCTTCCCGGCATGAAACCCACCTGATCTGGTCCTATGATCTTTTCTAGTAAGGGTCTGATTCTATCGGCCATAATTTTTGATAAAATTTTTAAATCCGTGTTGAGTAAAGAAATTGGTCTGTAGTTGAATCTTTGTCGGGCTTCGGGATCACCGCAATATGGGCTAAGAAGAAGTCAGTGGATGGTTTATGCCCAGATTTGATTACATTAATAGCATCAGCGAGATGTTTAGATAAAGTTTCTGAGTACGTTTTGTAATATTGTGACGTGAATCTGTCTGGGCCAGGACTTTTCCCTGGTTTAAGTGATTTAATGGCCCATTTGACCTCGTCTGGGGTAATCTCCAACTCTAGGGGCGTCAAGTCAACTTGGTCTAGAACAGGCAAGCCACTGTTTATTAGATATTCTCTAATGGCCTCTGGTCTCGTAGCAGAACTGCTCTCGACTCTATTTTGTGGGGGGATATTATATAGTTTTGAATAGAACTCTTTAAACGTGTTGGCTATGTCCTTAGATTCCTGCGTGACATGTCCATTTGGATGCTTAATGCCCAGTACATTATTAGAACATTGAGACTCTTTCAGGGCTCTAGCCAAAAATTTCCCTGCCTTGTCTCCATGTTCATAATATATAACCTTCTTAAAGAAAAGGATACGTTTCACATTTGAATTAAGGAGTTCTCTAAGGTCTTTCCTAGCCTGATTTAGATCATTTTCTACGTGTTCTGCTAAGGAGCGTTTATGTTGAGTTTCAAGTTCCCTTATTTTGGCTATTAAGTTGGCTCTGAGATTTTCTTTTTCCTGTTTCTTCCATGCCCCAATGCGAATAAGTTCCCCCCTGCAAACTGCCTTATGGGCCTCCCATACTGTACGTGGGGATATTTCTTGGATGAATTTTCCGTAAAATAATTGTGTAAGACAGTTTGAACATACGTTTGGGTAGGTAGGTCCAGCAATAGTGCAGGGTTCAGTCTCCAGGATTTATCACATCTGCACACGGGAGAAAAATTCAGGTGTAAAGAAATTGGCGCATGGTCGGCTAAGGTGGTCAACCCAATTTCCGCCCCCGACACCTCTCCCAGGTCTCTTTGTGATATGAAAATATTATCGATCCTGGCATATCTGTTATGTGGGACTGAAAAATGTGCAAAATCCCTACCTGAGGGATGCATTGTTCTCCATACATCGACTAGTGTCAAAGAATGCAAGGAAGCCTTTATTCTCTTTAAAATCGAGAATTTTATACTAGAGTTACCTGTAGAGGTGTCGCGCAGGGGATCTAGGGGTACATTAAAGTCTCCGCCTAATATTATACAGCCTTTTGCAAAGCTTTTCAGTTCCGCTATCATTTTATTGCAAAATGTTAGATGGGCATGGTTGGGAAAGTATACATTTGCTAGAGTTATAGGTTTACCGGCTAGGGTGCCTGATAGAAAGATATACCTCCCCTCTGGATCAATCAGTTGTTTGTCTAAGTTAAATGGTGTATCTTTATGAAACAATATGGCAACTCCTTTAGTTTTCGTTTGATTGTTAGAAGCATAGTAGGCATTCGGAAAAAATGTGTTTGTCATAGAGGGATGATTTGGTCCTTTAAAATGGGTTTCTTGTAAGAAAACCACCTGAGGCTTACATTTTTTAAGCTCATATAAAATCTTGTTTCTTTTTTCAGGAATATTCAGCCCATTTGTGTTGTGCGAGATTATGAAAGGGTTCTTACCCAGTTTGGAGTAAACCATGTAGTTTTTGTGGTGTCTCACCTTGGCCGAGCTCTTCACCTAGGAAACTAAATAAGTAGGGATTAATACGTGCCCTGATTAGAATGATGAAAGAGAGGGGAGGGAAGGAGTTGGGGGGGGGGGGGAGATGGAGACACAATAGGAGTGTAGGAAAAAGGATATAGAATAGAGAAAAAAGAAAGGTAAAGAAGAAGAAAGTAAAGAGGTAGACTACAAGTGGAGCAAGGTCGAAGGAGCCAAGAAAGAAACAAGGCTCCCCCGAGATTGCTTAAAACGAGGATGTAAATACAGAAAATACTATATTCAAGCAAAAGTGATCCTTTGGGATAATGGATGACTTGCAAGAGGACGGCCTCTTGTACTAAATTACACTTAGTTACAACGATGTGGAATCCAACCACATCAGGTCTCCTGAAATAAAGTGATTAGTTAACCGACTGGTAATATCAGCTGTAACTATAATTGTGAACCCTTTACCGTTCACAAGATCAGAAATGAGCATAACAATAAAAATACCAGTCATGTTTTCGATAACAATAACAATAGGCAATATTTTAGGACAACTAGAATGGGGGCGTTAAGAGTTAAAATTTCACACAAGCCCTGCATCTCATCTATAACCCGGGTGTGTCATAGTAGTGAGCAGCTCCAATGTGACCTCAAAGGTAAAAGGATTCCGGTATGTTCCAGATATATATGGTGCTGCTATGACCCTGCAGGGTAGTTTAAAGTGTACCCATCAGGTATGTTCAATTTGGATGTAGATAACCAGCCCTAAAGAGGGTCAAGAGTGCTGTACACTCACACCAGGCAATTATAAACTACTGGATCAGTGTGGAGAAACAAACATTAATTACAGTAGTAGAGACACTATTCAATGAACAGTAAAAACTGATAGCCAAATAACAGACATGGACCCAGACTCCATCTCCATAGTGTTCAAACCCACTGATCACATTGATAAGCAGGGTCTCTATCAGAATTGCTGAGAAGCATATGATAGGACCTTAACCACTTGCCGACTGCCTAACGCAGATCTACGTCGGCAGTCAGCCCCTCACAGGCAAAGCGATGTAGGTCTACGTCGCTAGCTTGTGAGGGTCTAGGGAGCGAGCGCGCGCCGCCGGAGGCGCGCTCCCGCTCCCGCCCGGTCACACCCCCCCCCGCGCGTGTGACCGGCGGACCCGATGTCCGCCGGTCACTCTGCGATCGTCGGGGGAGAGGGAGAAAGTCAGGCGGCTTGTGTATGAAGGATGATCATACGGTTCTACTATGTAGAACCGTTGATCACTGTTCATACATCTGAAGCCACAGCCAATCACAGTAGAAAGCACGCCCCTAGGGACACACATAGCCCCTCCCTTTCAAAAAAATGTTAACCCCTTCACTGCCAGTGTATTTTTACAGTAACAGCGCATATGTATAGCACTGATTACTGTAGAAATGTCACTGGTAACCCCAAAAGTGTCAAAAATGTCAGTCAAGGGTCCGATCTGTCCGCCGCAATGTCACAGTACCGCAAAAAAAAAAAAACGCAGATCGCCGCCATTACTCGTTAAAAAAAAAACAACAAAAATGACAAAAATCTTTCCCTTTGTTAGTAAACGCGATAACTTTGCGCAAACCAATCAAAATACGCTTTTTGCGATTTTTTTTTTACCAAACATAGGTAGCATAAAACAAATTGGCCGAAAATGTTAAAAAATTTTGATTTTTACATTTTTTTGGGGGGGAATTTCATATAAAAAAATGTGAAAAATATTGCTATTTTTGCAAAATTTACGCTTTTTTTTTGTTTATAGCGCATGATCAAAAAATCGCACAGGTGATCAAATACCACCAAAAGAAAGCTCTGTGGGGAAAAAAAGGACATCAAATTCGTTTAGATACAGCGTCGCACGACCGCGCAATTGTCCATTAAAGTCACGCAGTGCCGAATCGCAAAATACCCCCTGGTCAGGAAGGGGGTAAAATCTTCCGGGGCTTAAGTGGTTAATACGTGATCATCTGACTTAGAGATGATAAAAAAGAGATATAGACTGACATGATCACTTAGTGAGTCAGTTCAATAACATCAGGGTGAAAGGTAATTATCATAAGCGACAACAAAATAGAGCACAAATCCCTGCTTGTACCAAAACAGACTGCAGGTCTTGTAAGTTTAAGAATTCCTGAGACTTATGTATGGTCACCATGACATAAACTGGGGTTTCAGTAGTAACATACAGTGGCGGTATCTCCTACAAGGGAGAGAGTGGCTTCTATTGTAGAATCCCAGTATATTTCCAGATTGTTCTGCACAGGTAATATGCAACCCATGAATAAGGAAAGATACATCCAGCCGCTCAGTAGTTGCTGCCAAAAGTCACAAGGAGACCAGGATGTAAGCATGTTTTAATCCCTAAGCCATTATATGGCTCGCGTCTCCATCTAGTGGCCAAACATTGAATAGCTCCCAAAATTGAATAAAGAAAGTTTTGGAAATGAAAAAAGGAACGTAGTCTGTTTCTTTCCCATAAATTGCGAGTCAGTACAAAAAAACTGAGGGTGGAAAGCAGATATCGGGAGCAACTTAGTGTGAATTTTGTGGTTTTGCTCAGTGCTTCAAGCTGCTCGCAAACATATGAGTTAAAAAGTCGTCAGAGATGCTAGAAAGTCTCTGTGCTAACATATGGTCTGCATCTCCATCCAGTGACTAAGCATTGTACAGTTCTCAAAGTTGTATGGTGGATTTGAATGGGGTGTGAGATATAAAAAGTGGGCTTCTCAGTATTCCAGTTATCCAATGTATATATAGGGCTGATATAGTGGGCAGAAATGCGAGTAACGGTATGTCAAAAGTAATGTGTTATCGGTCACGGACGATTTCTAGTCTTGGGTGTTCTAGGAATTTTGGGTGATGCTCCAAAAAAGTGAATTTAGCTCCCTTTTCCTCTGTTGTTTCCCCCTTTTAGCATTGTGTGGGGATCTGGAGGTGGATGCCTCTACGTCATCTTGGGGAGCGTTTTGAATATGTGTGGTGAAGAACTCCGCGTACCAGTCTGGGAGTTCTATATCCCCCAAACGTAGATTGGCACAGAATTCCGGAAGATCAGCTGGTGTGCGTAGTAGGTATTGTTTCCCTTCGAATGTGGTTTGAAGGGCGAAAGGGAATTTCCACCTGTATGGAAGATTTTTTCCTTTGAGGATCTCTAACAAAGGTCTGAGGGCTCTTCTATTGTTCAAGGTAATGGGTGAGAGATCCTGGAAAAGTTGGATAGGTCTGTCGTTGAATATAATGCGCTCATTCTGCCTAGCTTTCGCAAGGATCTCTTCTTTTAAAGGATGACTAGAAAGACAGCATATTATGTCTCTGGGTGGTGCGTCCTCGGATGCCTTGGGGCGCAGTGCCCTGTGAGCCCTATCAAAATCTATAGGTGACTCTTCCGGGCGTTCCAGGAGACTGTTAAAAACAGACCGTAATGCAGGTTTAATTTGATCCCTGTCCACTGACTCAGGCACCCCCCTGACCCTAATATTATTCCTTCGACCTCTGTTGTCCAAATCTTCTATTTGTCTGTTCATCGTTATAAGGTGGGATGAGTGGGACAGGGTTACTTCTTCTAGCTTCTTTAGGGTTCTGTCCCTGTAGCGTCCTGCTTTTTCCACTGTTGCCATCTGGTCAGAAAGCCTGGTAATGTCCGCTTTCAAGTCTATTATGGCAGCAGTGAAAGAGCCCTTAATATCGGCTGCAATAGCCGTCATTGCTTTAAAAGTCAGTGGGTGATCTGTAGTATCAGAGTCTCCCATTGTATTCTTCTGTGTCAGCTATGGAATCTGTGTCATATTCCCTTTCCACATCCTGCAATGCTGCCCGCGCCATCTTTGAGTTAAGGGAGTTCTTTTTACCTGATTTCTGTGAGCCAAAGAAATCCGGAATATTCCTTCCTGAGGTGCCCAGACCAGACCGTTGCGACTGTGTGCTGCTGCCCGATTTGTTAATCTTGCCAATATTATGTGCAAATGTTGCCTATTCGCGCTTTAGAGACCCAATGTGGTGTGGTGTTCCGGTCTCACGCTGCCATCCCGCTCACTTGCCAAGCCATTCTCCCCAAATAAGTTTTGAAGTGATGAGTGGGCCGGGGGTTACATCAGCTGGCTATCCTATGAAGGAGAGTTTGTGCAGTCTAGGGGATGTGTAAATAAAGAGGCCTTACCAGATCCCCGACCTTGGCTGGATGCCGCTGTGTAAAAGACTGCTGCCGGATGCTTCTGCAGGGGAGTGCGCGGCTACTGGGCTTTACTAGGCTGCAATTATCAATCTACTCCTGAGGGTTCATATGGCATCATTTATGGCCAGTTAGGACCTCTGGAGCCTGGGGATGTTAGTAGAGCAACGATTGCCCGCAGGATGCAGCCAGAACTGCCGCTTCGTAGAGGTCCGCGGCCGGATGCCGCTTTAGGCAGACCGCGGCTTCTATTCCGGACTAGGCCGCAATCGCCGATCCGCTCCAGGAGCTCCAAACCTGAAAATTTGTGGCCCAGTATAGTCTATGGTGGTGGGGGACACTAGGTGGGCAGCGATGTCCCCGAATAAATCAGCCAAAACTGCGGATTAGGACGGATGCAAATCTTGGGACCGGCGGAGCTCCAGGAAGCACGTCCGTCCCGATCTCCTTCCGGTCACACCCCCCCGAGGATCTTTACATCACTAGAGGGACCACCAGATGCAGGATGGAGAGCCTGATAATACTGTACAATGGCTGGGTGATAGGAGTTATCAGGAGGGTAATCAAGGGGTTAACTGTGATTGGTCCTAGCCGATCAGCAGGTATACAGCCAAAATTATTGGCTGTAACGTGCTGAAAAACTCGCACTGTGTCCAATCACAGCACAGATCAGCAGGGGACACGCACTTGTGTGCCTCTATACCAGTGTTTCTCAACCTTTTTTCCATCGGGGCGCCCTTGAAAAGTATTTTCAGTCTTGAGGCACTGTGTGTCGCGGAACACACTCGAAATCGCGCTCGTTCCCGAACTAGTCTGCTCTTTAGGGGTGGCATTAAGTTTTAATGGTTCCCCACACATTGGAAAACATGGGGTGCTCAATTAAAAAAAAAAAAAAGGGTCAAGGACTTCTTTCCCTGTATTGAAATGAATGTGCTACCCTACACACAGCAAGCAGCCACACAGATGTAAACAAGAGCTTGTTCACATGTCAGGTTGGAGGGGCTGTAAAACCACATGGTTGAGCTGTTTTTACCACCCCCCAACTTCTCCCCCTTTAGCTGCAAAGGCAGCAGCTGGGGGTGTAGACATGCTGTGGCAGCAGCTGCAGGTATACCCAGGGTGAATGGGGCTGCCCTGCAACCACCCCACAACTGTGTACATTGCATGGTTGCGGCGTGTTAATGCTGAGTATGCAAGCTTAAAACAGGTGATGAGGTGGCAACATATTGCCTCTTTACCTACTGTTAAATTCTTCTGAAAAGCAATCTGAGCATGGATTGCTTTTCAGAGTAGCAGCAGTCCTTGCTGCTATCAGAAACAAGCCCTACAAAAGCAGTTCTGATGGTACAGAAATAGGGGGGTCAGGATTAAACATACACACACACACACACACACACACAGTATCTCACAAAAGTAAGTACACCCTCACATTTTTGTAAATATTTTATTCTACCTTTTCATGTGACAACACGGAAGAAATTACACTTTGCTACAATGTAAAGTAGTGAGTGTACAGCTTGTATAACAGTGTAAATTTGCTGTCCCCTCAAAAAAACTCAACACACAGCCATTAATGTCTAAACCGCTGGCAACAAAAGTGAGTACACACCTAAGTGACAATGTCCAAATTGGGCCCAAAGTGTCAATATTTTGTGTGGCCACCATTATTTTCCAGCACTGCCTTAACCCTCTTGAGCATGGAGTTCACCAGAGCTTCACAGGTTGCCACTGGAGTCCTCTTCCACTCCTCCATAATGACATCATGGAGCTGGTGGATGTTAGAGACCTTGCACTCCTCCTCCCTCCATTTGAGGATGTCCCACAGATGTTCAATAGGGTTTAGGTCTGGAGACATGCTTGGCCAGTCCATTACCTTTACCCCCAGCTTTTTTAGGAAGGCAGTGGTCGTCTTGGAGGTGTTTGGGGTCGTTATAATGTTAGAGAGCTGTCCTGCGGCCCAGTCTCCGAAAAGAAGGGATCATGCTCTGCTTCAGTATGTCACAGTAGATGTTGGCATTCATGGTTCCCTCAATGAACTGTAGCTCCCCAGTGCCGGTAGCACTCATGCAGCCCCAGACCATGACACTCCCTCCACCATGCTTGACTGTAGGAAGACACACTTGTCTTTGTACTCCTCACCTGGTTGCTGATAAACACACGCTTGACACCATCTGAACAAAATAGGTTTATCTTGGTCTCATCAGACCACAGGAGATGGTTCCAGTAATCCATGTCTTTAGTCTGCTGGTCTTCAGCAAACTGTTTGCAGGCCTTCTTGTGCATCATCTTTAGAAGAGGCTTTGTTCTTGGATGACAGCCATGCAGACCAATTTGATGCAGTGTGCGGTGTATTGTCTGAGCACTGACAGGCTGACCCCCCACCCCTTCAACCTCTGCAGCAAAGCTGGCAACACTCATACGTCTATTTCCAAAAGACAACCTCTGAATATGACATTGAGCACGTGCATGCAACATCTTTGGCCGACCATGGCGAGGCCTGTTCTGAGTGGAACCTGTCCTGTTAAACTGCTGAATGGTCTTGGCCACCGTGCTGCAGCTCAGTTTCAGGGTCCTGGCAATCATATAATAGCCTAGGCAATCTTTATGTAAAGCAATTCTTTTTTTCGGATCCTCAGAGAGTTATTTTCCATGAGGTGCCATGTTGAACTTCCAGGGGCCAGTATGAGAGAGTGAGAGCGATAACACCAAATTTAACACACCTGCTTCCCATTCACACCTTATACCTTGTAACACTAACGAGTCACATGACACCGGGGAAGGACATTTTGACTTGGGGGTGTACTCACTTTTGTTTCCAGTGGTTTAGACATTAATGGCTGTGTGTTGAGTTATTTTGAGGGGACACATTTACACTGTTATACAAGCTGTACACTCGCTACTTTACATTGTAGTTAAGTGTCATTTCTTCAGTGTTGTCACATGAAAAGATAGAATAAAATATTTATAAAAATGTGTGGGGTGTACTCACTTTTGTGAGATACTACACACACACACACATATAAAGCCTTTTGAAACATTCTAGCACAGTACCTTTCTCATTTAGCTAGGTACCGCACTGTAGGGGGAAGCAGAGAGCACAGCACACTTCCCCTCCCTTTACTGTCACTTTTGAGGCTGACCAAGCTCTCTATCTGTGCCAATGTACAGTTTGGCAGGGGATCTGAAAATCGGGCTCTGACAGCCCTTCTCTCCCATGATCCCGCGGCACACCTAAAGGACCTGTGCGACACACCAGTGTGCTGCGGCACACTGGTTGAGAAAGGCTGATCTAAACTAGGAAGTTCACTGTGACATTGCAATGCCCAACGGGGGACTGCCTACCAGCAGTAAATATAGTGGTAAGTGGGTAAATCAAGGTGTATCGTTATTCCACTAGCGTGTTCTGGTCTGCATCTTCATATTGCGTGCGTGCCTGGCATGTTCACGAGTAGTTGACAGAGTCCCGTTTTTAACGGCATTCTAGAAATGTGCATACACCTACCCGCCATTTATTAACGCACAATGGTAGTAAGGTGGTGAAACATCAATGGCATGTTTATGTAGCACTACTCCCTTGGGAGCTGCTGATGATGGGCTCCCATGGGTTACCCATAGCAACAGTACAATAATTCAGCAACTTCAAAGTGACTGGCTCAGTCAAGAAACAATATAGGAGTTTTGGTTTTTGTGGTTTTATTGAGAACTTGGATAGGAGAAGGGAATGAGTGGGATACTCCAGCTTGAATAAACTATGCACAATTTGCTGGGACGTTAGATATAATTGTGTGCGGCAAGGCCGCTGCTTCACCTTGTCACTAGTGACTAAGTAGTATTTAATGAGCCGCTTTAGATAAGCTGTACTGTACTGCAGAACACTCTTCAGCGCCCTTCCTGGGACCCCCTTTGTTCCTATTCTTCAGGGCTTTCTTCATGGCACTCCTTTTACTGTAATATATATATATATATATATATATATATATATATATATATATATATATATATACATACATTTTTTTTTTTACTTGACAGATTGCTTTAAACTCACTTCATCTGCAGATGGAAGTTCATCCCTTTGATCTGTAGATGAATAAACAGAAAGATACAAAATAAAACAATGTTTCTTTTTATCTTTCTGTTTTATATGCTAAGCAAAGCTAAATAAGTCATCAGTTGTTAAAGGAGAAGTACGGGGAGCCGCTGAGAGCCTGAGCCAGCCGCTCCCACCCCTCCCTCCACAGCCCAGCGCTTCAGTGAGCACAGGGAGGGCAGAGCAGAGAGCTGTGAGGATGTGGGACCGTCCACTCCTTAACCACTTGCCGACCGCCGCACGACTATTTACTGCGGCAGTCAGCACGCTACAGGCAAATCGACGTAGGTCTACGTCGCTCATTCCCGCCGCTCTGGGGCGCGTTCCTGTGTGCCCCCTGGCTCCCCTGATGGCCTGATTGGGTTCAGAACCGATCAGTGGTTTACTGTATTTTTGTATTAGTGTGATTGTGACTTGTGTTAGCGCTAGCGAATTATTTTCTGTCCCAAGTAGGTTTAGGGTCCCCGCCACCCCCCCAATAAAGATTTAACCCCCTGATCACCCCCAGTTAACCCCTTCATTGCCCTGTCACAGTGTCACTTTTATAGTGTACAGTTTTTTTCTGATCACTATAATTAGTGACACAGGTGACATTAGTTAGCGTTAGCGTCAGTCTAAGATAGCGCAGATCCCCGGTGCATAGTTAGAAATAACCCCTTGATTACCACACACACACACATACACTTCCATTACTAGTATAGTGTTTGAACAGATCAATATCTGATCTGATCAGAACTATATTAGCGTCCCCAATAGTTTAGGGTTCCCAAAATGCGGTGTTTGCACGATCAGCACTGATTACGGCCAGCACCTGCGTTTAACCCCTCCGCCCAGATCACCCCACCCAGGCAAGTGTAATAATCAAGATTACTGTCACTTACAAAAAAACACAACACACAAAACCGCTGTGTTAGCAGAGTCAGGCCTGATCCCTGCTAGCATTAGCAGTTGTTTTTGGTAGCGGTTGAAATAGTCCTCGACAACCAGATGCTTTTTTTACCTGTGAGTCACACTACTGTACCGGTAAATTTAGTTACTAAAATGACCAAACGGTGGTACAGTAGTGCAGAGGCTTACAGTATACTGACCATGTCAGATGAGAGCGATGGGGAAGCCTCACTGGCAGCGGCTCCCCGACAGACAGCTCTGACGACGGATGGATCCCTGTTAGACCCAAACGTACCCGACCCCATTCTGGAGTTGCTGAGGTGCAGAGATTGCAGGGTGCTCGTATGGAGCAGAGTGTCAGTACTAGTGCCGCTCATCCTTCAGGTGGCTTGGCAAGTGCCAGTGGCCTAGTACACCCTGGACCTAGTACAACCAGCACTGCAGTAACACTTGGTTACGTGGCGAGTCCCATAAGTGCAGTTGAAGCTGGTGCGGTAGCTAGCACAAGTAGTGGCCCGCAGCCACCGCGTATCCGAAAACAGGCCCGTAGAGCCCATAGTGCCCTCCCTGATGCGCTAGCATATCCTGATTGGCAACCCGCTGATACTAAAGTGCCCGTACTTCCCCCATTCACTGCCCAACCTGGAATCCACGTGGAAACAGCCAATTTTACGCCTCGTAATTTTTATGAGCTGTTCTTCACAGAAGATCTTTTCAGATCTATTGTGGATCAATCAAATTTATATGCACAACAATTCATCGAGGCCAACCCAATTTCGCCCCTTGCCAGACCATTCGTCTGGAAACCTTTAATGGTTCCTGATTTTAAAACCTTTCTGGGCCTTTCCCTCTACATGGGCATAACCAAAAAGAGTGAATTGCGGCTATATTGGTCCACTAGCCCACTTCACCATATGAGCGTGTATTCTGCCTCCATGTCCAGGGCGAGATACAAGCAAATTCTGCAATTTATGCATTTCAACGACCCTCGTAGACCACTTCAATCAGCGGTTTGCAGCCTTGTTTACCCACCAACAAGTTGTCTGCGTTGACGAGTCCCTGATTAAGTTTACTGGCTGTCTTGCTATGAAACAGTACCTCCCCAGCAAGCGTGCCAGATACGGGTCAAGCTGTATAAGCTGTGTGACAGGGCCACAGGCTATACAGTTAGTTTCTGGGTTTACGAGGGAAAAGATAGCACTGTGGAGCCCCCCCCAACTGCCCAGACTACATAGGAAGCAGCGGCAAGATAGTTTGGGACTTGGTGTCACCCTTATCCGGAAAGGGGAACCATTTGTACATGGACAATTTTTACACAAGCGTGCCACTATTTAGTCACCTGCTCGAATTACAGATTGGCGCATGTGGCACCGTGCGACCTAATCACCGGGGCTTCCCCCAATGGCTTGTAAATTCCTGTCTTAGTCGGGGGGAGAGAGCATGCTTGAAAACTGACAAATTGCTTGCAGTGAAGTGGAGGGATACACGGAATGTTTTCGTTCTGTCCTCCCTTCATGCAGACACAACGGTCCAAATTACTACGGCAACTGGCGTTATGGAGAAACCCCTCTGTGTCCACGAATATAACCTTAATATGGGAGGGGTGGACCTTAATGACCAGCTTTTGGCGCAGTATTTAGTTGCCCGTAAAGCCAGACGCTGGTACAAAAAAGTGTCTGTTTATTTATTCCAATTGGCTATGCTGAACGCCTTTGTACTATACAGAGCATCAGGACGAACCGGATCCTTACGAGAATTCCAGGAAGAGATCATCAATCTGTACCCAGGAGGTGTTCCTGCCCAACTTTCCCTTCCAGATGCAGTGAGCCGGCTGCATGAGAGGCATTTTTCACATGTCCTCCCGAGTACCCCTACCCAAAGACACCCCCAAAGAAGATGTTGTGTCTATAGCAGGTGCAGATTTAGGCGTGACACCCGTTATTATTGTCCCAAATGTCCTGACCAACTTGGTCTCTGCATCGGGGAATGTTTCGAGCGCTACCACACACTAGTGGAGTATTAGTGTAGGGTACAGCACGATACAGTGTAGGGCACACTAACACAGGGTCTCGAAAGATGTTCAATGGCTATCGACATTTTGAGAGACCCTAAGCTGGAAAATTGCAGTTCACAAAAAAAAAGTATAAAAAAAAATACAAAAAAATATAAAATAAAAAAGCCAAAAACAGTTGTCGTGTCAGTTATTTGTATGTTCTTCTACTCTTCCTACTGTACTTTTACTGTACTTTGTTTTTCATTCTTTTGTTAACCTGTTTCCCTTGCAGGTTACACTCACAGCTGCCACACTGATTTTATACATTCTGACACAAACAGCGTTTGCGCACAGCATATATGGATACCTCTGATGGCAGCAGCTGTGATAGGCTGATTTCACCACTGCAGTTAAAATACCTTTAGGTATACGTGGAATATTGTCATGTATACCCCCCATTAAGAAGTGGGTTTGGATGTTTGGGCGGTTAATGGTGTGTAATACTACACAATATTCCTGTGGTGATTTCTGATAGGTTCTCTTTGTTTTGTTCAGCCCACAGACTGCATGGAAAAAAAAAAAAAAACCTACACTATATGCCAAACAAGGACCAGCAATGTACTGGTACGTTGCTGGACTTTGAGTGGTTATACCAGGATGATGCCTGCAGATTTAGGCATCACCTTGGTATCGTTTTTTACAGCCAGCGGTCAGCTTACATGTAAAAGAAATCCTAGCAGATAATTGGTCGCTAGACTGCTTTTACAAGCAGTGGGAGGGGACTCCCCCCACTGCCGCCTTCCACTGCCTTCCGTGGTTTTTCTCGGGCTCTCCTGTCCCACCGGTTAACCCGAGAGTGCAGCCGGTGGTTTAATTATCTAACCATAGAGCTGATTGGAGATGAGAATGGCTCCAATCATCTCTATGGCCTAAGATACCGGAAGCTACAAGCATTTCATGACTTCTGTTTCGCCAGAAAAAAACAGCGCCATTGGGAAATTGCATTTTATCACCCCAATTTTGGTGTGGTCAGATGCTTAAAGGTCAGAGGAGAGATCTAGAGTCTAAAAGACCCCAATTTTTTTTTAAAAAAGAGTACCTGTCACTACAGATTGCTATCATAGGGGATAGTTAAATTCACTGTGATAACAATAAAAATGATTTAAAAAAAAAAAAATGAAAGGAAAGGTGTCAAAATAACATAAAAAAGCAAAATAAAAAAAAATCAAGCCCCCCATCCCCCTGTGCTTGTGCGCAAAGGCACACGCAAGCGTTGGTCTAGTGTCATATATAAACTGCAATTGCAGCATGCATGTGAGGTTTCATCGTGGACGCCAGGTCGAGGGAAGTAATTCTTGCACTAGACCTCCTCTGTAAGTCTAAAGTGGTAAACTGTAATGTACGTAGTTTGTTGCCGCTGCATGGGCGTGCATCATTTTTAAAGCATGTCATGTTTGGTATCCATGTACTCGGTATAAGATCATTTTTTAAATTTTACCAAACAATTTGGAATTATATAGTGTATTTGTGCATTAAATTAAATTTTTTTTTCGCAGAAATTGTGTTTGGAAAATCTGTGCGCAAATACCGTGTGACAAAAAAATTTGCAACATCCACCATTTTGTTCTGTAGGGCCTCTGCTTTAAAGAAATATAATGTAATTTTCTAGTAAAAAAAATATATTTTTTCATGTAAACAAAAAGTCACAGAAAAGGCTTGGTTTTCAAGTGGTTAGAAGAGTGGGTGATGTGTGGCTAAGATTGAGCATAAAATGCCAGAAAAAGTAGACACCCAAAGCTATTTGCTGAGAGGCATATTGAGTCCATGGAGTATTTTATATTTTTCCCTAAGTTTCAGGAAGGTGACAATCTGTTTATTTATTTACTTATTTTTTACACAAAGTTGTCACTAAATGATATATTGCTTACGCATGCCATGGGTATATGTGGAATGACACCCCAAAATACATTCTACTGCTTCTCCTGAGTACATGGAAACCCCATGTGTGAGACTTTTTGGCAGTCTAGCCGCGTACAGGACCCCGAAAACCAACCACCACCTTCAGGCTTTCTAAGGGCGTAAATTGTTGATTTCACTCCTTACTACCTATCACAGTTTTGAAGGCCATGAAATGCCAAGATAGCACAACCCCCCCTCAAATGACCCCATTTTGCAAAGTAGACACTCCAAGCTATTTGCTGAGAGGCATGGTGAGTATTTTGCAGCTCTCATTTATTTTGGAAAATGCATTTTTTTTCCTCTTTTTTTCAATTTCCAAAATTTTATGACAAAAAGTTAGATCATCAAAACACTCAACATGCCTCTCTGCAAATTGCTTAGGGTTTCTACTTTCTGAAAATGGGTCATTTGGGAGGGGGGTTTGTGCTGTCTTGGCATTTCATGGCCTCCGAAACTGTGATAGGTAGTAAGGAGTGAAATCAACAATTTACGCCCTTGGAATGCCTGAAAGTGGTGATTGGTTTTCGGGGTCCTGTACTCAGCTAGACTGCAAAAAAGTCTCACACATGGAGTATCCCTGTACTCAGGAGAAGCAGCAGAAGGTAATTTGGGGTGTCATTTCACATATACCCATGGCATGTGTGAGCAATATATCATTTAGTGACAACTTTGTGTAAAAAACAAAAAAAAATGATAATAATTTTCCTGAAACTTGTGACAAAGTATAAAATTTTCCATGGACTCACCATGCCTCTCAGCAAATAGCTTGGAGTTTCTACTTTGCAAAATGGGGTCATTTGTGGGGGTTTTGTGCTATCTTGAAATTTTAGTGCCTTTGAAACTGTGACAGGTGGTGCGGAGGTGAAATGCACAATTTACGCCATTAGAAAACCTGAAAGTGGTGATGGGTTTTCGGGGTCCCGTACACAGCTAGGCTCCCAAAAAGTCTCACACATGTGGTATCCCTGTACTCAAGAGAAGCAGCAGAATTTATTTTGGGGTGTCATTCCACATATACCCATGGCATATGTGAGCAATTTATCTTTTAGTGAGAACTTTGTTTTAAAAAAAAAATTAATAAAAAAATGTAAATTTCCCGAAACTTGTGGCAAAATATAAAATATTCCATGGACTCGCCACACCTCTCAACAAATAGCTTGTGGTGTCTACTTTCCAAAACGGGGTCATTTGGGGGGGGGGTTATGCTATCATGAAATGTAACTGTGATGGGTAGTGATGAGTAAAATCAGAAATGTATGGCATTAGAAAACCTGAAGATGGTGATTGGTTTTCGGGGTCCCGTACACATCTAGGCTCCCAAAAAGTCTCACATATGGTACGGTATCCCCATACTCTGGAGAAGCAGCAGAATGTATTTTGTGGTGTCATTTCACATATACCCATGTTATATGTGAGCAATTTATTTTTTAGTGACAACTTTGTGTTAATTTTTTTTTTTTTTAAATGTAATTTTACCAAAACTTGTGGCAAAATATAAAATATTCCATGGACTTACCATGCCTCTCAGCAAACAGCTTGGGGTGTCTACTTTCCAAAATGGGGTCATTTGGGAGGTTTTGTGGTATCTTGACATTTCAGGGCCTCCTAAACCGTGATAGGTAGTGAGAAAATGCAATGAAAAATGTACTCCCTTTGAAATTCTGAAGGTGGTGATTGGTTTTCGGGGTCCCGTACACAGCTAGGCTCCCAAAAAGTCTCACATATGTGGTATCCCTGTACTCTGTATATATTTTGGGGTGTAATTACACATATACCCATGGCATGCTTGAGCAATATATCTTTTCAATAAAAACTTTGTGTAAAAAAAAAAAATGTAGTCATTTTTTAAACACCTGTGACAAAAAAATGAAAATGCCTCTAAGGACATTCCTTAGGATTTCTACTTTACAAAAAGTGGTAATTTGGGGGGGGGGGGGGGTTGTAGGAACTTGACTGGCCTGCACAGAGTTCTGACCTCAACCCAGTAGAAAACCTTTAGGATGGATTAAAGTGCAGACTGTGAGCCAGGCCTTCTCTCCAACATCAGTGCCTGACCTCCCAAATGAACATCTGGAAGAATGGTCAAAAAATTCCTATAGACACACTCCTAAACCTTGTGGACAGCCTTCCCAGAAGAGTTAAAGCTGTTATAGATGCAAAGGGTGGGCCAACTCAATATTGAACCCTATGGACTAAGACTGGGATGCCATTAAAGTTCATGTGTGTGTAAAGGCAGGCGTCCCAATACTTTTGGTAATATAGTGTGTGTGTTTATATATATATATATATATATATATATATATATATATATATATATATATATATATATACACACACACACACACACATTTTTTTATATTAGAAGTTACATTATTTTCCTTACAATAATATGAAATTGAATAATTATCAGACAGATGAAGTAACTCTTGATGTCTTTACAGGTAAACAAGATGTCCAATGTCAGCAGTGAAATGGAACCAAACACGATTTACAGTCCTGTGGATTTGTTCTTTGTCCTGGTTTTATCTTTCACTGCTCTCGTGGGTGTCCCCGGCAATGCTCTGGTGCTTTGGGTTACTGGAGTGAAGATGGAGAGGACCACGACCACCATTTGGTTTGGGAACCTTGCTCTGGCCGATATCATGTGCTGCTTGTGTCTTCCATTCTTTATAGCACAGTCCTTCTACCCAGACTGGCTGTACGGTCCTATCCTCTGCAGGATTATAACCTTCATCGTTCCCCTTAACATGTATACCAGTGTCTTCACCCTGGTGGCTATCAGCGTTGACCGATGGATTCTGGTTGTCCAACCCGTGTGGGCCCAAAATCACAGAAGAGTCAAAATGGCGTGGATGATATGCTTGGCTATTTGGATGTTCTCCTTCACGATGTGTCTGCCTGTCCCCATCTACAGCAGATATGTCACCTCCTATAACAGGACCATGTGTTATTTAGAGCCTCACATGATTGAGCCCACCATTCTTACAAGTGCAATTTTGGGGTTTCTGATCCCTCTTATTATCATTTGTATCTGTTACATTCATCTGGCTTTTAAAGTACAAAATATCAGATTTTCTGAAGTAGGTAGAAAACCCATCAAGATGGCAATAAGTATTATTATCGTGTTTTTCATCACCTGGGCCCCCCTCCACATCCTAGGAGTAACCGCGCTATACACTAAGAATGGTGTAGTGTTCCTCCTGTTCCTTCTCTCAAATCCTCTGGCCTTCTTCAATAGTTGCATCAACCCAATACTCTACGTCTTCATGGGGAAAGCTATGAAGCAAAAGCTGAGACAGTCTATTGGGGAGATCATGCAAAATATATTTAGGGAGAATTTATTATCCCCACCATCCAATGAGAACCAGCCCACCGCAGAAGAAAGCCTCCCGCTCTAATGTATGAGACGGATTTGTAGATGTTTTATAGTTTTTCGCTTTATTAGCGAGCTAGGGTGTTGGGGTGTCCATACTGAATGTCTTGAAAAAGTCACATGCCATCAGGACTTAGTGCTTATTGACTTTGGGTTAGAAGGCACCCCCTAGGGACACATTTAACGCTTTGATCAGCCCTGGTGTTAACCCCTTCCCTGCCAGTGTCATTAGTATAGTGACAATGCATATTTTTAGCACTGATTACTGTAGTAATGTCACTGGTCCCCAGAAAAGTGAAAAATTCCTTTAAACCATTTCTGTACCGCCCACTGTGTATTTATGTCGGTACTTTGATGTTAAATACCGGGGTTATGGCAGCAGATAGCAGCCATAACCCCGGTATTTTTTTAAACGGCAGGCGGTCCGCTTTAACATAAAGGTGGTCCCAGAGGCGGATTCGCTGCGGGATCACCTTTATGGGCGGCGTGAGAGGTGCCCCTCCCCCTGCTGCCTCTCGGTCATTTTCCCTGCTTACCAGAGCCGTTGGTAGTGGGAAAAACAATCCGGTCCTTTCCCCTCTTAGGCAGGAAGTCCAGTAAGGGCAAGATGGCCCCCACTCCACTCTATGGCCTTGGAGGACTGGAGCGACGTCATACGTCACTTCCTACAACGGTTTTAAAGAGCCCATTTTTTTTCATCATGGAAAAAAATGACTTTTGTTTTTTTAGTGTAGATGTGAGGTGTGAGGTCTTTTTGATCCCAGATCTCACATTATAGTGGACCTGTCCTGCTTATTTCTATTACAAGGGATGTTTACATTCATTATAATAGGAATAAAAGTGATGACATTTTTATTTTTTTAAAGGACAGTGTATAAAAATAAAAGATAAAATATATAGGAAAGAAAAATTAAAGCGCTGCATCCCCGTTAGCTCATGCGCAGAAGCGAACACATACGCAAGTCGTGCCCACATATGTAAACGGTGTTCAAACCACGCATGTGAGGTATTGCTGCAATCGTTAGAGTGAGAGCAATATTCTGAGCCCTAGACATTTTTAAAATGTCGCCTATGGGGATTTTAAAAGTACCAATGTTTGTCGCCATTACACGAGCGTGCGCAATTTTGAAGCATGACATGTTGGGTATCTATTTACTTGGCTTAACATCATCTTTCACATTATAGAAAAACATCAGGCTAACTTTACTGCTTTCTTATTTTTATATTCAACAAAGTGTATTTTTTCCAAAAAAATTGCGTTTGTAAGACCGCAAGCTTAAATACGGTGTGATAAACAATTTTGCAACGATCTTCATTTTATTCTTTAGGGTCTCTGCCAAAAAAAAATATATAATGTAGTAGTTTTCTTGCAAAAAAAAAAAAAAGATTTTAACTTGTAAACAACAAGTGTATGAAAAAGGCCCGGTCTAGAAGTGGTTATATATCATGCCTGGGGGTCCCCTAATGCATACCTCACAACTTTCAGATTTGAGAATGAGGGACATTTGAGGGAGGCAGAGACCTGCGGTGCACTATGCGCACTGTGACAAAAAGTGGATGTGGTCGAATCTTACATTGGGAGGGGCTTAAAGGGCATGGTTAAACAAAACCCAGGCTTTGGATATATGCTGGGGGCTGGGTGCTTTAGGGATTAGAGAGAACTTGTGCTAGAAGGAGGTGTGGGGTGGGGGTTAGATTTGTGCTGGAAGTGATCTGGGAGGGGAGAGGACTTGTGCTAGAAGGAGGGATGCGGGGGGTCAGATATATGCTGGGGGGGGGGAGTGCTTTAGGGATTAGAGAGAACTTGTGCTAGAAGGAGGTGTGGGGTGGGGTGGGGGTTAGATTTGCGCTGGAAGTGATCTGGGAGGGGAGAGGACTTGTGCTAGAAGGAGGGATGTGGGGGGTCAGATATATGCTGGTGGGGGGGTGCTTTAGGAATTAGAGAGAACTTGTGCTATAAGGAGTTGTGGGGTGGGGTGGGGGGGTTGTTAGATATGTGCTGGAAGTGATCTAGGAGGTGAGGGGAGAGGACATGTGCTAGATGGAGGGATGTGGGGGGGGGGTCAGATATATGCTGGGGGTGTTTTGGGAGGGGAGTGGACTTGTACTAGAAGGTAGGGGGGCAGATAAGTGAAGGGGGGCTCTTTAGAAGGGGAAAGGATGTGTGCTATAAGGTGGGGAGATTTCAAATCCAACCCCCCCCCCCCTCCTTCTAGCACAAGTCCTCTTCCCTCCCAAAGCTCCCCCCCCCCAGCGTATATCCTCTTACCACCGGCCCTGCCAAATCACTCCCCCTTGTGTACATATAAATAAAAGGGGAAATATCCTGTGCTAAAGTGTCAATGACAGAAATCACAAAAAATGATATAAACAAATGACAGCGGCACTCACTGTATCCACACACGATAATACAAAGAAGACCACTAAAACAAATGTGTTGCACTGCCAAATAAATAATGGGAACCCACCATGAATTCAATAAAATACATAATATAACTACAACCATAAACAACAAATAAATATAAAGTTCATAATTCATATAAAGTGAAGTGTAATAAATACATCCATAAATGAGTGATTTGGAAAGTTCATAAAATATAAATAAATCAATAAAGATATAAAGTGAAAGCTCTCGCGCTCTGAATATATGTCAAACTTACAATTTCCAGTGAGTTCAACAAAATTTCAAATAAAGTGAAATATAAATGTATTGCTGCAGCTTCAAAGGAAATAACTAAATATGCAAAGTGATTCCCATTCAATTCAGCTACTCCTTCAGTTGCCCAACCATCATGCACGGAGGAGTCACCTGAAATATTCGATCATAGTGTCAGTGACATGCTGCTGGAGGATACGCAGCAATTTGACAACTGTGATGTTGTTTCCCAGGTTGATGAAGGGAATAACATGAGCCTAGAGAGAGGGGGTGACAACGACGGATATTTCCAAGTTTGCTCCAGTGATGAGGAGGGAGGGGATGATGAAGTCACTGACTGTACTTGGGTGCCTGACAGGATAGAGGAGGAGGAGGAGGGGGAGGTGGAGGAGGCAAAACTCCAATGAGACAGGATGTGCTCCATGGGCCGCCATAGAAATAGCCAAACTATTGCGTCACAGCACAGAGCTCCATAGGTCCAGGGTGCTGAAAAACTTCCGGCTGACTTCCAAATAATTATTAGTGTGGGCTTTTTTCAGTACATGTGCAGTAGATCGCAGTGTTGCTATTTGCAACATCTGTCTACAGCGGATCAAGCGTGACCAGAACACCAGCAGCTTGGGCACCACATGCTTGACAAGGCATATGATGACCTGCCATGCAGTCCGTTGCCAACAGCACCTGAAAGAGGCACCAGATCAAAACAAGCATACATCACGTTGCTCCTCATCTTCGATCTCTAACCCTACTATACCTCATGTCAGCTTAAATACCAGCATTGAGAGGGATGATGGTATAGCAATGAGTGCCACAGAGACTTGCACCCAATCTGCTAGCAGTACACAACCACTTGATTTGAGCAGCAGGCAAATTTCACTACCCCAGTTGCTAAACCGAAGAAAGAAATACTGTCCCAGCCATCCACATGTTCAGCGTCTTAATGCTAGCTTGGCCAAATTGCTAGCATTACAATTGCTGCCTTTTCATCTGGTAGACTCTGCTCCCTTTCGCAAATTTGTGGAATGTGCTGCACCACAATGGCAGGTACCAAAAAGACAATTCTTTTCAAGTAAGGCCATTTCGGCTCTCTAGCTTCATTTGGAAGGTAGTGTTTTAACAGAGCAGTCAGCTGGAAGGTGCACATTACTGCTGACTCTTTGTCCAGCTGGCATAGACAGGGACGTTACATTTCATTCACGGCACACTGGGTAACTCTGCTGGCAGCTGGGAAAGATGCATAACAGTTTTCAGTGTTGCAGCTTGTTTTGCCACCACGCCTCAAAAAATCTGGTGCTGGTTCTGCTACATCTGGCTACTCCACCACTAGAGATGGCCTTGCGGTTCGCCCGGTGCTCGGTTCCTGACGAATTTTGCTTGTTCGCTATCCGCCAAATTTGCAAACACAAGGAGTTGTTCGCGGCGGCCATATTAGTTTACATTGGGGAGAACTTTGACCCATAACACAGCCGTCAGGTGGAACGGCACAGCCAATTAAAACATTTCAGCACATGGACAGTCCCCCTACCCTATAAATAGACCTGAGCTGGCGGCCATTTCGCTTTTTGCAGGGTAGGGAGAGGTCTGCTGTGCTCATGAGGGAGAGATTGCCAGACACAAATAGCTCTGTGAAGATCCACAAAAGTCCTTTTCAGGGCTGGTATTTCGGTATAGGTCTACTAGTATCTTTTCAGGTTAGGGGCAGGTATCCAGACGGTGCTTTAGGGGCAGTTAGAGATCGGCAGCAGTCACACAAATCGCTCTGTTAATGACCACAAAAGTAATTTTCAGGGCTGGTATTTCGGTATAGGTCCAGTCTCTCTTCAGTATAGGGACAGGTATCCAGTCTGTGCTTTAGGGGCAGTTAGAGAGATCGGCTGCAGTGACACAAATCACTCTGTTAATGTCCACAAAAGTCATTTAAAGGGCTGCAATATTGGTATAGGTCCATTACAGTCTCTTCAGTATAGGGACAGGTATCCAGTCTGTGCTTTAAGGGCAGTTAGAGAGATTGGCTGTAGTCACACAAATCGCTCTGTTAATGTCCACAAAAGTCATTTAAAGGGCTGCCATTTTTGGTATAGGTCCAGTCTCTTTTCAGGTTAGGGGTAGGTATCCAGTCTGTGCTTTAGGGGCAGTTTTGTGAGATTGGCTGTAGTCACACAAATCGCTTTGTTAATGTCCACAAAAGTCCTTTAAAGGGCTGCAAATGTTTTGGTATTGCTGATCAGTGTACTAAAAAAAGGGGGGGGGGGGTAACCCACAGTATAATATACTTTGTATTGTATTTCCTCTTTTGCTGAGTTAAGTCTGGTACACACAGTGCCAAACTCACTGGCCAATTTTTGGAACTGGTGTAATAGACCAATGGCCCCCCAATAACACATATTGAAGTGGGGTGTTATCTGAGTATACTTTTAAAAGTGTATTTGTGTCCTGCAACAATATTGCCTCTTTTGCTGTGTTAAGTCTGATACACACAGTGCCAAACTCACTGGTAGAGATGGACGAACATCGACCGGGGCGGTTCGCAAACGTCAGCCGCACATTTTCTCAAAAGTCCCCGAACCGCGAGTTCGGGGCGGGCCCCATTGACTTTAATGGGAGGCAAGCTTTAAAAACCTTTAGGTCATATTTGCAGCCACAATGGACGTACTATCTGTGCACAAATAGTCCCAGAACATGGACAATGTCATAACAGAAGTATTGCAATTAAAAAAGTTGCCCTACATTTTTTTTTTTTTACAGCAAAAAATATATATATATTTTTTTCCATAAATCAACCAGAACTGACAGCAGCCGGTAAATACATGTCTAATACATATAGGGTCCATTCACACATCTGTAAAATGGGTCCGCATCCATTCCACAATTTGGCGGAACCTTTACAGACCCATTGATTTTCAATTCCAGTCTGAAAAATTAGGCATTCACAGGATAAAGAAGTAAGTGTCGGCCAGTATAGGCCCCAAAAATTAGCCCACATGGGTTTACCTGACAGCTAAGAATGTTGTATTCTGTTGCTGAAGGTACATTAGGCATTCACAGGTTACAGAAGTAAGTGCCGGCCAGTATTGGCCCAAAAATTTGCCCACATGGGTTTACCTCACAGCTAAGAACGTAGTATTCTGTGGCTAAAGGTACATTAGGCATTCACAGGATACAGAAGTAAGTGTCAGCTAGTACTGGCCCCTAAAATTAGCCCACATGGGTTTACCTGACAGCTAAGAATGTTGTATTCTGTGGCTGAAGGTACATTAGGCATTCACAGGATACAGAAGTAAGTGTTGGCCAGTATTGGCCCCAAAAATTAGCCCACATGGGTTTACCTGACAGCTAAGAATGTTGTATTCTGTGGCTGAAGGTACATTAGGCTTTCACAGGATACAGAAGTAAGTGTTGGCCAGTATTGGCCCCAAAAATTAGCCCACATGGGTTTACCTGACAGCTAAGAATGTTGTATTCTGTGGCTGAAGGTACATTAGGCATTCACAGGATACAGAAGTAAGTTTTGGCTAGTATTGACCCCTAAAATTAGCCCACATGGGTTTACCTGACAGCTAAGAATGTTGTATTCTGTGGCTGAAGGTACATTAGGCATTCACAGAATACAGAAGTAAGTGTCGGTCAGTATAGACCCCACAAATTAGCCCACATGGGTTTAACTGTCAGCTAAGAACGTAGTGTATTTGATGGCTAGAGGTACATTAGGCATTCACACAGTATACAGAAGTGTCGGCCTGTATAGGCTGCAAAAATTAGCTCACATGGGTTTAACTGACAGCAAAGAACGTAGTGTATGTAACGCTCCTGCATTTTCTGAATGATGTGGATTTGCAGCTGCAGAATTACTCCACTCAGTAGTCATGTAGAGAAACGCTGAGATACCAATCCCAACTCCCAAGACTCATCACTGTGGATAGTCTCAGATTCAGCATACAAATATACACACTCAATAAGATGTTCCTGGAGTGATCTATGTATATAGTAGTATAGTGGTGATAGGCTGAAGAGACAGGTTTAAGTAGAGACAATAGTTGACAGACACTTGAGAGGAATGTTCTTGAGAATGAGATGGTAACAGGTAGGATGCAGATAGGTTAGCAATCATGTATGGTAGTAGATGATAGGATAGCAGATAACATACAGGAGAGCCTAACCCAGTGCAAGGATAGATGTTAGTAGGCTCAAGAGCTAGCAATCTAGATAGTGCAGATGATAGTAACAGTCTTTAGTATACAGAGCTAGTTAGTGTAAGCTTTAGTATGAAGGTTATGGAGGATTCCCCTGTGGGGTACTTATCACTAGTAGCAAGCAGTAGCAGAGAGGTTCGGTATTAGCGGGTGATCCGGTAGCGGGATGCAGGGATCAGCAGCGAGGTTCCGACAGCGAGGTATGCTTGCAAGCATGTGAGCTTCAAGGCAGGTTATGCGGCGTTGAACAATGCTAGTGAGACCGCCGGCGGTTGAAATAGCCGCTCCTGCGGCGCTCAATGATGACAGCATCGGTCTTAAAGGTGTATGCGCACCTTACCAAAAGGGAATGGTGGGGCGCATACACTAAGGAAAGTGGAATTAGGGTACCAAAGGTACCAGAACATTACAGTGTATTTGATGGCTAGAGGTACATTAGGCATTCACAGTATACAGAAGTAGGAGTCAGCCTGTATATGCCCCAAAAATTATCTCACATGGGTTTAACTGACAGCAAAGAATGTAGTATTTGATGGCTAGAGGTACATTAGGTATTCACAGCATACAGAAGTAAGTGTCGGCCTGTATTGGCCCCAAAAATTTGCCCACATGGGTTTAAATGACAGCAAAGAACGTAGTGTATTTGATGGCTAGAGGTACATTAGGCATTCACAGTATACAGAAGTAAGTGTCGGCCTGTGTAGGCCCCAAAAATTTGCCCACATGGGTTTAACTGACAGCAAAGAACGTAGTGTATTTGATGGGTAGAGGTACATTAGGCATTCACAGTATACAGAAGTAAGTGTCGGCCTGTATAGGCCCCAAAAGTTAGCCATTCAATGGACATGAAATGCCTTTTATGCCGCTGTATTTAGCGAAGACAAGGACCGGGAGGATGGCGGTCTGGCGGATATTTGTGGCCTGTCATGAGGAATTTCAATGAAACATGGTCTACTGGTCACATTTGTTTAATTCCTCAGAGATCCATGCCTCATTCATTTTTATAAATGTGAGGTAGTCTACACTGTCATGAGCTAGGCGAGTGGTCACGATCCCCTTTGCTGCGCTGAAAGTCCTTTCGGACAGGACACTGGATGGGGGGCAAGCCAACAGTTCCATTACAAATTGTGCAAGCTCTGGCCAGAGGTCAAGCCTGCCCACCAAGTAGTCCAGGGGTTCATCACTCCTCAGAGCGTCCACATCGGCTGTTAACCCAATGTAGTCGGACACCTGTCGGACACCTTTTTTTACGCTCCAACATTTGAGCCACAGAAGCCTGCCTTTTTCCAGAACAACGTGATGACGGCATCATGGAAGGTGGAGTTTTGGACAACTGTGAGGAGACAGGAGAATAGGAGAAGGAGAAGAGGCTGGATGGTGAGAGCCTGGAGTGTGGCTTTGTGGGTTCTGATGGTGTTGCTCCCACTGGGCTCGGTGATGGGATTTCAGGTGCCTTCTTAAGGCGGTTGTCCCTAGGTGAGTTTTGGGCTTACCGCGACTTTTGCGTTGACTGCAAAGGCTGCAGATGGCAACACTGTTGTCAGCAATGGACACATTAAAAAAAGCCCACACTGTGGAGCCATGTGCCGGCATCCTGGGAGCGCCAGATGTGACTGTACATGGTTGATGGCTCGCTCCTGATACATTTGCAGTCTGCTTTGTACCTCTTGTGCAATTCAAGTTCTGCCTGCCTCTCCTCCCTATCTGCCAGTCCGTCAGTTCCCCAGTTCTACAAATAATTGGCCAGTAACCGTTGTCACTGTGTTTAGCACAGTTAACACAGCAAAAGAGGCCAAATTTTTGCAGGACTAAAATACAATCTTAGAAAAGTATACTGTTAAATAACACCTCACTGCAATCTGTGGTATTGGGGGGCCACTGGTCTATCACACCAGTTGTTTAAAAAATTGGCCAGTGAGTTTGGCACTGTGTGTACCAGACTTAACACAGCAAAAGAGGTAATATTGTTGCAGGACACACATACACTTGTAAAAGTATACTCAGATAACACCCCGCTTCAATCTGTGGTATTGGGGGGCCACAGGTTTATTACAACAGTTCTACAAATAATTGACCAGTAACTGTTGTGTAGCACAGTTAACACAGCAAAAGAGGCCACATTTTTGCAGGACTAAAACACAATCTTAGAAAATGATACTGTTAAATAACACCCCACTTCAATATGTGGTATTGGGGGGCCACTGGTCTATCACACCAGTTGTTGAAAAAATTGTCCAGTGAGTTTGGCACTGTGTGTATCAGACTTCACACAGCAAAAGAGGCAATATTGTTGCAGGGCACAAATACACTTGTAAAAGTTTACTCAGATAACACCCCACTTCAATCTGTGGTATTGGTGGGGCCACAGGTTTATCACACCAGTTCTACAAATAATTGGCCAGTAACTGTTGTCACTGTGTGTAGCACAGTTTACACAGCAAGAGGCCACATTTTTGCAGGACTAAAATACACTCTTAGAAAATGATACTGTTAAATAACACCCCACTTCAATATGTGGCATTGGGGGCCACTGGTCTATCTCAGCAGTCCAAAAAAATTGGCCAGTGAGTTTGGCACTGTGTGTACCAGACTTAACTCAGCAAAAGAGGCAATATTGTTGCAGGACACAAATACACTTGTAAAAGTTTACTCAGATAACACCCCACTTCAATATGTGGTATTGGGGGGGGGGGGGGGCATTGGTCTATCACACCAGTTATAATACATTATAAGTGCTTTTGTCACTGTGTGTAGTATTTCTGCAGCAACGCTCAGTCACCGCACCTGTCACAATGCTGCACAGTGCACAATAATACTACTAATCCACTATAATATGCTTTCTACAAAGTTTTTTATACTGTGGATTACCCCCCCCCCCCTTTTAAGTGCACTGTACACCAATACCAAAAACATTTTCAGCCCTTTAAATTACTTTTGTGGACATTAACAGAGCGATTTGTGTCACTGCAGATGCCGATCTCTAACTGCCCCTAATGCACAGACTGGATACCTGACCGTATACTGAAGAGACTGTAATATACCTATACCGACATTGCTGCCCTTTAAATTACTTTTGTGGACATTAACAGAGCGATTTGTGTCACTGTAGATGCCGATTTCTAACTGCCCCTAAAGCACAGACTGGATACCTGTCCCTATACTGAAGAGAGACTGGACCTATACTGAAATACCAGCCCTGAAAAGGACTTTTGAGGACATTAACAGAGCGATTTGTGTGTGACTGCTGCCGATCTCTAACTGCCCCTAAAGCACCGACTGGATACCTGCCCCTAACCTGAAAAGATACTAGTAGACCTACACTGAAATACCTGCCCTGAAAAGGACTTTTGTGGATCTTCACAGAGCTATTTGTGTCTGGCAATCTCTCCCTCATGAGCACAGCAGACCTCTCCCTACACTGGCAAAAAGCGGAATGTGAAATGGCTGCCAGCTCAGGTCTATGTATAGGGTAGGGGGCATGTCCATGTGCTGAAATGTTTTAATTGGCTGTCCCGTCCCACCTGACGGCTGTGTCATGGGTCAAAGTTCTCCCATTTATAAACTAATATGGCAGCCACGAACAACGCCATGTGTTCGCAAATTTGGCGGGTAGCAAACAAGCAAAATTTGCCGCGAACCGACCGCCGGGTGAACCGCAAGGCCATCACTACTCACTGGCCAATTTTTTGAACAACTGGTGTGATAGACCAGTGGCCCCCCAATACCACATATTGAAGTGGGGTGTTATCTGAGTATACTTTTACAAGTGTATTTGTGTCCTGCAACAATATTGCCTCTTTTGCTGAGTTAAGTCTGGTACACACAGTGCCAAACTCACTGGCCAATTTTTTTGAACAACTGATGTGATAGACCAGTGGCCCCCAATACCACATATTGAAGAGGGTGTTTTATTTAACAGTATTATTTTTTAAGAGTTAGATTTAGTCCTGCAAAAATTTGGCCTCTGGCTGTGTAAACTGTGCTATACACAGGGACAACAGTTACTGGCCAATTATTTGTAGAACTGGTGTGATAGACCAGTGGCCCCCAATACCACAGATTGAAGTGGGGTGTTATTTAACAGTATACTTTTCTAAGATTGTATTTTAGTCCTGCAAAAATTTGGCCTCTTTTACTGTGTTAACTGTGCTACACACAGAGACATCAGTTACTGGCCAATTATTTGTAGAACTGGCGGACTGACGGACTGGAAGATAGGGAGGAGAGGCAGGCAGAACTTGCATTGCACAAAAGGTACAAAGCAGACTGCAAATGTATCAGGAGCGAGCCATCAACCATGTACAGTCACATCTGGCGCTCCGCAGTGTGGGCTTTTTTTAATGTGTCCATTGCTGACAAAAGTGTTGCCATCTGCAGCCTATGCAGTCAATGCATAAGTAGCAGAAAGCCCAACACTCACCTAGGGACAACCACATTAAGAAGGCACCTGAAATCCCATCACCGAGCCCAGTGGGAGCAACACCGTCAGAACCCACAAAGCCACACTCCAGGCTCTCACCGTCCAGCCTCTTCTCCTTCTACTTCTCCTGTCTCCTCACAGTTGTCCTCCACTCCACCTTCCTTGATGCTGTCATCACGTTGTTCTGGAAAAAAGCAGGATTCTGTGGCTCAAATGTTGAAGCGTAAAAAAAGGTGTCCGGCAGGTCTCCGACTACATCGGGTTAACGCCCAATGTGGACGATCTGAGGAGTGATGACTGTTGCTGTCAGTTAAACCCATGTGGGCTAATTTTTGGGGCCTATACAGGCCGACACTTACTACTGTATCCTGTGAATTCCTAATGTACCTCTAGCCATCAAATACACTACGTTCTTTGCTGTCAGTTAAACCCATGTGAGCTAATTTTTGGGGTCTATACAGGCCGACACTTACTTCTGTATACTGGGTGAATGCATAATGTACCTCAAGCCATCAAATACACTACGTTCTTTGCTGTCAGTTAAACCCATTTGAGCTAATTTTTGGAGCCTATACAGGCCGACTCTTACTTCTGTATCCTGTGAATGCCTAATATACCTTCAGCCATAAAATACACAACGTTCTTTGCTGTCTGTTAAACCCATGTGGGCTAATTTTTGGGGTCTATACAGGCCGACACTTACTTCTGTATCCTATGAATGCCTAATGTACCTTCAGCCACAGAATACTACGTACTTAGCTGTCAGGTAAACCCATGTGGGCTAATTTTTGGGGCTTTTTATGGCCGACGCTTACTTCTGTATCCTGTGAATGCCTAATGTACCTCTAGCCATCAAAGGCACTACGTTCCTTGCAATCAGTTAAACCCATGTGAGCTAATTTTTGGTTTGGAGCCTATACAGGCCAACACTTACTTCTGTATACTGGGTGAATGTCTAATGTACCTCTAGCCATCAAATACACTACGTTCTTTGCTGTCAGTTAAACCCATGTGAGCTAATTTTTGGAGCCTATACAGGCAGACACTTACTTCTGTATACTGTGTGAATTCCTAATGTACCTCTAGCCATGAAATACACTACGTTCTTTGCTGTCAGTTAAACCCATTTGAGCTAATTTTTGGAGCCTATACAGGCCGACTCTTAATTCTGTATCCTGTGAATGCCTAATATACCTCTAGCCATCAAATACACAACATTCTTTGCTGTCTGTTCAACCTATGTGGGCAAATTTTTGGGGCCTATACAGGCCGACACTTACTTCTGTATACTGTGTGAATGCCTAATGTACCTCTAGCCATCAAATACACTACGTTCATTGCTGTCAGTTAAACCCATGTGAGCACATTTTTGGGGCCTATACAGGCCGACACTTACTTCTGTATCCTATGAATTCCTAATGTACCTTCAGCCACAGAATACTACGTACTTAGCTGTCAGGTAAACCCATGTGGGCTAATTTTTGGGGCCTTTTATGGCCGACACTTACTTCTGTATCCTGTGAATGCCTAATGTACCTCTAGCCATCAAATACACTACATTCCTTGCTATCAGTTAAACCCATGTGAGCTAATTTTTGGAGCCTATACAGGCCAACACTTACTTCTGTATACTGGGTGAATGCCTAATGTACCTCTAGCCATCAAATACACTACATTCTTTGTTGTCAGTTAAACCCATGTGAGCTAATTTTTGGGGCCTATACAGGCCGACACTTACTTCTGTATCCTGTGAATGCCTAATGTACCTCTAGCCATCAAATACACTACGTTCTTTGCTGTCAGTTAAACCTATTTGAGCTCATTTTTGGAGCCTATACAGGCCGACACCTACTTCTGTATACTGTGAATGCCTAATGTACCTCCAGCCATCAAATACTACGTACTTAGTTGTCAGGTAAACCCATGTTGGCTAATTTTTGGGGCCTTTTATGGCTGACACTTACTTCTGTATCCTGTGAATGCCTAATATACCTTCAGCCACAGAATACTACGTTCTTAGCTGTCAGGTAAACCCATGTGGGCTTATTTTTGGGGCCTATACTGGCCGACTGGACATCTAACTACAAGCTTTATTGACCCACTTACAGTAAGGTATTGGGGGTCAACACCATCTGGTGAGTTTGCATTGCTTACTATACTAACACAGGAGCACGGAGGGTGACACCACTATTGCACACAGTGTTATTTTGGAACACCGTTATTGAAGCTAGCATATCCAGTTGGGATAATCACCACAATTCATTTGGACTATATGGACATCTTTTTTTGCACTTTATAACCTTTGAACTTTCCTCACCTTGCATTGTTTGCACATTTTTGCACCCAAGATTTTATTATGCCATTTTTGCAATTTTTTTTTTGCAGTAATATCGGATTATACCAATTGTGTCATATTTATAATTTACGTCACATGTGTATATATATATATATAAATTTGCTGCACTGATTGTTAAGTCACACTAAATACAGCACTTGCACTTTAATTTGGCCCACAGATAAGCACAAGTGTACAATATTTAACAGAGGTACTAAGAGACAACAGATTGTCTCACCATATTATTTATTTAAACAGGATATGCGCTGTGGGTAATATTTCATATATTACCAATATTCCACATTATACCTTTAGGTTGTCCACAGCAGCAATCCAATAATGCATAGCGGATGCACCAACATATAATATATAACATATATCTTTTTAGCACAGTGTATTTTTAATAGGGATATGCGCAGTGAGTAATAACATTTATTACAATATCGTTGTATCCTGTGAATGGCTAATGTACCTTCAGCCACAGAATACTACGTTCTTCGCTTTCAGGTAAACGTATGTGGGCTAATTTTTGGGGCCTGCAATGGCCGACACTTACTTCTGTATCCTGTGAATGCCTAATTTTTCAGACTGGAATTGAAAAACAATGGGTTTGTAAACGTTCCGCCAAATTGTGGAATGGATGCGGACCCATTTTACAGATGTGTGAATGGACCCTATATGTATTAGACAATGTATTTACCAGCTGCTGTCAGTTCTGGCTGATTTATGAAAAAAAATAAATGTTTTTGCTGTAAAAAAAAAAAAAAAAATTTAGGGCAACTTTTTCAATTGCAATACTTCTGTTATGACATTGTCCATGTGCTGGGACTATTTGTGCACAGCTAGTATGTCTTATGTGGCTGCAAATATGACCTAAAGGTTTTTAAAGTTCGCCTCCCATTAAAGTCAATGGGGCCCGCCGCGAACTTGCGGTTCGCGGACTTTTGAGACAATTTGCGGCTGACGTTTGAGAACCGCCCCGGCCGATGTTCATCCATCTCTAGTCACATTTAACCCCTTGATCACCTATACTGTTAACCCCTTCCCTGCCAGTGTCATTATTACAGTAACAGTTCATATTTGTAGCACTGATTACTGTAGTAATGTCACTGGTCCCCCCAGTGACAAAAATGTCAGTCAGGGGTCCGATCCTTCCGCTGAAATGTGGCAGTCCCACAAAAAATCACCGCCATTACTAGTAAAAAAAAAACAATAAAAATGACATAAATCTTTCCCATTGTTAGTAGACGCAATAACTTTTGCGCAAACCAATCAAAGTACGCTTATTGTAATTTTTTTTACCAAAAATATGTAGCAGAAAACAAATTGGCCTAAAATTTTAAAAAATGTAGATTTTTACATTTTTTTTTTTTTTTGGGAATGTCATATAGCAGTAAGTGAAAAATATATATATATATTTTTTAAAATTGTTGCTCTTTTTTTGTTTATAGCGCAAAAAATAAAAATCGCACAGGTGATCAAGTACCACAAAAAGAAAGCTCTATTTGTGAGAAAAAAAGGACGAAAATTTTGTTTGGGTACAGCGTCACACGGCCGCGCAATTGTCCGTTAAAGTAACGCAGTGCCGAATTGCAAAATAGGGCCTGGTGAGGAAGGGGGTAAAATCTTCTGGGGCTGAAGTGGTTAAAATCAGTAAATCAGTGCTCCTTTAAAAACGATCTTTTTTTAAAAAAAAAAATTTTTCATTGCTACATGTTTCCCAGGTCAGGACCCGGACCCCCATACACTTTTTTGGGGCAATAACTTGCATTTAAGCTTTTAAAATGAGGCCGTTTGATTTTCGAGGTTCGAGTCCCATAGACTTCAATGGGGTTTGTTTGTTCGAATTAACTTTTCCTCTGTTCCCGGTGTTCTGGTGCGAACTGAACTGGGGGGGGGGGGGGGTGTTCAGCTCATCACTAACAATAGACAGTGGGTGCAGAAGAGGAGTGTAAAGGGGATGACAATAGACAGTGGGTGCCAAAGAGGAATGCAGAGAGTATGACAGTGGGCAGTTGTAGAAAAAAAATTAATTTAGGGATGGATTTGTAACTGCTTACAATGAATTTCAAAGCAAATCTGCAGGAAGGAAGTTGGTTTGTTATCATCACCCTTTCAAGAGTTAGGATAAGAATACATTTTACTATCGCCTGGTACTCTGGAATATTCAGAAGAGGTTGCAGATTCTTCTCTCATCCTGCTGCAGACTGGTAGAGGTAAGACAGCCATGAAGAAGTCATTCCATAACAGATGGACAATGGAAAATGTGATTGGGAAAGAGGAAGAAGGTGAAATAGAAAGGTTAGAAGGGGAGAGAGGAGGAATGGGAAGAGGGTGAGATAGAAAGGTGGAATGAGGGAGAGAGAGATGATGGGTAAAAGGATGAGATAAAAAAGGGTATGATAATGGAAAGTGGGTGCAGGGGAGGGATGCAGATAGTATGATAATGGGCAGTGGGCAGTATGTACAGGAGAGGGGTGTGGGGAGTATGACAATAGAGAGTAGGTGCAGGAGAGAAGTGTAGAGTGTATAACAATGGACAGTGGGTGCAGGGGAGGGATGTGGAGGGTTAGTAAATGGTTGGACAATTAAAAATGAGATGGGAAAGAAGAAGTTGAAATAGAAAGGTTAGAAGGGGAGAGAGGAGGAAGGAGAAGAGGGTGAGATAGAAAGGTGAAAAGAGGGAGAAAGACATGATGGGTAAAAGAGTGAGAAAAAAAAGGGTATGACTATGGATAGTGGTCCAGGAGAAGAATGTGGGGGGTATGACCATGAAGAGTGGGTGCAGGAGAAGTGTGTCGGGGGGTATGACTAGGTAGAGAGGGTGAAGGAGAAGAGCGTGGGGGTATGACCATGAAGAGTGGGTGCAGGAGAAGAGTGTGGGGGGGTATGACCATGTAGAGTGGGTGCAGGAGAAGAGTGTGGGGGGTATGACCATATAGAGTGGGTGCAGGAGAAGAGTGTGGGGGGGTATGACCATGTAGAGTGGGTGAAGGAGAAGAGTGCGGGGGGGGGTATTACCATGTAGAGTGGGTGCAGGAGAAGAGTGCGGGGGATATGACCATGTAGAGTGGGTGCAGGAGAAGAGTGTGGGGGGTATGACCATGTAGAGTGGGTGAAGGAGAAGAGTGTGGAAGGTATGACAATGGACATTGGGTGCCAGAGAAGAGTGTGGAGGCTATGACAGATGCCAGTATGCATATGACCAGTATGTATGTATGTATGACAGTGGTCTGCACCTAACTGTGCTACACAAGCTTGGTGCACCCAGGGCTGGGACAAGGGGTGGACAGGAGGGACGGCTGCACTGGGTACTCTGGTGGGGGGGACATCACAAAGGAGATTAGGGGGAGGGATCTGTTTTAGGAGGAGGAATTTGGGGGGCAGCAGGAGAAAATAATTGTCCAAGGAGGGGAAATTTGAGGGGGAGGGGGGGCTGTGGGTAGGAGAAGGGGATTTGTGCTAGGATGGGGGGGGGGTGGTGCTAGAAAAGGTGATTTGGTAGAGGGGGAGGAGTTTTTGCTAGTAGGGATGATTGATTAGGGGGTGTTTGTGCTAGGAGGGGGATATTTTTTTGGGGGGAGGGGCATTTGTGCTTGGGGAATGGATGGGATAAGAATTGTACTGGGACAGAAGATTTCAGCATGGGGGGGGGGGATTTGCACTTGGAGGGGAGATTTCAGCAGGGGGGGGGCGATTTTCACTTTGCAGGAGAGGGAATGTATGCTTGGGGGGTAAACATGCACATTAGTGACTATTTTTTTTTTTGGGGGGGGGTTTGCTGACACATAGTGCTCATACATATTGGGGGGGGGGGTGCAGTTTGGCATGTTCACCCTGGGCTCTAGGTGTTGACCTTGTCCCGACACTGGGTGCACCTATGTATCTTCTACTATAAGAAATGACATTCAGAGTGTAATTGTGTGTGGTCTATACAGTCGTACAACATAAGGTGTATATACAAGGCTCTATGTATCATAATGATATTTGTGGGACAGTGCCTAGGACAGCAGGGTATTGGGGACAACACCAAGTCTCCAAACTTCCCAATTGTTTCCCTGTTCAGTAAAATCTCCAGCGTTTAGCTTTCTTCTCCAACCAACATCCCAGGTCCAGCACCAAGCTCAGTACTTTCCTCCTTTCACCCTGTTACCAATGAGGAGATTTGCTGAACTCCTTTCTGAGACCCCCCTCACCACCTGTCTGCTGGACCCTTCACAACTACTAAGACCCCCTTCCTTCTCTATCCTGGACTCTCTAACCCACATCTTCAATCTCTCCCTCTACACCGGCACCTTTCCCTCCCCTCACAAACATTGCACTGGCTACCCCTGGATTTAAAAAACCCCTCACTGGGCTCCACCCGTTTAAACAAATGAAGTCCCCTGGGATCATGGGTGGGCATCCCTGGTGGTTCTAGTTGGCACCCCCCCCCTGAAGGGTCTGCACTGATAGTCAATGCTCTGATTACCAGTACAGATCCCCTCCCCCCCCCCAATGAGGAGAGCCGCAGATCGGCTCTCCTTTACTCGTGCCTGTCAGGCACGGACTGAGGAAAGCCAATCAACGGCTCTTCCTGTTTACTATGAGGCCAGCTGTGATTGGATGCAGCTGGTCACATGGCAAAGAGCCTACAGAGAAGAGTCCCTACTGTCAGAATACATCTCGGGGGAGGGGATTTCTGCATCCACCTCTCTTGTGTGGATGGATGAATCGTTTTCAGCGTTTTTTTTTTTTTTTTCATTCCGCCCACTGGCTGAAAGAAAAAAAAACTATTCATGTGGAGTTCCACCCAAAAAATGAACTTCAGCTTTAAGGACTCCTGACTAGTGTTGAGCGAACACGGACTGTATTATTTGTGTTCGTACCGAATAATTGGATTTTTGTTACCCGAACACGGACCCGAAAACTTTACTGTATGTTCGGGTAAAAATCCGTGTTCGCTCATTTTATTTCCGGGTTTGTATGTATTGGCGCGCTTTTAATGGCGGGCTTTCAACAGCCAATCAACAAGCGTTTAACTGGTGTGCCTTAAGCCATCCCAGCCATGCCTACTAATGTATTAGTAGCTGTGATTGGCCATCTGAAGCATGTGACCAAGTCTTTATAAGTTCGAGACGGAGCGCCGCTGCGTCATTATGCTGTAGTACAGGGACAGAGCACACATCATACGTGCTGGCTGCTGATTAGGGACAGACAGGCAAAAATCATATTGTGTCCGAAAAGAATTGAGGGACAGGTCGGAGTGCTGCAGGCAGGGCGAGATATTAGGGCATTTTAGGGAGAGGCTGGAGATATTTAGGGTCGGTGTTCTACAATCGATTTTTCTGTGTGGGGGGGGGGGGGGGGGTTTGCAGTGCCGGCAGTGACCGATCTTATCGATCCTTTTAGGGAGAGTCTGGAGATAGGCAGGTGTCAGTGGTCCACATCGATTTTGCTGTGTGTGGGGTGGTGTGAACACAATCTTTTTGCCCGCTGAGGAGGAGGGAGAAAAAAGTATTTTTTATCAGTCAGTTGTGTGCAGCATTTTTCCTTCAGTGCTGCTGTGCTGACTGTGATAATACACTGCTGTGTTCACATGTGCTATTATTGAGTGATTTCAAAAGTTATACACTTTTTTCTATTCCATTATTCAATATACACCCTTTGGTTAAAAAAATTAAATTGTGGCACAGTCTGTACTAATTTAGTTAAAAATTACAAACTTAAAAGGGGAATTTTCTTTTTTTTTTCCCTCCATAGCCTGCAGCAGAGCTGACTGATATAAGACACTGCTGTTCACATGTGCTATTGATAAATCACCAATTTTATATCATATTTTCTATTCCGCTATTCAATCTACACCTTTGGGTAAAAACAATTAAATTGTGGGATAGTCTGTATCGGTATGTGTGAGATACATCTTTCCAATTTTTGGGGCGCATCTCATACTGCCGAGGATTTGAGGGTGCTTCAGTGTGCCTCCTGCCTGTTCCCAACTCCTCCTACTCCTCAGCCTGCCTTTGGGGGTACAAAAAATAGTAATTTGGGCCTAGTCTGGGTCTCTACGTGTGAGATACATACACCTTTTGATATCATATTTTCTATTCCGCTATTCAATCTACACCTTTGGAGTAAAAACAATTAAATTACGGGATAGTCTGTGTCGGTACGTGTGAGATACACCTTTCCAATTTTTGGGGCGCATCTCATACCGCCGAGGATTTCAGGGTGCTTCAGTCTGCCTCCTGCTTGTTCCGAACTCCTCCTACTCCTCATCCTGCCTTTGGGGGTACAAAAAATAGTAATCGGGGCCTAGTCTGGTTCTGTACGTGTGAGATACATACACCTTTTGATAATATTTTCTATTCCGCTATTTAATCTACACCTTTGGGTAAAAACAATTAAATTGCGGGATAGTCTGTATCGGTACGTGTGAGATACACCTTCCAATCTTTTGGGGCACATCTTCCACCGCCGAGGATTGCAGGGTGCTTCAGTTTTCCTCCTGTTCCGAACTCCTCCTACTCCTCATCCTCATCCTGCCTTTAGGGTACAAAAAATTGTAATCGAGGCCTAGTCTGTGTTTGTACGTGTGAGATACACCGGTTTATAAAATTGCTGGCATTCCCACCTGACAGCGGGGCCACAGTGGAAGCACAAGGCCAAGGCAGAGGAGGAGGAGGAAGAGGTCGCCAACGCAACCAGGGCACAGCCAGAACCTCAAAAGACAGGGTTAGCATGGCCGAAATGTGGAAAATCTTTGTCAGCACGCCACAACAAACAGCAGCACCAGCAGCTCATATGGAACGTCTTAGCAGGAGACAGCATTTCACCAACATGGTGGAGCAGTATGTGTGCACACGCCTACATGTAGTGAATGACGGGTCTGCCCCCTTCAACTTCTGGGTCTCCAAATTGGGCACATGGCCTAAGCTTGCCCTTTACGCCTTGGAGGTGCTGGCGTGCCCTGCAGCCAGTGTATTGTCTGAAAGTGTATTTAGCGCAGCTGGGGGCGTTATCACAGACAAGCGCAGCCGCCTGTCCAGAGACTATGTGGACAAGCTCACGTTCATTAAAATGAACCAGGCATGGATCCCACAGGACTTTTCCGTACCTTGTGCAGAATAGAGATGGATACAGACCTTACCCAGCCATTGTTCTATTTTTGATCTTTCTCACTCTTTTGGGGTTTACCCTCATTTAAAATGACTGAAAAAAAGTAGTGTTGGCTACCTCATCCTCCTCCACCGCCGCTTCCACCTACACCGCCACATCCACCATCACCTCAACCTCCCTCCTACTCCATATGGGCCTCGTCCTTCACAGATGAAGAACATTTTTTTTATTTTTCTGTTTTTTTTTGTTGTTTTAAGTTATTTCCCTATCCACATTTGTTTGCAGAGCACTTGCCATGCTCTTGACTACGTTTTGCTGCCATTTGCAGCACTCTAGCCCTTTCCATTGGTGTTTTAGAGCCATTTTAGTGCCTGAAAGTTCGGGTCCCCATTGACTTCAATGGGGTTCGGTGTCCAGGTAAAGTTCGAAAAAAGTCCGGGACACGGACCCGGACTTTTTTTTCAAGTTCGGCCGAACCCACCGAACACGGACATCCAGGTGTCCGCTCAACTCTACTCCTGACCCTCTGATGTGCCACATTTAGCGTGTCATTTTTTTTGGGGGGGGGTGAGGGGTACCTAGTTTTGACAGGTACCCGCCCCCACTTCCACTTGGGCCATCTAGGCAGCTCAAACTGAAGTTCTCCTCTCCCCCTCCCTCCCTGCAATCTTCTAGGACACATCACAGGTCCCAGAAGATTGCCCGTCCACTGAGGAAGCATAGTGCGATTTGCGCATGCGCAGTGTACACCTGGCTGTGATGCCGGCGCCAGGGAGGAGAAGGGGAGGAGCGAGGCTTCGGGAGGCCGCATCGCTGGACCGTGGGACAGGTGAGTGCGTGTTTATTAAAAGTCAGAAGATAAACTTTTTGTAGCTGATGACTATTAATAAACTTAAAAATGACTGGAACTCTGCTCTGATTCTCTGCTCATAGAATAAAAGGCCCCATACACACAATAAGAATAATCTGACAATATTATTTTACATGCGAGTCTCATATGGAAAACAGATAGGAACTCCAGTTACAAAAATTTTTGTTAGACTGAATACAACTTCAGAAATGATGTATTGTAATGTATCCTTTCATCTCCGCGCATGCGCAGTCAGGATTATCTGATTTATTTTTTTCATGCAAATCCCATTCTATTTACATGAAAAACATTGGTTTTCTTATCTTACAAGAATTTTTTCCGTTCCTATTTTGTGATATTTTTACATGAACTGCTGTAATCAGCTCCTGAAAGCTGTGCACTAATAATCAGATTATCAGACGATTGATCCAAATCCGTTTGTTTTTGTCTGATTTGCTGATCATGTGTACTGGGCAACAATGAGCATTTAACCCATTCACTACGGGAGGCCCCATTGCAAGGGGGGATTTTATTTTTTTCCCCGGAGTTGGGATTTAAACCTTTATTCTGAAAAAAATGTCAGGGAAGACATTTGGGTCAGCCAGGTACATAAATTGGTGGTTTTATGTATATATGTGAGTGTTTGTATATATGTGTGTGTGTATATATATATATATATATATATGTGTGTGTACGTGTGTGTATATATGTATAAATATATACAAACCCAATTCCAAAAAAGTTGGGATACTGTACAAATTGTGAGTAAAAAAAGGAATGGACTAGTTTACAAATCTCATAAACTTATGGAGGACTTATGTAAGGACTGGTGAATAGCTTAAAAGAAAGACGCCCCCTACTCCCAGCATTCTCCTTTTTTTCCTCATACCTCTGGACTGGTGAAGAGTAGCAGTATGTCCCTACCTCTGCCTTACTTAAGGCCCGTACACACGTGCAGATTGTCGGCCGAAAAGATTCAGCCGACGACCGATCGGCCGATTTTCGGCTTGTTAGTATGATGCTTCCGACAGCGCACTTTCGGACGATTTTTGTATGCCGACACCAGAACGGCCGATTGTTCGCCAGTCAGTACAGATTTCAGCAGACAGACAGCAGATTTGCAAGACTGGGCATGCTCAGAAAAGAAAAAACACAGGGAAAGTTAACCATCACATGACATCACTTCTGCAGTCGGCTGTTGTTGGCCGACAAAATTCATGTGCAGTCTTTGCACTTTTCAGCGGACAGACAGCCAGGGGACAAAAGACGGCCGATCGTTCGGCCGACAATCTGCACGTGTATACAGGGCATTAGTCTGGCAGCTTCAGCTGGGTTCAGCCTCTCCCAAGCGCAGTCCCTGTACTCGGGCCGCTAATAGCGCTAAAAAGTCTGGGAACCCCTTCTGCGGATCTTTTGGGTTATGCAGAGTTTCCTAATGAGGAACGCAGTCTGCCATAAACTCTTTTGCATAAAGAGCTTTTTTGTGAATGGCATTGATGGCGGCAGCAGCAGCAGGATCAGCATTCTTTGACTCCCCCCTGCTATCTTTCTTCAGGTATCTACATTTATTTTCCCTCCTCTTCAGGTGAGTTTGTTCCATTTTGTTGTATCCCTCCTTCCCCTCCATCTGCTTAATTATCCCCTTTTTCTTTATCAGCCAGCCAGGTGTTCCTTGTGGTGTTGATTTTCCTTCCTCCATTCATTCAGAGGATTATTTATATAAAAAAAAAAAGTGTGTGTGCGCATGTATATAGTGATGAAACAAGCCTTCCCATTTTTTAGTTAAAAAAAAAAAAAAAACCCAGCAACCCAATATTGAATTTTTTCCAGGAAGAGCAGGTCCCAGGGATTTCACTTCCTCCCCTTACCTATGGGGCCCCTTTCGCACTTGTGCAACTTGTTGTGAAATTTGGGACTGCAGAATCGCATGGCAAGTCATTCTCCATTATTTCCAATGAGCCCCATTCGTATCTGTGTGACTTGAAGTCGCACCGACTTCAAAGTAGTCCCTGCACTACTTTTGGCATGATTTTGATGCATTTTGAGGAAAAGACATTATCAGCCCAATCAGACTCGCATCAAGATCAAAGTTGCATCAAATTTGCTGTAAAATTGTGCGACTTTGAGGTCTGAGGGCAAACTGTGCGCAGCCTCGTCAGGTCGTGTCATTGTCCAGGTACGTCTTTTTCTGGTATTTCCTTTAAAAAAAAAAAAAATGCATTAGAATATCCTTTCTTTTTTGGCACGATTTTGAAGCCTTCTTCCTCCTCCCTATTTTCAGCTGATCCTCTTGCTATAGGCAACATGAGCCATTCACCTCATGATTAAGATCCGCAAATGTCTATTAGGTATGGGACCACCCTTGTGTGAGTATCAAAAGAGCGCATTGACAAATGTGTTTAAAAAAAAAAAAACATTTCTCTCTCAATATTTTTTAGCCCTGTTTACTCGAAGAGATTGGGAAAGTCATCCGGACATTATGCTTCTCCTCGGGAATGCAGTCCGGGCCACAGGTCACATTCATCTAGACAGGTCGATCTAGATCTCATAGGAGCGATCGCTCTTCCTCTCCTCATTAGTGTTGAGCGAACACGGACTGTATTATTCGTGTTCGTACCGAATAATTGGATTTTTTGTACACGGACACGGACACTTTACTGTATGTTCGGGTAAAAATCCGCGTTCGGTCGTTTTATTTCCAGGTTTTGCATGCTTTGGCGCTCTTTTCATGGCGGGCTTTCAACAGCCAATCAACAATTTAACTGGTGTGCCTTAAGCCATCCCAGCCATGCCTGCAAATGTCTCAGTAGCTGTGATTGGCCGTCTGAAGCATGTGACCAAGTCTTTATAAGTTCCAGGCAGCCGCAGCGTCTTCATTCTGCTGCTTAGATCAGGGACAGAGCACACATCAACGTGCTGGCTGCTGATTAGGGAAAGACAGGCAGAAAAAAACCATTTGTGTCCGGATAGAATTGAGGGTCAGGTCGGAGTGTTTAGGCAGGGCGAGTTGTAGGCATTTTAGGGATAGAGTCTGCTGAATTATAGGGTCAGTGTCTTCTACAAAGTACAATCGATATTGCTGTGTGGGGGGTGGGGTGACTCTGCACTCAATCCTGATCTACGATCTCTTCTCAATCCTGTTAGGGAGAGGCTGCTGCTGAATTTTAGGGAAAGTGTGTTCTACAAACTACAATCGATATTGCTGTGTGGTGTGGGATAGGAGATAGGCAGGTGTCAGTGATCCACATCCATTTTTCTGTGTGTGAGCTGCAGTGAACACAATCTTTTTGGGGTGCAGTGAACACAATCTTTTTGGGCTGCAGTGAACACAATCTTTTTGGGGTGCAGTGAACAACGTCCTTTTTGGGGTGCAGTGAACAAAATCTTTTTGGGGTGCAGTGAACAAAATCCTTTGTGGGGTGCAGTGAACAAAATCCTTTGTGGGGTGCAGTGAACACAATCTTTGTGGGGTGCAGTGAACACAATCCTTTTTGGGGTGCAGTGAACACAATCTTTGTGGGGTGCAGTGAACACAATCTTTTTGGGGTGGAGTGAACAAAATCCTTTTTGGGGTGCAGTGAACAACATCCTTTTTGGGGTGCAGTGAACACAATCTTTTTGGGGTGCAGTGAACAAAATCCTTTGTGGGGTGCAGTGAACACAATCTTTGTGGGGTACAGGGAACAGAATCTTTGTGGGGTGCAGTGAACACAATCTTTGGGGGGTACAGTGAACACAATCTTTTTGGGGTGCAGTGAACAAAATCCTTTTAGGGTGCAGTGAACACAATCTTTGTGGGGTGCAGTGAACAAAATCCTTTTTGAGGTGCAGTGAACACAATCTTTGTGGGGTGCAGTGAACACAATCTTTGTGGGGTACAGTGAACACAATCTCATACTTCTGAAGATTTGAGGGTGCTGCCTGTTCCATACTCCTCCTCCTACTGCTCAACCATCCTTTTAGGGGTACAAACAATAGTAATTGGGGCCTAGTGTGGTGGTGTACGTGTGAGATACATACACTTTCTTTTTGATCATATTTTCTATTCCGCTATTCAATTAAAACCTTTGGGGATCAATTAAATTGCGTGATAGTCTGTGTCGGTACGTGTGAGATCCACCTTTCCAAGTTTTTGGGGTTCATCTCATACTTCTGAAGATTTGAGGGTGCTGCCTGTTCCATACTCCTCCTCCTACTCCTCAACCATCCTTTTAGGGGTACAAACAATAGTAATTGGGGCCTAGTGTGGTGGTGTACGTGTGAGATACATACACTTTCTTTTTGATCATATTTTCTATTCCGCTATCCAATTAAAACCTTTGGGGATCAATTAAATTGCGTGATAGTCTGTGTCGGTACGTGTGAGATCCATCTTTCCAAGTTTTTGGGGTTCATCTCATACTTCTGAAGATTTGAGGGTGCTGCCTGTTCCATACTCCTCCTCCTACTGCTCAACCATCCTTTTAGGGGTACAAACAATAGTAATTGGGGCCTAGTGTGGTGGTGTACGTGTGAGATACATACACTTTCTTTTTGATCATATTTTCTATTCCGCTATTCAATTAAAACCTTTGGGGATCAATTAAATTGCGTGATAGTCTGTGTCGGTACGTGTGAGATCCACCTTTCCAAGTTTTTGGGGTTCATCTCATACTTCTGAAGATTTGAGGGTGCTGCCTGTTCCATACTCCTCCTCCTACTGCTCAACCATCCTTTTAGGGGTACAAACAATAGTAATTGGGGCCTAGTGTGGTGGTGTACGTGTGAGATACATACACTTTCTTTTTGATCATATTTTCTATTCCGCTATTCAATTAAAACCTTTGGGGATCAATTAAATTGCGTGATAGTCTGTGTCGGTACGTGTGAGATCCACCTTTCCAAGTTTTTGGGGTTCATCTCATACTTCTGAAGATTTGAGGGTGCTGCCTGTTCCATACTCCTCCTCCTACTCCTCAACCATCCTTTTAGGGGTACAAACAATAGTAATTGGGGCCTAGTGTGGTGGTGTACGTGTGAGATACATACACTTACTTTTTGATCATATTTTCTATTCCGCTATTCAATTAAAACCTTTGGGGATCAATTAAATTGCGTGATAGTCTGTGTCGGTACGTGTGAGATCCACCTTTCCAAGTTTTTGGGGTTCATCTCATACTTCTGAAGATTTGAGGGTGCTGCCTGTTCCATACTCCTCCTCCTACTGCTCAACCATCCTTTTAGGGGTACAAACAATAGTAATTGGGGCCTAGTGTGGTGGTGTACGTGTGAGATACATACTTTCTTTTTGATCATATTTTCTATTCCGCTTTTTAATTAAAACCTTTGGGGATCAATTAAATTGCGGAATAGTCTGTGTCGGTACGTGTGAGATCCACCTTTCCAAGTTTTTGGGGTTCATCTCATACTTCTGAAGATTTGAGGGTGCTGCCTGTTCCATACTCCTCCTCCTACTGCTCAACCATCCTTTTAGGGGTACAAACAATAGTAATTGGGGCCTAGTGTGGTGGTGTACGTGTGAGATACATACACTTTTTCTTTTTGATCATATTTTCTATTCCGCTATTCAATTAAAACCTTTGAGGATCAATTGAATTGCGGGATAGTCTGTGTCGGTACGTGTGAGATCCACCTTTCCAAGTTTTTGAGGTTCATCTCATACTTCTGAAGATTTTGAGGGTGCTGTCTGTTCCATACTCCTCCTACTCCTCATCCATCCTTTTAGGGGTAGAAACAATAGTAATTGGGGCCTAGTGTGGTGGTGTACGTGCGAGATACATACACTTTTTTGGATCATATTTCCTATTCCGCTATTCAATAAAAACCTTTCCCAAGTCATCCTCCAGGACGGTCACATGAGAGAGATGGCTCCTCCTCCTACAGGAAACACAAGCACAGTTAAGTTTAAAAGGCCGCCCCCCAGGCTGCCCCACAGTTCTTGTGTTTCCTCTCCTGCTCATGCAAGCATGGTCCTCAAAACATCCCCTGTTTGTTATTTTATTTCCCCTATCCTGGGCAGGCGTCCTGGGATACCTCCTCTTTCCACCAGCCTGGGCCGATAAGATTATCAGGCGGGCCGGTGCCAGTAATGGGGGTGAAGGAGGAGGACTTCCTAGGGATAGGAGGGGGTCAGGAAGACACCCTCTTCTGTCTCTTCCATGTGGGGGCAGACTTACGGCTGGAAACCTGAGGTCAGGGCATTTCCAGCAATACTGCCTTGCTGGCTTACCTTGTTCCAGGGGGACTAAGGAGAAGCTGACCTAAGAGGGGACCATTCGGCCAGCCGGAGGCCGCGCTGAGCCGCACGCCATACCCTTGAAGAGAGGTCTTTTTCCCACGCCGGGCTCCCGGTGGAGTAACCGGCGCATACAGCAGCAGCCAGCGTCGCCGCGGTCGCGGCGGAAGTGACACAACAAATATGGCGCCGCCACTGGAAGTGGGGAGGCGGCCATTTTGGAAGTGGGCAAAAGCGCCGGAAGTGAGGGAAAAGCGCCAATCGAGTCCCTGGCGGGAAATTTGATTTTAAAAAGGCGCCAATTTCACTCACACAGCGGGCTACACCCTGTCAAGTCAGGCTGCTGCAGAATTCCTTCCCTCCAGGCGGTCCTAAGACCAGTCCCTACTACCAGAGGCTGTTGCTTGTGGCCCCAGCCTGAGTACGGTAAGTGGAGGGAAGGGAAAGAGCAGGGGGCAACTCCATCACCCTCTCGGGCGCCCCCCCCCCCCCAAAAAAAAAAAAAAAGGAGGGGAATCGGTGGCGAACCCCTTTTTTTACGGGGTTAAAAGGGTGAGGGAGCTAGTACTCCAGAGGGACGGGCGATAATGGGCTTTATGTCTCTCTCTGCTCTCTCCTTCTACAGCTCAAGTCCGCAGAGGCTATAGACACAGCGGCGAAGCCTAAGAAGAAATACTGCCGCATCTGCGGGATAAAAATCCCAACGGATTCGAATAAACTACTATGCCCCAAGTGCATCAAGAAAGTTATTAGTGAAGAATCCAAGCCACTAGGGAAAGATTTCCTTGATTTCAAGAAAGAAGTCACATCCACACTAAAATCTCTGCAGTCCTCCATAGATGGAATAAGACAGGCGGACCAACCATCCACGTCAGGATACCGCGTAAAAACGACAAGGATCCAGACGGTCACTAGGCCAGCAGAAGAATCCTCAGACTCAGACTCCCAGGATGAGGAAGGAGAACTCATCGGGGGAGACAGCTCAGATTCAGAAGAGGAAAGCGGGGTTCAAGAAAAGGTGACTAGACACCTATTCCCAACGGAAGAGACGGAGGAACTCCTTAAAGCAATATACGTAACAGAAGACATACAAGAAGAGGAAGAAACAAGATCGGTAAGGGACCGACTATACAGAGGACTTCAGGTGCCGAAGACTCGTACTTTTCCAGTCCACCATTCCCTGGAAGGGATCATCAAGAAGGAATGGGAATGTCCCGAAAATAAACTTTTTTTCCCAAAGGCTATGAAAAAGAGGTTCCCTTTTGATGACGCTGTAGAGGTTCGGGCCAAATGCCCAAAATTCGACGCACCACTAGCTAAGGTGTCAAAGAAGTCGGACCTGTCCTTCGAAGACATGGGCCACTTAAAAGATCCGATCAATAAGAAGATCGACATGACACTTCGGAGGGCCTATGAGGCTGGGGCAGCGTCCTTTCAGCCGAGTATGGCCAATACCTGCGTGGCTAGGAACGTGTCCTTCTGGCTGGAACAGCTAAGGGGACAGCTGGAAAAGGTACCAGGAAGCGAAGAAGCACAAAATTCACTCCTCTTGATAGAGAAAGGGGTGGCCTACATGGCAGATGCAGCAGCAGAAGGAGTACGAATTGCAGCCAGAACTACGGGTCTAGTAAACTCTGCAAGAAGAGCCCTCTGGCTCAAGACCTGGGAGGGGGACTACGCGTCTAGGAATAAGCTATGCGGTATCCCCTTCGATGGGAAGCTACTTTTCGGCCAGGAACTGGACAAGGTCCTGGAAAGGTCAGCCGACAAAGCAAAAGGATTTCCCACCAAGAAAAAGGAAAAACAGAAGAAGTTTTTTCGTCATCCAAGGGGCGACACACAACCCAAGGGGGGAAAACCCAATACCCAGAGAAAGTGGGTATACAACAACGGCAAGGGTAGACCAAACAACCCCTTCCCGAACATCAGCAGCAATGTCGGCAAGCCACAGTGACGCCAGACGACCGGTAGGGGGGAAACTGAGATTTTTCTTTCCCCAATGGGAAGAATTCTGCACCAACCATTTCATAGTAAATATCATCAAGGAAGGATACAAGATAGAGTTTGTGACAAACCCTCCTCACAAATTTCAGGTAACCTCCCTACCAGAAACATCACCGGCAAAGGAAGCCTGGGAAATATCCATATCAAACCTGCTACAGGAGGAGGTATTAAAGGAGATACCCTTAACGCATCAAGGGGAAGGGTTCTTCTCCAGAGTCTTTTTAAGACCAATACCTTCAGGCAAACATCGCCTAATCCTGAATCTCAAGGACCTCAACCGAAGAGTGAGGTACAGGAGGTTCAAAATGGAGTCCATCTTCTCGGTGAGGACATTGCTTCCCGAAAATGCCTTCTTAGTAACGTTAGATCTCCAAGACGCTTACTTACATGTACCCATACACATAAAACATCAGAAGTTCCTGAGGTTCGCAACCAAGCTGGGATCAAAGGTACGTCTATTCCAGTTCCAGGCACTACCATTTGGAATCTCCTCGGCACCAAGAATCTTTACCAAGATCATGGCAGAGGTGATCCAGGTCCTCCGAGTAAAAGGGGTCCAGATCATTCCCTACTTGGACGATTTCCTGATATACGGCAAATCAGAGGTAGAAGTGTTGGGAAATCTCAGAACAACAGAGAACTTCCTAGTATCACTGGGGTGGGTGATCAACACTCAGAAATCAAACAAAATTCCTTCTCAAGAGACAGTGTTCCTGGGTTACCGAATCAACACAGTAACACAAAAGATCCTGTTACCAGAGAACAAGATTGTAAAGCTTCAAGAAGCTACAAGACGCCTAATAGATTTACGCCGGATATCAAGAAGAGAAACTATGGTGGTCCTAGGCCTCATGTCATCAGCCATCCCGGCAGTGCAGTGGGCGCAGTTTCACATGAGACCCCTACAGAGACATCTTTTAAGTCACTGGAACGGGAAAACCTCAGAACTGGACGAGTTAATAAGAATCCCACCATTGGTAAAAAAGTCACTAACCTGGTGGCTAAAAGAGGGTCTACTATCTCAAGGGAGACTCTGGATGCCTACAGTACAGGTCATAATAACGACGGATGCAAGTCTCTACGGCTGGGGAGCCCACATAGGACACCAGGTAAGACAAGGAACCTGGTGCCACTCTGGGGAGGAAGTATCCTCAAACATGAGGGAACTGACGGCCGTAAGAGAAGCACTGATAGGATTCCAACAAGAGGCAAAAGGGAAACATGTACAAATCCAGTCGGACAACATGGCGACAGTTGCCTACATCAACCACCAAAGCACCTGATGAAAATAGCGCAGGATATCCTATCAGATGCGGAAGCAAACCTCTTATCCATTTCGGCAGTGCACATAAAGGGATCAGCAAATGTACTGGCAGATCTACTGAGCAGGAGGCACCTCGATCCAGCAGAGTGGGAACTAAATCACCAGGTTTTCAGTCTGCTGGTACAAAGGTGGGGCACACCGGAGGTGGATCTGTTCGCAACGATGAACAACAGAAAAGTAAGGTCATTTTTCTCCCTACACAAGGAAAAAGACGCACTGGGCATAGACGCCCTAGCATTTCCCTGGAGCTTTCGCCTGGCGTACGCGTTTCCTCCGATACAACTGATCCCGAGGACAATCAGGAAAATCCGCCAAGAGGGGACAAGGGTAATCCTAGTGGCACAGTTCTGGCCAAAACGGGCTTGGTTCACCCCTCTGTGGAAAATGGCGGAGGAGGAACCCTGGATGTTACCAGCTCAGGAAGACCTTCTGGCTCAAAAGGGAGCACACCACCCCGCCAGTCAGACGTTATAACTAGCAGCATGGATCCTGAACGGAGTATACTATTAAATAAAGGACTTTCTACAAGAGTCACAGAAGTACTGCTCCAGAGCAGAAAACCTGTAACCAGGAAGATCTATAATAAAATTTGGAAGACGTACAAACTTAAGATGGAGCCCAGCAACAAAGATCTAAAAGACATCAACACGGTGCTGGAATTTTTCCTAGAGGGAGCAGACAAGGGCCTGGCTGTAAATACCCTTAAAGTACAGGCAGCAGCTCTGTCGATTTTTCTGGAAAAACCTATAGGAGAAGACCCTTTAGTGAAGAGATTCTTCAAATCCATACTAAGGTCCAGGCCTTGCAAAAATCTTAGCTTGGCACCATGGGACCTAACGCTGGTACTACAGGCGCTCACAAAAGCCCCTTTCGAACCATTGGAAGAATCCAATTTGAAGAATCTTACTCTGAAAGCGACATTCCTCGTGGCAATTACATCAGCCAGAAGGGTGAGTGACCTTCAGGCTCTCTCCATGAAGGAGCCCTTCCTAAGGATCTTTCTGGACAAATTAATCTTGAGGACGGATCCTCTTTTCCTTCCGAAAGTAGCATCCGATTTCCACCGGACTCAAGAAGTAGTCCTTCCATCATTCTGTCAAAATCCAACCTCACCAGGGGAGGAAGGTTTTTCTACCTTGGATGTCAAAAGGTGTATCTTGCACTACATAGAGGCCACCAAGGAAATCAGGAAATCAGCTAACTTATTTGTTCTTTTCGGAGGTACTCAGAAAGGTGAAGCAGCTTCTAAATCATCTATAGCGAGGTGGATCAGGATGGCTATCCACGCCGCCTACACAGGACAAAACAAAAGTTCACCAGCCGGCATCAAGGCACATTCCACCCGAGCAGTATCTACATCTTGGGCAGAAAAGGCTGGGGCCTCAGCAGAGCAAATCTGCAAAGCAGCCACTTGGTCAAGTGATTTGACATTTGTCAAACACTACAGGGTCGACCTGGTCTCCGCCCAGGATCTATCCTTCAGTCGCAAAGTGCTCCAGACAGTAGTCCCACCCTAGGTATGCATCGTTGGGGTCTCATGTGACCGTCCTGGAGGATGACTTGGGAAAGAATAAGTTATTACCTGATAACTCCCTTTCCAGGAATCCTCCAGGACGGTGGACCCCCACCCTATTAACAAAGTGTATACTTAAAATTATAGTTTGAGCTAGTCGCTTAAGCAGGCCAGTTCATCTTTTTACAACTGTGGGGCAGCCTGGGGGGCGGCCTTTTAAACTTAACTGTGCTTGTGTTTCCTGTAGGAGGAGGAGCCATCTCTCTCATGTGACCGTCCTGGATGATTCCTGGAAAGGGAGTTATCAGGTAATAACTTATTCTTTCTAGGGCAAGATCTTAAATTACAGAAATATGAGGAGACCGTCAAATAAGGGCCGTGGCCTGGGTCGTGGTGCTGCTGGTAGAGCTCCTGTTGCAAGGAGAGGACGTGGTCGATCTGTGCCAGCTACACGCACAAGTGAAACACCTTCCTCAAGTGTGAGTAGGCGACAGAACCTGCATCAGTATTTGGTAGGGCATCATACGCCCCTAGAAGTGATGAGGCCAGAACAAGTGGAGGCGATAGTAGATTGGTTTGCTGCTGACAGTGCCTCCAGTTCCTTCACATTGTCTCCCACCCAGTCTACTGCAGAAAGGTCACAGTTGGCACCTGCAGCCGATGTCCAACCGTCTTTCACCTCATCCCCTTGCTAATCAGGCAAGCAGTCTGAGCCCCAAGCCATACAGCAGTCTCTTCTTCTTTTTGATGACTCTGTCAGCAGGGTTTCCCAGGGCCATCCACCTAGTCCTGCCCCAGAAGTGGAAGAGATTGAGTGCAGCGATGCCCAACCACTTATTTCTCAAGATGAGTACATGCAAGGATCATCGCAGCACGTCTCCGATGATGACGAAACGCAGGTGCCAACTGCTGCGGCGTTCAGCATTGTGGAGACCGACAAGGAGGGCAGGGGTGAAGACTGGGTGGAAGATGATGTGGAGGACGATGAGGTCCTCGACCCCACATGGAATGAACGTCATGCAGGTGACCTGAGTAGTTTGGAGGAAGAGGCGGTGGTCGCACAGAGCCACCAGCACAGCAGAAGAGGGAGCAGGGTGCAGAAGCGGAGCGGCCGTGCCCTAGACACTACGCCCGCTACTGCCCAACGCAGCAAGGGAACGAGCGCAACAAAGTCAGCTCAAAGGAGTTCTCTAGCGTGGAAGTTCTTTAGAAAATGTGCTGATGACAGGACACGAGTGGTTTGCACCCTGTGCAATCAGAGCTTGAAGCGAGGCATAAACCTTCTCAACCTGAGCACAACCTGCATGATCAGGCATCTAAGTGCAAAGCACGAGCTGCAGTGGAGTACACACCTTCAAAACCAAGAAACGTCTCTGGCTCATCCTGCTTCCTCTTCTGCTGCAGTCTCGGCCGCTCCAGCCACATCTGTAGTGATACCGGCACCTGCCACCCCGCAAACAGACGATCTGTCAGCAACACCACCACCTGGGTCACCAACAACCATCTCCACAATGTCCCGTGGAAGCGTTCAGCTTTCCATCTCCCAAACACTTGAGAGGAAGAGGAAGTACCCCCCTACCCACCCGCGATCCCTGGCCCTGAATGCCAGCATTTCAAAATTATTGGCCTTTGAAATGCTGTCATTCCGTCTGGTGGAGACGCACAGTTTTAAAAACCTTATGTCGGTGGCTGTCCCACAGTACGTCGTGCCCAGCCGCCACTACTTTTCCAGGCAAGCCATCCCTTCCCTGCACAACCAAGTGGGGGAAAAAATCAGGTGTGCACTGCGCAACGCCATCTGTGCCAAGGTCCACCTAACTACTGATACGTGGACCAGTAAGCACGGTCAGGGGCGTTATATCTCCCTAATGGCACACTGGGTAAATGCAGTGGCGGATGGGCCTGAGGCGGATAGCAATTTGGCGCATGTCCTTCCACCACCGAGGATTGCAGGGTGCTTCAGTTTGCCTCCTGTTCCTAACTCCTCCTACTCCGCTTCCTCATCCTCTACCGCCTCCTCATCCGGACAGCGTAACACCTTCACCACCAACTTCAGCACGGCCAGGGGTAAACGACAGCAGGCAGTTTTACAACTTGCCTGTTTGGGGGACAAACCACACACCGCACAGGAGTTGTGGAGGAGCATGGAACAGCAGACAAATGAGTGGTTGCTGCCAGCGAGCCTCAAGCCCGGCCTGGTGGTGTACGATAACGGGAGAAATCTCATAGCAGCTCTGGGCCTAGCCGGTTTGACGCACATCCCTTGCCTGGCGCATGTGCTGAATTTGGTGGTGCAGAGGTTCCTTAAAAACTACCCCGATATGTCAGAGCTGCTGCAGAAAGTGCGGGCCGTTTGTGCGCACTTTCGGCGTTCTCACCCTGCTGCTGCTCGCCTGGCAGCGCTGCAGCGTAACTTCGGCCTTCCCGCTCACCGCCTCATATGTGACGTGCCCACAAGGTGGAACTCCACCTTGCACATGCTGGAAAGACTGTGCGAGCAGCAGCAGGCCATAGTGGAGTTTCAGCTGCAGCACGCACGTGTGAGTCGCTCTGCGGAACAGCACCACTTCACCACCAATAACTGGGCCTCCATGCGAGACCTGTGTGCCTTGTTGCGCTGTTTTGAGTACTCCACCAACATGGCCAGTGGCAATGATGCCGTTCTCAGCTTAACTATCCCACTTCTATGCCTCCTTGAAAAAACAATTCGGGCGATGATGGAAGAGGATGTGGCACAGGATGAGGAGGAGGAGGATGAGGAGGTAACATTTCCAAGGCTTTCAGGGCAGTCATTCGCAAGGGGCTCCGAGGGTGGGTTCCTGCACACACAAACGCCAGGGACACAATTGTCCAGCAGGGGCACAGTTCTGGAGGATGAGGAGGATGAGGAGGAGGAGGACCTGGAGGAGGAGATGGAACCATGTTCACAGCAGGGTGGCACCCAGGCCAGCTCATGGCCATCACTGGTGCGTGGCTGGGGGGATACAGAGGACACGGACGATACACCTCCCACAGAGGACAGCCTTTCGTTGCCTCTGGGCAGCCTGGCACACATGAGCAATTACATGCTGCAGTGTCTCCACAACGACCGCCGAGTTGCCCACATTCTAACTTGTGCTGATTACTGGGTGGCCACGCTGCTGGATCCCCGTTACAAGGACAATGTACCGTCCTTAATTCACTCACTGGAGCGCGATCGCAAGATGCGCGAGTACAAGCGCACGCTGGTAGACGCCATGCTGCTGGCATTCCCATCTGACAGCGGGGCCGCAGTGGAAGCACAAGGCAGAGGAGGAGGAGGAGGAGGTCGCCAACGCAACCAGGGCACCGCCAGCACCTCAGAAGGCAGGGTTAGCATGGCCGAAATGTGGAAAAGCTTTGTCAGCACGCCACAACAAACAGCAGCACCAGCAGCTCAGATGGAACGTCTTAGCAGGAGGCAGCATTTTACCAACATGGTGGAGCAGTATGTGTGCACACGCCTACATGTAGTGAATGAGGGGTCTGCCCCCTTCAACTTCTGGGTCTCCAAATTGGGCACATGGCCTGAGCTTGCCCTTTACGCCTTGGAGGTGCTGGCGTGCCCTGCAGCCAGTGTATTTGCTGAACGGGTATTTAGCACGGCTGGGGGCGTTATAACAGACAAGCGCAGCCGCCTGTCCAGAGACAATGTGGACAAGCTCACGTTCATTAAAATGAACCAGGCATGGATCCCACGGGACTTTTCCGTACCTTGTGCAGAATAGCAATGCATACCGACCTTACCCACCCATTGTTCCATTTTTGCTCTTTCTCACTCTTTTGGGGTGTACCCTCATTTAAAATTTGTGAAAAGAAGCAGTGTTGGCTACCTCGTCCTCCTCCTCAGGGCCAGATTAACGTAGGGGCTATTGGAGCTGCAGCTCCAGGCCCCTACCTTTTATATAGGCCCCGGGTTGGCCATATTCACTGTTACCGCTCTTCTGTCACTTGTAAACACAGAAGTCTGGCTTCTATGCTCGCTTCCCCAGGCAGCACCCTCAGAACCTCCCCACACAGCGCGAAGGCCGGACAAGGAGGGACAGTTGCCGATGCATGGATGTGTTTATGGGCTTCAGAGACAGCATCCCATGTTGAATTAGGCATGCATGGCTGCACCCTTCCTCCTCTGGGTGCATGCCAAGGCACGGCCCTTAAGGCCCTTCAAAATCCTCAGCACCAAGCCCATGATGCTCTTAATCCGGCCCTGGTCCTCCTCCACCGCCGCTTCCACCTACACCGCCCATAGGTGTGCGCAGCCTATTGCATTAAGGTGTGCACCCCAAAGTTGAAATACACGTGCATGTGTTTGCCAGCAGGGAGAGTAATGTATCGGGGCCATGTACCTGTAGGCAAAGAGAAATAGAGCAGAGCAGGTCCGAGGGAGATCTTTCCCATCTCCTCACTGGCAATGCTATGTGCCCTAGGTGATTAGGGTGTGCCCAGGCACACCCGGCACACCCTGTGCGCATGCCTATGTCACCGCCACATCCACCACCACCTCAACCTCCCTCCTACTCCATATGGGCCTCGTCCTTCAGAGATGAAGAAGAACATTGTTTTATTTTTCTGTTTTTTTTTTGTTGTTTTAAGTTATTTCCCTATCCACATTTGTTTGCAGAGCACTTGCCATGCTCTTAATTACGTTTTGCTGCCATTTGCAGCACTCTAGCCCTTTCCTTTGGTGTTTTAGAGCCATTTTAGTGCCTTAAAGTTCGGGTCCCCATTGACTTCAATGGGGTTCGGTGTCCGGGAAAAGTTCGGTAAAACTCCGGGACACGGACCCGGACTTTTTTTTAAAGTTCGGCCGAACCCGTCGAACACGGACATCTAGGTGTCCGCTCAACCCTACTCCTCATACGTGCTTGGTGAGGAAAAAATGCTGGGCCTGTGGCGCCACACCCCTACCTAACAAGCTGGTCTATCAGAGCTACTTTAAGGAATACGCAGCTGACCAAGACCAAGAAAGTCTACAAGTAGCCAATGCTTTTGAAACAGACCATGAAAGATTCTCTTTCTGAACTGGCTGCCATGATGCCTGCTCAGGCAATACCTTAGGACCCGCAGGCAACGGACGTTGATCCATAGGTGCCAGGCCCCTCTATGGCCAGCATGCCAATTCCCCCTTCAGGGCACAGGGCCAGAACCCCTTCTCAGGAAGAGGAGGAGTGGAAGAAGACGGAAAATAAGTTTTCACTCGCAAAGTTTGGGAAACTTTACCCTCTAGTTCCAGCTAATTCAAAGCCCCTGAATGCAATGCCAGTGGTGGATGCAGCAGTGACCCAACAAGCAAAGAATGTTACTCTTCCTATGGAAGATTCAGCACCCTTTAAAGATCCTTTAGAGAGGTGTATGGATCTGGATCTCAAAAGGAGCTATCTAGCTTCAGGTGCAGCATGTATCCAGCAATCGCCCTTACATCAGTGTCCACAGCAATAAAAGTCTGGACAGAAAACATAAGAGTCAGCTATCAGACAAGATGTGCCAAAGCAAAACATCATAAAGGCACTGGACGAGCTGAAGATGTCGGCCGATTTCGTGAGAGAAGCAGCAATTGACACCATTCGCAGCTCTGCCAGAGCAATTCAGTCATGGACAAAAGGGCCTTATGGCTAAAGCCGTGGGCAGCGGATATTGCTTCAAAACAGAACTGGTGCAGGATTACCTTTGATGGGAAGGCACTGTTTGGGGAGAGATTGGACAAAGCAATCTCCAGAGTCACTGGTGGCAAGTCAGACTTACTTCCACAAGACAGACGGGCCGGGATTTCCAGAAACTTCTTTCTCGTCTAGATTTCAACAATCCAGGTCTTCAGACAGTCTCGGCAAAATAGAGATGGCCAGAAAACCTGGAGGGGTACCCTGTCTTCCTTTCTGGGGACAAGAAAAAGTAAACCTTTCTCCGCCCCCCCCCCCCCCCCCCAGGATAAAACGGAATCCTTTTGACATAGGGCAGGCCCAAACACTCCCGGTGGGAGCCAGGCTCAAACATTTTGTGCCAGTTTGGGCAAACAGATGCCAGGACCCTTTGGTCCCATCTACAATAAAACAGTCAGTCACCTTCTTGCACAGAGGGACATCTTGTTACAGTCTTTGACCCAGGCAGAGTGGTTAATGAACTATCCGAAGAGCCATCTCATGCCTACCCAGCAGATGATTTATCTTGGAGCATTATTCAACACCAGTCAGGGTACAGTGTCATTACCCATACAGAAGGCGAAGCTCATCATTCAGAGAGTTTCCAAGATTTTGCGCAACCCCCACCTGACCGCTTCTCTCTGTTTGAGCCTCATAGGTTCAATGTCAGCATGCATTCCGATGGTGCCATGGTCACGTTGGCATCTGAGGTACTTTCAGACTGGCTTCCTCTAACAGTGGAAGAAACAACGTCTCTCATGTCTCTCATAGCCCATACTCTTAACGCAATGCATGCGCAGAAGTCTTCATTGTTGGACGAAGCTTCAGAACCTCTCCAAACCACAATAGTTGGGTTCCCTCTCCTGGACCACAATTACTTCAGATGCCAGCGGAAAAGGGTGGGGAATCCATTGCGAGGAAATCTAGGTCCAGGGAAGATGTTCCTTTTCAAGCCGAGAACCTAGTCTCGAACATCCTGGAGTTGAGAGGAGCATTCCTAGCCTTAACCTCTCTAGCTCCCCACTTCAGAGGCAAGAGAGTCCTTCTACAACTGGACAACAGGGCAACAGTCTCCTATATTCAAAACAGGGCAGGACTTGCAGCAGTTTGCTTCTGTCAGAAGTAGAACCGATCATTAGAGATGTCCCGAACTGTTCGCCAGCGAACAGTTCCCGGCGAACTTCGCATGTTCGCCTCGGCGGGCGAACATATGCGATGTTCGGTCCGCCTCCTATACATCATCATTGAGCAAACTTTGACCCTGTACCTCACAGTCAGCAGACACATTCCAGCCAATCAGCATACCCTCCCTCCCAGACCCTCCCACCTCCTATAAAAAAGCAAGGGCAGCATCCATCTTAGATTCATTAAGTTAGTTAGAGCAGGGAGAGTGCTGCTGTTGCTGCTGAATTGATAGGGAAATCATTAGCTAGGCCAGTGTTCTGTGTCCACTCCTGCTGTAAGGACAGCATCCTGACAGCACTCCAAAAAGCCCTTTTTAGGGCTGGTACATCAGTCTGCTTTTATTTATTTTTTTATATATATTTATCAGGCATTTTTGGAGGCAGGCATGACTTTTTTGGGATTAGTGTCGGAGGGGGGGGAGGTCTAAAAAGTGTACCTGTGAAGCTTCAGCTCTGTAGCATGTCCAGAACCAGAAAAGAAAGATCATATATTGGTGTAAAAGGAGGGTTCCCACCATCCCTGCTCTACTGAAAAATGATCTTTTTTTCTGGTTCTGGACATGCTACAGAGCTAAAACTTCACAGGTACACTTTTTAGACCCCCCAGACACTAAATCACACAAAAAAAAGTTCTTACAAATTGTCATTTTTGATAGAGAGACAATTATTGGAAAAATTAAAAAAAAAAAAAAAAAATTCTTTGGATTTAGTGTCTGGGGGGGTCTAAAAAGTGTACCTGTGAAGTTTCAGCTCTGTAGCATGTCCAGAACCAGAAAAAAAGATAATTTTTCAGTAGAGCAGGGATGGTGGGAACCCTCCTTTTATAACTATTAGAGTTGAGTGGACACCTGGATGTCCGTGTTCGGCGGGTTCGGCCGAACTTTAAAAAAAAGTCCGGGTCCGTGTCCCGGACTTTTGCCGAACTTTTCCCGGACACCGAACCCCATTGAAGTCAATGGGGACCCGAACCTTCAGGCACTAAAATGGCTCTAAAACACCAATGGAAAGGGCTAGAGTGCTGCAAATGGCAGCAAAATGTAATTAAGAGCATGGCAAGTGCTCTGCAAACAAATGTGGATAGGGAAATAACTTAAAACAACAAAAAAAACCCAGAAAAATAAAACAATGTTCTTCATCTCTGAAGGACGAGGCCCATATGGAGTAGGAGGGAGGTTGAGGTGGTGGTGGATGTGGCGGTGTCATAGGCGTGCGCACAGGGTGTGCCGGGTGTACCTGGGCACACCCTAATCACCTAGGGCACATTAGCATTATCGCTCTGTTTGCCAGTGAGGAGATGGGAAAGATCTCCCTCGGACCTGCTCTGCTCTATTTCTCTTTGCCAGCAGGGAGAGTAATGTATCGGGGCCATGTACATGTAGGCAAACACATGCATGTGTATTTCAACTTTGGGGTGCACACCCTAATGCAATAGGCTGCGCACACCTATGGGCGGTGTAGGTGGAAGCGGCGGTGGAGGAGGACCAGGGCCGGATTAAGAGCATCATGGGCTTGGTGCTGAGGATTTTGAAGGGCCTTAAGGGCCGTGCCTTGGCATGCACCCAGAGGAGGAAGGGTGCAGCCATGCATGCCTAATTCAACATGGGATGCTGTCTCTGAAGCCCATAAACACATCCATGCATCGGCAACTGTCCCTCCTTGTCCGGCCTTCGTGCTGTGTGGGGAGGTTCTGAGGGAGCTGCCTGGGGAAGCGAGTATAGAAGCCAGACTTCTGTGTTTACAAGTGACAGAAGAGCGGTAACAGTGAATATGGCCAACCCGGGGCCTATATAAAAGGTAGGGGCCTGGAGCTGCAGCTCCAATAGCCCCTACGTTAATCTGGCCCTGAGGAGGAGGACGAGGTAGCCAACACTGCTTCTTTTCACAAATTTTAAATGAGGGTACACCCCAAAAGAGTGAGAAAGAGCAAAAATGGAACAATGGGTGGGTAAGGTCGGTATCCATCGCTATTCTGCAAAAGGTACGGAAAAGTCCCGTGGGATCCATGCCTGGTTCATTTTAATGAACGTGAGCTTGTCCACATTGTCTCTGGACAGGCGGCTGCGTTTGTCTGTGATAACGCCCCCAGCCGTGCTAAATACACGTTCAGATAATACACTGGCTGCAGGGCACGCCAGCACCTCCAAGGCGTAGAGGGCAAGCTCAGGCCATGTGCCCAACTTGGAGACCCAGAAGTTGAAGGGGGCAGACCCCTCATTCAGTACGTCTAGGCGTGTGCACACGAACTGCTCCACCATGTTGGTAAAATGCTGCCTCCTGCTAAGACGTTCCATCTGAGCTGCTGGTGCTGCTGTTTGTTGTGGTGTGCTGACAAAGCTTTTCCACATTTCGGCCATGCTAACCCTGCCTTCTGAGGTGCTGGCGGTGCCCTGGTTGCGTTGGCGACCTCTTCCTCCTCCTCCTGCCTTGTGCTTCCACTGTGGCCCCGCTGTCAGGTGGGAATGCCAGCAGCATGGCGTCTACCAGCGTGCGCTTGTATTCGCGCATCTTGCGATCGCGCTCCAGTGAGTGAATTAAGGACGGTACGTTGTCCTTGTAACGGGGATCCAGCAGCGTGGCCACCCAGTAATCAGCACAAGTTAGAATGTGGGCAACTCGGCGGTCGTTGTGGAGACACTGCAGCATGTAATCGCTCATGTGTGCCAGGCTGCCCAGAGGCAATGAAAGGCTGTCCTCTGTGGGAGGTGTATCGTCCATGTCCTGTGTATCCCCCCAGCCACGCACCAGTGATGGCCATGAGCTGGCCTGGGTGCCACCCTGCTGTGAACATGGTTCCATCTCCTCCAGCTCCTCCTCCTCATCCTCCTCATCCTCCAGAACTGTGCCCCTGCTGGACAATTGTGTCCCTGGCGTTTGTGTGTGCAGGAACCCACCCTCGGAGCCCCTTGCGAATGACTGCCCTGAAAGCCTTGGAAATGTTACCTCCTCATCCTCCTCCTCCTCATCCTGTGCCACATCCTCTTCCATCATCGCCCGAATTGTTTTTTCAAGGAGGCATAGAAGTGGGATAGTTAAGCTGAGAACGGCGTCATCGGCACTGGCCATGTTGGTGGAGTACTCAAAACAGCGCAACAAGGCACACAGGTCTCGCATGGAGGCCCAGTTATTGGTGGTGAAGTGGTGCTGTTCCGCAGAGCGACTCACGCGTGCGTGCTGCAGCTGATACTCCACTATGGCCTGCTGCTGCTCGCACAGTCTTTGCAGCATGTGCAAGGTGGAGTTCCACACTGTGGGCACGTCACATATGAGGCGGTGAGCGGGAAGGCCGAAGTTACGCTGCAGCGCTGACAGGCGAGCAGCAGCAGGGTGAGAACGCCGAAAGTGCGCACAGACGGCCCGCACTTTCTGCAGCAGCTCTGACATATCGGGGTAGTTTTTAAGGAACCTCTGCACCACCAAATTCAGCACATGCGCCAGGCAAGGGATGTGCGTCAAACCGGCTAGGCCCAGAGCTGCTATGAGATTTCGCCCGTTATCGCACACCACCAGGCCGGGCTTGAGGCTCGCTGGCAGCAACCACTCATTTGTCTGTTATTCCATGCTCCTCCACAACTCCTGCGCGGTGTGTGGTTTGTCCCCCAAACAGGCAAGTTGTAAAACTGCCTGCTGTCGTTTACCCCTGGCCGTGCTGAAGTTGGTGGTGAAGGTGTTACGCTGTCCGGATGAGGAGGCGGTAGAGGATGAGGAAGCGGAGTAGGAGGAGTTAGGAACAGGAGGCTAACTGAAGCGCCCTGCAATCCTCGGTGGTGGAAGGACATGCGCCAAATTGCTATCCGCCTCAGGCCCATCCGCCACTGCATTTACCCAGTGTGCCGTTAGGGAGATATAACGCCCCTGACCGTGCTTACTGGTCCACATATCGGTAGTTAGGTGGACCTTGCCAGAGATGGCGTTGCGCAGTGCACACCTAATTTTTTCCCCCACTTGGTTGTGCAGGGAAGGGATGGCTTGCCTGGAAAAGTAGTGGCGGCTGGGCACGACGTACTGTGGGACAGCCACCGACATAAGGTTTTTAAAACTGTGCGTCTCCACCAGACGGAATGACAGCATTTCAAAGGCCAAGAATTTTGAAATGCTGGCATTTAGGGCCAGGGATCGCGGGTGGGTAGGGGGGTACTTCCTCTTCCTCTCAAGTGTTTGGGAGATGGAAAGCTGAACGCTTCCACGGGACATTGTGGAGATGGTTGGTGACCCAGGTGGTTGTGTTGCTGACAGATCGTCTGTTTGCGGGGTGGCAGGTTGTGCTCAGGTTGAGAAGGTTTATGCCTTGCTTCAGGCTCTGATTGCACAGGGTGCAAACCACTCGTGTCCTGTCATCAGCACATTTTCTAGAGAACTCCTTTGAGCTGACTTTGGTGCGCTCGTTCCCTTGCTGCATTGGGCAGTAGCGGGCGTAGTGTCTAGGGCACGGCTGCTCCGCTTCTGCACCCTGCTCCCTCTTCTGCTGTGCTGGTGGCTCTGTGCGACCACCGCCTCTTTCTCCAAACTACTCAGGTCACCTGCATGACCTTCATTCCATGTGGGGTCGAGGACCTCATCGTCCTCCACATCATCTTCCACCCAGTCTTCACCCCTGCCCTCCTTGTCGGTCTCCACAATGCTGATCGCCACAGCAGTTGGCACCTGCGTTTCGTCATCATCGGAGACGTGCTGCGATGGTCCTTGCATGTACTCATCTTGAGAAATAAGTGGTTGGGCATCGCTGCACTCAATCTCTTCAACTTCTGGGGCAGGGCTAGGTGGATGGCCCTGGGAAACCCTGCTGACAGAGTCCTCAAAAAGAAGAAGAGACTGCTGTATGGATTGGGGCTCAGACTGCTTGCCTGATTTCCAAGGGGGTGTGGTGAAAGACGGTTGGACATTGGCTGCAGGTGCCAACTCTGACCTTTCTGCAGTAGACTGGGTGGGAGACAATGTGAAGGAACCGGAGGCACTGTCAGCAACCCAATCTACTATCGCCTGTATTTCTTCAGGCCTCATCACGCCTAGAGGCGCATGATGCCCTACCAAATACTGATGCAGGTTCTGTCGCCTACTCACACTTGTGGAAGGTGTTTCACTTGTGCGTGTAGCTGGCACAGATCGACCACGTCCTCTCCTTGCAACAGGAGCTCTACCAGCAGCACCACGACCCAGGCCACGGCCCCTATTTGACGGTCTCCTCATATTTCTGTAATTTATGATCTTGCCCTAGAAAGGTGTTTATTGAATAGCGGAACAAAACAACAACAGTATTGCACGGGTGTATCTCACAGTCAAATATGCAAACTATGCCGCAATTTAATGTTTTTTACCCCAAAAGGGTGTATATTGAATAGCGGAATAGGAAAAAGGATAAAAAAACGGTGTATCTCACACGTACAAACACAGACTAGGCCCGGATTCAAATTTTTTGTACCCTAAAGGCAGGAAGAGGAGTAGGAGGAGTTGGGAACAGGAGGCAAACTGAAGCGCCCTGCAATCCTTGGCGGTAGAAGGAGATGCGCCAAACAAATTTAAAAAGGTGTATCTCACTTGTACCAGTACAGACTATCCCGCAATTTAATTTTTTACACTCAAAGAGGGTGTATATTGAATAGCGGAAAAGGACAAATTTTACAAAACGGTGTATCTCACACGTACAAACACCAACTAGGCAGGATGAGGAGTAGGAGGAGTTCGGAACAGGCAGGAGGCAGACTGAAGCACCCTCAAATCCTCGGCAGTATGAGATGCGCCCCAAAAATTGGAAAGGTGTATCTCACACGTACCGACACAGACTATCACGCAATTTAATTGTTTATACCCAAAAGTTTTGATTAAATAGCGGAATAGAAAATATGATCCAAAAAAAAGTGCATGTATATCACACGTACACAACCACACTAGGCCCCAATTACTATTGTTTGTGCCCCTAAAGGCAGGATGAGGAGTAGAAGGAGTATGGAACAGGCAGCACCCTCAAATCTTCAGAAGTATGAGATGAACCCCAAAAACCCCAAATATCATTCAGCTCTGCTGCAGGCCACAACTTAATTTTTTTTTAACCCAAGGCTGTATATTGAATAGTGGAATAGAAAAAAAGTGTATGATTTTTGAAACCACTCAATATTAGCACATGTGAACTGAACACAGCAGTGTATGATCAGTCACTCAGCACAGCTGAAGAAAAAAGGCTGCACACAGTGCCTGATAGAAAAATACTTTTCTCCCTCCTCCTCAGTGGGCAAAAAAGATTGTGTTCACTGCACCCCAAAAATATTGTGTTAATTGTACCCCAAAAAGATTGTGTTCACTGCACCCCAAAAAGATTGTGTTCACTGTACCCCAAAAAGATTGTGTTCACTGCAGCTCACACACAGCAAAATGGATGTGGACCACTGACACCTGCCTATCTCCTATCCCACACCACACAGCAATATCGATTGTAGTTTGTAGAACACACTGACCCTAAAAATCAGCAGACTCTATCCCTAACAGGATTGATAAGATCGTAGATGGGGTGACTGCAAACCCCACCCCACACAGCAATATCGATTGTAGTTTGTAGAACACACTTTCCCTAAAAATCAGCAGACTCTATCCCTAACAGGATTGATAAGATCGTAGATCGGGTGACTGCAAACCCCACCCCCACACAGCAATGTGGATTCTAGTTTGTAGAACGCGCTGTCCCTAAAATCAGCAGACTCTCTCCCTAAAATGCCTACAACTCGCCCAGCCTAACACACTCCGACCTGTCCCTCAATTCTATCCGGACACAAATGTTTTTTTTTTCCTGTCTGTCCCTAATCAGCAGCCAGCACGTTGATGTGTACTCTCTCCCTGATCTAAACAGCAGAATGACGCCGCAGCGGCGCTGCCTCGAACTTATAAAGACTTGGTCACATGCTTCAGACAGCCAATCACAGCTACTGATACATTTGTAGGCATGGCTGGGATGGCTTAGGCACACCAGTTAAACGCTTGTTGATTGGCTGTTGAATGCCCGCCATGAAAAGCGCGCCAAAGCATGCAAAACCCGGAAATAAAACGACCGAACACGGATTTTTACCCAAATATACAGTAAAGTGTTCGTGTCCGTGTTCGGGTAAAAAAAATCCAATTATTCGGTACGAACACGAATAATACAGTCCGTGTTCCCTCAACCCTAGTAATGACTATGGACAGTATCCCTGCCTGCTGCCTGTAATTACTATGGACAGTATTTCTGCCTGCTGCCTGTAATGACTATGGTCATTATTCCTGCTTGCTGCCTGTAATGACTATGGACAGTATTCCTGCTTGCTGCCTGTAATGACTATGGACAGTATCCCTGCTTGCTGCCTGTGATGACTATGGACAGTATCCCTGCTTGCTGCCTGTGATGACTATGGACAGTATTTCTGCCTGCTGCCTGTAATGACTATGGACAGTATTCCTGCCTGCTGCCTGTAATGACTATGGACAGTATTCCTGCCTGCTGCCTTTAATGACTATGGACAGTATTTCTGCCTGCTGCCTGTAATGACTATGGACAGTATTTCTGCCTGCTGCCTGTAATGACTATGGACAGTATTCCTGTCTGCTGCCTGTAATGACTATGGACAGTATTTCTGCCTGCTGCCTGTTCGATTGCTTTTGCGGTCACGGACCACATCCCTGCCTTCTACCTGGATGCTCTCCTCTGTGGACCACTACTTAAACCACAGGTAATCTTTTGTTTACCCTTTGCTCAGCAGAATATATCTTGGGGTTTAGTTAGTATGTACATGCTATGTGTTAGAAATATGAAAGGCTTTCAAAAATGTAATAGGTTGTCAGGAAATTAGATGTAAAATGCATGCTCCTAGAACGTCTGAAGGTGTCTACTTGGATGTTAGGCCTCTGTATGTGGTCAGGCTGTGTAAAAGTCTCACACATGTGGTATCGCCATACTCAAGAAGAGTGGCAGAATGTATTTTGGGGTGTCATTTTTGCTGTGTACATGCTATGTGTTAGAAATATCTTATAAATTGACAACTTTGCGTAAAAAAAAATAGGTTTTCATTTTTTTCCCACATTTTCCAAAAACTTGTGGAAATAATGACATGTTCAAAAGACTCACAATGCCTCATAGAATATACGTTGGAGTGTTTTATTTCCAAAATGGGGTCATTTTGTGGTCAATTCCATTGTCTTGGTGCTCTAGGACCTTCAAAAGTGTGATAGGTAGTCAGATAATTATGTGTGTAATTTATGCTCCTAGAACACCTGGCGGTGCTACTTGGATGTTGGGCCTCTTTATGTGGTCAGGCTGTGTAAAAGTCTCACACATGTAGTATCACCATACTTAGGAGGAGTGGCAGAATGTATTTTGGGGTGTAATTTTTGCTGTGTATATGCTATGTGTTAGAAATAGTTTATAAATTGACAACTTTGTGGGAAAAAAAAAAAGAAAAAAATATATTTTTTCATTTTCCTAAGAATTGTGGGAAAAAATTAAAACTTCAAAAAGCTCATCATGCCTCTTACTAAATACCTTGGACTGTCTACTTTCCAAAAGGGGTTATTTGGGGGGCATTTGTACTGTTCTGACATTTTAGGGCCTCAAGAAAGGAGATAGGCCGTTAGTACATCAGGTGTGATCAATTTTCAGGAATATGACTCAATAACTTTCACACAGACTAAATAATATACATTATTTTTTTTTTTTTTTTTTTTTACCAGAGATAAGTAGCAGTATACATTTTGGTCAAAATGTATGAAGAAAAATTAATTTTTTGCAAATTTTTTTAATAGAAACTAAAAAAAAGTGTTTTTTTTTTTTTTTCAAAATGTTTGCTCTTTTTTTGCTTATATCACAAAAAACAAAAAACCCAGTTGTGATCAAATACCACCAAAAGAAAGCTCTATTTGTGTGAAATAAATGATAACAATTTTCTTTGGTTACAGTGTAGCATGACTGAGCAATTGTCATTCAAAGTGTGAGAGTGCTGAAAGCTGAAAATTGGTCTGGGCAGGAAGGGGGTCTAACTGCTCTGTATGGAAGTGGTTAAAACTATATTATCTTTTTTTTACTTAATTTGAAATCCTGTTTAAAGTGGTTCTAAAGCCTAAATATGTTTTACCCTAATGCGTTTCTTCCATTAAAGTAAAAAATGTTTCGGCATTGATTTTGGCTCCTAGACTCCCCCCCCCTTATACTTACCTGAACCATCATTCGATCCAGCACTGTGCGCATATGCAGCTCTTTTCTCCCCTCATTTCTGGGTGTCACTGGTTTTGCTGGGGCACAGGAGCCATTGGCTCCCAGTGCTGTCAATCAAAGCCAATGAGGAGGGAGCAGGGGGCGGGGCTAAGTCACACTATCTGTGTCAATAGACGCAGCAGCGGGGTTCGGGAGAGAGCATGCACGAGTGCCCCCATTGGATGCAGTTTTTCTGTGGGGGCACTGGACAGAGGAGGAGCCAGCAGCATTGGAGGGGGACCCAAAAAGAGGAGGTTTGGGGCCACTCTATTACACACAGCAATAAATATAGAGATGTTTGTAATTTCTTTTAAAAAAACTACTTTTAGCTATGGTGGCTTCCATAGATTTCATATGCCGGTGTTTATATATCAGATCAGAGGAAATGATGACATATAATTGCAGTCACACTTTGTTTTCATTAGAAAATGTGTCTCTTCCTGTGAATTTGTCTGGCTTTTGAAAATCTTTCATTAGTTAATGTACAAATATCGGGGGGTTGTCATCTTTCACCACAGACATCAAATCACTACTCATCCAATCTATTCCCCATAGGATCTCGGTGAGGTTTAATTGCTGTGCCCCCATTGAGTGGATTGCTCTTCACTTCCTGTTTGTTTGCCATTTGTCAGACTGAAAAATATGGGAACGGAGAGCAATAAAAATTTGGAAGGTATTTGAGCTTTTGAATGTAGCGCTCACCCATGAAGGATCCGTTGAATCTCTTTGGGTCCTCCTAGCCTGTCTAGGGATGAACAGTTCCATTGCTGTCCTGAAGCATTTACCAACCATCCAGTGGTGATCAGTTGATTGACTTCCACAATGTTGCTTATGGAGAATGTATTTAGCAACATTGACTGAAGTTTAGGTGAAAGGACACCCCTGACGTCACTGCATTCTCTCAGCTTTCACAGGTAAAGAAATTTTTAAGGTGACCGCCTGTGACGGAACCGTCCTGCACCCAGCTTTTCTCCTTCCGTCAGTATACAGCTTCCTCCAGTCAGGACATAGGAACCAGATATCACTCCCCTGATGATGTTGGTACGACAAAACCGGTTGTAATTCTTCAGAAATCCAAGAATCCTGAATGAGCATTATAATAAATATACCCCTAAGGGCTCTTTCACACGGGCTTTCCGTATGTCCGCAAATCATCCTATTTTTTTGCGGATGATTTGCGAACATAATGTAAGTCTATGGCATTGCGGATGTCAGTGGAATACCATCCGCTGACATCCGATTTCCTTCCTTTCAGTTCTGTTCCGTTTTTTCGAACGGAACAGAACCCTATTTTTCCTCCGTTCAAAAAACGGAAAGGAAGGAAAATCGGATGTCAGCGGTGTAATTCGCTGACATCCGAAATCCCCATAGACTTACATTAGGTCCGCATATCATCCGCAAACGGATGGGATGATATGCGGACCTACGGAGCGGATGACAGAAATGTCATCCGCTCCGTGAAAAAAAAAAAAAAAAAAAGGACCGCAGCGGAGCTCTCACACGGAAAGCCCGTGTGAAAGAGCCCAAAATGTTCTTCTTCTTGTGATCCTCACAACAGCAGATGGAAATATTAACTTGAGGTCATAGCCGCTAAAGGTAGAAGAACCAATTACCAACTTTTCCATACTTAAAATTGTACATTTCCTGTCTACAGCAAGGATAAAATATGAAAAACACAAAAGAAAAAAAAAATGAAAGAGACAAATACCCACTGATGGAATTTTAGTTTAGGGATGGCTTCTTACCTGCTTATAAAATGATTTCACAAAAAACCTGCAGGAAGGAAGTCGTGTGTTACCATAATAGTTGTGTAAGTTAAGGTAAGAATACATTTTATTCATCATTTATTACTCTGAAATATTCCGAGGAGGTGGAAGGTTCTTCTCTTCATCTGCTGCAGACTGGTAGAGGTAAGACCGGCCATGGAGAAGTCATTCCACCATGGATGGGAGATGGAAGAGTGAGAGGAAGAAAGTGGAATAGAAAGGGGAAAGAGGAGGAAGGAGAATGAGGAAGACAAAAAGAATACAAATGGGGTTAGATATAAAGGTAGGCAGGCAGAGAGAATAAGAGACAATAAATATAAAGAGATGACATAAAAGTACGAAGGGTGAGAGGACCCTGGAGGGTATATTAGTGGGCAGTATGTACAGGAGAGGAGTATGGAGGGTATGACAGTGGGCAGTATGTAAAGCAGAGGAGTGTGGAGGGTATATCAGTGGGCAGTATGTACAGGAGAGGAGTGTGGAGGGTATGACAGTGGGCGGTATGTACCAGAGAGGAGTGTGGAGGGTATGACAGTGGGCAGTATGTACAGGAGAGGAGTGTGAAGGGTATATCAGGGGGCAGTATGTACAGGAGAGGAGTGTGGAGGATATGACAGTGGGCAGTATGTACTGGAGAGGAGTGTAGGGGGTATGACAGTGGGCAGTATGTAGAGGAGTGTGGGGGGTATGACAGTGGGCAGTATATATAGAAGAGGAGTGTGGGGAGTATGACAGTTGGGCAGTATGTTCAGGCGATGAGTGTGGAGGGTATGACAGTAGGCAGTATGTACAGGAGAGGAGTGTGGAGGGTATAACAATGGACAGTATGTACAGGAGATGAGTGTGGAGGGTTTGCTAGTGGACAGGGGGTGCAGGAGTGGAGTATGGAGGGTATTACAATGGACAGTGGGTGCTAGAGAGAAGTCTGGAACTTGTAATCATGAACAGTGGGTGGAGGAGAGGAGTGTGGAGGGTATGACAGTGAACAGTGGGTTCAGGAGAGGGGTGTGGCGGCTATGACCATAGAGATTAAGTGCACAAAAGGAATGTTGAGAGTATGGCAATGGACAGCGGGTGCAGAAGAGGAGCAAGGAGGGTATGATTGTTGTACTGTTTAAGTGGGCAACTATGTGGCAAATGAGGTTTAGTGTTAATCAATGTAAAGTTCTGCACTTGGGGGGTAAGAATATGCATGCATCATACATACTAGGGGGAGTAGAACTGGGGAAATCAATGCAGTGCAGAAGGATCTGGGTGTTCTGGTAGATCATAAGCTTAATATTATCATGAAATGCCAAGCTGTGGTTTTCAAAGTGAGCAAAGTCCTTTCTTGTGTAAGAGAGGAATGGACTCCAGAGAGCGAGACATCATCTATACAAATCATTAGTAAGACCTTATCTAGAATATGCAGCTCAGTTTTGGGCACCAGTTCTTAAAAAGGATATCAGGGAACTGGAGAAAGTGCAGAGAAGGGCAACCAAACTTATAAGAGGCATGGAGGAGCTCAGCTATGAGGAGAAATTAGAGGAACTGAATTTATTCTCCCTTGAGAAAAGAAGATTAAGGGGGGATATAATAACCATGTATAAATACATAAGGGGGGATATGATCTCCATGTATAAATACATAAGGGGGGATATGATCATCATGTATAAATACATAAGGGGGGATATGATCTCCATGTATAAATACATAAGGGGGGATATGATCTCCATGTATAAATATATAAGGGGGATATGATCTCCATGTATAAATATATAAGGGGGGATATAATAACCATGTATAAATACATAAGGGGGGATATGATCTCCATGTATAAATACATAAGGGGGATATGATCTCCATGTATAAATATATAAGGGGGATATGATCACCATGTATAAATACATAAGGGGGATATGATCACCATGTATAAATACATGGGGGGGGGTATGATCACCATGTATAAATACATAAGGGGGGGGGTATGATCACCATGTATAAATACATACAGTAGATGATCCATATAGTGAACTTGGTGTTGAGTTATTTCATTTAAGGTTATCACAGAGGACAAGGGGGCACTCTTTACGTGTGGAAGAAAGCATATTTAATCTCCAAATACAGAAAAGTTTCTGCACAGTAAGAGCTGTAAAAATGTGGAATAGACTCCCTCCGGAAGTGGTTCTGGCCAGCTCAGTAGATTACTTTAAAAAAAATTCTGGATTCTTTCCTAAATGTACATAATATAACTTTATATGTAAAGTGGATTCAGGGAACATCCAACTGCCACTCGGGGGGATCAGTAAAATATTTTTCCCCCTGCTGGAGCAAATTAGATCATGCTTTGCTGAGGTTTGTGACTCAGGAGTATTTAAGAGGTTCCCACCCCCTGCCAGCCCATTTGGCCAGAGATTGGCTTGGGCCCTCATCAATTTTCCAAGCAGCTCTTCCTAACCTCCCTCCTAGTACTGGGTGGCAATGTACTTAGACCCCCGGTACAAACAGAAAATGGCGGAAATGTTACCACCATCACAGAGGGCGGTCAGAATGCAGCACTTCCAGGCCTTGCTTCGAGAAATGCTGCATTCTTGAAGATGTGTTGGTCACTTCAGATATGAGATCATTCTTTCAGCTGACCCATCGACAGCTGTACTCCGGATCCAGCATTAGGGAATGCCTAGACCGACAGGTGTCCGACTACATCGAGTTAAGGGCCGATGTGGACGCTCTGAGGAGTGATGAACCCCTGGACTACTGGGTGGGCAGGCTTGACCTCTGGCCAGAGCTTGCACAATTTGCAATGGAACTGTTGGCTTACCCCCCCTCCAGTGTCCTGTCCAAAAGGACGTTCAGCGCAGCAGGGGGGATCGTGACCGATAAGCGCACTCGCCTAGCTCATGACAGTGTAGAGTACCTCACATTTATAAAAATTAATAAGGCATGGATCTCTGAGGAATTCAACACATGTGACCAGTAGACCATGTTTGATTACAATTCCTCATGACCGGCCACAAATATCCGCCAGACCACCATCCACCCACAACAATTCATGGTCCTTGTCTTCTGTAAATACAGCAGCATAAAAGGAATTTTATGTCCATTGAATGCCTAATTTTTGGGGCCTTTCATGGCCGACAATTATTTTTCTGTCAATGCCTAATGTACCTCCAGCCACAGAATACAACTTTCTTAGCTGTCAGGTAAACCCATGTGGGCTAATTTTTGGGGCCTATACTGGCCGACACTTACTTCTGTATCCTGTGAATGCCTAATGAACCTTCAGCCACAGAATACTAAGTTCTTAGCTGTCAGGTAAACCCATGTGGACGAATTTTTGGGGCCTGGAATGGCGAACACTTACTTCTTTATCCTGTGAATGCCTAATTTTTCAGACTGGAATTGAAAATCAATGGGTCTGTAAATGTTCTGCCAAATTGTGGAATGGATCCATTTTACAGAAGTGTGAATGGACCCTATATGTATTTGACATGTATTTACCTGCTGCTGTCAGTTCTGGCTGATTTAGAAAAAAAAAAAAATTTTGCTGTTAAAAAAAAAAAAAAAATTAGGGCAACTTTTCCAATAGCAATACTTCTGTTATGACATTGTCCATTTGCTGGGACTATTTGTACACAGCTAGTACATCTTTTGTGGCTGCAAATATGACCTAAAGGTTTTTAAAATTCGCCTCCCATTAAAGTAAATGGTGCCCGCAATGAACTTGCGGTTCGCGAACATTTGAGAAAGTTTGCGGCTAATGTTCATGAACCGCCCCGGCCGATGTTCGTCCATCACTATTTGTTACTGCAAGGACTGTGCTCAGTATCTCTAGTAGGAAGATAGGTGTCCTCAAAATTCTACTGAATATTCCTGGAGCATCTCACGGTTACCCCACTTCTATCCCAAAATACCGTTTTAACAAACTGCACTGGTCTACAAATTTTGGGAATTGATCGACCTCCAAGATAAAATGTGTAAATTCTTACATATTTTGATTAGATGAATTAGAAAACAGATAATAAAGGTGCTGGATGGCTAAGTTTTCAAGATATTTCACAATAAAGATTTATACACAGGTGAGTATATTTGCCTACAAGGGAGGGAGGTGTCTGATGATGATCATTATGCCTTTTAACTTCTCGACAAAGTATGGAAGAACAATGAAAATGGCACCACATGGAAGTGTAAAAATGTATCTTTAGTTTGAGTCTAAAGATTATTACCTAACTGTACTTTATTGGTCTTTTATTGTATGGTATGTTTGTCTTAGTCAGATCTTCGTATCATACAGTTACTTCTGGTGGCTTGTGAAAGTGTCATTGCCTAACATTTCCAAGGAACAGTTGCGTGATATTTTCCCTCAGAAGCCAAGATGCCTCAAAACTGTGTAAACAACACAGATACAGTAATTTCTGCTACATAGAGTGTCTTTGAAAAGTATTCACACCCCTTGAAATTTTCCACATTTTGTCATTTTACAACCAAAAAGGTAAATTTATTCCATTGGGATTTTAGGTGATAGACCGACACAAAGGGACACATAGTTGTGACGTAGAAGGAAAATGATAAATGATTTTCAAGATTTGTTTACGAATAAATTTGTGAAAAGTGTGGCTGCATTTGTATCCCCCCCCCCCCCCCCCCGAGTCAATACTTTGTAGAACTGCCTTTCCCAGCAATTACAGCTGCAAGTCTCTCTAAGGACGTCTCTACCAGCTTTGTACATCTAGTGAGGGACATTTTTGCCCATTTATCTTTGCAGAATATCTCAAGCTCTGTCAGATTGGATGGACAGCGTCTGTGAACAGCAATTTTCAAGTCTTGCCACAGATTTTCTTTTGGATTAAAGTCTGGACTTTGACTGGGCCATTCTAACACATGAATATGCTTTTATGTAAACCATTCCATTGTAGCTCCTGCTGGATGTTTCGGGTCGTTGTCCTGCTGGAAGGTGAACCTCCACCCCAGTCTCAAGTCTTTTGCAGACTCTAACAAGTTTTCTTCTAAGATTGCCCTGTATTTGGCTCCATCCATCTTCCCATCAACTCTGACCAGATTCCCCATCCTTGCTGAAGAAAAGCATCCCCACAACAATATACTGCCACCACCATGTTTCACAGTGGGGATGGTGTGCTCAGGGTGATGTGCAGTGTTAGTTTTCCCCCACACATAGTGTTTTGCTTTTAGGACAAAAAGTAAAATTTTGGTGTCATCGGAGCAGAGCTCCTTCTTCCACATGTTTGCTGAGTCTCCCACATGGCTTCTCCCAAACTGCAAACTGGACATCTTATGGCTTTCTTTCACCAATGGCTTTCTTCTTCTCACTCTTCCATAAAGGGCAGATTTGTGGAGCGCATGACTAATAGTTGTCCTGTGGACAGATCCTCCTACCTGAGCTGTGGATTTCTGCACCTCATCCAGAGTTCCCATGGGCCTCTTGGCTGCTTCTCTGATGAATGCTCTCCTTGCCCGGCCGGTCAGTTTAGGTGGACGGCCATGTCTTGGTAGGTTTGCAGTTGTGCCATACTCTTTCCATTTTCCGATGATGGATTGAACAGTGGGATGTTCAAAGCTTGGGATATATTTTTGTAACCTAACCTGCTTTAAAGTTCTCCACGACTTTATCCCTGACCTGTCTGGTGTGTTCCTTGTCCTTCATGATGCTGTTTGTTCACTAAGGTTCTCTAGCAAACCTCTGAGGGCTTCACAGAACATCTGTATTTATACTGAATTACACACAGGTGGACTCTATTAATCAATTAGGTGTTTTTTTGGTTGTAACATGACAAAATGAGGAACATTTCAAGGGGTATGAATTATTTTTCAAGGCACTGCATGTGACGAGGTTACATTTGCATCTCAAAAGTGCAGTATTATGACAGTGGTAAAAAAGGCATACCACCTATATTTTGGATGCAAAATAGGGGAACAGGACAAGAATTTGGCCCCTCATTATTGTTGCATTACATGTGCAACTTAACTGCATCATTGGCTATACAAGAAGAAAAAGTCCATGCCCTTCCCAGTCCCAATGTGGAGGGAGCTTGAAAATGTTACATGAAAAAACAATAAATTAATGGAAAGGTATGGTTAAATAGACACATTTATAATGATTGGGGTGGCACCATTCTCCTTGCTATATCACAACCTTAAACTGCGTAAAGGGTGGTAAGGATGTGGAATTCTCTTCCACAAGCAGTGGTATCACCGGGGAGCATCGATAGTTTAAAAAAACTATTAGATGGGCACCTTATGGCACTTTTCCACTGCAAGTACTGGCTCGGCTCTACTCGGCCCTGCTTGGCCCGGTTTGCTTTTCCACTGCTGGTATCGCATGGTACGGTGTTGGAACGGTTTGGTACGGTACGGTATGGTTTGCTTTTCCACTAAAGTAGTACTAAAGTTAAGTGGGTGGGATAACAACGGGGTGGGTGGGATTCTCTGACCAATCAGTGGCTAGTAGTGACTGCATGCAAAGGATTGTGGGATATGGTACCGGGTATGGTACCTCTTGGAACCACAATCGAGGTGGTACTGTTTTTGAGAGCCGTACCGTTCGGTTCCATGCAGTGGAAAAGCGCAGCCGTACCGTACCGAACCGTTCCTACACCGTACCATGCGGTACCAGCAGTGGAAAAGCACAAAAGCGAGCCAAATTCGTTCGGTTCCATGCAGTGGAAAAGCGCCATTAAGCCCCGGTTCACACTACTGCGTGTGCCGGGTTCGCATGTCATGTCGGAGCGCACTGCTCGACATGACATGCGATCAGCTGTGCGGTGCGAGTTTAGCCATACAGTTTGTATGGCTAAATTCGCACCGCACCCGCAGCAAAGACGCACAGGAGGCATTTTTGCTGCCGCATCAGGATCGGATCGCACAGCGGTTCACACTTGTGCGATCCGATCCTGTGCGAACTGCACGATCGCACTGCGATATGCGATCAAACTGGGGGTGTCGTTAAGATTACATTGACACCCCCAGCGGATCGCATATGGCAGTGTGAACTGCCGGGGGTGCGTGTGCGATGCGGGAACAGGCTGCGAATTCGCAGCCTTCCCGCATCGCAATAGTGTGAACCGAGCCTCAAGGCCACAACATACAGGGATATACAATGTACTATTGACATAAACACTTATACACACATCATAGGTTGAACTGGAAGGACTGGTGTCTTTTTTTCAACCTCACTAACTATGTAACTGTGTAAAAGATAACTGTTATGATACAGCGGGGGTTGGCAACCGATCGTGGGCAGGTTACAGGTAGATCGTGTCTCTTCCTTGCCGATTCTCAGAACTTGGAGTGGGGGCAGCATTTACTTTAACTGATCCCCTGTAGTTCCCCTCTACAGCAGCTGATAGCCAGCTTCTCCTCCTCTCCCTCCCGACAACATTGAGCTGCTGCGGGTTGAAAATATAGGGGATTGGTTTCCTGCTGCCCCTCCTGTCCAGGTTCCCTTTCCTTCTGCCGCCTGGGCCCCCCTGTGTGCTCCCCCGGTCCCCGCTCCCTGCACCACTGCCAGCTGCACCTCCTTTGCTCTCCTGCCAGCTGCTGCCGGGGATTGCTTCACCATGGAAAGTGGGGAAGGGGCTGGTAAATATGTCATTTATCGGCCCCTTCCTTTTCTGAATAAACACAGTGAGTGCTCAATACCGATCACTCACTGTGTTCATTCATACCTGAAGCATAGTAAACTGTGTTCACTGTGCTTGTTTGTGAATAAACAGGAAGACTGTGCAGAGCTCTTCCTGTTCATTCATTGTATATTCATTCATTGTAAGCTGAGGCTGTAGAGATCGAGATTGAAGACTGTGTCCCCAATATCCTTTCTCTGTCTCAAAATGAGACATCAGGGGTCTGTTTAGACCCCACATTCTACATCAAAGCTCCCCAACAGGTCTGCTAAAAAAAATAAAAAAAATAATAAATAAAAAAAAAAAATGTAAAAATAATAAACAAATAAAATTGTATAAAATTGTAAAAACAATTGTAAAAAATAAAAGGAACATAAAATATTAAAACTAAAAAACTATTGACATTGTCCACTGCCCTACTGACCCTAACCTCTGCCCTACTGACACCGACTTCTGCCCTACTGACACCGACCTCTGCCCTACTGACACCAACCTCTGCCCTACTGACACCAACCTCTGCCCTACTGACACCAACCTCTGCCCTACTGACCCCAGCCTCTGCCCTACTGACACCGACCTCAGCCCTACTGACACCAACCTCTGCTCTACTGACACCAACCTCTGCCCTACTAACACCGACCTCTGCCCTACTGACACCGACCTCTGCCCTACTAACACCGACCTCTGCCCTACTGACACCATCCACAACCCATCCACTGCTCTACTGACTGACACTGTCCACTTCTAAGGTAGGCTCAGTTTATATTTTTACATTGACATTTGTTTTGTTATATTTTTCTAACTTTTCCTAACTATTTAGTAAGGTCTTGCTAGTTCATTTCTGAAAAAAGGGTGATATTTGATCTCTTTCATGCTGTTCAGGTAGATCTCCACCTCTCATAGATTGCCTACCCCTGTGGTAGAGGGACGGTATAGTGGGACTCGTATGAACTCCAAGATAAGGAAGATTTTTTGGTGACCTGGTGAAGTGGAAGGTTGACTTGAACACATTGCATAGAGATAGAGAAAGGAAACAGTTCACAGAATATGTTTATAGTAGAGAGGAGGTTAGGTAGGGAAGTCATGGGGTGAGATCACTAGAACACCATTTTCTTATATTGATAGACTCCTTTAGAATATTCTTTGATGAGGTTGTTGGTTTTTCTCACAATAGCCAGGAGCTCCATGGTAAGTGTGAAAAGGAGTGGTCATGGGGATAACCCTGATGGGTTGTTTAATGTGTGTATTTGCTGGACTATCAAGTGATAATAAAAATTCTGTTTTTGGAACCCTCCTGACAAGAAGATTCTGGATAGAATTTACTGTATGAGGGAGGGAGGAAGAGAAATTTTGGGAGGGAGATAATGGGGGATAATACACTAAAATAAATCTATCTTCCCCCAACTCATTGGTCAAGGTGACCATGTGCTGACCCATGAGAAGAACTTCTTTGTTCTTGGACACCTTACTGGAAGATGAAGCCTCAGACTCGTTTCTCATTGGTCAGCACAATCACGTGGGTGTGCTGACCAATGAGCACTTGCCATTGTGATCGTTATGATAGATTCTGACTTAGGGGCTGTGTATTGGGGTGTATGGACCAGCAGCACAGGGCACCACAGTCAGGGCCGGTGCAAGGATTTTTGACACCCTAGGCGAAACCTCATTTTGCCGCCCCATTGGCACCGCCCCCTTGACTCCGCCCCTTACTCCACCTCCTCCCCCCCCCCCACGGAAAACCAGTAGACCAGTTTTACATGTATATGAAAACCAGTATATTTATAATAAGAAGGAAACAAGGCATGAAGAAAAGGATGCATAGTATGACGGGGCCATTGCAAGAATTTTTGTCTACATAGGCGAAGATACATTTTGCCCCCCCAACCCATCCACACCGTCCTCTTGCTACTTCCTGTCTAAAACCGAGTTGGTACCTCCTTCACATCACAGCTGTAATGTGATGGGGTGCGATGAGGTCACATACCATTGAAAATTGAGTTGTGCTGAACTTCCACCAAATGGCAATGTGTAATGAGGGGGTGGGGTTATGCATTCCTCAGTTCCCTCACTGCAGCTGAGGTCAACTAAACTTCTAATTGCTTGGTTCCCTCCATAAGCAAACTCCCAGATCCCACCCCCCAGATACTCCCATTTTGATTACACCTCCCCAGATACCCCTACCCTGGTTACAGCCCCAGATACCCCCCACTCTGATTACACCCCTAGATTACCCCAGCTTGACCACACCTCCCAAAATACCCCTTCACTGATGACACCATCAGATATCCCCCACTCTGATCACACCCCTAGATAACCCACCCCACCCTGATCACATCTCCCTAGATACCCCTACCCTGATTACACCTCTAGATACCTCTCTACACACTGAAGAGCACTACATCTCTACTGGAGAGAGAGTGGCTGAGAGAGAAGGGGGGGCTAACAGAGAGGGAGAGAGGGGTGGCTGACAGAGAGGGGGGCTGTGTTTAAAAAAAGGGCGTGAGAGAGAAGGGGGGCTGAGAGACAGTGGGAACTGAGAGAGAGGGAGACAGAGGGAGGGTGATGAACAGAGGGTGGGGCTGAGCGAGAAGGGGGCTCAGAGATAGGGTGGTGGATGGAGAGGGTGGCTGAGACACAGGGAGCCTCAGAGAGAGGGGGGCAGACAGGGAGGCGGTCTGGGAGAGACACAGGGGGGCTCAGAGAGAGGGTAGCAGACAGAGAGGGGGGTTGAGAGAGAGGGGGGCTTAGAAAGAGGGTGGTGGACAAAGGATGGGGCTGAGAGAGAGGGAGGGCTCATAGAAAGGTTGGTGGATGGAGAGGGGGGCTGAGAGAGACACAGGGGGCACAGAGAGAGGGTGGCGGACAGAAAGGGGGGTTGAGAGAGAGGGGTCGCAGAGAGGGGGGCTGAGAGAGACACAGAGGGCCTCAGAGAGAGGGTGGCAGACAGAGAGGGGGACTGAGAGAGACACAGGAGGCCTCAGAGAGAGGGTGGCAGACAGAAAGGGGGGCTGAGAGAGACACAGGGGGCTCAGAGAGAGGGTGGCAGACACAGAGGGGGGCTGAGAGAAACGCAGGGGGCTCAGAGAGAGGGTGGCGGACAGAAAGGGGGGTTGAGAGCGAGGTGCCTCAGAGAGAGGGTGGCGGACACAGAGGGGGGCTAAGAGAGAGAGACAGGGGGGCTCAGAGAAAGAGTGGTGGACAGAGGGGGAGGCCTAGAGAGAGAGACAGAGGGGCTTAGAGAGAGGGTGGTGGACAGAGGGTGGGACTGAGAGAGAGGGTGGATGACAGAGAGGGTGGCTGAGAGAGACACTGGGGGGCTCAGATAGAGGGTGGCAGATAGAGAGAGGGGCTGAGAGAGACACTGAGGGGCTCAGATAGAGGGTGGTGGATAGAGAGAGGGGCTGAGAGAGACACTGGGGGGCTCAGATAGAGGGTGGCGGATAGAGAGAGGGGCTGAGAGAGACACTGGGGGGGCTCAGATAGAGAGTGGCGGATAGAGAGAGGGGCTAAGAGAGACACTGGGGGGCTCAGATAGAGGGTGGCGGATAGAGAGAGGGGCTGAGAGAGACACTGGGGGGCTCAGATGGAGGGTGGCGGATAGAGAGAGGGGCTGAGAGAGACACTGGGGGGGCTCAGATAGAGGGTGGCGGATAGAGAGAGGGGCTGAGAGAGACACTGGGGGGCTCAGAGGGTGGCGGATAGAGAGAGGGGCTGAGAGAGACACTGGGGGGCTCAGAGGGTGGCGGATAGAGAGAGGGGCTGAGAGAGAGAGAAAGGATGCTGACAGAGATGGGGGGGCTGACAAAGATGGTGGGGATGACAGAGAGGGTGGGATGATGAGAGAGAGAGAGACCTCAAACCCTGTCCCTAACCACAGTCCCTCCTCTGCCCCCCCCCCCCGTCTGTATCTGCAGCAAGGTCTGTGTCAGCCTATGATGCCCAATACCTTCTTGATACTGGAGGTGCTCAGTGCTCTGCTGCTCCTTCCAGCAGCTCGTGCCTCCCGTTCGTCCTTGTACTTCCGGGCGTTACTGCTGATGCTGGAGCAGAGCAGAGAGGAGGTTGGAGGAGACGGAGTGCAGGCATTGGGACTCTGCGCGCCTCTTCGGGACTGAAGGTGGCTGTGAAGCTCCTCTCTCCTGTGCTCCCAACTGCCCCCGAAGTTCACCATCCACACAGGCGCCGCCTCCTTCTGCTGGACCGCACAATCTTCGTGTGGGGATAGATGCCCGCACCCCGAGGACAGCGCCGCCCACCCGACAACCAGGAGCAGCTGCTGCAAGCCGCACAATACTGTCTGCAATCGTCTTATGTGCCGCTGCCGCTCACTTGTCTGCTCCCGTCGTCACTCACCTTGTCCTTCCTGAATCCCGCCGCATCCCACACACACAGTGAAGGGGCCCTTCTAAACTTTGCGCACACGGCCATAGTCCCAGGTAACCCCCCCGACGCTACATCCCGCCACACCATGCCACGCCACCGCTGGAATCCAAAAAAAAAAATATTTTGCCGCCCCCCCTACCCTGGCGCTCTAGGCAGCTGCCTAACCTGCCTATTGCTAGCGCCGGCCCTGACCACAGTCACTATGTACAGTGGGGACCAGAGGGGTGCTCAGGATATTTGGAGTTAGTTCACCTTTCCATTTTCTTCATGAAAAGGAGAACTTACCCTTTTACTGGTAGATGAGCATGGCTTTTCCTCAGCCACTTTCATTCCTACTACAAAGTTTTTTTATTTAATTATCAAAGAATTTTAGCCTACATGTTATCATGTTGATCATTATCACCTGTCTGGTATACAGAGCATCCGGAAAGGATTCACAACGCTCCACTTTTTCCACATATTGTTATGTTACAGCCTTATTCCAAAACTAAATTCATTATTTTCCTCAAAATTCTACAAACAATCCCCCATAATGACAACGTGAAAGAAGTTTGTTTGAAATCTTTGGAAGATTATTAAAAATTAAAAAATTAAAAAATCCCATGTACATAAGTATTCACACCCTTTGCTATGACACTTAAAATTGGGCTCAGGTGCATCCTGTTTCCACTGATCATCCTTGAGATGTTTCTACAACTTGATTGGAGTCCACCTGTGGTAAATTCAGTTGATTGGACATGATTTGGAAAGGCACACACCTGTCTATATAATGTCTCACAGTTAACAGTGCATGTCAGAGCACAAACCAAGCCATGAAGTCCAAGGAACTGTCTGTAGAAAAGGATTGTATGGAGGCACAGATCAGGGGAAGGGTACAGAAAGATTTCTGCAGCATTGAAGGTCTCAATAAGCACAGTGGTCTCCATCATCTGTAAATGGAAGAAGTTTGGAACCACCAGGACACTTCGTAGAGCGGCCGCCCGGCCAATCTGAGCAATTGGGGGAGAAGGGCCTTAGTCAGGAAGGTGACCAAGAACCCGATGGTCACTCTGACAGAGTTCCAGCATTTCTCTGTGGAGAGAGGAGAACCTTCCAGAAGAACAACCATCTCTATAGCACTCCACCAATCAGGCCTGTATGGTAGAGTAGCCAGACAGAAGCCACTCCCACATGTCAGCCTGCCTGGAGTTTGCCAAACGGCACCTGAAGGACTCTCAGACAATGAGAAACAAAATTCTCTGCTCTGATGAAACAAAGATTGAACTCTTTGGCCTGAATGGTAAGCGTCATTTCTGGAGAAAACCAGGCACCGCTCATCACCTGGCCAATACCATCCCTACAGTGAAGTATGGTGGTGGCAGCATCATGCTGTGGGGATGTTTTTCAGCAGCAGGAAATGGGAGACTAGTCAGGATGGAGGGAAAGATGAATGCAGCAATGTACAGAGACATCCTTGATGAAAACCTGCTCCAGAGCGCTCTGGACCTCAGACTGAGGCGAAGGTTCATCTTCCAACAGGACAACGACCCTAAGCACACAGCCAAGATAACAAAGGAGTGGCTATGGGACAACTTTGTGAATGTCCTTGAGTGGCCCAGCCAGAGCCCAGACTTGAACCCAATTGAACATCTCTGGAGAGATCTGAAAATGGCTGTGCACCGACCCTCCCCCATCCAACCAGATGGAGCTTGAGAGGTCCTGCAAAGAAGAATGGGAGAAACTGCCCAAAATAGGAGTGCCAAGCTTGTAGCATCATACTCAAAAATACTTGAGGCTGCAATTGGTGCCAAAGGAGCTTCACCAAAGTATTGAGCAAAGAGTATGAATACTTATGCACATGAGATTTTTTTCCTTTTTATTTTTAATAAATTTGAAAAGATTTCAAACCATCTTCTTTCACGTTGTCATTATGGGGGATTGTTTGTAGAATTTTGATGAAAATAATGAATTTAATCCATTTTGGAATAAAGCTGTAACATAACAAAATGTGGAAAAAGTGAAGCGCTGTGAATACTTTCCGGATGCTCTGTAATTATTTTATCGTGCATTGCACCATATCCCTGCAAAATCCTTAACTGTCTGCAAATGTACCGGGAAAAATTGATGCTGAAAGGCAAAGGGTGGACTCATGATTTGATTGAGGCTTCATTCACAGAGAGGCGTTTTGAATTGTGGGGGGAATTGTCGCGATTCTGCCGGCGATTTCAAAACAGGGTGTTAAAATATCAAATCCCACATCAGCGGGTTCAGTTTCCATTCATTTCAATGCCACCCAAAAACGCAGAGCGATTCTGCCACGATTGTCACGAGACAAATCACTCTGCAATCACGCAAACCAAATCGCACGTGGCGTGTTGCCCCATGCGTCTCGCGATTTGGGTTGCACGACAGTAATGCGATTGCAGCGTGGTTTGTTGTGCAACAATTGCGGCAGAATTGCACTGCGTTTTTAGGTGCCATTGAAATGAATGGTACCTGAACACACTGATGTGCAATTTGAAATTTTAACAGCGCGTTTTGAAATTGTGGGCTGAATGGCGGCAATTCCGCCATGGTTCAGAATGTGTGAACACAGCCTTAAGGGGATACGCAGGATAGGAAGAAAAATTGTGTATGAGGCACGTACGTTTGCTTTTCCTATAGTGTGTACTAGGGGTCAACCGATTATCGGCAACACCGATATATCGGGGGCTGATATGCACTTTCCCCGATATAGCGGAGTCTGCCCTGGAAGTTACAGATATTGCCGATATTTTCGTGACGTCATTGCGTATGTTGCTCTGCACACATTCTGCCTTCTAAGACTGCCTCCCATGCCTCGGATAGCCTCGTGTGCAGCCAGCTGCAGTCTGGTCACGATGCTCACGGTGCCAGCCAGCCACCCACAGGCCCTGGTCTCAGCCACCCACCACAGGGTGCCAGCCAGCCAGCCACAGCAGGGTGCCATCCGACCCACAACAGAACAGGGTGCCAGGCCACCATCCAGCCACCCACCCCACCCTACCCTACAACAAGTTGCCAGCAGCCAGCAACCCACCCCACAACCGGGTTCCAACAAGCCAGCCACCTACATATGACACCAAGCCAGCCACCCGCCACCACACAGTGTTCCAGCAAGCCAGCCACCCACAACAGGCCAGGGGGAGTGACCCCAAGCCAGCTGCCCACCACAGTGTTCCAACAAGCCAGCCACCCACAACAGGGTGACACCAAGCCAGCCACCCACCACAGTGTTCCAGCAAGCCAGCTACCCACAACAGGGTGACACCAAGCCAGCCACCCACCACTGTGTTCCAGCAAGCCAGCCACCCACCCCAGTGTTCCAGCAAGCCAGCCACCCACAACAGGGTGACACCAAGCCAGCCACCCACCACAGTGTTCCAGCAAGCCAGCCAGCCACCCACCACAGTGTTCCAGAAAGCCAGACACCCACAACAGGGTGACACCAAGCCAGCCACCCAACACAGTGTTCCATTAAGCCAGCCACCCACAACAGGGTGACACCAAGCCAGCCACCCACCACAGTGTTCCAGCAAGCCAGCCACCCACCACAGTGTTCCAGCAAGCCAGTCACCCACCACAGTGTTCCATCAAGCCTGCCACCCACAACAGGGTGACACCAAGCCAGCCACCCACCACAGTGTTCCAGCAAGCCAGCCACCCACCACAGTGTTCCAGCAAGCCAGCCACCCACAACAGGGTGACACCAAGCCACCCACACTGCCAGGCGTCAGCCACTGACCCGCAACAAGGTGACAGCAGCCAGCCACCCCACAACAGGGTGCCAGCAAACCACCCACACTGCCAGACATCAGCCGCCGACCCACAACAGGGTGCCAGCCAGCCACCCAAACTGCCAGGCATCAGCCATCAACCAACAACAGGGTGACAGCAGCCAGCCACCCCACAACAGGATGCCAGCAAGCCACCCACACAGCCAGGTGTCATCCACTGATGCAAAACAGGGTGCCAGCCAGCCACCCAAACTGCCAGGCGTCAGCCACCGACCCACAACAGGGTGCCAGTAAGCCACCCACACTGCCAGGCGTCAGCCACCGACCAACAACAGGGTGACAGCAGCCAACCACCCCACAACAGGGTGCCAGCAAGCCACCCACACTGCCAAGCGTCAGCCACTGACCCACAACAGGGTGCCAGCAAGCCACCCACACTGCCAGGCATCAGCCACCGACTCACAAAAGGGTGCCAGCAAGCCAACCACACTGCCAGGCGTCAGCCACCGACCCAAAACAGGGTGCCAGCAAGCCACCCTCACTGCCAGGCGTCAGCCACTGACCGACCCACAACAGGGTGCCAGCAAGTCACCCACAGCAGGGCAGGGTGCCAAGCCAGTAGCCATCCAGCCACCCATTTTTTTAACTTTATTGTCTCTTTCAAATTGCAATGGAGATGGATGAGGAGAGAAAAAGTAAAAGTGTGGTCTGGGACTATTTCTCATCTCAACCATCTCCAGGAAAAGCAGCAGTGTGCAACACATGCACAAACAATATAAGCATGGGATCAGTAACTGCAAAAAACAAAAATACGTCAAACCTTTGGGCCTATCCAAGAGTTGATCATAACCAATTATATCATGCAGCACAGAAAAAACAAAATGAATATCAATGTAATTTTGAAATACCTCCTCCACTATCCCAGGCAACAATAACATATATGTTTCTGAAAAAAAAACAGATGTCACTGTCTAGATTCAGATGGAAGATCTCAACTGCTGGACAGAGTAATCACAGAGATGATTGTCACTGATAACCAGCCATTTACAATGGTGTCTGACTCATGATTTAAGCTGTTGATGTGCATACTTGAGTCAAGCTACACACTGAAGAGTGAGAAGTATTATCGAACCAAAATGCTGGGAAAGATTCACTAAAAGGTCGTTTGAAAAAGTAAAGGCTATGCTGCAACCAGAGAATGCTGGCAACCCACTCTCAATCACGACTGACTGCTGATGAGGACAAACAACAGAGTCAGAGTCACTAATGATTCTTAGATGCCACTTAATTAACAGCGGATGGACAAAAAGGCAATTGATATTGAATACAAAAGTGAGTACAGTAGAGAAATGTTTCTAGGCATGCTTGAAGACATAGACCGAGTGATGCTTGTGTGCTACTTGGAGACAGCAGAGCAAACATGTGGAAAGGAATGAGGCTTGCTGATATGTCAGACCTCAGTGTCATGGCACACAACACCCTCCAACTTTCAAATGATGGTCTGTCAAGCCAAAGAGCTTTGATTGATATATGTTTTGAGAAGCATGAAGAGTTTAAAAATGTTGTACTTGCAGGTCTTTTGAATCCTCGATACAAGAACCATCCTTTCTCTTCTGATGATGTATTGGCTAAGGCAAAACAATGGCTGACAGAAGATATTTAACAGGAGGTTCCTGCCGAAAAGACAAGTCCAGAATCAGATCACTATTTTTATAATCTGAAAGAGCAGCATGCTGCAAAAACAGAAAAATGTCCAAAAATACGTCAACGAACAGAAGAGAATCTTCTTCATCGTGGTCGAATTGATCAGGACATTTTCAGTGTTTTATTGGCTCATGAGGAAGATTCAATTTCTTCTGAATCTGCAATAATGAGCCTGGATGATGAACTTCTTCTCTATTTGAAGGAACCAGTAATTGGCAGAAGAAGTGGTGATCCTCTTCAGTGGTGGAAAGAAAATGAGGCACGTTTCAAAAGACTTGCTTCCCATGCTAGAAGATACCTCTCTCTCTCTGCTCCTCTGTCCTCCTCTCCTCCTGTACCAAGTGAGAATGTTAATGAAGTGGCAGCATTGTATGAAAAAAACAGAAGCCTTTTAACAGGTGACTATGGACATGCTGAAATGTTCTGCTTTCTGCAGTATAATATTGTTCTACTTAACTGGGAGTATTGACAAGTGTAGTAGTAGTGTCCACTCCAATCCACTGTCTAGCTGTTGCCTAGCTTTTTTTCTAGCAGTTTTGCACTGACTGCAGTAGTTGCAGTGAGTGCCCTACTGCAGCGGTAGTCCACTGATTCCAGTCCAATCCACTGCCTAGCTGTTCTCTAGCTTTTTTTCTAGCAGTTTTGCACTGACTGCACTGCAGTAGTGATTTAAAATGATTGCAGTGAGTGAGTGCACTACTGCAGCAGTTTTTGCATCGTTCACAATCAGATGATGTGAAACTGATGTCCCGGCAAGTGAAGTTTTCCTATCAGTTTTCATGCAGTTAAGGTGTGAAGAACGAGCCCTTAATGTTAAAAAATATTAATAAATAAATATTAACATTTCAAATGTACAAAAATATCGGCCAATATCGATATGCAATCGCCAAAATATCGGTATTGGCAACGAAAAACCGAAATCGGCCAATCACTAGTGTGTACACAACTTTCCGCATCTGATTCTGACTTGACAAACAAATAATTCCAAAGGGACAAATGTAAACAGAACGAACGATTTTTGTTTAATGTGTATTGTTTTCCTACGAGAAAAATCAGAAACGAAAAACTGTGCATGGTCAGAAATAATAAATAACAAAAAATAAAGCCTTAAGTGCCAGTTCACACTGCAGCGGCACGACTTCGGGGGCGACCTGTGAAGTCGCGTGCACCACGACTTCGGCGCGACTTGCACGGACTTCATAAAATGAATGTCTATGCAAGTCGCTCCAGGTCGCCCCGAAGTAGTACAGGACCCTTTTTCGAAATCGGAGCGACTTGTGTCGCTCCTATTAGAACCGTTCCTGTACCGAACAATGGGAGCGCGACGGACCGCGACTTGTCAGTAGGGATGATCGAACGGTTTGGGTCGACCATCGGTTCGACCCGAACATTGACTGTTCGAAGTTCGGCCGAATTCCGAACTTTTTGCTGAAAAAGTTCGGAATTCGGAAACCAGAACCGACCAAAATGCAATGGGACAGGAACTGGGTTTTTAAAGCCAGTGATTGGACCAGAACCATCAGTAAAAGCCAATTGAGGGGGTAGGAGAATGCTAGGAATGTGATTGGAGTGACTAGGGGGTCCAGAGGCCAATCATTAGTGAATACGCCCCCCAGTATATAAGCTAGCCCCGCCAAATCTCTACCATTTTAATACAGGGCTGTGGAAGAGAGTGGAAGCAGTTCTGTTACTTCTGCTACAAAGTATCATTTAGCAATTATTAGTGTGAGGAAAGGGATATCTAGTGTAGTTAGGGTACTATTTTCCACTATAGTTAGATTTAATAATCTAGTTTCTGTAGGGAAAGTGTTAAGTGTAAGGGGACCGTAGTGTAGTGTAGGGTTAACTGACTCTGACTGCTATGGCAGGGTGACAAAACCCTTCCATGTCAGCGTGACCGCTATAGAGAAAAGTTTGTTTCTCTTAGAACACTTACGGAACAGGATGGTGGCTTCGCCCCTGTCATCCTGCTTTTTGTTGCAGGCGTTAATAGGGCATTTTTGAGGACATGTTTGGAGTCAGGCATGACATCTGAACTTCTGTGTAGGGGTATATATACACACACACATGTATGTATATATACACATACACATATATAGGTGTGAAAGTAGCAGAAACCTATGCTTGCGCTAATGAAATAATTAACAGGCATATGTCTCCGCTCCTATCACACCTATATATGTGTGTGTGTATATACCCCTACACAGAAGTTCAGATGTTATGCCTGCCTCCAAAGACGCCCAAAAAAATGCCCAAAAAAACGCCTGCGCCAAAAAAAAAACGCCCAGGTGTGTTGTTGCAGGCGTTTTTTTGGGGCATTTTTTGGGGGTCTTTGGAGGCAGGCATAACATCTGAACTTCTGTATAGGGGTATATATACACACACGCTTATATGTATTTATACACATAAACATATATGGGTGTTATAGCAGAGAAGTCATATGCCTGTTAATTATTTCATTAGCGCAAGCATAGGTTTCTGCTACTTTCACACCTATATATGTGTATATATACATACATGTGTGTGTGTATATATACCCCTACACAGAAGTTCTGATGGAAAATATGATAGGGTAATTGGCGCTGCCAAATAATGAAAAATGTACAAAGGTGTGTCTCACAAATCTAGGTACATATAGGTGATCAATATATAATATCAATACTATAAGTGATGGTCCTTAAAATATACCCAATGGTACTGATATTAAGCCACAGTAGGTGTTATAGATATCAATAAATTAACCAACCATTCATCAATTAATAACACTAATACATACTTAATGGAATTCGATAAAAAAGTAAACCAGTATAAATAGATAAAACTGTGAGCAGTGTTACAAAACTAAAAATAAAGTGACTCTTGTAATAATTGGTGTAAACACTAGGTGGCAGTGTTGGTTTAAAATTAATAAGTGTGGATATCCAAATAAAACAGTTAATGGGTGATACAAGGTGCCAGGTGCTATAATTATATCCGAAGTAAATAGCAATATCTAAAAGTAAAGAAGTCTCCAAATTCAGTGCAATAATGGATATCCAAGTGAAATAAGAAAAAAAAACATCAAAATGAATTAATTAATTAAAAAATATATATAATGTGCCAGGTGAAACATAAAAGAGTATCAGAACTCTAAAAAATACTTAAAAAGATCCCAAAAATAAATAAGTAAATGTCTGGTGAATAAATAAATATAAATATAAATAAGAAATTAGATAGTCCGTAATATATGTGAAAGAAAGTCCACAAAAAAAATGTTCAATATAATAGTCCAAAAACGTGCATTATAGTGATAAAAAGTGCCAAAGGAAATTGCATAGATGGAGGGGGTGCTTCCCGGTGTTGGATCAGGATGTGGGTGCTGGGTGAGGGAATTCCGTGCTCCCCTTCCCATGTAGCCCGCACTCACCAGAGAGCGTCACCCCTACAGGGGTAACCAGCGTTGGATATTTGGGGTATTCCCCGGTAAACCGCGGTGAGTCTCTCCTCTCCTCCTGGGACCAGTTGCACTTCCTCCCTCAAATGGTAAGGTGTTAGGGTAAGCGATGTATAATAGGGGTGATAGGCAGCGCTCCAGAGTAATAAGGGTGATGTCCGGGATTATATGGATAGAAAACGCTAATATAGTGAAGTACCATAAGGTGTATCCATTTATTAAACAAATGAAATCAAGTACTCACATTTAAAAACAAGATACAGCATCTGTAAGCAAGTAGGGACCGCGAACCCCTCGTGTAGCGGTATTTCCGGACGCCGTGCGCCTCAGCGACCGGATATGCGTCTCAAGGTGCGGAACTGACGTGCTTCTGATGACGTCAGCTTGATGACGAAACGCGTAGAGCGTAGGCACGTCAGTTCCGCACCTTGAGACGCATATCCGGTCGCTGAGGCGCACGGCGTCCGGAAATACCACTACACGAGGGGTTCGCGGTCCCTACTTGCTTACAGATGCTGTATCTTGTTTTTAAATGTGAGTACTTGATTTTATTTGTTTAATAAATGGATACACCTTACGGTACTTCACTATATTAGCGTTTTCTATCCATATAATCCCGGACATCACCCTTATTACTCTGGAGCGCTGCCTATCACCCCTATTATACATCGCTTACCCTAACACCTTACCATTTGAGGGAGGAAGTGCAACTGGTCCCAGGAGGAGATTAGAGACTCACCGCGGTTTACCGGGGAATACCCCAAATATCCAACGTTGGTTACCCCTGTAGGGGTGCCGCTTTTTGGTGAGTGCGGGCTACATAGGAAGGGGAGCACGGAATTCCCTCACCCAGCACCCACATCCTGATCCAACACCGGGAAGCACCCCCTCCATCCATGCAATTTCCTTTGGCACTTTTTATCACTATATTGCACGTTTTTGGACTATTATATTGAACATTTTTTTTGTGGACTTTCTTTCACATATATTACGGACTATCTAATTTCTTATTTATATTTATATTTATTTATTCACCAGACATTTACTTATTTATTTTTGGGATCTTTTTAAGTATTTTTTAGAGTTCTGATACTCTTTTATGTTTCACCTGGCACATTATATATATTTTTTAATTAATTAATTCATTTTGATGTTTTTTTATCTTATTTCACTTGGATATCCATTATTGCACTGAATTTGGAGACTTCTTTACTTTTAGATATTGCTATTTACTTCGGATATAATTATAGCACCTGGCACCTTGTATCACCCATTACCTGTTTTATTTGGATATCCACACTTATTAATTTTAAACCAACACTGCCACCTAGTGTTTACACCAATTATTACAAGAGTCACTTTATTTTTAGTTTTGTAACACTGCTCACAGTTTTATCTATTTATACTGGTTTACTTTTTTATTGAATTCCATTAGGTATGTATTAGTGTTATTAATTGATGAATGGTTGGTTAATTTATTGATATCTATAACACCTACTGTGGCTTAATATCAGTACCATTGGGTATATTTTAAGGACCATCACTTATAGTATTGATATTATATATTGATCACCTATATGTACCTAGATTTGTGAGACACACCTTTGCACATATTTCATTATTTGGCAGCGCCAATTACCCTATCATATTTTCCATACCCTGATATAGTTTTACTATATTTTTGGGGTAGGCTGCAGCCAATCATACAAAGAGATTCATTTGCGCGGAATTTTTTCTTTATTACAGAAGTTCTGATGTCATGCCTGACTCCAAACATGTCCTCAAAAAAGCCCAATAAAACGCCTGCAACAAAAAGCCAGGTGTAAAAGTAGCGAAGCCATATCCCTGTTCTATAAGTGACCTAATAGAAACAATCTTTTTTTTTTCTGGTTCTGGACATGCTACAGAGCTGAAACTTCACAGGTACACTTTTTAGACCCCCCAGACACTAAATCCAAACAAATCTCATTTTTTTTTTTTAATATTTTTTTCAATAATTGGCTCTATCAAAAATGACAATTTTTAAGAACTTTTTCTTGTGTGATTAATAGTCCCTGGGGCATGACCCAGAACCCTAGGTACTTTTTAGGGGCATTTATTGGGTTTTAGGGCTTCAAAATGGTGTTTTTTGATTACCGAAGTTCGGGTCCCATTGATTTCAATGGGGTTCTGAAATCCGGGCCGAACTTTCGGGAAGTTCGGGTGTTCTGGTCGAACCGAACTTTTGAAAAGTTCGATCATCCCTACTTGTCAATCTGACAAGTCACGGTCCAAGTCGGATCAGTGTGAACCGGCACTTATTGTACAAGAATTTTCATCCATTATTTCCATCCTCGGTTCCGACTTTCTGCGAAACATCGAGAAAACCGGACGATGGGTCACCTCATTCTCTTATAGTGAGTGCCCACCTTTAGGGGTTTCTTTGTAGGTTGTTAATTGGTCATTTAAAACTTCTCATGTCATTATTTATGAAGGAATCCTCACTTTACAGCATTTCTACATAAGAGTCTAAAATGTTTGCACAGTACTGTACTCATACTGTATATACAATAGTATATATACACTATATTACCAAAAGTATTGGGACACCTGCCTTTACACACACATTAACTTTAACCACTTGCCGACCGCCCTATAGCGGATTGACGGCGGCAAAGAGGTTGTATTATCCTGACTGGCCGTCATATGACATCCAGCAGTCACTCTGACACACCGCATCTCCGATCTCCTTAAGGAGCCTACTCACGTAGGTTCTTTACCATGTGAGCAGCTGTGTCCAATCATTGATTGGCTTTCCTCAGTTCGTGCCTGTAGAGGAGAGCCGATCTGCAGCTCAGAGCATTGATTACCAGTGCAGACCCTTGGGGGGTGCCACTAGAGCCACCAGGGATGCCCACCCATGGCCACCAGGGATGCCCACCCATGGCCACCAGGGATGGCAATCAGGGCTCAGGGAGCCTGCCAGTGCCCTCCCCATCAGTGCTGCCCACCATTGCCATCTATCAGTGCTGCCCACAAGTACCCATCATTGCCATCTATCAGTGCCACCCACCAATGCCCATTATTGCCCACCAGTGCTGCCCATCAGTGCCCATCATTGCTGCCCATCAGTGCCCATCATTGCTGCCCATCAGTGCCAATCAGTGCCACCTATCAGTGCTGCCTATCAGTGCCACCTATCAGTGCCCATCAGTGCTGCCTATCAGTGCCCATCAGTGCCACCTATCAGTGCCCACCAATGCTGCATATACATTATACCTATCAGCGCCACATATCAGTGCCCATCAGTGCTGCATATCAGTGCTGCCTATCAGTGCCACCCCATCACTGCCACCCCATTAGTGTCACCTCCATCAGTGCCTCCTCATCAGTGCCTGTCAGTGCAAAATCATCAGTGCTCATTGGTCTTTTTGTATTCGTGTAGCAGAAAAAACCTTGCAGTGGTCAAATACCACCAAAAGAAAGCTCTATTTGTGGGAAAAAAATGACACAAATTTGGTTTAGGTACAGTGTTGCATGACCGGGCAATTGTCATTCAAAATGCAACAGTGCTAAAAGCTGAAAATTGGCCTGGGCAGGAAGGGGGTGTAACTGCCCCGTATTAAAGTGGTTAATGGCATCCCAGTCTTAGTCCGTAGGGTTCAATATTGAGTTGGCCCACTCTTTGCAGCTATAACAGCTTCAACTCTTCTGGGAAGGCTGTCCACAAGGTTTAGGAGTGTCTATGGGAATGTTTGACCGTTCTTCCAGAAGTGCAATTGTGAGGTCAGGCACTGATGTTGGATGAGAAGTCCTGGCATGCAGTCTCTGCTATGATTCATCCCAAAGGTGTTCTGTCAGGTTGAAGTCTGCACTTTAATCCACCCTAAAGGGTTTCTACTGGGTTGAGGTCAGGACTCTGTGCAGGCCAGTCAAGTTCCTCCACCCCAAACTTGCTCCTCCATGTCTTTATTTGTCTTTCAACCTGACAGAACACCTTTGGGATGAATCATAGCAGAGACTGCATGCCAGGACTTCTCATCCAACATCAGTGCCTGACCTCACAATTGCGCTTCTGAAAGAATGGTCAAACATTCCCATAGACACTCCTAAACCTTGTGGACGGCCTTCCCAGAAGAGTTGAAGCTGTTATAGCTGCAAAGGGGGGGCCAACTCAATATTGAACCCTATGGACTAAGACTGGGATGCCATTAAAGTTCATGTGTGTGTAAAGGCAGGCGTCCCAATACTTCTGGTAATATAGTGTGTGTGTGTGTGTGTATATATATATACACACACACATTTTTTTATACTAGAAGTTACATTATTTTCCTTACAATAATATGGAATTGAATAATTATCAGACAGATGAAGTAACTCTTGATGTCTTTACAGGTAAACAAGATGTCCAATGTCAGCAGTGAAATGGAACCAACCATGATTTACAGTCCTGTGGATTTGCTCTTTGTCCTGGTTTTATCTTTCACTGCTCTCGTGGGTGTCCCCGGCAATGCTCTGGTGCTTTGGGTTACTGGAGTGAAGATGGAGCGGACCGTGACCACTGTTTGGTTTGGGAACCTTGCTCTGGCTGATATCATGTGCTGCTTGTGTCTTCCATTCTTTATAACGCAGTCCTTCTACTCAGACTGGCTGTATGGCCCTGTCCTCTGCAAGATGTTATACTTCATCATCTTCTTTAACATGTATACCAGTGTCTTCACCCTGGTGGCTATCAGCATTGACCGATGGATTCTGGTTGTCCATCCCGTGTGGGCCCGAAATCACCGAAGAATCAAAATGGCGTGGATGATATGCTTGGCTATTTGGATGTTGTCCTCTGCGATGTGCCTGCCTGTCCCCATCTACAGAAGATATGACACCTCTGATAACAGGACCATGTGTTATTCAGAATCTCACATGATAGAGCCAATCAATTATACACGTGCAATTCTTGGATTTCTGATCCCTCTTATTATCATTTGTATCTGTTACATTCATCTGGCTTTTAAAGTACAAAATATCAGATTTTCTGAAGTAGGAAGAAAACCCATCAAGATGGCAATAAGTATTATTATCGTGTTTTTCATCTCCTGGGCCCCCTTCCACATGGTAGGAGTAACCCTGATATACACTGACAATGATGTACTGTACATCCTGTACTTTGTCTCACAGTCTCTGGCCTTCTTCAATAGTTGCATCAACCCAATACTCTACGTCTTCATGGGGAAAGATACGAAGGAAAAGCTGAGACAGTCTATTGGGGAGCTCATGCAAAATATATTTAGGGAGAATTTATTATCCCCACCATCCAATGAGAACCAGCGCACCGCAGAAGAAAGCCTCTCGCTCTAATGTATGAGACGGAATTGTAGATGTTTTAGAGTTTTTTCGCTTTATTAGTGATTGTGATCAACTGCAGAAAATCTTATCAATGCGTGTTAGGGGGGCCATACTGAATGTCCTGAATAATTCACATGCCATCAGGGCTTAGTGCTTACTGACTTTGGGTTAGAAAACACCCCCTAGAGACACACATTTAACGCTTTGATCACTCCTGGTGTTAACCCCTTCCCTGCCAGTGTCATTAGTACAGTGACTGACAGTGCATATGTATAGCACTGATTACTGTAGTAATGTCACTGCTCCCCCCAAAAGTGTCAAAAATGTCAGTTAGGGGTCCGATTTGTCCGATGCAATGTCGCAGTCCCGCTAAAAAAAAAAAAAAACATCGCTGATCACCGCCATTGCTAGAAAAAGAATAAATAAAAATGACATAAATCTTTCCCCTAGTTTTTAAGATGCGATAACTTTTGCACAAACCAATCAATATACACTTATTGGGTTTTTGTTTACCAAAAATATGTAGTAGAAAATAAATTGGCCTAAAATGATGAAAATATTTGATTTTTATTTATTTTTTTATTAGGAATGTTATAAAGCAGAAAGTAAGAAATATATATATATTTTTTTTCAGAATTGTTGTTTTTTTTTTTGTTTATAGCACAAAAAATAAAAATCGCACAGGTGATCAAATACCACCAAAAGAAAGCTCAATTTATAGGGGAAAAAAGAACTTTAATTTTATGTGGGTACAGTGTGGCACGACCGCGCAATTGTCAGTTAAAGTAACGCAGTGCCGAATCGCAAAAAAAATGGCCTGGTCATTAAGGGGGTAAATCCCTCCGGTCCAGAAATGGTTAAAGCGAAAACAAGAAAAGTGAAAAATTCCTTTAACCATTTCTGTACCGCCCACTGTGTATTTATGTCGGTACTTTGATGTTAAATACCAGGGTTATGGCAGCAGATAGCAGATAGCAGCCATAACCCCGGTATTTTTTTAAACGGTGGGTGGTCCACTTTAACATAAAGGTGGTCCCAGAGGCGGATTCGCTGCGGGATCACCTTTATGGGCGGTGTGAGAGGTGCCCCTCCCCCTGCTGCCTCTCGGTTTCCGGACCCGTCGGTAGTGGGGAAAACAATCCGGTCCTTTCCCCTCCTAGGCAGGAAGTCCAGTGAGGGTAAGATGGCCCCCACTCCACTCCAGTGGCGGAGCCAGAGGGTTAGCTGGGATGGCAACTGACACCCCAGAAGAAGTCCTTGCCACCCCTGTTGCCACCCCAATCCTGGTGGGTGGGTGCATGACAGCGCCGCAGCGGAGGAATCATAGGGGATCGCCGTACGGGAGCTGCGGAGGGAGGCGGATCGGATGGAGAGCTGGTAGGCAGTGGGAGGGAGGCGGAGCGGAGGAATCACAGGGGAGCGCCCTGGGCGGTACCATTTACTAGAGGAGGGGGGGGCGCAGGTGAAATGCTCGCAGTCCGCAGAGTACACTGTGTGTGTGTGTGTGTGGATTACTACACTACACACCATCCGCTATGTAGCTGCAAGCCTGCAACAATGTGCCAAGTGCGCTCCTGCACTCGGCACAAGCCTAGAACAGCAGAGCCCTTCCCTGTCAGCAAAGACACTCCCCCCTGACGTGACGTCACTGAGATGCCGGTGCCGGCGGGATGAGAGAGAGAGGACTCAGAGGAGAAGAGTGTGCTGCCAGGGCTGCCAGAGGAGGAACCAAGTTAGTAAGGCACAAGTAAGCAATACTTAGAATTGGGGGGGCTTGGGGAGAGAGAGACTGAGGCTGTGGGGAGGTTCATTGTTAATGATATTTGTAATAAGCAGCATGAGGAGGTAATTCCTTTCCACTGGTCACTGATGCATTAGTGACCAACCAGTGGCTGTTAATTAACCCCTATTTGCTGCATTAGTGGCACCAGTGTCAGTGTTAACACTGACACTGGTGCCACTAATGCAGCACAAAGGGGTTAATTAACAGCCACTGGTCGGTCACTAATGCATCAGTGACCAGTGGAAAGGAATTACCTCCTCATGCTGCATATTAGAAATATCATTGGCAATTAACCACTTGCTGACCCGTTGCAGTATATGTACTGAGATGGGGTAGCAGCTACAGGCGTACGTCCCTGCCTGTTTCAAGGTTTCTGGCACATGCCCCCACCCACCTACTCCCCTGTGATTTGACACAGCAAGAGACTGTCAACAGATCTCAGCCAATGATTCACGGCCGAGACCTGCTGATTGGCTGTGTCAAATCACAGCCCAGAGCTCTGTGTTGACAATCAATACAGGGCTCTTTACAGAGGGAATGATCGCTATTTCTTTCTTTTCCCTGCAAAGCAGAGAAAATAAACAAATCGATCGGTAGTAAAAAGCAGCACACATTACACATTGTTAGGCACACAATTAGCCCCTTAATTGCCCCTAGATGTTAACCCCTTCTTAGCCGGTGTCATTAGTACAGTGACAGTGTATAGTATTATCACTGATCACTGTATAAGTGTCACTGGTGATGTGGCAGTTAGTTCCCACAAAGTGTCAGTTAGTGTCACGATCACAGTCCCACTATTAGGGTCCTTTCACAAGAATGATCTGATCAGATCCGCCTGTACGTTTTTAAGGTGGATCTGATTGGATGCTCCATGCATCCCTAAGGGGCAGCGGATGACACCCGCTGCTATCCGCTTCCGATCCTATCCGTGAAATCCGGACGGATGGAAACCCTATTTTCCATCCATCCAGCGGATCGGATGGGATCGGATGAGAATGAACAGACGGTCCATTCTCATCCGATTCCCCCATAAAGGAGAGCGGGGATCTGACACCTCTGTCTCCACACACAGAGCGGAGACGGAGCGGTCATCCGCCTGCTCAGCGGGGATCGGAGGATCGTTCCCCACTGAGTAGAACGGACTCCGTCAGCGGACGCGGACCATGTGAAAGGACCCTAAGTTGCTGATCACCACCATTTCTAGTATATATAAAAAAATAAAAAATTCCATTATATATCTCATTTGTAGGCATTTTAGCTTTCACACAAACACATTAATATGTGTGACGGAAGTGTAGGTGGGACAGAACGCACACGGAGAGCAGGAGGGCCAACAAAGCCTTTTATTGAACGGTAGCGGGTATGTTCACAAAGAAAGGGGCCAAACAATGGTGCCCAGGGTCAGACCCAACGTGGGTAGGACAGAGTTCCAGATAACAGGGTTAGTCCATAACAGGGGGCTCCCAATAGAATGGGCAAAGTCCTGGCCAGCGAGGGATTGGGCGACACACAGATCAGGGCAAACAATGAAGTGACAAAGTCCAGGCAGAGTTCTTATAGGCCCAGTGTTAATCCACTCACCAGCAGGCAGGTACAGGATAAATCCAAAATCCAGGTTGTAGGAAGAGACAGGGTAAATCCAAAATCCAGGTTGTAGGAAGGTTTGAAGAGGCCTGCAGGAAACAATAGGGGATTCTGTGTTCCCTGGCCGCAGCTCAGAGACACACACTCTTCCAAACAGCAGAGATGAACAACCCAGGAGAGACTCTCACTCAGCTAAATATATTAGGACTTGTGTCCCAGCAGGTGGGCCAGTCAACTCCCAGCCAGGCGTCCAGTTTCCCCAGCAACCAGCCCCGCCCCCCTCTACTCGAGCCCACACAAGGAATGTGTTCATTGTCCACAGTGAGCATGAAGGCGGAGAAGCAGACTTCCAGGCACCTGGCTGGGGAGGGGAAAAGGACAGCACAAGGGGGGGGGCAGGCAATGGAGTGAGTGGTCAGGGGGGAGGAAAATCCCATGCTGGTTAAATGGCAAAGTTCTGGGGGTGCAGGGAAGACAAAAGAAAGAGTAGGGTCCGTGACAACCCCTCCCCCTTTTATTTTACAAGTGCAGACAAGGGGACCTCAGCAGGTCTCCTTGGAGGCACTTGTGGCAAGGAATTCACCTATTGAGGGTCCTGCTGCCGGGACAGCCCGTCAGCGTTCTGGTGTTGGCTCCCACGCCGATATTGGATGGTAAAGTTGTATGGTTGGAGCGCCAGGCTCCACCTCAGGAGGCGCCCGTTGTCTCCAGATACTCTATTTAGCCATGTGAGCGGGTTGTGATCTGTGAGGATGGTAAATTCTCGGCCATACAGATAAGGTTGAAGCTTTTTCAAGGCCCAGACAATGGCCAGACACTCTTTTTCAATGGTGGAGTAGGCTACCTCCCTGTCCAGAAGTTTTCGGCTTATGAAGGCAATAGGGTGTTCCTCTCCTGCCTCATTCACTTGACTCAGGACAGCCCCCACGCCATAGGTAGAAGCATCGGTTTGCACTATAAAACGTCTGTTGTAGTCCGGAGCAGTCAGAACAGGGTTGTTTGCAAGGGCAGATTTGAGCTGATGGAAGGCAGAGTCGCAGGCCGGGGTCCAGTGTACCATCCTAGGGCTGTTCTTCCGGGTGAGGTCAGTCAGAGGTTTTGCCACAGTGCTGAAATTGGGGACAAATTTGCGATAGTAACTTGCAGTGCCAAGAAAAGACATTGTTTGTTTTTTTGTCTGAGGGGTAGGCCAGTCATGGATAGCTTGAACTTTTGCAGGTTCCGGTTTCACTTTCCCTCCCCCTACTCGGTGACCCAGGTATTGCACCTCAGCCATTCCCAGTTGACATTTGTCTGGTCTTATGGTCAGTCCTGCCTTGCAGATGCGGTTCAAAATGGTCTCCACATGCAGCAGGTGCTCCTCCCATGTGTTGCTAAAGATGGCTATGTCATCTAAGTAGGCACATGCAAATTCTTGGCATCCCTCCAACAACTGGTCTACAACTCGCTGGAAGGTGGCGGGTGCATTTTTCATCCCAAAGGGCATGTCCAGGAATTCAAACAGCCCGAAAGGTGTGATGAAAGCAGAGCGTTCTATGCCATCCTTGGTAAGGGCAATTTGCCAGTAGCCCTTACTGAGGTCCAGGGTTGTAACGTATTGGGCCCCAGCCAGCCCGTCTAACAGCTCATCTATGCGTGGCATGGGGTACGCATCGCTAACTGTGTAGTCATTAAGTCGTCTGTAGTCTACACAAAACCGAGTGCTCCCATCCTTCTTTGGCACTAATACCACCAGGGAAGCACAGGGACTGTGAGAGGGACGGATAATGCCCATCTGGAGCATCTCAGTGAGTTCTGTTCGTATAGCTGCTTTTACTGAATCGGGGACTCGGTAGGGGGCCTGTTGGATGGGTTTTTGTCCCTGTGTTACTACATGGTGAAAGGCCAAATCTGTACGTCCCGGGACAGCTGAAAAGGCGATGGCCCTGCTCCCTATCATGTCCCGCATTTGACCCTTTTGCTGGGAACTTAGCTGGGCCCCAGTAGGGATTTGATCCAGGGAGTGGGTGGCCTTGGTGGCTTGTAGGAGGTCAGGTAGGGACCCTTTGTCAGCTTCACCTGTGGGGGTAAGGCATATGGCCAGGATGGGCAAGGTCCGGTCATGGTACTCTTTGAGCATGTTTATGTGGACTGTGCGCTGTCGTCGGTCATGATCGTCTAGGCTGAGTACATAACTAGTCTCATCAAGTTTGCAGAGGATTTTATAGGGCCCTTCCCAGACGTGCTGGAGCTTGTTCTGGGGGTGTGGGACAATTAGGAGGACTTGCTGGCCCTCAGTGAACTCCCGCCCACGGGCCCTTCGGTCATACCATGTCTTCTGCCGTGTTTGAGACGCTTGGAGGTGGCTGTGGGCCATGTTAGCCAGCTGGGATAACCGCTCCCGCAGTTCCAGCACATACGGTACAACCGGAATTCCTGTATCTTCCACCTCCCCTTCCCAATTTTCCCATAATAAAGTTAAAGGGCCTCGGACCTTCCGTCCGTATAGAAGCTCAAAGGGTGAAAACCCAGTGGATTCTTGCGGCACTTCTCGGTATGCAAACAGAAGATGGGGAAGGAGCTTTTACCAGTCTGCCTCACTGTCCACAAAGGCTTTCAGCATGCCTTTAAGAGTCCCGTTAAAGCGTTCACAGAGGCCGTTGGTCTGGGGGTGGTAGGGGGTGGTCCGGATGGCCCGTACCCCGCATGCGCGCCACAGAGATTGAATTCCATCTGACATGAACTGGGTGCCCTGATCAGTCAGAATCTCACTGGGGAACCCCACACGGGAAAAGACGGTGACAAGCGCTTCCGCTACCTTGAGGGCTGAAATGCTGGACAGGGTTACCGCCTCCGGGTAGCGGGTGGCATAGTCCACTATGGTCAGGATATATCTTTTTCCTGACTTACTGGGCCGGGCCAGAGGGCCAATGATGTCCACCGCCACCCTCTGAAAGGGTTCCTCGATGATGGGCATAGGGCGGAGTGGGGCCCTGGGATGGTCCCCAGGCTGCCTCTGCCTTTGACAGATGTCACAGGTCCGACAGAATTTAGCAACAGACTGAGAGATGCCAGGCCAATAGAATGCTTGGGTTAGTCTTCGTTCTGTTTTTCTCTTCCCCAGGTGTCCAGCTAAGGGAATGTCATGGGCGATTTGGAGCAGCAGGAACCTAAATGGCTGGGGGACAATCAGCTGTTTGGTTGCAGTCCAGGGCTGGTCTGGGCGGTTAGCATCTGTAACACGGTATAGTAGTCCTCGTTCCCAGAGGGTTCGTTCCCCACCCTCCCCGAATGGTCCGGCATCCGCTTGGGCCCGGAATTGGCTCAATGTGGGGTCAGAGTCTAGTTCCTGTTTAAATTTCTCACGGTCCCAGGTCAGGGTGGTATCCTGGTCAGGGTTGGTAACACTCACTGGATCCAGGATAGAAGGGGAGTCCTGTTGGGCTTTCTCGGCAGACAGGCCATGGCTGGCTTGGCTTCTGGTCACAGCTCCGACGTATTGACACTGTAGCTCTCCTAAATCATTTCCAAGCAGAATGTCCGCAGGTAGTCCAGCCATGATTCCAATTTGGCAGCGCTTTTCCCCAAACCCATAGTCAAGGCGAACCGACGCCTGGGGGATGTGTTTCGTAGCACCACCTGCCAGTTCAATAAAGAACCCGGGGCCTGGCTTGATGGCTTCAGGTTTTACCACGCGGGGATCAGCAATGGTGAGGAAGGCCCAAGTGTCCCGAAATCCCGTAGTTTTCTCTCCATTAATAAGGACCTCCTGCAGGTGGCGCTGCCTCTGCTCTGGGTAGGATGGGACAAGGGGATGAACACCGTAGACTCCCCTAGGAGGATTGGCAACAGTGGGGGTCAGCCAGTCACTGGGAGGTGGGGGTAGTGGTTCTTCCTCTGGGGTCAACTCTAGGTAGTTGACTGGGCGACTGTGGCTGGCAGACGTGGTGCGACGGTACTGAGGGCAGCTGGCCTGAAGATGCCCGGGCTGGTTGCACCCATAGCACCGGCGGTCCAGAAACGGCCCAGAAGTACGAGGTCGGTAGGAAGGGGCTGTGGATGGTGTTGGGGCGACAGGGCGCCGGAGGAGTGGCAGGGGGTTGCTGGGAAGTGGTCTGCCTGTGTTCTGGGCTTTGGGCGGCTCGACTACCAGTCTCTTCCAATGGGGTTTAATGGCAAGGGCCTCGTCTGCCAGTGCAGCAGCCCACTCAAGGGTGCCAGGGTCCCTCTCCTTCACCCACTCCCGCACCTCTGCTGGGCATTTGGCAAAGAATTGTTCCTTCAGAAAGGCCTGGACAACTTGTTCAATAGTAAAGGCCTGCTCCCCCTCCAGCCAGCGTCTCCAGGCCCGCGAGATTTTGTGCGCATACATCTTGAAGGAAGGCTCAGAATGAAAGGACAAGTCCCGGAATTGGATCCGGTGGGTTTCTGGAGTTACCGCGTAGTGTTCTAGTACAGTCTGTTTAATCCTACTGTATTCTCGATTCCACTGTGCATCCATTGTCCGGTAAGCAGCAGCCGCACCTCCTTCCAGCAGGCCCACTAGGTGGCGTACCCAGTCTCCCCGGGGCACCTCCAGCAGCTGACATAAGTGTTCGAAGTCCTGGAAGAACCCTTCCACATCCCCTGTAGCTTCACAAAATGGCTTGAAATCTTTGCGAGTCACTCTTGGTAGATCAGGCCCACTTACTCGTGGGCTGGGAAGAGGGTCCCGTCCTCTGAGGCCTCCCATTGTTTCTCGCTCATGGGCCCTTCGGATAGCCTCCCTCTTGTCATCCAAGGTGGCTCCGGGCCCCAGGATAGCCATCTCCTCTTCGTACCATGTGATCCAAGGGCTCCTGGGACTTGATACAGCAGATGCAAGCTGTACATTCTCTGGTGGCGGGGCATTCAAGCTTTCAGTTCTCTGAAGGCTGGCTTCCTCAATAGCGGTGACCAGCTCTTCTTTGGACAGTCCCTTGTAGGTAAGGCTTAACTCCCGAGCCTTTTCTTGCAAACTTGCCACAGTCCAATTCCTGTACTCCCCACCCCGGGTTAGGTCCAGTGTGAGGGGGCTGCTCTCAATCCTCTTCAGCGTTCTGATCCCACCGCTGCCACCAGTTTGTGACGGAAGTGTAGGTGGGACAGAACGCACACGGAGAGCAGGAGGGCCAACAAAGCCTTTTATTGAACGGTAGCGGGTATGTTCACAAAGAAAGGGGCCAAACAATGGTGCCCAGGGTCAGACCCAACGTGGGTAGGACAGAGTTCCAGATAACAGGGTTAGTCCATAACAGGGGGCTCCCAATAGAATGGGCAAAGTCCTGGCCAGCGAGGGATTGGGCGACACACAGATCAGGGCAAACAATGAAGTGACAAAGTCCAGGCAGAGTTCTTATAGGCCCAGTGTTAATCCACTCACCAGCAGGCAGGTACAGGATAAATCCAAAATCCAGGTTGTAGGAAGAGACAGGGTAAATCCAAAATCCAGGTTGTAGGAAGGTTTGAAGAGGCCTGCAGGAAACAATAGGGGATTCTGTGTTCCCTGGCCGCAGCTCAGAGACACACACTCTTCCAAACAGCAGAGATGAACAACCCAGGAGAGACTCTCACTCAGCTAAATATATTAGGACTTGTGTCCCAGCAGGTGGGCCAGGCAACTCCCAGCCAGGCGTCCAGTTTCCCCAGCAACCAGCCCCGCCCCCCTCTACTCGAGCCCACACAAGGAATGTGTTCATTGTCCACAGTGAGCATGAAGGCGGAGAAGCAGACTTCCAGGCACCTGGCTGGGGAGGGGAGAAGGACAGCACAAGGGGGGGGGGGGGGGCAGGCAATGGAGTGAGTGGTCAGGGGGGAGGAAAATCCCATGCTGGTTAAATGGCAAAGTTCTGGGGGTGCAGGGAAGACAAAAGAAAGAGTAGGGTCCGTGACAATATGCATTTATTTTTTTACTAAAGACAGCAGGTTTCATTTTGGTCTAAATTATGGAAGAATTTTTTTTTTTATTGAATGTTTTATAGCAGAAAGTAAAAAATATTTTTTTTTTTCAAAATTGTTTTTTTCTTTTTTCATTCACATAATAAAAGCTAACACACACCAGTGGTATGCAAATACCCTCAAAAGAAAGCTTTTTTTTTTTTTGTGTAAAAAAATTACAAACATTTTATTTGGGTACAGCGTTGCATGAAGGGGGTAAAATCTTCTAGAGCTCAAGTGGTTAATTAACCTCCCAGAGATTTAACCACTGCAGCCAGTTCACATGGGGATCGCAGTCACTGCCATCAATGCTGGGGGTTATTAAATAAGCTAGCACCATTGCTGGGGATCATTGTTGCAGAAACTGATGCGAATGCTGTGGATTATTATTGCGTAAATTGGCTGCTGTTTTAAGTATTTTCTTGTTTTGAAATGACACTAAATCTTTCTTTACACCTGGGGGGGGAAGGGGGCAGTTTGCCACTGCAGCCTGTCTGCATGCTGTATCCTGTCCGCATGCTGTATCCTGTCCGCATGCTGTATCCTGTCCGCATGCTCTGTCCGCCACCTGTATGTATTTATTCTGCCACATATTTTTTGTAAAAAATCCTAAGTGTATTTTGATTGGTTTGCAAAAAAGTTATTACATCTACAAACTATGGAACTTTTTATTTTTTAATTGTTTTTACTAGTAATGGCAGCGATTATTAGAGGGACTGCGACATTGCGGTGGACAAATCTGACATTAAATGACACTTTGTATATTGACCCCCCCAAAATAATATCTTGCCACCCCTTTGCCACCCCTGTTTTAAAAGTCTAGCTCCGCCACTGCTCCACTCTATGGCCTTGGAGGACCGGAGCGACGTCATACGTCACTTCCTAGCAACAGTTCGCTTCTGGAGCCCGCCTCGCCGTCTTCTAAGTCAGCCCTGCATGTGCCTCCGTCCTGCCTCCTCTAAGCTCTCACAATCCTCCCCGACCCGCCCCCTGTAAGGGCTCGATGACGCGGTGGTGTCCTCTGTGTAGTGGGCAGTGTAGTGGTCAGGTAGGAATCAGGTAGGTCATTGTAAGGGTCAGTGTCGGGGACAGGTAGGTCAATGTAGTGGCCAGTACAGGAATCAGGTATGTTAGCGTAGTGGACTGGTAGGTCAGTATAGGAATCAGGCTGGTCAGTACTATTGTAGGAAGGGACTCGGGGAGTACTAAAAGTCCGCAGGTTAGGGGGCGAAAATTACTTGCCTTGCCCCGGGCGCTGACAACCCACGCTACGCCACTGCACCTCACCCCTAGTCCAGAGTGTAAATACAATAAGAGGGGTTGCTCAAAGCTCCCGAGATGGAGGAAGAGAGTAAGGCATAAGAACAGATGAGGAGATATGAAGAGAGGAATAGGTAGGAAGAGAGTGGAGGAAGGGCCAGGAGGGGAGGGAGGAGGAGATAGGATATGGGGGGGGAGGGGGGAGGAGAGGAAGATATAGGAAGAAGAAGAGGGGGGGAGGGAGAAGGAAGAAGGGCAAGGAAGAGGGTAGAGAAGGAAAGGAAAGAAAAGGGGAAGAATAAATTAGTGGTAAAGGTGGAAAGAGTATCGGGAGAGGGGAGGGGGGTGGAAGGAGAAGGGAGGAACGGAAGAGGGAGGGGGGGAGAGGGGGGGGGAGAAGCCTGAGAGAGGAGATAGTGGAGAGCAAGGAGGGAAGGGAACATGGGAGTTGAGAGGGGGGAAAATATCATTAAGGGGAGGGGGGAGGGGAGGGAGGACGGGGAGAAAGAGGAAGGAGGTGTGCGGGGAGGGTGTGAAGTACAGAAGGAAGGAAGGGCAAGAGCTGTGAGCTGAGGGGAGAGGGGAGAGATGCTGCGGATGCTCAGGTGTGGCTACTCATGAGAACTCACAAGTGCTTAAGGGACATATGTACAATAACGACAGAAAAATAAAGCAACAACGGGTCAGCAGAGCATCATTTGTTTTCAGTATTCACATAAATCACATATAGCATTACTTATCCGGAAACCACGAGGACCACCTGGTCCAAGCCTTATCAAATCTGGTACCATGGCCGGACATGTAGGCAAGCAGCTTTTCATAATTGTAATTGGTTTTGACTAACGCTATAACCTCTGAGGTGGTGGGCGTTACATTGGATTTCCACTGTCTAGTTATGAGGCTCCGGGCCGCCAGTAGAATGTGCGTTGCCACAGTGCCGCTATCCATGGGAAATGTGTCAATCCCTATGTTCAATATTACTAGTGCTGGGGAGGGGCGGGTCAGCACCCCCGTGATTCTAGATATTATGGAGAACAGTCTGTTCCAGAAACTTTTTAGGTGTCTACATGACCAGAACACATGAGTTAGGTGGGCAACCTCACCACATCCCCTCCAGTACAGGGGTGAATAGTCGGGTAAAAATTTAGATAATCTGTAAGGTGTGAGATACCATCTCAAGTATATCTTCTGTGACAATTCCCAGTGGTTGGTGCACGACGAGGATTGTCGAATAGACCGAAAAGCTGCTTGCCATTGCTTGTCAGTAAACGTATCATCTAGGTCCTCCTCCCATTTCACAAAAGGGACAGTTTTACAATACTCCATTTTGCTTTGGAGGAAGTTGTAAAAAAGGGAGGTTCATTTGACCGAGCATAGGTTACCCAGTAGGAACTTCCAACCTTGGGCCGGGATATAGATATGGGGTGAAGTTAAGGAGCGGAAGAAATGGGATATCCTAAGGTACAGGTAATATTCGGTGGAAGGGAGCGAATGTTCTTCCCGTAGGCGAGCAAATGGTTTCAAAACATCCCCTGACAGGATATGGTCTACAGTAAGTATACCTTTGTTAACCCAGGTTCTAAGTGAGGCGTGAGGAATGACTTGCTCCAACACGCCCATCGGGACTCTCACTGTCAAGGGGGGTTGGAGCGAGCGAGCCGTGAACGCGCGCCAGGCCAGAAGGGAGGCCTGGATCGAAATGGGGAGCGCTTTCAGTGTTCTCGGATGCCATATATCCGCCAGAAGCACCGTCCGCAGGGGGAGGGGGGAGCAAATTTCAGCTTCCATATTGCTCCACACCGTTGGGGACGTTGGGGTCACCCAGTGTGTTAATTGGACCAAATGTGAGGCCAAAAGGTAGTCTTTGACGTCAATCATGCCCATGCCCCCTGCAGACCAGCGCTTAATCAAAAAGGAGTGGGCGCTCCTCGGTCTCTTGCCCTTCCACACCAGCCCCTTGAGTGCTGCCTGTAGGGATGCCAGGATTTTGTGGGGTACCGGGATCACTAAGGTCCGAAACATATATAAAATTTGGGGTAAAAGGATCATTTTGAACGAGGCAAGGCAGCCCGACCAGGTAAGTTCTGTATTTGAGATTCTGCGGCATTCCTGTTAAATTTTGGCAACTAGAGGTGGGAAATTAGCATCAGCCAATAGGTCCACTTTGGGAGTTAGCTGAATTCCCAAGTACGGGATGCTACGTTGTTTCCAAGTATAGGGGTACAAGTTTTGTAATTTTCGGCATAGGTTCTGGGGCATACCTATCGGTAAAATCAAAGATTTCGTAAAGTTGGCCTTGTAGAAAGAGGCTAAGCTGAATTGTTGCAACAAGGAATGTGTAGCTGCCAGCGACCGCTCAGGGTCAGACATGAAAATAATGACATCGTCCGCGAATAAACTTATAACATGGGCTTGAGTGGAGGTAATAAGGCCCTTGATATTCGCGGAAGATCGAACCGCCTCTGCCAAGGGCTCAATGAGCAAATTAAAAATAGAAGGCGACAGTGGGCAGCCCTGCCTCGTCCCGTTTGTGATGGAGAAGGATCGTGAAAGCATGTTTGAGGAGTAAAGCTTCGCTGAGGGGTTGGAATACAGCGCCAGTATTGCGTGTAGGATGGGACCCTGAAACCCAAATTTCCGTAATACTCGAGTCATATATGTCCAGTGAACCCGGTCGAACGCCTTCTCCGCATCCAACGAGAGCAGCAGAGAAGGCACCCGACCGGATCCAGCTCTATCCACCAGCCCTATGACCCTCCTAGTAGCATCTGAGGCCTGGTGGCCTCTGACAAAACCCGATTGGTCTGGATTGATGAGATCAGGTAAGATAGGGTGAAGTCTAAGGGCCAGTACCGTAGCATACAATTTCACGTCAGTGTTCAGTAACGATATTGGTCTAAAATTAGGAGGAGAAGTAGGTTCTTTGCCCGGCTTGGGCAATGTGACCACATATGCTTGAAGCAGTTCACTAGGCAGAGAGGCAGAGGACACCGCGGCCGCGAACATCGTGGCTAAGTGTGGGCTGAGGGTCGACATGAATTTTTTATAATAGAGATTGGGGAGACCATCGGGTCCTGGAGATTTCCCTGTTGGTAGTGTACGAATGGCCCGTTCCACCTCAACCGCGGATATCGGGGCATTGAGAGCTTGTAGTTGAGAGGCAGTGAGAAGTGGCAGGTGAACAGAATCCAGAAAAGAGGATATGATTGCCTCTGTCGGCTGGGGTGTATCAGGGTTGTTTTTGAGATTATATAAGGACTCATAGTAGCCTGGCAAAAGAGTCAGCTATTTCTTGAGGATTATAGGTAATTTTAGTGTTAGTAGTAGGGTTTATGAGGTAAGCTATTCTATTTTTGATGCGCTTGGCCCTCAGTTTGTTAGCTAACAGCTTCCCTGCCTTATTTCCAGCCGAGTAATGTGACAGCTTAAGAACCCTAAAATATTTATCTTGTTGTTCTACCAAAAAATCCCTCAAGTTGGATCTATGGTCCCTTAACTGTTGGGCCAATTGCGGAGATGGGGACGTTTTATTGAGGGGTTCCAGATGTGAGATCTCAGCCAGGAGCTTGTCTAGGAGCCGTGCCCTCTGCCTCTTAAGTTGAGCACACATTTTAATAAGAACACCCGGCATAAAGGCCTTGTGGGCACACCACAATATTGTCGGGTCATCCACCGACCCCACATTGTGCTTAAAGTACTCCTCAAGATGCCGCTGAATCTGGGAGGCAAGTTGGGGAGACTCTAAGACCTGACTGTTTGCCCGCCATAAGTATGCAGGGCCCGGAGATTGTGATTCATGTAAAGCAATAGTCACTGGGGCGTGATCAGACCACGTGATGTTATGAATATTCAAGCTCTGAACAGTCTGTAGTAGATGTTTGTCAGTCAATATCATATCAATGCGGGAGTATGTATTGTGCCTATGTGAGTGAAAGGAATAGTCACGTTCGCCCGGATGTAGGCACCTCCAGGTGTCAAATAGGTCCGCCTCAGAGAAAAGTGTCTGCAGAGCGGGAGGTGGGCGTCTAGGGGTGGAGGAGATGTCTAAGTTGGGGTCCGCTGTCAGATTAAAATCTCCGCAAACCACCACAGAGCCATATTTATGCTTATCCAACATATGGAACATTTTCCTCCAAAAACGCAGCTGGCGGGTGTTAGGGGCGTATGCGTTGAGTACTGTAAATGGGACATTGTTCAGTTCACATTGCAACAGTACGTAGCGGCCGTTGGGATCCACCAAGAGTTTGTGCAAGGTAAAGGCAACAGTGTCTCGGATTGCGATAAGCACACCCTTACGTTTCTGTGGGGCCGAGGCCATAAAAATGTGTGGGAAACTCCTGTGGGACACATTAGGGTGGTGAGATTGCTGGAAGTGGGTCTCTTGGATGCAAAGAAGATCACCTTTAAGCTGCAGAGCCTCCTTCCACATAGAGGTCCTCTTGGCCGGATGGTTGAGGCCATGGACATTCAAAGAAGTGATGGAGATGGTCATGTTGTAAACATAAAGAGGCTGAACTCATTACCTGATCCGTACTCACATTTGAGGGGTAGCGGAGAGGGCCTCCAGGGTTGTACCCACAGCGTAGGAAAGCGAAGGTCCATGGTTTCCAGGAATGATTCCGCAAATTTCAGGTGCTGCTTGATGGTGCTGCTGACCAACAACAAAAAAAAAAAACAAAGAAAAAGAACAACGAAGTAAAAGAGCAAACTTGGTATTTGCAAGGTAAGTGTAAAAAAGAAAGAATGAACTCGTGAGCAGGTATACTGCACATGTTATCGGGGGGTAGTAGGCGGTCATGGTGACCAGACTCAGGGAGGGGATCTGTTGGATTGGGCTGGAGACGGCAATCCCTTAGATGCTTTTTTCCCCTTCTTCTTGTGAGAGATGGTGTGCCATTCCTCAGATAGGGGGGAGATACGGCCTGAGGATTCCTGTGGGGCAGAGCCCTGCTTGGGTAGTATGTTCCATGACTGCAGCAGGTTCAGGCCCTCCTGTATGGATGAGACTACATGCGCCTTGTTTTTGTATGTGATAGTGAGCTTCCCCGGAAATCCCCATCTGTAGATAATAGAATGGTTTCTCAGGATTTTAGTGAGCGGGTGCAGAGCCTGCCTTTTCTGCAACGTGTGTTGCGATAGATCGGCAAATAGTTGTATCCTAGAGTAGGGTTCTGATATTAGGGTTTTCTTCCTAAATGCAGACATCAGATTGTCTTTAACATGGTAGAAATTAACCCTCATGATGACATCACGAGGCACATCATCCGGCAGATATGAGGGCTTAGGGAGACGATGTATTCTGTCGATGATAAGTTCACATAAGGGGGTATTTGAGAAAACAGACAGAATAAGGTCCCTTGCGTACTGATCTAAGTCCCCGGGGTGCATGGATTCTGGGACCCCCCTAAGCTTCACATTGTTCCGCCTAGAGCGGTCCTCCATGTCTGCGATTTTAGATTTCAACTGCTCTATTTCATCTTCATGGCTGTAGTGAGAGTCAATGAGTTCGTTGTGAGAGGCAGCAAACTCCCCCATCTTGGTCTCTACTTTGTCCATGCGGCCGCCTAAGGCCTGCACCTCCACCTTGAAGGAGCGGACACACTCCATGAGATCTGCGTGCATGGAGGCCCGCAGGGACATCATCATGTCTTTAAGCCTAGGTTCAGAGACTGGGCGCTCACTCGTAGGGAATGTGTCTATGTTGGGAGACAGCTCCCTTGTGGAGTCCATAGAGGAGTGTCCTCCGTGGATTACCTCCGCCGCATGTGAGTCCTTCGACAGCCGAGGCTTGCTCTTCACTGGGCTCCTCGATAGTGGAGTGGATACCGCCGGAGACCGAGGCTGTCCTGCCTTCTGTGCCGAGGGTGGAGGAGGACTGGGCGAAGGCTGAGGAGACCCGCTGGATGAGGCCGGAGATCCGCCGCCGCCGCCATTTTGGCTGTGCTGCTTCTCCTGGGCCATAAAGAAGTGCTGAAGTTGTCGCGGATGGCCGGTGTCCTTCTTCTTCCTAGCCATCGGAGATGAAGGTGGATCTCCCCCTCTACCGTTTGGCCCAAAAAAGGGAGCTGTAAAGAACGTTGGGACGCCGATGTATGCCGATTTCCTCCCCGGTCTGGCGGAGCTGTGGGCTCAGACGTCCTTGCAGCTACACGGCGACCACGCCCCCGGCATTTTTTTTTTTTAAAGGACAGTGTAAAAATAAAAAATAAAAGATAAAATATAAAGGAAAAAAAAATTAAAGCGTTGCGTCCCCGTTAGCTCCCGTGCAGAAGCGCCCACATATGTAAACGGTGTTCAAACCATGCATGTGAGGTTTTGCCGCAATCGTTAGAGTGAGAGCAATATTCTGAGCCCTAGACATTTTTAAAGTGTCGACTATGGGGATTTTAAAGTACCGTAGTTTGTCACCATTACACGAGCGTGCGCAATTTTGAAGCATGACATGTTGGGTATCTATTTACTTGGCGTAACATCATCTTTCACATTATAGAAAAACATCAGGCTAACTTTACTGCTTTCTTATTTTTATATTCAAAAAAGTGTATTTTTTCCAAAAAAATTGCGTTTGTAAGACCGCAAGCTTAAATACGGTGTGATAAAAAATGTTGCAATGATCTGCATTTTATTCCCTAGGGTCTCTGCTAAAAAAAAATAATAATAATGTAGTAGTTTTCTCGCAAAAAAAAAAAAAATATTTTAACTTGTAAACAACAAGTGTATGAAAAAGGCCCGGTCTAGAAGTGGGTAAATATCATGCCTGGGGGGACCCCAATGCATACCTCCCAACTTTCAGATTTGAGAATGAGGGACATTTGAGGGAGGCAGAGACCTGTGGTGCACTATGTGCACTGTGACAAAAAGTGGATGTGGTCGAATCTTACAGTGGGAGGGGCTTAAAGGGCATGGTTAAACAAAACCCAGGCTTTGGATATATGCTGGGGGGTGCTTTAGGGATTAGAGAGAACTTGTGCTAGAAGGTGGTGTGGGGGGGGGGGTTAAGATATGTGCTGGAATTTATATGGGAGGGGAGAGGACTTGTGCTAGAAGGAGGGATGTGGGGGGTCAGATATATGCTGGGGGGGTGCTTTAGGGATTAGAGAGAACTTTTGCTAGAAGGAGGTGTGGTGTGGGGATTTAGATATGCACTGGAAGTGATCTGGGAGGGGAGAGGACTTGTGCTAGAAGGAGGGATGTGGGGAGTCAGATATATGCCGGGGGTGTTTTGGGAGGGGAGTGGACTTGTACTAGAAGGTGGGGGGCAGATAAGTGAAGGGTGGCTCTTTAGAAGGGGAAAGGATTTGTGCTAGAAAGTGGGGGTGGGGGGTATTTCAAATCCAACCCCCCCTCCTTCTAGCACAAGTCCTTTCCCCTCCAAAAGCTCCCCCCCCCCCAGCACATATCCTCTTACCACCGGCCCTGTCAAATCACTCCTCCATGTGTACATATAACAAGAAAAGGGGAAATATCCTGTGCTAAAGTGTCAATAACAGAAATCACAAAAAATGATATCAACAAATGACAGCGGCACTCGCTGTATCTACACACAATAATACAAAGAAGACCACTAAAACAAATGTGTTGCACTGCCAAATAAATAATGTGAACCCACCATAAATTCAATAAAATACATAATATAACTACAACCATAAACAACAAATAAATATAAAGTTCAAAATTCATATAAAGTAAAGGGTAATAAATACATCCATAAATAAGTGATTTGGAAAGTTCATAAAATATAAATAAATCAATAAAGATATAAAGTGAAAGCTCTCGCTCTCTGAATATATGTCGAACTTACAATTTCCAGCGAGTTCAACAAAATTTCAAATAAAGTGAAAAATAAATGTATTGCTGCAGCTTCAAAGGAAATAACTAAATATGCAAAGTGATTCCCATTCAAAAACAATAATCACTAAGCCGCGCATTAACCACTTTACCACCGGAGGATTTTCCTGCTGTACGTCCAGGCCACTTTTTGCGATTCGGCACTGTGCAACTTTAACTGACAATTGCGCGGTCATGCAAAGCCGTACCCAAACAAAATTTAAGTCCTTTTTTCCCCACAAACATAGCTTTCTTTTGGTGGTATTTGATCACCTCTGTGATTTTTATTTTTTGCGCTATAAACAAAAAAATAGCGTAATTTTGAAAAAATAACAATATTTTTCACATTTTTTATATGAAATTCCACCCCCCCCCAAAAAAAATGTAAAAATCAAAATTTTTTTACATTTTTTGCCAATTTGTTTTCTGCTACCTATGTTTGGTAAAAAAAATCACAATAAGCGTATTTTGATTGGTTTGCGCAAAAGTTATTGCGTTTACTAACTAAGAGAAAGACTTCTGTCATTTTTGGTGTTTTTTTTTTAACGAGTAATGGCGGCGATCTGCGATTTTTTTGCAGGACTGCGACATTGCGGCGGACAGATTGGACCCTTGACTGACATTTTTGACACTTTTGGGGGTACCAGTGACATTTCTACAGTAATCAGTGCTATAAATATGCACTGTTACTGTAAAAAGGACACTGGCAGGGAAGGGGTTAATTTTATTGGAGAGGGAGGGCTTAATGTACGGCTGGTGCTTACTGACGTGTGTGGGGGGAGGTGACTGAGTGACACAGGGACAGATCGCATGTTCAGCTATGCTGAACCCTGCAATCTGTCACTGTTTGTCACTTAGGAGATCCGCTCGCTCTGTTTACACAAGCGGGCGGATCTCCAGACTCGATACCCCGACGATCAGGGAAGAGCGGCGGCGATCGCCACTGCTTCTCCCATGGCCCGACTCCCGCTGTGACTGTAAACAGCGGGAGCGAGCCTCCGGAGGCGCGCGAGCGCCGCCCACAAGGGGAGGAGTCCAGGGACGTAGGTCTACGTCGCTGGACGGAATCGAGCCACTTTGCCGCAGTACAGTTCCAGTGACTGGTCAGCAAGTGGTTAAATAGTGCATGTGCTAATAAATAATGCATGTGCAAATGAATATATCACACAATATATAATATTAGTGAAATAGAATTGTAAGGGAAATGTGCATCTTGGAATGTTCAGTTTAGTGTAATGACATATCAGTTTATGTTGAAGGTTAGAATTGCCCTTTATATCTTGAAAATGTTTTAGAGAATATATGTCTTTTGCTTATTATTTCAAACATTCGTTTCTGCTGATATGCAAGGCATAATTTCACACCTGCTATAGCTTGTGGTTAGGAGATTAGCATCTATAATGGATCTTAGATGTCTAGTTTTGCAAGTTCTGTTTGAGATTAAGATATGCAAAGCTACAGAGATGTTCCATATATAATGAGAGGATATTGCCAATATATATCCTATATATCAGCTACAATATACACATAGCCTATATTTGCATTTCTATAGCTTGAATAAATATTTTATGCAGCAATAATTAATAGTTGATAGTGAATAGGAAAATTACTGCTATAATCTTTTTTAAGTAATGAGAGATGTTTCTGCAGATGTTATGTGACCACAAATGTACATCTAAGTTGCAGAACTCATCTGCAAATGTACAGACACCTGCCAACATATGGGCCACATATCCTGAGATAAGAAGAAGACAGTTGCCTTGTGGTAGATGTGTTATATTTCTAGCTATTGTTTGAGTCACAAATGTGACATGTTTTTTCTATATACTTGTACTTTACTCAACCTTATATGTAACTGGGTAGATTTAGTAAACTTGTTAATTGGGCAATGGGGTGTTGGGAGGGTGTTAAGCTAAGGGGAGGTTTTGGGAGGTATAGGGACATTTTGTGGTTTAAGGCTATAAATTGTTTACGATGTCAGAAATAAAGACACAATCATTTTGAACCCATCGGTGTGTTTTGGTCATTATTGATTGCCCGGCTAGCCGAAGATTCACCCACAGAACAAACCAAGGGTGCACCTGAACTAAGGATCCTTACAGATGATACCAGAAGGCGGGGTACTGACTATCCAGGTGAGTAATAATTTCTCCCATTTTTATGCTGGTTGAAATGTTGCTTTCCTGGATGCAGTGAGCCCGGTACTAGAGTAATATTAGTTGTTGGCAGGTTAGTGGTTGGCAGGTTAGTTTAGTTTTTCACAAGGCTGTGACAGACACGAGATAGTGCTCTGTGTTCTGTAGGTTTTCAGGAGGGGCGTACTCCGGGAGACACGCAGCGTGGGTGGCAGGGGACGGTGTTTATAGCAACACGAGTCATATGTTGGCAGGGACTTATTGAGTTAAAGGATGACTCAAGGAATCTATGTAAGTACAAGGAAAAGGTTAAATAAGGTATAAGATATAAAGGGAAAAGGTATATATGCACAGTAAGTGAAACTAATATATTGAAATGTATATGTTTGTTTCCAACTTACTTGGATTGTCTGTGGAGTGAATCAATTGTGAAACACAACTATACAGTAAGATTTGATCTGTATTGGTTGAATGGTGCAGATAGTGGTATTTGTAAACACTTCTTATCAAACCCATATATTGTGGTGCCCACATTGTCAAAGAAATTCTAGACGCATTGTAAGAGTATTTCAAAGGATTTATGTTATTGTGCCTGCTCAAACTTACCATTAACATAACGCTAATTATACAACTGCTGCTGCTGCTATTTATAACTAGGGATGATCGAACTTTTGAAAAGTTTGGTTTGACCAGAACACCTGAATTTCCTGAAAGTTCGGTTCTGATTCCAGACAGGGCCGGTGCAAGGATTTTTGACACCCTAGGCAAAACCTTATTTTGCCGCCCCCTTGGCTCCGCCCCTGACTCCACCCCCTTCACCTTGCCCATGAATATGATAGAGGTGATGGGGATGGAGTTTTGGGTAGCGGGGGGGGGAGGAGAAGGAGGCAGAGGATGAGGAGGAAGGAGGATGAGGGGGCAAGAGGAGGGGGAGGAGAGGGGGCAAGAGGAGGGGGAGGAGGGGGGTCAAGAGGAGGAGGAGGGGAAGAGGAGGAGGAGGAGGGGGGGCAAGAGGAGGAGGAGGGGAAAAGGAGGAGGGGGGAAGAGGAGGAGGAGGGAGGAGGAGGAGGGGGGGAGATACATCACACATTTGAGAGATCACACACATATAAGTCATATGTATACACACTATAGAGTCAGTTAAAGAATCTGAATGTGTTTTTCATTATTCACTTACCACCAGGGCTCTGCTGCCAATGGTTCTCTCTGTCCAGGCACAAGGAAAGTTAGGCAGCCATGCTTCTCCAGCTCTGTCTCACACAAACCTCCAGGTACCGACCCCCCTGAGCTCCATTCATCAGATAGGTGAGTCTGCTCTGCTGCTTGATAAAGGGGAGGGGAGAAGGACAGAGCAGAGCTGGCTGGCTGTAGTAACTGGTCTTCACATGGATCATGGGAGGGTCCAGGGACGGACGATCACTGCTTCTAAAGCTCTGGACTGGCACCAGAGAGTCTCTGAGAGACGGACCGGTCACAGAATGTGACCTCTCTGTCACCATGCAGTGGGTGAGCCCCGTAGTCTCTGATATAAGAGGACCTGTAGTGACTTGGTACCGTCCTATAGATGGGAGGATGCAGATAATAAACACTCACCCCCAGTGGCGGACTGACAACTCATGGGGCCCCCGGGCAATAGGAGATCACGGGGTCCCCTGTGTCCCCTCCCACACTCAAGCCACACTAACACAAAGCCCCACCTACATATTGCACTGCCCACATGCGTTGTGGCAGCCATCCTCCACATATCAGCTCAGCTGCACAGAAGGGCCCCAATTCTTGACTGCAGCTTAGGCTCACAGAGATTCACATTGGTATTGCTGGAAAGTCACCGAACACCTGACAGGTTCAAAGGTGACAGCTATCCAAGAAAGCTTCCCTACCATGCCTTCGGGAACCTTTGTGAGCATGATCGTTTGGTTGTTGCAGCTCAGCTGCATAGAGGGGGCATTTTAACAATCTACTGCAGCATAGCCTGTAAGAAAGTCCCGGGATTCTTTCTGTAGAAGCACTTCCATGTTTAAAGATGGCTGCTGTGCAGGATCCATCTTTATATACAACCAGGATGTTTTATAAAAGCAGTGGGCCTATGTGCAAGATCCAAATTTTGGCCCTAATGCCAGAGAAAAATGTTCAGAGCGTACTGCAGCAAGTATGGGGTGTGGTTTTCAGGGGCTAAGTGCCGGGTCACACTTGTGCGATGCGGGAAGGCTGCAAATTCGCAGCCTGTTCCCGCATCGCAAACGCACATCTGGCACTTCACACTGCCATATGCGATACGCTGGGGGTGTCAATTAAATGTTAACGACACCCCCAGTTTGATCGCATATCGCAGTGCAATCTTACAGTTTGCACAGGATCGGATCGCACAAGTGTGAACCACTGTGCGATCCGATCCTGATGCGGCTGAAAAAAGGGTCCTGTGCGTCTTTCGTGCGGATACAGTGCAAATTTCAGCCATACAAAGTGTATGGCTGAATTCGCACTGTACATGAGATCGCATGTAATGAAGGAGCAGTGTGAACCGGCACTAAAGGAAGCCTGCTGGTTACATGAGGGGTTACTTGCCTTATGCAGCTGTTTGGTTCCTATCAGCACCTTCCTGACAGGGTTGCCACAACTTTTTTTTTTTACACTGATAAAACATGGAAAATCTACTGACAGAAAATATTTTTTACTGAGAACCTGAAATAATACATTAAGCCCCGGTTCACACTTATGCGATGCGGGAAGGCTGCGAATTCGCAGCCTGTTCCCGCATCGCAAACGCACCCCTGAAAGTTCACACTTCCATATGCGATACGCTGGGGGTGTCAATGTAATCTTAACGACACCCCAGTTTGATCGCATATCGCAGTGCGATCTTGCAGTTCGCACAGGATCGGATCGCACAAGTGTGAACCACTGTGCGATCCGATCCTGATGCGGCTGCAAAAAAGGGTCCTGTGCGTCTTTGCTGCGGGTGCAGTGCGAATTTCAGCCATACAAAGTGTATGGCTAAACTCGCACCGCACAGCCGATCGCATGTAATGAAGGAGCAGTGCGCTCCGACATTACATGCGATCGCCGCAGCCGCATCAGTGTGAACCGGCTCTAACTCCTACAGAAGGGGGAAGAAGGAAAAGCAGGAGGAGAAATAGGAAAAGGCGGGAAAGAGAGATGGGGGAGATGGGAAAGTAGGAGAGAGATGAAGGATGGGGGGGGGGAGGTGAGAAAAGGGAAGGGGTGAGAGACAGAGAGAGGATATGAGAGCAGGGAATGAGAGAGGGTGCTGAGAGATGGGGATGAGAGAGGGAGGGAGAGAGAGGGGGGTGAGAAGGGGATATGAAAGAGAGAGGGGATGAGAAAGAGAGGGGGTGAGAGAGGGATGAGATGAGAGAGAGAGAGGGATATGAAAGAGAGAGGGGATGAGAGAGGGGGGGGAGAGAGGAGGGATATGAAAGAGAGAGAGGGGATGAGAAAGAGAGGGATGAGGTGAGAGAGAGGAGACAGACAGACAGACGGACAGAGGGGGTAAGGGTAAGAGAGAGGGGGGTAAATATGTCTGCTACTCACAATTATGACCCCAGACTGCTCTCCTCTGGGCTCAGGCAGCCGGGATCTAGAGCTGCTGTATGCTCTATATTTCAATCTGCTGCCTCCCAGTCCCTTTCATGGCAGTATGTGTTGTGTAATGTATGGGAGTCTGGGAATATTCTTTTACCCATATGATTTTCACTAAGAAGGCAAGATCCATCCACACACAAGATCATCCCCAGATTGGAGTCACGAACAGAACGTATGGGAGATCAGGGCTGCAGGGGAGGCTTGCTATGCACGGCTCCCTATGCTGTCCACTATCTCTGTCCTCTCCTCAGGAAAAGAAGTCTGTGTGTGTGGGGTGGATGGGGGGTGGATGGGGGAACCGATCGCATGTCATTCATCTACCAGGACAGACAGGAAACTGGACTGCTGGGGGGAGTAGCATGTACTGAGACCGGCTGTGCTATAGATGTCCCAGCTCTCTCTCTCCACCTTCTGACCTTCTCCTGGATGTGACACCCCCTGCATGAGCAGCCCGCCCCCGATTCTTTGTATGGCTGGAGAATGCGGACACCTAATTCCCCCCTACCCCCCCCCCCCCCCCCATCCACCCCAACCCTCTCCTTCCATGAGAGCCCAGGACTAGGGAGGACGGACCTGTCCCATCTACAGGGAAACTTCCACTGTCAGAGCACCCACCCTCCCCCATCACAGCCTCTGTTCTTTCACTGTAAGTGCTGTGTCAGGACAGGACTCGGATGTCAGTTCGGTCCTTCAGTGCTGCCGCGGCACCTTCACTCAATGATCAGAGCGGCTACACAGCACAGGCGGCGACGGGACTCGGAGAGGGAGCCTGAGACTAAGTAGGCAAACCAGTGGTCAGGCGCCCTAGGCGGCAGTGCGCCCTAGGCGGCTGCCTTACCTGCCTAGTGGTAGCGCCGGCCCTGATTCCAGAACCCCATTGAAATCAATGGGACCCGAACTTCTGGAATCAAAAAACACCATTTTGAAGAAAAAAAACCCAATAAACACCCCTAAAAAGTGCCTAGGGTTCTGGGTCATGCCCCAGGGACTATTAATCACACAAAAAAAAGTTGTTAAAAATTGTCGTTTTTGATAGAGAGCCAATTAACCACTTTACCACCGGAGGATTTTGCTGTCTTACGTCTGGGCCACTTTTTGCGATTCGGCACTGTGCAACTTTAACTGACAATTGCGCGGTCATGCGACACCATACCCAAACGAAATTTACGTCCTTTTTTTCCCCACAAAAAGAGCTTTCTTTTGGTGGTATTTGATCACCTGTGCGATTTTAACTTTTTGCGCTATAAACAAAAAAAAGAGCGTAAATTTTGAAAAAAATAACAATATTTTTCACATTTTTTTATATGAAATTCCACCCCAAAAAAATGTAAAACTCAAATTTTTTTTAAATTTTTGGCCAATTTGTTTTCTGTTACCTATGTTTGGTAAAAAAAAATCACAATAAGCGTATTTTGATTGGTTTGGGCAAAAGTTATTGCGTTTACTAACTAAGGGAAAGATTTCTGTCATTTTTGGTGTTTTTTTTTTTAACGAGTGATGGCGGCGATCTGCGATTTTTTTTGCGGGACTGTGACATTGTGGCAGACAGATCGGACCCTTGACTGACATTTTTGACACTTTTGGGGGCACCAGTGACATTACTGCAGTAATCAGTGCTATATATATGCACTGTTACTGTAAAAATGACACTGGCAGGGAAGGGGTTAATTTTATTGGAGAGGGAGGGGTTAATGTATGCCTGGTGCTTACTAACGTGTGTGGGGGGAGGTGACTGAGTGACACAAGGACAGATTGCATGTTCAGCTATGCTGAACCCTGCAATCTGACCCTGCCTGTCACTTAGGAGATCCGCCCGCTTGTGTTTACACAAGCAGGTGGATCTCCACACTCGATTCCCTGACGATCGGGGAAGAGCAGCGGCGATCGCCGCTGCTCCTCCCCTGGCCCGACTCCCGCTGTTACTGAATACAGCGGGAGCGAGCCTGTTCTATAAGTGTTCTAAGAGAAACAATCTTTTCTCTATAGCGGTCACCCTGACATGGAAGGGTTTTGTCACCCTGCCATAGCAGTCAGAGTCAGTTAACCCTACACTACACTACAGTCCCCTTACACTTAACACTCTCCCTACAGAAACTAGATTATTAAATCTAACTATAGTGGAAAATAGTACCCTAACTACACTAGATATCCCTTTCCTCACACTAATAATTGCTAAATGACACTTTGAAGCAGAAGTAACAGAACTGCTTCCACTCTCTTCCACGTCCCTGTATTACAATGCTAGGAATTTGGCGGGGCTATCTTATATACTGGGGCGTATTCACTAATGATTGGCCTCTGGACCCCCTAGTCACTCCAATCACATTCCTAGCATTCCCCTGCCCCCTCAATTGGCTTTTACTGATGGTTCTGGTCCAATCACAGGCTTTTAAAGCCCATTTCCTGTCCCATTGCATTTTGGTTGGTTCTGGTTGCCGAATTCCGAACTTTTTCAGCAAAAAGTTCGGAATTCGGCCGAACCTCGAACAGTCAATGTTCGGGTCGAACCGATGGTCAACCCGAACCATTCGATCATCCCTATTTATAACCCGCATTGTGCTATTGTTTGAAGGAGTACATAGAACTTATTTTAGATTTCATTGAAAAGTCATGGGTAACGATTTAGGAAAGGATCCGGATGGTGAGCTGGAGACCAGATCCATACCGTTATTCTTTGTATCAGGCACCTGTGGGATAAGTCACTGATCCATTTTGGGCGAACATATATGAGCACGGTCCGCAATTGGGAATTATGCGGCTCAGCGCTATAGGTCCTCGCAATGAAGGGGACTGGGAGGAGGTTAAAAGGATGGTGGGGCTTCACCCAAAATACAATTATCCCCCCGGTGACTGGGATGAAAAGTATATGAAAACTTGTTTTAAGAAATAGTGAAAGGCATTAAAGGAATATAGAAAAAGATTTCCGCCAACTCATCATATATACCTAAAACAAGACAGAGAGACAGTGAGTAAAATTAAAGAAGTTGTAGATATAGAATATATATGGAGGTGGATGGTCTAGATAGTCCAAAAGCATAAGCATAAAGCCTTAATAGGAAAACAAAATGCGGCTGGCTGTTTTGATCTGCTGAAAGGAAAACAGCCTGTCAGCGCCCATTTCCAAGGGCGTTATCAGAGAGGCAGAACAAAGGGGGAATTCAGAGGCAAAGTAGGAAATTTTTAAACTAGGTCCCCCCCCACAATTGAACAACCTCACAACAGCCTCACAACAACATCACAACAGTGAGTGGATTTACAGTGACATTGGGATCCAGGGGTAATAGGCCATAAGTCCCCTGGATGCGGGATTGATTCCATGTCCCTTGGAGGGAGGATGGAGTCAGGTATACATTAGACAGATTCTTGGCCAAAGGTATATTTAAAGAAATAGTATACTGCGCCCCTGTTTTTGTTGTTCTGAATATTCATTTTCCAAGCTAGACATACATAATTGTTTGAAGCTGCGATGTTGACCTTGACATTGGTACATTCCTAGGGAGGGGTGGTTCCCACGTTCCTAGGGAGGGGGTCACTTCTTGCACGGAGCTTGTAGGACTAGGAGTCCCAGCATTCCCAAACATATGCAATTATTTTTTTATGGAATTTTTGGAGTTTTGCCATTTATACATTGTGTGTAAAGCATAGGAATCTCTGGGAAGAGTAATAATAGTGAATTAAAAAACAGTTTTTATCAGGCAAAACGTAGTTCGCCGTAGTCGGCAAAATACTTTGAGGTTATTTTTTATAGAATTATAGATAATGAGAAATTACATTTTACAAATGGGTCCCTATGTAAAAGGGAGCTCTGGTGCAAATTTTTGAAAATTGGCTACTTGCCAAGCAAGGGTTCAAACGTAAATATCTTTGTTCCTGTTATAGTTATGGAATTTATTTTTGGACAGAAAGGGTTACCACAATTAGTGTGACCATTGAACCCTATTGGCACCGAGCCAAAAGTTTCAAATCAGATTAACTTTTTATCTGATTATAGTATTTGAGTGATATTTTAGGGGTGTCCTCTATTGAAGGAGGGGAACCTCTGGTCAGGTTTTTTGTAAGATTGGCACGGAGCCAAAAAGTCTTAGTTTTATATGATTGTAGCATGGAAGTGATATCTGATGTGCCATCTCTACTGATAGCCATACCATCCGATGCTACCCACTTTACAGTGATTGGTTGAAGTAATGCGTTTTTTTTATTTTAGCGTGCTAGTGGACGAGAAGACACAGCCATCTTTGTTTCTTCTCTTTCAATATCTCTTTTATTGTAATTTAAAAAAAAATAATAATAATACACATACACAAAAGAAACAAAACAGCAAAATACCAACATAAAATGTTGCAATAAAATTATTGATTATAACATTTTACCTCAAAAAAAAAAAGGGGGGGAGGGGGAGAAGAGGAAAGGAGGAAAGGACAGGGAGAGAAATAGGAAAGGGGAACCTTCCATCCAACTCAGTTTAATCGTCACACAATGGGGTTTCCATATATATATATATGCTCATTATTTTCGATCTATCGTCACTAGACATCGATATTATAAAAGAAGAGAGACCTATTCCCCATAGCCCATTCGCATTTTACCTCAAAAACAATAAATTTATTCCTACTAAGCAATCCTTACATTAACACACATACCTTATCTAATCCATTGTCACCATACATCTTAGATTGTTTAGCCATGGATTCCATCTAACCGAAAATATTTTCGCCAAACTTATAGTAGCCATAATTTTTTCCATCTCACATTGCTGATTAAGTAATGTAACAATATCAGATGGAGATGGTATCTCCTGAGATTTCCATCTTCTTGTGATTAAGAGTTTTGCCGCTAATAAAAGATGTAAAACCACTACTCAGTACTTTATAGGTATCTCATGGATATTTAGGTGCAAGATCGCCATCTCAGGACTTGGAATTATGTTATTTTCCACGACTTCTGAGATAATAGAGAATATTTTGTTCCAAAATGCTCTAATCGATTTACACTCCCAAACTATATGGAATAGCGTCCCTTGTTCACCACATTCTCTCCAACAAAATGCTGGAGTTAAGGGGTAAAATTTGGAAAGTTTAGTGGGGGTCAAATACCAAAAATTTAAAGTCTTTTGATATAATTCACAATGATTAGTACATTTTGAGGAAGCGTATGTGGCAGCAAAAGCTTTTAGCCAGTTAGTTTCTGGGAAAGATTTTCCCAGTAATTTTTCCCATTTAAGTACGGTAGTGGGTTTAGAATAGGTGTAATGCTTGTTCAATATATCATAAATAACTGATATACCGTTGGCAGTAGCCAAGGGTGCTTGATACAACTTGTATATAGAAATGGGTAATTTAACATATGAAGGAAGGCTATTTTTCTGTAGAAAGGAAAATATTTGATAATAGCTCAAAAAAGCTGACGGTGGTATTCTATACTGGTGAACACAATTTTCAAAAGAATGAATCCCTGTTTCATTATACAGACCTTTCAAACATTTAACCCCCCTTCTCAACCACACTTTTATATCAACATTTGGGAATTTGGGATGAAGTACGTGAGAACTGACAGGGGAGTAGGGAATTCACATGTCGCCCCATATTCGAGAGGCGAACAAAATACTTCTTCCCACGTTGTATAGGCAGTTTGCACTGTAATAGATTGGATATTGGGCACAACAGCTCCAATCATTACAGCTATCATTGTGGCCCTAAGATTTTCTTGATTACAATCATCCGTCTCTAATCCCAGCCACAATTTGTGCTGCACAGGCGTCCACCAATATTTCAATTGGTCTAATACAGATGCTTTATAATATGCAGAAACCCAAGGAACTCCCATCCCTCCATGCCTCCTATGTCTCCTCATAATGAGGGACGCACATTGGGGTGGTTTTCCTTCCCATATAGTTTGATTGAAGCACTTTTTAACAGAGACACAATATTGGGGTGGTAAGGGAATTGCCAACGTACGAAACAAATAAAGTAGTTTGGGAAGTATAATCATTTTTAACATAGCCAACCTGCCTGCAACAGTCAAATCTTGAACCTTAAGTTCTCCAATTTGTCGTGACAAAGTATCCAGAAAGGGTTTATAATTGTAATCATAAAGTTGGAAAATAGATGAAGTTAAATTAATCCCCAGGAATGGAATATACGAGGACCATGTAAAGGAAAATTTTCTGGTTATATATTTCTGTACTGACGTGGGAACATTAACACCCATAATCTGTGATTTTTTAATTTTTAATTTGTAATATGATACTGCACTAAAATCATTTATCATTTTCTCTACTTCTATTAAAGATGACGCTGGATTTGTAATGATTAACATGACATCATCAGCAAATAAGCTAATCTTATGTTCAACTTCAGCAACTTTCCAGCCTGTTATCTTCGCGTTGCTCCTAATACTCTGAGCAAAAGGCTCCATAAGCAACGCAAAGACAACTGGTGAGAGGGGACATCCCTGCCTAGTCCCATTAGTTATCCCAACCAATTTAGATAATATTCCCAATATAAGTACGTTTGCTGTTGGTCTAGAATAAAGAGCCATTATATTTTCTTCCAACCAACCCAAAATCCCAAGTTTATGCAGCACTGCCTCCAAATAGCCCCAATGGATCCTGTCGACTGCCTTCTCCGCATCCAAAGAAAGTAGCAGGGAAGGCGTCCGACAGGATCCCATCCGTGTCAGCAGATTCAAAAGTCTTCTTGTGCCATCAGGAGCCTGCCGTCCTGGCACAAATCCCACCTGGTCTGCATGTACCAACTGGGGTAAAAACTTCTGCAGTCTACTTGCCAAAAGCTTGGCAAAGATTTTAATATCTTCATTTAATAAGGCAATTGGCCTATAAGATGAAGGGTCCTCAGTATCCTTTTTTTGCTTGGGGATTGTAACAATTAATCCCTTCAACATTTCCGATGGGAATGTACCAGTGGAGGCTGCTAATTCAAATACTGATTTTAAGTGGGGAGCTACTTCTGTAGATACACTTTTATAGAATTCATTGGGAAACCTGTCCTCCCCCAGTGATTTCTGATTAGGGAGTTTGATGATAACTGAGCTAATTTCCTGAGTTGAAAATGGTTGGGAAATTGAGCTCAATTGGTCCTCTGTAAGTTTAGGTAAAGAAATCCGTGCCAAATAGTTTGAGATAATCTCTGTGTTAGGTTGGGGAATAGTTGTATCCTTTTGAAGATCATATAATGACTGATAGTAATCTGCAAAGGCGTTGGCAATATCTCTAGGATTTGTTAACCTCCTATGTGAATGAGGGTGTAGAAGTGCTTCTATTTTGTTACTAAATTGTTTAGATTTCACTTTTTTTATCTAACCAACGTCCCACCCTATTACCCAGGCCATATTCTTTAGCTTTAAGGACATTCAGGTGATATTTCTGTTTATTTAGCAAAAGTAACCTTAGTTCTTGTCTATGTTTCAGTATAGTCTGTGTACATTGTGAAGTAGGATTTTCTTTATTTGTTTTTTCCCCCAAAGCTGTGCTATCAAGAATATCTCCTAGGGGCGTGACCGGAAGCCGATGGAGCAAGACGTCTAAGACTGAGCTCCGCACTAACCGACTGAAATCTACATCCATCCTCCGGTCTCCAGGTCTCAGAAAGCCCTGACCAGGTGCCCACAAGACACGGTCCCCTACCGGAAAGGATTGGGGATCTTTTTGGAGCAGATCCGTCCGGATTGCCTCCCGCGAGTCAGTGCGGCCTGGCAGACGGGCGAGCCGCGGCCTTTCCTGAGAGGCGCGGCCCGGCTGCATTGCGAGTCCCGACCCGCCCATCCTCCGGGCATCTGAAGGAGAGGAGGCTCGGTAGATCTACACCGCCGGTTCCCGACTTGAGAACACAGGACGCCGGGCACTCCCGGAGATCTCCTTGCGGGCGGCTGCCTGTAAGGACGTTCTGTGAACTGGCCCTGGACCCGGGCCTTCCCGCTCCATAACCACTCTCCCAGAAGCGGCCCTGAACCGGAATATCCCTGCACTGAGGCTCATCAGACCTGCTCAGCACCGGGACTCTCACTCACCCGCCGATCACTCGGTAAGCCAGTGCAAATCACCCTTTCCACCGGGCTGCGGGACTCTTAGCCTCCCCTTAGGTGACTACCACGGGCCACCTTTCCTTCTCCTACAAACGTTACAGCTTCATCTTAGGCTTTGAACTCTGGTCTCTACCAACTACATAGTGGGACACTATCTTTTGTTCTCCTTGACACCATACATTTCTAGACCTGGCAAACACAGAATACCCGTAAATAACATGCACTGCTGAAGCGCCAGCTTGCGGGTAAGCCAGTCACACTACTGCAGCAGGACCTCAATTTTCTCCTATCTGGCCTTATTATATCTTTGTGTGCCTGATTATGTCTTCTAAGAAGAGGAAGGGAATGTCTAGACCTGGCAAAATGACTGACTTTTTCCATAAGCCACACAAATTCCAAATGCATGGATCCCCTACTGGATCTCGTGGCTCTCCTCCTGGTCCATCGGACCGACGAGATTTCTCGGACAACCCTAATGGTGACCGTTCTCAATCACATCAACATTCAGGTGATGCCAGATCCAGCGCTTCTTCAACGTCCTCTAGCCCGGCTAAGACTAAACCTAAGCTACATGATGATAAACATTCCAAAATTTTGGAGACATCCACCTCCTCCCTTGATACTACTAGGGAATTGCAGGACTCAATTCTTGAATTCCCTACCTCTAATCAACCGGTGATGGACACAATATTGAAAGATATGCTGGTTTCTCTACGCACCACGATCCACGCCAACATTCTTACGCTGGCCCGCCAATTTAAATCTGAAGTGGCAGAAATTGACCAACGGGTGACCCACATTGAGCATAAAATGGGCGAATTTGCTTCTACATTCAACGAGATGGTCGACTCACATAATGAGAGAGATGAGGAAATCCACAAAATCAAACTAAAATTGGCCGACTTAGAGGATAGATCGCGACGCAACAACGTTAAGATCCGCGGTATCCCGGAGTCAGTGAAGCCTCCAGATCTTAAACATTTTATGGTCAATATCCTCAAGAATGCCATTCCTGAAGCACCGTTAGAGGAGTTGGTGGTGGATAGAATTCACCGACTACCAAAACCAAACCACATCCCGGAGGATGCTCCCAGGGATACTATCGTCCGCATTCACTTTTTTCACATCAAGGAACAACTCCTAACAGTGGCCAGAAATAAGGACTCAAGTCCAGCGTGCATGGCAGATCTTTCCTTATTTGCAGACTTGTCTGCATACACGATGCAGCAACGTCGTCAGCTGGCGACAATCACCAAACCCCTCCTCAACCATCGTATTCCTTATCGGTGGATTTACCCGGCCAAATTGATGATCACGTATAAAGGTTCCACACACTGGGTATCCACATTGAAGGGGGGCATCCGTCTGCTCCAGGATTGGAAGATACTTGATCCGCAGTCCGATGCACGCTCCCATTCGACAAGTACCCCTCGGGCACCGCAACACCACCAGGAAGATAACATGGGCTGATCCTGCTGCCCGTAACCACTTACGATTATTGTTCAGGACTGGTAAGCCCTGCAGTATGACTTTTTGCATTTTCTTTTTCTATTTGGACCCCCGTTTCATTAGCGGTTCTTTAAGATTGACCGCCCGGATTCGTATAGAATCGTCCTTTTTTATGGTGTGGGAACAACCTACCACCACATTTTTGCCCTTAACGGGCCATTTGCATCCTCCTGGGTTGCATCTATTGTTGACTCTATTTCCATCTGTTTTGTTGTTTAGTATTTCTCTTCTGTTTTTTTTTTGGTTGTTTTTTCTCCTTGTTGTCCGACAGTGCTCTCAAGGATCAGGCTAACCCCTGGACGTTTTGTTACTCCGAGCAACTAGTATCAAAGGACTACCTCACCTGCTGAGCTTATCCCTTTGTCGTCTCTACTCTAAAGCGTTAACATGTCTTTTCAGGTAACATCGTTTAACGTTAAAGGGTTAAACAGCCCCCACAAACGCAGTATGATATGGCGCGAGGCGAGGCGCCTCCACGCCGATGTCCTCTGCTTACAGGAGACCCATTTTTCTTCTCTAAACCCGCCTTCCTTTTCTAACCACCATTTTCCGCATCTCTTTTTTTCTAACTCTACTAAGAAGAGGAATGGGGTAGCAATTGCGATTAGAGATTCCGTCTCCTTTGAGCAGAAGGAAATTATTTGTGATGAGAACGGAAGGTTTATTATTTTGATTTGTGTGATCAATAATGTGTTATACACCATTGTTAATCTATACCTCCCCAATGCTCATCAGATACGCTACATTTGTAAACTTTGGAAGAAGATAGCCAGGGTTCGCCAGGGGCACTTGATAGTTTGTGGCGATTTTAACGCCATTCCCGACTCCACCTTAGATTGCACCTCGGCCCACACTTCGAAGGTGACTAGGCCCACTCTCTGTAAATTCATGTTACAGTCCGACACCTTCGACGTCTGGCGCTGCCAGCATGCATCTGAGAGAGATTTTTCTTTCTACTCTCCGGTACATGGAACTTACTCGAGAATAGACCTTTTTTTGGTAGATAAGTTCCTACTCCAAAAGATAGTCAAATCCACGATCCATACAATCACGTGGTCGGACCATGCTCCGGTTTCTGTGGTGCTGGGGGGAACCGGAGCAGAAACTAGAGCCAACAGGTGGAGGAATGATGTTCACGTCATGTCCCACCCGCAACTAAAACTGGAGCTCTCTGCCGCTTTGCGAGAGTTCTTTGACATAAACAGCTCATCTGTCTCGGATCCCTTTATTTTATGGAACGCCCACAAGGCTTACATGAGGGGCATTCTCACACAACTCAGCTCTCGAGCTAAAAAACAACGACAAAAACAGATAAATGACCTCCTGACGAACATCACTACATTAGACACCCTGAACAAACGCTCCCCTTCTAGTTCCATAAAATCAGACATTTTTCAGGCTAGACATGACCTTCGCCTGTTACTTATTCAACAACACGACAGGGCCTTTAGGTCCCTCAAAGCAAATTCTTATGGACATGGAAATAAGGCAGGTAAATTGCTAGCCACCCAATTAAAAGATAAGTTTGTGAGACAGAAACTACCCTACATTCTAGATGCCGACGGCAAAAATAAACTTTATAACCCCAAAGACATTGCGGATGCTTTTATGCATTACTATGCATCCTTGTACAATCTACAGTCTGACCCCAATACCCCACAACCTTCAACACCTGGAATAACGGATTTTCTAACGAGCATTGAGCTTCCTTCCTTGTCCGAAGAGGACCTGGGGCACCTCAATGCTCCAATCTCGACACAAGAAATTGAGAAGCTTATTGGCTCCCTACCGTCGGGAAAGTCCCCTGGCCCCGATGGTTTCTCATGGGAATACTATAAATCCTTCGGTCCGCTTCTCCTGCCCCATTTGGTGTCCATTTTTAGGGAAGCAGCTGATCACTCTTCCTTCCCCCCTGAAATGCTGGCAGCAACCATTGTTGCTCTTCCCAAACCTGGCAAGTCCCCCGACAAACCGCAAAATTTTCGTCCCATTTCATTATTAAATGTGGACGTAAAGATCTATGCCAAACTTTTAGCATGTAGACTTTCCACACTTTTGCCTAAGCTAGTTAACCAAGACCAAGTAGGTTTTATACAGGGCAGGCAGGCTCCCGACGCCACAAGACGTATGCTAAATTTGCTCCATTTATCCTCTAAATCGAAAAGGCCTTCTCTGCTCCTGTCTTTGGACGCAGAGAAGGCCTTTGATAGGGTCCATTGGGGGTATATGTCGCACGTGCTGGACAAGTTTGGCTTTACAGGTCGAATCCATTCAGCGATTACTGCGTTGTATTCATCACCCTCGGCTCATGTTTTTGTGGATGGCATGTTCTCTTCTCCCTTTAAAATCACGAATGGCACTCGCCAGGGTTGCCCATTATCTCCTTTAATATTCGCACTGATTATGGAACCCTTAGCCGAGAAAATTAGATCACATCCACTAATCTCTGGCATTGCTTCCAGAGGTGTCCAGCACAGGATCACGTTGTTTGCCGACGACGTGATTCTGTCTGTGCTGGACCCGTTTCAATCTCTCCTACACATCCAACGTGTCCTATCCACATTCCATGAGATTTCATTTTATAAAATTAATGACGCCAAGTCTCAAATGCTGAGCTTGGGCATCCCAGCAGACATCAAATTTAAGATATCCCAACAGTTTCGATTTCAGTGGGCTCAGGATCATATTAAATATTTGGGCATATGTCTCCCATCCAGTCTCTCACACCTTTATCAGTATAATTTCCAACCACTAATTCAAGACATCACAAGGGAACTATCTAAACTGAAATCTTACTTTCTCTCCTGGTCTGGCCGTTTAGCGGCGTTTAAAATGATATCGCTACCCAAAATCCTTTATCTTTTCAGGACAATTCCTATCCGCCTTCCCGCCTCTTTTTTTGCGAAGCTACAATCTCTGCTCTCGAGCTTTGTTTGGGCAGGTAAGAGACCCAGGTGCCGGGCCACTATGTTGTTTCGACAAAAACAGGTGGGGGGCATGAGTCTCCCATGCTTGAAGGACTACTATTTGGCATCCCTTCTGGACCAACTGCGACACTGGTTCCGATCCTCCGCGGACAGAGCCTGGTTGTCCATTGAGGGTGATGCAGTATACCCTAATTCTTTACGAAACCTTTTGATAATCTCCCCACAATTACCTTCCCACAAATATCACGACCATCCCACTCTTTCGGCATCGCTGGAAGCATGGAAGATCTTTATCTCACAACCAATAAATCCCTCCAACACCCAAACCATTCCTACTCCCCTCTCGTCATTGACCTACCTAACGGAAAACCTAGACCTGACCCCTTGGACTGATTCTGGATTTCTGTATGTCCAGGATCTGTACCGGGCAGATGTTATCTTAAAGTTTGAAGACATAGTTCTCTCACACCCACGCCTACAAACTGAACAGTTTACATATATGCGGCTTAGACATTTGCTGCAAAATTCCCAATATGCTACTGTGACTGTACCCTCCCAAGTCTGGGAGTTTTTTACCGCAGACCCACCCAAACGTAAAGGTATCTCCTTATTCTACGCCTTACTACAGTCCAAAGCGACATTCACCAAAACCTCATATATGATGAAATGGGAGAGGGACCTTAACAAGTCATTCACTGATGTCCAATGGCTCCAAGCAATCCAATGCAACTATAAATTTACTAGATGCGCCAATCATACGGAAATTGCCCAGAAGCTTCACCAACGGTGGTATTACACCCCATACTTATTAGCTAAATTCACCTCCCCATCAGGTAGACCCCCCTCTGACCAATGCTGGAGGGGCTGCAGACATGTGGGCACCTTGCTCCACATGGCTTGGTCCTGCCTGCATCTTCGTAGCTTCTGGGCAGCGGTCTTTCGTATGCTGTCCGACACTACCGGACACCTCTTGAAACCTGACCCTGCACTCGCTATTTTGGGCTTGGGAGTCACGGCCCTTCACTCTTCCCTTAGGCCTACGTGTATGTTTATATTACATGCCTCTCGTCTAACAGTGATGAGACATTGGAAATCCTCAACTGCCCCTGAGATTAAAGAGGTTATCAGACTTGTGAATGAGATGTTCATGTATGAAAAAATTCTAGCTATCAGAGACGGACGCCACAGTAAATTCTCTAGAGATTGGGACCCTTGGTGCTCGGGCACTTATTTTGACAAGAAGTTAATGTGAACCTTTCAATTCTGTACTGGCGGATTGCTGCCCTCTCAGATTTCCTCCTCGTTATGGACATCTTTTCTCAGATTATACTGCACTGTAATGTTCTTTTTGATAACTTGCTCTGTATGTGTACGTTTAATTTCCTCATTGACCGAACGCAATGTCTATGCGTGATTTATATGACATGTTATTTGTTATCCACCATGTTACTTGTACTGTTTGTTCTTTCTTAAAATTCAATAAAAACATTTTCAAAAAAAAAAAAAAAAAGAATATCTCCTATCTTTTTTCCCTCTGACGGTTAATATATGATGACATTTTAATCAAAATGCCCCTCATATATGCTTTATACGCATTCCATAATACAAATTTGTTAACTTCTGAATTGTCATTATGTTTAAAGTATTCCGTGTGTTCATGAGTCATCCTCTGACACATCTTTGTTTCTTGTTTTTCAGTCCAGGAAACTGACCTGGTGTAGAAAGGCCTCAGAGCTAAGTGGACAGTTCAATTGTCCGCTCTATAGTTCTCCAGACCACGCAAGAGGGGATGGACACCTGCTCATGGGTCAGTCCCGCTACAATATGTGGATAACATATGTAGTCACTCTGTGGAGGCCAGTCAGAGTGAGTGAGTTTATTGAGGAATGTACATGTACAAAGTGTCACAGGAAAATGACAATGGTGTTTTTTACCTTGGTTTTTTTCTCAAAGAGGGGGGAAAGGAGAGTCAGTCACAAAAGAGCTGCGGCTCTAGTGGGTCTTGCCAGCCCACAGTGGGTCTTGCCTGCCCACAAACCAGGATCAGTGATTGCAATGGATCAGACTGCTTCTATTTATGACAACATTTTGAGACAAGCCACAGGTCCAGAAATGTCACAAGAAATGTTGAATGCGTTTATGTATCTGAAAAATGCTATGGTTGTAGCGCCTGCACTGGGCCTCCCAAATTATGGAAAATGTTTTGTGTTTATGCAAGGGACAATTGTAAGATGGTGACAGGTGTACTTGCCCAGGAGTATGGTGGTAAACTTTGCCCTATAGTTTTTGTCCAAAGATGGTCACAGTCCAGGTCTAAAGGCATGCCTGAAGTGACTCCAAGCATAGCATCTTGTGAGATGGTAAAAGGGATGGCCACAACATTTGCCCTAGGTTGGCCCCAGTTTTAAATGGGTTACTGGGATTAAAGGGTGTGTTACACCACAACATGATTGTATAGACATAATATATCAAGACAGCCATAGAGGGAGCAGAGGATGTTTTTTTTTTGTAGATGGTTCCTGCTCCAGGCCAAAAGATCTCACATTGTTAGAGCTACAAACGCATTTTACAGAACAGGTTTTAAGGAACTGGGTGATGGTTTAGAAAAAGTTGAGAATAGCCTTTTTCCTAAAAGGAGGGGAGATCTTGTATCCCCGCAGCTAGCGCCCCACTGTCTATTGCCTAGTATCATGGAATAGGACACAGGGGGTGGGAAAGAACATATGAAGTATTACTTACGGGTTTTTTTTTTTTTTTTTTGCATTTACAGGCCTAAATTAGTGAAAGCAAATGTTGCTAGGTGCATCACCTGTATTAGGAACAATACAAACAAACACATAAAGCCAAACATGAACATCTACAAATAGATTTCACACATAAGCAGAACACAGGGAAGAAACAAATGTGAATAGTAAACATGTTCAGCAGATGAGTAGAAGCTTTTAGGACCAGAAAAGATAGATGCCCACACAGTGGCGCGCATTCTCAATCGGGAAATTATTCCTGGTTGGGGATGCCTGCTTTGAATTAGTTCTAACAATGGTCCAACTTTTATATCAAAAAGATGTCAGGAACTAGTTGAAATCCTGAAAATAGATTGTCATCCACAGAGTTCAGGTATAGTGGAACGGATGAATAGGACAATCAAAGACGAGTTGAGAAAAAGTAATTGGAATTTTGCATCAAATGGAACGAAAAAGTTACTCGCACCTTTCTTTTCTCTTCACAGGTACCAACCCATCCCTTGAAGGAGGGAGATGAAGTAGTGATCAAGCTGTCGCCACATCACAAGACCAAGGCTGGATTTCATTTTGGACCAAAAGACAACATAGTTACATAGTTACATAGTGAGGTTGAAAAAAGACATCAGTCCATCCAGTTCAACCTATGATGTGTGTGTGTGTGTTTGCTGTTAACCGTACATTGTATACCCCTCTATGTTGTGGTCTTTAAGGTGCCCATCTAATAGTTTTTTGAAACTATCAATGCTCCCTGCTGATACGACTGTTTGCGGAAGAGAATTCCACATCCTTACTGCTCTCACAGTGAAGAACCCCCTGCGTATTTTAAGGTTAAACCGCCTTTCCTCTAGTTTTAGTGAGTGGCCCAGTGTCTTATTGTATTTCCTTTCTCTGAATAGTTTGTTCCATATGCTAGGGTTGCCAGTACAGTATTTGTACATTGATATCATATCCCCCCTCAATCGTCTCTTCTCCAGAGAGAATAAGTTCAGTGCTTGTAGTCTTTCCTCATAGCTGATGTCCTCCATTCCCCTAATTATTTTTGTTGCCCTTCTCTGGACTTTCTCCAATTCCAGCACATCCTTCCTGAGGACCGGTGCCCAGAACTGGACAGCATACTCCAGATGTGGCCAGACCAGAGTCTTGTAGAGTGGGAGAATAATCTCTTTATTTCTGGAGTGAATCCCCTTTTTTTATGCATCCCAGTATTCTGTTGGCTTTGCTTGCAGCGGCTTGGCATTGCATGCCACAGCCAAGCCTGTTGTCTACCAGTACCCCCAGGTCCTTTTGCATCCTAGACTCACCCAGAGGTTCCCCCCCCCCCCAGTGAGTAGCTTGCTTTCTGGTTTCTGGCGCCCAGGTGCATTACTTTACATTTTTCAACATTAAACCTCATCTGCCATGTAGTTGCCCACCCCATAAATTTTGTTTAGGTGCGCTTGTAAGGTTTCCACATCCTGCATAGAAGATATTGGCCTGCTTAGTTTAGTATCATCCACAAATACTGAGATTTTCCTCGATATCCCCTCCTCTAGATCATTTATGAATAAATTAAACAGGATTGGTCCCAGGACAGAACCCTGGGGGACCCCACTTTCCACACCGGCCCAATCTGTGTACTCCCCATTAATCACCACCCTTTGCAACCTCCCCTGGAGCCAGTTCTCTATCCAAGTACTCACCTTATGGTCCATACCTACCTTCCTTAGTTTGTACAGTAAGCGTTTGTGGGGAACGGTGTCAAAGGCCTTTGTGAAGTCCAGATACACCACATCCACAGGCTTTCCTTTATCTAGGTGGCAGCTCACTTCATCGTAGAAGGTTAATAGATTGGTTTGGCAAGAACGATTTTTCATGAATCCATGCTGATTACTACTAATAATACAGTTTTCATTACTAAAGTTTTGTATGTGGTCCCTTAACATCCCCTCCAAAATCTTGCAGACTACTGATGTTAGGCTGACCGGCCTATAGTTACCCGGGATATATCTCGGCCCCATTTTAAATATTGGTACCACGTTGGCTTTTTTCCAATCAGCTGGCACCATACCCGTCTGTAAACTATCCTTAAAGATCAAGAGTAATGGTCTGGCAATCACCTGGCTGAGCTCTTTAAGAACCCTTGTGTGCAAGCCATCCGATCCCGGTGATTTATTTATGTGAAGTTTCTCTAGTTTAGTTATAAGTCTATCTTCTGTTAGCCATGGCGGCACTTCCTGAGGTGTGTTGTTTAGTTTGGCCTTACAAGCTGGGTTAGTGTAGCCCCCCAATTCTTTTATGAAGACTGAAGAGAAGAAATTATTTAACACTTCCGCCTTTTCCCTGTCCTCTGTGGCCAAAACTCCCTTATCGTCTTTTATGTGTTTTGGCCTCGCTTTCTTACTATTTATATACTTAAAGAATTTCTTGGGGTTCTTTTTACTCTCTTCCGCTATATGTCTCTCGTGTTCTGTTTTAGCCGCCCTGATTTCGTCTTTACATTTCTTATTACACTCTTTGTAATGCTTGAATGCTGCCAATGACCCCTCAGTCTTGTATTTTTTGATGGGCTTTCCTTTAGCATTAATATGCATTTTTATGTTGGAGTTTAGCCACCCAGGGTTTAGTTTTGATCTTTTAAATGTATTTCCATTTGGAATGCACTGGCCAATCCCTTTGTTTAGTATGCTTTTGAAGCACTCCCATTTTTCCTCCGTGTTCTTTGTTCCCAGGGTTCTATCCCATTTGATATTTTCTAGCAGCGAGCGCAGTTTTGGGAAATTGGCTCTTTTGAAATTCAGTGTCCTTATATTGCCCTTGTGTTTACTATTACTATAATTAATACTGAAACTAATTGACCTATGGTCACTGTTTCCTAAGTTGCCCCGTATTTCTATATCCGTGAGCAAGTCTGTATTGTTGGTAATCAGTAGGTCAAGAACCGCATTGTTTCTTGTCGGTGCATTCACCATCTGACCCATGAAATTGTCCTACAAAACATTTAGGAACTTCCGAGCCTTGGTTGAATGCGCGGTTCCTTCTGCCCAGTCTATATCTGGATAATTAAAATCCCCCTTTATATTGACATTTCCCATCCTTGCTGCCAATCCTATCTGTAAAAGGAGGCCCGCCTCCCCCTCCTCCCTCTGGTTGGGGGGCCTATAGCATACGCCCAATATTACCCTCCCTATAGTGCCTTCCCTTTTAAGTTCTACCCATAGGGATTCTGCCTCATCCATAGCTCCATTATTAATATCCTCCCTCATATTTACCTGTACACTGTTCTTAATATACAGACATACCCCTCCCCCTTTTTTACCTTCTCTATCTCTGCGATAAAGGGAATACCCCTGAATGGTCGCCATCCAGTCATGAGAGTTGTCGAACCAAGTCTCTGTTATCCCCACAAAATCTAAGTCCTCCTCAAACATCAGCAGCTCCAGCTCTCCCATCTTGTTGGCCAGGCTTCTGGCATTGGTATATAAGCCTCATAATTTTGGCCTGTTGCATACTATATCCTCGTTTGATGTTTTTTTTAGGCTGCACTTGTGATTGTTTCCCCATACCCATCTTGGATTTAGGTACTCTGAACACCCTACCACTAATGTCCCTATTTGTGCCCTCTGAACCTTGCTCCCCGCTGGCTACTTCTACATCTGTACCCTCCCCCCTATCACCTAGTTTAAAAGCCCCTCTAAATTTTGGCCATCTTCTCACCCAGTACAGTTGCACCCTCCCCATTTAGGTGCAATCCGTCCCTACCAAAGAGCCAGTGGCCCACTGAGAAGTCAGCCCAGTTTTCCAGGAACCCAAAACCCTCCTTACTACACCAGCTCCTCAGCCACTCGTTAACTTCCCTAATCTCCCACTGCCTCTCTGGTGTGGCTCGAGGTACAGGTAGTATTTCTGAAAATACTACCTTGGAGGTCCTACTCCTCAACTTAGCGCCAAAGTCCCTGAAATCATTTAGGACTTTCCACTTCCTCTTAAATGTATGCTGTTTTTAATCACTTTAAGATCGGAAGGATTTTCCCCCTTAATGACCAGGCCCTATTTTGCGATTCTGCACTGCGCTATTTTAACAGACAATTGCACGGTCGTGCAACGCTGTACCCAAACAAAATTTACATCCTTTCTTTCCCCCACAAATAGAACTTTCTTTTGGGGGTATTTGATCACCTGTGCGATTTTTATTTTTTGCGCTATTAACAAAAAAAGAGCTACAATTTTGAAAAAAAAAAAAAAAAAAAACAATATTTTTCACATTCTGCTATATAACATTCTCAAAAAAAAAAATGTAAAAATCAAAATTTTTTAACATTTTAGGCCAATTTGTTTTCTGCTACATATTTTTGGTAAAAAACAAAATCGCAAAAAAATCGTATTTTAATTTTCAATTGTTTTTATTCGTTTTTCGAAATAACAAAAGAAAATTAAGCAATCAGAATTACAATTATAGCAGATAGCTGAGTAAAGTTAGCACAGTAGTAAATAAGTAGTAAAAAATAACACAAAAGGAAATTGGATACGTTCACCTTTTCTGGGACGGGACCAGGATGTATGTATACGGTCATGTCAAGATCGGAATTGAGCTCCCCAACCCGGGCAACCCCTAACGGGACCAAACTGTGCCAAGGGGCCGAGGAGACACCTCCGATGGTGCATCAAGAGAAAAACTGGAACAAAAGAAGTGGGTATCTCAGTGTGCTAAGGCGAAACACTAACAGATTCAGGAGAATAACGGGCATACCAGTTAAACCAAGAGGACGATATACTGTTGCAATAAAGAGTTCTACCTGCGTACATCCGTTCATAGGAGCCATGTGTATGTGCCAGTGCGATCACATTGTCAATGGTGATAAGATCATCCGATTTCCATCTGCGTGTCATCAACAATTTGGTGGATAGCAAGATATGAGTGGTTATAGTGCGGTGGAGTTTGGGGATCTTGTTAATCCCTATATGCAAGAGAGCTGACGCAGGTGTGAGAGTACAAGAGGTGTCGGTGAGTTCACAGCCACTATTAACCACTTAAGCCCCGGAGGATTTGGCTGCTCAATGACCAGGCCCTATTTTGCGATTCGGCACTGCATGAATTTAATGGACAACTGAGCCGTCATGCAAATGAAATTGACGTCCTTTTTTTCCCACAAACAGAGCTTTCTTTTGGTGGTATTTGATCACCTGTGCAATTTTTATTTTTTGCTCTATAAACAAAAGAAGAGCGACAATTTTGAAAAAATAACGGAAAATTTATATCAAATACTTACCGTAATTTTCCTTTCCTGATGGACTCCATGGCAGCATACGTATCGGGTTTAGCTCCGCCTCCAAACCTACCCTATAGGACACCACTCCCATAAATCTTTGCACCTGTTCAGCACACGTGTTCTGTAACTATCCTCCACAGAATCCGGGAGGGAACTCCTGCCGCCATGGAGTCCATCAGGAAAGGAAAATTACGGTAAGTATTTGATATAAATTTTCCGTTTTCCTGACAAGACTCCATGGCAGCATACGTTTCAGGAAATAACTCGCCGTTCACAACAGGGTGGGCAGGTGCTGAACAAAGTTTAATTTACTCTGTCAACTGACAGGACTTGTAAACCAAAATTTACAGAAGAAAGAGCCGCTGGCTCAACACAATAGTGAGTTAAAAAGGTATTGATAGAAGACCACGATGCTGCTCTACAGATTACATTGGGAGCGACGTGTCTGGCGACTGCCCAGGAAGTGGAAACACTCCGAGTCGAGTGAGCCGTAACCGCTACTGTAGGGGTCAAGCCCTTTGCCCTGTAAGCCCATTGGATGGCCTGAATGATCCAGGAGGAGATTGACCTTGGAGAAGCTCTTGAGCCTTTATTTTTGCCATGAAAGGCGACAAAAAGGTATTCCGACTTTCGGAAGGGAGATGTGGCATCCAGATATTTTTTGAGGCAGCTACCCACGTCCAGTGGATGGACCAGAGAGCCTTCCTCCTGTCTGAAGGTAGGTAACACGATCTCAGCATTCTCGTGAAAGACAGATGTAACTTTTGGTCTTGCATCCAACATGGGAATAAGTACCACTCTGTCAGGAAAGAATGTCAAAAAAGGCTCTTGTGCCCCAAAGGGCCCCAATTTCAGATACTCTCTTTGCCGAAGTCACAGCCACTAGGAAGACAGTCACTAGAGGCAGCTCTTTGATGGTAAGAGACTCAGACATATCTCAAATACGATGTGCTAAGAAATCCAGCACCAAAGGAAGGTCCCATTTGGGGAATCGTGGCTTTCTTTGAGGCCTAATTCTAACTGCTCCCTTAAAGAACTGGCGTACCAAGGTATGACTAGTCCAGGAAATACCCGTGAAGACTGAAATGGCTGATACTTGGACTCTGAGAGAGCTCACTGAAAGAGGGAGATTCAACCCCGATTGTAGGAAGCTCAGAACATCCTGGATTTTAATGGAAGACTGAGGGTCAGGTCTTGCAGCCAGTTGTGAGGAGAATCTTGACCAAATTCTTTGGTAAACCCTATTTGTTGAGTCTCTTCTGGCACTAAGCAGCGTAGAAATTGCCTCTTCAGGGCAACCTAGCATTTGCAACCTCCTCCTCTCAACATCCACACCCTCAGATGTAGACGAGCAGGGCATGGATGGAACACAGACCCCTGGGACAACAGATCCGGTCTGATGGGCAGCGGAATTGGGTCTTGAACACTGAGAAGTGTCAGAAGGGAGAACCATGGCCTGTTGGGCCAGAAGGGAATCACCGCCACTATCTCTACTGCCTTCGACCTGAGTCTCCGAAGGAATTGCAGTATTATCGGTACTGGTGGGAAGGCATACGCTCTGTGGAACCTCCATTGAACCGAGAGAGCGTCCACCCCGAATGCTTGGGGATCCCTGAACCTCGTGTAATATTTCATTAACCTGTGGTTGCAGGGGGAGGCAAAGAGGTAGAATTCTGGGGAGAATCCCAATGACAGAATCCAGCTGAATACTTCCCCGTGGAGAGACCATTCGTTGTTGTCCAGGACTATTTGGGACAGAAAATCGGCTTGGACATTCTGGATTCCTGGAACGTAGACTGCCGACAGATCGGATAGATTCCTCTGTGCCCATGACATGATAGGCTCCACTTCCCTCAGTAAGGACCAGCTGTGTGTTCCCCCCTGCCATCTCACATAAGCTACTGCTGAGGTGTTGTCCAGTCTGAGCATAACTGGTAGACCCCTTGTCAGATGGAAGAATGCTTGCAGCGCTTGGAATGCTGCCCAAAGTTCCAGGACATTGGACACTGAGTGGGGAAGCTCCACTTGCCTTGGGACACTTCCGTAAGACAGTGGGCGCCCCAGCCTGTATTGCTGGCGTCTGAGGTCACCACTACCCATGGAGTTGGCAGTTCAGCAGGTGATCTCTGCACAGCCACCAAGGAAGACTCGCTCTCATGGCTGGAGTCAGAAAAATAGGCTCATCTAGGTGCCATGCGTCCCATTGTTGCAGGAATCCCTTCTGAAAGGGTCCCATCCTCCACAGGGCCCACTTCACCATGGAAACTACTGCGACCATAGTCCCAATCACCTTCAGGCATTGACATGCTTGAAGATGGGAAGTTGAGAGGGCGTAACGAACTCTGTCCCTGACTATACCGACTTTCTCCTCTGAAAGAGAGATTGTCGCCCTTGCTGTGTTGAACAGAGCACCGAGGTAAACAAGGGACTGTGTTGGAGTCAAATGGCTTTTCTCTTAGTTCAGGAGCCAACCGAACCTCTGGAGAGTAAACATGACCTGATTTAGGTGATCTATCAACTGGTCTCTGTCTTGAGATAGAAGGAGGAGGTCGTCCAGGTAATGATGGAGTCGAATCCCACCTGTCCTCAACAGGGCTACCACAGCCAACACGACTTTTGAAAAGGTCTGTGGAGATGTGGAAAGCCCGAATGGGAGACAGGTAAATTGCAGGTGCGAGTAGCCTACGGTGAACCGAAGATACTTCTGAAACCCCTCTGCCACAGGAACATGAAAATAAGCGTCCTTTAGGTCGATGGACACCATCCAGTCGGCCGGCTGTACTGCTTGTTGTATAGATAGCAGGGTCTCCATTTTGAATCTTTATTTCTTTATAAACTGGTTTAAGAAAGTCAGATCTATAACTGGTGTCCATTAACTAATTTTCTTTTGGACCAGAAAAAGCGGAGAGTAAATTCCCTGGCCTTGCTTGGATTCTGGTACGGAAATGACCGCCCCTTGAGATACCAGAGACTCTACGTAGGAAAGCAGAACTTGGCGCTTCTCTCCTGGGGATGGTAGAGCTGTAGGCAGAAATCTTGATCTGGGGAATTCTTTGAAGACCCACTTGTGACCTGAAGACACCGTCCTGACGGTCCAGGGGTCCTGAATCAAAGCCGCCCAGACATGACGGAAGGAAAGTAGTCGTGCTCCTACCCGGCATGCCTGAGCGGGCCCAACTTCAAAAAGACTTAGTGGGCTCGCGATCACCAGAGGAAACATTCTTTGAAGACTTCCTGGAGGATTGCCTTGACCTCCAATTACGGCTGAATTCTCGTCCAGGTCTGTAGGTACGAGCCTCCCTGGCTCGATCTGGGACAAACTTCCTGTTAGGCTGCCCTTTCTTCGCATTGAACTGGCGCCGATCCTGGGGAAGAAACCCAGACTTCCTGCCCGTAGCCTGAGTTATGGCCTTGTTAAGCTTATTCCCAAAAAGGGAGGACCCCCCAAAGGGAATACGGCACCAAACTAGTCATAAAGCTCGTTTCGCCGTGACTGAGGACAGCATAACTCTAGCCAACAGACGGATTCGATCTATGGAAGCCTCCCCAAGAAATGACGAACCCAGCCTAAGTTCCTGGATCGGGGAACTTCTGGCCACTTCCTCCGACACTGCTCTGACGGACTCATCCACTACATCAGCCCACGATTCCATAGCCTTGGAAAGGGCTGCTAAGGCCAAAGCCGGTTTGCACGCCATACCTGCCGTCAAATAGATCCTCTTCAGATCCAAATCCATTCTGCGGTCTAAAGGATCTTTGAAGGAGACCGTATCTACTAAGGGGAGGGTCACATGCTTGACCAGTCTCATGACTGCTGCATCCACTAGCGGAGGAGATTCTAGATTCTTGACATCTTCCTCTTTAAATGGATATAATCTGGACATCTTGGAGGTCATGGAGTTCTTAAAATTAAGACGCTCCTTATTGAGCTGTTTAAAATACTTTTTTTGTTTGGTAGGAGGAACAGCGAAATCTTCCCAGTTTAAGGTCTCCCTGACCACCTTTACAAGGGAAGGGACCAAGTTGAATTCAAAGCCCAGACAAGGGTCCTCTACCTCAGAATCGCTATCCGACAGGAGCGCGTAGTGATGACCTGTATGAGTAGACTCAAAGTCCTCCTGCGGTTGTACCCTCACAGGGGAAGGGCTTGGAGGAACTGCTTCAGAGCCCTGGGGCTGACCGACACCCAGTTCGGCCAGGAATCCTTCACGACCCTCTTCACAAGGGCTTCAAGGCGCTGGTCGGAGGTGTCCCTTTCTCCCGCAGCCTGGGAAAAACACTTGTCACATAGGAACTTGGTTTCAGGGACCCGGGCGCCACAACCCCAATAACCCGCTTTCTCAGGTTTGCGTGAGGGGCCAGTTGATGTGGACACTTTCTTATGATGCTGGGAACCCGATGGGGACCTCTGAGCGGATTTTGAAGAGTGCAGGTGGTGGAAACTTGAACGACGTTCGCTCCTTTGAGAGGAGTGACGAGTATCCAAACGGGAAGGGCTGAAAAAACAAGGGAAACAAAGAAACACAGACAGGAAGCTAGGAACATGAAAAATGCTCCAATCCCCCCCTACACACACTCCAAACCCCAAACGCCCCGAGTACCTGTTAAGGGCGGGCTGACCACCGGAGGGCGGAGAGGCTTCCATTCTGGTGCTGACCTACAGGGATGAGCCGGACAACAATATCAGAGAGGAAGCGGATATGGGGGGGGGATGGCTCCCAATTCTGGGGTACAGACTACTCACCAGGAAACCAGGTGGAACACAGTGCAGAGCGACAGCGATGCAGCAGAAAAAACGCCTTCAGGATGCAAAAAATCCAAACTGGCAATCATAAAAAAAGTCCCACAGCAGTAGAGTGTATAACACACACACTGTGCTGACAGCTTGGGAGTTTAAATATGGCGCCCCGTGATGTCATCAGCGGGCGCCACAAGAAGACATCACGGCGCATGCGCCGCGATGCCACTGCGCATGCGTAAGAACCAAGCCTCGTTCCCGAGGCGCTCGCGCATGCGCAGTAGCGCACCGAACCGGCGGCCGGTCAGGAAGTAAGACGCTGACCGGCCCCGGAGCACTAGCCACCAGGGAACATCAGGAAAAACATAAAGGTACACACAGGCATTTAATAAAGCATGTACAGCAGCTGCCATGGAGACATAATAAAACATGGGGTACTCCCGAACCGCTAGCGACCAGGGATGGACGGACACACACCGGACTTTATATATATATATATATATTTAGGGGACAGGCCACCTGCAGCTGGGCTTTTCGGCCAAGGGCTGCACACATCTTCACCCCTACTCCATACCCCGCAGTAGCTGGGGCTTATTGGACAGCACTCAATACCCGAATGGTAGAGTCATCCATCTCCTGGGATCCATCTTCAGGTAGGATACAGGTAATCCTTTGGAGAACAAAAAAGGAACACGTGTGCTGAACAGGTGCAAAGATTTATGGGAGTGGTGTCCTATAGGGTAGGTTTGGAGGCGGGGCTAAACCCGATACGTATGCTGCCATGGAGTCTGTCAGGAAAACAATATTTTTCAAATTTTTTATATGAAAGTCTCAAATAAAAAATGTAAAAATCTATTTTATTTTAACATTTTAGGCCAATTTGTTTTCTGCTACATATTTTTAGTTAAAAAAAAAAATCGCAATAAGCGTATTTTTATTGGTTTGCACAAAAGTTATTAAGTTTACTAACTATGTGAAAGATTTATGTCATTTTTATTGTTTGTTTTTTTTTTAAACTAGTAATGGCGACGATCTGCAAGTTTTTTTTTTTTTTTTGCAGGACTGCGACATTGCAGCGGACAGATTGGACCCCTGACTGACATTTTTGACACTTGGGGTTACCAGTGACATTACTACAGTAATCAGTGCTATAAATATGCACTGTTACTGTAAAAATGACACTGGCAGAGAAGGGGTTAACTTTATTGGTGATCAAGGGGTTAAGTGTGTCCCTAGGGGCGTGATTCTAACTGTTAGGGGGCGTGGCTAGTGAAGTAATCACAGCGAAATACGATCCTATATAGCAGGATCGCATAGCCTCTGTGATTACTTCAGGGAGAATGACAAACAGTTGTGTTTCTCCTGAGGGAGATCTTGAGTGGCCGACGGACATCAGAGCCGCCAGTCACACGCACAGGCTAGGCAGGGTACGAGCGGGGGCGGGAGAGTGCCGCCGGCGGCGCGCACTCACCCCCTAGAGGCTCGCGGGCGAGCAACGTACACCTACCTCTCTTTGCCTGTAGGGGGCTGACTGCTGCAGTATATAGTCGTGCGGCGGTTGGCAAGTGGTTAAGGAGGCTACCTCTGTCCAGAGTGTGGTCAAACGTGGACAGTCCCAAAGGATGTGGAGCAGAGTGCCATGACTGCCATAATTTCTTCAGCAAAGGGGGGGGGGGGGGTTGGAAGGGTTGAATTTGTGGGATAGGTAGGGTGTGATATGCCATCTAAGAGTGATTTTTCCATATCAATTCCCATATATTGGCAGAGCGAGTGGATTGGTAGCTAAGACCGACCGAGAGTGCCGATTGCCATTGGTAATCAGTAAAGGTGGTATGCAAGTCCCTTTACCATTTTCTCATCTGTTTTATGAAAGGAGGATTTGTTCTGTAACTGTTGATAAAACAGCGTAATACCCTTGTTTTTTGGCTCTGGTGTTCATGTAGAATTGCCATGCTGTTTCAGGTATGATGATAGGAGCACTTGGAGTGCTTAGTAAACAACAGAGATGTATAGTAACTAAGTAGAACTATTTCACTACTGTACTTAAGTACGGAAAGGCGGTATCTGTACTTTCCTAGAGTATAATCTTCTTCTCCTACTTCCACTTTTACTTCACTACATTTTTTCGATGATTTCAATACTTCTACTCCAATATTTTTTTTTTGTGCTGCATAGTTACTCGTTACTATTATAAAAATTACCACTCCCAGAACAGTGGATGGCAGGTTTCATGAAGCTCAAAACATGTGTATTATCAGCGCATACGAAAATAAATGCTACTGTATGTATAAATAAAAGCTGCATTTGAAATAATAAAAAACAATATGATGTTCAAACTTTTGACTTCTTTCTTTAATAACTACATAACACAGTACTTGTACTTTTACTTTCAGTACTTGAGTAGCAAAATTTTTTAAAAAAACTACTTGCAATACTTAAGTACAAAAAATGTTGAATACTTTAGTACTTCTACTCAAGTCACTTTTTGATCGAGCACTTGTACTTTTACTCAAGTATGGGTTTCGAGTACTTTATACAACTCTGGTAAACAGTGGGTGATGCGAGAGTACTTGAAATACTCTGAGTTGGGGAGAGAGAATTCTTCTTGCAAGGAAGAGAAGGGTTTGAGTAAGTTTCCATCGTACAGATCAGAAATCAGCTCTATTCCTAGATTTTGCCATGACCTCATAGAGATGTCTGGGATAAGTACAGAGAGAGTGGAGATACGTATGGGAACTTTGCGTAGCGTGTGGGCTTCCGGTGACAGAGGTGTGAGGTGCTGAAAAGCTCGCACCATGGCTACAATAGTGGGGGATAAGTCTTTGTTAGTTAGAGTAATGTGTGGTTTGCTATAAAGCCACGCTAGGAGGTCATGACCTTGTACCTGAAAGGATTCGATGGTCTGCCATTGGTGCGTATTTTGATTGGTTTGCGCAAAAGTTATCGCGTCTACTAACTACGGGAAAGATTTATGTCATTTTTATTGTTTTTTTTTCTGTTTACTAGTAATGTCGGCGATCTGCGATTTTGTGCGGGACTGCGAAATTGCGGCGGACAGATCGCACCCCTAATTGACATTTTTTACACTTTTGGGGGGACCAGTGACATTACTACAGTAATCAGTGCTAAAAATATGTACTGTCACTGTAATAATGACACTGGCAGGGAAGGGGTTAACCAGGGGTGGACTGACAACTCATGGGGCCCCCGGGCAATCAGAGATCATGGGGCCCCCTGTGTCCACACTCAAGCCACACAAAGCCCCACCTACAAATTGCAGCTCAGCCACATAGAGTGGGCATTTAAATATCTACCACAGCATAGCCTGCATGGAAGTTCCTGGCTTCTTTCTGTAGTGTCTAGCCTCTCATGGGGCCCCCTACTGACCCTGGGCCCTCGGGCAGTGCCCTAATCCCCGAATGGTCAGTCCGCCCCTGGGGTTAACCCTGTGGGTGATCAAGGGGGTTAGATGTGAGCCTAGGAGAGCGATTCTAACTGGGGGGGGGGGGGTGTCTTCTGAGATGACCATAGAGACCTGTGTTCCTATATAGAGGGATCCCGGGCACTCTGTGATCATTCCAGGTAGAAGAACGGTCAGCTGTGTTTACAACATCCGACCGTCCTTCTCTCTCAGTGGGGAGCCATCGCGGGTGTCAGGCAGCAATCGGAGCTACCTGACACACGCATCGGCTTCCCCGATGACGAGTGGGGTGGGAGCGTGCCGCCGGCAGCACGCGTTGGCCCCCTAGCCTCCAGAGAGCGATGTAGGCCTAGTAAATCTGCGGTAGGCGGTCGGATAACCGGTTAAACCCTTGCAATGTTAAACCACCTCTTTTGTGACATGAAAAAAAATTTTGACAAATTTTCAAACCACATTAATTCTAAAGAGATATAAAAGGAGAACACTGTATACTGTGAAGATGATGCTGTCAAAACCCTGTTCACCTCCGACCATTGTTCCAGTAATATTGTAAAATTTTGGAGTACTTTATTCAAATCAATCGATGGTGAATACACTGAACTGTCTAAACTGTCGGTTCTGTTGATAACACGGAGCCCTGACACATGCTGCTGGGAGAGAGGCTTCAGCCATATGAATGCCATCAAAACCTCTACAAGAAATCGCCTTGAGAACTGTCGGGGTGACGCATGTTTGCGCATTGCTACTTCATCCACGTCTACAAACGACTTTGATTCGGCTGCTGCGTCTCAATACAACCGAAAAATATCAGGTAAGAATTTTGAAAATCTTTTAAACTGTTTATACCACAAGCAGTCTTTATATAAATGTTATTTTAAACTTATTTGTAATTGTAGAACTAGGCCAGAGAGTAGAGAGTAATGTTTTTGATGGTTTTAATTTGAAATGTACCTTGGTGTCCTTCACTAAGGTCTGTACTTTGGAAAATGACCGCCACAGCCAATGCTGTATCTTAGGGCGGCACTTTGCAGGGGGGTGGCAATAAAGCTCCTCCGCATGAAAAAAACAGCCTGCTCCTGAACTAAAAAAGTCTTTGCCGACTTGCGCTACACTTCTAGTGTAGCGCCAGGAGTATCATTGCTGTGGGTGTGTGGGGGGTTGAGGAACGCACCCGGGTGACACCCACCAAAGGGGTGACTTCCGTCCACCAAGCCGCATGTCCTAACCACTGGTTGTGGCGTGTGTCACCAGCACTGAGGGGACCCTACGCATGTTGACAGAGTGGGCTAGATGGAATCTGATTGACCAACACCGTCAATGTGATGGTGCTGACCAATCAGAATGCCTCTTCTGCTGAGAGTTACAGATGTAGGTGATGCCGCGGGGTTTTCAAATCCTGGGACTTGTGAAGTGGCGTCCAGACAAAAGGGGATCGCAGGACATTGGAACAGGAGGACTGGGGGGAAAGGGAAGAGTGTCCAGTGAGCTTACGCTTTAATGTCATGCTGAGATCCAAGGATGGTAGAGGAGGGGAGGGTTGTGTTGTGTACACAGTGGATGATCCTCACTGCTCCCTTCCTGGGACCCGCTCCATCAGTCCTCCTCGCCTGACATTGACACTGACATGGGTCTCAGGGGGTTCCTATCTGGGTGACCCAGGAGGTTCCCCCCATAGGAGAAGAATGTAGGATGCCTGGCTCAGGGATGTGCTGCCATATTGCATGGGCTCACCTCTGCCTACCAGGAATAATTACCTGTGACCGACCCCTCTCTCCTGAACCTTCCAGGATGTCTTCCAGCCTGTGGTGACCTGTTAGGATGTTCCAGGACTGGGAGTGATGGGAAAGTCCCGATCCCTCTCTCCTCCATCATCCTGGAGAAGAGGGAGGACTCAGCACATCTGCAGCCTTCCCCACACAGACTATGGCTGCGGCCAGACTTGTATAAAGTACTCGGAATTTCTACTTGAGTAAAAGTACAAGTGCTCGATCAAAAAGTGACTTAAGTAGAAGTGGAAGTGCTCGCAGAAAAAGTTACTTAAGTGGAAGTACTAAAGTATTCAACATTTTTTTTACTTAAGTATTGCAAGTAGTTTTTTCAAAAAAATTGCTACTTAAGTACTAAAAGTAAAAAGTACCAGTAGTTTTGAAAAAAAAAATTCTACTCAAGTACTGAAAGTAGAAGTAGAAGTACTGTGTAATGTAGTTATTAAAGAAAGAAGTCAAAAGTTTGAACATCATATTGTTTTTTATTATTTCAAGTGATTTATTCAAATGATTAACCTAAAGGACAATCACAATTCCTTAGGCTGTAACTTTTTGTAAACAAAAAACAGATAAAGTATGTCCCTCCCTTCCCCCTTTAAAGCATCCCTCCTTCTCCTCCCTGCATGTTTTTTTTTCTCCACAGCTTATTGGTGCACAAAATCATATATAAACCAATGTGATATACAACAATATATTCCAATAATGAAATAAAGGAAGAGTGTATGAAATCTAAGTCAATAAAAAGTTCAAAATATTGTGAATCTTCAAATATATATATGTGACAAAACAAGATGAATATAATTTCATATCTGCTGTTAATGGGAAAGAGAACCTCCCAACCAGGGCCGGCCTTAGGTGTTCAAGCGCCCTGTGCAAGCTGATCCTGTGGCGCCCCCACCAGCGCCCTGCACATTTTTTCTTGCACTTTTTTTGCACTTCATTTGACTTTTCTTTTTTATGATCACTACAAACTTAGCCCCCCTTACATTAGAGACCCCCCTTACATCAGAGACCCCCCACACAGAGCCCCCTTACATCAGAGACCGCCCACACAAAGCCCCCCCTTAAGTTACATCAGAGACCCCCCATGTTTCCCTTAACCAAGATGGCCGCCAGTGCCTCGATCGCACTGCGCATGCGCACGTGCCTCTACTGCTCGTCCTCCGGAATCCCCGCCTCCCAGCGCTGAGACGTCAGCGAATGGAGACAAGGAGGGGAGGAGCAGAGTGGCCGAAGGCCGCCACACATGTCAGAGAGCCGAGAGGAGCATGTGGGAGCACTCCACGCCGGCCCAGCGGAAGCCTGGAGTGGAACAACGCTACCCAAATGGCCAGAGACCAGGTATCCATGAAAAAGGGGGGTATCTTTACCTTTGCCTTCCTATAGAAAAGGGGAGGGGAGGGGGGAAGGCAGAATAGGGAGGATAATTGAAAGAGTAGGAGAGAGCAGTAAGGAGGGAAACCAAACAAAAAAGAAAAAGGGAAAGGCAGAGAAAAGTAACGAGTAACAATGCAGCACAAAAAAAATATCGGAGTAGAAGTATCGAAATCATCGAAAAAATGTAGTGAAGTAAAAGTAGAAGTAGGAGAAAAAAATTCTACTTTAGGAAAGTACAGATACCGCATTTCGGTACTTAAGTACAGTACTTAAGTAGTTCTACTTCGTTACTATACATCTCTGGCTGCGGCTATAGCCAGCTCTCTCATCCGACAGAAGAGACAGGCAAGGGGATCCAACAGTGATCGGGTATGTACCTCAAATAGACACAGCAGCCCCAAGGAAGGACGACCGGTCCCTGTGCGAGAGGTATGTCCCGGGGTGTTGACTAAAGTCCACTTCTGCAGTGGAGGAATAAGCCGGTCTGGAGAAAACCAGGTCAGTGTGTGACAGCTACCTTCACTCCATACATCCCTCCATACATCTGTCCCCCCATCCACCCTTCCCTCCTTCCATTCATTCCTCCATCAATAAATCTCTCCATGCTTCTATTTATTTACCTCTACTTCCATCCATCCATCCATTAATCCCTCCATCCCTCCATCCCTTCTTCCCTTTCTCCAAAAATCTCCATAAAGCTGACCCAACACTAAAAAAAAAATCAGATTGGGAATTCTCCTTTATATTTACCAAAACCATGTAATATAAGGACAAAGCTAAACATACATTCACTCTGTATCCAATCAGGCAGACCCTTGTACTACACATTTACTGGCAGCTCAAAAGGAGATTGTACAATCAGATTGTATAGAATATGGCCAGCTTAAGGCTCATCATGCATGTTACAAAAGTTGGGCCTAAAGAGGAAGGGGTTTGGTTTACAGATGGCAGGGCAGGTCCTAAACTAATAGGGGCATGGCCTTGACAGAAAGGAGTGGGTCACATTTAAATTAGGGGGTGCAAGAGTTTAGTCAGGCCTAGGGCAGCACAAAACCTAAATACACCACTGGCCACATCCATAGTTTGTGCCCATCCCTGGTCTTGAGGCAACCTATTCTAAAGTGTAAAAAACGATTCTAATAGCTTTACATAATACAGCAACATCCATACATAGGACACCCAATGTTAGAGGTGATTTATTTTCTTCCAAAGCAAATACACTTTTGCACACTGGTACTGACTAGTATTCCAATGTTTCTCTTCTGCCTCAATTTCTCTCCATCAGTCGGGTAATGTCACCTCAGTGCTGAAGGAGAGGGCATAGAAGGGTTAAACAAGGATGCTGTGGCGGAAACAGACATCCTCCTATTAACCAGTTCCGGACCACCCACCAAATATATACTGCGGCAGGACGGCCAGACTGCGTAAAATCATCTACATCTACGTGATTTTGGCAGGTGATGAAGGGGGCGTGCCGCTCCCGCTGTGATTGGACACAGCGGGAGCCAATCAGCGGGTCCGGCAGCCGCGATTGCCACTGGGACCTGCCAATTGTTCAGGAGAATGACAGAACGGCGGTCTGCCTAAGTAAACAAGGCAGACCACTTTTCTGTCAGGGAGGAAAAGAGAGATCTTGTGTTTCAGCTAAGCTGAAACACAGATCTATATTTTATTCTAGTCCGTCCACTCCCCCCACAGGTAGAAAGCACTCCCTAGGAGCACAGTTAACTCCTTGATCGCCCCTGGTGTTAACCCCTTCCCTGCCAGTGTTATTTATACAGTAATATGTTATGTATGGCACTCCCCGCGCACGGTCCCTGAGAATGCTGAATTGAGGTGATATATTTGTAGCCAAGCTGGAATTAATGTATATATGGATTGTTGTCCGGACAATGTTAGGGTGCTTCTTTAAGAGTTTATAAGTAGGATTGGCTTCTCCTTAGGAGTGGTCGAACTGGATTATGGGGGATGTAGTTCAGAAAGAGGGTGTAAACTATGAGATGGATGACTGTCCGGACTACACTCCCAGGGATCTTTGGGGACAATGCGGAGTATCATGGGAGAGAGTATATACTTGGGGCGTGGCCAAATGAGCGCTCTCTTGCTTCTGGGACACGTGGAGTGAAGACCTGAGAGGAAGAGCTGCCTAAGGACTGACCGAGACGGAGGCCTGAGAGTGCGGCCTACAGAGAGGGGAGCCCGTCCTCAGAGGAGCGGAAGTTGGTAGTCACGGGGAAGTGACCGATTCAGAGAGAGCTGAGAGGACAGCGGTGGCGCTGAATGAGCGGTCTGTGACAGTGCATGCTGAGAATCTCCCTGTGATGCAGCATCAGGAGGAGAGGCCCTGTCAGTGGACAAGTCAGTCACATGTGGACACTGACATTACATAAGAGTGCCTGGTGACCTTTGTAACTGCAAGTATACCTTTGCACACAGAATACACTGACAGCAGTTAGGATCTTAACATCTTTATCCTTGGATTACAAATATCACGTGAAGAGTGATAAAGAGCTCCAACTGCCGATGAAGAAGTTGCAAGGCCTTGCTAGAGCAGAGACTACACTTTCCTTATTTCTTAAAGGGGGATCCCTGTTATAGGATACAATCCTGCCAGTTAATTTAGACAGATTATTGATCAAAGTAGGTAGAAACAGATTACAGCTTGAGGTTGTTACAGCTGGGTTATAGTTATTGCAGTTACAACTGAAGAACACTATAGTCACTCTGACCTAATATATATTATTTGTGTGTTAAACATTTATTTGGTGTCAATCTTCCAAGCCATGCAAGCCATTTCCTGAATACAAAAACTTTAAACCTTAAAGCAGTGCTCCAGCCTTGGTTTCATAAGCATTGCAAATAGCTGTAAATGATTAAATTCTGCAGAAAATCAATATTTTCTGCAATATCCCATCAATCTCCCCTTTGTTCCTTTGAAGAAGGAACACTAATACAAGTCTAAAGCCCCGTACACACGATCAGATTATCGAATGATCTGTCGTCCGTTTTTTGTGGCATGCTAGTCTGATGTGGAAAGTGAAGAGGTTATTTTCATACAAATTTTCCCGTACGACAGAATTCTACTTCAGAAGTGATGTCATGTGTTGGATTGTTTTGTTTGTGTTTTTTCGTCTCTGAGCATGCCTAGTCTTGCTCTTAAGATTTTTTTCCGTCGAAATCTGTACTAATGAGACGAAAATCGGACGTTGTAAAAATTTTATAGCCTGCACATCAGGATTTTGTCAGCCAAAAAGTCGGAGTCGGCTGTCGAAAGCACCATACTAATGCCTCGTACACACGCAACAATTGTTGGCCCGTGAATTTTCATTGAAACACAGCACACTATATACTCACAAACAATAGATTTGACCAGCAGTAAATGATAGCCTTGAAGTTGATCCGAAAGATCAGTTGTCCAGGTGCCTGTATGTAAGGGATCCAACCGATCCGCCGTGTGGTCCGCTCAAGCCGATGGAGGAACGGCTATATCAGTACCCTGGGGACACTGCGGGCAATGTCGGAGCTTCCTGCGGCGTACTTCCGGCTTCCGGCTAACAACGTGGGGCGTGATGATGTGGATAGGCGACGCGTTGTCGGAGCATGCGCTCCTTCCTCAGGCCTCTCGTGAATTTTCGGCCAACGTCCGATCGGCTGATTATCGGCTTGTTAGTATGATGATTCCAACAACCGACTGCGACTTTTCGGCCGAACAAAATCTGGTGTGCATGCTATAAAATTTTTGTTGGCCATCAACAGAACGGCCGATTTTACGTCAGTCAGTACAGATTTCGGCAGACAAAAATCAGATGAGCAAGACTGGGCATGCTCAGAGAAGAAAACAACACAGGGAAAGTAAACCAGCACATGACAACACTTCTGAAGTTGGTTTTTGTTGGCCGAGAAAATTTGTGTGCAGTCTAGAGCACATTTCAACCAACACAACAACACTGGACAAAAGACGGCCGATCGGTCGGCCGATAATCGTTGCGTGTGTACGAGGCATAACAATCTGAAAATTGGCAGATCGGTCGTCGGACAAATTTTCCCTACAGATTTTCTTATCGTGTGTACGGGCCTTAACTCCCCCTCTGTCTCTGACCTGCTTCACCTTCCTTGATGTCATTTTTGAAATCATACACATAACAAATTTGATTGCAACATTTACCAAATTTAGTAGATGACAAGATCTTGCTTGTCTACCAAAGTGTCCATGAAAGATTAAGGGGGAAGGGGGCATGACAGTCTTTAGATGGATAAAAATAGACCTCATCAAAAATAGAAAAGACCACAAAAAAAGTCCCTCTTGTATGGCTTGCGAATGCCAAAATTCCAAATTGCAAAGTCCACGTTATTTCACTCCTTAAAGCGGAGTTCCACCCAAAAGTGGAACTTCCGCTTTAAATAGTCCTAACCCCCTGACATGCCACATTTGGCATGTCATTTTGGGGGGGGGGGGGAGCAGGTACCTAGATTTGACATGTACCCGCTCCCACTTCCGCTCGGAGCGCCGCGGCGCCCTGAGTGGAAGTTCTCCTCTCTCCCTCCCTCCCTGCAATCTTCTGGGACATGTCAGAGGTCCCAGAAGATTGCCGGCCAATCACGACGCATAGCGCAACTCGCGCATGCGCAGTGCGTACCCTGCTGTGAAGCCGCAAACTGTCACAGCCGGGTGCCCACATCAGTGATGCCAGCGCCGCGGAGCAGAGAGGGAGAAGACGGTGCATCGCTGGACCGTGGGACAGGTGAGTGTGCGGTTAGGCTGGAACTCCACTTTAAGTTATTTCCTAAACTTCTACAACACCTCCAAACATTGATTCTGTACCCACTCATGCAATTAGAAGGTTCTCCAGCCCATTAATATTTGCCTCCCAGTAAGGGTAAGGACAGAACTTGACATTCACCGACAGACTGCAGACTGGCAGAGCAACAAAGCATCCTCCGGGCTCGGTCTTTGGGCTGGTACCTCAGATCTCTCTTGAGGTGTTCACTGGAACCCTCAGGCTTTGGGTTGACATCATGGTTCTTCCTCTAGGTTTTTCCAGCAACCTTTCTCAGCAGGAGATCTCCTTTGAAGAGTGGAGACATGTCATACCTGGATGATGGCTTGGCAAAGCTTTTAGACATCCTAAGACCTCCTGTTGTTTTTTCTTTTGAACATCAAAATTTCCATGTACAAGATGTAGTCATTTTCTCAAGTAGAGCATCCAGATAAGGTCATGAATGGGGGAGGGGGGCCCATTTCTTCGCATAAATGGGGCAGGGTGGATTCTCTCCAGTCAACATGAATAACCACAGAATCACCTAAACCACTAGATAAAATGTCTTAACTTTTGGAGGTGTTAACCACTTAATGACCGCCTACCACAGATTCACTGCGGCAGGCAGCCGTTCCTGGGCAAAGCGACGTAGGTCTCAGGAGGCTAGGGGGCGAGCGCGTGCCACTGCCGGCATGCTCCTGCCCCCGCTCGTCAGCGGGGAAGCCGATGCAGTGTCAGACGGCTCCGATTGCCGCCTAACACTCTCGATCGTTCCTCGCTGAGAGAGAAGGACGGTCGGCTGTTGTAAACACAGCTGACCGTCCTTCTACCCGAAATGATCATAGAGATCATGTGATCTTTTTATATGGGATCACATGTCTCTATGGTCATTTCAGAAGCCACGCCAACATTACTGTAGTAATGTCACTGTTACCCCAAAAAGTGTCAAAAATGTCAGTCAGGAGTCTGATCTGTCCGCCGCAATGTCGCAGTCCTGCTACAAATCACAGATCGCCGCCATTACTAGTAAAAAAAAAAAAAAAAAAACAATAAAAATGACAGAAATCTTTCCCTTAGTTAGTAAACGCAATAACTTTTGGGCAACCCAATCACAATACGCTTATTGTGATTTCTTTTTACCAAACATATGTAGCAGAAAACAAATTGGCCAAAAATTATAAAAAAATTTGATTTTTAAATTTTTTTGGGGGGAATTTCATATAAAAAAAATTGAAAAATATTGTTATTTTTTCAAAATTTACGCTATTTTTTTGATTATAGCGCAAAAAGTAAAAATCGCACAGGTGATCAAATACCACCAAAAGAAAGCTCTGTTTGTGGGAAAAAAAGGACGTCAATTTTGTTTGGGGTACGGCGTCGCATGACCGCACAATTTTCAGTTAAATTCGCACAGTGTCAAATCGCAAAAAGTGGCCTGAACATAAGACAGCAAAATCCTCCGGTGGTAAAGTGGTTAACCACCACTTTTGGGCATTATGGCTGAAAAATATTTCCACATTTCTTGTGTAGCACTGCCCCCTTGAGGACTGCTGGATATTACACTTCCGGGTCCCCCTGGGTTATCATTAGCAATACTGGCATTCACAATTTAACACTTTACTTCTTGGCTCAGTGAATGATCAGTCCAGGGGTATGTAGTTGTTTTTGGTGTTTTATTTTAAATAGGGATTGGAGAAGGGAATAGTGAGATACTCCAAATTAACTATTCACAAGATGGAGGACTTCTAATTCTCGATACAGCCAGGCTGTTGATTCACCCTGCCACTTAGGCGAATTTGGGGTTAAGTCTCTATCCAGATGACTTGATGAACTAAATTTTCTTCAGGACACTTTCCTAGTATCCTCTTTCTTGACCGCTGACACCCGTCCTCTGACTATCCTACTACGGGGTGGCCCCCCTCAGGTCAGGCCCTATTGACACGATCCCCTGTACTCACAATACTGTTTTTCTAGGGTCTCCAGTGTCTCTTCCTCAGTCACATTTCCTGGACCTTTGGGTACAGCTCCGTTCCTCTGGCCCTCAGGACGACCTCCTGATGCCACTGCTACAGAGGAGGAGGCAGCCACCATCCTCCCTCCAGGACTCTGCTAACCAGCCGCAGCACATGTGCTCCTGGCTTTTATACAGTATCCCAGAATGCACTGAGACAGCCAGTCTCTGCCAATCACCAGGACTGTATTAAAGCCTATGTACCCATTGGTCAGGTTTCCTCCCACTGTCCAACATGCCTCCCTATTGGACCAGTGTGCAACACTCCTCTAGACTCAATGAATCACACACTGAGCACACTGAGCAGACCTCACTAACAGATCCTGCTCTCTGGTGGGCAGAAAGCAATATAGATTTGCCTGCTGCTACTCTGATAGTATGATAGAGCCAAAAACGATATTCTCTCACTAGCACCTACCTAAGAGGGTGCTACACTCACCCCCCACCAAACCGAGCAATGTCCTCATTGGCTCTGGGCAGCCACACCTACAAAAATTATTTTACAAAAAATTTCCACAGAGTATCCCACAAACCTGGAGGGGGGGGGGGGGGGGGGAGTAACAAATGTACAGGGCCATGGGGCATACCCCATATGTGGCCAGTAGATATAATAAATTACGTGAAAAAATATATATGACTCTGCTGTACAAATATTCACATGGTTATATACACATAGCAGGTGCATTTAAATCAACACACCTCCCCGCCAAACAAAAATCTGCTTGGACAGGTGAAAAGACATTACCCTGTCTAGCAAACTAGATACAATATATACATTGCATGAGAATCTGCATGAAGTAGTGGAGGGCCTAGCCTAACCCAGAAATCCAAAGCAAGCCTGCAAAGGACATTAGATTAAGCATGGATGAATGCATAGCTACTTACATCAGTGAGACTGCCCTCTCCTCAGAGGCAACCTTCTCACCACATTATCTCTAACTGCACATTTCTGCAGAGATTTTCTTTAGTTCCTGCCCCCTCAGGGCACACTTGAGTCGACGTTCCATTGTTACTCCTGAAACAGATAACAATTGGACCTTGCCAAACCTGCAAACCATATTTGGTGACTAATAATAGGCACAGTCCCTTCTCAACACTACGGCACTGACTCCCTACCTATTATAGTCAGACCCACAAGTTCAGAATAAAGACATACGGAGTCCACCCGACTGGTGTTCACAGTGTCCTTTCCTTCTGTAACACCGAGGCAACATATCGTTCTTCTGTGACAAGCTATTTTGCTGGAGCCTGAGCAAGCTTGTCCAACTTGTGAGTTTTGAACATCTCTTCGAAGGGTCCCTCACTCTGACATTCCCTCCTCTGAAGAGACAATGAGCCTCTACCTCCACTCCCAAGGTAGCAACTCACACAAGGTTCTCTCAACTGGCCCACTGGCCTAACAGGATCTTCACAAAGTGTCCTTTGAGCAAAGGATCTCTGTAAAGGAAACCTCTTCTTCTGTACTCTTTCTCCTGGGCTATTGGCCCAGGTTTCTTTGAAAATTGTCCTTGAACTTGTTCCAATGAGTGATCCTGGCCCGATGGCCCAAAGGATCTTGCTAGAACATTTGATAAAGCTGGCTTCTGATAGTAACTAAAGCATGACACTGAGTGACTACTCAAGTCCTCTGAACAGAAAGTCTGTTTCGCGTTAGAGGGTCGGCCCTCGTTTGATGGTCCTACACAGTGGCATCAGTTCTGCTAATTTCCCGATCCCTTTTGCAAGGATAGAAGGAAAAGGGGGATATGGGAATAGGGCTTTGGCCCTAGCAACAACAACTTGAACTTGTACTTGAAATTTGGGCTCACCAGCCCCTTTGCTTTCAACAACTTCAAGGCTAGCTAGCCTTGTAATGACTAGGGATGATCGAACGGTTCGGGTCGACCATCGGTTCGACCCTAACATTGACTGTTCGAGGTTCGGCCGAATTCCGAACCTTTTGCTGATAAAGTTTGGAATTCGGCAATCAGAACCGACCAAAATGCAATGGGACAGGAACTGGGCTTTAAAAGCCCGTGATTGGACCAGAACCATCAGTAAAAGCCAATTGAGGGGGCAGGAGAATGCTAGGAATGTGATTGGAGTGATTAGGGGGTCCAGAGGCCAATCATTAGTGAATACGCCCCCCAGTATATAAGCTAGCCCCGCCAAATCTCTACCATTTTAATACAGGGCTGTGGAAGAGAGTGGAAGCAGTTCTGTTACTTCTGCTCTCAAAGTGTCATTTATCAATTATTAGTGTGAGGAAAGGGATATCTAGTGTAGTTAGGGTACTATTTTCCACTATAGTTAGATTTAATAATCTAGTTTCTGTAGGGAAAGTGTTAAGTGTAAGGGGACCGTAGTGTAGTGTAGGGTTAACTGACTCTGACTGCTATGGAAGGGTGACAAAACCCTTCCATGTCAGGGTGACCGCTATAGTGAAAAGATAGTTTCTCTTAGAACACTTATAGAACCGGATAGTAGCTTCTCCCCTGTCACCCTGCTTTTTGTTGCAGGCGTTTATAGGGCTTTTTTGAGGACATGTTTGGAGTCAGGCATGACATCTGAACTTCTGTGTAGGGGTATATATACACACACACATGTATGTATATATACACATACACATATATAGGTGTGAAAGTAGCAGAAACCTATGCTTGCGCTAATTAAATAATTAACACCCATATGGCTTCTCTGCTATAACACCTATATATGTGTATGTGTATAAATACATATGAGTGTGTGTGTATATATACCCCTATACAGAAGTTCAGATGTTATGCCTGCCTCCAAAGACCCCCAAAAAATGCCCAAAAAAACGCCTGCAACAACACACCTGGGCGTTTTATTTGGCGCAGGCGTTTTTTTTGGGCATTTTTTGGGTGTCTTTGGAGGCAGGCAAAACATCTGAAATTCTGTATAGGGGCATATATACACACACACTTATATGTATTTATACACATACACACATATAGGTGCTATAGGAGCGGAGCCATATGCCTGTTAATTATTTCATTAGCGCAAGCATAGGTTTCTGCTACTTTCACACCTATATATGTGTATGTGTATATATACATACATGTGTGTGTGTGTATATATACCCCTACACAGAAGTTATGATGTTATGCCTGCCTCCCAGGACCCCCAAAAAATGCCCAAAAAAACGCTTGCTACTTAAGCGGCAAGGTGTGAAAATAGCAGAGTCACTATCCTGTTCTATTGCAATTCTAATACAATCATTTTTTTTCTGGTTCTGGACATGCTACAGAGCTGAAACTTCACAGGTACACAGTTTAGACCCCCCCAGACACTAATCCAAAGAAATCTAATTTTTTTTTTCAATAATTTTTTCAATAATTGGCTCTCTATCAAAAATGACAATTTTTAAGAACTTTTTTTTGTGTGATTAATAGTCCCTGGGGCATGACCCAGAACCCTATGCACTTTTTAGGGGCATTTATTGGGTTTTAGGGCTTCAAAATTGTGTTTTTTGATTACTGAAGTTTGGGTCCCATTGATTTCAATGGGGTCCTGAAATCCGGGCCGAACTTTCGGGAAGTTCGGGTGTTCTGGTCGAACCGAACTTTTGAAAAGTTTGATCATCCCTAGTAATGACAGTAACTCAGTAGGGGGTAAGATTCTACACCCTCAGCAATAATGGTCAGGATGAGGGATCTGGACAGTCTTTCCCTCAGAATCTTGGACACAGACAGACCAAATGAAAAAACAAAATTAAACCCGCGCTACACAACGTGAAAATTATTAATAAAAGTAAAGTAATGAGCAGCTGCTGCAGACTCTAAGAAAATTCTTAGGAAAATGTGATAAAAACAAATTTATGCAGCGCTAGCTTCAATAAAGTGATAAGTGCTGTGATATATACACAATATTCAATAATTTATAAAGTGCATAGACAGATCATATACACAAGGTGCTAAGTGCTAAAAAATATATATGCAATATCCAATAAATAATAAAGTGCATGTATACACATAAGTGGTTAGATATATTCCAAAAGAATGTTCAATGCTTGAAACAAAAAGTCCTTAAAGTGATCCAATTAAGGTGCCAAGGTGCCAAAAATAATTCAGGTGCTTGCAAAGTGACAAGGTGCCCCTCAAGGTTCCCCACTCACCAGATTGCAGATAAATTAAGACCTTCAAGATTATTGCACATTGCCCAGGATCTTTAAGAATCAGAACTTCTCCTGTGTAGCCTTCACACTTGTTGGGTCAGCTTCCGCCTGCAAGGAAGATTGGAATTGGTAGGTTTGAAGTATGCTTTTAATCCACCTTACTCAGTGATATTCGTGAATGATCTGTTGAATTTTAATGTTCCATCCAAAGCTTTTGTAGATGGTTTTTATAGGGGGGATACCTATCTAGCTGTGTAAAGAAAAAAATCAGTATACATATATATACTGATTTTTTTCAGACCCTTTGGGCAGCGAACCTCCACACGGTCTATGTAGATGGCCCGCCCTAAGTTTCAATTCATCTTCACAGAACAAAAGGAGGTCCACAGCTCAGCCTCTCCTTGTTCCGATACGGTTTGGGGATGCATAGGAACTCCCAAATCACCTCGTCACACCACTCTTCTCTCTTGGCCTCTGCATAATCTCCCTGGGAGCATAGGGGTACTTGTACCCATACTCCACGGCCACCTTTCTCTGGATAAGACGTTTGCATCTTGAGAACCTGGGGAGGGTCTGCCTGTTTCCTCTCCCAGGTAGGGAATATAGGGTCTCTTTTCTCCTGATGAGTTTGGCGTAGGCCTCGTTCTGATCCAGAGCCCGGGTGTAGGTATGAGGTGGGGACAAATCTGGGACCCTTGTAGCATAGGCCTCACAGAACCCCAAGTTCTTGGCACACTGCATGCGTACCACAGACTCCCGTGTCACCTCATTAGGCAAACTGGGACTTGCAGAGCTGCTCCTGTTATCTCCTGTGCTCCCCAGTCCCACTCTGTCTGTTCTTCAGACTTCCACACATCTATTCCTTCTTTCAAGGTCCCAAACCGATGCTGGAAGCTGGGTGACACTACATCAATGGTTCCAACCTCCCCTTCACTGGACACACTGGAGGCCTCTCTCCCGGGAGCCCATTGATTCCCCTCTGCCTTTGTGAAAGTCATGGGTTCTGCCTGTGCAGGTATTGCTGGTCCTCCTCTTGGCTGCGACTCAGCCTGTACCATCTGGGTACACTTCACCTCTGAGGTGTGAGTCTCCCTGGTTTGGCATATGGCAGTGTAGCTCTTCACCATTGGTCCTGGCTCCAGCAGCGCTCTCAGCACTCCCCTTCCTCTGCCCACAGGGATCCTCATGGGCACCAGCAACTCCTGAGTGAATCCTGTCTCCCAGCTTACACTCAACTTCCTGGGCTGACATTCACTGCAAGTCATTGCAATGTCCACACTTACTCCAGGCCTGCAGCCGCATAGACACATTACAGCATTGGCTACATACCAGCCCAAGATGCTCCTTGTCTCCTCCGCTGCACAGTGCCAGTCTTCCAGTGGAAACCAACCAAACTCCTGTGTCCCGCAGGACCGACTCCGGTAATTCCATCAACTTTCCAGGCACACCGCCAACACGTGGGATAGCCCATGTGCACCGGCTCACTTCGGGATCCACCATCTTGCTCCTCCACACACCTGTCTGCTCCTCAGCTACACGCTACACCCGGAGGCGGAAGTGATGTCTCAGCTCTCTTCCTCCACTTGGATTGACAATCTGTGGGCGCCAACCCCGCCCACAACTCCAGACTAGCTGATTCTCTGGCGGTGGCTCCTCCTGCTAGGCAGATCTCTTCGGCACGCGCTTTCCCACGCAGTAACCTCTTTGCTGCTGTTACAACTCTGCTTAGGCAACATGATTGTCACTGCATGGCAGATTGTGTTCACCAACACACACACATCTGCCCTTTCCGTCTGTACCTGGGTACTTCTTTCTTCCCAAGCCAGCTGACTTCCCATACTGTTTAGGAAAATTGGCCCACTGTCATGAATTGCACGGTCAACATTTTTCTTCACAGTACATGTACAGACATGACCCCCGACACGCCGATCCCTGTGTCCTGGGTCACCACTCCCCTCATCCACACTTGCATCGATTACTGTAAAGCAGACAGAGTCCTTTTGTACAATACAGTGAATTTCTTCTCCTTCAACTCTCCTGCATTTTTCTTGAGAACACATGCTGTTTCCTGGGTAAATGTCCATTCGTTGCCCATAGCAACCACCATTGCTAACTTGACTTGTCGGCACACTTTTACTGATCACTGTAGAGCAGACATTATCCTCTTCACTGACACTCCAGTACCTTACTTGGGAAAGCATGACGTTACCTGGTAGGATTTCTCAGTTGTTGCTGCTAGCAACCGTTGCAGTAACCCAGGGGTACATCCCGGTCGACGCCTCCAAATGTAGCATTGCTCCTTGAGGACTGCTGGAAATTACACTTTCGGGTCCCCATGGGTTACCGTTAGCAATACTGGCATTCACAATTTAACACTTTACTTCTTGGCTCAGTCAATGATCAGTCCAGTGGTATGTAGTTGTTTTTGGTATTTTATTTTAAATAGGGATTGGAGAAGGGAATAGTGGGATACTCCGAATTAACTATTCACAAAATGGAGGACCTCTAATTCTCGATACAGCCAGGCTGTTGATTCACCCTGCCACTTAGGCGAATTTGGGGTTAAGTCTCTATCCAGATGACTTGATGAACTAAATTCTCTTCAGGACACTTTCCTAGCATCCTCTTTCTTGACCACTGACACCCGTCCTCTGACTATCCTACTCCGGGGTGACCCCCCTCAGGTCAGGCCCCATTGACACGATCCCCTGTACTCACAATACTGTTTTTCTAGGGTCTCCAGTGTCTCCCCCTCAGTCAGCATTCCTGAACCTCTGGGTTCAGCTCTGTTCCTCTGGCCCTCAGGACGACCTCCTGATGCCACGTGCCACTGCTACAGAGAACTCTACTCACCAGCCAAAGACCCTGCAGCGAAAGTGCTCCTGGCTTTTATACATTATCCCAGAATGCACAGAGACAGCCAGTCTCTGCCAATCACCAGGACTGTATCAAAGCCTATGTACCTATTGGTCAGGTTTCCTCCCACTGTCCAACATGCCTCCCTATTGGACCAGTGTGAAACACTCTCTAGACTCAATGAATCACATACTGAGCACACTGAGCAGACCTCACTAACAGATCCTGCTCTCTGGTAGGCAGAGAAAAATATAGATTTACCTGCAGCCCCTCTGATAGGCAGACAGAGCTCAAACTATACTCTCTCACTACCACCTACCTAGGAGGGTGCTACACTCACCCCCGCCAAACCAAGCCATGTCCTCACTAGCACCTACCTAGGAGGGTGCTACACTCACCCCCCACCAAACCGAGCCATGTCCTCACTAGCACTTACCTAGGAGGGTGCTACACTTGCAATATTTCTTTTTTTTTTCAACTAAGCCTTATCCCACCCCTTTTTTTCCCATCAATATTGGGGGATGTATATACAGATTTTAGAACTCACATAACAGCTGAAACACAACTTAAAAACCACTTGCATGAATAAACCATTTACTCTGTTTTGTAACAGACAATATCTCTGTTCAAAACCAAGTTCCTCTTTTCTTTATCTAAATTAGTTTCAATAGTAACAGATAAGCTCATTGTTACAATAATTCAAAACATATCATTTCTTTTTTTTTTTTTTCATATTTAACCCTTCAAATTTACCAATATGTATTCTACAGTGATAAATGCATAATGAAATACACTGTCTGGGGTAGAGCATGTAGACAAATTAGATGATTGTATTGATGATAAGAATCAATATTATATGTACTAAAATTAAGTTCTTTTGATTTGTAAAATAAGCAAAATTGATCGATCAAATGTCATCATCATTTCTCATTTTAGGTTCCTTTCACCACTTTAGTACCGGAAGGATTTCCCCCCTTAATGACCAGGCCATATTTTCGACACTGCGTTACTTTAACGGACAATTGGGCGGTCGTGCAGCGCTGTACCCAAATAAAATTTATGTCTTTTTTTTCCCACAAATAGAGCTTTCTTTTGGTGGTATTTGATCACCTCTGAGATTTTTATTTTTTGCGCTATAAACAAAAAAAGAGTGACAATTCTGGAAAAAAACAAACAAACAATATTTTTCAAATTCTGCTATCCCCAATAAAAAAAATTTAAAAATTAAATTTTTTTAACATTTTAGACCCATTTATTTTCTGCTACATACTTCTGGTAAAAAAAAATTGCAATAAACGTATTTTGATTGGTTTGCGCAAAAGTTATCGCGTCTACTAACTACGGGAAAGATTTATGTCATTTTTATTGTTTTTCTTTTTTTTACTAGTAATGGAGGCGATCTGCGATTTTTTGTTGGACTGCGACATTGCGCGGACAGATCGGACCCCTAACTGACATTTTTGACACTGTTGGGGGGACCAGTGACATTACTACAGTAATCAGTGCTAAAAATATGCACTGTCACTGTACTAATGACACTGGCAGGGAAGGGGTTAACCCTGTGGGTGCTCAAGGGGTTAAATGTGAGCCTAGGGGAGTGATTCTAACTGTAGGGGGGTGTGGCTTGAGAAATGACCATAGAGACCTGTGATCCTATATAGAAGGAGCTCTGTGATCATTCCAGAGAGAAGAACGGTCAGCTGTGTTTACCACATCCGACCGTCGTCCTCTCTCAGCGGGGAGCGATCGCGGGTGTCAGGCGGCAATCGGAGCCATCTGACACACGCATCGGCTTTCCCGCTGATGAGAGGGGGCAGGAGCGTGCCGCTGGTGGCACGCGCTCGCCCCCTAGCCTCCTGCTCGCGACCGACGTATGCCTACATCGGTTTGCCCAGGAGCGGCTGCCTGCCGGAGTATAATTGCGGTGGGCGGTCGTAAAGTGGTTAAATACAAAAAGAAAATTCCCCAATGCCATTTGTGTAGACAATGGTGTAAGTTTAGAACAATTATACTAATCTGATACACAAAATGCCCCCCAAACTTGCATTCATGCGACTACAGGCAGTTCATTATTTATTAGGGGCTTATATATAGATCAGACTCCAATAATTGAAATATGACTGTAAATCCCAGCTACTAATTCACTACACTGTTTTCAAAATCCACCTTCGTTTTCTCTAGCCTAACAAAGATATTTTCCAAAAAATATATATATATTCTGTATTTTGGGCATTTCTTGACATTATAGTCAAGTTCGCTGATAAGACAGTACAGGCAGCCCTTCCGTACTGGACCCGGGCCCCATCAATTCAAAAGGGGGGCCCAGGCACCTGCTGAGCAGCAGAGCCCACTATACTGTCTTATTGCAGACACTGATCCTCATCTGTCTTCACTGCAGCACTGCCAGCTTCTGCTCCTCTCCCTCCAGCTGCACTGCAAGGGGGTTGGTTCTAGCACATGCAACCCTTTCATCTGCTGTCTGCCCCCCCCCCCGTGTGCCCCTTTCCCCCGCAGTACTGCAAGCTTCCCTCCTCTCCCACTGACAGCTGCTGCAGGAACACAGGGGGATGTCATTTGCTGACCCCTTCTTTACTCAATGAACACAGTGATTGATCAGTACCAATCACTCCTGTGTCCATTCATTATTGAAGCATAGTAAACTGTGTTTACTATGCTTCAGTTTGTGAATGAGCAGGAAGCTTCAGAGTGCTACCTATTCATTCATCTGTGCAGCTGAGGCTGTAGTGAAAGGGACTAATAAATAATCACTTTCTGACAGGGACGGAGGGTGGTTCCTGTCAGGTAGGCTGTCTGAGGCCCAGTGATTTCTAACAGCAGCCCTGACTATAGTTCAGAGTGTTTGTCACTTCCCTTGTGGTTTCAGAGCGAGAGTAAACTAAATTTTGCAATTTCATAAAACATTTTTTTTAAAACAAAGAAAGACATTATGTTTAAGGCGGAACTCTACACCTTCATTAACCACTTTAAGACCAGAAGGATTTGCCCCCTTAATGACCAGGCTCTATTTTGCGATTCAGGAATGCGTTACTTTAATGGACGATTGCGCGGTTGTGCGATGCTGTACCCAAATAAAATTAATGTCCTTTTTTCCCACAAATAGAGCTTTTGTTTGGTGGTATTTGATCACCTGTGCGATTTTTATTTTTTGCGCTATAAACAAAAAAAGAGCAACAATTTTGAAAAAAAAAAACAATATTTTTCACATTCTGCTATATATGGAAGAACCCTGGGGCCATCATTAAAAAATTTCAAAGATTTCTGAGTTTGAAAATATAAATATTTTTTTTAACAGAATTCTGAGTTTGAAAGTCAGAATTCTGAGATTAAAAGTCAGAATTCTGACTTTGCAAGTCATAATTCTGAGATTACAAGTTTGGACCATGCTAAAATTTATTAAACACAATTCTGAGATTAAAAGTCAGAATTCTGAGATTAAAAGTCAAAATTCTGAGTTTAAAAGTCAGAATTCAGAGTTTAAAAAGTCAGAATTCTGAGTTTAAAAGTCAGAATTCTGAGATTAAAAGTCAGAATTCTGACTTTGAAAGTCAGAATTCTAAATGTATTAATACAGTAGTCTTTATTAGGATGATTTTAGAACCAATGAAGAATAATGTAGTAACACCAACAGAGCATCTTTCTGCAGACATACATATCTTCTGCTCTGTAAGATTTGTAAATCTATCCTAGTTACAGCACACAGTATATATAGGGAAGCAGGGCAGTGCTGGGCTCTGTGGTTCCTCTACTGTATTAAAAGCTCCTCATTTCGCTGTCATCTTCCTTCCCTGCCACCTGCTCTGTCATATAGAGCCATGCTGAAAACATGTGTGTCTATGGTCATAACAGATCAGTCTTGTCTGGACAATACAGCTTTCTTACAGAGATTTAGAACTATAAAAGTGCCATGTGGAGCAGTTTTGAGGCACTAGTGTAGTGGTTAGGGTGCTAGGCTTATCATGGTGAGGTTTGTGGGTTCTAGCCCAGGTGATGGTTTTTATATATATAATCTACAGCATACCTTCCAACCGTCCCGGAATCCGCGGGACTGTCCCGCAATTTGGAGTGAGTCCTGCGGTCCTGGGGAGCCGGGCTGAAGTCCCGCAAAATCATCTGGCCGGCCATCTCTTCTCCCCCTCTTCCTCCCAGCTCCGCCCCCGTCTTCGGCTCCTGACTCTCAGCGCTGGGATCACTGCAGCGGGAAATAATTAGAGGAACCACTGTTTGTCAGGGAAAGATAACTCTGCGGCCACCTGACACAGACTGTAGTGCACTTTTTAACTACCGTCTGTGTCAGGCGGCCGCGGAGTTATCTTCCCCTGATACAGGAAGTGCTGGTGAGAACAGGACCGTCGGACCTGCGGGCTGCGGGCGGGACTTGGGACGGGAGCAGCCCTGGAAGAAGAGATACGGACTCGGGAGCAGCCCTGGAAGAAAAGGTACATGCCCTGTCACTGTGAGTAGACGACTGTGTCTGAGATAGGCAGAGGCTGGGCGGGATTGCCGTGTGCCATTGTAGAGGGGAGTTTGTGAGACTCAGACTACAATATCCAGCATGTCTATTGAGGAGGAGCTCTCCCCCCCTTTCTCTTCTCTCCTCCCTCCCTTCCCATCCTTTACCCCCCCTGTCCTCACTTCCTCTCTGTCCTCCCCCCTCCCTCCCTCTGCCCCTCTCTGTCCTCCCCCCTCCCCTTCCTTTCTCTGTCCTCTCTACCCCTTCCTCTCTCTGTCCTCTCTCCCCCCTTCCTCTCTCTGTCCTCTCCCTCCCTCCCTCCCTCCTCTCCCCCCTCCCTCCTCTACCCCCTCTCTCTCTCCCCCCTCTCTCTCCCCCTATCTCTCTCTCTCCCCCCTTCCTCTCTCTGTCCTCTCTCCCCCTCCCTCTCTCTGTCCTCTATCCCCCTCCCACCCCATCTCTGTCCTCTCTCCCTCCCTCTCTCTGTCCTCTCTCGGTTCTCTCTCCCCCCTCACTCTCCCCCCTCTCTCTCTCTGTCCTCTCTCCCCCCGTTCCTCCCTCTCTCCCCCTTCCTCCCTCTCTCCCCCCTTCCTCCCTCTCTCTGTCTTCTCTCCCCTCCTCCCTCCCTCTGTCTTCTCTCCCCTCCTCCCTCCCTCTGTCTTCTATCCCCCTTCTGTCTTCTATCCCCCCGTCCCCCCGTCTTCTATCCCCCATCCTCCCCCCTCTGTCACCTCTCCCTCCCTCTGTCACCTCTCCCTCCCTCTGTCATTTCTCCCTCCCTCTGTCATCCCTCCCTCCCTCCCTCTGTCATCTCTCATTCCTCCCTCCCTCCGTCATCCCTCCCTCCCTCCGTCATCTCTCCCTCCCTCCGTCATCCCTCCCTCCCTCCGTCATCTCTCCCTCCCTCCGTCATCCCTCCATCATCCCTCCCTCTGTCATCTCTCCCTCCCTCCTTCATCCCTCCCTCATCCCTTGCTCCCTCTGTCATCCCTCCCTCCCTCCCTCCCTCCCTCTGTCATCCCTCCCTCCCTCTGCATTGAAAGGGGTCACGCTGGTCATTCTGCATTGAAAGGGGACATGCTGGTTATTCTGCATTGAAAGGGGTCACGCTGGTCTTTCTGCATTGAAAATGGTCACGTTGGTTATTCTGCATTGAAAGGGGTCACACTGGTTATTCTGCATTGAAAGGGGTCACGCTGGTTATTCTGCAGTACAGGGGTCATGCTGGTTATTCTGCATTAAAGGGGTCACGCTGGCCATTCTGCATTGAAAGGGGTCATGCTGGTCTCTCTGCATTGAAAGGGGTCACGCTGGCCATTCTGCATTGAAAGGGGTCATGCTGGTCTCTCTGCATTGAAAGGGGTCACTCTGGTTATTCTGCATTGAAAGGGGTCACGCTGGTTATTCTGCATTGAAATGGGTCACGCTGGTTATTCTGCATTAAAGGGGTCACACTGGTCATTCTGCATTAAAGGGGTCACGTTGGTCATTCTGCATTGAAAGGGGTCAGGCTGGTCATTCTGCATTGAAAGGGGTCAGGCTGGTTATTCTGCATTGAAAGGGGTCACGCTGGTCATTCTGCATTGAAAGGGGGCACGCTGGTCATTCTGCATTGTAAGGGGGCACGCTGGTCATTCTGCATTGAAAGGGGGCGCGCTGGTCATTCTGCATTGAAAGGGGGCATGCTGGTCTCTCTGCATTGAATGGGGGCACGGCATGCTGGTCTCTCTGCATTGAAGGGGGCACACTCTACCTTGATTACTGAAGGCCCCTTTCACACTTTTGTGACCTCAAAGTCACACAATTTTTAACAGCGTTTTTTAAGTCTGGGTTTTGTTTACCCTATCCCTTAAGCCCCTCCCACTGCTAAGCAATTGTCCACACCCACAATTTGCCGCGGCGCGCGTAGTGCACCGCAGGTTTGCTTTCTCTTTCAGTGTCCCTCATTGCGAAGTTCAAAAGTTGGGAGGTATGTCTACAGTCATTTTTAGATTATATATATATATATATATATATATATAAAAATATAATCAAAGGTATTTTTAGATTATATATATATATATATATATATATATATATATATATATATATATATATATATATATATATATATATATATATATAAACTTTGAATATATTGATATTATCTTTAAAATATTTAAAAATATAAGTTAAAAAGGGAAATAAATTTAAAAGAGCAAAATTAAACCCTGGGTGGCTAAACTCCAACATAAAAATGCATATTAGTGCTAAAGGAAAGGCTTTCAAAAAATACAAGGCTGAGGGGTCATTGGCAGCATTTAAGCATTACAAAGAGTGTAATAAGAAAAGTAAAGATGAAATCAGGGTGGCTAAAAAAGAAAACACGAGAGACATATAGCGGAGGAGAGTAAAAAGAACCCCAAGAAATTCTTTAAGTATATAAACAGTAAGAAAGCGAGGCTAGAACACATTGGCCCCATAAAAGATGACAAAGGAGATATGGCCACTGAGGACAGAGAAAAGGCGGAAGTGTTAAATAATTTCTTCTCTTCAGTCTTCACAAAAGAATCGGGGGGGCTACACGAACCCAGATTGTAAGGCCGAACTAAACAACACACCTCAGGAAGAGTTCCGCCATGGCTAACAGAAGATAGACTTAGAACTAAACTTGAGAAACTTAACATAAATAAATCACCGGGACCGGATGGCTTGCACCCGAGGGTTCTTAAAGAGCTCAGCCAGGTGATTGCCAGACCATTATTCTTGATCTTTAAGGATAGTTTACAGACGGGTATGGTGCCAGCTGATTGGAAAAAGGCCAACGTAGTACCAATATTTAGATAAAGGTAAGCCTGTGGATGTGGTGTATCTGGACTTTGCAAAGGCCTTTGACACCGTTCCCCACAAACGCTTACTGTACAAACTAAGGAAGGTAGGTATGGACCATAAGGTGAGTACCTGGATAGAGAACTGGCTCCAGGGGAGAGTCCAGAGGGTGATGATTAATGGGGAGAACTCGGATTGGGCGGTTGTGGAAAGTGGGGTCCCCCAGGGTTCTGTCCTGGGACCAATCCTGTTTAATTTATTCATAAATGATCAAGAGGAGGGGATATCGAGTACAATCTCAGTATTTGCAGATGATACTAAACTAGGTTTGCCAATATCTTCTATGCAGGATGTGGAAACCTTACAAGCGGACCTGAACAAAATAACGGGATGGGCAACTACATGGCAGATGAGGTTTAATGTTGAAAAATGTAAAGTAATGCACTTGGGGGCCAGAAACCAGAAAGCAAGCTACTCACTAGGGGGGGAACCTCTGGGGGAGTCTAGGATGGAAAAAGACCTGGGGGTACTGGTAGACAACAGGCTTGGCAGTGGCATGCAATGCCAAGCAGCTGCAAGCAAAGCCAACAGAATACTGGGATATATAAAAAAGGGGATTCACTCCAGAAATAAAGAGATTATTCTCCCACTCTACAAGACTCTGGTCCGGCCACATCTGGAGTATGCTGTCCAGTTCTGGGCACCGGTCCTCAGGAAGGATGTGCTGGAACTGGAAAGAGTCCAGAGAAGGGCAAAAAAAATAATTAGGGGAATGGAGGACATCAGCTATGAGGAAAGACTACAAGCACTGAACTTATTCTCTCTGGAGAAGAGAGGATTGAGGGGGGATATGATATCAATGTACAAATACTGTACTGGCGACCCTAGCATAAGGAACAAACTATTCAGAGAAAGGAAATACAATAAGACACGTGGCCACTCACTAAAACTAGAGGAAAGGCGGTTTAACCTTAAAATACGCAGGGGGTTCTTCACTGTAAGAGCGGTAAGGTTGTGGAATTCTCTTCCACAAGCAGTCGTATCAGCAGGGAGCATTGATAGTTTCAAAAAACTTTTAGAGGGCACCTTAAATACCACAACATACAGGGGTATACAATGTACAACATACAGGGGTATACAATGTACAACATACAGGGGTATACAATGTACAACATACAGGGGTATACAATGTACAACATACAGGGGGTATACAATGTACAACATACAGGGGTATACAATGTACAACATACAGGGGTATACAATGTACAACATACAGGGGTATACAATGTACGGTTAAAAGCAAACACACACACACATCATAGGTTGAACTGGATGGACTGATGTCTTTTTTCAACCTCACTAACTATGTAACTATGTAAAAAAGAGTCGTGTGTGTGTATGGGGGAGGGTCACAGCTCGGTGTGCTTTCCACTTCCATAGATATCAGAACACAATGGCCAGCACAGTTCTGTACCCCAACTTGTAGGAAATATTACACTGTTGCCCCTACATGAGGGAATTGTGAATGGTTAGAAGGCAGCAGGGCAGTGTGTGTGTCTATGGTCATAACTAGTGTTGAGCGAACACGGACTGTATTATTCGTGTTCGTACCGAATAATTGGATTTTTGTTACCCGAACGCGAACACGGACACTTTACTGTATATTCGGGTAAAAATCCGTGTTCGGTCGTTTTATTTCCGGGTTTTGCATGCTTTGGCGCTCTTTTCATGGCGGGCTTTCAACAGCCAATCAACAATCGTTTAACTTGTGTGCCTTAAGCCATCCCAGCCATGCCTGCAAATGTCTCAGTAGCTGTGATTGGCCGTCTGAAGCATGTGACCAAGTCTTTATAAGTTCGAGGCAGCCGCAGCGGCGTCATTATGCTGCTTAGATCAGGGACAGAGCACACATCAACGTGCTGGCTGCTGATTAGGGAAAGATAGGCAGGAAAAAAACATTTGTGTCCGGATAGAATTGAGGGACAGGTCGGAGTGTTTAGGCAGGGCGAGTTGTAGGCATTTTAGGGATAGAGTCTGCTGAATTATAGGGTCAGTGTGTTCTACAAACTACAATCGATATTGCTGTGTGGGGTGGGGTCTGCACTTAGTTCTCCTGATCTACGATCTCTTCTCAATCCTGTTAGGGACAGAGTCTGCTGAATTTTAGGGAAAGTGTGTTCTACAAACTACAATCGATATTGCTGTGTGGTGTGGGATAGGAGATAGGCAGGTGTCAGTGATCCACATCCATTTTTCTGTGTGTGGGCTGCAGTGAACACAATCTTTTTGGGGTGCAGTGAACACAATCCTTTTGGAGTGCAGTGAACAAAATCTTTGGGGGGTACAGTGAACACAATCTTTGTGGGGTGCAGTGAACAAAACCTTTGTGGGGGTACAGTGAACACAATCTTTGTGGGGTGCAGTGAAGACAATCCTTGTGGGGTGCAGTGAACAAAATCTTTGGGGGGTACAGTGAACACAATCTTTGTGGGGTGCAGAGAAGACAATCCTTGTGGGGTGCAGTGAACAAAATCTTTGGGGGGGTACAGTGAACACAATCTTTGTGGGGCGCAGTGAACAAAACCTTTGTGGGGTGCAGTGAACAGAATCTTTGTGGGGTGCAGTGAAGACAATCCTTGTGGGGTGCAGTGAAGACAATCCTTGTGGGGTGCAGTGAACAAAATCTTTGGGGGGTACAGTGAACACAATCTTTGTGGAGTGCAGTGAACAAAACCTTTGTGGTGTACAGTGAACACAATCTTTGTGGGGTGCAGTGAACAAAACCATTGTGGGGTACAGTGAACACAATCTTTGTGGGGTGCAGTGAAGACAATCCTTTTGGAGTGCAGTGAACACAATCTTTGTGGGGTACAGTGAACACAATCTTTGTGGGGTGCAGTGAACAAAACCTTCGTGGGGTACAGTGAACACAATCTTTGTGGGGTGCAGTGAACACAATCTTTGTGGGGTGCAGTGAACAAAACCTTTGTGGGGTGCAGTGAACACAACCTTTGTGGGGTACAGTGAACACAATCTTTGTGGGGTGCAGTGAACAAAACCTTTGTGGGGTACAGTGAACACAATCTTTGTGGGGTACAGTGAACACAATCTTTGTGGGGTGCAGTGAACAAAACCTTTGTGGGGTACAGTGAACACAATCTTTGTGGGGTGCAGTGAACAAAACCTTTGTGGGGTACAGTGAACACAATCTTTGTGGGGTGCAGTGAAGACAATCCTTTTGGAGTGCAGTGAACAAAATCTTTGTGGGGTACAGTGAACACAATCTTTGTGGGGTGCAGTGAACAAAATCTTTGTGGGGTACAGTGAACACAATCTTTGTGGGGTGCAGTGAAGACAATCCTTGTGGGGTGCAGTGAAGACAATCCTTGTGGGGTGCAGTGAACAAAATCTTTGGGGGGTACAGTGAACACAATCTTTGTGGGGTGCAGTGAACAAAACCTTTGTGGGGTACAGTGAACACAATCTTTGTGGGGTGCAGTGAACAAAACCTTTGTGGGGGTACAGTGAACACAATCTTTGTGGGGTGCAGTGAAGACAATCCTTGTGGGGTGCAGTGAACAAAATCTTTGGGGGGTACAGTGAACACAATCTTTGTGGAGTGCAGTGAACAAAACCTTTGTGGTGTACAGTGAACACAATCTTTGTGGGGTGCAGTGAACAAAACCGTTGTGGGGTGCAGTGAAGACAATCCTTGTGGGGTGCAGTGAAGACAATCCTTGTGGGGTGCAGTGAACAAAATCTTTGGGGGGTACAGTGAACACAATCTTTGTGGAGTGCAGTGAACAAAACCTTTGTGGTGTACAGTGAACACAATCTTTGTGGGGTGCAGTGAACAAAACCGTTGTGGGGTACAGTGAACACAATCTTTGTGGGGTGCAGTGAAGACAATCCTTTTGGAGTGCAGTGAACACAATCTTTGTGGGGTACAGTGAACACAATCTTTGTGGGGTGCAGTGAACAAAACCTTTGTGGGGTACAGTGAACACAATCTTTGTGGGGTGCAGTGAACACAATCTTTGTGGGGTGCAGTGAACAAAACCTTTGTGGGGTGCAGTGAACACAACCTTTGTGGGGTACAGTGAACACAATCTTTGTGGGGTGCAGTGAACAAAACCTTTGTGGGGTACAGTGAACACAATCTTTGTGGGGTACAGTGAACACAATCTTTGTGGGGTGCAGTGAACAAAACCTTTGTGGGGTACAGTGAACACAATCTTTGTGGAGTGCAGTGAACAAAACCTTTGTGGGGTACAGTGAACACAATCTTTGTGGGGTGCAGTGAAGACAATCCTTTTGGAGTGCAGTGAACAAAATCTTTGTGGGGTACAGTGAACACAATCTTTGTGGGGTGCAGTGAGCAAAATCTTTGTGGGGTACAGTGAACACAATCTTTGTGGGGTGCAGTGAAGACAATCCTTGTGGGGTGCAGTGAAGACAATCCTTGTGGGGTGCAGTGAACAAAATCTTTGGGGGGTACAGTGAACACAATCTTTGTGGGGTGCAGTGAACAAAACCTTTGTGGGGTACAGTGAACACAATCTTTGTGGGGTGCAGTGAACAAAACCTTTGTGGGGGTACAGTGAACACAATCTTTGTGGGGTGCAGTGAAGACAATCCTTGTGGGGTGCAGTGAAGACAATCCTTGTGGGGTGCAGTGAACAAAATCTTTGGGGGGTACAGTGAACACAATCTTTGTGGGGCGCAGTGAACAAAACCTTTGTGGGGTGCAGTGAACACAATCTTTGTGGGGTGCAGAGAAGACAATCCTTGTGGGGTGCAGTGAACAAAATCTTTGGGGGGGTACAGTGAACACAATCTTTGTGGGGCGCAGTGAACAAAACCTTTGTGGGGTGCAGTGAACACAATCTTTGTGGGGTGCAGTGAAGACAATCCTTGTGGGGTGCAGTGAAGACAATCCTTGTGGGGTGCAGTGAACAAAATCTTTGGGGGGTACAGTGAACACAATCTTTGTGGGGTGCAGTGAACAAAACCTTGGTGGGGTACAGTGAACACAATCTTTGTGGGGTGCAGTGAACAAAACCTTTGTGGGGTACAGTGAACACAATCTTTGTGGGGTGCAGTGAAGACAATCCTTTTGGAGTGCAGTGAACACAATCTTTGTGGGGTACAGTGAACACAATCTTTGTGGGGTGCAGTGAACAAAACCTTTGTGGGGTACAGTGAACCCAATCTTTGTGGGGTGCAGTGAACACAATCTTTGTGGGGTGCAGTGAACAAAACCTTTGTGGGGTGCAGTGAACACAACCTTTGTGGGGTACAGTGAACACAATCTTTGTGGGGTGCAGTGAACAAAACCTTTGTGGGGTAAAGTGAACACAATCTTTGTGGGGTACAGTGAACACAATCTTTGTGGGGTGCAGTGAACAAAACCTTTGTGGGGTACAGTGAACACAATCTTTGTGGGGTGCAGTGAACAAAACCTTTGTGGGGTACAGTGAACACAATCTTTGTGGGGTGCAGTGAAGACAATCCTTTTGGAGTGCAGTGAACAAAATCTTTGTGGGGTACAGTGAACACAATCTTTGTGGGGTGCAGTGAACAAAATCTTTGTGGGGTACAGTGAACACAATCTTTGTGGGGTGCAGTGAAGACAATCCTTGTGGGGTGCAGTGAAGACAATCCTTGTGGGGTGCAGTGAAAAAAATCTTTGGGGGGTACAGTGAACACAATCTTTGTGGGGTGCAGTGAACAAAACCTTTGTGGGGTACAGTGAACACAATCTTTGTGGGGTGCAGTGAACAAAACCTTTGTGGGGTACAGTGAACACAATCTTTGTGGGGTGCAGTGAAGACAATCCTTTTGGAGTGCAGTGAACACAATCTTTGTGGGGTACAGTGAACACAATCTTTGTGGGGTGCAGTGAACAAAACCTTTGTGGGGTACAGTGAACACAATCTTTGTGGGGTGCAGTGAAGACAATCCTTTTGGAGTGCAGTGAACACAATCTTTGTGGGGTGCAGTGAACAAAACCTTTGTGGGGTGCAGTGAACAAAACCTTTGTGGGGTACAGTGAACACAATCTTTGTGGGGTGCAGTGAACAAAACCTTTGTGGGGTACAGTGAACACAATCTTTGTGGGGTGCAGTGAACAAAACCTTTGTGGGGTACAGTGAACACAATCTTTGTGGGGTACAGTGAACACAATCTCATACTTCTGAAGCTTTGAGGGTGCTGCCTGTTCTATACTCCTCCTCCTCCTCCTCATCCATCCTTTTAGGTGTACAAACAATAGTAATTGGGGCCTAGTGTGCTTCTGTACGTGTGAAAAACATACACTTTTTTTGATCATATTTCCTATTCCGCTATTCAATAAAAACCTTTGTGGCTCAATTAAATTGCGGAATAGTCTGTGTCGGTACGTGTGAGATCCACCTTTCCAAGTTTTTGGGGTTCATCTCATACTTCTGAAGATTTGAGGGTGCTGCCTGTTCCATACTCCTCTTCCTCATCCTCCCTTTGGGGTAGTAAAAAATTTAATCGGGCCTAGTCTGTGTTTGTACGTGTGAGATACACAGTTTTTTATCCTATTCCGCTATTCAATACACACCCTTTTGGTGTAAAAAACATTAAATTGCGGCATAGTTTGCATATTTGACTGTGAGATACACCCGTGCGATACTGTTGTTCTTTTGTTCCGCTATTCAATAAAGACCTTTCTAGGGCAAGATCTTAAATTTCAGAAATATGAGGAGAGCGTCAAATAGGGGCCGTGGCCCTGGTCGTGGTGGTGCTGCTGCTAAAGCTCCTGTTGCAAGGAGAGGACGTGGTCGATCTGTGCCAGCTACACGCACAAGTGAAACACCTTCCTCAAGTGTGAGTAGGCGACAGAACCTGCATCAGTATTTGGTAGGGCATCATACGCCTCTAGAAGTGATGAGGCCAGAACACAGAGAGGCGATAGTAGATTGGTTTGCTGCTGACAGTGCCTCCAGTTCCTTCACATTGTCTCCCACCCAGTCTACTGCAGAAAGGTCAGAGTTGGCACCTGCAGCCAATGTCCAACCGTCTTTCACCTCACCCCCTTGCAAATCAGGCAAGCAGTCTGAGCCCCAAGCCATAGAGCAGTCTCTTATTCTTTTTGAGGACTCTGTCAGCAGGGTTTCCCAGGGCCATCCACCTAGCCCTGCCCCAGAAGTGGAAGAGATTGAGTGCAGCGATGCCCAACCACTTATTTCTCAAGATGAGTACATGGAAGGACCATCACAGCACGTCTCCGATGATGATGAAACGCAGGTGCCAACTGCTGCGGCGTTCAGCATTGTGGAGACCGACAGGGAGGGCAGGGGTGAAGACTGGGTGGAAGATGATGTGGAGGACGATGAGGTCCTCGACCCCACATGGAATGAAGGTCATGCAGGTGACCTGAGTAGTTTGGAGGAAGAGGCGGTGGTCGCACAGAGCCACCAGCACAGCAGAAGAGGGAGCAGGGTGCAGAAGCGGAGCGGCCGTGCCCTAGACACTACGCCTGCTACTGCCCAACGCAGCAAGGGAACGAGCGCACCAAAGTCAGCTCAAAAGAGTTCTCTAGCGTGGAAGTTCTTTAGAAAATGTGCTGATGACAGGACACGAGTGGTTTGCACCCTGTGCAATCAGAGCCTGAAGCGAGGCATAAACCTTCTCAACCTGAGCACAACCTGCATGATCAGGCATCTAAGTGCAAAGCACGAGCTGCAGTGGAGTACACACCTTCAAAACCAAGAAACGTCTCTGGCTCATCCTGCTTCCTCTTCTGCTGCAGTCTCGGCCGCTCCAGCCACCTCTGTAGTCATACCGGCACCTGCCACCACGCAAACAGACGATCTGTCAGCAACACCACCACCTGGGTCACCAACAACCATCTCCACAATGTCCCGTGGAAGCGTTCAGCTTTCCATCTCCCAAACACTTGAGAGGAAGAGGAAGTACCCCCCTACCCACCCGCGATCCCTGGCCCTGAATGCCAGCATTTCAAAATTATTGGCCTTTGAAATGCTGTCATTCCGTCTGGTGGAGACGCCCAGTTTTAAAAAGCTTATGTCGGTGGCTGTCCCACAGTACGTCGTGCCCAGCCGCCACTACTTTTCCAGGCAAGCCATCCCTTCCCTGCACAACCAAGTGGGGGAAAAAATCAGGTGTGCACTGCGCAACGCCATCTGTGCCAAGGTCCACCTAACTACCGATACGTGGACCAGTAAGCACGGTCAGGGGCGTTATATCTCCCTAACGGCACACTGGGTAAATGCAGTGGCGGATGGGCCTGAGGCGGATAGCAATTTGGCACATGTCCTTCCACCACCGAGGATTGCAGGGCGCTTCAGTTTGCCTCCTGTTCCTAACTCATCCTACTCCGCTACCTCATCCTCTACCGCCTCCTCATCCGGACAGCGTAATACCTTCACCACCAACTTCAGCACGGCCAGGGCTAAACGACAGCTGGCAGTTTTACAACTTGCCTGTTTGGGGGACAAACCACACACCGCGGAGGAGTTGTGGAGGAGCATGGAACAGCAGACAAATGAGTGGTTGCTGCCAGCGAGCCTCAAGCCCGGCCTGGTGGTGTGCGATAACGGGCGAAATCTCATAGCAGCTCTGGGCCTAGCCGGTTTGACGCACATCCCTTGCCTGGCGCATGTGCTGAATTTGGTGGTGCAGAGGTTCCTTAAAAACTACCCCGATATGTCAGAGCTGCTGCAGAAAGTGCGGACCGTCTGTGCGCACTTTCGGCGTTCTCACCCTGCTGCTGCTCGCCTGGCAGGGCTGCAGCGTAACTTCGGCCTTCCCGCTCACCGCCTCATATGTGACGTGCCCACAAGGTGGAACTCCACCTTGCACATGCTGCAAAGACTGTGCGAGCAGCAGCAGGCCATAGTGGAGTTTCAGCTGCAGCACGCACGCGTGAGTCGCTCTGCGGAACAGCACCACTTCACCACCAATAACTGGGCCTCCATGCGAGACCTGTGTGCCTTGTTGCGCTGTTTTGAGTACTCCACCAACATGGCCAGTGGCAATGACGCCGTTCTCAGCTTAACTATCCCACTTCTATGCCTCCTTGAAAAAACAATTTGGGCGATGATGGAAAAGGATGTGGCACAGGATGAGGAGGAGGAGGAGGAGGATGAAGAGGTAACATTTCCAAGGCTTTCAGGGCAGTCATTCGCAAGGGGCTCCGAGGGTGGGTTCCTGCACACACAAACGCCAGGGACACAATTGTCCAGCAGGGGCACAGTTCTGGAGGATGAGGAGGATGAGGAGGAGGAGGAGCTGGAGGAGGAGATGGAACCATGTTCACAGCAGGGTGGCACCCAGGCCAGCTCATGGCCATCACTGGTGCGTGGCTGGGGGGATACAGAGGACACGGACGATACACCTCCCACAGAGGACAGCCTTTCGTCGCCTCTGGGCAGCCTGGCACACATGAGCGATTACATGCTGCAGTGTCTCCACAACGACCGCCGAGTTGCCCACATTCTAACTTGTGCTGATTACTGGGTGGCCACGCTGCTGGATCCCCGTTACAAGGACAACGTACCGTCCTTAATTCACTCACTGGAGCGCGATCGCAAGATGCGCGAGTACAAGCGCACGCTGGTAGACGCCATGCTGCTGGCATTCCCATCTGACAGCGGGGCCACAGTGGAAGCACAAGGCAGAGGAGGAGGAGGAGGAGGTCGCCAACTCAACCAGGGCACCGCCAGCACCTCAGAAGGCAGGGTTAGCATGGCCGAAATGTGGAAAAGCTTTGTCAGCACGCCACAACAAACAGCAGCACCAGCAGCTCAGATGGAACGTCTTAGCAGGAGGCAGCATTTTACCAACATGGTGGAGCAGTATGTGTGCACACGCCTACATGTAGTGAATGACGGGTCTGCCCCCTTCAACTTCTGGGTCTCCAAATTGGGCACATGGCCTGAGCTTGCCCTTTACGCCTTGGAGGTGCTGGCGTGCCCTGCAGCCAGTGTATTATCTGAACGGGTATTTAGCACGGCTGGGGGTGTTATAACAGACAAGCGCAGCCGCCTGTCCAGAGACAATGTGGACAAGCTCACGTTCATTAAAATGAACCAGGCATGGATCCCACGGGACTTTTCCGTACCTTGTGCAGAATAGCAATGGATACCGACCTTACCCAGCCATTGTTCCATTTTTGCTCTTTCTCACTCTTTTGGGGTGTACCCTCATTTAAAATTTGTGAAAAGAAGCAGTGTTGGCTACCTCGTCCTCCTCCTCAGGGCCAGATTAACGTAGGGGCTATTGGAGCTGCAGCTCCATGCAGGCCCCTACCTTTTATATAGGCCCCGGGTTGGCCATATTCACTGTGACCGCTCTTCTGTCACTTGTAAACACAGAAGTCTGGCTTCTATGCTCGCTTCCCCAGGCAGCACCCTCAGAACCTCCCCACACAGCGCGAAGGCCGGACAAGGAGGGACAGTTGCCGATGCATGGATGTGTTTATGGGCTTCAGAGACAGCATCCCATGTTGAATTAGGCATGCATGGCTGCACCCTTCCTCCTCTGGGTGCATGCCAAGGCACGGCCCTTAAGGCCCTTCAAAATCCTCAGCACCAAGACCATGATGCTCTTAATCCGGCCCTGGTCCTCCTCCACCGCCGCTTCCACCTACACCGCCCATAGGTGTGCGCAGCCTATTGCATTAGGGTGTGCACCCCAAAGTTGAAATACACATGCATGTGTTTGCCTACATGTACATGGCCCCGATACATTACTCTCCCTGCTGGCAAAGAGAAATAGAGCAGAGCAGGTGCGAGGGAGATCTTTCCCATCTCCTCACTGGCAAACAGAGCGATAATGCTATGTGCCCTAGGTGATTAGGTTGTGCCCAGGTACACCAGGCACACCCTGTGTGCACGCCTATGACACCGCCACATCCACCACCACCTCAACCTCCCTCCTACTCCATATGGGCCTCGTCCTTCAGAGATGAAGAACATTGTTTTATTTTTCTGTTTTTTTTTGTTGTTTTAAGTTATTTCCCTATCCACATTTGTTTTCAGAGCACTTGCCATGCTCTTAACTACGTTTTGCTGCCATTTGCAGCACTCTAGCCCTTTCCATTGGTGTTTTAGAGCCATTTTAGTGCCTTAAAGTTCGGGTCCCCATTGACTTCAATGGGGTTCGGTGTCCGGGAAAAGTTCGGTAAAAGTCCGGGACCCGGACTTTTTTTTAAAGTTCGGCCGAACCCGTCGAACACGGACATCTAGGTGTCCGCTCAACCCTAGTCATAACAGATCAATCATAACACTTACTTATCTAGACTAATTCAGCTTTGTTGCAGACATTTAGCCTCATATTCTACACAGAAAACTGAACTAAGGTGATAGCTCATACTTGCCAACTGTCCCTTTTTTCCTGGGACAGTCCCTGCAAATAGGAGCCTGTCCCAGGTAATTTATATTGTCCCTGGAAGCGCCTGTTAATCGGGCGGCCCATAAATGTTACGCAGAAGTAGTGCAGCTGAATGGGAGACTTATTCCAACTCTGCTATTGTGGCCTTAAGTTTGAAATTCCCTTTTTCATTTCCTGTAATTCTCTCTATATTGAGTAGACTCTATAATCTGATAAGTAGGCAAGATTAATTATGCAGAGTGGGTGGAGCTTCAGGGAAGTGGGTGTGGTAATTGATAGCTGTGCGGCAAAGTGTCCCTGGAATTTTTTTTAAAATGTTGGCAGCTATGTGATAGCTTAGTGGTTAGAGTAGCAGATTTTAAAAGGTGAAGTTTTGGGTTCCATCCCAGGATGACTCCTTATTATATTAAACTTTTAAAATATGAGATAGTGACAGCCTAAATTGTATTTCATCCATATAAAAACACAATATTGCCGTGCTAAGGGAAGCATATAACAGTATAATAAGAGCAAAATGACCTGCCGCTAATCACAAGGATAAAGCAGCCACACTAAATCTGGAAAATAACAGATTAAAAACCAATAAAACACTAACTGTGGTGCTAAACCCTAAAAAATCCCAAATGAATGGGAAAGCAGTCCATGATAATATGTCTCCACTTTTGAAGAGGCAAATCCAGAGTTGAAGAACCACCACCAGAAAAGCACTCCAACACCACCACTTTTCATGTCAAAACGTGCGTCGGGTGGCGTGCTTGGTGACGCATGCCGCAGCGTGGAAGAGACAGAGTGCCCATCAATCGAGTGGTAAACATCAGGAATGCCCAGGAAATAGCGGGGAGGATCTCTCATATTATGGATGCGAGATATCTTCTGGATTCTGTAAGTGGCTTATTTTACGAGTGGGAATAAAGTATAAAGAAGCAGTCTGCGCTATGTGATGTTCCCTTTTTTCTTTTACAAACATACACTAACTCTGAGCCTGCGAATTGGACATCTGAGTGGGAAGTCTCCTGTCCATATACCCTTTACATATGTGCATTTGATCTCTGTTATGGGGGTCAACAACATCTGGTAAGAAGTGGTGGTGTTGGAGTGCTTTTCTGGTGGTGGTTCTTCAACTCTGGATTTGCCTCTTCTAAAGTGGAGACATATTATCATGGACTGCTTTCCCATTCATTTGGGATTTTTTAGGGTTTAGCGGCACAGTTAGTGTTTTATTTCATCCATATACCCAAAATAATTCCAAGGTATATTATCAAAGATCCTGATTGATCTGTTATGACCATAGACACACAAAGTCCTGCTGCCTTCTAACCATTCACAATTCCCTCATGTAGGGGCGGGCAACAGTGTAATGTGCCCTACAAGTTGAGGTGCAGAACTGTGCTGCCCATTGTGTTCTGATATCTACTGAAGCTGAAAGCACACCAGGCTATGACCCCCCCCCCCCCCGCACGCACACATGCACACACAAGCACGCATGGCTGTTTTTACCTTATATTTTAAAATATGTTAACAATAATATCAATATATTTAAAGTTTATATATAGAATCTAAGAAGGTAGAGTCATCTGGGCTGAAACCCACAACCTTCACCACTATAAGCCTGTCACCCTACCCACTACACTATTGCCTCATAACTGCTATAGCTTGAACTTTCACGTTTGGTATGGGATAAGTGTCTGTAAGAAAGCTGTATTGTCCAGACAAGGAACTGTTATGGTTTATCTGTTATGACCATAGACACACACGTTTTCAACATGGCTCTTTAAGACAGAGCAGATGGCAGAGAAGGAGGATGACAGCGAAATGAGGAGCTTTTAATACAGTAGAGGAACCACAGAGCCCAGCACTGCCCTGCTTCCCTATATATACTGTGTGCTGTAACTAGGATAGATTTACAAATCTTACAGAGCAGAAGATATGTATGTCTGCAGAAAGATGCTCTGTGGGTGTTACTACATGATTCCTCATTGGTTCTAAAATCATCATAATAGAGATGACTGTATTAATAATCTCAGAATTCTGACTTTTAATCTCAGAATTCTGACTTTCAAAGTCAGAATTTTGACTTTTATTCTCAGAATTCTGACTTTCAAAGTCAGAATTCTGACTTTTAATCTCAGAATTCTGACTTTTAAAATCAGAATTTTTACTTTTAATCTCAGAATTCTAAATTTTAAAATCAGAATTCTGACTTTTAATCTCAGAATTCGGAGTTTCAAAGTCAGAATTGTGTTTAATAAATGTTAGCATGGGCCAAACTTGTAATCTCAGAATTCTGACATGCAAAGTCAGAATTCTGACTTTTAATCTCAGAATTCTGATTTTCAAACTCAGAATTCTGTAAAAAAATAAATATATATTTTCAAACGCAGAAATCTTTGAATTTTTTTTTTTATGATGGCCCCAGGGCTCTTCCATAATATTGAATAGTGGAATAGAAAAAAGTATATAAAATTGGTGATTTTTCAATAGCTCATGTGAACACAGCAGTGTCTTATGTTTTATGTCACCGTCAGCAGCAGGCTATGAAGGGAAAAAAAAAAAATTCCCCTTTAAATTTGTAATTTTTAAATAGCAGATTAGTACAGACTATGCCACAATTTAATTTTTTTTACCCCAAAAGGGTGTATATTGAATAGCGGAATAGAAAAAAGTATATAAAATTGGTGATTTTTTAAAAAATACACTTGTAAAAAGTATACTCAGATAACACCCCACTTCAATATGTGGTATTGGGGGGCCACTGGTTTATCACACCAGTTGTTCAAAATATTGGCCAGTGAGTTTGGCACTGTGTGTACCAGACTTCACTCAGCAAAAGAGGCAATATTGTTGCAGGACACAAATACACTTGTAAAAGCTTACTCAGATAGGCTCCAAAAATTAGCTCACATGGTTTGAACTGACAGCAAAAAACGTAGTTTTTGATGGTTAGAGGTACAGTAGGCGTTCACAGTATACACAAGTTGGTGGCGGGCTGTTTAGCCCGAAAACATGAGCTCACATGAGTTGAATTGACAGTAAAGAACGTAGTATATGATGGCTAGAGGTACAGTAGGCGTTCACAGTATACACAAGTTGGTGGCGGGCCATTTATGCCGCAAAAATGAGCTCACATGGGTTGAACTGACAGCAAAGAACATAGTATATGATTGCTAGAGGTACAGTAGGCGTTCACAGTATACACAAGTTGGTGGCGGCCTGTTTAGGCCGCAAACATGAGCTCACATGGGTTGAACTGACACCTTTTTTTACGCTCCAACATTTGAGCCACAGAAGCCTGCCTTTTTCCAGAAAAATGTGACGACGGCATAAAGGAAGGTGGAGTGTTGGCCAACTGTGAGGAGACAAGAGAAGGGGGAGGAGAAGGAGAAGAGGCTGGAGGGTGAGAGCATGGAGTGTGGCTTTGTGGGTTCTGACAGTTTTGCTCCCACTGGTCTTGGTGATGGGATTTCAGGTGCCTTCTTAAGGCGGTTGTCCCTAGGTGAGTCTTGGGCTTACCGCGACTTATGCGTTGACTGCAAAAGCTGCAGATGGCAACACTGGTGTCAGCAACGGACACATTAATAAAAGCCCACACTGCGAAGCCATGTGCCAGTGTCCTGGGAGCGCCAGATGTGACTGTACATGGTTGATGGCTCGCTCCTGAAACATTTGCAGTCTGCTTTCTACCTCTTCTGCAATGCAAGTTCTGCCTGCCTCTCCTCCCTATCTGCCGGTCCGTCAGTCCGCCAGTTCTACAAATAATTGTCCAGTAACTGTTGTCACTGTGTGTAGCAGAGTTAACACAGCAAAAGAGGTCAAATGTTTGCAGGACTAAAATACAATCTTAGAAAAGTATACTGTTAAATAACACCTCAATTCAATGTGTGGCATTGGGGGGGCACAGGTTTTTTACACCAGTTCTTCAAATAATTGGCCAGTAACTGTTGTCACTGTGTGTAGCAGAGTTAACACAGCAAAAGAGGCCAAATGTTTGCAGGCCTAAAATACACTATTAGAAATGTATACTGTTAAATAACACCCCACTTCAATATGTGGTATTGGGGGGGAGCATTGGTGTAGCACACCAGTTCAAAAAATTGGCCAGGGAGTTTGGCGCTGTGTGTACCAGACTACACTCAGCAAACTAGGCAATATTGTTGTTTGACACACATACACTTGAAAAAGCTTACTCAGAGAACACCCCACTTCAATATGTGGCATTGGGGGGGGGGAGCATTGGTGTAGCACACCAGTTCAAAAAATTTGCCAGTGAGTTTGGCGCTGTGTGTTACCAGACTTCACTCAGCAAACTAGGCAAAATTATTGCATGACGCAAATACACCTGAAAAAGTTTACTCAGACAACACCCCACTTCAAAATGTGGCATTGGGGGGGGGGGGGGGGCAATTGGTCTATCACACCAGTTATAATACATTATAAGTGCTTTTGTCACTGTGTGTAGTGTTGCTGCAAAAACGCTCAGTCTCACCACCACACCTGTCACAATGCTGCACAGTGCACAATAATAGTACTAATCCACTATAATATGCTTTCTACAAAGTATATTATACTGTGGATTACCAATCTCTCCCACCCCCCCCCCCCCTTTTTAGTGCACTGCACAGCAATACCAAAAAATTTGCAGCCCTTTACATGACTTTTGTGGACATTGACAAAGCGATTTCTGTGCGACTGCAGCCGATCTCTAACTGCCCCTACAGCAACCACTGGATACCTCTCCCTAAGCTCAAAAGATACTAGACCTATACCGAAATACCAGCCCTGAAAAGGACTTTTGTGGACATTGACACAGCGATTTGTGACTGCAGCTGATCTCTAACTGCCCCTAAAGCAACCAAAGGATACCTGTCCCTAACCTGAAATGAGACTGTAGAAGGCCTATACCGAAATACCAGCCCTGGAAAGGGCTTTTGTGAATCTTCACAGCACTATATGTGTCTAGCAAACTCTCCCTGACGAGCACAGCAGACCTCTCCCTACAGTGGCAGAAAGCGGAATGTGAAATGGCCGCCAGGTCTGGTCTATTTATAGAGTAGGGGGACTGTCCATGTGCTGGAATGTTTCAATTGGCTGTCCCGTTCCACCTGACGGCTGTGTCATGGGTCAAAGTTCCCCCCAATGTAAACAAATATGGCCGCCGCGAATGACGCCATGTGTCCGAAAATTTGGCGGGTAGTGAACAAGCAAAGTTTGCCGCAAACTGACCGCCGGGTGAACCGCAAGGCCATCTCTACTTCTGACACCCTGTCTAGTCTCCTGCTCTAATAATACTTTTAGTTCATCTCTTTTTATTACCAATTGATGTTGGATCTCGTTTATTTGTGTCCTTTTATGGCTTTGTTCTAATTCGTATATCTCTTTTATTAGTCTATCTTTATTTAATGTTCTCTCTTTTTTTGCTCTGTACCCCCTTCAAAATCAGGATCCCCCTAATGCATGCTTTGTGTGATTCCCACAATATATTTTTGGGTGTCTCTTCTTTTTCGTTAATTTGGAAGAACAGTTCCAATTCTTTTTTAATTCCTTCCCCCCACTTTTTATCTCTTAATAGTTCCTCATTTATTCTCCAGATGTTTATTTTTGGTTGTCCACCCTCTATCTTCATCCTTATTTTAACTGGGGCGTGGATACCTCTAGGACGGATTCTACCCCTCTGTGTTCTATCAACATATAGTCGATCCTTGAGTATGTCCCGTGTAATCCTGCTCTTCTGGGTGGAACACTCTCCAAGCATCTAGCAATTGACATTGATGTAATTTATTTTTTATTGTTCTTAACTGCGTTCCCTTACTCCTCTGTACACCCGACGTACTATCCCTCCCAATGTCCAAGCAGAATTTAAAGTCCCCTGCCATTTTCACCCACCCTTTTTTGAAGTTTATTAATTTATCCAAGATTTTCCCTAGGTAATTTATTGGTTTGTCATTATGGCAGTATACATTTACCAGTGTTACCTCTTTATTGAATAACTTCCCCTTCAGGAATAAAAATATCACTTCAGGTTCGGTCAGTCTTTCTTCCAATATGAATCTTATCCCTTTTGCCAAACCAATAGCTACTCCCTTTGATTTTTTCATTGGAGAATCAGCATAAAACCATATAGGGTGGTCCTTAGTGTAAATAAAGCCTAATATTGGATGAATGTATTATATGGGTTTCTTGTAGGAATATTATTTCAGCTTCCATATTTTGAACTTCCTCTGACATTATATGTTACCAGGTTTATAGCTGACATTTGGTCTTGTAGATGGTATTATCTGACTTCTTTTGGAATGGGGGAACATATCATCTAAATCTTTCTTTACTGAACGATGTGTGGCAATTTCTATACTCGTGTAGAGAGGATTTTCCATATATTTTTCTTTTCATCTCCCTCCCTCCTCCCCCCTCCCTCTTTTCCCCCACCCTCCCCCCTTCCACTTCACCTCCCCCTCCCCCCATCTCCCCCTCCCCACCCACCGAATAGAAAAGGGGGTGTCCCTCCCTCCGCCCCACCCCACCCTCCCCCTCCCCCCCAAAAAGAGAAAAGGGTTACTGGGCCCTAACCCTCTGGGCCCTTTAAGTTGATAAACTTCCTCCCACCTCGTATCAACTCTTACCCTAGGGTGGAGCTCCGATCCTGCTCGCCATACTCCCTAATCCCCTCCCCAGGGGATGAGGGTTGAGTGTATAGCAAGACCCCAGGGTACTCATCCAAGACCTATATTCCTCATTTCCTCCCCCTCAAATATATATATATTTTTTCCCTTCCGTGAATAATTTCAGGGAGGTTCTGAGTGAAGCTAACTTCACAACTTGTTTGTTTGTTTCACTCCAGCTGGACACTAAGTTTTTTTTTTTTGGTGGTAAGATTTTACAGCCTTATCCTGGGAATAAATTATACAAATGTCCTCCCAGTCCAGTATCCTCTGTAACGTTGTCTAAGCTTTCAATTCTTATTACAGATACAGACACAGTCACAATTCATTTTTTTTCCCCAGAGTGCAAAAATCCATCCCATACAGTATGGTAGGGGTATTATAAATAGAGAAGTTATTATTTTTCACTTTCTATGAAGCAGAGTAAGGCATTAAGTTACAGTTCAATCTTTATGGGGTGGTTTACCCCTCTCACCTCCTCCGCCTCCTCCGCCTCTTCCGCCTCCTCCGGTCACCGGGACCCTCCTGTCTTGTTGGACACGTCCGGCTCTCCCCCTTGCTGCAGCTCCTCCAAACTCATTTCCCCCAGTGTCTCTCCTCCTCCAGGTCTGACCGGTGTCCGACTGGCTGACACGCTTCAGGGGGAGGAGGGAGGGGGGGTGTCCACCGTGCCGCTCAGAGTACTGGGTTCAGGCTTTACTGGCTCTTGCTGTGTCTTGCGGCTCCCGCTCCTGTCTTCCTCAGAGCCTCTGGAGCCGCCTTGGTAGGTCCGATATCAGGCACTAGGCAGGGCTGGGGCTAGGGCTGGTGGGGGCTAGTACTGAGGGCAGTCAGGGCCAGGATCGCTGCACGCAGCCACTCAAGCTTGCATGCTCACCTTCCCCTGGATGGGTACTCCCTGGTGGTTAGCGTCCACTCGCTGCTGGCACCATTTTTAGGCTCCTCCCCCTAGGGCTGCTATTTATTTGGTATAGATGTGCAGTGCACTATATAGGGGTGTAATCTACGGTATAATATACTTTGAAATATAGAAAGCATATTACAGTGGATTTGTATTGTGCACTGTGCAGCATATTGACAGGTGTGGTGACTTAGCGTTGCTGCAGCAATACTACAAATATTGACAAAAGCACTTTTAATGTATTATGACTAGTGTGATAGACCAGTGGCCCCCCAATACCACATATTGAAGTGGGGTGTTATCTGAGTATACTTTCATAAGTGTATTTGTGTCCTGCAACAATATTGCCTCTTTTGCTGTGTTAACTCTGCTACACACAGTGCCAAACTCACTTGCCAATTTTTTGAACAACTGGTGTGATAGACCAATGGCCACCCAATACCACATATTGAAGTGGGGTGTTATCTGAGTATACTTTAACAAATGTGTATTTGTGTCCTGCAACAACATTGCCTCTTTTGCTGTGTTAACTCTGCTACACACAGTGCCAAACTCACTGGCCAATTTTTTGAACAACTGGTATGATAGACCAGTGGCCCCCCAATACCACATATTGAAGTGGGGTGTTATTTAACAGTATACTTTTCTAAGATTGTATTTTAGTCCTGCAAACATATGGCCTCATTTGCTGTGTTAACTGTGCTACACACAGTGACAACAGTTACTGGCCAATTATTTGTAGAACTAGTGTGATAAAACTGTGCCCCCCCCCCAATACCACATATTGAAGTGGGGTGTTATATACCTTTTTCCAGATATACTGCAATTCTCTATAGACCTTGTCACCAGATAATTTAAAAACGTGACAGGCAAAGGAAGAGGCAGACACTTACGCAGGGATGGTAGGGGTAGGGCTGGAGCAGTAGGCCGGAGCCAAAGTGTGAAGTTTCAGAAGGTGCATTTGATTACGTCAAAGGATGCACCACACTTGGTTGAGTGGCTCACTCAGCCTTCCTCTTCTGCACCCTCCTCATCCTCTCTATCTGCACCCTCTTCACTCTCTGCTGTGTGTACCCCCAAAGACACCACCACAAACACCACCACCACCACATACACTCCGCTTGAGTCACTGGAATTATTTTCCGATCCATCATAAGACATTTGCGATGAGCAGCCATTGTTGGCATCGGAACAGGAAGAGGAGGTAGCAACAGCCACCACTCAGCAGTCTGACGACAGTACCCAGATCAGCCCAAGGAGGTTGGTCCCCGCTGTTGCTGCCTACTCCAAGATCTCGAATGTTAGTGGTGGGGAAGGTGACGTTAGTGATGACGTGTCTATGGACGTCACGTGGGTGGCCACAAGAGAGGAAGAGGAGGGGAGTTCAGAGGGAGAGACGGACCGGCAGATAGGGAGGAGAGGCAGGCAGAACTTGCATTGCATAAGAAGCAGACTGAAAATGTATCAGGAGCGAGCCATCAACCATGTACAGTCACATCTGGCGCTTCCAGGATGCCGGCACATGGCTCCGCAGTGTGGGCTTTTTTAATTTGTCCATTGCTGACAACAGTGTTGCCATCTGCAGCCTTTGCAGTCAACGCATACGTTGCGGTAAGCCCAACACTCACCTAGGGACGACCGCCTTAAGAAGGCACCTGAACTCCCATCACCGAGCCCAGTGGGAGCAACACTGTTAGAACCCACAAAGCCACACTCCAGGCTCTCACCGTCCAGCCTCTTCTCCTTTCTCCTCACAATTGTCCTCCACTCCACCTTCCATCATGCCGTCGTCACGTTGTTCTCGAAAAAGACAGGCTTCTGTGGCCCAAATGTTGGAGCGGAAAAAAATGATGACGCCGGATAACCCTCTTGCCCAACGTTTGACTGCTGGCTTGTCGGAACTGATAGCCCACCAACTAATGCCATATCAACTGGTGGACTCGGAGGCCTTTCGTAAATTTGTGGCCATTGGAACACCACAATGAAAGGTCCCAGGCAGGAAATATTTCTCGCAGAAGGGCATTCCTGAGCTGTATGGCCATGTTCAGTGGCAAGTGAATATATCTCTGGCACACAGTGTTGGTGCCAAGATACATCTGACCACAGACACATGGTCTAGCAAACACGGGCAGGGAAGGTATATCACTTTTATTGCCCACTGGGTGAACCTTCTGACGGCCGTCAAGCATGTAACCCGTGGCACCCGTGTAGATTTGGTTGTACCGCCACGGATTGAATGCAGGCCTGCCTCTTCTTCTCCTTCTCCTCCATCCTCCCTCTCCTCCTCAGCTGACTCCTCCTTTTCCGCTGCTACAGTGCCGCCCAAGATCCCCAGAACCTATTCCACATGCCAGGTGAGAAGGTGAGACGTTGCCATGCTGTGCTGCGTCTGTTGTGCCTGGAAGCCAAGAGCCACACTGGTCCTGCACTCCTTTCAGCTTTGCGCTCACAGGCAGATCAGTGGCTGACACCACTGAATTTGTCAGTTGGTAAAGTGGTGTGCGACAACGGTGCCAATCTGCTGAGCACGCTGAAACAGGGCAAAAATAACACACATGCCAAGCATGGCACACATCCTGAACTTGGTCGTGCAGCGATTCTTTGCCAAATACCCTGGGGTCCAGGACGTCTTGCGGCAGGCCAGGATAATCTTGGCCCATTTCAGAAGATCTTACACAGCCATGGCTCGCCTTGCTGACATTCAGGTGCGACACAACCTGCCCATCAGGCGTCTTATTTGTGACTGCCCGACATGATGGAACTCAACGTTGCATATGCTTGATAGGCTGCTCCAGCAGAAATGTGCAGTTAACAACTAACTGTACGAACTCTGCAGCAGGACAGGTTCTGGGGAGCTTGGGTTTTTTTCACCTCACAAGTGTCTGCTCATGTGCGATGCATGCAGACTTCTGCGGCCTTTCGATGAGATCACCAAACTGGTCAGTCAGGGCCAGGGCGCCATCAGTTACATCGTACCTTACGCCTTCGTTCTGGAGCGTTGCGTTGTGTCATTGATCAAGCCTTCGAGGAGCAGGAGCAGAAAGATGAGGAAGTCGCAATGTTGGATGAATTCCCAGTGGGTGCTACTCCATCTGAGACAAGTCAACAGCAGGAGTCTGAAGAGGAGTCAGAGGAGGATGGTGGTTTGAAGATGTCTTGGTCACTTCAGATGCGAGATCCTTCTTTCAACCGAACCATCGACAGCTGTACTCTGGATCCAGCATCAGGGAACGCCTATAGCCACAGATTTCCGACTACATCGGGTTAATGGCCGATGTGGACGCTCTGAGGAGTGATGAACCCCTGGACTACTGGGTGGGCAGGATTGACCTCTGGCCAGAGCTTGCACAATTTACAATGGAACTGTTGGCTTGCTTCCCGTCCAGTGTCCTATCCGAAAGGACGTTCAGTGAAGCAGGGGGGATCGTGACCGATAAGCGCACTCGCCTAGCTCATGACAGTGTAGACTACCTCACATTCATAAAAATGGATGAGGCATGGATCTCTGAGGAATTCAACACATGTGACCAGTACACCATGTTTCATTGAAATTCCTCATGCCAGGCCACAAATATCCACCAGACCGCCATCCACCCACAACAATTCCTGGTCCATGTCTTCGCTAAATACAGCGGCATAAAAGGCATTTCATGTCCATGCCAAATTTCTGCGGCCTTCCAGGGCCGACAATTATTTTTTCTGTGAATGCCTAATGTACCTCCAGCCACAGAATACAACTTTCTTTGCTGTCAGGTAAACCCATGTGGGCTCATTTTTGGGGCCTATACAGGCCGACACTTACTTCTGTATCCTGTGAATGCCTAATGAACCTTCAGCCACAGAATACTACGTTCTTAGCTGTCAGGTAAACCTATGTGGGCTAATTTTTGGGGCCTATACTGGCCGACACTTACTTCTGTATCCTGTGAATGCCTAATGTACCTCCAGCCACCAAATACTACGTTCTTTGCTGTCAGGTAAACCCATGTGGGCTAATTTTTGGGGCCTTTCATGGCGGACACTTACTTCTGTATCCTGTGAATGCCTAATGTACCTTCAGCCACAGAATACATTGTTCTTAGCTGTCAGGTAAACACATGTGGGCTAATTTTTGGGGCCTGGAATGGCCGACACTTACTTCTTTATCCTGTGAAAGCCTAATTTTTCAGACTGGCATTGAAAATCAATGGGTCTGCAAAAGGTTCTGCCAAATTGTTGAATGGATGCGGACCCATTTTACAGATGTGTGAATGGACCCTATATGTATTAGACAATGTATTTACCGGCTGCTGTCAGTTCTGACTGATTTATGAAAAAAATATATATTTTTTTGCTGTAATTGCAATACTTCTGTTATGACATTATCCATGTGCTGGAACTATTTGTGCACAGCTAGTAAGTCTTTTGTGGCTGCAAAGGTTTTTAAAGTTCGCCTCCCATTAAAGTCAATTGGGCACGCCGCGAACTCATGGTTCGCGGACTTTTGAGAAAATTTTCAGCTGACGTTTGCAAACCGCCCCGGCCGATGTTCGTCCAACACTATTGGGAGGGCCAAGGCCCCTGATTATTGGGGTCTGTATAGCAAGTGTATGTTATATCAATGTCTCTTTATTAGCCATATAAGCTTGTTCATTTGTGATTGAAGGTGGTCTATGGTGGTTTTGGCAATGTATAGTGTTTGGACTCTGAATCAGAATAATAGTTTCAGATGGATGGACATTTTTACAGTTGTTACACTACCCAAAATGGTAGGTGGACCATAATTTCAGTATGTTTTCATGTTGAGACCAGCGGAAGAAACCTTACAAGAAGACCTGAACAAATTAATTGGGTGGGCATCTACATGGCAAATGAGATTTAATATTGAAAAAGATAATGCATTTGGGTGCCAGAAATACGAATGCAAGTTACTCACTAGGCGGAGAGCATTTGAGGAAATCGAAGATGGAAAAAGAACTTGGGGGTCCTAGTAGACGACAAGCTCAGCAATGGCATGCAATCTCAAGTTGCTACAAGCAAAGCCAACAGAATATTGGCATGTATTAAAAAGGGGATTCACTCCAGAGATAAAATAATAATTCTCCCACTCTACAAGACTCTGGTCCGGCCACATCTTGAGTATTCCGTCCAGTTCTTGGCACCGGTCCTCAGGAAGGATGTGCTGGAACTGGAGAGAGTCCAGAGAAGGGCAACAAAGCTAATAAAGGGACTGAAGGATCTCAGCAATGAGGAAAGACTGCAAGAATTGAACCTATTCTCTCTGGAGAAGACGTGATGAGAAGGGATATGATGTCAATGTACAAATACCGTACTGGTTACCCTAGCATAGGGAACAAACTGAAAGGGAATATAAAAGAACTCATGGCCATTTGCTAAAACTAGAAGAGAATCGGTTTAACCTTAAACTGCGTAAGATGTCCTATACCGTCAGAGCGGTAAGGATGTAAAATTCTTTTCCACAAGCAGTGGTCTCAGCAGGGAGCACCGATAGTTTCAAAAAACTATTAGATGGGCACCTTAAAGACCACAACATACAGGGGTATACAATGTACTATTGACATAAACACACTCATCATAGGTTGAACCGGATGGACTGGTATCTTTTTTCAACCTCACTAACTATGTAACTATGTAAAAAATAACAGCTATGATACAGCGGGGGTTGACAACCGATTGTGGGCAGGTTACAGGTAGATTGTCTCGCTCTTCCTTGCCGATTCTCAGAACTTGGACAGGAGAGGGGGCAGCATTTACTTTAACTGATCCCCTGTAGTTCCCCTCTACAGCAGCTGATTGCCAGCTTCTCCTTCTCTCCCTCCCACCAATATTGAGCTGCTGTGGGTGGAAAATATAGGGGATTGGTTTCCTGCTGCCCCTCTTGTCCAGGTTCCCTTTCCTTCTGCTGCCTGGGCCCCCCTGTGTGCTCCCCCGGTCCCCGCTCCCTGCAGCACTGCCAGCTGCACCTCCTCTGCTCCCCTGCCAGCTGCTTCACCATGGAAAGTGTGGAAGGGGCTGGTAAATATGTCATTTATCGGTCCCTTCCTTTTCTGAATAAACACAGTGAGTGATCGGTACTGAGCATACCTGAAGCATAGCAAACTGTGTTCACTGTACTTCTGTTTCATTCATTGTATAAAGCAGAGGCTGCAGAGATTGATATTGAAGACTGTGTCCTCAATATCCTTTCTCTGTCTGAAAATGAGACATCAGGGGTCTGTTTAGACCCCGCATTCTCGCATTCTACATCAAAGCTCCCCAACAGAGTTGTTAAAAATTAAAAAAAATAAAATAAAAGACATAGAATATTAAAACTAAAAACACAAACACAAGGAAAACTGGACCCGGCTAAGGGCCCTTTCCAAAAGGAGTGGGGGAAGTGGAATGTTTGAGATGCCTTAAATTTAAACCATATATCGTGTAATGATATAATATATGTGGAGCAAAAGATATATATATAAAAAAACTCTTTACTATAAATTTTCAAAAAAGACAGAAATTATAAACATATAAACACACTTTATATAAAATCAACAGGTACTTATGGTGACCTCAATATATTTGTCAAAGACAAAAAAGAGGAAAACAGATTGAACACATACAGTGCCTTGCGAAAGTATTCGGCCCCCTTGAACTTTGCGACCTTTTGCCACATTTCAGACTTCAAAAATAAAGATATAAAACTGTAATTTTTTGTGAAGAATCAACAACAAGTGGGACACAGTCATGAAGTGGAACGAAATTTATTGGATATTTCAAACTTTGTTAACAAATAAAAAACTGAAAAATTGGGCGTGCAAAATTATTCAGCCCCTTTACTTTCAGTGCAGCAAACTCTCTCCAGAAGTTCAGTGAGGATCTCTGAATGATCCAATGTTGACCTAAATGACTAATGATGATAAATAGAATCCACCTGTGTGTAATCAAGTCTCCATATAAATGCACCTGCACTGTGATAGTCTCAGAGGTCCATTTAAAGGGCAGAGAGCATCATGAAGAACAAGGAACACACCAAGAAGGTCCGAGATACTGTTGTGGAGAAGTTTAAAGCCGGATTTGGATACAAAAAGATTTCCCAAGTTTTAAACATCCCCAGGAGCACTGTGCAAGCGATAATATTGAAATGGAAGGAGTATCAGACCACTGCAAATCTACGAAGACCTGGCCGTCCCTCTAAACTTTCAGCTCATACAAGGAGAAGACTGATCAGAGATGCAGCCAAGAGGCCCATGATCACTCTGGATGAACTGCAGAGATCTACAGCTGAGGTGGGAGACTCTGTCCATAGGACAACAATCAGTCCTATACTGCACAAATCTGGCCTTTATGGAAGAGTGGCAAGAAGAAAGCCATTTCTTAAAGATATCCATAAAAAGTGTCGTTTAAAGTTTGCCACAAGCCACCTGGGAGACACCAAACATGTGGAAGAAGGTGCTCTGGTCAGATGAAACCAAAATCAAACTTTTTGGCAACAATGCAAAACGTTATGTTTGGCGTAAAAGCAACACAGCTCATCACCCCGAACACACCATCCCCACTGTCATACATGGTGGTGGCAGCATCATGGTTTGGGACTGCTTTTCTTCAGTAGGGACAGGGAAGATGGTTAAAATTGATGGGAAGATGGATGGAGCCAAATACAGGACCATTCTGGAAGAAAACCTGATGGAGTCTGCAAAAGACCTGAGACTGGGACGGAGATTTGTCTTCCAATAAGACAATGATCCAAAACATAAAGCAAAATCTACAATGGAATGGTTCACAAATAAACATATCCAGGTGTTAGAATGGCCAAGTCAAAGTCCAGACCTGAATCCAATCGAGAATCTGTGGAAAAAACTGAAAACTGCTGTTCACAAACGCTCTCCATCCAACCTCACTGAGCTCGAGCTGTTTTGCAAGGAGGAATGGGCAAAAATGTCAGTCTCTCGATATGCAAAACTGATAGAGACATACCCCAAGCGACTTCCAGCTGTAATCACAGCAAAAGGTGGTGCTACAAAGTTTTAACTTAAGGGGGCTGAATAATTTTGCACGCCCACATTTTTCAGTTTTTTATTTGTTAAAAAAGTTTGAAATATCCAATAAATTTTGTTCCACTTCATGATTGTGTCCCACTTGTTGTTGATTCTTCACAAAAAATTACAGTTTTATATCTTTATGTTTGAAGCCTGAAATGTGGCAAAAGGTCGAAAAGTTCAAGGGGGCTGAATACCTTTGCAATGCACTGTATATATGTGGTCAAACCACATTTACATCCTGAGTTTTTTGCGTGAATGGTGCAGTCCCAATGGCCCCGGGACAATACTAGGACAACAAGCCCTCACCCAGGAACCACAAGGGGCAGGGGTGATGGTAGGCAAAAAACAAACCTGGTGGAGACAAGAGCAGGGAGAGGAAGGAAAAGGAAAAAGGTATGGCTAAAGGAAAAAAGAGAGAGAAAAACCTAGTGAGAAAAAATGTTCAAAAAAATAAAAAAAAGCTTTTTTTATAGATTGTTTAAACCAAAAATTAAATAAAAACAAGTATTGCAGAAAGGCAATTTTGAAATTCAAATATATTGCATACCTATTTATGTTTGGTTGTATCCCAGTAAAGTGGGCAGCTGTGCGGATAAACAAATAAGGTAGAAAAAAACCCACAAAAGAGGGTGGGGGGGGAGGGGGCCTATCGGCCTCCAACTGCAATGTAGAGACCTGTTGTGGGCTCAATAAAAACAAAAGAGAAAAGGAGGGGGGGGGCATAGATGAGACTGGGCTAGACTGAGACTGGGCTAGACTGAGACTGACACCGACCTCTGCCCTACTGACACCAACCTCTGCCCTACTGACACCAACCGCTTCCCTACTGACACCAACCTCTGCCCTACTGACACCGACCTCTGCCCTACTGACACCAACCTCTGCCCTACTGACACCAACCACTTCCCTACTGACACCAACCTCTGCCCTACTGACACCGACCTCTGCCCTACTGACACCAACCTCTGCCCTACTGACACCGACCTCTGCCCCATCATCCACACCCCATCCTCTGCTCTACTGACTGACACTGCCCACTGCTTAGGTAGGCTCAGTTTATATTTTTACAGTGAAATTTGTTTTGTTATATTTTTCTAACTTTTCCTTACTATTTAGTTAGGTCTTGCTAGTTTATTTCTAAAAAAAAGGGTGATCTTTGATCTCTTTTAGATGTTCAGGTAGATCTCCACCTCTCATAGATTGCCTACCGCTGTGGTAGAGGGACGGCATAGTGGGACTCGTATGAACTCCAAGATTTTTTGGTGACCTGGTGAAGTGGAAGGTTGACTTGAACATATTGCATAGAGATAGAGAAAGGTTATTGGGAATTGGCATGGATTTAGTTAGGGTAACCCTCAAGCCTAACAGTTCACAGAATATGCTTATAGTAGAGAGGAGGTTAGGTAGGGAAGTCATGGGGTGAGATCACTAGAACACCATTTGCTTATATTGATAGACTCCTTTAGGATATTCTTTGATGAGGTTGTTGGTTTTTCTCACAATAGCCAGGAGCTCCAATGGTAAGTGTGAAAAGGAGTGGTCATGGGGATAACCCTGATGGGTTGTTTAATGTGTGTATTTGCTGGACTATCAAGTGATAATAAGATTTCTGTTTTTGGAACCCTCCAGACAAGAAGGTTTTGGATAGAAGTTACTGTATGGGGGAGGGAGGAAGAGAGATTTAGAGAGGGAGATAGTGGGGGAAATACATTGAAATAAATCAGTCTTCCCTGTGATCCCTGTGCTGACCCATGAGAAGCACTTCTTTGTTCTTGGATACCTTACTGGAAGACGGAGCCTCAGACACGGTTCCCATTGGTCAGCACAATCACGTGGCTGCGCTGACCAATGAGCACTTGCCATTGTGAGTGTTATGATGAATACTCACTTAGGGGCTGTGTATTGGGGTGTATGGACCAGCAGCACAGGACACCACAGTCACTATGTACAGTGGGGACCAGAGGGGTGGTCAGGATATTTGGAGTTAGTTCATCTTACCATTGTCTTCATGAAAAGGAGAACTTACCCTTTTACTGGTAGATGAGCATGGATTTTCCTCAGCCACTTTCATTCCTACTACAAAGTTTTTTTATTTAATTATCAAAGAATTTTAACATACATAATATCGTGTTGATTATTAGCAACTGTCTTGTATACAGAGCATCCGGAAAGGTTTCACAACTCTCCACTTTCCGTTCCACTAATCCCAAAATGTATTAAATTCATTATTTTCCTCAAAATTCTACAAACAATCCCCCATAATAACCATGTGTTTGAAATCTTTGCAAGATTATTAAAAATAAAAAACAAAAAAATCCCATGTACATAAGTATTCATACCCTTTGCCATGTACATAACTATTCGCACCCTTTGCTATGACACTCAAAATTGGGCTCAGGTGCATCCTGTTTCCACTAATCATCCTTGAGATGTTTCTACATCTTGATTGGAGTCCACCTGTGGTAAATTCAGTTGATTGGACATAATTTGGAAAGGCAAAAACCTGTTTATGGTCTCACAGTTAACAGTGTATGTCAGAGCACAAACCAAGCCATTAAGTCCAAGGAATTGTCTGTAGACCCCCTGAGACAGGATTGTATGGAGGCACAGATCTGGGGAAGGGTACAGAAAGATTTCTGCAGCATTGAAGGTCCCAATGAGCACAGTGGCCTCCATCATCCATAAATGGAAGAAGTTTGGAACCACCAGGACACCTCGTAGATCGGGCCGTCTGGCCAAACGGAGTGATCGGGGCAGAAGGGCCTTAGTCAGGGAGGTGACCAAGAATCCGATGGTCACTCTGACAGATCTCCAGCTTTTCTCTGTGGAGAGTGGAGAACCTTCCATAAGAACAACCATCTCTGCAGAACTCCACCAAACAGGCCTGTATGGTAGAGTGGCCAGACGGAAGCCCCTCCTCAGTAAAAGTCACATGACAGCCCACCTGGAGTTTGCCAAAAGGCACCTGAAGGACTCTCAGACCATGAGAAATAGAATTCTATGGTCTGATGAAACAAAGATTGAACTCTATGGCCTGAATGTCAAGCGTCATGTCTGGAGGAAACCAGGTACCGCTCATCACCTAGCCAATACCATACCTACAGTGAAGCATGGCGGAGGCAGCATCATGCTGTGGGTATGTTTTTCAGCAGCAGGAACTGGGAGACTAGTCAGGATGGAGGGAAAGATGAATGCAGCAATGTACAGAGACATCCTTGATGTAAACCTGCTCCAGATCGCGCTGGACTTCAGACTGGGGCGGAGGTTTTTCTTTCAACAGGACAACGACCCTAAGCACACAGCCAAGATAACAAAGGAGTGGCTACGGGACAACTCTGTGAATGTCCTTGAGTGGCCCAGCCAGAGCCCAGACTTGAACCCGATTGAACATCTCTGGAGAGATCTGAAAATGGCTGTGCACCGACGCTCCCCATCCAACCCGATGGAGCTTGAGAGGCCCTGCAAAGAAGAATGGGAGAAACTGCCCAAAAATAGGAGTGCCAAGCTTGTAGCATCATACTCAAAAAGACTTGAGGCTGTAATTGGTGCTAAAATTGCTTCACCAAAGTATTGTGCAAAGGGTGTGAATACTTATGTACATGGTATTTTTTCCTTTTTTATTTTTAATACATTTGAAAAGATTTTTTAACTGTCTGCAAATGTACCGGGAAAAATTGATGCTGAAAGGCAAAGGGTGGACTTATCAATTCATGATTTGATTGAGGCTTCATTCACAGATAGGAGTTTTGAATTGTGGGGGGAATTGTCGTGATTCTGCCGGTGATTTCAAAACAGGGTGTTAAAATATAAAATCTCACATCAGCGTGTTCAGTTTCCATTCATTTCAATGGCACCCAAAAACGCAGAGCAGTTCTGCCGCGATTGGCACGCTGCAATTAGGCAAATCAAATTGCGTGTCGCGAGTCGCATGTTGCCCCATACGTCTCGCGATTTGGGTTGCGCAACGGCAGTGCGATTGCAGCGTGGTTTGTTTTGCAACAATTGCGGCAGAATTGCACCGCATCTTTAGGTGCCATTGAAATTAATGGGACCTGAACACACTGATGTGCGATTTGACATTTAACAGCGCGATTTGAAATTGTGGGCTGAATGGTGGCTATTCCGCCCACAGATCAGAACGCCTATGTGTGAACGCAGCCTTAAGGGGGTACACACTAAGAGAGAATAGGAAGAAAAATCCTCACTCACCCTGCCTGGATGCAGCAGCAGCAGGCGGGGGCTGCTTTGGCTTCTTCCCCATCTTCTGCGTCTCCTCCCTCCTCCTCCATGCCCAATGGCATGGCTTCTCCTTTCGGCCAATCGGGAAACGGGTCTCAAAACCCGTTTGCTGATTGGTCAGGAGGAAGATCTGTGTGACAATTTTCATTCGCTATTGTCATACAACTGGGTGGGCCCTTTTTTTTAGCCTGTGAGAGCCTCTGGCTCAAGTCATATGGTTAAAAAAAGAAAAAAAAAAGCCCCATTGAACTCCATGGGTCTGGCGCCCGGCATGTAGATTAGGGGGCTGGATTCATGGATGGGAAGGCTGCGCCCCTGCACCCCAAATACACCAGCCGCCACTGTCACAATTGCTCTTCTGGAAGAATGATCAAAAAATTCCCATAGACACACTCCTAAACCTTGTGGACAGCCTTCCCAGAAGAGATGAAGCTGTTATAGCTGCAAAGGGTGGGCCAACCCAATATTGAACCCTACAGACTAAGACTGGGATGCCATTAAACTTCATGTGTGTGTAAAGGTAGGCGTCCCAATACTTTTGATAATATAGTCTGTGTGTGTGTGTTTATATATATATATATATATATATATATATATATATATATACACACACACATTTTTTATACTAGAAGTTACATTATTTTCCTTACAATAATATGGAATTGAATAATTATCAGACAGATGAAGTAACTCTTGATGTCTTTACAGGTAAACAAGATGTCCAATGTCAGCAGTGAAATGGAACCAACCAGGATTTACAGCCCTGTGCATTTGTTCTTCGCCCTGGTTTTATCTATCACTGCTCTCGTGGGTGTCCCCGGCAATGCTCTGGTGCTTTGGGTTACTGGAGTGAAGATGAAGCGGACCGTGACCACCATTTGGTTTGGGAACCTTGCTCTGGCCGATATCATGTGCTGCTTGTGTCTTCCAATCTTTATAGCGCAGGTCTTCTACCCTGACTGGCTGTACGGTCCTGTCCTCTGCAAGATGTTATTCTTCATCTTCTTCCTTAACATGTTTGCCAGTGTCTTCACCCTGGTGGCTATCAGCGTTGACCGATGGATTCTGGTTGTCCGTCCCGTGTGGGCCCGAAATCACCGAAGAGTCAAAATGGCGTGGATGATATGCTTGGCTATTTGGATGTTGTCCTCCACGATGTGTCTTCCTGACCCCATCTACAGAACATATGACACCTCTGAGAACAGGACTGAATGTTATTCAGACCCTCACATGATAGAGCCAATCATTCTTACTTATGCAATTTTCGGATTTCTGATCCCTCTTATTATCATTTGTATCTGTTACATTCATCTGGTTTTTAAAGCACAAAATATCAGATTTTCTGAAGTAGGAAGAAAAACCATCAAGATGGCAATAATTATTATTATCGTGTTTTTCATCACCTGGGCCCCCCTCCACATCTTAGGAGTAACCCTGCTATACACTAAAAATAAGGTACTGTACATCCTGTTCCTTCTCTTACATCCTCTGGCCTTCTTCAATAGTTGCATCAACCCAATACTCTACGTCTTCATGGGGAAAGATATGAAGGAAAGGCTGAGACAGTCTATTGGGGAGATCGTACAAAATATATTTAGGGAGAATTTATTATCCCCACCATCCAATGAGAACGAGCGCACCACAGAGGAAAGCCTCCCGCTCTAATGTGTGAGACGGATTTGTAGAAGTTTTGCTTTATTAGCGAGCTAGGGTGTTAGGGTGGCCAAACTGAATGTCCTGAATAAGTCACATGCCATCATAGCCCAGTGCTTATTGACTTTGTGTTAGAAAGCACCCCCTAGGGACACATTTAATGCTTTGATCTCCCCTGGTGTTAACCTCTTCCCTGCCAGTGTCATTAGTACAGTGACAGTGCATATTTTTAGCACTGATTACTGTAGTAATGTCACTGGTCCCCCCAAAAGTGTCAAAAATCTCAGTTAGGGGTCCAATCTGTCCGCCGCAATGTTGCAGTCCCGCTTAAAAAAAAAAAAATCACTGATAACCACCATTGCTAGTAAAAGAATAAATAAATAAAAATGCCATAAATCTTTCCCCTAGTTTGTAGACGCGATAACTTCTGCACAAATCCATTAAAATACGCTTATTGGGTTTTTGTCTACCAAAAATATGTAGCAGAAAACAAATTGGCCAAAAATGATGAATACATTTAATATTTAATTTTTTTTTTTTATTGGGAATGTTATATAACAGAAAGTAAAAAATATATATATTTTTCTTTTCAGAATTGCCGCTCTTTTTTTGTTTATAGCGCAAAAAAAATAAAAATCACACAGGGGATCAAATACCACTGAAAGAAAGATGTGTTTGTGGGGAAAAAAAGGACAGTAATTTTATTTGGGTACAGCGTCGCATGACCACGCAATTGTCAGTTAACGTAACGCAGTGCCAAATCGCTAAAAATGGCCTGGTCATTAAGGGGGTAAATCCCTCCAGTCTAGAAGTGGTTAAAGCGAAAACAAGAAAAGTGAAAAATTCCTTTAAACCATTTCTGTACCGCCCCCTGTGTATTTATGTCGGTACTTTGATGTTAAATACCGGGGTTATGGCAGCAGATAGCAGATAGCAGCCATAACCCCGGTATTTTTTTAAACGGCGGGCGGTCCCCTTTAACATAAAGGTGGTCCCAGAGGCGGATTCACTGCGGGATCACCTTTATGGGCGGTGTGAGAGGTGCCCCTCCCCCTGCTGCCTCTCGGTTTCCAGACCCGTCGGTTGTGGGAAAAACAATCCGGTCCTTTCCCCTCCTAGGCAGGAAGTCCAGTAAGGGCAAGATGGCCCCCACTCCACTCTATGGCCTTGGAGGACTGGAGCGACGTCATACGTCACTTCCTAGCAACAGTTTTAAAGAGCCCATTTTTTTTTTCATCATTGAAAAAAATGACTTTTGTTTTTTTTTCTTTTTTTAGTGTAGATGTGAGGTGTGAGGTCTTTTTGATCCCAGATCTCACATTGAAGAGGACCTGTCCTGCTGATTTCTATTACAAGGGATGTTTACATTCATTATAATAGGAATAAAAGTGATGACATTTTTTTTTAAAGGACAGTGTAAAAATAAAAAATAAAAGATAAAATATATAGGAAAAAAAATTAAAGCGTTGCGTTCCCGTTAGCTCACGCGCAGAAGTGAACACATACGCAAGTTGCGTCCACATATGTAAACGGTGTTCAAACCACGCATATGAGGTATCGCCGCAATCGTTAGAGTGAGAGCAATATTCTGAGCCCTAGACATTTTTAAAGTGTCGCCTATGGGGATTTTAAATTACCAATGTTTGTCGCCATTCCACGAGCGTGGGTATCTATTTACTTGGCGTAAAATTACCTTTCACTTTATAGAAAAACATCAGGCTAACTTTACTGCTTTCTTATTTTTATATTCAAAAAAGTGTATTTTCCCAAAAAATTGCGTTTGTAAGACCGCAAGCTTAAATACAGTGTGATAAAAAATGTTGCAATGATCTCCATTTTATTCCCTAGGGTCTCTGCTAAAAAAAAAAAATATATATAATGTAGTAGTTTTCTCACAAAAAAAAACCTGATTTTAACTTGTAAACAACAAGTTTAATGAAAAAGGCCCGGTCTAGAAGTGGTTAAGTCCCCTAATGCATACCTCCCAACTTTCAGATTTGAGAATGAGGGACATTTGAGGGAGGCAGAGACCTGCGGTGCACTATGTGCACTGTGACAAAAAGTGGATGTGGTCGAATCTTACATTGGGAGGGGCTTAAAGGCCATGGTTAAACAAAACCCAGGCTTTGGATATATGCTGGGGGGGGGGGGGGTGCTTTAGGGATTAGAGAGAACATGTGCTAGATGGTGGTGTGGGGGGGGGGTAGATTTGTGCTGGAAGTGATCTGGGAGGGGAGAGGACTTGTGCTAGAAGGAGGGATGTGGGGGTCAGATATATGCTGGGGGAGGTGCTTTAGGGTTTAGAGAGAATTTGTGCTAGAAGGAGGTGTGGGGTGGGGGGGGGTTAGATTTGTGCTGGAAGTGATCTGGGAGGGGAGAGGACTTGTGCTAGAAGGAGGGATGCGGGGGGTCAGATATATGCTGGTGGGGGGGGGGGTGCTTTAGGGATTAGAGAGAACTTGTGTTAGAAGGAGGGATGTGGGGGGGTCAGATATATGCTGGGGATGTTTTGGGAGGGGAGTGGACTTGTTCTAGAAGGTAGAGGGGCAGATAAGTGAAGGGGGGCTCTTTAGGAGGTGAAAGGATTTGTGCTAGAAGGTGGGAGTGAGGGGGGGTTTCAAATACAACCCCCCCCCCCTTCTAGCACAAGTCCCCTCTCCTCCAAAAGCTCCCTCCAGCTCATATTCTCTTACCACCGGCCCTGCCAAATCACTCCTCCATGTGTACATATAACAAAAAAGGGGGAAATATCCTGTGCTAAAGTGTCAATGACAGAAATCACAAAAAATGATATCAACAAATGACAGCGGCACTCACTGTATCTACACACAATAATACAAAGAAGATCACTAAAACAAATGTGTTGCACTGCCAAATAATAAATAATGTGAACTCATGAATTCAATAAAATACATAATATAACTACAAACATAAACAACAAATAAATATAAAGTTCAAAATTCATATAAAGTGAAGTGTAATAAATACATCCATAAATAAGTGATTTGGAAAGTTCATAAAATATAAATAAATCAATAAAGATGTAAAGTGAAAGCTCTTGCGCTCTGAATATATGTCGAACTTACAATTTCCAGTGAGTTCAACAAAATTTCAAATAAAGTGAAATATAAATGTATTGCTGCAGCTTCAAAGGAAATAACTAAAAATGCAAAGTGATTCCCATTCAAAAACAATATTCACTAAGTCGCACATTAAAAAGTGCATGTGCTAATAAATAATGCATGTGCAAATGAATATATCACATAGTATATAATATTAGTGAAATAGAATTGTAAGGGAAATTTGTGCATCTTGGAATGTTCAGTTTAGTGTAATGACATATCAGTTTATGTTGAAGGTTAGAGTTGCCCTTTATATCTTGAAAATGTTTTAGAGAATATATGTCTTTTACTTATTATTTCAAACATTAGTTTCTGCTGATATGCAAGGCATAATTTCACACCTGCTATAGCTTATGGTTAGGAGATTAGCGTCTATAACAGATGTTGGATGTCTAGTTTTGCAAGTTCTGTTTGAGATTAAGATATGCAAAGCTATAGAGATGTTCCATATATAATGAGAGGATATTGCCAATATATATCCTATATATCAGCTACAATATACACATAGCCTATATTTGCATTTATACAGCTTGAATGAATCTTTTATGCAGCAATAATTAATAGTTGATAGTGAATAGGAAAATTACTGCTATAATCTTTTTAAGTAATGAGAGATGTTTCTGCAGATGTTATGTGACCACAAATGTACATCTAAGTTGCAGAACTCGTCTGCAAATGTACAGACACCTGCCAACATATGGGCCACATATACTGAGATAAGAAGAAGACAGTTGCCTTGTGGTAGATGTGTTATATTTCTAGCTATTGTTTGAGTCACAAATGTGACATGGTTTTTCTATATACTTGTACTTTACTCAACCATACATGTAACTTGGTAGATTTAGTAAACTCGTTAATTGATTGGGCAATGGGGTGTTGGGAGGGTGTTAAGCTAAGGGGAGGTTTTGGGAGGTATAGGGAAATTTTGTGGTTTAAGGCTATAAATTGTTTACGATGTCAGAAATAAAGACACAATCATTTTGAACCCATCAGTGTGTTTTGGTCATTATTGGTTTGCCCGGCTAGCGGAAGATTCACCCACAGAACAAACCAAGGGTGCACCCGAACTAAGGAACCCTACAGATGGTACCAGACGGCGGGGCACTGACTATCCAGGTGAGTAATAATTTCTCCCATTTTTATGCTGGTTGAAATGTTGCTTTCCTGGATGCAGTGAGCCCGGTACTAAAGTAATATTAGTTGTTGGCAGGTTAGTGGTTGGCAGGTTAGTTTAGATGTTCACAAGGCTGTGACGGACACGAGATAGTGCTCTGTGTTCTGTAGGTTTTCAGGAGGGGCGTACTCCGGGAGACACGCAGCGTGTGTGGCAGGGGACGGTGTTTATAGCAACATGCCTCATATGTTGGCAGGGACTTTTTCAAATGTAGAGCTAGTCTTGTTTGATGTTGGCAGAGCTTATTGAGTTAAAGGATCACTCAAGGAATCTATGTAAAGTACAAGGAAAAGGTTAAATAAGGTATAAGATATAAAGGGAAAAGGTATATACGCACAGTAAGTGAAACTAATATATCGAAATGTATATGTTTGTTTCCAACTTACTTGGATTGTCTGTGGAGTGAATCAATTGTGAAACACAACTATACAGTAAGATTTGATCTACATTGGTTGAATGGTACAGATAGTGGAATTTGTAAACACTTCTTATCAAACCCATAGATTGTGATGCCCACATTGTCAAAGAAATTCTAGACGCATTGTATGAGTATTTCAAAGGATTTATGTTATTGTGCCTGCTCAAGCTTACCATTAACATAACTCTAATTATACAACTGCTGCTGCTGCTATTTATAACCCGCATTGTGCTATTGTTTGAAGGAATATATAGAACTTATTTTAGATTTCATTGAAAACTCATGGGTAACGATTTGGGAAAGGATCCGGATGGTGAGCTGGAGACCAGACCCACACCGTTACTCTTTGTATCAGGCACCTGTGGGATAAGTCACTGATCCATTTTGGGCGAACATATATGAGCGCGGTCTGCAATTGGGAATTACGCAGCTCAGCGTTATAGGTCCTCGCAATGAAGGAGACTGGGAGGAGGTTAAATGGATGGTGGGGCTTCACCCAAAATACAATTATCCCCCCGGTGATTGGGATGAAAAGTATATGAAAACTTGTTTTAAGAAATGGGAAAAGGCATTAAAGGAATATAGAAAAAGATTTCTGTCAACTCATCATATATACCTAAAACAAGACATAGAGACAGTGAGTAAAATGAAAGAAGTTGTAGATATATAATATATATGGAGGTGGATGGTCTAGATAGTCCAAAAGCATAAGCATAAAGCCATAATATGAAAAAAAATGCGGCTGGCTGTTTTGATCTGCTGAAAGGAAAACAGCCTGTCAGCGTGCATTTCCAAGGGCGTTATCAGAGAGGCAGAAGAAAGGGGGAATTCAGAGGCAAAGTAGGACATTTTCAAACTAGGTCCCCCCCCCCCACAATTGAACAACCTCACAACAGCCTCACAACAACATCACAACAGTGAGTGGATTTACAGTGACATCGGGATCCAGGGGTAATGGGCAATAAGTCCTGTGTCCTAGGAACACAGGCACATCGAGATCGCGCCACTGCACGTGCCCGCAGCGGCGCAATCTCTCTCCTTCTGAAGGACGTTCCGGAACGTCCGATCAGAAAGACGAGACTCCCACCCGGCCGTATATGTACAATGGCCCGGGTGGGAGGTGGTTAAACAAAAAATATATATAACTATATAAATATATATGTCTCTCTTTCTATCTCTCTCTCTATATATATATATATATATATATATATATATACCTACATATATATATATATATATATATATATATATATATATATATATATATATATATGTATATATCATGTATTTGTATATATATATATGTATGTATACCTCTATATAAACATTAGAAATAGTGTTTTGTAATCCCTAAAAAACATTTATAATTCACATATATACACATACATACATACATACATACATACATACATATATATATATATTTTTATTATGTCTCTCTCTCTTAGGGATGATCGAACTTTTCAAAAGTTCGGTTCGACCAGAACACCCGAACTTCCCGAAAGTTCGGCCCGGATTTCAGAACCCCATTGAAATCAATGGGACCCAAACTTCGGTGATCAAAAAACACCATTTTGAAGCCCTAAAACCCAATAAATGCCCATAAAAAGTACCTAGGGTTCTGGGTCATGCCCCAGGGACTATTAATCACACAAAAAAAAGTTCTTAAAAATTGTCATTTTTGATAGAGAGCCAATTATTGAAAAAATTATTGAAAAAAAATGAGATTTCTTTGGATTTAGTGTCTGATGGGTCTAAAAAGTGTACCTGTGAATTTTCAGCACTGTAGCATGTCCAGAACCAGAAAAAAAAGTTTGTTTGTATTAGAATTAATATAGAACAGGGATATGGCTCCGCTATTTTCACACCTTGTAGCAAGCGGGGTTTTTTTGGGCATTTTGGGCATTTTTTGGGGGACTTTGGAGGCAGGCATAACATCAGAACTTCTGTGTAGGGGTATATATACACACACACATGTATGTATATATACACATACACATATATAGGTGTGAAAAAAGCAGAAACCTATGCTTGCGCTAATGAAATAATTAACACCCATATGGCTTCTCTGCTATAACACCTATATGTGTGTATGTGTATAAATACATATAAGTGTGTGTGTATATATATATACCCCTATACAGAAGTTCAGATGTTTTGCCTGCCTCCAAAGACTCACAAAAAATGCCCAAAAAAATGCCTGCAACAACACACCTGGGCATTTTTTTTTTGGCGCAGGCATTTTTTTGGGCATTTTTTGTGGGTCTTTGGAGGCAGGCAAAACATCTGAAATTCTGTATAGGGGTATATATACACACACACTTATATGTATTGTCAGGATTATTGGGGGTGATTAAAATAATAATAGAAAAAAAATGGATTTAAAAAGCCATGTATATTCCATATTATGCATATAAGATTCTGAACAGTATAGTTTCCATTTTTTTTAAGGTGAAAGAAAGTTCATATATGTCCTCTTGCAAAATTTCTCTTACAATAGGGTCTTATTATACTTTCAGCAGATGTTATTGTTTTCTTTTGGGCATAAATAAGTGGAAAACTGACGTTCTTTTAGATAAGACTCACTCAGCCTGACGCTATGTTAAGGGGGTGATGTCTCCTTAATTGTCTGTATTTTAAAGATGAACAATAGGTTCATTTGGAATATATATTTTTTAGATACATTTTAATGTGTGAGAAGATGTTAGCCATAATTATGTCATTATATTGTGTAAGGCATATACATATATATTTAGAAATTGTTTGTCTACCATATGTTGGGTTTATATTTTTTGCTAAATAACAAATCTTACTTAGGTAAAAGTAATTCCACTTAAATTACTTCATTTTAAGGCATGTGGTAGGAGTGTTTATATAAGTGTTGCTTTAGAATGGACTAAGGAATAGATTTTCCAATCCAGACTAAATGTCTGACAGCCTATGGCATATTCAAATAAGTAATGGATTTTCACTGGCCATAGGTCAAAAAGGTCATCTTTAATAGTAGGCCATTGTATGTTAAACACAAAATCTAATGAACGGTATAATACTGCCCTCTTTAGACGAAATACCAAATACAGTCTTGGGATAATTTGGTATTTCCAATATAAAAATATTATATTGTATTAAAAATATAATTATTGAAATGGCATTGTTTGCTAGGGTGAATGATGGAGATTAGATGGACTTTTATGTATGTACTGGGAGTATGGACAAAGTTTTATGTTGTGTTTTATGGTTAATATTGAACATAGAGAAATCATCCTTTAATTTTATTATACAAACATTGGGTTAATTATCAGGAGAGGTGTGTCTATGACCTCACCAGTTAATGTATAGAATATCCCAACCAATGGGGATAATGTTTCATCCCTCTGGGTTTAACTTATGGTAATTTTTATAGCCCTTTGTTCATACCATATAAAAGAACAACCCAGATGAGAGATAGGAGACATTACATTTGCCCAACATACAATACACATACATCACACACACTACTACATCCCTCGATATACTCATCCTTACATACTCCATCTTGCTCCATCATTCATCTGAAACTTTGAGGGACGCCAAACGAAACTCCTCCCTCACTGGCATCCATCTTAAGACTCTGGTAACGACCATTTGAAGCTAGCAGCCATCTTAAATGTGGTAAATATGCCTTGCTATGTTATTTGATTTTATTCAATATTGTTTATTTCCTTCCTTATAAGTTTTATATTGCATATTTAAGGGTAATAATTCCAGCCGTATAAACCATGGTAGATTTTTCTCTAAAAAGCTGATTTTTGTTTTTATGCATTTTTATTAATATCAGATTTAGTGCATTATTTGCGATTTTAAGTCTTCCGTTTTGCATGGCTTATTCTCACTCCATCTGCAGTGAAGTGACTTTCGGCGATTCGCAGACAATTGTGGTCTGCTTATATAGAACACATACCTATGGTTTATGCTATACCTGGAGAAATGGTAATATTGCTTTCATTTTGCTTTCACTTTGCTTTCACTTTCATTATTGAGCTAAACATCACATTGCATTGATTGCTTGAAGTTAGTATTTTATGTAGATTTGTTTCTTTGTGTCACTTCCTGTTTGATCATATATTGTGATTACATGTCTTGAGAATACATATTTTATATATATTCCACACTGTAGACTGTACTCACTAAGATTGGTATATGCTTTTAAAAATAAATTAATCAATTAAAAAGAATTCACTACATATTGATTTGTGGAAATAAGTGAAGATTCTCCTTTTTCACAGATCTTTGCTTATTAACCATAAATATACACTGTTATATTCAGAGCAGTATAAATATTCTGACATAATGAAGTACAAGCGCGAGATATTATTAAATATTCTTACAGTTATTATACACATACACATATATAGGTGTGAAAGTAGCAGAAACCTAAGTTTGCGCTAATGAAATAATTAACAGGCATATGTCTCCGCTCCTATCACACCTATATATGTGTATGTGTATAAATACATATAAGTGTGTGTATATATACCCCTATACAGAATTTCAGATGTTTTTCCTGCCTCCAAAGACCCACAAAAAATGCCCAAAAAAATGCCTGCGCCTGTTGCAGGCGTTTTTTTTGGGCATTTTTTGTGGGTCTTTGGAGGCAGGCAAAACATCTGAAATTCTGTATAGGGGTATATGTACACACACACTTATATGTATTTATACACATACACACATATAGGTGTTATAGCAGAGAAGCCATATGGGTGTTAATTATTTCATTAGCGCAAGCATAGGTTTCTGCTACTTTCACACCTATATATGTGTATGTGTATATATACATACATGTGTGTGTGTATATATACCCCTACACAGAAGTACAGATGTTATGCCTGCCTCCAAAGACGCCCAAAAAATGCCCAAAAAAAACACCAGCTACAAAAACGCCCAGGTGTGTTTTTGCAGCAGCCATTTTTTGGGGAATTTTTTCGGGGTCTTTGGAGGCAGGCAAAACATCTGAACTTCTGTATAGGGGTATATATACACACACACTTATATGTATTTATACACATACACACATATAGGTGTGAAAGTAGCAGAAACCTATGCTTGCGCTAATTAAATAATTAACCACTTTACCACCGGAGGATTTTGCTGTCTTACGTCCAGGCCACTTTTTTGCGATTCGGCACAGTGCGAATTTAACTGACAATCGCACGTTCGTGCTACGCCGTGCCCAAGTGAAATTTACATCCTTTTTTTCCCCACAAACAGAGCTTTCTTTTGGTGGTATTTTATCACCTGTGCGATTTTTACTTTTTGCGCTATAAACAAAAAAAGAGCGTTTATTTTGAAAAAACAACAATATTTTTAACATTTTTTTATATGAAATTCCCCCCCCCAAAAAATGTAAAAATCTAATTTTTTTTAAATTTTTGGCCAATTTGTTTTCTGCTGCCTATGATTGTTAAAAAATCACAATAAGAGTATTTTGATTGGTTTGCGCAAAAGTTATTGCGTTTACTAACTAAGGGAAAGATTTCTGTCATTTTTGGTGTTTTTTTTTTAACGAGTAATGGCGGCGATCTGCGATTTTTTTTGCGGGACTGCGACATTGCAGCGGACAAATCGGACTGACATTTTTGACACTTTTGGGGTTACCAGTGACATTACTGCAGTAATCAGTGCTATATATATATATATGCACTGTTACTGTAAAAATGACACTGACAGGGAAGGGGTTAATTTTATTGGAGAGGGAGGGGTTAATGTATGCCTAGTGCTTACTGACGTGTGTGGGGGGAGGTGACTGAGTAAGTCAGGGACAGATCGGATGTTGAGCTATGCTGAACACTCCGATCTGTCACTCCCTGTCACTGAGGAGGTCCGCCCGCTCTGTTTACACAGGCGGGCGGATCTCCAAACTAGATTCCCCAACGATCGGGGAAGAGCAGCGGCGATCGCCGCCGCTCCTCCCCTGGCCCGACTCCCGCTGTGAATGAAAACAGCGGGAGCGCGCCTCCGGCGGCGTGCGAGCGCCGCCTACAGGGGGAGGAGTCCAGCGACGTAGCTCTACGTCGCTGGACGGGATCGTGCCACATTGCCGCAGTAGCAGCAATGTGAGCGGTCCTAAAGTGGTTAACAGGCATATGTCTCCACTCCTATCACACCTATATATGTGTATGTGTATAAATACATATAAGGTTGTGTGTATATATACACCTATACAGAATTTCAGATGTTTTGCCTGCCTCCAAAGACCCACAAAAAATGCCCAAAAAAATGCCTGCGCCAAAAAAAAATGCCCAGGTGTGTTGTTGCAGGCGTTTTTTTGGGGCATTTTTTGTGGGTCTTTGGAGGCAGGCAAAACATCTGAACTTCTGTATAGGGGTATAGATACACACACACTTATATGTATTTATACACATACACACATATAGGTGTGATAGCAGAGAAGCCATATGGGTGTTAATTATTTCATTAGCGCAAGCATAGGTTTCTGCTACTTTCACACCTATATGTGTGTATGTGTATATATACATACATGGGTGTGTGTATATATACCCCTACACAGAAGTTCAGATGTTATGCCTGCCTCCAAAGACGCCCAAAAAATGCCCAAAAAAACGCCAGCTACAAAAACGCCCAGGTGTGTTTTTTACATCAGGCATTTTTTTGGGCATTTTTTTGGGGTCTTTGGAGGCAGGCAAAACATCTGAACTTCTGTATAGGGGTATATATACACACACACTTATATGTATTTATACACATACACACATATAGGTGTGATAGCAGAGAAGCCATATGGGTGTTAATTATTTCATTAGCGCAAGCATAGGTTTCTGCTACTTTCACACCTATATATGTGTATGTGTATATATATACATACATGTGTGTGTGTATATATACCCCTACACAGAAGTTCAGATGTCATGCCTGACTCCAAACATGTCCGCAAAAAAGCCCTATAAACGCCTGCAGCAAAAAGCAGGGTGACAGGCGAGAAGCCATATCGCTGTTCTATAAGTGCCCTAAGAGAAACAATCTTTTCTCTATAGCAGTCACCCTGTCAGGTAACCCTACACTACACTACGTCCCCTGACACTTAACACTTTCCCTACAGAAACTAGATTATTAAATCTAACTATAGTGGAAAATAGTACCCTAACTACACTAGATATCCCTTTCCTCACACTAAAAATTGCTAAATGACACTTTGAAGCATAAGTAACAGAACTGCTTCCACTCTCTTCCATGTCCCTGTATTACAATGCTAGGAATTTGGCGGGGGCTATCTTATATACTGGGGGGGGTGTATTCACTAATGATTGGCCTCTGGACCCCCTAGTCACTCCAATCACATTCCTAGCATTCTCCTGCCCCCTCAATTGGCTTTTACTGATGGTTCTGGTCCAATCACGGGCTTTTAAAGCCCATTTCCTATCCCATTGCATTTTGGCCGGTTCTGGTTGCCGAATTCCGAACTTTTACAGCAAAAAGTTCGGAATTCGGCCAAACCTCGAATAGCCAATGTTCGGGTCGAACCGATGGTCGACCCGAACCGTTCGATCATCCCTACTCTCTCTCTCTCTCTCTCTCTCGATTTCTATTTCCCATTTTATTTCAACTGGGCATGCTCGAACATTTAGACGATTTAGTGTGTTTTTGGATAAACCACGCATGCTCCAAAGCTTGGCAAATCATCCCTCTTACATCCTCCTCGAAATAGCATTTGCACTTATGTTGTTTTGCTTCCAGGACACACGCAGTTACATTTTCTCCTGGGCGTTACCATTACTGGGTGTGTGGTTTCCAGTATCTTATAAAAAAACACTCAGACACGAGAGAAGATTTGGCCTGGTAACAGGTCCAATATATTGTGCGTGGGACATGCTTTATGTTAAAAATTTGGATGCCTTTGTTATTTTTAGGAGGGAAGTGGGATTTGGCTGTGTTGTCTATTATATCTAATGACACATAGCCCAGGCCTGTATTTGTGGGAATGAATACTTGACTCTCTGTAAGTATTTGTTTGTTTTAACATAATTGTGTATTGGTTAGTCAATCTGCACATGTATCTGAATTTTCTTGGATCTTTGTTGATGTATGTGGTGTAAATTTTGTAAGAAGTTAATGTTATAAAATATCTAAAATTAGTGTGGCTTCAGGCTTTGATACTGGGAAAAAAATGTCATGTGAAATGCTTGAGCTGTGTATTCTGTTTTTAATAAACATTGATGGTGGTGGACGGGCATGTTTCAAATGTCTTCTCAAAACACTGATTATGTGTATAAATAAAAATGTCTTTTGGTCTCCACAAATGTTTGTTATATTATTATTTGCAATGTTTGTTAGTAGTGTTGAGCGAACACGGACTGTATTATTCGTGTTCGTACCGAATAATTGGATTTTTTGTACCCGAACACGGACACGGACACTTTACTGTATGTTCGGGTAAAAATCCGTGTTCGGTCGTTTTATTTCCGGGTTTTGCATGCTTTGGCGCTCTTTTCATGGCGGGCTTTCAACAGCCAATCAACAATCGTTTAACTGGTGTGCCTTAAGCCATCCCAGCCATGCCTGCAAATGTCTCAGTAGCTGTGATTGGCCGTCTGAAGCATGTGACCAAGTCTTTATAAGTTCGAGGCAGCCGCAGCGGCGTCATTATGCTGCTTAGATTCAGGGACAGAGAGCACACATCAACGTGCTGGCTGCTGATTAGGGAAAGATAGGCAGGAAAAAACCATTTGTGTCCGGATAGAATTGAGGGACAGGTCGGAGTGTTTAGGCAGGGCGAGTTGTAGGCATTTTAGGGATAGAGTCTGCTGAATTATATAGGGTCAGTGTCTTCTACAAACTACAATCGATATTGCTGTGTGGGGGGTGGGGTGAATCTGCACTCAATCCTGATCTACGATCTCTTCTCAATCCTGTTAGGGACAGAGTCTGCTGAATTTTAGGGAAACTGTGTTCTACAAACTACAATCGATATTGCTGTGTGGGGGGTGGGGTGAATCTGCACTCAATCCTGATCTACGATCTCTTCTCAATCCTGTTAGGGACAGAGTCTGCTGAATTTTAGGGAAACTGTGTTCTACAAACTACAATCGATATTGCTGTGTGGGGGGTGGGGTGAATCTGCACTCAATCCTGATCTACGATCTCTTCTCAATCCTGTTAGGGACAGAGTCTGCTGAATTTTAGGGAAACTGTGTTCTACAAACTACAATCGATATTGCTGTGTGGTGTGGGATTGGAGATAGGCAGGTGTCAGTGATCCACATCCATTTTTCTGTGTGTGAGCTGCAGTGAACACAATCTTTTTGGGCTGCAGTGAACACAATCTTTTTGGGCTGCAGTGAACACAATCTTTTTGGGCTGCAGTGAACACAATCTTTTTGGGCTGCAGTGAACACAATCTTTTTGGGCTGCAGTGAACACAATCTTTTTGGGGTGCAGTGAACAAAATCTTTTTGGGGTGCAGTGAACACAATCCTTTTTGGTGTGCAGTGAACACAATCTTTGTGGGGTGCAGTGAACAAAATCCTTTGTGGGGTGCAGTGAACACAATCTTTTTGGGGTGCAGTGAACAAAATCCTTTTTGGGGTGCAGTGAACAACATCCTTTTTGGGGTGCAGTGAACACAATCTTTTTGGGGTGCAGTGAACAAAATCCTTTGTGGGGTGCAGTGAACACAATCTTTTTGGGGTGCAGTGAACACAATCTTTTTGGGGTGGAGTGAACAACATCCTTTTTGGGGTGCAGTGAACAAAATCCTTTTTGGGGTGCAGTGAACAAAATCATTTTTGGGGTGCAGTGAACACAATCTTTTTGGGGTGCAGTGAACACAATCTTTGTGGGGTGCAGTGAACACAATCTTTTTGGGGTGGAGTGAACAACATCCTTTTTGGGGTGCAGTGAACAACATCCTTTTTGGGGTGCAGTGAACACAATCTTTTTGGGGTGCAGTGAACACAATCTTTGTGGGGTACAGTGAACAGAATCTTTGTGGGGTGCAGTGAACAAAATCTTTGGGGGGTACAGTGAACACAATCTTTGTGAGGTGCAGTGAACACAATCTTTGTGGGGTGCAGTGAACACAATCATTGTGGGGTGCAGTGAACTCAATCTTTGTGGGGTACAGTGAACACAATCTCATACTGAAGGTTTGAGGGTGCTGCCTGTTCCATACTCCCCCTACTCCTCATCTAGCCTTTTAGGGGTACAAACAATAGTAATTGGGGCCTAGTGTGGTTGTGTACGTGTGATATACATACACTTTTTTGGGATCATATTTTCTATTCCGCTATTTAATCAAAAACCTTTGGGGATCAGTTAAATTGGGGGATAGTCTGTGTTGGTACGTGTGAGAGAGATCCACCTTTCCAAGTTGTTGGGGTTCATCTCATACTTCTGAAGGTTTGAGGGTGCTGCCTGTTCCATACTCCCCCCTACTCCTAGCCTTTTAGGGGTACAAACAATAGTAATTGGGGCCTAGTGTGGTTGTGTACGTGTGATATACATACACTTTTTTGGGATCATATTTTCTATTCCGCTATTTAATCAAAAACCTCTGGGGATCAGTTAAATTGGGGGATAGTCTGTGTTGGTACGTGTGAGAGAGATCCACCTTTCCAAGTTGTTGGGGTTCATCTCATACTTCTGAAGGTTTGAGGGTGCTGCCTGTTCCATACTCCCCCTACTCCTAGCCTTTTAGGGGTACAAACAATAGTAATTGGGGCCTAGTGTGGTTGTGTACGTGTGATATACATACACTTTTTTGGGATCATATTTTCTATTCCGCTATTTAATCAAAAACCTCTGGGGATCAGTTAAATTGGGGGATAGTCTGTGTTGGTACGTGTGAGAGAGATCCACCTTTCCAAGTTGTTGGGGTTCATCTCATACTTCTGAAGGTTTGAGGGTGCTGCCTGTTCCATACTCCCCCTACTCCTAGCCTTTTAGGGGTACAAACAATAGTAATTGGGGCCTAGTGTGGTTGTGTACGTGTGATATACATACACTTTTTGGGATCATATTTTCTATTCCGCTATTTAATCAAAAACCTCTGGGGATCAGTTAAATTGGGGGATAGTCTGTGTTGGTACGTGTGAGAGAGATCCACCTTTCCAAGTTGTTGGGGTTCATCTCATACTTCTGAAGGTTTGAGGGTGCTGCCTGTTCCATACTCCCCCTACTCCTAGCCTTTTAGGGGTACAAACAATAGTAATTGGGGCCTAGTGTGGTTGTGTACGTGTGATATACATACACTTTTTTGGGATCATATTTTCTATTCCGCTATTTAATCAAAAACCTTTGGGGATCAGTTAAATTGGGGGATAGTCTGTGTTGGTACGTGTGAGAGAGATCCACCTTTCCAAGTTGTTGGGGTTCATCTCATACTTCTGAAGGTTTGAGGGTGCTGCCTGTTCCATACTCCCCCTACTCCTAGCCTTTTAGGGGTACAAACAATAGTAATTGGGGCCTAGTGTGGTTGTGTACGTGTGATATACATACACTTTTTTGGGATCATATTTTCTATTCCGCTATTTAATCAAAAACCTTTGGGGATCAGTTAAATTGGGGGATAGTCTGTGTTGGTACGTGTGAGAGAGATCCACCTTTCCAAGTTGTTGGGGTTCATCTCATACTTCTGAAGGTTTGAGGGTGCTGCCTGTTCCATACTCCCCCTACTCCTAGCCTTTTAGGGGTACAAACAATAGTAATTGGGGCCTAGTGTGGTTGTGTACGTGTGATATACATACACTTTTTTGGGATCATATTTTCTATTCCGCTATTTAATCAAAAACCTCTGGGGATCAGTTAAATTGGGGGATAGTCTGTGTTGGTACGTGTGAGAGAGATCCACCTTTCCAAGTTGTTGGGGTTCATCTCATACTTCTGAAGGTTTGAGGGTGCTGCCTGTTCCATACTCCCCCTACTCCTAGCCTTTTAGGGGTACAAACAATAGTAATTGGGGCCTAGTGTGGTTGTGTACGTGTGATATACATACACTTTTTTGGGATCATATTTTCTATTCCGCTATTTAATCAAAAACCTCTGGGGATCAATTAAATTGGGGGATAGTCTGTGTTGGTACGTGTGAGAGAGATCCACCTTTCCAAGTTGTTGGGGTTCATCTCATACTTCTGAAGGTTTGAGGGTGCTGCCTGTTCCATACTCCCCCTACTCCTAGCCTTTTAGGGGTACAAACAATAGTAATTGGGGCCTAGTGTGGTTGTGTACGTGTGATATACATACACTTTTTTGGGATCATATTTTCTATTCCGCTATTTAATCAAAAACCTTTGGGGATCAGTTAAATTGGGGGATAGTCTGTGTTGGTACGTGTGAGAGAGATCCACCTTTCCAAGTTGTTGGGGTTCATCTCATACTTCTGAAGGTTTGAGGGTGCTGCCTGTTCCATACTCCCCCTACTCCTAGCCTTTTAGGGGTACAAACAATAGTAATTGGGGCCTAGTGTGGTTGTGTACGTGTGATATACATACACTTTTTTGGGATCATATTTTCTATTCCGCTATTTAATCAAAAACCTCTGGGGATCAGTTAAATTGGGGGATAGTCTGTGTTGGTACGTGTGAGAGAGATCCACCTTTCCAAGTTGTTGGGGTTCATCTCATACTTCTGAAGGTTTGAGGGTGCTGCCTGTTCCATACTCCCCCTACTCCTAGCCTTTTAGGGGTACAAACAATAGTAATTGGGGCCTAGTGTGGTTGTGTACGTGTGATATACATACACTTTTTTGGGATCATATTTTCTATTCCGCTATTTAATCAAAAACCTCTGGGGATCAGTTAAATTGGGGGATAGTCTGTGTTGGTACGTGTGAGAGAGATCCACCTTTCCAAGTTGTTGGGGTTCATCTCATACTTCTGAAGGTTTGAGGGTGCTGCCTGTTCCATACTCCCCCTACTCCTAGCCTTTTAGGGGTACAAACAATAGTAATTGGGGCCTAGTGTGGTTGTGTACGTGTGATATACATACACTTTTTTGGGATCATATTTTCTATTCCGCTATTTAATCAAAAACCTCTGGGGATCAGTTAAATTGGGGGATAGTCTGTGTTGGTACGTGTGAGAGAGATCCACCTTTCCAAGTTGTTGGGGTTCATCTCATACTTCTGAAGGTTTGAGGGTGCTGCCTGTTCCATACTCCCCCCTACTCCTAGCCTTTTAGGGGTACAAACAATAGTAATTGGGGCCTAGTGTGGTTGTGTACGTGTGATATACATACACTTTTTTGGGATCATATTTTCTATTCCGCTATTTAATCAAAAACCTTTGGGGATCAGTTAAATTGGGGGATAGTCTGTGTTGGTACGTGTGAGAGAGATCCACCTTTCCAAGTTGTTGGGGTTCATCTCATACTTCTGAAGGTTTGAGGGTGCTGCCTGTTCCATACCCCCCCTACTCCTCATCTAGCCTTTTAGGGGTACAAACAATAGTAATTGGGGCCTAGTGTGGTTGTGTACGTGCGAGATACATACACTTTTTTTGATCATATTTCCTATTCCGCTATTCAATAAAAACCTTTGAGGATCAATTGAATTGCGGGATAGTCTGTGTCGGTACGTGTGAGAGAGATCCACCTTTCCAAGTTGTTGGGGTTCATCTCATACTTCTGAAGGTTTGAGGGTGCTGCCTGTTCCATACCCCCCCTACTCCTCATCTAGCCTTTTAGGGGTACAAACAATAGTAATTGGGGCCTAGTGTGGTTGTGTACGTGCGAGATACATACACTTTTTTTGATCATATTTCCTATTCCGCTATTCAATAAAAACCTTTGGGGATCAATTAAATTGCGGGATAGTCTGTGTCGGTACGTGTGAGATCCACCTTTCCAAGTTTTTGGGGTTCATCTCATACTTCTGAAGCTTTGAGGGTGCTGCCTGTTCCATACTCCTCCTCCTCCTCATCCATCCTTTTAGGTGTACAAACAATAGTAATTGGGGCCTAGTGTGCTTCTGTACGTGTGAGATACATACACATTTTTTGATCATATTTCCTATTCCGCTATTCAATAAAAACCTTTGGGGATCAATTAAATTGCGGAATAGTCTGTGTCGGTACGTGTGAGATCCACCTTTCCAAGTTTTTGGGGTTCATCTCATACTTCTGAAGCTTTGAGGGTGCTGCCTGTTCCATACTCCTCCTCCTCCTCATCCATCCTTTTAGGTGTACAAACAATAGTAATTGGGGCCTAGTGTGCTTCTGTACGTGTGAGATACATACACATTTTTTGATCATATTTCCTATTCCGCTATTCAATAAAAACCTTTGGGGATCAATTAAATTGCGGAATAGTCTGTGTCGGTACGTGTGAGATCCACCTTTCCAAGTTTTTGGGGTTCATCTCATACTTCTGAAGCTTTGAGGGTGCTGCCTGTTCCATACTCCTCCTCCTCCTCATCCATCCTTTTAGGTGTACAAACAATAGTAATTGGGGCCTAGTGTGTTTCTGTACGTGCGAGATACATACACTTTTTTTGATCATATTTCCTATTCCGCTATTCAATAAAAACCTTTGGGGATCAATTAAATTGCGGGATAGTCTGTGTCGGTACGTGTGAGATCCACCTTTCCAAGTTTTTGGGGTTCATCTCATACTTCTGAAGCTTTGAGGGTGCTGCCTGTTCCATACTCCTCCTCCTCCTCATCCATCCTTTTAGGTGTACAAACAATAGTAATTGGGGCCTAGTGTGCTTCTGTACGTGTGAGATACATACACATTTTTTGATCATATTTCCTATTCCGCTATTCAATAAAAACCTTTGGGGATCAATTAAATTGCGGAATAGTCTGTGTCGGTACGTGTGAGATCCACCTTTCCAAGTTTTTGGGGTTCATCTCATACTTCTGAAGCTTTGAGGGTGCTGCCTGTTCCATACTCCTCCTCCTCCTCATCCATCCTTTTAGGTGTACAAACAATAGTAATTGGGGCCTAGTGTGTTTCTGTACGTGCGAGATACATACACTTTTTTTGATCATATTTCCTATTCCGCTATTCAATAAAAACCTTTGGGGATCAATTAAATTGCGGGATAGTCTGTGTCGGTACGTGTGAGATCCACCTTTCCAAGTTTTTGGGGTTCATCTCATACTTCTGAAGCTTTGAGGGTGCTGCCTGTTCCATACTCCTCCTCCTCCTCATCCATCCTTTTAGGTGTACAAACAATAGTAATTGGGGCCTAGTGTGTTTCTGTACGTGTGAGATACATACACTTTTTTTGATCATATTTCCTATTCCGCTATTCAATAAAAACCTTTGGGGATCAATTGAATTGCGGGATAGTCTGTGTCGGTACGTGTGAGAGAGATCCACCTTTCCAAGTTGTTGGGGTTCATCTCATACTTCTGAAGGTTTGAGGGTGCTGCCTGTTCCATACCCCCCCTACTCCTCATCTAGCCTTTTAGGGGTACAAACAATAGTAATTGGGGCCTAGTGTGGTTGTGTACGTGCGAGATACATACACTTTTTTTGATCATATTTCCTATTCCGCTATTCAATAAAAACCTTTGAGGATCAATTGAATTGCGGGATAGTCTGTGTCGGTACGTGTGAGAGAGATCCACCTTTCCAAGTTGTTGGGGTTCATCTCATACTTCTGAAGGTTTGAGGGTGCTGCCTGTTCCATACTCCCCCTACTCCTCATCTAGCCTTTTAGGGGTACAAACAATAGTAATTGGGGCCTAGTGTGGTTGTGTACGTGTGATATACATACACTTTTTTTGGATCATATTTTCTATTCCGCTATTCAATAAAAACCTTTCTAGGGCAAGATCTTAAATTACAGAAATATGAGGAGACCGTCAAATAAGGGCCGTGGCCTGGGTCGTGGTGCTGCTGGTAGAGCTCCTGTTGCAAGGAGAGGACATGGTCGATCTGTGCCAGCTACACGCACAAGTGAAACACCTTCCTCAAGTGTGAGTAGGCGACAGAACCTGCATCAGTATTTGGTAGGGCATCAAACGCCCCTAGAAGTGATGAGGCCAGAACAAGTTGAGGCGATAGTAGATTGGTTTGCTGCTGACAGTGCCTCCAGTTCCTTCACATTGTCTCCCACCCAGTCTACTGCAGAAAGGTCAGAGTTGGCACCTGCAGCCAATGTCCAACCGTCTTTCACCTCACCCCCTTGCAAATCAGGCCAGCAGTCTGAGCCCCAAGCCATACAGCAGTCTCTTATTCTTTTTGAGGACTCTGTCAGCAGGGTTTCCCAGGGCCATCCACCTAGCCCTGCCCCAGAAGTGGAAGAGATTGAGTGCAGCGATGCCCAACCACTTATTCCTCAAGATGAGTACATGCAAGGATCATCGCAGCACGTCTCCGATGATGACGAAACGCAGGTGCCAACTGCTGCGGCGTTCAGCATTGTGGAGACCGACAAGGAGGGCAGGGGTGAAGACTGGGTGGAAGATGATGTGGAGGACGATGAGGTCCTCGACCCCACATGGAATGAACGTCATGCAGGTGAACTGAGTAGTTTGGAGGAAGAGGCGGTGGTCGCACAGAGCCACCAGCACAGCAGAAGAGGGAGCAGGGTGCAGAAGCGGAGCGGCCGTGCCCTAGACACTACGCCCGCTACTGCCCAACGCAGCAAGGGAACGAGCGCACCAAAGTCAGCTCAAAGGAGTTCTCTAGCGTGGAAGTTCTTTAGAAAATGTGCTGATGACAGGACACGAGTGGTTTGCACCCTGTGCAATCAGAGCTTGAAGCGAGGCATGAACCTTCTCAACCTGAGCACAACCTGCATGATCAGGCATCTAAGTGCAAAGCACGAGCTGCAGTGGAGTACACACCTTCAAAACCAAGAAACGTCTCTGGCTCATCCTGCTTCCTCTTCTGCTGCAGTCTCGGCCGCTCCAGCCACATCTGTAGTGATACCGGCACCTGCCACCCCGCAAACAGACGATCTGTCAGCAACACCACCACCTGGGTCACCAACAACCATCTCCACAATGTCCCGTGGAAGCGTTCAGCTTTCCATCTCCCAAACACTTGAGAGGAAGAGGAAGTACCCCCCTACCCACCCGCGATCCCTGGCCCTGAATGCCAGCATTTCAAAATTATTGGCCTTTGAAATGCTGTCATTCCGTCTGGTGGAGACGCACAGTTTTAAAAACCTTATGTCGGTGGCTGTCCCACAGTACGTCGTGCCCAGCCGCCACTACTTTTCCAGGCAAGCCATCCCTTCCCTGCACAACCAAGTGGGGGAAAAAATCAGGTGTGCACTGCGCAACGCCATCTGTGCCAAGGTCCACCTAACTACGGATACGTGGACCAGTAAGCACGGTCAGGGGCGTTATATCTCCCTAACGGCACACTGGGTAAATGCAGTGGCGGATGGGCCTGAGGCGGATAGCAATTTGGCGCATGTCCTTCCACCACCGAGGATTGCAGGGCGCTTCAGTTTGCCTCCTGTTCCTAACTCCTCCTACTCCGCTTCCTCATCCTCTACCGCCTCCTCATCCGGACAGCGTAACACCTTCACCACCAACTTCAGCACGGCCAGGGGTAAACGACAGCAGGCAGTTTTACAACTTGCCTGTTTGGGGGACAAACCACACACCGCGCAGGAGTTGTGGAGGAGCATGGAACAGCAGACAAATGAGTGGTTGCTGCCAGCGAGCCTCAAGCCCGGCCTGGTGGTGTGCGATAACGGGCGAAATCTCATAGCAGCTCTGGGCCTAGCCGGTTTGACGCACATCCCTTGCCTGGCGCATGTGCTGAATTTGGTGGTGCAGAGGTTCCTTAAAAACTACCCCGATATGTCAGAGCTGCTGCAGAAAGTGCGGGCCGTTTGTGCGCACTTTCGGCGTTCTCACCCTGCTGCTGCTCGCCTGGCAGCGCTGCAGCGTAACTTCGGCCTTCCCGCTCACCGCCTCATATGTGACGTGCCCACAAGGTGGAACTCCACCTTGCACATGCTGGAAAGACTGTGCGAGCAGCAGCAGGCCATAGTGGAGTTTCAGCTGCAGCACGCACGCGTGAGTCGCTCTGCGGAACAGCACCACTTCACCACCAATAACTGGGCCTCCATGCGAGACCTGTGTGCCTTGTTGCGCTGTTTTGAGTACTCCACCAACATGGCCAGTGGCAATGACGCCGTTCTCAGCTTAACTATCCCACTTCTATGCCTCCTTGAAAAAACAATTCGGGCGATGATGGAAGAGGATGTGGCACAGGATGAGGAGGAGGAGGAGGATGAAGAGGTAACATTTCCAAGGCTTTCAGGGCAGTCATTCGCAAGGGGCTCCGAGGGTGGGTTCCTGCACACGCAAACGCCAGGGACGCAATTGTCCAGCAGGGGCACAGTTCTGGAGGATGAGGAGGATGAGGAGGAGGAGGAGCTGGAGGAGGAGATGGAACCATGTTCACAGCAGGGTGGCACCCAGGCCAGCTCATGGCCATCACTGGTGCGTGGCTGGGGGGATACAGAGGACACGGACCATACACCTCCCACAGAGGACAGCCTTTCGTTGCCTCTGGGCAGCCTGGCACACATGAGCGATTACATGCTGCAGTGTCTCCACAACGACCGCCGAGTTGCCCACATTCTAACTTGTGCTGATTACTGGGTGGCCACGCTGCTGGATCCCCGTTACAAGGACAACGTACCGTCCTTAATTCACTCACTGGAGCGCGATCGCAAGATGCGCGAGTACAAGCGCACGCTGGTAGACGCCATGCTGCTGGCATTCCCATCTGACAGCGGGGCCACAGTGGAAGCACAAGGCAGAGGAGGAGGAGGTCGCCAACGCAACCAGGGCACCGCCAGCACCTCAGAAGGCAGGGTTAGCATGGCCGAAATGTGGAAAAGCTTTGTCAGCACGCCACAACAAACAGCAGCACCAGCAGCTCAGATGGAACGTCTTAGCAGGAGGCAGCATTTTACCAACATGGTGGAGCAGTATGTGTGCACACGCCTACATGTAGTGAATGACGGGTCTGCCCCCTTCAACTTCTGGGTCTCCAAATTGGGCACATGGCCTGAGCTTGCCCTTTACGCCTTGGAGGTGCTGGCGTGCCCTGCAGCCAGTGTATTATCTGAACGGGTATTTAGCACGGCTGGGGGCGTTATAACAGACAAGCGCAGCCGCCTGTCCAGAGACAATGTGGACAAGCTCACGTTCATTAAAATGAACCAGGCATGGATCCCACGGGACTTTTCCGTACCTTATGCAGAATAGCAATGGATACCGACCTTACCCACCCATTGTTCCATTTTTGCTCTTTCTCACTCTTTTGGGGTGTACCCTCATTTAAAATTTGTGAAAAGAAGCAGTGTTGGCTACCTCGTCCTCCTCCTCAGGGCCAGATTAATGTAGGGTCTATTGGAGCTGCAGCTCCAGGCCCCTACCTTTTATATAGGCCCCGGGTTGGCCATATTCACTGTTACCGCTCTTCTGTCACTTGTAAACACAGAAGTCTGGCTTCTATGCTCGCTTCCCCAGGCAGCACCCTCAGAACCTCCCCACACAGCGTGAAGGCCGGACAAGGAGGGACAGTTGGCGATGCATGGATGTGTTTATGGGCTTCAGAGACAGCATCCCATGTTGAATTAGGCATGCATGGCTGCACCCTTCCTCCTCTGGGTGCATGGCAAGGCACGGCCCTAAGGCCCTTCAAAATCCTCAGCACCAAGCCCATGATGCTGTTAATCCGGCCCTGGTCCTCCTCCACCGCCGCTTCCACCTACACCGCCCATAGGTGTGCGCAGCCTATTGCATTAAGGTGTGCACCCCAAAGTTGAAATACACATGCATGTGTTTGCCAGCAGGGAGAGTAATGTATCGGGGCCATGTACCTGTAGGCAAGGAGAAATAGAGCAGAGCAGGTCCCAGGGAGATCTTTCCCATCTCCTCACTGGCAATGCTATGTGCCCTAGGTGATTAGGGTGTGCCCAGGCACACCCAGCACACCCTGTGCGCACGCCTATGTCACCGCCACATCCACCACCACCTCAACCTCCCTCCTACTCCATATGGGCCTCGTCCTTCAGAGATGAAGAAGAACATTGTTTTATTTTTCTGTTTTTTTTTGTTGTTTTAAGTTATTTCCCTATCCACATTTGTTTGCAGAGCACTTGCCATGCTCTTAATTACGTTTTGCTGCCATTTGCAGCACTCTAGCCCTTTCCTTTGGTGTTTTAGAGCCATTTTAGTGCCTTAAAGTTCGGGTCCCCATTGACTTCAATGGGGTTCGGTGTCCGGGAAAAGTTCGGTAAAAGTCCGGGACACGGACCCGGACTTTTTTTTAAAGTTCGGCCGAACCCGTCGAACACGGACATCTAGGTGTCCGCTCAACCCTATTTGTTAGACATGCTGATTGTGTGTAGGCAATATTTACTCGTGTTCGCGAATTTGCTAACATTTTAAAATGCGTGCTCATATTTCCAAAATCAACCGGAAACGACACTATTGTTGGGTGCACACGTTTCTGGAATGTGTACAGTTCCTCTCGCAATTCTGAGCAACATGGCGCCATCACTATATACTCCCGCAGTTGTGGTGTTTATCTGCAAGGTAAGATGTGTGTATGTGTGAAAATGTACACATATGAGATCTCTCAGTTAGCTAGTGGGGGTCTGTCGCCTATCTAGCGGGTGTCCAAGTTGAGTGTTCTTTAGTGTAGTTTCCCACGCGTGCACTTCCTGCCTAGTATACGTCAGTTACCCTATTCTATAAACTTCCTGTATGTGAACCTGTTCCTATATCTATAGTTACATTATATTTCTCTCTATGTTGCGTGTATGTGTATATACACATATATATATATATATATATATATATATATATATATATATATATATATATATGTATGTGTGTGTGTGTATATATATATATATGTAACGAAAAAATTATTTAAGATCTTATATATAATTAATAAATTATGTAAAAAAAATTTAGGATTTCCGAAACCCAAAAAGAAATATGATTAAAATTTTACATTTAATAGTAATTAAATATATATGATAAAAAACATATATATATATATATATATAAACATATTTTGATATATCTACAAAATATATATATATATATATATATATATATATATATATATATATATATATATATATATATATATATATAAGATAATTTTTTTAGCTATATCTAAAATAATTTAAAGAGAAAAAGCTGAGCCTCTGGTCCCAGTAACCAGTAGGATCATATTGAGATGGGACTTTCTAGGATAGGTTACAAAGTAAGGTAAGCATATAATATAAAAAACAGTAATTTATTACAATATTTCATAAAACCAACACCAATTTATACAGACTAGTACAAAGACATTACACAAAATGACACATAGATGAATATACATAGAGCTTTGCCCCCTCATTCAACGCGTTTCGTAGATTCATTTGTCGGGCATTGCTTCATCAGGAATGAGAGGAAATACATTCATCTATTGTACTTGTAATGGACAGAAAGAAAAAAGACAATAACTCATAATGTTCATCACAGTTATAACCATTAAATAGTAATTCAAGGTTTGATGTGAAAGTCATCAGCTTACCATACTTTACATATATCTTTTAATACATGGCTTAGTCAAAGCGAACTCCAAAAGGGTAACTCCACTGAGTCGACAAGCTCGGGTCCTAGCCACACCACCCAAAGGGCCCATGTGTCCTATTTAAGGGTTGGTCAAAACGGTGTAGACTGGACCAGCCATTTGTAACGGACTCGTCCCATGGCAGGAAGTGGGCTTCACATTCAAGACAGTGAGGATCTAATCCAAATATATTAGAGAATAATGAGAGATAATCAACTGTACATTACTTCGCTTATAAGCAAAGCAACCCCCCTAGCAGTACAACAAATGCAACCCAACTAATATTAGCTGCTGTGAAGGTAAAATCACAACCGTTGTTTTGGATAGCCAAACCGGAGGTTCAGGGCATTTATTTACAGATTAAATAAAATGCCCATATCAATATGCATGAGTAAAAGCTACAAAAATGTTTTTGGTAATATTACTTATGAGTAGGGTTGAGCGAACACCTAGATGTCCGTGTTCGACGGGTTCGGCCGAACTTTAAAAAAAAGTCCGGGTCCGTGTCCCGGACTTTTACCGAACTTTTCCCGGACACCGAACCCCATTGAAGTCAATGGGGACCCGAACTTTAAGGCACTAAAATGGCTCTAAAACACCAAAGGAAAGGGCTAGAGTGCTGCAAATGGCAGCAAAACGTAATTAAGAGCATGGCAAGTGCTCTGCAAACAAATGTGGATAGGGAAATAACTTAAAACAACAAAAAAAAACAGAAAAATAAAACAATGTTCTTCTTCATCTCTGAAGGACGAGGCCCATATGGAGTAGGAGGGAGGTTAAGGTGGTGGTGGATGTGGCGGTGACATAGGCGTGCGCACAGGGTGTGCTGGGTGTGCCTGGGCACACCCTAATCACCTAGGGCACATAGCATTGCCAGTGAGGAGATGGGAAAGATCTCCCTGGGACCTGCTCTGCTCTATTTCTCCTTGCCTACAGGTACATGGCCCCGATACATTACTCTCCCTGCTGGCAAACACATGCATGTGTATTTCAACTTTGGGGTGCACACCTTAATGCAATAGGCTGCGCACACCTATGGGCGGTGTAGGTGGAAGCGGCGGTGGAGGAGGACCAGGGCCGGATTAACAGCATCATGGGCTTGGTGCTGAGGATTTTGAAGGGCCTTAGGGCCGTGCCTTGCCATGCACCCAGAGGAGGAAGGGTGCAGCCATGCATGCCTAATTCAACATGGGATGCTGTCTCTGAAGCCCATAAACACATCCATGCATCGCCAACTGTCCCTCCTTGTCCGGCCTTCACGCTGTGTGGGGAGGTTCTGAGGGTGCTGCCTGGGGAAGCGAGCATAGAAGCCAGACTTCTGTGTTTACAAGTGACAGAAGAGCGGTAACAGTGAATATGGCCAACCCGGGGCCTATATAAAAGGTAGGGGCCTGGAGCTGCAGCTCCAATAGCCCCTACATTAATCTGGCCCTGAGGAGGAGGACGAGGTAGCCAACACTGCTTCTTTTCACAAATTTTAAATGAGGGTACACCCCAAAAGAGTGAGAAAGAGCAAAAATGGAACAATGGGTGGGTAAGGTCGGTATCCATTGCTATTCTGCATAAGGTACGGAAAAGTCCCGTGGGATCCATGCCTGGTTCATTTTAATGAACGTGAGCTTGTCCACATTGTCTCTGGACAGGCGGCTGCGCTTGTCTGTTATAACGCCCCCAGCCGTGCTAAATACCCGTTCAGATAATACACTGGCTGCAGGGCACGCCAGCACCTCCAAGGCGTAAAGGGCAAGCTCAGGCCATGTGCCCAATTTGGAGACCCAGAAGTTGAAGGGGGCAGACCCGTCATTCACTACATGTAGGCGTGTGCACACATACTGCTCCACCATGTTGGTAAAATGCTGCCTCCTGCTAAGACGTTCCATCTGAGCTGCTGGTGCTGCTGTTTGTTGTGGCGTGCTGACAAAGCTTTTCCACATTTCGGCCATGCTAACCCTGCCTTCTGAGGTGCTGGCGGTGCCCTGGTTGCGTTGGCGACCTCCTCCTCCTCCTCCTCTGCCTTGTGCTTCCACTGTGGCCCCGCTGTCAGATGGGAATGCCAGCAGCATGGCGTCTACCAGCGTGCGCTTGTACTCGCGCATCTTGCGATCGCGCTCCAGTGAGTGAATTAAGGACGGTACGTTGTCCTTGTAACGGGGATCCAGCAGCGTGGCCACCCAGTAATCAGCACAAGTTAGAATGTGGGCAACTCGGCGGTCGTTGTGGAGACACTGCAGCATGTAATCGCTCATGTGTGCCAGGCTGCCCAGAGGCAACGAAAGGCTGTCCTCTGTGGGAGGTGTATGGTCCGTGTCCTCTGTATCCCCCCAGCCACGCACCAGTGATGGCCATGAGCTGGCCTGGGTGCCACCCTGCTGTGAACATGGTTCCATCTCCTCCTCCAGCTCCTCCTCCTCCTCATCCTCCTCATCCTCCAGAACTGTGCCCCTGCTGGACAATTGCGTCCCTGGCGTTTGCGTGTGCAGGAACCCACCCTCGGAGCCCCTTGCGAATGACTGCCCTGAAAGCCTTGGAAATGTTACCTCTTCATCCTCCTCCTCCTCCTCATCCTGTGCCACATCCTCTTCCATCATCGCCCGAATTGTTTTTTCAAGGAGGCATAGAAGTGGGATAGTTAAGCTGAGAACGGCGTCATTGCCACTGGCCATGTTGGTGGAGTACTCAAAACAGCGCAACAAGGCACACAGGTCTCGCATGGAGGCCCAGTTAAATTAAATAGCGGAATAGAAAATATGATCCAAAAAAAGTGTATGTATATCACACGTACACAACCACACTAGGCCCCAATTACTATTGTTTGTACCCCTAAAAGGCTAGATGAGGAGTAGGGGGAGTATGGAACAGGCAGCACCCTCAAACCTTCAGAAGTATGAGATGAACCCCAACAACTTGGAAAGGTGGATCTCTCTCACACGTACCGACACAGACTATCCCGCAATTCAATTGATCCTCAAAGGTTTTTATTGAATAGCGGAATAGGAAATATGATCAAAAAAAGTGTATGTATCTCGCACGTACACAACCACACTAGGCCCCAATTACTATTGTTTGTACCCCTAAAAGGCTAGATGAGGAGTAGGGGGGGTATGGAACAGGCAGCACCCTCAAACCTTCAGAAGTATGAGATGAACCCCAACAACTTGGAAAGGTGGATCTCTCTCACACGTACCGACACAGACTATCCCGCAATTCAATTGATCCTCAAAGGTTTTTATTGAATAGCGGAATAGGAAATATGATCAAAAAAAGTGTATGTATCTCGCACGTACACAACCACACTAGGCCCCAATTACTATTGTTTGTACCCCTAAAAGGCTAGATGAGGAGTAGGGGGGGTATGGAACAGGCAGCACCCTCAAACCTTCAGAAGTATGAGATGAACCCCAACAACTTGGAAAGGTGGATCTCTCTCACACGTACCGACACAGACTATCCCGCAATTCAATTGATCCTCAAAGGTTTTTATTGAATAGCGGAATAGGAAATATGATCAAAAAAAGTGTATGTATCTCGCACGTACACAACCACACTAGGCCCCAATTACTATTGTTTGTACCCCTAAAAGGCTAGATGAGGAGTAGGGGGGGTATGGAACAGGCAGCACCCTCAAACCTTCAGAAGTATGAGATGAACCCCAACAACTTGGAAAGGTGGATCTCTCTCACACGTACCGACACAGACTATCCCGCAATTCAATTGATCCTCAAAGGTTTTTATTGAATAGCGGAATAGGAAATATGATCAAAAAAAGTGTATGTATCTCGCACGTACACAACCACACTAGGCCCCAATTACTATTGTTTGTACCCCTAAAAGGCTAGATGAGGAGTAGGGGGGGTATGGAACAGGCAGCACCCTCAAACCTTCAGAAGTATGAGATGAACCCCAACAACTTGGAAAGGTGGATCTCTCTCACACGTACCGACACAGACTATCCCGCAATTCAATTGATCCTCAAAGGTTTTTATTGAATAGCGGAATAGGAAATATGATCAAAAAAAGTGTATGTATCTCGCACGTACACAACCACACTAGGCCCCAATTACTATTGTTTGTACCCCTAAAAGGCTAGATGAGGAGTAGGGGGGGTATGGAACAGGCAGCACCCTCTAACCTTCAGAAGTATGAGATGAACCCCAACAACTTGGAAAGGTGGATCTCTCTCACACGTACCGACACAGACTATCCCGCAATTCAATTGATCCTCAAAGGTTTTTATTGAATAGCGGAATAGGAAATATGATCAAAAAAAGTGTATGTATCTCGCACGTACACAACCACACTAGGCCCCAATTACTATTGTTTGTACCCCTAAAAGGCTAGATGAGGAGTAGGGGGGGTATGGAACAGGCAGCACCCTCAAACCTTCAGAAGTATGAGATGAACCCCAACAACTTGGAAAGGTGGATCTCTCTCACACGTACCGACACAGACTATCCCGCAATTCAATTGATCCTCAAAGGTTTTTATTGAATAGCGGAATAGGAAATATGATCAAAAAAAGTGTATGTATCTCGCACGTACACAACCACACTAGGCCCCAATTACTATTGTTTGTACCCCTAAAAGGCTAGATGAGGAGTAGGGGGGGTATGGAACAGGCAGCACCCTCAAACCTTCAGAAGTATGAGATGAACCCCAACAACTTGGAAAGGTGGATCTCTCTCACACGTACCGACACAGACTATCCCGCAATTCAATTGATCCTCAAAGGTTTTTATTGAATAGCGGAATAGGAAATATGATCAAAAAAAGTGTATGTATCTCGCACGTACACAACCACACTAGGCCCCAATTACTATTGTTTGTACCCCTAAAAGGCTAGATGAGGAGTAGGGGGGGTATGGAACAGGCAGCACCCTCAAACCTTCAGAAGTATGAGATGAACCCCAACAACTTGGAAAGGTGGATCTCTCTCACACGTACCAACACAGACTATCCCCCAATTTAACTGATCCCCAGAGGTTTTTGATTAAATAGCGGAATAGAAAATATGATCCCAAAAAAGTGTATGTATATCACACGTACACAACCACACTAGGCCCCAATTACTATTGTTTGTACCCCTAAAAGGCTAGGAGTAGGGGGAGTATGGAACAGGCAGCACCCTCAAACCTTCAGAAGTATGAGATGAACCCCAACAACTTGGAAAGGTGGATCTCTCTCACACGTACCAACACAGACTATCCCCCAATTTAACTGATCCCCAAAGGTTTTTGATTAAATAGCGGAATAGAAAATATGATCCCAAAAAAGTGTATGTATATCACACGTACACAACCACACTAGGCCCCAATTACTATTGTTTGTACCCCTAAAAGGCTAGGAGTAGGGGGAGTATGGAACAGGCAGCACCCTCAAACCTTCAGAAGTATGAGATGAACCCCAACAACTTGGAAAGGTGGATCTCTCTCACACGTACCAACACAGACTATCCCCCAATTTAACTGATCCCCAGAGGTTTTTGATTAAATAGCGGAATAGAAAATATGATCCCAAAAAAGTGTATGTATATCACACGTACACAACCACACTAGGCCCCAATTACTATTGTTTGTACCCCTAAAAGGCTAGGAGTAGGGGGAGTATGGAACAGGCAGCACCCTCAAACCTTCAGAAGTATGAGATGAACCCCAACAACTTGGAAAGGTGGATCTCTCTCACACGTACCAACACAGACTATCCCCCAATTTAACTGATCCCCAAAGGTTTTTGATTAAATAGCGGAATAGAAAATATGATCCCAAAAAAGTGTATGTATATCACACGTACACAACCACACTAGGCCCCAATTACTATTGTTTGTACCCCTAAAAGGCTAGGAGTAGGGGGAGTATGGAACAGGCAGCACCCTCAAACCTTCAGAAGTATGAGATGAACCCCAACAACTTGGAAAGGTGGATCTCTCTCACACGTACCAACACAGACTATCCCCCAATTTAACTGATCCCCAAAGGTTTTTGATTAAATAGCGGAATAGAAAATATGATCCCAAAAAAGTGTATGTATATCACACGTACACAACCACACTAGGCCCCAATTACTATTGTTTGTACCCCTAAAAGGCTAGGAGTAGGGGGAGTATGGAACAGGCAGCACCCTCAAACCTTCAGAAGTATGAGATGAACCTCAACAACTTGGAAAGGTGGATCTCTCTCACACGTACCAACACAGACTATCCCCCAATTTAACTGATCCCCAAAGGTTTTTGATTAAATAGCGGAATAGAAAATATGATCCCAAAAAAGTGTATGTATATCACATGTACACAACCACACTAGGCCCCAATTACTATTGTTTGTACCCCTAAAAGGCTAGGAGTAGGGGGAGTATGGAACAGGCAGCACCCTCAAACCTTCAGAAGTATGAGATGAACCCCAACAACTTGGAAAGGTGGATCTCTCTCACACGTACCAACACAGACTATCCCCCAATTTAACTGATCCCCAGAGGTTTTTGATTAAATAGCGGAATAGAAAATATGATCCCAAAAAAGTGTATGTATATCACACGTACACAACCACACTAGGCCCCAATTACTATTGTTTGTACCCCTAAAAGGCTAGGAGTAGGGGGAGTATGGAACAGGCAGCACCCTCAAACCTTCAGAAGTATGAGATGAACCCCAACAACTTGGAAAGGTGGATCTCTCTCACACGTACCAACACAGACTATCCCCCAATTTAACTGATCCCCAAAGGTTTTTGATTAAATAGCGGAATAGAAAATATGATCCCAAAAAAGTGTATGTATATCACACGTACACAACCACACTAGGCCCCAATTACTATTGTTTGTACCCCTAAAAGGCTAGATGAGGAGTAGGGGGAGTATGGAACAGGCAGCACCCTCAAACCTTCAGTATGAGATTGTGTTCACTGTACCCCACAAAGATTGAGTTCACTGCACCCCACAATGATTGTGTTCACTGCACCCCACAAAGATTGTGTTCACTGCACCTCACAAAGATTGTGTTCACTGTACCCCCCAAAGATTGTGTTCACTGCACCCCACAAAGATTCTGTTCACTGTACCCCACAAAGATTGTGTTCACTGCACCCCAAAAAGATTGTGTTCACTGCACCCCAAAAAGGATGTTGTTCACTGCACCCCAAAAAGGATGTTGTTCACTCCACCCCAAAAAGATTGTGTTCACTGCACCCCACAAAGATTGTGTTCACTGCACCCCAAAAAGATTGTGTTCACTGCACCCCAAAAATGATTTTGTTCACTGCACCCCAAAAAGGATTTTGTTCACTGCACCCCAAAAAGGATGTTGTTCACTCCACCCCAAAAAGATTGTGTTCACTGCACCCCAAAAAGATTGTGTTCACTGCACCCCACAAAGGATTTTGTTCACTGCACCCCAAAAAGATTGTGTTCACTGCACCCCAAAAAGGATGTTGTTCACTGCACCCCAAAAAGGATTTTGTTCACTGCACCCCAAAAAGATTGTGTTCACTGCACCCCACAAAGGATTTTGTTCACTGCACCCCACAAAGATTGTGTTCACTGCACACCAAAAAGGATTGTGTTCACTGCACCCCAAAAAGATTTTGTTCACTGCACCCCAAAAAGATTGTGTTCACTGCAGCCCAAAAAGATTGTGTTCACTGCAGCCCAAAAAGATTGTGTTCACTGCAGCCCAAAAAGATTGTGTTCACTGCAGCCCAAAAAGATTGTGTTCACTGCAGCCCAAAAAGATTGTGTTCACTGCAGCTCACACACAGAAAAATGGATGTGGATCACTGACACCTGCCTATCTCCAATCCCACACCACACAGCAATATCGATTGTAGTTTGTAGAACACAGTTTCCCTAAAATTCAGCAGACTCTGTCCCTAACAGGATTGAGAAGAGATCGTAGATCAGGATTGAGTGCAGACCCCACCCCCCACACAGCAATATCGATTGTAGTTTGTAGAAGACACTGACCCTATATAATTCAGCAGACTCTATCCCTAAAATGCCTACAACTCGCCCTGCCTAAACACTCCGACCTGTCCCTCAATTCTATCCGGACACAAATGGTTTTTTCCTGCCTATCTTTCCCTAATCAGCAGCCAGCACGTTGATGTGTGCTCTGTCCCTGAATCTAAGCAGCATAATGACGCCGCTGCGGCTGCCTCGAACTTATAAAGACTTGGTCACATGCTTCAGACGGCCAATCACAGCTACTGAGACATTTGCAGGCATGGCTGGGATGGCTTAAGGCACACCAGTTAAACGATTGTTGATTGGCTGTTGAAAGCCCGCCATGAAAAGAGCGCCAAAGCATGCAAAACCCGGAAATAAAACGACCGAACACGGATTTTTACCCGAACATACAGTAAAGTGTCCGTGTCCGTGTTCGGGTACAAAAAATCCAATTATTCGGTACGAACACGAATAATACAGTCCGTGTTCGCTCAACACTACTTATGAGCTCTAAATCAACTACACCTACAAATGGTCCAGCCCCCCCATATATATATAACCGTTAGCTTGTGCAGCATTTATACTATATAGGGCAATTGGGCTAATTAAACCACCATATTAAAATGGCTGCTGTGGGTAGAGCTCAAGATCGATTGTAAAAATTATAATAATAATAATAAAGACCTCCCGGTGTGATATTGCCTTCCAAACCTGAAGTTTCTGCCATATAATGGGGCTTGAACACCCGGTATTAAAATATCCATAGGCATATTAAAACAGTCCATAAAGTTGTCTATTAAAATATCCATAGGCATATTAAAACAGTCCATAAGGTTGTGGATGTCAGGGAGTCACATTGCCCATTACATACCTGTACATTACATCTGTATTGATTGCCGCCAAACTGTGTGGATGTGCAGGAGGAGCCACTGCCGGTGTCCTCCACGCGCACTCCACTATATGACTGGTCCCACCGGAAGTGACGCATGACCCGCCCGCGGCCTTTCTGGTGCGGGCGCATTACGTAGTATCCTGCCGCGACGGGAGATGATCCCGCCCCCCGAAGCGCAGCATTCAACAACTCCGGTCATTTGACCGGAAGAGGCACAGCTGCCCACTAGGGGGTGCCTGCCTCTGCTTTGCGCCCGAGGCTACACCAATCGGACCGGAGATAATGGTCCCCCACGGAGTCACCCCTAGGAGAACGGTAATGATAAAGCATACATAAGATTGAGAACTAGGGTTGAGCGGACACCTAGATGTCCGTGTTCGACGGGTTCGGCCGAACTTTAAAAAAAAGTCCGGGTCCGTGTCCCGGACTTTTACCGAACTTTTCCCGGACACCGAACCCCATTGAAGTCAATGGGGACCCGAACTTTAAGGCACTAAAATGGCTCTAAAACACCAAAGGAAAGGGCTAGAGTGCTGCAAATGGCAGCAAAACGTAATTAAGAGCATGGCAAGTGCTCTGCAAACAAATGTGGATAGGGAAATAACTTAAAACAACAAAAAAAAACAGAAAAATAAAACAATGTTCTTCTTCATCTCTGAAGGACGAGGCCCATATGGAGTAGGAGGGAGGTTGAGGTGGTGGTGGATGTGGCGGTGACATAGGCGTGCGCACAGGGTGTGCTGGGTGTGCCTGGGCACACCCTAATCACCTAGGGCACATAGCATTGCCAGTGAGGAGATGGGAAAGATCTCCCTGGGACCTGCTCTGCTCTATTTCTCCTTGCCTACAGGTACATGGCCCCGATACATTACTCTCCCTGCTGGCAAACACATGCATGTGTATTTCAACTTTGGGGTGCACACCTTAATGCAATAGGCTGCGCACACCTATGGGCGGTGTAGGTGGAAGCGGCGGTGGAGGAGGACCAGGGCCGGATTAACAGCATCATGGGCTTGGTGCTGAGGATTTTGAAGGGCCTTAGGGCCGTGCCTTGCCATGCACCCAGAGGAGGAAGGGTGCAGCCATGCATGCCTAATTCAACATGGGATGCTGTCTCTGAAGCCCATAAACACATCCATGCATCGCCAACTGTCCCTCCTTGTCCGGCCTTCACGCTGTGTGGGGAGGTTCTGAGGGTGCTGCCTGGGGAAGCGAGCATAGAAGCCAGACTTCTGTGTTTACAAGTGACAGAAGAGCGGTAACAGTGAATATGGCCAACCCGGGGCCTATATAAAAGGTAGGGGCCTGGAGCTGCAGCTCCAATAGCCCCTACATTAATCTGGCCCTGAGGAGGAGGACGAGGTAGCCAACACTGCTTCTTTTCACAAATTTTAAATGAGGGTACACCCCAAAAGAGTGAGAAAGAGCAAAAATGGAACAATGGGTGGGTAAGGTCGGTATCCATTGCTATTCTGCATAAGGTACGGAAAAGTCCCGTGGGATCCATGCCTGGTTCATTTTAATGAACGTGAGCTTGTCCACATTGTCTCTGGACAGGCGGCTGCGCTTGTCTGTTATAACGCCCCCAGCCGTGCTAAATACCCGTTCAGATAATACACTGGCTGCAGGGCACGCCAGCACCTCCAAGGCGTAAAGGGCAAGCTCAGGCCATGTGCCCAATTTGGAGACCCAGAAGTTGAAGGGGGCAGACCCGTCATTCACTACATGTAGGCGTGTGCACACATACTGCTCCACCATGTTGGTAAAATGCTGCCTCCTGCTAAGACGTTCCATCTGAGCTGCTGGTGCTGCTGTTTGTTGTGGCGTGCTGACAAAGCTTTTCCACATTTCGGCCATGCTAACCCTGCCTTCTGAGGTGCTGGCGGTGCCCTGGTTGCGTTGGCGACCTCCTCCTCCTCCTCCTCTGCCTTGTGCTTCCACTGTGGCCCCGCTGTCAGATGGGAATGCCAGCAGCATGGCGTCTACCAGCGTGCGCTTGTACTCGCGCATCTTGCGATCGCGCTCCAGTGAGTGAATTAAGGACGGTACGTTGTCCTTGTAACGGGGATCCAGCAGCGTGGCCACCCAGTAATCAGCACAAGTTAGAATGTGGGCAACTCGGCGGTCGTTGTGGAGACACTGCAGCATGTAATCGCTCATGTGTGCCAGGCTGCCCAGAGGCAACGAAAGGCTGTCCTCTGTGGGAGGTGTATGGTCCGTGTCCTCTGTATCCCCCCAGCCACGCACCAGTGATGGCCATGAGCTGGCCTGGGTGCCACCCTGCTGTGAACATGGTTCCATCTCCTCCTCCAGCTCCTCCTCCTCCTCATCCTCCTCATCCTCCAGAACTGTGCCCCTGCTGGACAATTGCGTCCCTGGCGTTTGCGTGTGCAGGAACCCACCCTCGGAGCCCCTTGCGAATGACTGCCCTGAAAGCCTTGGAAATGTTACCTCTTCATCCTCCTCCTCCTCCTCATCCTGTGCCACATCCTCTTCCATCATCGCCCGAATTGTTTTTTCAAGGAGGCATAGAAGTGGGATAGTTAAGCTGAGAACGGCGTCATTGCCACTGGCCATGTTGGTGGAGTACTCAAAACAGCGCAACAAGGCACACAGGTCTCGCATGGAGGCCCAGTTATTGGTGGTGAAGTGGTGCTGTTCCGCAGAGCGACTCACGCGTGCGTGCTGCAGCTGAAACTCCACTATGGCCTGCTGCTGCTCGCACAGTCTTTGCAGCATGTGCAAGGTGGAGTTCCACCTTGTGGGCACGTCACATATGAGGCGGTGAGCGGGAAGGCCGAAGTTACGCTGCAGCGCTGCCAGGCGAGCAGCAGCAGGGTGAGAACGCCGAAAGTGCGCACAAACGGCCCGCACTTTCTGCAGCAGCTCTGACATATCGGGGTAGTTTTTAAGGAACCTCTGCACCACCAAATTCAGCACATGCGCCAGGCAAGGGATGTGCGTCAAACCGGCTAGGCCCAGAGCTGCTATGAGATTTCGCCCGTTATCGCACACCACCAGGCCGGGCTTGAGGCTCGCTGGCAGCAACCACTCATTTGTCTGCTGTTCCATGCTCCTCCACAACTCCTGCGCGGTGTGTGGTTTGTCCCCCAAACAGGCAAGTTGTAAAACTGCCTGCTGTCGTTTACCCCTGGCCGTGCTGAAGTTGGTGGTGAAGGTGTTACGCTGTCCGGATGAGGAGGCGGTAGAGGATGAGGAAGCGGAGTAGGAGGAGTTAGGAACAGGAGGCAAACTGAAGCGCCCTGCAATCCTCGGTGGTGGAAGGACATGCGCCAAATTGCTATCCGCCTCAGGCCCATCCGCCACTGCATTTACCCAGTGTGCCGTTAGGGAGATATAACGCCCCTGACCGTGCTTACTGGTCCACGTATCCGTAGTTAGGTGGACCTTGGCACAGATGGCGTTGCGCAGTGCACACCTGATATTTTCCCCCACTTGGTTGTGCAGGGAAGGGATGGCTTGCCTGGAAAAGTAGTGGCGGCTGGGCACGACGTACTGTGGGACAGCCACCGACATAAGGTTTTTAAAACTGTGCGTCTCCACCAGACGGAATGACAGCATTTCAAAGGCCAATAATTTTGAAATGCTGGCATTCAGGGCCAGGGATCGCGGGTGGGTAGGGGGGTACTTCCTCTTCCTCTCAAGTGTTTGGGAGATGGAAAGCTGAACGCTTCCACGGGACATTGTGGAGATGGTTGTTGGTGACCCAGGTGGTGGTGTTGCTGACAGATCGTCTGTTTGCGGGGTGGCAGGTGCCGGTATCACTACAGATGTGGCTGGAGCGGCCGAGACTGCAGCAGAAGAGGAAGCAGGATGAGCCAGAGACGTTTCTTGGTTTTGAAGGTGTGTACTCCACTGCAGCTCGTGCTTTGCACTTAGATGCCTGATCATGCAGGTTGTGCTCAGGTTGAGAAGGTTTATGCCTCGCTTCAAGCTCTGATTGCACAGGGTGCAAACCACTCGTGTCCTGTCATCAGCACATTTTCTAAAGAACTTCCACGCTAGAGAACTCCTTTGAGCTGACTTTGGTGCGCTCGTTCCCTTGCTGCGTTGGGCAGTAGCGGGCGTAGTGTCTAGGGCACGGCCGCTCCGCTTCTGCACCCTGCTCCCTCTTCTGCTGTGCTGGTGGCTCTGTGCGACCACCGCCTCTTCCTCCAAACTACTCAGGTCACCTGCATGACGTTCATTCCATGTGGGGTCGAGGACCTCATCGTCCTCCACATCATCTTCCACCCAGTCTTCACCCCTGCCCTCCTTGTCGGTCTCCACAATGCTGAACGCCGCAGCAGTTGGCACCTGCGTTTCGTCATCATCGGAGACGTGCTGCGATGATCCTTGCATGTACTCATCTTGAGAAATAAGTGGTTGGGCATCGCTGCACTCAATCTCTTCCACTTCTGGGGCAGGGCTAGGTGGATGGCCCTGGGAAACCCTGCTGACAGAGTCCTCAAAAAGAATAAGAGACTGCTGTATGGCTTGGGGCTCAGACTGCTGGCCTGATTTGCAAGGGGGTGAGGTGAAAGACGGTTGGACATTGGCTGCAGGTGCCAACTCTGACCTTTCTGCAGTAGACTGGGTGGGAGACAATGTGAAGGAACTGGAGGCACTGTCAGCAGCAAACCAATCTACTATCGCCTCAACTTGTTCTGGCCTCATCACTTCTAGGGGCGTTTGATGCCCTACCAAATACTGATGCAGGTTCTGTCGCCTACTCACACTTGAGGAAGGTGTTTCACTTGTGCGTGTAGCTGGCACAGATCGACCACGTCCTCTCCTTGCAACAGGAGCTCTACCAGCAGCACCACGACCCAGGCCACGGCCCTTATTTGACGGTCTCCTCATATTTCTGTAATTTAAGATCTTGCCCTAGAAAGGTTTTTATTGAATAGCGGAATAGGAAATATGATCCAAAAAAGTGTATGTATATCACACGTACACAACCACACTAGGCCCCAATTACTATTGTTTGTACCCCTAAAAGGCTAGATGAGGAGTAGGGGGAGTATGGAACAGGCAGCACCCTCAAACCTTCAGAAGTATGAGATGAACCCCAACAACTTGGAAAGGTGGATCTCTCTCACACGTACCAACACAGACTATCCCCCAATTTAACTGATCCCCAAAGGTTTTTGATTAAATAGCGGAATAGAAAATATGATCCAAAAAAAGTGTATGTATATCACACGTACACAACCACACTAGGCCCCAATTACTATTGTTTGTACCCCTAAAAGGCTAGATGAGGAGTAGGGGGGGTATGGAACAGGCAGCACCCTCAAACCTTCAGAAGTATGAGATGAACCCCAACAACTTGGAAAGGTGGATCTCTCTCACACGTACCAACACAGACTATCCCCCAATTTAACTGATCCCCAAAGGTTTTTGATTAAATAGCGGAATAGAAAATATGATCCAAAAAAAGTGTATGTATATCACACGTACACAACCACACTGGGCCCCAATTACTATTGTTTGTAACCCTAAAAGGCTAGATGAGGAGTAGGGGGAGTATGGAACAGGCAGCACCCTCAAACCTTCAGAAGTATGAGATGAACCCCAACAACTTGGAAAGGTGGATCTCTCTCACACGTACCAACACAGACTATCCCCCAATTTAACTGATCCCCAAAGGTTTTTGATTAAATAGCGGAATAGAAAATATGATCCAAAAAAAGTGTATGTATATCAAACGTACACAACCACACTAGGCCCCAATTACTATTGTTTGTACCCCTAAAAGGCTAGATGAGGAGTAGGGGGGGTATGGAACAGGCAGCACCCTCAAACCTTCAGAAGTATGAGATGAACCCCAACAACTTGGAAAGGTGGATCTCTCTCACACGTACCAACACAGACTATCCCCCAATTTAACTGATCCCCAAAGGTTTTTGATTAAATAGCGGAATAGAAAATATGATCCAAAAAAAGTGTATGTATATCACACGTACACAACCACACTAGGCCCCAATTACTATTGTTTGTACCCCTAAAAGGCTAGGAGTAGGGGGAGTATGGAACAGGCAGCACCCTCAAACCTTCAGAAGTATGAGATGAACCCCAACAACTTGGAAAGGTGGATCTCTCTCACACGTACCAACACAGACTATCCCCCAATTTAACTGATCCCCAAAGGTTTTTGATTAAATAGCGGAATAGAAAATATGATCCAAAAAAAGTGTATGTATATCACACGTACACAACCACACTGGGCCCCAATTACTATTGTTTGTACCCCTAAAAGGCTAGATGAGGAGTAGGGGGAGTATGGAACAGGCAGCACCCTCAAACCTTCAGAAGTATGAGATGAACCCCAACAACTTGGAAAGGTGGATCTCTCTCACACGTACCAACACAGACTATCCCCCAATTTAACTGATCCCCAAAGGTTTTTGATTAAATAGCGGAATAGAAAATATGATCCAAAAAAGTGTATGTATATCACACGTACACAACCACACTAGGCCCCAATTACTATTGTTTGTACCCCTAAAAGGCTAGATGAGGAGTAGGGGGGGTATGGAACAGGCAGCACCCTCAAATCTTCAGAAGTATGAGATGAACCCCAAAAACTTGGAAAGGTGGATCTCTCTCACACGTACCAACACAGACTATCCCCCAATTTAACTGATCCCCAAAGGTTTTTGATTAAATAGCGGAATAGAAAATATGATCCAAAAAAAGTGTATGTATATCACACGTACACAACCACACTAGGCCCCAATTACTATTGTTTGTACCCCTAAAAGGCTAGATGAGGAGTAGGGGGGGTATGGAACAGGCAGCACCCTCAAACCTTCAGAAGTATGAGATGAACCCCAACAACTTGGAAAGGTGGATCTCTCTCACACGTACCAACACAGACTATCCCCCAATTTAACTGATCCCCAAAGGTTTTTGATTAAATAGCGGAATAGAAAATATGATCCAAAAAAAGTGTATGTATATCACACGTACACAACCACACTAGGCCCCAATTACTATTGTTTGTACCCCTAAAAGGCTAGGAGTAGGGGGAGTATGGAACAGGCAGCACCCTCAAACCTTCAGAAGTATGAGATGAACCCCAACAACTTGGAAAGGTGGATCTCTCTCACACGTACCAACACAGACTATCCCCCAATTTAACTGATCCCCAAAGGTTTTTGATTAAATAGCGGAATAGAAAATATGATCCAAAAAAAGTGTATGTATATCACACGTACACAACCACACTAGGCCCCAATTACTATTGTTTGTACCCCTAAAAGGCTAGATGAGGAGTAGGGGGGGGTATGGAACAGGCAGCACCCTCAAATCTTCAGAAGTATGAGATGAACCCCAAAAACTTGGAAAGGTGGATCTCTCTCACACGTACCAACACAGACTATCCCCCAATTTAACTGATCCCCAAAGGTTTTTGATTAAATAGCGGAATAGAAAATATGATCCAAAAAAAGTGTATGTATATCACACGTACACAACCACACTAGGCCCCAATTACTATTGTTTGTACCCCTAAAAGGCTAGATGAGGAGTAGGGGGAGTATGGAACAGGCAGCACCCTCAAACCTTCAGAAGTATGAGATGAACCCCAACAACTTGGAAAGGTGGATCTCTCTCACACGTACCAACACAGACTATCCCCCAATTTAACTGATCCCCAAAGGTTTTTGATTAAATAGCGGAATAGAAAATATGATCCAAAAAAAGTGTATGTATATCACACGTACACAACCACACTGGGCCCCAATTACTATTGTTTGTACCCCTAAAAGGCTAGATGAGGAGTAGGGGGAGTATGGAACAGGCAGCACCCTCAAACCTTCAGAAGTATGAGATGAACCCCAACAACTTGGAAAGGTGGATCTCTCTCACACGTACCAACACAGACTATCCCCCAATTTAACTGATCCCCAAAGGTTTTTGATTAAATAGCGGAATAGAAAATATGATCCAAAAAAAGTGTATGTATATCACACGTACACAACCACACTAGGCCCCAATTACTATTGTTTGTACCCCTAAAAGGCTAGATGAGGAGTAGGGGGGGTATGGAACAGGCAGCACCCTCAAATCTTCAGAAGTATGAGATGAACCCCAAAAACTTGGAAAGGTGGATCTCTCTCACACGTACCAACACAGACTATCCCCCAATTTAACTGATCCCCAAAGGTTTTTGATTAAATAGCGGAATAGAAAATATGATCCAAAAAAAGTGTATGTATATCACACGTACACAACCACACTAGGCCCCAATTACTATTGTTTGTACCCCTAAAAGGCTAGATGAGGAGTAGGGGGAGTATGGAACAGGCAGCACCCTCAAACCTTCAGAAGTATGAGATGAACCCCAACAACTTGGAAAGGTGGATCTCTCTCACACGTACCAACACAGACTATCCCCCAATTTAACTGATCCCCAAAGGTTTTTGATTAAATAGTGGAATAGAAAATATGATCCAAAAAAAGTGTATGTATATCACACGTACACAACCACACTAGGCCCCAATTACTATTGTTTGTACCCCTAAAAGGCTAGGAGTAGGGGGAGTATGGAACAGGCAGCACCCTCAAACCTTCAGAAGTATGAGATGAACCCCAACAACTTGGAAAGGTGGATCTCTCTCACACGTACCAACACAGACTATCCCCCAATTTAACTGATCCCCAAAGGTTTTTGATTAAATAGCGGAATAGAAAATATGATCCAAAAAAAGTGTATGTATATCACACGTACACAACCACACTAGGCCCCAATTACTATTGTTTGTACCCCTAAAAGGCTAGATGAGGAGTAGGGGGAGTATGGAACAGGCAGCACCCTCAAACCTTCAGAAGTATGAGATGAACCCCAACAACTTGGAAAGGTGGATCTCTCTCACACGTACCAACACAGACTATCCCCCAATTTAACTGATCCCCAAAGGTTTTTGATTAAATAGCGGAATAGAAAATATGATCCAAAAAAAGTGTATGTATATCACACGTACACAACCACACTAGGCCCCAATTACTATTGTTTGTACCCCTAAAAGGCTAGATGAGGAGTAGGGGGAGTATGGAACAGGCAGCACCCTCAAACCTTCAGAAGTATGAGATGAACCCCAACAACTTGGAAAGGTGGATCTCTCTCACACGTACCAACACAGACTATCCCCCAATTTAACTGATCCCCAAAGGTTTTTGATTAAATAGCGGAATAGAAAATATGATCCAAAAAAAGTGTATGTATATCACACGTACACAACCACACTAGGCCCCAATTACTATTGTTTGTACCCCTAAAAGGCTAGATGAGGAGTAGGGGGGGTATGGAACAGGCAGCACCCTCAAATCTTCAGAAGTATGAGATGAACCCCAAAAACTTGGAAAGGTGGATCTCTCTCACACGTACCAACACAGACTATCCCCCAATTTAACTGATCCCCAAAGGTTTTTGATTAAATAGCGGAATAGAAAATATGATCCAAAAAAAGTGTATGTATATCACACGTACACAACCACACTAGGCCCCAATTACTATTGTTTGTACCCCTAAAAGGCTAGATGAGGAGTAGGGGGAGTATGGAACAGGCAGCACCCTCAAACCTTCAGAAGTATGAGATGAGCCCCAACAACTTGGAAAGGTGGATCTCTCTCACACGTACCAACACAGACTATCCCCCAATTTAACTGATCCCCAAAGGTTTTTGATTAAATAGCGGAATAGAAAATATGATCCAAAAAAAGTGTATGTATATCACACGTACACAACCACACTGGGCCCCAATTACTATTGTTTGTACCCCTAAAAGGCTAGATGAGGAGTAGGGGGAGTATGGAACAGGCAGCACCCTCAAACCTTCAGAAGTATGAGATGAACCCCAACAACTTGGAAAGGTGGATCTCTCTCACACGTACCAACACAGACTATCCCCCAATTTAACTGATCCCCAAAGGTTTTTGATTAAATAGTGGAATAGAAAATATGATCCAAAAAAAGTGTATGTATATCACACGTACACAACCACACTAGGCCCCAATTACTATTGTTTGTACCCCTAAAAGGCTAGGAGTAGGGGGAGTATGGAACAGGCAGCACCCTCAAACCTTCAGAAGTATGAGATGAACCCCAACAACTTGGAAAGGTGGATCTCTCTCACACGTACCAACACAGACTATCCCCCAATTTAACTGATCCCCAAAGGTTTTTGATTAAATAGCGGAATAGAAAATATGATCCAAAAAAAGTGTATGTATATCACACGTACACAACCACACTAGGCCCCAATTACTATTGTTTGTACCCCTAAAAGGCTAGATGAGGAGTAGGGGGGGTATGGAACAGGCAGCACCCTCAAACCTTCAGAAGTATGAGATGAACCCCAACAACTTGGAAAGGTGGATCTCTCTCACACGTACCAACACAGACTATCCCCCAATTTAACTGATCCCCAAAGGTTTTTGATTAAATAGCGGAATAGAAAATATGATCCAAAAAATGTGTATGTATATCACACGTACACAACCACACTAGGCCCCAATTACTATTGTTTGTACCCCTAAAAGGCTAGATGAGGAGTAGGGGGAGTATGGAACAGGCAGCACCCTCAAACCTTCAGAAGTATGAGATGAACCCCAACAACTTGGAAAGGTGGATCTCTCTCACACGTACCAACACAGACTATCCCCCAATTTAACTGATCCCCAAAGGTTTTTGATTAAATAGCGGAATAGAAAATATGATCCAAAAAAAGTGTATGTATATCACACGTACACAACCACACTAGGCCCCAATTACTATTGTTTGTACCCCTAAAAGGCTAGATGAGGAGTAGGGGGAGTATGGAACAGGCAGCACCCTCAAATCTTCAGAAGTATGAGATTGTGTTCACTGTACCCCACAAAGATTGAGTTCACTGCACCCCACAATGATTGTGTTCACTGCACCCCACAAAGATTGTGTTCACTGCACCTCACAAAGATTGTGTTCACTGTACCCCCCAAAGATTGTGTTCACTGCACCCCACAAAGATTCTGTTCACTGTACCCCACAAAGATTGTGTTCACTGCACCCTAAAAGGATGTTGTTCACTGCACCCCACAAAGATTGTGTTCACTGCACCCTAAAAGGATGTTGTTCACTGCACCCCAAAAAGATTGTGTTCACTGTACCCCCCCAAAGATTGTGTTCACTGCACCCCACAAAGATTGTGTTCACTGCACCCCAAAAAGATTGTGTTCACTGTACCCCCCAAAGATTGTGTTCACTGCACCCCAAAAAGATTGTGTTCACTGTACCCCCCAAAGATTGTGTTCACTGCACCCCACAAAGATTCTGTTCACTGTACCCCACAAAGATTGTGTTCACTGCACCCCAAAAAGATTGTGTTCACTGTACCCCCCCAAAGATTGTGTTCACTGCACCCCACAAAGATTCTGTTCACTGCACCCCACAAAGGATTTTGTTCACTGCACCCCAAAAAGATTGTGTTCACTGCACCCCAAAAAGGATTTTGATCACTGCACCCCAAAAAGGATGTTGTTCACTGCACCCCAAAAATGATTTTGTTCACTCCACCCCAAAAAGATTGTGTTCACTGCACCCCACAAAGATTGTGTTCACTGCACCCCAAAAAGATTGTGTTCACTGTACCCCCCAAAGATTGTGTTCACTGCACCCCACAAAGATTCTGTTCACTGTACCCCACAAAGATTGTGTTCACTGCACCCCAAAAAGATTGTGTTCACTGCACCCCAAAAAGGATGTTGTTCACTGCACCCCAAAAAGGATGTTGTTCACTCCACCCCAAAAAGATTGTGTTCACTGCACCCCACAAAGATTGTGTTCACTGCACCCCAAAAAGATTGTGTTCACTGCACCCCAAAAATGATTTTGTTCACTGCACCCCAAAAAGGATTTTGTTCACTGCACCCCAAAAAGGATGTTGTTCACTCCACCCCAAAAAGATTGTGTTCACTGCACCCCAAAAAGATTGTGTTCACTGCACCCCACAAAGGATTTTGTTCACTGCACCCCAAAAAGATTGTGTTCACTGCACCCCAAAAAGGATGTTGTTCACTGCACCCCAAAAAGGATTTTGTTCACTGCACCCCAAAAAGATTGTGTTCACTGCACCCCACAAAGGATTTTGTTCACTGCACCCCACAAAGATTGTGTTCACTGCACACCAAAAAGGATTGTGTTCACTGCACCCCAAAAAGATTTTGTTCACTGCACCCCAAAAAGATTGTGTTCACTGCAGCCCAAAAAGATTGTGTTCACTGCAGCCCAAAAAGATTGTGTTCACTGCAGCCCAAAAAGATTGTGTTCACTGCAGCCCAAAAAGATTGTGTTCACTGCAGCTCACACACAGAAAAATGGATGTGGATCACTGACACCTGCCTATCTCCAATCCCACACCACACAGCAATATCGATTGTAGTTTGTAGAACACAGTTTCCCTAAAATTCAGCAGACTCTGTCCCTAACAGGATTGAGAAGAGATCGTAGATCAGGATTGAGTGCAGATTCACCCCACCCCCCACACAGCAATATCGATTGTAGTTTGTAGAACACAGTTTCCCTAAAATTCAGCAGACTCTGTCCCTAACAGGATTGAGAAGAGATCGTAGATCAGGATTGAGTGCAGATTCACCCCACCCCCCACACAGCAATATCGATTGTAGTTTGTAGAAGACACTGACCCTATAATTCAGCAGACTCTATCCCTAAAATGCCTACAACTCGCCCTGCCTAAACACTCCGACCTGTCCCTCAATTCTATCCGGACACAAATGGTTTTTTCCTGCCTATCTTTCCCTAATCAGCAGCCAGCACATTGATGTGTGCTCTGTCCCTGATCTAAGCAGCAGAATGACGCTGCTGCGGCGGCTGCCTCGAACTTATAAAGACTTGGTCACATGCTTCAGACGGCCAATCACAGCTACTAAGACATTTGCAGGCATGGCTGGGATGGCTTAAGGCACACCAGTTAAACGATTGTTGATTGGCTGTTGAAAGCCCGCCATGAAAAGAGCGCCAAAGCATGCAAAACCCGGAAATAAAACGACCGAACACGGATTTTTACCCGAACATACAGTAAAGTGTCCGTGTCCGTGTTCGGGTAAAAAAAATCCAATTATTCGGTACGAACACGAATAATACAGTCCGTGTTCGCTCAACACTAGTAATCACCAGTGTGTATCAACCTATGTCATGGATCTAGATTTGGACATAGATGTATATGTATCACCAGAAATATGATTCTTTGTTCTACAATATCTAAAAGATGATATAGCATGTTTTTGGAAGAATTTACATTTTTGAACATAGTTTGACTCAAACATACACTGCTCTTTCCACAGCTCCTCCTCCTCCGGGGTTATGATAACATCAACACCCATCTTCATACCAAACACACCATACTGCGTCATGTCAGGATGAGGCTGCGGCAGATATATTGGTTCCGTGCCCTGTTTGTGGACCTGCAGTGGGCTTGGAGTGATGCCAAGCGTCGTTCTCCAAGACTGCTGCGAAAAGCTGCGGACCAAATCTCTGGTAAGTAAAGATATGGGAATATGTGGAAGTGCGCTGATAATTATTGACGTGTAAAGCTGCAACCAAGAAGTAGTGATGTCGCGAACCTAAAATTCGCCGTTCGCGAACGGCGAACGCGAACATCGGCAAATGTTCGCGAACCGGCGAACCGGGCGAACCGCCATAGACTTCAATAGGCAGGCGAATTTTAAAACACACAGGGACTCTTTCTGGCCACAATAGTGATGGAAAAGTTGTTTCAAGGGGACTAACACCTGGACTGTGGCATGCCGGAGAGGGATCACGCAAAAAAAAGTTCTTAAAAATTATAATTTTTTGATAGAGAGCCAATTATTGGAAAAATTAAAAAAAAATAAAAATAAAAAATTTCTTTGGATTTAGCATCTGGGGGGTCTAAAAAGTGTACCTGTGAAGTTTCAGCTCTGTAGCATGTCCAGAACCCCTAAAAAACAGCATTTGTCTTATATTTTCAGGAATATGGCTTCTCTGCGGCTGGCTTTTTCTCTTGCAGGCATTTATCGGGCATTTTTTTAGGCAGGCATGTCATTTTTTGTATTTAGTGTCTGGGGGGTCTAAAAAGTGTACCTGTCAAGTTTCAGCTCTGTAGCATGTCCAGAACCCCTAAAAAACAGCATTTTTCTTATATTTTCAGGAATACGGCTTCTCTGCGGCTGGCTTTTATATATCAGTGGTGGGTGGGCAGTGGCACAGTACACTCTCTGTGGACCTGACAGCAGTCACTGGCACCCAGGCAACTGCAATTTTAAAAATATATATTTTATTTTACTTTGCAAGCTGCTGTGCCACCTTATATATCAGTGGTGGGTGGGCAGTGGCACAGTACACTCTCTGTGGACCTGACAGCAGTCACTGGCACCCAGGCAACTGCAATTAAAAAATATATATATTTTTTTTTTACTTTGCAAGCTGCTGTGCCACCTTATATATCAGTGGTGGGTGGGCACACAGTGGCACTGCAGTGGGCACAGTACACTCTGTGGACCTGACAGTAACTGGCAGCCCAGGCAACTGCAATAATAAAAAATATTTTTTTTTTCCAATTTATTGCAACAAGATGCTGTGCCACCGTATATATATCAGTGGTGGGCAGTGCACTGCAGTGGGTACAGTGCACTCTGTGGACCTGACACAGCACTCACTGCAATTATGACAGAGGAAAAAAAAATATTTTTTAAAATGCCAGGTACTGTGCCTGTGCCACCCGAAATGAGTGTGGTGTGCACACAGTACAGTCTGTGGTAGGTCTGTGGCCTCTCACACACAGCGGGCAGGCAACTGCAGTGTACAATAGATATATATAGATATATATATAAAGAAAAAAATCTATTACCTTACCAGCCCTTAAAAGGGCTTTTGGGGACACTATATATATATATATATATATATGTATATATATAAATAAAAAAAATCCTCAATTACCAGCCCTTAAAAGGGCTTTTGGGGACACTAGATAGATATAGATATATATATATATATGAAGAAACAACTCAATTACCAGCCCTTAAAAGGGCTTTTGGGGACGCTAGGTATATATATATATATATATATATATATATAAAAAAAAAAAAAACACAAATACCAGCCCTTAGAAGGGCTTTTTGGGGTGCTGATATTACAGCAGTAGTGGACCAAGAACACTGCAAGACCAGGAACACTGACTAACTGTCCCTAGCTTAACAGCAGCAGCAGCAGCAGCTCTCTCCCTACTCTCACTACACACACTGCTTCAGAATGATCTAAGATGGATGCTGCCCTTGCTTATTTATAGGAGGTGGGAGGGTGTGGGAGGGAGGTATGCTGATTGGCTGGAAATGTGTCTGCTGACTGTAAAGTTCAGGGTCAAAGTTTGCCTCAATGATGTCTTATGGGGGGCGGACCGAACATCGCATATGTTCGCCGGCAGCGGCGAACGCGAACATGCTAAGTTCGCCGGCGAACAGTTCTATACATCTCTACCAAGAAGCTGTACCTAGCAAAATAATATGTGAAAAATGGGTTGGTGCGCTAAACAAAATGTGTAGGACAACAAATATGTTGATATACACTACATAAAAGGTGTGTGAAATGTGACAAAATCAAAATAAACAATCCCAAACAGCTGAAGAGACTAAAATGTCCAAAACTGTGATTCACAACAAAATCAAAGTCCATCAGGTGATAACAAATAAATTGAAGTATCTTGACATGTGGGTGCTTGAAATATTCAAAGGAAGGTGATGTTAAAGTGATAAAGGATCCCACCACCAGCTGACAATACTGCTTACCAGATAGATAAACTTCTCAGGCATTAACTCTATGCAATGGCATGCACAGTTCACCCTGGTGTGACACACAGTGGAGCCTCTTACCAGATGTCTCTAATAACTTGCGTATCAGAGATAATTCTCCTGGTTAAATTGGATAATGATGTTGGTATCCTCCTGAGTGTTCCCCAGACTATCAGTTCATTCACACTTCCAATAATATAGCTCAGCTTGTAGCTCCAGTGCATACCATGTAATGAAACAAATGAACCGCCCGTAGTGTATTATCCTAGGTTTATTAGGAAAACATGTACTTACAGGAAACAGGTCTTGGTATTGGCATGTAAATGTGGAGCCTTTCAGTATCCTGTGTCCGGCTGCAGCACGGACACCTCGGGTGACGTGGGTGGCAGGCGCAACACGCCTCCTCTCCAACGCGTTTCCTCTGAAAAGACTTCTACTGGCTCATCATTAAATGGCTATGATACTGGTCTCTACTTTACCATACTCATATTATATTGTCATATATTTATTTATTTGTATTATTATTATTTTAAGACATCATGATGTACTAGCTATATCTAATAATCTGTGCCATTTAATCTTATGAGCTTGTTCCCCCCTGTCTTCTCCCTATTTTCACCTATTCTCTCATCACCACTTTGTTCATTGATTGCACAGTCACCAGCACCTTTCTCTGGCATTTTAGGTTTTTTCTTTTCCTTTGCTTTTTCTCACTTACTTTGACACTGTCTTTGCTGGAAAATACATATATTTATATACATTTATATATGTGTACATATCCTTTTTTCGCATACTCTCAGCTGTCCAGTTATTATAACGTGTTACAGCTTATATTTCTATTACTTCAGTAATACACATACAGTGGGTATGGAAAGTATTCAGACCCCCTTAAATTGTTCACTCTTTGTTATATTGCAGCCATTTGCTAAAATCATTTAAGTTCATTCTTCTTCCTCATGAATGTACACATAGCACCCCATACTGACAGAAAAACACAGAGTTGTTGACATTGTTGCAGATTTATTAAAAAAGAAAAACTGAAATATCACATGGTCCTAAGTATTCAGAACCTTTGCTCAGTATTTAGTAGAAGCCCCCTTTTGATCTAATACAGCCAGGAGTCTTTTTGGGAAAGATGCAACAAGTCTTTCACACCTGGATTTGGGGATCCTCTGCCATTCCTCCTTGCAGATCCTCTCCAGTTCTGTCAGGTTGGATGGTAAACGTTGGTGGACAGCCATTTTTAGGTCTCTCCAGAGATGCCCAATTGGGTTTAAGTCAGGGCTCTGGCTGGGCCATTCAAGAACAGTCACGGAGTTGTAGTGAAGCCACTCGTTATTTTAGCTGTGTGCTTAGGGTCATTCTCTTGTTGGAAGGTAAACCTTCGGCCCAGTCTGAGGTCCAGAGCACTCTGGAGAAGGTTTTTGTCCAGGATATCCCTGTACTTGGCCGCATTCATCTTTCCCTCAATTGCAACCAGTCGTCCTGTCCCTGCAGCTGAAAAACACCCCCACAGCATGATGCTACCACCACCATGCTTCACTGTTGGGACTGTATTGGACAGGGGATGAGCAGTGCCTGGTTTTCTCCACACATACCGCTTAGAATTAAGGCCAAAAAGTTCTATTTTGTTCTCATCAGACCAGAGAATCTTATTTCTCACCATCTTGGAGTCCTTCAGGTGTTTTTTAGCAAACTCCATGCAGGCTTTCATGTGTCTTACACTGAGGAGATGCTTCCGTCGGGCCACTTTGCCATAAAGCCCCGACTGGTGGAGGGCTCCAGTGATGGTTGACTTTCTACAACTTTCTTCCATCTCCTGACTGCATCTCTGGAGCTCAGCCACAGTGATCTTTGGGTTCTTCTTTACCTCTCTCACCAAGGCTCTTCTCCCCCGATAGCTCAGTTTGGCCAGACAGCCAGCTCTAGGAAGGGTTCTGGTCATCCCAAACGTCTTCCATTTGAGGATTATGGAGGCCACTGTGCTCTTAGGAACCTTAAGTGCAGCAGAAATCTTTTTGTAACCTTGGCCAGATCTGTGCCTTGCCACAATTCTGTCTCTGAGCTCTTCAGGCAGTTCCTTTGTCCTCATGATTCTCATTTGCTCTGACATGCATTGTGATCTGGAAGGTCTTATATAGACAGGTGTGTGGCTTTCCTAATCAAGTCCAATCAGTATAATCAAACACAGCTGGACTCAAATGAAGGTGTAGAACCATCTCAAGGATGATCAGAAGAAATGGAAAGCACCTGAGTTAAATATATGAGTGTCACAGCAAAGGGTCTGAATACTTAGGACCATGTGATATTTCAGTTTTTCTTTTTTAATAAATCTGCAACAATGTCAACAATTCTGTGTTTTTCTGTCAGTATGGGGTGCTATGTGTACATTCATGAGGAAGAAGAATGAACTTAAATGATTTTAGCAAATGGCTGCAATATAACAAAGAGTGAAAAATTTAAGGGGGTCTGAATACTTTCCGTACCCACTGTATATCTTCCATATTTTTGTATCTTCAGCCAGTGCCATATCACTTTTCACCACATGCTTCTTTGCCCGGCTCTGCACCACTGTAGGAACTCTTGTCCCTTCAGCTCCCGGACCAGACGTTGGTACCCCCACCCTATGGCAGGACTCAGCAATCTGATTCAGCCAGATGTAAGTGTGATTTCCCCATTCGGGTTACACATTTGTTAAAATCTCACTATCACTGGCCAAATACCATAGTAAATATTTATATTTTAATCAAATCCAATTTTTTACCTTCAGATATATTCATCTCTATACTCCTGATGAGTGGGCATAATAGATCCACGAAACGCGTCGAGTTTACAACAGAGATGTATTTACTGTCAGAATATGTAGACGCTGCAATGTCCTTATTATGTGTACATTGTTATGTTACAATTGTGTCATTGGTTCACATGCTTTGTATGTTCTGCAACTTTGCATTTGGCTATGTATATGTCTATATATATTTATTGTATGCCTGTATTTCCCAATAAATGTATTTTCTGACTTTCGTAAAATCAGTGTGTTAACCTCATCTAAAGTCCCATGGGGCATCTTTCTTTTGTTTCTTATATTTTTGCCTTTGGGGTTATGTAGCAGCTGACATTGAGGATGTTTGTTGTGGAGGACTGGGGAAGAGGGGCCGCTGCTTACCCAGTCCACTGTAACGACCACCTTCAATGTTTAGGGACTACTTTCTGTGTGATGGTAATCACAAATGGTGATACCTATAGCGCTTGCTGTATGCTCCCTGAGTGAAAAAAGAAATACTACTATACCACAAAATAATGATAAATATTGTGCATCTAAAATACTAAAGGTTAATCATGTGCACATACAAATATAAATAATAAATGTAGTAACAACCAATTCTCATATAAATGTCCACCACAGTGAGTATTGGTGATAAAGTGATCAATGCTGTAAAATAATTATAGTGAACAGTCCAAAAAATATATATAATAATCACTTAAAGTGCAGGTGCTTCTTCCTTGGCTTCCCTAGGTGTTCCCTTCACCGTGGAAATATGTAAATTGCCCACTCACCAGACGATGTGGGTCCTATATGCCTTACGGCATTAAGACCATTTGTGCTTTAAAAGAAATCCTCTCCAGGTCCGGATTCACTCCCCCTGGGTATAGAAGCCGTCCCTCTGCAGTGCCACTTCACTACGGTTAGACTTCCAACACAAGTATATCTCTCCTCCAGCCACGATCCACTTCCTTGGAATATGCCTCCCCAGACTTTATCCCAGACACTACAGATCGTCTCTTCACACAAGACTCTCTGCTGTCCACCTAGTGCACCTGTCACTGAGCTTCTCTACCTCACTCACTCACTTCGTGAGTAGAGAAGCTCGGTGACAGGTGCACTAGGTGGACGGCAGAGAGTCTTGTGTGAAGAGACGATCTGTAGTGTCTGGGATAAAGTCTGGGGAGGCATATTCCAAGGAAGTGGATCGTGGCTGGAGGAGAGATATACTTGTGTTGGAAGTCTAACCGTAGTGAAGTGGCACTGCAGAGGGACGGCTTCTATACCCAGGGGGAGTGAATCCGGACCTGGAGAGGATTTCTTTTAAAGCACAAATGGTCTTAATGCCGTAAGGCATATAGGACCCACATCGTCTGGTGAGTGGGCAATTTACATATTTCCACGGTGAAGGGAACACCTAGGGAAGCCAAGGAAGAAGCACCTGCACTTTAAGTGATTATTATATATATTTTTTGGACTGTTCACTATAATTATTTTACAGCATTGATCACTTTATCACCAATACTCACTGTGGTGGACATTTATATGAGAATTGGTTGTTACTACATTTATTATTTATATTTGTATGTGCACATGATTAACCTTTAGTATTTTAGATGCACAATATTTATCATTATTTTGTGGTATAGTAGTATTTCTTTTTTCACTCAGGGAGCATACAGCAAGCGCTATAGGTATCACCATTTGTGATTACCATCTTTTCATCACTAACACTCGCACCTTAATATAGCAGCTGCAATAACTTATAATCACATAGCACAGATATTTATTTATCTATTCACACCAGGTCCCTATATATACCTCCTTTGGCACGTTAATATACCTAGTATATTTTCTCTCTATATACCACTTTCTGTGTGCCTTTAGAAAATAGCTGTTGTCCAATGATTGTATTCTTGTCTTTGTGTTTCTAGGATCTCCAACACCATCACCCCATGCAGGGTCTCCCCACCAGGGGAGGAGGATAATGCCTCAACATTTTTGTCCGGCTCACCTGAACCAGACTGTAAGTACATTGAATGTGATTCTCACATGTATTGTTTGTGCTAGGGTGATGTGTATCTGTGCTAATCTAAGTTGTAGTCAAAGCAATTGCAGTTTTGCTATTGTAAGGGTGGCCATTTTTGGGTTTGGGGAGCTTCTAAGACTGATCAATATTTGGAAGGTTATATTGCACAACACCGTCAGCGTGGAAACACTGTTGCTTAACTTTCATGTCTGAAAGGTGGTATTGGGGAGCATTACTGGACATGTTAGTGTTTTTTTTTTGCTTTCTCAAGCCACCCTCCTCTAAATTTGTGTTAGTTTCCCTACAAAGGAAATGGCATTCTTTGGACTTCTAATTTCTTTGGGGCCATGTTAATTAACTCATGTCCTGATTTTGTCAACACTTAAAATGCGTATGGCTTGGCTTGAACATTGTGTGTTTTTCACAACATGTCAAAAATGCTCATCCCTGGGAATGTCCCACATTCTAGTTCAAATTTTTTTTTTTTTTTTGACAGCTTCTCATGACCAAAGGCCATCAGGCTCTGTGGCCCAACCAAACATTGTTGATGGTAAGTTATGTGTGCCTTTGCTGTAATGTGTCTACTTAATTTGTGTTAGTTGCCCTACAAAGGAAATGGCGTTCTTTGGACTTCTAATTTCTTTGGGGCCATGTAAATTAACTCGTGTCCTGATTTTGTCAACACTTAAAATGCATGTGGCTTGGCTTGAACACTGTGTGTGTTTCACAACATGTCAAGAATGCTCATCCCTGGGAATGTCCCACATTCGAGTTCACATTTTGTGTTATTTTTGTACAGCTTCTCATGACCAAAGGCCATCAGGCTCTGTGGCCCAACTAAACATTGTTGATGGTAAGTTATGTGTGCTTTTGCTGTAATGTGTCTACTTAGTAAGTGGAGAAATGCTACATGTGTATGTCCCCGATCAGGCTTCTAGTAGTTATAAAATCAGCAGGTTCTTTATGTGAATGCATTCTATCCATTAGTATTCCAAGTGTTTGGTGTGCATATGCCCCCATATGCCCCTAGACTTACCAGGGCCCTTTTCTTACTGGACAAATTTTCAAGCAAACACTTGTCTGGCCCAGACTCCCCCTCCTCCTTAGCTGAGGTGACAGCATGCCAAGATTGCCTCCTGATGCTGTCACTCCAAATCATTGAGACTATCTTAACCACTTGCCGACTGCGCACAGTATATTTACTGCGGCAGTCGGCCCCAGCCAGGCAGAGTGACGTAGGTCTACGTCGCTACTTCCTGCCGGTCCTGTGCGCGCTCCCGCGCGTGCCCGCCGACACCGATGGCTCGATTGGGTTCAGAACCGATCAGTCATCAGGTCCAGGCCAATGATTTTTGGCCTGGACCTGTAGATCGGTCCTGCCCAATCAGATCTTGTTCTGAGTCTGTGAAATGTAAACACAGACTCAGAAAAGACGTGCCCTCTTCTCCCATGATCCCTTTTGGATTCATCTGGAGAAGAGAGCACTTCTAACTGTAAGTACTGCACCAAACACAGTCACACACAGCTAGATAGGCACATTTACCCCCCAATCGCCCCCCCCCCCCGATTAACCCCTACAGCACCTGACACAACACACACTATATACAGCATATAGCAGTTACCTATATACCTGTATAAGTGTGATTTGTGAACAGGTGTAGCACTTGCGACCCCCCCTTTTCCACTTGAATTACCCCCACCCCCCCTAATAAAGATTTGAGCCCCTGATCTCCCCTGACCCCCCCCTGATCACCGCTAGTTAACCCCTACACCCTCTGTCACATCAGCACTAATACAAACGTAATATACAGTGTTTTTGTATTTTTGTATTAGTGTCATTGTGATCAGAATTAGCGCAGGCGACTACGTTTCTGTCCCAAGGAGGTTTAGGGTCCCCGCCACCCGCCCAATAAAGATTTAATCCCCTGATCCCCCCCTGATCACCCCTACACCCCCCGCCACAACACACTGTATACAGTATATAGCATTTTCTATATACCCGTATAAGTGTGACTTGTGACCAGGTTTAGCGCTTGCCACCGTTCCTTTTATCCTTAGGATACCCGCCAGTCCCTTCCAATAAAGATTTAAACCCCTGATCCCCCCTGATCACATCCCGTTAACCCCTACACCCTCTGTCACATTAGCACTAATACACACATAATATACTGTTTTTACTGTATTTTGTATTAGTGTCATTGTGACTTGAGGTTGCGCTAGCTAGCTAGTTTCTTTCCCAAAGGAGGTTTAGGGTCCCCGCCACCCCCCCCCAGATCCCCAGCGCATAGTTTAGAAGTAACCCCTTGATTACCACACACGCACGCACGCACATACACTTCCATTTCTAGTATAGTGTTTGAACAGATCAATATCTGATCTGATCAGAACTATACTAGCGCCCCCATAGTTTAGGGTTCCCAAAACGCGGTGTTTGCACGATCAGCACTGATTCCGGCCAGCACCTGCGTTTAACCCTTTCACCCAGGCAAGTGTAGTAATCAATAGATTACTGTCACTTGCAAAAAAACACAAGGCACAAAACCGCTGTGTTAGCAGAGTCAGGCCTGATCCCTGCTAGCATTAGCAGTTTTTTTGGTAGCGCTTGAAATAATCTTCGACAACCAGGTGCTTTTATTACCTGTGAGTCGCATCACTGTACGGGTAAATTTAGTTACCAAAATGACCAAACGTTCGTACAGAGATGAAGAGCTTATCAGTTTTATGCTGACCGAGTCATCTGATAGCGAAGGGGAAGCTACAATGACCGAATTAGTGTCAGTATATGAACCTGATGACAGCAGCGGCTCCCTGACAGATAGCTCCGATGACAGATGGGTCCCTGTTAGACCCAGGCATACCCGACCCCATTCTGAAGTTGTTGAGATGCAGGAATCGCAGGGTGCTCGTATGGAGCAGAGTCTGGTTACTAGTGCCGCTCATTTTTCTGGCGACCTGGCAAGCGCCAGCGGCCTAGTACAACCTGGACCTAGTACAACCAGCACTGCAGTAAGACCTGGTGACGTGGCGAGTCCCCTAAGTGCAGTTGAAGCTGGTGCGGTGGCTAGCACAAGTAGTGGCCCGCAGCCACCGCGTATTCGAAGACAGGCCCGTAGAGCCCATAGTGCCCTCCCTGATGCGCTGGCATTTCCTAATTGGCAACCCACTGATACTACAGCGCCAGTACTTCCCCCATTCACCGCCCAACCTGGAATCCACGTGGAGACAGCTGGTTTTACGCCCCTGAACTTTTTTGAGCTGTTCTTCACGGAAGATCTTTACAGATCTATTGTGGATCAATCAAATTTATATGCACAACAGTTCATCGCCGCCAACCCAAATTCACACCTTGCCAGACAATTCGGCTGGAAACCTATAACGGTTTCCGAATTTAAGATCTTTCTGGGCCTTTCCCTCCACATGGGCATAACTAAACAGAGTGAATTGCGGCTATATTGGTCCACTAGCCCAGTTCACCATATGCGCATGTACTCTGCCTCTATGTCCAGGACGAGATACGAGCAAATTCTGCGATTTATGCATTTCAGCGACAATGAAATCTGTCGTCCTCGGGGAGACCCTGCATACGATCGGCTCCACAAAATTCGGCCCCTCATAGACCACTTCAATCAGCGGTTTGCAGCCTTGTTTACCCCCGAACAAGTTGTCTGCGTTGACGAGTCCCTGATTAAATTTACTGGCCGCCTTGCTATGAAACAGTACCTCCCCAGCAAGCGTGCCAAGTACGGGGTCAAACTGTATAAATTGTGTGACAGGGCCACAGGCTATACAGTTAGTTTCCGGGTCTATGAGGGAAAAGATAGCTGTGTGGAGCCCCCCAACTGCCCAGACTACATAGGGAGCAGCGGTAAGATCGTTTGGGACTTGGTGTCACCCTTATCCGGAAAGGGGTACCATTTGTACGTGGACAACTTTTACACAAGCGTGCCACTATTTAGTCACCTTCTCGATTTACAAATTGGCGCATGTGGCACCGTGCGACCTAATCGCCGGGGCTTCCCCCAACGGCTTGTAGATTCCCGTCTTAGTCGGGGGGCGAGAGCCTGCTTGAAAACGGACAAATTGCTTACGGTGAAGTGGAGGGATACACGGGATGTTTATGTTCTGTCCTCCCTTCACCCAGACACGACGATCCAAATTCCTACGGCAACTGGCGTTATGGAGAAACCCCTCTGTGTCCACGAATATAACCTTAATATGGGAGGGGTGGACCTTAACGACCAGCTTTTGGCGCCGTATTTAGTTGCCCGTAAAGCCAGACGCTGGTACAAAAAAGTGTCTGTTTACCTATACCAATTGGCTATGCTGAACGCCTTTGTCCTATACAGGGCGTCAGGACGAACTGGATCTTTCCAGGAATTCCAGGAAGAGATCATCCTTGCCTACCTGTACCCAGGAGGCATGCCTGCCCAACTTCCCCTTCCAGATGCAGTGAGCCGGCTGCATGAGAGGCATTTTTCACATGTCCTCCCGAGTACTCTACCCAAAGATGGCCCCAAAGAAGATGTTGTGTCTGTAGCAAGCGCGGATTTAGGCGTGACACCCGTTATTATTGTCCCAAATGTCCTGACCAACCTGGTCTCTGCATCGGGGAATGTTTCGAGCGCTACCATACACTAGTGGATTATTAGCGTAGGGTACAGCACGACACAGTGTAGGGCACATAAACACAGGGTCTCGAAGGATGTTGGATGTCCATCGACATTTTGAGAGACCCAAGCTGGAAGAGAAGATCGCAGTCCCTCCCAAATCAAGAATTAAAGGAACAGTTAGAAAGAAAAATAAAAGGATCCAAAAACTGTTGTTGTCAGTAATTTTATATGTCCTTCTACTCCTTCCTACTGTACTTTTTTCAATGTCCTTTGTTTTTTTTTCATTCTTTTGTGACCTGTTTCTCTTGCAGGTACTCGTCAGCTACCACGCATTGATTTTATATATTCTGACACAAACAGCGTTTGCGCTCAGCATATATGGATACCTTTGCTGATAGCAGCTGTGGTGATTTTCTGATTTCAGCACTGCAGTTAAAATCCTATTTTGGTATACGTGGATAGCGCCGTGTATACCCATCATTAAATTCAGTGGGCGGTTGTTTGGGCGGTTAATGATGAGTAATACTACGCATTATTCCTGTGCTGATTTCTGATAGGTTCTCTTTTTTTCCGTTCAGCCCACAGGCTGCATGAAAAAAAAAAAAACCTATATGCCAAACAAGGACCAGCAATGTACTGGTACGTTGCTGGACTTTGAGTGGTTATACCAGGATGATGCCTGCAGATTTAGGCATCATCTTGGTATCGTTTTTTACAGCCAGCGGTCGGCTTACATGTAAAAGCAATTCTAGCAGGTAATTGGCCGCTAGACTGCTTTTACATGCAGTGGGAGGGGCCTCCCCCCCCCCCACCGCCGCCTTCCGCAGCCTTCCATGGTTTTTCTCTGGCTCTCCTGTCCCACCGGTTAACCAGAGAGTGCAGCCGGTGGTTCAATTATCTAACCATAGAGCTAATTGGAGATGAGAATGGCTCCAATCATCTCTATGGCCTAAGATGCCGGAGGCTACGAGCATTTTATGACTTCTGTTTCGCCAGAAATAAACAGGGCCATTGGGAAATTGGGAAAGTATTTTATTACACCAATTTTGGTGTGGTCAGATGCGTTAAGGTCAGAGGAGAGATCTAGAGTCTAAAAGACCCCAATTTTTTTAAAAAAGAGTACCTGTCACCACAGATTGCTATCATATAGGGGATATTTAAATTCACTATGATAACAATAAAAATGATTTAAAAAAAAAAAATTAAAGGAAAGGTGTCAAAATAACATAAAAAAGCAAAAGAAAAAAAAAAAAAAAATTGAGCCCCCCCCTTACCCCCGGTGCTTGCGCGCAATGGCGCACGCAAGCGGTGGTCTAGTGTCATATGTAAACCACAATTGCAGCATGCATGTGAGGTATCGCCGCGATCGCCAGATCGAGTGCAGTAATTCTTGCAGTAGACCTCCTCTGTAAGTCTAAAGTGGTAACCTGTAGAGACTTTTAAAGGTTTTTAAAAATGTACATACGTTTTTGTCGCTGCGCAGGCATGCGCAATTTTTAAAGCATGTCATGTTAGGTGTCTATGAACTCGGCATAAGATCATCTTTTAAATTTTACCAAAAAAATTGGAATTATATAGTGTATTTGTGCAATAAATTTAAAAAAAATGTATTTTTTTCGCAAAAATTGCGTTTGAAAAATCTGTGCGCAAATACCGTGTGACAAAAAAATTTGCAACATCCACCATTTTATTCTATAGGGCCTCTGCTTTAAAAAAATATATAATGTTTGGGGGTTCAAAGTAATTTTCTAGTAAAAAAAAAATATTTTTTCATGTAAACAAAAAGGCACAGAAAAGGCTTGGTTTTCAAGTGGTTAGAAGAGTGGGTGATGTGTGGCTAAGATTGAGCATAAAATTCCGGGACTGTTCAAACACCCCCCAAATGACCCCTTTTTGAAAAGTAGACACCCAAAGCTTTTTTCTGAGAGGCATGGTGAGTCCATGGAGTATTTTATATTTTGCCACAAGTTTCGGGAAAATTATTATTTTTTTTTTGTTGTTGTTTTTTTACAGAAAGTTGTCACTAAATGATATATTGCTCATGCATGCCATGGGAATATGTGAAATGACACCCCAAAATACATTCTTTTGCTTCTCCTGAGTACAGGGATACCACATGTGTGAGACTTTTTGGGAGCCTAGCTGTGTACGCGCCCCCGAAAACCAATCCACATCTTCAGGTTTTCTAATGGCGTAAATTGCTGATTTTACCCCTGACTACCTGTCACAGTTTCAGAGGCCCTGAAATTTCAAGATGGCACAAAACCCCCCCAAATGACCCCATTTTGCAAAGTAGACACTCCAAGCTACTGGCTGAGAAGTATGGTGAGTCCATGGAATAGTTTATATTTTGCCACAAGTTTCGGGGAAAAATTTTTTTTTTATTTTTTTTTATTTTTTTACACAAAGTTGTCAGTAAATGATATATTGCTCACACAGGCCATGGGTATATGTGAAATGACACCCCAAAATACATTCTGCTGCTTCTCCTGAGTACAATGATACCCCATGTGTGAGACTTTTTGCCAGTCTAGCCGCGTACAGGACCCGGAAAACCAATGCGCACCTTTTGGCTTTCTAAGGGCGTAAATTTTTGATCTCACTCCTTACTACCTATCACACTTTTGAAGTTCATAAAAAGCCAAGATTGCACAAACCCCCCCCAAATGACCCAATTTTGCAAAGTAGACACTCCAATCTATTTGCTGAGAGGCATGGTGAGTATTTTGCAGCTCTAATGTTTTTTGGAAAATGAAGAAAAAACAGGAAAATGCATTTTTTTTCCTCTTTTTTCAATTTCCAAAACTTTGTGACAAAAAGTGAGATCTGCAAAACACTCAACATGCCTCTCTGCAAATAGCTCAGGGTGTCTACTTTCCGAAAAGGGGTCATTTGGGGGGGGGGGGGGGTTGTGCTGTCTTGGCATTTCATGGCCTCCAAAACTGTGATAGGTAGTCAGGAGTGAAATCAACAATTTACGCCCTTGGAAAGCCTGAAGGCGATGATTGGTTTTCGGGGTCCTGTACTCGGCTAGACTGCAAAAAAGTCTCACACATGGGGTATCCCTATACTCAGGAGAAGCAGCAGAATGTATTTTGGGGTGTCAGTTCACATATACCCATGGCATGTGTGAGCAATATATCATTTACTGACAACTTTGTGTAAAAAAAAAATATATATATATATATATATATTTCCCGGAACTTGTGGCAAAATATAAAATATTCCATGGACTCACCATGCCTCTCAGCAAATAGCTTGGGGTGTCTACTTTCCAAAATGGGGTCATTTGGGGGGGTTTTGTGCTATCTTGGAATTTTAGGGCCTCCGAAACTGTGATAGGTAGTCAGGAGTGAAATCAACAATTTACGCCCTTGGAAAGCCTGAAAGCGGGGACTGGTTTTCGGGGACCTGTACTCGGCTAGACTGCAAAAAAGTCTCACACATGGGGTATCCCTGTACTCAGGAGAAGCAGCAGAATGTATTTTGGGGTGTCATTTCACATATACCCATGGCATGTGTGAGCAATATTTCATTTACTGACAACTTTGTGAAAAAAAAAAAAAAAATATATATATATATATATATATATTTCCCGGAACTTGTGGCAAAATATAAAATATTCCATGGACTCACCATGCCTCTCAGCAAATAGCTTTGGGTGTCTAATTTCCAAAATGGGGTCATTTGGGGGGGTTTTGTGCTATCTTGGAATTTTAGGGCCTCCGAAACTGTGACAGGTAGTGCAGAGGTGAAATGCACAATTTACGCCATTAGAAAACCTGGGAGTGTTGATTGGTTTTCGCGGTCCTGTACACAGCTAGGCTCCCAAAAAGTCTCACACATGGGGCATCCCCATACTCAGGAGAAGTGGCAGAATGTATTTTGGGGTGTAATTCCACATATACCCATGTCATGTGTGAGAATTTTATCTTTTAGTGACAACGTTGTGTAAAAAAAAAAAATAAAAAAAAAAATAGTAATATTCCCAAAACTTGTGGTAAAATATAAAATATTCCATGGACTCACCATGCCTCTCAGCAAACAGCTTGGGGTGTCTACTTTCCAAAATGGGGTCATTTGGGGGGGTTTTGTGGTATCTTGACATTTCAGGGCCTCCTAAACCGTTAGAGGTAGTGAGAAAATGCAATGAAAAATGTACGCCCTTTGAAATTCTGATGGTGGGGATTTGTTTTTGTGGTCCCGTACACAGCTAGGCTCCCAAAAAGTCCCACATATGTGGTATCCCTGTACTCAGGAGAAGCAGCAGAATATATTTTGGGGTGTAATTACACATATACCCATGGCATGTGTGAGCAATATATCATTTCATTGACAACTTTGTGTAAAAAAAAAAAACAATTTTTAGTCATTTTTCAAACACCTGTGACAAAAAAATGAAATATTCAATGAGCTCAACATGCCTCTCAGAACATTCCTTAGGATGTCTACTTTCCAAAAAGTGGTAGTTTGGGGGGGTTTTGTACTGCCCTGCCATTTTAGCACTTCATGAAATGAGATAGGCAGTCAAAAATTAAAGCTGTGTAAATTTCTGTATTTACACCATAGTTTGTAGACGCTATAACTTTTGCGCAAACCAATAAAAATACGCTCATTGAATTTTTTTTGTCAAAGACATGTAGCTAAATATATTTTGGCCAAAAAAAAATACATAAATTGAGTATATTGGATATTTTTTAAAAGACAAAGTTGAAAATGTCATTATTTTGCAAAATTTTCGCTCTTTTTTTATTAATATCGCAAAAAATAAAAAGCGCAGAGGTGATCAAATACCACCAAAAGAAAGCTCTGTTTGTGGGAAAAAAGGACGTAAATTTCGTTTGGGTACCACATTGCATGACCGCATAATTGTCAGTTAAAGTCACGCAGTGCCGAGTCGTAAAATACCCCCTGGTCGGAATGGGGGTAAAATCTTCCGGGGCTTAAGTGGTTAAGAGTTTATAAGTAGGATTGGCTTCTCCTTAGGAGTGGTCGAACTGGATTATGGGGGATGTAGTTCAGAAAGAGGGTGTAAACTATGAGATGGATGACTGTCCGGACTACACTCCCAGGGATCTTTGGGGACAATGCGGAGTATCATGGGAGAGAGTATATACTTGGGGCGTGGCCAAATGTGCGCTCTCTTGCTTCTGGGACACGTGGAGTGAAGACCTGAGAGGAAGAGCTGCCTAAGGACTGACCGAGACGGAGGCCTGAGAGTGCGGCCTACAGAGAGGGGAGCCCGTCCTCAGAGGAGCGGAAGTTGGTAGTCACGGGGAAGTGACCGATTCAGAGAGAGCTGAGAGGACAGCGGTGGCGCTGAATGAGCGGTCTGTGACAGTGCATGCTGAGAATCTCCCTGTGATGCAGCATCAGGAGGAGAGGCCCTGTCAGTGGACAAGTCAGTCACATGTGGACACTGACATTACATAAGAGTGCCTGGTGACCTTTGTAACTGCAAGTATACCTTTGCACACAGAATACACTGACAGCAGTTAGGATCTTAACATCTTTATCCTTGGATTACAAATATCACGTGAAGAGTGATAAAGAGCTCCAACTGCCGATGAAGAAGTTGCAAGGCCTTGCTAGAGCAGAGACTACACTTTCCTTATTTCTTAAAGGGGGATCCCTGTTATAGGATACAATCCTGCCAGTTAATTTAGACAGATTATTGATCAAAGTAGGTAGAAACAGATTACAGCTTGAGGTTGTTACAGCTGGGTTATAGTTATTGCAGTTACAACTGAAGAACACTATAGTCACTCTGACCTAATATATATTATTTGTGTGTTAAACATTTATTTGGTGTCAATCTTCCAAGCTTCACCTCTATTATTGGGGTCTGGAAGAGTGACACCACACTAACAGTTATATAATCATTTTGGTATTTCTTGTATAATTGCTCGCTTTACTTATTCCATTCCAATAAACAGTTAAACTGGTATCTTTTGTGTTGAGTGTATCCTTGCAAAACTCTTCAGAAAATAACTGAACCTAGCGGAGCAGGTCGGATGTTTCTCCTGGTCCAAGGAGTGCAGAGGATATTCCACTAACCAGCAGCCCCCACGGGGGTGGGGGGGGGGGGGGGTTGGTCGGGCTACATATTATTTTGATAAGGTAAAATAGTAGAAATAGAGGCTAACAGCACTGCGTTACTTTAACTGACAATTTCGTCAACAACTTCTCCATTTTCTATGCAAGCCATTTCCTGAATACAAAAACTTTAAACCTTAAAGCAGTGCTCCAGCCTTGGTTTCATAAGCATTGCAAATAGCTGTAAATGATTAAATTCTGCAGAAAATCAATATTTTCTGCAATATCCCATCAATCTCCCGTTTGTTCCTTTGAAGAAGGAACACTAATACAAGTCTAAAGCCCTGTACACACGATCAGATTATCGAATGATCTGTCGTCCGTTTTTTGTGGCATGCTAGTCTGATGTGGAAAGTGAAGAGGTTATTTTCATACGAATTTTCCCGTACGACAGAATTCTACTTCAGAAGTCATGTGATGTGTTGGATTGTTTTCTATCTGTTCTTTCGTCTCTGAGTATGCCTAGTCTTGCCCTTAAGATTTTTTTCCGTCAAAATCTGTACTAATGAGACGAAAATCGGACTTTGTATTACGGATGACAAAAAATTTATAGCCTGCACATCAGGATTTTGTCAGCCAAACAGTCGGAGTCGGTTGTCGGAAGCACCATACTAACAATCCGAAAATCGGCAGATCGGTCGTCGGACGAATTTTCCCTACAGATTTTCTTATGGTGTGTACGGGCCTTTACTCATATTCTTCCCCTCTGTCTCTGACCTGCTTCACCTTCCTTGATGTCATTTTTGAAATCATACACAAAACAAATTTGATTGCAACATATACCAAATTTAGTAGATGACAAGATCTTACTTGTCTACCAAAGTGTCCATGAAAGATTAAGGGGGAAGGGGGCATGACAGTCTTTAGATGGATAGAAATAGTCCTCAGCAAAAATAGAAAAGACCACAAAAAAATTCCCTCTTGTATAGCTTGCGAATGCCAAATTTCCAAATTACAAAGTCCACGTTATTTCCCTCCTTAAGCTATTTCCTAAACTTCTACAACACCTCCAAACATTGATTCCGTACCCACTCATGCAATTAGAAGGTTCTCCAGCCCATTAATATTTGCCTCTCGGTAAGGGTAAGGACAGAACTTGACATTCACCGACAGACTGGCAGAGCAACAAAGCATGCTCCGGGCTCGGTCTTTGGGCTGGTACCTCAGATCTCTCTTGAGGTATTCACTGGAACTCTCAGGCTTTGGGTTGGCATCATGGTTCTTCCTCTAGGTTTTTCTAGCAACCTTTCTCAGCAGGAGATCTCCATTGAAGAGTGGAGACGTGTCATACCAGGATGATAGCATGGCAAAGCTTTTAGACATCGTAGGACCTCCTGTTGTTTTTTCTTTTGAACATCAAAATTTCCATGTACAAGATGTAGTCATTTTCTCAAGTAGAGCATCCAGATAAGGGCATGAATGGGGGAGGGGGGGGCCATTTCTTCGCATAAATTGGACAGGGTGGATTCTCTCCAGTCAACAGAATAACCACAGAATCACCTAAACCACTAGATAAAATTTCTTAACTTTTGGAGGTGTTAACCACTTAATGACCGCCTACCGCAGATTCACTGCGGCAGGCAGCCGTTCCTGGGCAAAGCGACGTAGGTCTCAGGAGGCTAGGGGGAGAGCGCGTGCCACTGCCGGCATGCTCCTGCCCCCACTAGTCAGCGGGGAAGTCGATGCAGTGTCAGACAGCTCTGATTGCCGCCTGACACTCTCGATCGTTCCCCGCTGAGAGAGAAGGACGGTTGTAAACACAGCTGACCGTCCTTCTACCTCAAATGATCATAGAGGTCATGTGATCTTTCTATACAGGATCACATGTCTCTATGGTCATTTCAGAAGCCACGCCAACATTACTGTAGTAATGTCACTGTTACCCCAAAAAGTGTCAAAAATGTCAGTCAGGAGTCCGATCTGTCCGCCGCAATGTCACAGTCCTGCTACAAATCACAGATCGCCGCCATTACTAGTAAAAAAAAAAAAAACAATAAAAATGACAGAAATCTTTCCCTTAGTTAGTAAACGCACTAACTTTTGCGCAAACCAATCAAAATACGCTTATTGTCTTATTGTGATTTTTTTTTACCAAACATATGTAGCAGAAAACAAATTGGCCAAAAATTTTAAAAAATTTTGATTTTTAAATTTTTTTGGGGGGAATTTCATGTAAAAAAATTGAAAAATATTGTTATTTTTTCAAAATGTACGCTCTTTTTTTGTTTATAGCGCAAAAAATAAAAATCGCACAGGTAATCAAATACCACCAAAAGAAATCTCTATTTGTGGGAAAAAAAGGACGTAAATTTTGTTTGGGTACGGCGTCGCACGACGGCGCAATTTTCAGTTAAAGTCACACAGTGCCGAATCGCAAAAAGTGGCCTGAACGTAAGAAAGCAAAATCCTCCAGTGGTAAAGTGGTTAACCACAGCTTTTGGGCATTATGGCTGAAAAAATATTTCCACATTTCTTGTGTAGCACTGCCCCCTTGAGGACTGCTGTATATTACACTTCCGGGTCCCCCTGGGTTATCATTAGCAATACTGGCATTCACAATTTAACACTTTACTTCTTGGCTCAGTCAATGATCAGTCCAGTGGTATGTAGTTGTTTTTGGTGTTTTATTTTAAATAGGGATGGGAGAAGGGAATAGTGAGATACTCCAAATTAACTATTCACAAGATGGAGGACTTCTAATTCTCGATACACCCAGGCTGTTGATTCACCCTGCCACTTAGGTGAATTTGGGGTTAACCAGCCGCAGCACATGTGCTCCTGGCTTTTATACAGTATCCCAGAATGCACCGAGACAGCCAGTCTCTGCCAATCACCAGGACTGTATTAAAGTCTATGAACCCATTGGTCAGGTTTCCTCCCACTGTCCAACATGCCTCCCTATTGGACCAGTGTTCAACACTCCTCTACACTCAATGAATCACACACTGAGCACACTGAGCAGACCTAACTCATAGATCCTGCTCTCTGGTAGGCAGAAAGCAATATAGATTTGCCTGCTGCTACCCTGATAGTATGATAGAGCCAAAAACTATATTCTCTCATTAGCACCTACCTAAGAGGGTGCTACACTCACCCCCCACCAAACTGAGCCATGTCCTCATTGGCTCTGGGCAGCCACCCCTACAAAAATTATTTTATTAAAAATTTACACGGAGTATCCCACAAACCTGGAAAGGGTGGGGGGGGAGGGAAGTAACAAATGTACAGGGCCATGGGGGATACCCCATATGTGGCCAGTAAATATAATAAATTACGTGAAAAAATATATATGACTCTGCTGTACAAATATTCACATGGATATATACACATAGCAGGTGCACTTAAATCAACGCACCGCCCCGCCAAACAAAAATCTGCTTGGACAGGTGAAAAGACATTACCCTGTCTCGCTAACTAGATACAATATATACATTGCATGAGAATCTGCATGAAGTAGTGGAGGGCCTAGCCTAACCCGGAAATCCAAAGCAAGCCTGCAAAGGACTTTAGATTAAGCATGGATGAATGCAAAGCTACTTACATCAGTGAGACTGCCCTCAACTCAGAGGCAACCTTCTCACCACATTATCTCTAACTGCACATTTTCGCAGAGATTTTCTTTAGTTCCTGCCCCCTCAGGACACACTTGACTCGATGTTCCATTGTTACTCCTGAAACAGATAACAATTAGACCTTGCCAAGCCCACTATCTATCTCATCTCTGCAAACCATTTTTGGTGACTAGATAATAGGCACAGTCTCTTCTCAACACTAGGGCACTGACTCCCTACCTATTATAGTCAGACCCACAAGTTCAGAATAAAGACATGCGGAGTCCACCCGACTTGTCCAACTTGTGAGTTTTTAGAGTTTTGAACATCTCTTCGAAGGGTCCCTCACTCTGACATTCCCTCCTCTGAAGAGACAATGAGCCTCTACCTCCACTCCCAAGGTAGCAACTCACACAAGGTTCTCTCAACTGGCCCACTGGCCTAACAGAAACTTCACAAAGTGTACTTTGAGCAAAGTATCTCTCTAAAGGAATCCTCTTCTTCTTTACTCTTTCTCCTGGGCTGTTGGCCCAAGTTTCTTTGCAAATTGTCCTTGAACTTGTTCCAATGAGTGATCCTGGTACGATGGCCCAAAGGATCTTACTAGAACATTTGATAAAGCTGGCTTCTGATAGTAACTAAAGTATGACACTGAGTGACTACTCAAGTCCTCTGAACAGAAAGTCTGTTGCAGGTTAGAGGGTCGGCCCTCATTTGATGGTCCTACACAGTGGCATCAGTTCTGCTAATTTCCCGATCCCTTTTGAAAGGATAGAAGGAAAGGGGGATATAGAAATAGATCTTTGGCCCTAGCAACAACAACTTGAACTTGTACTTGAAATTTGGGCTCACCAGCCCCTTTGCTTTCAACAACTTCAAGGCTAGCTAGCCTTGTAATGACTAGTGTTGAGCGAACACGGACTGTATTATTCGTGTTCGTACCGAATAATTGGATTTTTTTTACCCGAACACGGACACGGACACTTTACTGTATGTTCGGGTAAAAATCCGTGTTCGGTCGTTTTATTTCCGGGTTTTGCATGCTTTGGCGCTCTTTTCATGGCGGGCTTTCAACAGCCAATCAACAATCGTTTAACTGGTGTGCCTTAAGCCATCCCAGCCATGCCTGCAAATGTCTTAGTAGCTGTGATTGGCCGTCTGAAGCATGTGACCAAGTCTTTATAAGTTCGAGGCAGCCGCCGCAGCAGCGTCATTCTGCTGCTTAGCTAAGGGACAGAGCACACATCAATGTGCTGGCTGCTGATTAGGGAAAGATAGGCAGGAAAAAAAACATTTGTGTCCGGATAGAATTGAGGGACAGGTCGGAGTGTTTAGGCAGGGCGAGTTGTAGGCATTTTAGGGATAGAGTCTGCTGAATTATAGGGTCAGTGTCTTCTACAAACTACAATCGATATTGCTGTGTGGGGGGTGGGGTGAATCTGCACTCAATCCTGATCTACGATCTCTTCTCAATCCTGTTAGGGACAGAGTCTGCTGAATTTTAGGGAAACTGTGTTCTACAAACTACAATCGATATTGCTGTGTGGTGTGGGATTGGAGATAGGCAGGTGTCAGTGATCCACATCCATTTTTCTGTGTGTGAGCTGCAGTGAACACAATCTTTTTGGGCTGCAGTGAACACAATCTTTTTGGGCTGCAGTGAACACAATCTTTTTGGGCTGCAGTGAACACAATCTTTTTGGGCTGCAGTGAACACAATCTTTTTGGGCTGCAGTGAACACAATCTTTTTGGGGTGCAGTGAACAAAATCTTTTTGGGGTGCAGTGAACACAATCCTTTTTGGTGTGCAGTGAACACAATCTTTGTGGGGTGCAGTGAACAAAATCCTTTGTGGGGTGCAGTGAACACAATCTTTTTGGGGTGCAGTGAACAAAATCCTTTTTGGGGTGCAGTGAACAACATCCTTTTTGGGGTGCAGTGAACACAATCTTTTTGGGGTGCAGTGAACAAAATCCTTTGTGGGGTGCAGTGAACACAATCTTTTTGGGGTGCAGTGAACACAATCTTTTTGGGGTGGAGTGAACAACATCCTTTTTGGGGTGCAGTGAACAAAATCCTTTTTGGGGTGGAGTGAACAACATCCTTTTTGGGGTGCAGTGAACAACATCCTTTTTGGGGTGCAGTGAACACAATCTTTTTGGGGTGCAGTGAACACAATCTTTGTGGGGTACAGTGAACAGAATCTTTGTGGGGTGCTGTGAACACAATCTTTGGGGGGTACAGTGAACACAATCTTTTTGGGGTGCAGTGAACACAATCTTTGTGGGGTGCAGTGAACACAATCTTTTTGGGGTGGAGTGAACAAAATCATTTTTGGGGTGCAGTGAACAACATCCTTTTTGGGGTGCAGTGATCAAAATCCTTTTTGGGGTGCAGTGAACACAATCTTTTTGGGGTGCAGTGAACAAAATCCTTTGTGGGGTGCAGTGAACAGAATCTTTGTGGGGTGCAGTGAACACAATCTTTGGGGGGGTACAGTGAACACAATCTTTTTGGGGTGCAGTGAACACAATCTTTGTGGGGTACAGTGAACAGAATCTTTGTGGGGTGCAGTGAACACAATCTTTGGGGGGTACAGTGAACACAATCTTTTTGGGGTGCAGTGAACACAATCTTTGGGGGGTACAGTGAACACAATCTTTTTGGGGTGCAGTGAACACAATCTTTGTGGGGTGCAGTGAACACAATCTTTGGGGGGGTACAGTGAACACAATCTTTTTGGGGTGCAGTGAACAACATCCTTTTAGGGTGCAGTGAACACAATCTTTGTGGGGTGCAGTGAACAACATCCTTTTAGGGTGCAGTGAACACAATCTTTGTGGGGTACAGTGAACAGAATCTTTGTGGGGTGCAGTGAACACAATCTTTGGGGGGTACAGTGAACACAATCTTTGTGAGGTGCAGTGAACACAATCTTTGTGGGGTGCAGTGAACACAATCATTGTGGGGTGCAGTGAACTCAATCTTTGTGGGGTACAGTGAACACAATCTCATACTTCTGAAGATTTGAGGGTGCTGCCTGTTCCATACTCCCCCTACTCCTCATCTAGCCTTTTAGGGGTACAAACAATAGTAATTGGGGCCTAGTGTGGTTGTGTACGTGTGATATACATACACTTTTTTTGGATCATATTTTCTATTCCGCTATTTAATCAAAAACCTTTGGGGATCAGTTAAATTGGGGGATAGTCTGTGTTGGTACGTGTGAGAGAGATCCACCTTTCCAAGTTGTTGGGGTTCATCTCATACTTCTGAAGGTTTGAGGGTGCTGCCTGTTCCATACTCCCCCTACTCCTAGCCTTTTAGGGGTACAAACAATAGTAATTGGGGCCTAGTGTGGTTGTGTACGTGTGATATACATACACTTTTTTTGGATCATATTTTCTATTCCGCTATTTAATCAAAAACCTTTGGGGATCAGTTAAATTGGGGGATAGTCTGTGTTGGTACGTGTGAGAGAGATCCACCTTTCCAAGTTGTTGGGGTTCATCTCATACTTCTGAAGGTTTGAGGGTGCTGCCTGTTCCATACTCCCCCTACTCCTCATCTAGCCTTTTAGGGGTACAAACAATAGTAATTGGGGCCTAGTGTGGTTGTGTACGTGTGATATACATACACTTTTTTTGGATCATATTTTCTATTCCGCTATTTAATCAAAAACCTTTGGGGATCAGTTAAATTGGGGGATAGTCTGTGTTGGTACGTGTGAGAGAGATCCACCTTTCCAAGTTGTTGGGGTTCATCTCATACTTCTGAAGGTTTGAGGGTGCTGCCTGTTCCATACTCCCCCTACTCCTCATCTAGCCTTTTAGGGGTACAAACAATAGTAATTGGGGCCCAGTGTGGTTGTGTACGTGTGATATACATACACTTTTTTTGGATCATATTTTCTATTCCGCTATTTAATCAAAAACCTTTGGGGATCAGTTAAATTGGGGGATAGTCTGTGTTGGTACGTGTGAGAGAGATCCACCTTTCCAAGTTGTTGGGGTTCATCTCATACTTCTGAAGGTTTGAGGGTGCTGCCTGTTCCATACCCCCCCTACTCCTCATCTAGCCTTTTAGGGGTACAAACAATAGTAATTGGGGCCTAGTGTGGTTGTGTACGTGTGATATACATACACTTTTTTTGGATCATATTTTCTATTCCGCTATTTAATCAAAAACCTTTGGGGATCAGTTAAATTGGGGGATAGTCTGTGTTGGTACGTGTGAGAGAGATCCACCTTTCCAAGTTGTTGGGGTTCATCTCATACTTCTGAAGGTTTGAGGGTGCTGCCTGTTCCATACTCCCCCTACTCCTCATCTAGCCTTTTAGGGGTACAAACAATAGTAATTGGGGCCCAGTGTGGTTGTGTACGTGTGATATACATACACTTTTTTTGGATCATATTTTCTATTCCGCTATTTAATTTAACTGGGCCTCCATGCGAGACCTGTGTGCCTTGTTGCGCTGTTTTGAGTACTCCACCAACATGGCCAGTGGCAATGACGCCGTTCTCAGCTTAACTATCCCACTTCTATGCCTCCTTGAAAAAACAATTCGGGCGATGATGGAAGAGGATGTGGCACAGGATGAGGAGGAGGAGGAGGATGAAGAGGTAACATTTCCAAGGCTTTCAGGGCAGTCATTCGCAAGGGGCTCCGAGGGTGGGTTCCTGCACACGCAAACGCCAGGGACGCAATTGTCCAGCAGGGGCACAGTTCTGGAGGATGAGGAGGATGAGGAGGAGGAGGAGCTGGAGGAGGAGATGGAACCATGTTCACAGCAGGGTGGCACCCAGGCCAGCTCATGGCCATCACTGGTGCGTGGCTGGGGGGATACAGAGGACACGGACGATACACCTCCCACAGAGGACAGCCTTTCGTTGCCTCTGGGCAGCCTGGCACACATGAGCGATTACATGCTGCAGTGTCTCCACAACGACCGCCGAGTTGCCCACATTCTAACTTGTGCTGATTACTGGGTGGCCACGCTGCTGGATCCCCGTTACAAGGACAACGTACCGTCCTTAATTCACTCACTGGAGCGCGATCGCAAGATGCGCGAGTACAAGCGCACGCTGGTAGACGCCATGCTGCTGGCATTCCCATCTGACAGCGGGGCCACAGTGGAAGCACAAGGCAGAGGAGGAGGAGGAGGAGGTCGCCAACGCAACCAGGGCACCGCCAGCACCTCAGAAGGCAGGGTTAGCATGGCCGAAATGTGGAAAAGCTTTGTCAGCACGCCACAACAAACAGCAGCACCAGCAGCTCAGATGGAACGTCTTAGCAGGAGGCAGCATTTTACCAACATGGTGGAGCAGTATGTGTGCACACGCCTACATGTAGTGAATGACGGGTCTGCCCCCTTCAACTTCTGGGTCTCCAAATTGGGCACATGGCCTGAGCTTGCCCTTTACGCCTTGGAGGTGCTGGCGTGCCCTGCAGCCAGTGTATTATCTGAACGGGTATTTAGCACGGCTGGGGGCGTTATAACAGACAAGCGCAGCCGCCTGTCCAGAGACAATGTGGACAAGCTCACGTTCATTAAAATGAACCAGGCATGGATCCCACGGGACTTTTCCGTACCTTATGCAGAATAGCAATGGATACCGACCTTACCCACCCATTGTTCCATTTTTGCTCTTTCTCACTCTTTTGGGGTGTACCCTCATTTAAAATTTTTGAAAAGAAGCAGTGTTGGCTACCTCGTCCTCCTCCTCAGGGCCAGATTAATGTAGGGGCTATTGGAGCTGCAGCTCCAGGCCCCTACCTTTTATATAGGCCCCGGGTTGGCCATATTCACTGTTACCGCTCTTCTGTCACTTGTAAACACAGAAGTCTGGCTTCTATGCTCGCTTCCCCAGGCAGCACCCTCAGAACCTCCCCACACAGCGTGAAGGCCGGACAAGGAGGGACAGTTGGCGATGCATGGATGTGTTTATGGGCTTCAGAGACAGCATCCCATGTTGAATTAGGCATGCATGGCTGCACCCTTCCTCCTCTGGGTGCATGGCAAGGCACGGCCCTTAAGGCCCTTCAAAATCCTCAGCACCAAGCCCATGATGCTGTTAATCCGGCCCTGGTCCTCCTCCACCGCCGCTTCCACCTACACCGCCCATAGGTGTGCGCAGCCTATTGCATTAAGGTGTGCACCCCAAAGTTGAAATACACATGCATGTGTTTGCCAGCAGGGAGAGTAATGTATCGGGGCCATGTACCTGTAGGCAAGGAGAAATAGAGCAGAGCAGGTCCCAGGGAGATCTTTCCCATCTCCTCACTGGCAATGCTATGTGCCCTAGGTGATTAGGGTGTGCCCAGGCACACCCAGCACACCCTGTGCGCACGCCTATGTCACCGCCACATCCACCACCACCTCAACCTCCCTCCTACTCCATATGGGCCTCGTCCTTCAGAGATGAAGAAGAACATTGTTTTATTTTTCTGTTTTTTTTTGTTGTTTTAAGTTATTTCCCTATCCACATTTGTTTGCAGAGCACTTGCCATGCTCTTAATTACGTTTTGCTGCCATTTGCAGCACTCTAGCCCTTTCCTTTGGTGTTTTAGAGCCATTTTAGTGCCTTAAAGTTCGGGTCCCCATTGACTTCAATGGGGTTCGGTGTCCGGGAAAAGTTCGGTAAAAGTCCGGGACACGGACCCGGACTTTTTTTTAAAGTTCGGCCGAACCCGTCGAACACGGACATCTAGGTGTCCGCTCAACCCTAGTAATGACAGTAACTCAGTAGGGGGTGAGATCCTACACCCTCAGCAATAATGGTCAGGATGAGGGATCCGGACAGTCTTCCCCTCAGAATCTTGGACACAGACAGACCAAACCTGGCCCATTCCCTTTGGGCAGCGAACATCCACACGGTCTATGTAGATGGCCAGTCCTAAGTTTCAATTCATCTTCACAGAACAAAAGGAGGTCCACAGCTCAGGCCTCTCCTTGTTCCGATACGGTTTGGGGATGTATAGGAACTCCCAAATCACCTCATCACACCACTCTTCTCTCTTGGCCTCTATCTCCTGCATAATCTCCCTAGGAGCATAGGGGTACTTGTACCCATACTCCACAGCCACCTTTCTCTGGATAAGACGTTTGCATCTTGAGAACCTGGGGAGGGTCTGCCTGTTTCCTCTCCCAGGTGGGGAATATAGGGTCTCTTTTCTCCTGATGAGTTTGGCGTAGGCCTCATTCTGATCCCGAGCCCGGATGTAGGTACAAGGTGGGGACACATCTGGGACTCTTGCAGCATAGACCTCACAGAACCCCAAGTTCTTGGCACACTGCATGCGTACCACAGACTCCCGTGTCACCTCATCAGGCAAACTGGGACTTGCAGAGCTGCTCCTCTCATCTGCTCCCCAGTCTCACTCTATCTCTTCTTCAGACTTCCACACATATATTCCTTCTTCCAAGGTCCCAAACCGATGCTGGAAGCTGGGTGACCCTACATCAATGGCTCAGACCTCCCCTTCACTGGACACACTGGATGCCTCTCTCCCGGGAGCCCATTGATTCCCCTCTGCCTTTGTGAAAGTTATGGGTTCTGCCTGTGCAAGTATTGCTGGTCCTCCTCTTGGCTGCGACTCAGCCTGTACCATCTGGGTACACTTCACCTATGAGGTGTGAGTCTCCCTGGTTTGGCATATGGCAGTGTAGGTCTGCACCATTGGTCCTGGCACCAGCAGCGCTCTCAGCACTCCTCTTCCTCTGCCCACAGGGATCCTCATGGGCACCAGCAACTCCTGAGTGAATCTTGTCTCCCAGCTTACACTCAACTTCCTGGGCTGACATTCACTGCAAGTCATTGCAATGTCCACACTTACTCCAGGCCTGCAGCCGCATAGACACATTACAGCATTGGCTACATATCAACCCAAGATGCTCCTTGTCTCCTACGCTGCACAGCGCCAGTCTTCCAGTGGAAACCAACCAAACTCCTGTGTCCCACAGGACCGACTCCGGTGATTCCATCAACTTTCCAGGCACACCGCCAACATGTGGGATAGCCCCTGTGCACCGGCTCACTTCGGCATCCACCATCTTGCTCCTCCACACACCTGTCTGCTCCTCAGCTACACCCGAAGGCGGAAGTGATGTCTCAGCTCTCTTCCTCCACTTGGATTGACAGTCTGTGGGCGCCAACCCCGCCCACAACTCCAGACTAGCTGATTCTCTGGCGGTGGCTCCTCCTGCTAGGCAGATCTCTTCGGCACGCGCTTTCCCACGCAGTAACCTCTTTGCTGCTACTACAACTCTGCTTAGGCAACATGATTGTCACTGCATGGCAGATTGTGTTCACCAACACACACACATCTGCCCTTTCCGTCTGTACCTTGGCCTCAGCTTCCCAAGCCAGCTGACTTCCCATAAGCTATGTAGAGTCCTGCGAGCTACCCCCCTAACCTAGATTTTTAAGCTGCTGCAAACACCTCACTCAAAAAGTGCACCGTGCTAATAGTTAAATAAATAGTGTTGCACAAAATTAAAAATCACTATGTATATATTGATCTAACAATATTATAGGCAATCCCAAATTGTACCGTGTATGGTATAACTAAAATCCAATTGCAAGGATGATGTACTGTACACCATACTCTATAAAATCCAAAACAATAATTGATATGTACTCAGTGCTGAATAAATAATTGGCATTAATGATAAATCAATACATCAAACTCTAAAGTGCTGTGTGTTGGTTCGATACTGATATATCGATTTTCCTTAAATCCTGCAATATGTGCTTACTATGTCCTCTCATGCAAAAAAATAAATAAATGTGGTCAATATCAAATATAGTCCATAAAGTGCTTATAAATATTTAGAATTATGAGTCCTTAGTGCATAAAAAGTGCCAAGTGCTTGTAGATAATCCTCTGTTTGTGCTCAATCCACCAGGTGTGTGCATGTGTTCCCAGCCAGTGTGAGTGACCGATATGTCACAAAGCCTTCTCACTCCGTGCACCCCCTTGTGATTGGGCGCTCACCTTAGATAAGAGATATATAAGCCCCAAAACGTGGTCAGTGGTTCCTCCTCTAGGACACTTCTCCTCACTTCCACTCAGACCCTGCTAGTTCGCTGGCAGCACCTTCCTACATATACCTCCGACTCTCCAGAGGGGGCGATGTCATGTAGAAAAAATAGCTCCAAATAGTGCTTATATCTTTTAAAACTTTATTTTATGTAGAATAAAAGTATATACGCTCACATTTTATGGTGCATACATGCACCTATGAACCGCTATGAACCGTCTGCTGGGTAGCCTCCGGATGACTTCCTGATAGCAGACGGTTCATAGATAAAGGTAAAAGGTAAAAGATATAAGCACTATTTGGAGCTATTTTTTCTACATGACATCGCCCCCTCTGGAGAGTCGGAGGTATATGTAGGAAGGTGCTGCCAGCGAACTATCAGCTGACTTCCCATACTGTTTAGGAAAATTGTCCCACTGTCATGAATTGCACGGTCAACATTTTTCTTCACAGTACATGTACAGACATGACCCCCAACACGCCGATCCCTGTGTCCTGGGTCACCACTCCCCTCATCCACACTTGCATCGATTACTGTAAACTAGCAGACAGAGTCCTTTTGTACAATACAGTGCATTTCTTCTCCATCAACTCTCCTGCATTTTTCTTGAGAACACATGCTGTTTCCTGGGTAAATGTCCATTCATTGCCCATAGCAACCGCCATTGCTAACTTGACTTGTCGGCACACTTTCACTGATCACTGTAGAGCAGACATTATCCTCTTCACTGACACTCCAGTACATTACTTGGGAAAGCATAGCATTACCTGGCAGGATTTCTCAGTTGTTGCCGCTAGCAACCGTTGCAATAACCCAGGGGTACATCCCAGTCAACGCCGCCAAATGTAGCATTGCCCCCTTGAGGACTGCTGGAAATTACACTTTCGGGTCCCCATGGGTTACCGTTAGCAATACTGGCATTCCCAATTTAACACTTTACTTCTTGGCTCAGTCAATGATCAGTCCAGTGGTATGTAGTTGTTTTTGGTATTTTATTTTAAATAGGGATTGGAGAAGGGAATAGTGGGATACTCCGAATTAACTATTCACAAAATGGAGGACCTCTAATTCTCGATACAGCCAGGCTGCTGATTCACCCTGCCACTTAGGCGAATTTGGGGTTAAGTCTCTATCCAGATGACTTGATGAACTAAATTCTCTTCAGGACACTTTCCTAGCATCCTCTTTCTTGACCACTGACACCCGTCCTCTGACTATCCTACTCCGGGGTGGCCCCCCTCAGGTCAGGCCCCATTGACACGATCCCCTGTACTCACGATACTGTTTTTCTAGGGTCTCCAGTGTCTCCCCCTCAGTCAGCATTCCTAAACCTCTGGGTTCAGCTCCGTTCCTCTGGCCCTCAGGACGACCTCCTGATGCCACGTGCCACTGCTACAGAGAACTCTACTCACCAGCCAAAGACCCCGCAGCGAAAGTGCTCCTGGCTTTTATACATTATCCCAGAATGCACAGAGACAGCCAGTCTCTGCCAATCACCAGGACTGTATCAAAGCCTATGTACCTATTGGTCAGGTTTCCTCCCACTGTCCAACATGCCTCCCTATTGGACCAGTGTGAAACACTCTCTAGACTCAATGAATCACATACTGAGCACACTGAGCAGACCTAACTCACAGATCCTGCTCTCTGGTAGGCAGAGAAAAATATAGATTTACCTGCAGCCCCTCTGATAGGCAGACAGAGCTCAAACTATACTCTCTCACTAGCACCTACCTAGGAGGGTGCTACACTCACCCCCGCCAAACCGAGCCATGTCCTCACTAGCACCTACCTAGGAGGGTGCTACACTCACCCCCCACCAAACCGAGCCATGTCCTCACTAGCACCTACCTAGGAGGGTGCTACACTCACCCCCGCCAAACCGAGCCATGTCCTCACTAGCACCTACCTAGGAGGGTGCTACACTCACCCCCCACCAAACCGAGCCATGTCCTCACTAGCACCTACCTAGGAGGGTGCTACACTCACCCCCACCAAACCGAGCCATGTCCTCACTAGCACCTACCTAGGAGGGTGCTACACTCACCCCCCCAACAAACCGAGCCATGTCCTCACTAGCACTTACCTAGGAGGGAGCTACACTTGCAATATTTCTTTTTTTTTTTCAACCAAGCCTTATCCCACCCCTTTTTTTCCCATCAATATTGGGGGATGTATATAAAGATTTTAGAACTCACATAACAGCTGAAACACAACTTAAAAACCACTTGCATGAATAAACCATTTACTCTGTTTTGTAACAGACAATATCTCTGTTCAAAACCAAGTTCCTCTTTTCTTTATCTAAATTAGTTTCAATAGTAACAGATAAGCTCATTGTTACAATAATTCAAAACATGTCATTTCTTTTTTTTTTTTCATATTTAACCCTTCAAATTTACCAATACGTATTCTACAGTGATAAATGCATAATGAAATACACTGTCTGGGGTAGAGCATGTAGACAAATTAGGTGATTGTATTGATGATAAGAATCAATATTATATGTACTAAAATTAAGTTCTTTTGATTTGTAAAATAAGCAAAATTGATCGATCAAATGTCATCATCATTTCTCATTTTAGGTTCCTTTCACCACTTTAGGACCGGAAGGATTTCCCCCCTTAATGACCAGGCCATATTTTCGACACTGTGTTACTTTAACGGACAATTGCGCGGTCGTGCGGCGCTGTACCCAAATAAAATTGATGTCTTTTTTTTCCCACAAATAGAGATTTCTTTTGGTGGTATTTGATCACCTCTGAGATTTTTATTTTTTGCGCTATAAACAGAAAAAGAGTGACAATTCTGGAAAAAAACAAACAAACAATATTTTTCAAATTCTGCTATCCCCAATAAAAAAATTTAAAAAATCTATTTTTTTTAACATTTTAGGCCAATTTGTTTTCTGCTACATATTTTTGGTAAAAAAAATTGCAATAAGAGTATTTTGATTGGTTTGCGCAAAAGTTATCGCGTCTACTAACTACGGAAAGATTTATGTCATTTTTATTGTTTTTTCTTTTTTTTTACTAGTAATGGCGGCGATCTGCGATTTTTTGTTCGACTGCAATATTGCAGCGGATAGATTGGACCCCTAACTGACATTTTTGACACTGTTGGGGGGGACCGGTGACATTACTACAGTAATCAGTGGTAAACATATGCACTGTTACTGTAATAATGACACAGGCAGGAAAGGGGTTAACCCTGTGGGTGCTCAAGGGGTTAAATGTGAGCCTAGGGGAGTGATTCTAACTGTGGGGGGGTGTGGCTTCTGAAATGACCATAGAGACATGTGTTCCTATATAGAAGGATCACAGGGGCTCTATAATCATTGCAGGAAGAAGAACGGTCAGCTGTGTTTACAACATCCGACCGTCCTTCTCTCTCAGCGGGGAGCGATCGCGGGTGTCAGGTGGCAATCAGAGCCGCCTGCTCGCTGCATCGGCTTTCCCGCTGATGAGCGGGGGCAGGAGCATGCCGCTGGTGGCATGCGCTCGCCCCCTAGCCTCCTGCTCGCGACCAATGTATACCTACATCGGTTTGCCCAGGAGCGGCTGCCTGCCGGAGTATAATTGCGGTGGGCGGTCGTAAAGTGGTTAAATACAAAAAGAAAATACCCCAATGCCATTTGTGTAGACATTGGAGTACGTTTAGAACAATTATACTAATCCGAAACACAAAATGCCCCCAAAACTTGCATTCATGTGACTACAGGCAGTTCATTATTTATTAGGGGCTTATATATAGATCACACTCCAATAATTAAAATATGACTGTAAATCCCAGCTACTAATTCACTACACTGTTTTCAAAATCCACCTTCGTTTTCTCTAGCCTAACAAAGATATTTTCCAAAATATATATATTTTATTTTGGGCATTTCTTGACATTATAGTCAAGTTCGCTGATAAGGCAGTACAGCCAGCCCTTCTGTACTGGACCCGGGCCCCATCAATTCAAAAGGGGGGCCCAGGCACCTGCTGAGCAGGAGAGTCCACTATACTGTCTTATTGCAGACACTGATCCTCATCTGTCTTCACTGCAGCACTGCCAGCTTCTGCTCCTCTCCCTCCAGCTGCACTGCAAGGGGATTGGTTCTAGCACATGCGACCTTTCATCTGCTGTCTTGCCCCCCCGTGTGCCCCTTTCCCCTGCAGTACTGCAAGCTTCCCTCCTCTCCCACTGACAGCTGCTGCAGGCACACAGGGGGATGTCATTTGCTGACCCCTTCTTTCCTCAAGCAACACAGTACCAATCACTCCTGTGTCCATTCATTATTGAAGCATAGTAAACTGTGTTTACTATGCTTCAGTTTGTGAATGAGCAGGAAGCTTCAGAGTGCTACCTATTCATTCATCTGTGCAGCTGAGGCTGTAGTGAAAGGGACTAATAAATAATCTATGTCCTCAGTCTCTTTCTGACAAGGACGGAGGGTGGTTCCTGTCAGGTAGGCTGTCTGGGGCCCAGTGATTTCTAACAGCAGCCCTGACTATAGTTCAGAGTGTTTGTCACTTCCCTTGTGGTTTCAGTGCGACTGAAGTAAACTAAATTCTGCAATTTCATAAAACATTTTTTTAAAACAAAGAAAGACATTATGTTTAAGGCGGAACTCTACACCTTCATTAACCACTTTAAGACCAGAAGGATTTCCCCTCTCAATGACCAGGCCCTATTTTGTGATTCAGGAATGCGTTACTTTAATGGACTATTGCGCGGTTGTGCGATGCTGTACCCAAATAAAATTAATGTCCTTTTTTCCCACAAACAGAGCTTTCTTTTGGTGGTATTTGATCACCTGTGCGATTTTTATTTTTTGCGCTATAAACAAAAAAAGAGCGACAATTCTGAAAAAAACAATATTTTTCACATTCTGCTATATATGGAAGAACCTTGGGGCCATCATTAAAAAATTTCAAAGATTTTTGAAAGTCAAAATTCTGAGATTACAAGTTTGGACCATGCTAAAATTTATTAAACACAATTCTTAGATTAAAAGTTAGAATTCTGAGATTAGTGACTCCCGCGGTCCCAGGGAGCCGAGCTGAAGTCCCGCAAAATCATCTGGCCGGCCATCTCTTCTCCCCCCTCCTCCTCCCAGCTCTGCCCCCGTCTTTGGCTCCTGCCTCTCAGCGCTGGGATCGCTGCAGCGGGAAATAATTAGAGGAACCGCTGTTTGTCAGGGAAAGATAACTCTGCGGCCACCTGACACAGACTGTAGTGCACTTTTTAACTACCGTCTGTGTCAGGTGGCTGCGGAGTTATCTTCCCCTGATACAGGAAGTGCTGGTGAGAACAGGACCGTCGGACCTGCGGGCTGCGGGCGGGACTTGGGACGGGAGCAGCCCTGGAAGAAGAGATACGGGCTCGGGAGCAGCCCTGGAAGAAGAGGTACATGCCCTGTCACTGTGAGTAGACTGCTGTGTCTGAGAGAGGCAGAGGCTGGGCGGGATTGCCGTGTGCCATTGTAGAGGGGAGTTTGTGAGACTCAGACTACAATATCCAGCATGTCTATTGAGGAGGAGCTCTCCCCCCCCTTTCTCTTCTCTCCTCCCTCCCTTACCTTCCTTTACCCCCCTCTGTCCTCACTTCCTCTCTGTCCTCCCCCCTCCCTCCCTCTGCCCCTCTCTGTCCTCCCCCTCCACTTCCTCTCTCTGTCCTCTCTACCCCTTCCTCTCTCTGTCCTCTCTCCCCCCTTCCTCTCTCTGTCCTCTCCCTCCCTCCTTCTTCTCCCCCCTCTCTCTCTCCCCCCTCTCTCTCTCCTCCCCTCTCTCTCTCCTCCCCTCTCTCTCTCTCCCCCCTCTCTCTCTCTCCCCCCCTTCCTCTCTCTGTCCTCTCCCCCCTTCCTCCCCCCCTCCTCTCTCTGTCCTCTCTCCCCATCCCTCTCTCCGTCCTCTATCCCCCTCCCACCCCATCTCTGTCCTCTCTCGGTCCTCTCTCCCCCCTCACTCTCCCCCCCTCTCTCTCTCTGTCCTCTCTCCCCCCGTTCCTTCCTCTCTCCCCCTTCCTCCCTCTCTCCCCCCTTCCTCCCTCTCTCAGTCTTCTCTCCCCTCCTCCCTCCCTCTGTCTTCTCTCCCCTCCTCCCTCCCTCTGTCTTCTATCCCCCCTTCTGTCTTCTATCCCCCCCGTCTTCTATCCCCCCCGTCATCCCCCTCTGTCACCTCTCCCTCCCTCTGTCATTTCTCCCTCCCTCTGTCATTTCTCCCTACCTCTGTCATTTCTCCCTCCCTCTGTCATTTCTCCCTCCCTCCGTCATCCTTCCCTCCCTCCGTCATCTCTCTGTCCCTCCCTCCCTCCCTCTGTCATCTCTCCCTCTGTCATCCCTCCCTCCCTCCCTTCCTCCCTCCCTCTGTCATCTCTCATCCATCCCTCCCTCCGTCATCTCTCCCTCCCTACGTCATCCCTCCCTCCGTCATCCCTCCCTCCGTCATCCCTCCCTCCGTCATCCCTCCGTCATCCCTCCCTCCGTCATCCCTCCCTCCCTCCCTCTGTCATCCCTCCCTCTGCATTGAAAGGGGTCACGCTGGTCATTCTGCATTGAAAGGGGTCACGCTGGTTATTCTGCATTGAAAGGGGCCACGCTGGTCTTTCTGCATTGAAAATGGTCACGCCGGTCTTTCTGCATTGAAAGGGGTCAGGCTGGTTATTCTGTATTGAAAGGGGTCACGCTGGTTATTCTGTATTGAAAGGGGTCACGCTGGTTATTCTGCATTGAAAGGGGTCACGCTGGTTATTCTGCATTGAAAGGGGTCATGCTGGTTATTCTGCAGTAAAGGGGTCACGCTGGTTATTCTGCATTGAAAGGGGTCACGCTGGCCATTCTGCATTGAAAGGGGTCACGCTGGTTATTCTGCATTGAAAGGGGTCACGCTGGTTATTCTGCATTGAAAGGGGTCACGCTGGTTATTCTGCATTAAAGCGGTCACGCTGGTCATTCTGCATTGAAAGGGGTCACATTGGTTATTCTGCATTGAAAGGGGTCACGCTGGTTATTCTGCATTGAAAGGGGTCACGCTGGCCATTCTGCATTGAAAGGGGTCATGCTGGTTTCTCTGCATTGAAAGGGGTCATGCTGGTCTCTCTGCATTGAAGGGGGGCACGGCTTGCTGGTCTCTCTGCATTGAAGGGGGCACACTCTACCTTGATTACTGAAGGCCCCTTTCACACTTTTGTGACCTCAAAGTCACACAATTTTTAACAGCGTTTTTTTAAGTCTGGGTTTTGTTTACCCTATCCCTTAAGCCCCTCCCACTGCTAAGCAATTGTCCACACCCACAATTTGCCACGGCGCGTTTAGCGCAACGCAGGTTTGCTTTCTCTTTCAGTGTCCCTCATTGCGAAGTTCAAAAGTTGGGAGGTATGTCTACAGTAATTTTTAGATTATATACAGTGGGTACGGAAAGTATTCAGACCCCCTTAAATTTTTCACTCTTTGTTATATTGCAGCCATTTGCTAAAATCATTTAGGTTCATTCTTCTTCCTCATGAATGTACACATAGCACCCCATACTGACAGAAAAACACAGAATTGTTGACATTGTTGCAGATTTATTAAAAAAGAAAAACTGAAATATCACATGGTCCTTAGTATTCAGACCCTTTGCTGTGACACTCATATATTTAACTCAGGTGCTTTCCATTTCTTCTGACCATCCTTGAGATGGTTCTACACCTTCATTTGAGTCCAGCTGTGTTTGATTATACTGATTGGACTTGATTAGGAAAGCCACACACCTGTCTATATAAGATCACAATGCATGTCAGAGCAAATAAGAATCATGAGGTCAAAGGAACTGCCTGAAGAACTCAGAGACAGAATTGTGGCAAGGCACAGATCTGGCCAAGGTTACAAAAAGATTTCTGCTGCACTTAAGGTTCCTAAGAGCACAGTGGCCTCCATAATCCTCAAATGGAAGACGTTTGGGACGACCAGAACCCTTCCTAGAGCTGGCCGTCCGGCCAAACTGAGCTATCGGGGGAGAAGAGCCTTGGTGAGAGAGGTAAAGAAGAATCCAAAGATCACTGTGGCTGAGCTCCAGAGATGCAGTCAGGAGATGGGAGAAAGTTGTAGAAAGTCAACCATCACTGCAGCCCTCCACCAGTCGGGGCATTATGGCAGAGTGACCCGACGGAAGCCTCTCCTCAGTGTAAGACACATGAAAGCCCGCATGGAGTTTGCTAAAAAACACCTGAAGGACTCCAAGATGGTGAGAAATAAGATTCTCTGGTCTGATGAGACCAAAATAAAACTTTTTGGCCTTAATTCTAAGCGGTATGTGTGGAGAAAACCAGGCACTGCTCATCACCTGTCCAATACAGTCCCAACAGTGAAGCATGGTGGTGGCAGCATCATGCTGTGGGGGTGTTTTTCAGCTGCAGGGACAGGACGACTGGTTGCAATTGAGGGAAAGATGAATGCGGCCAAGTACAGGGATATCCTGGACAAAAACCTTCTCCAGAGTGCTCTGGACCTCAGACTGGGCCGAAGGTTTACCTTCCAACAAGACAATGACCCTAAGCACACAGCTAAAATAACGAAGGAGTGGCTTCACAACAACTCCGTGACTGTTCTTGAATGGACCAGCCAGAGCCCTGACTTAAACCCAATTAAGCATCTCTGGAAAGACCTAAAAATGGCTGTCCACCAACGTTTACCATCCAACCTGACGGAACTGGAGAGGATCTGCAAGGAGGAATGGCAGAGGATCCCCAAATCCAGGTGTGAAAGACTTGTTGCATCTTTCCCAAAAAGACTCCTGGCTGTATTAGATCAAAAGGGGGCTTCTACTAAATACTGAGCAAAGGGTCTGAATACTTAGGACCATGTGATATTTCAGTTTTTCTTTTTTAATAAATCTGCAACAATGTCAACAATTCTGTGTTTTTCTGTCAGTATGGGGTGCTATGTGTACATTCATGAGGAAGAAGAATGAACTTAAATGATTTTAGACAATGGCTGCAATATAACAAAGAGTGAAAAATTTAAGGGGGTCTGAATACTTTCCGTACCCACTGTATATATATATATAATCGAAGGTATTTTTTAGATTATATATATATATATATAAACTTTAAATATATTGATATTATCTTTAAAATATTTAAAAATATAAGTTAAAAAGAGCCGTGTGTGTGTATGGGGGAGGGTCACAGCTCGGTGTGCTTTCCACTTCCATAGATATCGGAACACAATGGCCAGCACAGTTCTGTACCCCAACTTGCAGGAAATATTACACTGTTGCCCCTACATGAGGGAATTGTGAATGGTTAGAAGGCGGCAGGACGGTGTGTGTCTATGGTCATAACAGATCAATCATAACACTTACTTATCTAGACTAATTCAGCTTTGTTGCAGACATTTAGCCTCATATTCTACACAGAAAACTGAACTAAGGTGATAGCTCATACTTGCCAACTGTCCCTTTTTTCCTGGGACAGTCCCTGCAAATAGGAGCCTGTCCCAGGTAATTTATATTGTCCCTGGAAGCGCCTGTTAATCGGGCGGCCCATAAATGTTACGCAGAAGTAGTGCAGCTGAATGGGAGAATTATTCCAACTCTGCTACTGTGGCCTTAAGTTTGAAATTCCTTTTTAATTTCCTGTAATTCTCTCTATATTGAGTAGACCCTATAATCTGATAAGTAGGCAAGATTAATTATGCAGAGTGGGCAGAGCTTCAGGGAAGTGGGTGTGGTAATTGATAGTTGTGCGGCAAAGTGTCCCTGGACATTTTTTATAAATGTTGGCAACTATGTGATTGCTTAGTGGTTAGAGTAGCAGATTTTAAAAGGTGAAGTTTTGGGTTCCATCCCAGGATGACTCCTTATTATATTAAACTTTTAAAATATGAGATAGTGTATTTCATCCATATACCCAAAATAATTCCAAGGTATATTATAAAGATTATGATTGATCTGTTATGACCATAGACACACAAAGTCCTGCTGCCTTCTAACCATTCGCAATTCCCTCATGTACGGGCGGGCAACAGTGTAATGTGCCCTACAAGTTGGGGTGCAGAACTGTGCTGCCCATTGTGTTCTGATATCTACTGAAGCTGAAAGCACACCAGCCTATGACCCCCCGCAGGCACACACACATGCACACACACACGCACGGCTGTTTTTACCTTATATTTTAAAATATGTTAACAATAATATCAATATATTTAAAGTTTATATATAGAATCTAAGAAGGTAGAGTCATCTGGGCTAAAACCCACAACCTTCACCACTATAAGCCTGTCACCCTACCCACTACACTATTGCCTCATAACTGCTATAGCTTGAACTTTCACGTTTGGTATGGGATAAGTGTCTGTAAGAAAGCTGTATTGTCCAGACAAGGAACTGTTATGGTTTATCTGTTATGACCATAGACACACACGTTTTCAATATGACTCTTTAAGACAGAGCAGATGGCAGAGAAGGAAGATGACAGTGAAATGAGGAGCTTTTAATACAGTAGAGGAACCACAGAGCCCGGCGCTGCCCTGCTTCCCTATATATACTGTGTGCTGTAACTAGGATAGCTTTACAAATCTTACAGAGCAGAAGATATGTATGTCTGCAGAAAGATGCTCTGTGGGTGTTACTACATGATTCCTCATTGGTTCTAAAATCATCATAATAGAGACTACTGTATTAATAATCTTAGAATTCTGACTTTTAATCTCAGAATTCTGACTTTCAAAGTTAGAATTTTGACTTTTATTCTCAGAATTCTGACTTTCAAAGTCAGAATTCTGACTTTTAACCACTTTCCCACCGGAGGATTTTGCAGCTTAAAGACCAGACCCCTTTTTTCAACTTGGCACTTCGTGACTTTAACTGATAATTGCTCGGTCATGCAATGCTGTACCTAAACGAAATTTACGTCCTTTTTTTCTCACAAACAGAGCTTTCTTTTGGTGGTATTTGATCGCCTCTGCACTTTTTATTTTTTGCGATATTAATAAAAAAAGAGCGAAAATTTTGCAAAAAAATGACATTTTCAACTTTGTCTTTTAAAAAATATCCAATATACTCAATTTATGTCATTTTTTTTTGCCAAAATATATTTAGCTACATGTCTTTGACAAAAAAAAAATCAATGAGCGTATTTTTATTGGTTTGCGCAAAAGTTATAGCGTCTACAAACTATGGTGTAAATAGTGAAATTTACGCAGCTTTAATTTCTGACTGCCAATCTCATTTCATGAAGTGCTAAAATGGCGGGGCAGTACAAAACCCCCCCAAACTACCACTTTTTGGAAAGTAGACATCCTAAGGAATGTCCTGACAGGCATGTTGAGCTCATTGAATATTTCATTTTTTTGTCACAGGTGTTTGAAAAATGACTAAAAAAAATTATTTTTTTTTTTTTTACACAAAGTTGTCATTGAAATGATATATTGCTCACACATGCCATGGGTATATGTGTAATTACACCCCAAAATATATTCTGCTGCTTCTCCTGAGTACAGGGATACCGCATATGTGGGACTTTTTGGGAGCCTAGCTGTGTAGGGGTCCCCAAAAACAAATCACCACCATCAGAATTTCAAAGGGCGTACATTTTTCATTGCATTTTCTCACTACCTCTAACGGTTTAGGAGGCCCTGAAATGTCAAGATACCACAAAACCCCCCCAAATGACCCCATTTTGGAAAGTAGACACCCCAAGCTGTTTGCTGAGAGGCATGGTGAGTCCATGGAATATTTTATATTTTGCCACAAGTTTTGTGAAAATTACAATTTTTTTTTTTTAATTTTTTTTTTTTACACAACGTTGTCACTAAAAGATAAATTTCTCACACATGACATGGGTATATGTGGAATTACACCCCAAAATACATTCTGCTGCTTCTCCTGAGTATGGGGATACCCCATGTGTGAGACTTTTTGGGAGCCTAGCTGTGTACAGGACCGCAAAAGCCAATCAACACTCTCAGGTTTTCTAATGGCGTAAATTGTTCATGTCATCTCTGCACTACCTGTCACAGTTTCGCAGGCCCTAAAATTCCAAGATAGCACAAACCCCCCCCAAATGACCCCATTTTGGAAAGTAGACACCCCAAGCTATTTGCTGAGAGGCATGGTGAGTCCATGGAATATTTTATATTTTGCCACAAGTTCCGGGAAATATATATATATATATATATATATATTTTTTTTTTTTACACAAAGTTGTCAGTAAATGATATATTGCTCACACATGCCATGGGTATATGTGAACTGACACCCCAAAATACATTCTGCTGCTTCTCCTGAGTACAGGGATACCCCATGTGTGAGACTTTTTTGCAGTCTAGCCGAGTACAGGACCCCGAAAACCAACCTCCACTTTCAGGCTTTCCAAGGGCGTAAATTGTTGATTTCACTCCTGACTACCTATCACAGTTTCGGAGGCCCTAAAATTCCAAGATAGCACAAAACCCCCCCAAATGACCCCATTTTGGAAAGTAGACACCCCAAGCTATTTGCTGAGAGGCATGGTGAGTCCATGGAATATTCTATATTTTGCCACAAGTTCCGGGAAATATATATATATATATATATATTTTTTTTTTTTTTACACAAAGTTGTCAGTAAATTATATATTGCTCACACATGCCATGGGTATATGTGAAATGACACCCCAAAATACATTCTGCTGCTTCTCCTGAGTACAGGGATACCCCATGTGTGAGACTTTTTTGCAGTCTAGCCGAGTACAGGACCCCGAAAACCAACCTCCACTTTCAGGCTTTCCAAGGGCGTAAATTGTTGATTTCACTCCTGACTACCTATCACAGTTTCGGAGGCCCTAAAATTCCAAGATAGCACAAAACCCCCCCAAATGACCCCATTTTGGAAAGTAGACACCCCAAGCTATTTGCTGAGAGGCATGGTGAGTCCATGGAATATTTTATATTTTGCCACAAGTTCCGGGAAATATATTATTATTATTTTTTTTTTGTTTTTTTTACACAAAGTTGTCAGTAAATGATATATTGCTCACACATGCCATGGGTATATGTGAAATGACACCCCAAAATACATTCTGCTGCTTCTCCTGAGTACAGGGATACCCCATGTGTGAGACTTTTTTGCCGTCTAGCCGAGTACAGGACCCCGAAAACCAACCTCCACTTTCAGGCTTTCCAAGGGCGTAAATTGTTGATTTCACTCCTGACTACCTATCACAGTTTTGGAGGCCATGAAATGCCAAGACAGCACAACCCCCCCCCCCCCCCAAATGACCCCTTTTCGGAAAGTAGACAACCTGAGCTATTTTCAGAGAGGCATGGTGAGTATTTTGCAGATCTCACTTTTTGTCACAAAGCTTTGGAAATTGAAAAAAGAGGAAAAAAAATGCATTTTCCTGTTTTTTCTTCATTTTCCAAAAAAAATTAGAGCTGCAAAATACTCACCATGCCTCTCAGCAAATAGATTGGAGTGTCTACTTTGCAAAATGGGGTAATTTGAGGGGGTTTTGTGCCATCTTGGCTTTTTATGGACTTCAAAAGTGTGATAGGTAGTAAGGAGTGAGATCAACAATTTACGCCCTTGGAAAGCCAAAAGGTGCGCATTGGTTTTCCGGGTCCTGTACGCGGCTAGACTGGCAAAAAGTCTCACACATGGGGTATCATTGTACTCAGGAGAAGCAGCAAAATGTATTTTGGGGTGTCATTTCACATAAACCCATGGCATGTGTGAGCAATATATCATTTACTGACAACTTTGTGTAAAAAAAAATAAAAAAATAAAAAAAAAATTTTTTCCCGAAACTTGTGGCAAAATATAAACTATTCCATGGACTCACCATGCTTCTCAGCCAGTAGCTTGGAGTGTCTGCTTTGCAAAATGGGGTCATTTGGGGGGGTTTTGTGCTATCTTGAAATTTCAGGGCCTCTGAAACTCTGACAGGTAGTCCGGGGTAAAATCAGCAATTTACGCCATTAGAAAACCTGAAGATGTGGACTGGTTGTCGGGGTCGCGTACACAGCTAGGCTCCCAAAAAGTCTCACACATGGGGTATCCCTGTACTCAGGAGAAGCAAAAGAATGTATTTTGGGGTGTCATTTCACATATTCCCATGGCATGCATGAGCAATATATCATTTAGTGACAACTTTCTGTAAAAAAACAACAACAAAAAAAATAATAATAATTTTCCCGAAACTTGTGGCAAAATATAAAATACTCCATGGACTCACCATGCCTCTCAGAAAAAAGCTTTGGGTGTCTACTTTTCAAAAAGGGGTCATTTGGGGGGTGTTTGAACTGTCCCGGCATTTTATGCTCAATCTTAGCCACACATCACCCACTCTTCTAACCACTTGAAAATCAAGCCTTTTCTGTGCCTTTTTGTTTACATGAAAAAATATTTTTTTTTTACTAGAAAATTACTTTGAACCCCCAAAAATTATATATTTTTTTAAAGCAGAGGCCCTATAGAATAAAATGGTGGATGTTGCAAATTTTTTTTGTCACACGGTATTTGCGCACAGATTTTCCAAACGCAATTTTTGCGAAAAAAATACATTTTTTTTAATTTATTGCACAAATACACTATATAATTCCAATTTTTTTGGTAAAATTTAAAAGATGATCTTATGCCGAGTTCATAGACACCTAACATGACATGCTTTAAAAATTGCGCATGCCTGCGCAGCGGCAAAAACATACGTACATTTTTAAAAACCTTTAAAAGTCTCTACAGGTTACCACGTTAGACTTACAGAGGAGGTCTACTGCAAGAATTACTGCACTCGATCTGGCGATCGTGGCGATACCTCACATGCATGCTGCAATTGCGGTTTACATATGACACTAGACCACCGCTTGCGTGCGCCATTGCGCGCAAGCACCGGGGGAAAGGGGGGGGGGCTCAATTTTTTTTTTTTTCTTTTGCTTTTTTATGTTATTTTGACACCTTTCCTTTCATTTTTTTTTTAAATCATTTTTATTGTTATCACAGTGAATTTAAATATCCCCCATGATAGCAATCTGTGGTGACAGGTACTCTTTTTTAAAAAAATTGGGGTCTTTTAGACTCTAGATCTCTCCTCTGACCTTAACGCATCTGACCACACCAAAATTGGTGTGATAAAATACTTTCCCAATTTCCCAATGGCCCTGCTTATTTCTGGCGAAACAGAAGTCATGAAATGCTCGTAGCCTCCGGCATCTTAGGCCATAGAGATGATTGGAGCCATTCTCATCTCCAATTAGCTCTATGGTTAGACAATTGAACCACCGGCTGCACTCTCGGGTTAACCAGTGGGACAGGAGAGCCCGAGAAAAACCACGGAAGGCTGCGGTGGGGGGGGGAGGCCCCTCCCACTGCATGTAAAAGCAGTCTAGCGGCCAATTACCTGCTAGGATTGCTTTTACATGTAAGCCGACCGCTGGCTGTAAAAAACGATACCAAGATGATGCCTAAATCTGCAGGCATCATCCTGGTATAACCACTCAAAGTCCAGCAACGTACCAGTACATTGCTGGTCCTTGTTTGGCATATAGGTTTTTTTTTTTTTTCATGCAGCCTGTGGGCTGAACGGAAAAAAAGAGAACCTATCAGAAATCAGCACAGGAATAATGCGTAGTATTACTCATCATTAACCGCCCAAACAACCACCCACTGAATTTAATGATGGGTATACACGGCACTATCCACGTATACCAAAATAGGATTTTAACTGCAGTGCTGAAATCAGAAAATCACCACAGCTGCTATCAGCAAAGGTATCCATATATGCTGAGCGCAAACGCTGTTTATGTCAGAATATATAAAATCAATGCGTGGTAGCCGACGAGTACCTGCAAGAGAAACAGGTCACAAAAGAATGAAAAAACAAACTAAGGACATTGAAAAAAGTACAGTAGGAAGGAGTAGAAGGACATATAAAATTACTGACACAACAACAGTTTTTGGATCCTTTTATTTTTCTAACTGTTTCTTGATTTGGGACTGCGATCTTCTGCGATCTTCTCTTCCAGCTTGGGTCTCTCAAAATGTCGATGGACATCCAACATCTTTCGAGACCCTGTGTTTGTGTGCCCTACACTGTGTCGTGCTGTACCCTACGCTAATACTCCACTAGTGTATGGTAGCGCTCGAAACATTCCCCGATGCAGAGACCAGGTTGGTCAGGACATTTGGGACAATAATAACGGGTGTCACGCCTAAATCCGCGCCTGCTACAGACACGACATCTTTTTTGGGGGTATCTTTGGGTAGGGGTACTCGGGAGGACATAAGGAAAATGCCTCTCATGCAGCCGGCTCACTGCATCTGGAAGGGGAAGTTGGGCAGGCATGCCTCCTGGGTACAGGTAGGCAAGGATGATCTCTTCCTGGAATTCCCGGAAGGGTCCAGTTCGTCCTGACGCCCTGTATAGGACAAAGGCGTTCAGCATAGCCAATTGGTAAAGGTAAACAGACACTTTTTTGTACCAGCGTCTGGCTTTACGGGCAACTAAATACGGCGCCAAAAGCTGGTCGTTAAGGTCCACCCCTCCCATGTTAAGGTTATATTCGTGGACACAGAGGGGTTTCTCCACAACGCCAGTTGCCGTAGTGATTTGGATCGTCGTGTCTGCGTGAAGGGAGGACAGAACATAAACATCCCGTGTATCCTTCCACTTCACCGCAAGCAATTTGTCCGTTTTCAAGCAGGCTCTCGCCCCCCGACTAAGACGGGAATTTACAAGCCGTTGGGGGAAGCCCCGGCGATTAGGTCGCACGGTGCCACATGTGCCAATTTGTAAATCGAGAAGGTGACTAAATAGTGGCACGCTTGTATAAAAGTTGTCCACGTACAAATGGTACCCCTTTCCGGATAAGGGTGACACCAAGTCCCAAACGATCTTACCGCTGCTCCCTATGTAGTCTGGGCAGTTGGGGGGCTCCACACAGCTATCTTTTCCCTCATAGACCCGGAAACTAACTGTATAGCCTGTGGCCCTGTCACACAATTTATACAGTTTGACCCCGTACTTGGCACGCTTGCTGGGGAGGTACTGTTTCATAGCAAGGCGGCCAGTAAATTTAATCAGGGACTCGTCAACGCAGACAACTTGTTCGGGGGTAAACAAGGCTGCAAACCGCTGATTGAAGTGGTCTATGAGGGGCCGAATTTTGTGGAGCCGATCGTATTCAGGGTCTCCCCGAGGACGACAGATTTCATTGTCGCTGAAATGCATGAATCGCAGAATTTGCTCGTATCTCCCCCTGGACATGGAGGCAGAGTACATGCGCATATGGTGAACTGGGCTAGTGGACCAATATAGCCGCAATTCACTCTGTTTAGTTATGCCCATGTGGAGGGAAAGGCCCAGAAAGATCTTAAATTCGGAAACCGTTATAGGTTTCCAGCCGAATTGTCTGGCAAGGTGTGAATTTGGGTTGGCGGCGATGAACTGTTGTGCATATAAATTTGATTGATCCACAATCGATCTGTAAAGATCTTCCGTGAAGAACAGCTCATAAAAGTTTAGGGGCGTAAAACCAGCTGTCTCCACGTGGATTCCAGGTTGGGCGGTGAATGGGGGAAGTACTGGCGCTGTAGTATCGGTGGGTTGCCAATTAGGATATGCCAGCGCATCAGGGAGGGCACTATGGGCTCTACGGGCCTGTCTACGAATACGCGGTGGCTGCGGGCCACTACTTGTGCTAGCCACCGCACCAGCTTCAACTGCACTTAGGGGACTCGCCACGTCACCAGGTCTTACTGCAGTGCTGGTTGTACTAGGTCCAGGTTGTACTAGGCCGCTGGCGCTTGCCAGGTCGCCAGAAAAATGAGCGGCACTAGTAACCACACTCTGCTCCATACGAGCACCCTGCGATTCCTGCATCTCAACAACTTCAGAATGGGGTCGGGTACGCCTGGGTCTAACAGGGACCCATCTGTCGTCGGAGCTATCTGTCAGGGAGCCGCTGCTGTCATCAGGTTCATATACTGACACTAATTCGGTCATTGTAGCTTCCCCTTCGCTATCAGATGACTCGGTCAGCATAAAACTGATAAGCTCTTCATCTCTGTACGAACGTTTGGTCATTTTGGTAACTAAATTTACCCGTACAGTGATGCGACTCACAGGTAATAAAAGCACCTGGTTGTCGAAGATTATTTCAAGCGCTACCAAAAAAACTGCTAATGCTAGCAGGGATCAGGCCTGACTCTGCTAACACAGCGGTTTTGTGTCTTGTGTTTTTTTGCAAGTGACAGTAATCTATTGATTACTACACTTGCCTGGGTGAAAGGGTTAAACGCAGGTGCTGGCCGGAATCAGTGCTGATCGTGCAAACACCGCGTTTTGGGATCCCTAAACTATGGGGGCGCTAGTATAGTTCTGATCAGATCAGATATTGATCTGTTCAAACACTATACTAGAAATGGAAGTGTATGTGCATGCGTGCGTGTGTGGTAATCAAGGGGTTACTTCTAAACTATGCGCTGGGGATCTGGGGGGGGGGGGGTGGCGGGGACCCTAAACCTCCTTTGGGAAAGGAACTAGCTAGCTAGCGCAACCTCAAGTCACAATGACACTAATACAAAATACAGTAAAAACAGTATATTATGTGTGTATTAGTGCTAATGTGACAGAGGGTGTAGGGGTTAACGGAATGTGATCAGGGGGGGATCAGGGGTTTAAATCTTTATTGGAAGGGGCTGGCGGGTATCCTAAGGATAAAAGGAATGGTGGCAAGCGCTAAACCTGGTCACAAGTCACACTTATACGGGTATATAGAAAATGCTATATACTGTATACAGTGTGTTGTGGCAGGGGGTGTAGGGGTGATCAGGGGGGGATCAGGGGATTAAATCTTTATTGGGCGGGTGGCGGGGACCCTAAACCTCCTTAGGACAGAAACTTAGTCGCCTGCGCTAATTCTGATCACAATGACACTAATACAAAAATACAAAAACACTGTATATTACGTTTGTATTAGTGCTGATGTGACAGAGGGTGTAGGGGTTAACTAGCGGTGATCAGGAGGGGATCAGGGGGGATCAGGGGCTTAAATCTTTATTGGGGGGGGGTGGCGGGTAATTCAAGTGGAAAAAGGGGGGTCGCAAGCGCTAGACCTGACCACAAATCACACTTATACGGGTATATAGCAAAATGCTATATACTGTATACGGTGTGTGTTATGGCAGGGGGTGTAGGGGTGATCAGGGGGGGGTCAGGGGCTTAAATCTTTATTGGGCGGGTGGCGGGGACCCTAAACCTTCTTGGGACAGAAACTTAGTCGCCTGCGCTAATTCTGATCACAATGACACTAATACAAATATACAATAACACCGTATATTGCGTTTGTATTAGTGCTGATGTGACAGAGGGTGTAGGGGTTAACTAGCGGTGATCAGGGGGGGTCAGGGGAGATCAGGGGCTCAAATCTTTATTAGGGGGGGGTGGGGGGTAATTTGAGTGGAAAAGGGGGGGTCGCAAGTGCTACACCTGTTCACAAATCACACTTATACAGGTATATAGGTAACTGCTATATGCTGTATATAGTGTGTGTTGTGTCAGGTGCTGTAGGGGTTAATCGGGGGGACGATCGGGGGTGAAATGTGCCTATCTACCTGTGTGTGGGTGTGCTTGGTGCAGTACTCACAGTAGGATGTGCTCTCCTCTCACGCTGGATCCAAAAAGACCGTTGTGGGGGGAGGGCACATCTCCTCTAAGCCTGTGTTTACATTTCACAGGCTTAGAGGATGATCTGATTGGGCAGGACCGATCAACAGGTCCAGGCCAAAAATCATTGGCCTGGACCTGATGACTGATCGGTTCTGAACCCAATCGAGCCATCGGTGTCGGCGGGCACGCGCGGGAGCGCGCACAGGACCGGCAGGAAGTAGCGACGTAGACCTACGTCACTCTGGCTGGCCGGGGCCGACTGCCGCAGTAAATATACTGTGCGCAGTCGGCAAGTGGTTAATCTCAGAATTCTGACTTTTAAAATCAGAATTTTTACTTTTAATCTCAGAATTCTGACTTTTAAAATCAGAATTCTGACTTTGAATCTCAGAATTCTGAGTTTCAAAGTCAGAATTGTGTTTAATAAATGTTAGCATGGGCCAAACTTGTAATCTCAGAATTTTCAAACTCAGAATTCTGTAAAAAAATAAATATATATTTTCAAACTCAGAAATCTTTGACATTTTTTTTTTATGATGGCCCCAGGGCTCTTCCATAATATTGAATAGTGGAATAGAAAAAAGTATATAAAATTGGTGATTTTTCAATAGCACATGTGAACACAGCAGTGTATTATGTTTTATGTCACCGTCAGCAGCAGGCTATGAAAAAAAAAAATTCCCCTTTAAATTTGTAATTTTTAAATAGCAGATTAATACAGACTATGCCACAATTTATTTATTTTTACCCCAAAAGGGTGTATATTAATTTGCGGAATAGAAAAAAGTATATAAAATTGGTGATTTTTTAAAAATACACTTGTAAAGTATACTCAGATAACACCCCACTTCAATATGTGGTATTGGGGGGCCACTGGTTTGTCACACCAGTTGTTCAAAATATTGGCCAGGGAGTTTGGCATTGTGTGTATCAGACTTCACTCAGCAAAAGAGGCAATATTGTTGCAGGACACAAATACACTTGTAAAAGCATACTCAGATAGGCTCCAAAAATTAGCTCACATGGTTTGAACTGACAGCAAAAAACATAGTTTTTGATGGTAAGAGGTACAATAGGCATTCACAGTATACACAAGTTGGTGGCGGCCTGTTTAGGCCAAAAACATGAGCTGAATTGACAGTAAAGAACGTAGTATATGATGGCTAGAGGTACAGTAGACGTTCACAGTATACACAAGTTGGTGGCGGGCTGTTTAGGCCGCAAACATGAGCTCCCATGGGTTGAACTGACAGCAAAGAACGTAGTATATGATGGCAAGAGGTACAGTAGGCGTTCACAGTATACACAAGTTGGTGGCGGGCTGTTTAGGTCGCAAACATGAGCTCACATGGGTTGAACTGACAGCAAAGAACGCAGTATATGATGGCAAGAGGTACAGTAGGCGTTCACAGTATACACAAGTTGGTGGCGGGCTGTTTAGGCCGCAAACATGAGCTCACATTGGTTGAACTGACAGCAAAGAACGTAGTATATGATGGCTAGAGGTACAGTAGGCGTTCACAGTATACACAAGTTGGTGGCGGGCTGTTTAGGTCGCAAACATGAGCTCACATGGGTTGAACTGACAGCAAAGAACGCAGTATATGATGGCAAGAGGTACAGTAGGCGTTCACAGTATACACAAGTTGGTGGCGGGCTGTTTAGGCCGCAAACATGAGCTCACATGGGTTGAACTGACAGCAAAGAACGCAGTATATGATGGCGAGAGGTACAGTAGGCGTTCACAGTATACACAAGTTGGTGGCGGGCTGTTTAGGCCGCAAACATGAGCTCACATGGGTTGAACTGACAGCAAAGAACGTAGTATATGATGGCTAGAGGTACAGTAGGCGTTCACAGTATACACAAGTTGGTGGCGGGCTGTTTAGGCCGCAAACATGAGCTCACATGGGTTGAACTGACAGCAAAGAACACAGTATATGATGGCGAGAGGTACAGTAGGCGTTCACAGTATACACAAGTTGGTGGCGGGCTGTTTAGGCCGCAAACATGAGCTCACATGGGTTGAATTGACAGTAAAGAACGTAGTATATGATGGCTAGAAGTACAGTAAGCGTTCACAGTATACACAAGTTGGTGGCGGGCTGTTTAGGCCGCAAACATGAGCTCACATGGGTTGAACTGACTGTAAAGAACGTAGTGTATGATTGCTAGAGGTACAGTAGGGGTTCACAGTATACACAAGTTGGTGGTGGCCTGTTTAGGCCGCAAACATGAGCTCACATGGGTTGAACTGAAACCTTTTTTTACGCTCCAACATTTGAGCCACAGAAGCCTGCCTTTTTCCAGAAAAATGTGACGACGGCATCATGGAAGGTGGAGTGTTGGACAACTGTGAGGAGACAGGAGAAGGGGGAGGAGAAGGAGAAGAGGCTGGACGGTGAGAGCATGGAGTGTGGCTTTGTGGGTTCTGACAGTTTTGCTCCCACTGGGCTCGGTGATGGCGGATTTCAGGTGCCTTCTTAAGGCGGTTGTCCCTAGGTGAGTGTTGGGCTTACCGCGACTTATGCGTTGACTGCAAAGGCTGAAGATGGCAACACTGGTGTCAGCAATGGACACATTAATAAAAGCCCACACTGCGGAGCCATGTGCCGGCGTCCTGGGAGCGTCAGATGTGACTGTACATGGTTGATGGCTCGCTCCTGATACATTTGCAGTCTGCTTTGTACCTCTTATGCAATGCAAGTTCTGCCTGCCTCTCTTCCCTATCTGCCGGTCCGTCAGTCCGCCAGTTCTACAAATAATTGTCCAGTAACTGTTGTCACTGTGTGTAGCAGAGTTAACACAGCAAAAGAGGCCAAATGTTTGCAGGACTAAAATACAATCTTAGAAAAGTATACTGTTAAATAACACCCCACTTCAATATGTGGCATTGGGGGGGAGCATTGGTGTAGCACACCAGTTAAAAAAATTTGCCAGTGAGTTTGGCGCTGTGTGTACCAGACTTCACTCAGCAAACTAGGCAATATTGTTGCATGACGCAAATAAACCTGAAAAAGTTTACTCAGACAACACCCCACTTCAAAATGTGGCATTGGGGGGGGGGGGGGCAATTGGTCTATCACACCAGTTATATAAATATATAATAAAAGTGCTTTTGTCACTGTGTGTAGTGTTGCTGCAGAAACGCTCAGTCTCACCACCACACCTGTCACAATGCTGCACAGTGCACAATAATAGTACTAATCCACTATAATATGCTTTCTACAAAGTATATTATACTGTGGATTACCAATCTCCCCCCACCCCCCCCCCCCCTTTTTAGTGCACTGCACAGCAATACCAAAAAATTTGCAGCCCTTTACATGACTTTTGTGGACATTGACAAAGCGATTTCTGTGCGACTGCAGCCGATATCTAACTGCCCCTAAAGCAACCACAGGATACCTGGCCCTAATGTTAAATAGACTGTAATAGACCCTAAAATGACATTGGGGCATTTTAAATGACTTTTGTGGACATTGACCAAGCAATTTCTGTGCGACTGCAGACGATATCTAACTGCCCCTACAGCAACTACAGGATACCTCTCCCTAAGCTCAAAAGATACTAGACCTATACCGAAATACCAGCCCTGAGAAGGACTTTTGTTGACATTGACAGAGCGATTTGTGACTGAATCCGATCTCTAACTGCCCCTAAAGCAACCACAGGATACCTGTCCCTAACCTGAAAAGAGACTGTAGAAGGCCTATACCGAAATACCAGCCCTGGAAAGGGCTTTTGTGGATCTTCACAGCACTATATGTGTCTAGCAAACTCTCCCTGACGAGCACAGCAGACCTCTCCCTACACTGGCAGAAAGCGGAATGTGAAATGGCCGCCAGGTCTGGTCTATTTATAGGGTAGGGGGACTGTCCATGTGCTGGAATGTTTCAATTGGCTGTCCCGTTCCACCTGATGGCTGTGTCATGGGTCAAAGTTCCCCCCAATGTAAACAAATATGGCCGCCGCGAACGATGCCATGTGTCCGAAAATTTGGCGGGTAGCGAACAAGCAAAGTTTGCTGCGAACTGACCGCCGGGCGAACCGCAAGGCCATCTCTACTTCTGACACCCTGTCTAGTCTCCTGCTCTAATAATACTTTTAGTTCATCTCTTTTTATTACCAATTGATGTTGGATCTCGTTTATTTGTGTCCTTTTATGGCTTTGTTCTAATTCGTATACCTCTTTTATTAGTCTATCTTTATTTAATGTTCTCTCTTTTTTTGCTCTGTACCCCCTTCAAAATCAGGATCCCCCTAATGCATGCTTTGTGTGATTCCCACAATATATTTTTGGGTGTCTCTTCTTTTTCGTTAATTTGGAAAACAGTTCCAATTATTTTTTAATTTCTTCCCCCCACTTTTTATCTCTTAATAGTTCCTCATTTATTCTCCAGATGTTTATTTTTGGTTGTCCACCCTCTATCTTCATCCTCATTTTAACTGGGGCGTGGATACCTTTAGGACGGATTCTACCCCTCTGTGTTCTATCAACATATAGTCGATCCTTGAGTATGTCCCGTGTAATCCCGCTCTTCTGGGTGGAACACTCTCCAAGCATCTAGCAATTGACATTGATGTAATTTCTTTTTTTATTGTTCTTAATTGCGTTCCCTTACTCCTCTGTACACCCGACGTACTATCCCTCCCAATGTCCAAGCAGAAATTAAAGTCCCCTGCCATTTTCACCCACCCTTTTTTGAAGTTTATTAATTTATCCAAGATTTTCCCTAGGTAATTTATTGGTTTGTCATTATGGCAGTATACATTTACCAGTGTTACCTCTTTATTGAATAACTTCCCCTTCAGGAATAAAAATATCACTTCAGGTTCGGTCAGTCTTTCTTCCAATATGAATCTTATCCCTTTTGCCAAACCAATAGCTACTCCCTTTGAATTTTTCATTGGAGAATCAGCATAAAACCATATAGGGTGGTCCTTAGTGTAAATAAAGCCTAATATTGGATGAATGTATTATATGGTTTTCTTGTAGGAATATTATTTCAGCTTCCATATTTTGAACTTCCTCTGACATTATATGTTACCAGGTTTATAGCTGACATTTGGTCTTGTAGATGGTATTATCTGACTTCTTTTGGAATGGGGGAACATATCATCTAAATCTTTCTTTACTGAACGATGTGTGGCAATTTCTATACTCGTGTAGAGAGGATTTTCCATATATTTTTCTTTTCATCTCCCTCCCTCCTCCCCCCTCCCTCTCTTCCCCCACCCTCCCCCCTTCCACTTCACCTCCCCCTCCCCCCATCTCCCCCTCCCCACCCACCGAATAGAAAAGGGGGTGTCCCTCCCTCCTCCCCTCCCTCCGCCCCACCCCACCCTCCCCCTCCCTCCCCCCCAAAAAGAGAAAAGGGTTACTGGGCCCTAACCCTCTGGGCCCTTTAAGTTGATAAACTTCCTCCCACCTCATATCAACTCTTACCCTAGGGTGGAGCTCCGATCCTGCTCGCCATACTCCCTAATCCCCTCCCCAGGGGATGAGGGTTGAGTGTATAGCAAGACCCCAGGGTACTCATCCAAGACCTATATTCCTCATTTCCTCCCCCTCAAATATATATATATTTTTTCCCTTCCGTGAATAATTTCAGGGAGGGTCTGAGTGAAGCTAACTTCACAACTTGTTTGTTTGTATCACTCCAGCTGGACACTAAGTTTTTTTTTTTTTTTGGTGGTAAGATTTTACAGCCTTATCCTGGAATAAATTATACAAATGTCCCCCCAGTCCAGTATCCTCTGTAACGTTGTCTAAGCTTTCAATTCTTATTACAGATACAGACAGTCACAATTAATTTTTTTTTCCCCAGAGTGCAAAAATCCATCTCATACAGTATGGTAAAGGTATTATAAATAGAGAAGTTATTATTTTTCACTTTCTATGAAGCAGAGTAAGGCATTAAGTTACAGTTCAATCTTTATGGGGGGGTTTACCCCTCTCACCTTCTCCGCCTCCTCCTGTCACCGGGACCCTCCTGTCTTGTTGGACACGTCCGGCTCTCCCTCTTGCTGCAGCTCCTCCAAACTCCTTTCCCCAGTGTCTCTCCTCCTCCAGGTCTGACCGGTGTCCGACTGGCTGACACACTTCAGGGGAAGGAGGGAGGGGGGGGGTGTCCACCGTGCCGCTCAGCGTACTGGGTTCAGGCTTCACTGGCTCTCGCTGTGTCTTGCGGCTCCCGCTCCCGTCTTCCTCAGAGCCTCTGGAGCCGCCTTGGTAGGTCCGGTATCAGGCACTAGGCAGGGCTGGGGCTAGGGCTGGTGGGGGCTAGTACTGAGGGCGGTCAGGGCCAGGATCGCTGCACGCAGCCACTCGGGCTTGCATGCTCACCTTCCCCTGGATGGGTACTCCCTGGTGGTTAGCGTCCACTCGCTGCTGGCACCATTTTCAGGCTCCTCCCCCTAGGGCTGCTATTTATTTGGTATAGGTATGCAGTGCACTATATAGGGGTGTAATCTACGGTATAGTATACTTTGAAATATAGAAAGCATATTACAGTGGATTTGTATTGTGCACTGTGCAGCATATTGACAGGTGTGGTGACGTAGCGTTGCTGCAGCAATACTACAAATATTGACAAAAGCACTTTTAATGTATTATAACTAGTGTGATAGACCAGTGCCCCCCCCCCCCAATACCACATATTGAAGTGGGGTGTTATCTGAGTATACTTTCATAAGTGTATTTGTGTCCTGCAACAATATTGCCTCTTTTGCTGTGTTAACTCTGCTACACACAGTGCCAAACTCACTTGCCAATTTTTTGAACAACTGATGTGATAGACCAATGGCCACCCAATACCACATATTGAAGTGGGGTGTTATCTGAGTATACTTTAACAAATGTGTATTTGTGTCCTGCAACAACATTGCCTCTTTTGCTGTGTTAACTCTGCTACACACAGTGCCAAACTCACTGGCCAATTTTTTGAACAACTGGTGTGATAGACCAGTGGCCTCCCAATACCACATATTGTGGGGTGTTATTTAACAGTATACTTTTCTAAGATTGTATTTTAGTCCTGCAAACATATGGCCACTGTGCTACACACAGTGACAACAGTTACTGGCCAATTATTTGTAGAACTGGTGTGATAAAACTGTGCCCCCCCCCACAATACCACATATTGAAGTGGGGTGTTATATACCTTTTTCCAGATATACTGCGATTCTCTATAGACTTTGTCACCGGATAACCAGACTTGGTTGAGTGGCTCACTCAGCCTTCCTCTTCTGCACCCTCCTCATCCTCTCTATCTGCACCCTCTTCACTCTCTGCTGTGTGTACCACCAAAGACACCACCACAAACACCACCACCACCACCACTTACACTCCGCTTGAGTCACTGGAATTATTTTCCGATCCATCATAAGACATTTGCGATGAGCAGCCACTGTTGGCATCGGAACAGGAAGAGGAGGTAGCAACAGCCGCCACTCAGCAGTCTGACGACAGTACCCAGATCAGCCCAAGGAGGTTGGTCCCCGCTGTTGCTGCCTACTCCAAGATCTCGAATGTTAGTGGTGGGGAAGGTGACGTTAGTGATGACGTGTCTATGGACGTCACGTGGGTGGCCACAAGAGAGGAAGGGGAGGGGAGTTCAGAGGGAGAGACGGACTGGCAGATAGGGAGGAGAGGCAGGCAGAACTTGCATTGCATAAGAGGTACAAAGCAGACTGAAAATGTATCAGGAGCGAGCCATCAACCATGTACAGTCACATCTGGCGCTTCCAGGACGCCGGCACATGGCTCCGCAGTGTGGGCTTCTTTAATTTGTCCATTGCTGACAACAGTGTTGCCATCTGCAGCCTTTTCAGTCAACGCATAAGTCGCAGTAAGCCCAACACTCACCTAGGGACGACCACCTTAAGAAGGCACTTGAACTCCCATCACCGAGCCCAGTGGGAGCAACACTGTTAGAACCCAAAAAGCCACACTCCAGGCTCTCACCGTCCAACCTCTTCTCCTTTCTCCTCACAATTGTCCTCCACTCCACCTTCCATCATGCCGTTGTCACGTTGTTCTCGAAAAAGACAGGCTTCTGTGGCCCAAATGTTGGAGCGGAAAAAAATGATGACGCCGGATAACCCTCTTGCCCAACGTTTGACTGCTGGCTTGTCGGAACTGATAGCCCACCAACTACTGCCATATCAACTGGTGGACTCGGAGGCCTTTCGTAAATTTGTGGCCATTGGAACACCACAATGGAAGGTCCCAGGCAGGAAATATTTCTCGCAGAAGGGCATTCCTGAGCTGTATGGCCATGTTCAGTGGCAAGTGAATATATCTCTGGCACACATAGTGTTGGTGCCAAGATACATCTGACCACAGACACATGGTCTAGCAAACACGGGCAGGGAAGGTATATCACTTTTACTGCCCACTGGGTGAACCTTCTGACGGCCGTCAAGCATGTAACCCGTGGCACCCGTGTAGATTTGGTTGTACCGCCACGGATTGCATGCAGGCCTGCCTCTTCTTTTCCTTCTCCTCCATCCTCCCTCTCCTCCTCGGCTGACTCCTCCTTTTCCGCTGCTACAGTGCCGCCCAAGATCCCCAGAACCTATCCCACATGCCAGGTGAGACGTTGCCATGCTGTGCTGCGTCTGTTGTGCCTGGAAGCCAAGAGCCACACTGGTCCTGCACTCTTTTCAGCTTTGCGTTCACAGGCAGATCAGTGGCTGACGCCCCTGAATTTGACAGTTGGTAAAGTGGTGTGCGACAACAGTGCCAATCTGCTGAGCGCGCTGAAACAGGGCAAAAATAACACACATGCCATGCATGGCACACGTCCTGAACTTGGTCGTGCAGCGATTCATTGCCAAATACCCTGGGGTCCAGGATGTCTTGCGGCAGGCCAGGAAAATCTTGGCCCATTTCAGAAGATCTTACACAGCCATGGCTTGCCTTGCTGACATTCAGTGGCGACACAACCTGCCCATCAGGCGTCTTATTTGTGACTGCCCGACGTGATGGAACTCAACGTTGCATATGCTTGATAGGCTGCTCCAGCAGAAATGTGCAGTTAACAACTACCTGTACGAACTCTGCAGCAGGACAGGTTCTGGGGAGCTTGGGTTTTTTTCACCTCGCAAGTGTTTGCTCATGCGCGATGCATGCAGACTTCTGCGGCCATTCGATGAGATCACCAAACTGGTCAGTCAGGGCCAGGGCGGCATCAGTGACATCGTACCTTACGCCTTCATTCTGGAGCGTGCATTGCATCGTGTCATTGATCAAGCCGTCGAGGAGCAGGGGCAGAAAGATGAGGAAGTCGCAATGTTGGATGAATTCCCAGTGGGTGCTACTCCATCTGAGACAAGTCAACAGCAGGAGTCTGAAGAGGAGTCAGAGGAGGATGGTGGTTTGAAGATGTCTTGGTCACTTCAGATGTGAGATCCTTCTTTCAACCGAACCATCGACAGCTGTACTCCGGATCCAGCATCAGGGAACGCCTATAGCCACAGATTTCCGACTACATCGGGTTAATGGCCGATGTGGACGCTCTGAGGAGTGATGAACCCCTGGACTACTGGGTGGGCAGAATTGACCTCTGGCCAGAGCTTGCACAATTTGCAATGGAACTGTTGGCTTGCTGCCCGTCCAGTGTCCTATCCGAAAGGACGTTCAGTGAAGCAGGGGGGATCGTGACCGATAAGCGCACTCGCCTAGCTCATGACAGTGTAGACTACCTCACATTCATAAAAATGGATGAGGCATGGATCTCTGAGGAATTCAACACATGTGACCAGTACACCATGTTTCATTGAAATTCCTTATGCCAGGCCACAAATATCCGCCAGACCGCCATCCACCCACAACAATTCCTGGTCCATGTCTTCGCTTAATACAGCGGCATAAAAGGCATTTCATGTCCATGCCAAATTTTTGCGGCCTTCCAGGGCCGACAATTATTTTTTTCTGTGAATGCCTAATTTACCTCCAGCCACAGAATACAACTTTCTTTGCTGTCAGGTAAACCCATGTGGGCTAATTTTTGGGGCCCATACAGGCCAACACTTACTTCTGTATCCTGTGAATGCCTAATGAGTAGTGTTGAGCGAACACGGACTGTATTATTCGTGTTCGTACCGAATAATTGGATTTTTTGTACCCGAACACGGACACGGACACTTTACTGTATGTTCGGGTAAAAATCCGTGTTCGGTCGTTTTATTTCCGGGTTTTGCATGCTTTGGCGCTCTTTTCATGGCGGGCTTTCAACAGCCAATCAACAATCGTTTAACTGGTGTGCCTTAAGCCATCCCAGCCATGCCTGCAAATGTCTCAGTAGCTGTGATTGGCCGTCTGAAGCATGTGACCAAGTCTTTATAAGTTCGAGGCAGCCGCAGCGGCGTCATTATGCTGCTTAGATTCAGGGACAGAGCACACATCAACGTGCTGGCTGCTGATTAGGGAAAGATAGGCAGGAAAAAACCATTTGTGTCCGGATAGAATTGAGGGACAGGTCGGAGTGTTTAGGCAGGGCGAGTTGTAGGCATTTTAGGGATAGAGTCTGCTGAATTATATAGGGTCAGTGTCTTCTACAAACTACAATCGATATTGCTGTGTGGGGGGTGGGGTGAATCTGCACTCAATCCTGATCTACGATCTCTTCTCAATCCTGTTAGGGACAGAGTCTGCTGAATTTTAGGGAAACTGTGTTCTACAAACTACAATCGATATTGCTGTGTGGGGGGTGGGGTGAATCTGCACTCAATCCTGATCTACGATCTCTTCTCAATCCTGTTAGGGACAGAGTCTGCTGAATTTTAGGGAAACTGTGTTCTACAAACTACAATCGATATTGCTGTGTGGGGGGTGGGGTGAATCTGCACTCAATCCTGATCTACGATCTCTTCTCAATCCTGTTAGGGACAGAGTCTGCTGAATTTTAGGGAAACTGTGTTCTACAAACTACAATCGATATTGCTGTGTGGTGTGGGATTGGAGATAGGCAGGTGTCAGTGATCCACATCCATTTTTCTGTGTGTGAGCTGCAGTGAACACAATCTTTTTGGGCTGCAGTGAACACAATCTTTTTGGGCTGCAGTGAACACAATCTTTTTGGGCTGCAGTGAACACAATCTTTTTGGGCTGCAGTGAACACAATCTTTTTGGGGTGCAGTGAACAAAATCTTTTTGGGGTGCAGTGAACACAATCCTTTTTGGTGTGCAGTGAACACAATCTTTGTGGGGTGCAGTGAACAAAATCCTTTGTGGGGTGCAGTGAACACAATCTTTTTGGGGTGCAGTGAACAAAATCCTTTTTGGGGTGCAGTGAACAACATCCTTTTTGGGGTGCAGTGAACACAATCTTTTTGGGGTGCAGTGAACAAAATCCTTTGTGGGGTGCAGTGAACACAATCTTTTTGGGGTGCAGTGAACACAATCTTTTTGGGGTGGAGTGAACAACATCCTTTTTGGGGTGCAGTGAACAAAATCCTTTTTGGGGTGCAGTGAACAAAATCATTTTTGGGGTGCAGTGAACACAATCTTTTTGGGGTGCAGTGAACACAATCTTTGTGGGGTGCAGTGAACACAATCTTTTTGGGGTGGAGTGAACAACATCCTTTTTGGGGTGCAGTGAACAACATCCTTTTTGGGGTGCAGTGAACACAATCTTTTTGGGGTGCAGTGAACACAATCTTTGTGGGGTACAGTGAACAGAATCTTTGTGGGGTGCAGTGAACACAATCTTTGGGGGGTACAGTGAACACAATCTTTGTGAGGTGCAGTGAACACAATCTTTGTGGGGTGCAGTGAACACAATCATTGTGGGGTGCAGTGAACTCAATCTTTGTGGGGTACAGTGAACACAATCTCATACTGAAGGTTTGAGGGTGCTGCCTGTTCCATACTCCCCCTACTCCTCATCTAGCCTTTTAGGGGTACAAACAATAGTAATTGGGGCCTAGTGTGGTTGTGTACGTGTGATATACATACACTTTTTTGGGATCATATTTTCTATTCCGCTATTTAATCAAAAACCTTTGGGGATCAGTTAAATTGGGGGATAGTCTGTGTTGGTACGTGTGAGAGAGATCCACCTTTCCAAGTTGTTGGGGTTCATCTCATACTTCTGAAGGTTTGAGGGTGCTGCCTGTTCCATACTCCCCCCTACTCCTAGCCTTTTAGGGGTACAAACAATAGTAATTGGGGCCTAGTGTGGTTGTGTACGTGTGATATACATACACTTTTTTGGGATCATATTTTCTATTCCGCTATTTAATCAAAAACCTCTGGGGATCAGTTAAATTGGGGGATAGTCTGTGTTGGTACGTGTGAGAGAGATCCACCTTTCCAAGTTGTTGGGGTTCATCTCATACTTCTGAAGGTTTGAGGGTGCTGCCTGTTCCATACTCCCCCTACTCCTAGCCTTTTAGGGGTACAAACAATAGTAATTGGGGCCTAGTGTGGTTGTGTACGTGTGATATACATACACTTTTTTGGGATCATATTTTCTATTCCGCTATTTAATCAAAAACCTCTGGGGATCAGTTAAATTGGGGGATAGTCTGTGTTGGTACGTGTGAGAGAGATCCACCTTTCCAAGTTGTTGGGGTTCATCTCATACTTCTGAAGGTTTGAGGGTGCTGCCTGTTCCATACTCCCCCTACTCCTAGCCTTTTAGGGGTACAAACAATAGTAATTGGGGCCTAGTGTGGTTGTGTACGTGTGATATACATACACTTTTTTGGGATCATATTTTCTATTCCGCTATTTAATCAAAAACCTCTGGGGATCAGTTAAATTGGGGGATAGTCTGTGTTGGTACGTGTGAGAGAGATCCACCTTTCCAAGTTGTTGGGGTTCATCTCATACTTCTGAAGGTTTGAGGGTGCTGCCTGTTCCATACTCCCCCTACTCCTAGCCTTTTAGGGGTACAAACAATAGTAATTGGGGCCTAGTGTGGTTGTGTACGTGTGATATACATACACTTTTTTGGGATCATATTTTCTATTCCGCTATTTAATCAAAAACCTCTGGGGATCAGTTAAATTGGGGGATAGTCTGTGTTGGTACGTGTGAGAGAGATCCACCTTTCCAAGTTGTTGGGGTTCATCTCATACTTCTGAAGGTTTGAGGGTGCTGCCTGTTCCATACTCCCCCCTACTCCTAGCCTTTTAGGGGTACAAACAATAGTAATTGGGGCCTAGTGTGGTTGTGTACGTGTGATATACATACACTTTTTTGGGATCATATTTTCTATTCCGCTATTTAATCAAAAACCTCTGGGGATCAGTTAAATTGGGGGATAGTCTGTGTTGGTACGTGTGAGAGAGATCCACCTTTCCAAGTTGTTGGGGTTCATCTCATACTTCTGAAGGTTTGAGGGTGCTGCCTGTTCCATACTCCCCCTACTCCTAGCCTTTTAGGGGTACAAACAATAGTAATTGGGGCCTAGTGTGGTTGTGTACGTGTGATATACATACACTTTTTTGGGATCATATTTTCTATTCCGCTATTTAATCAAAAACCTCTGGGGATCAGTTAAATTGGGGGATAGTCTGTGTTGGTACGTGTGAGAGAGATCCACCTTTCCAAGTTGTTGGGGTTCATCTCATACTTCTGAAGGTTTGAGGGTGCTGCCTGTTCCATACTCCCCCTACTCCTAGCCTTTTAGGGGTACAAACAATAGTAATTGGGGCCTAGTGTGGTTGTGTACGTGTGATATACATACACTTTTTTGGGATCATATTTTCTATTCCGCTATTTAATCAAAAACCTCTGGGGATCAGTTAAATTGGGGGATAGTCTGTGTTGGTACGTGTGAGAGAGATCCACCTTTCCAAGTTGTTGGGGTTCATCTCATACTTCTGAAGGTTTGAGGGTGCTGCCTGTTCCATACTCCCCCCTACTCCTAGCCTTTTAGGGGTACAAACAATAGTAATTGGGGCCTAGTGTGGTTGTGTACGTGTGATATACATACACTTTTTTGGGATCATATTTTCTATTCCGCTATTTAATCAAAAACCTCTGGGGATCAGTTAAATTGGGGGATAGTCTGTGTTGGTACGTGTGAGAGAGATCCACCTTTCCAAGTTGTTGGGGTTCATCTCATACTTCTGAAGGTTTGAGGGTGCTGCCTGTTCCATACTCCCCCCTACTCCTAGCCTTTTAGGGGTACAAACAATAGTAATTGGGGCCTAGTGTGGTTGTGTACGTGTGATATACATACACTTTTTTGGGATCATATTTTCTATTCCGCTATTTAATCAAAAACCTCTGGGGATCAGTTAAATTGGGGGATAGTCTGTGTTGGTACGTGTGAGAGAGATCCACCTTTCCAAGTTGTTGGGGTTCATCTCATACTTCTGAAGGTTTGAGGGTGCTGCCTGTTCCATACTCCCCCTACTCCTAGCCTTTTAGGGGTACAAACAATAGTAATTGGGGCCTAGTGTGGTTGTGTACGTGTGATATACATACACTTTTTTGGGATCATATTTTCTATTCCGCTATTTAATCAAAAACCTTTGGGGATCAGTTAAATTGGGGGATAGTCTGTGTTGGTACGTGTGAGAGAGATCCACCTTTCCAAGTTGTTGGGGTTCATCTCATACTTCTGAAGGTTTGAGGGTGCTGCCTGTTCCATACTCCCCCTACTCCTAGCCTTTTAGGGGTACAAACAATAGTAATTGGGGCCTAGTGTGGTTGTGTACGTGTGATATACATACACTTTTTTGGGATCATATTTTCTATTCCGCTATTTAATCAAAAACCTCTGGGGATCAGTTAAATTGGGGGATAGTCTGTGTTGGTACGTGTGAGAGAGATCCACCTTTCCAAGTTGTTGGGGTTCATCTCATACTTCTGAAGGTTTGAGGGTGCTGCCTGTTCCATACTCCCCCCTACTCCTAGCCTTTTAGGGGTACAAACAATAGTAATTGGGGCCTAGTGTGGTTGTGTACGTGTGATATACATACACTTTTTTGGGATCATATTTTCTATTCCGCTATTTAATCAAAAACCTTTGGGGATCAGTTAAATTGGGGGATAGTCTGTGTTGGTACGTGTGAGAGAGATCCACCTTTCCAAGTTGTTGGGGTTCATCTCATACTTCTGAAGGTTTGAGGGTGCTGCCTGTTCCATACTCCCCCTACTCCTAGCCTTTTAGGGGTACAAACAATAGTAATTGGGGCCTAGTGTGGTTGTGTACGTGTGATATACATACACTTTTTTGGGATCATATTTTCTATTCCGCTATTTAATCAAAAACCTCTGGGGATCAGTTAAATTGGGGGATAGTCTGTGTTGGTACGTGTGAGAGAGATCCACCTTTCCAAGTTGTTGGGGTTCATCTCATACTTCTGAAGGTTTGAGGGTGCTGCCTGTTCCATACCCCCCCTACTCCTCATCTAGCCTTTTAGGGGTACAAACAATAGTAATTGGGGCCTAGTGTGGTTGTGTACGTGCGAGATACATACACTTTTTTTGATCATATTTCCTATTCCGCTATTCAATAAAAACCTTTGAGGATCAATTGAATTGCGGGATAGTCTGTGTCGGTACGTGTGAGAGAGATCCACCTTTCCAAGTTGTTGGGGTTCATCTCATACTTCTGAAGGTTTGAGGGTGCTGCCTGTTCCATACCCCCCCTACTCCTCATCTAGCCTTTTAGGGGTACAAACAATAGTAATTGGGGCCTAGTGTGGTTGTGTACGTGCGAGATACATACACTTTTTTTGATCATATTTCCTATTCCGCTATTCAATAAAAACCTTTGAGGATCAATTGAATTGCGGGATAGTCTGTGTCGGTACGTGTGAGAGAGATCCACCTTTCCAAGTTGTTGGGGTTCATCTCATACTTCTGAAGGTTTGAGGGTGCTGCCTGTTCCATACTCCCCCTACTCCTCATCTAGCCTTTTAGGGGTACAAACAATAGTAATTGGGGCCTAGTGTGGTTGTGTACGTGCGAGATACATACACTTTTTTTGATCATATTTCCTATTCCGCTATTCAATAAAAACCTTTGAGGATCAATTGAATTGCGGGATAGTCTGTGTCGGTACGTGTGAGAGAGATCCACCTTTCCAAGTTGTTGGGGTTCATCTCATACTTCTGAAGGTTTGAGGGTGCTGCCTGTTCCATACCCCCCCTACTCCTCATCTAGCCTTTTAGGGGTACAAACAATAGTAATTGGGGCCTAGTGTGGTTGTGTACGTGCGAGATACATACACTTTTTTTGATCATATTTCCTATTCCGCTATTCAATAAAAACCTTTGGGGATCAATTAAATTGCGGGATAGTCTGTGTCGGTACGTGTGAGATCCACCTTTCCAAGTTTTTGGGGTTCATCTCATACTTCTGAAGCTTTGAGGGTGCTGCCTGTTCCATACTCCTCCTCCTCCTCATCCATCCTTTTAGGTGTACAAACAATAGTAATTGGGGCCTAGTGTGCTTCTGTACGTGTGAGATACATACACATTTTTTGATCATATTTCCTATTCCGCTATTCAATAAAAACCTTTGGGGATCAATTAAATTGCGGGATAGTCTGTGTCGGTACGTGTGAGATCCACCTTTCCAAGTTTTTGGGGTTCATCTCATACTTCTGAAGCTTTGAGGGTGCTGCCTGTTCCATACTCCTCCTCCTCCTCATCCATCCTTTTAGGTGTACAAACAATAGTAATTGGGGCCTAGTGTGCTTCTGTACGTGTGAGATACATACACATTTTTTGATCATATTTCCTATTCCGCTATTCAATAAAAACCTTTGGGGATCAATTAAATTGCGGGATAGTCTGTGTCGGTACGTGTGAGATCCACCTTTCCAAGTTTTTGGGGTTCATCTCATACTTCTGAAGCTTTGAGGGTGCTGCCTGTTCCATACTCCTCCTCCTCCTCATCCATCCTTTTAGGTGTACAAACAATAGTAATTGGGGCCTAGTGTGTTTCTGTACGTGTGAGATACATACACTTTTTTTGATCATATTTCCTATTCCGCTATTCAATAAAAACCTTTGGGGATCAATTGAATTGCGGGATAGTCTGTGTCGGTACGTGTGAGAGAGATCCACCTTTCCAAGTTGTTGGGGTTCATCTCATACTTCTGAAGGTTTGAGGGTGCTGCCTGTTCCATACCCCCCCTACTCCTCATCTAGCCTTTTAGGGGTACAAACAATAGTAATTGGGGCCTAGTGTGGTTGTGTACGTGCGAGATACATACACTTTTTTTGATCATATTTCCTATTCCGCTATTCAATAAAAACCTTTGAGGATCAATTGAATTGCGGGATAGTCTGTGTCGGTACGTGTGAGAGAGATCCACCTTTCCAAGTTGTTGGGGTTCATCTCATACTTCTGAAGGTTTGAGGGTGCTGCCTGTTCCATACTCCCCCTACTCCTCATCTAGCCTTTTAGGGGTACAAACAATAGTAATTGGGGCCTAGTGTGGTTGTGTACGTGTGATATACATACACTTTTTTTGGATCATATTTTCTATTCCGCTATTCAATAAAAACCTTTCTAGGGCAAGATCTTAAATTACAGAAATATGAGGAGACCGTCAAATAAGGGCCGTGGCCTGGGTCGTGGTGCTGCTGGTAGAGCTCCTGTTGCAAGGAGAGGACATGGTCGATCTGTGCCAGCTACACGCACAAGTGAAACACCTTCCTCAAGTGTGAGTAGGCGACAGAACCTGCATCAGTATTTGGTAGGGCATCAAACGCCCCTAGAAGTGATGAGGCCAGAACAAGTTGAGGCGATAGTAGATTGGTTTGCTGCTGACAGTGCCTCCAGTTCCTTCACATTGTCTCCCACCCAGTCTACTGCAGAAAGGTCAGAGTTGGCACCTGCAGCCAATGTCCAACCGTCTTTCACCTCACCCCCTTGCAAATCAGGCCAGCAGTCTGAGCCCCAAGCCATACAGCAGTCTCTTATTCTTTTTGAGGACTCTGTCAGCAGGGTTTCCCAGGGCCATCCACCTAGCCCTGCCCCAGAAGTGGAAGAGATTGAGTGCAGCGATGCCCAACCACTTATTCCTCAAGATGAGTACATGCAAGGATCATCGCAGCACGTCTCCGATGATGACGAAACGCAGGTGCCAACTGCTGCGGCGTTCAGCATTGTGGAGACCGACAAGGAGGGCAGGGGTGAAGACTGGGTGGAAGATGATGTGGAGGACGATGAGGTCCTCGACCCCACATGGAATGAACGTCATGCAGGTGAACTGAGTAGTTTGGAGGAAGAGGCGGTGGTCGCACAGAGCCACCAGCACAGCAGAAGAGGGAGCAGGGTGCAGAAGCGGAGCGGCCGTGCCCTAGACACTACGCCCGCTACTGCCCAACGCAGCAAGGGAACGAGCGCACCAAAGTCAGCTCAAAGGAGTTCTCTAGCGTGGAAGTTCTTTAGAAAATGTGCTGATGACAGGACACGAGTGGTTTGCACCCTGTGCAATCAGAGCTTGAAGCGAGGCATGACCCTTCTCAACCTGAGCACAACCTGCATGATCAGGCATCTAAGTGCAAAGCACGAGCTGCAGTGGAGTACACACCTTCAAAACCAAGAAACGTCTCTGGCTCATCCTGCTTCCTCTTCTGCTGCAGTCTCGGCCGCTCCAGCCACATCTGTAGTGATACCGGCACCTGCCACCCCGCAAACAGACGATCTGTCAGCAACACCACCACCTGGGTCACCAACAACCATCTCCACAATGTCCCGTGGAAGCGTTCAGCTTTCCATCTCCCAAACACTTGAGAGGAAGAGGAAGTACCCCCCTACCCACCCGCGATCCCTGGCCCTGAATGCCAGCATTTCAAAATTATTGGCCTTTGAAATGCTGTCATTCCGTCTGGTGGAGACGCACAGTTTTAAAAACCTTATGTCGGTGGCTGTCCCACAGTACGTCGTGCCCAGCCGCCACTACTTTTCCAGGCAAGCCATCCCTTCCCTGCACAACCAAGTGGGGGAAAAAATCAGGTGTGCACTGCGCAACGCCATCTGTGCCAAGGTCCACCTAACTACGGATACGTGGACCAGTAAGCACGGTCAGGGGCGTTATATCTCCCTAACGGCACACTGGGTAAATGCAGTGGCGGATGGGCCTGAGGCGGATAGCAATTTGGCGCATGTCCTTCCACCACCGAGGATTGCAGGGCGCTTCAGTTTGCCTCCTGTTCCTAACTCCTCCTACTCCGCTTCCTCATCCTCTACCGCCTCCTCATCCGGACAGCGTAACACCTTCACCACCAACTTCAGCACGGCCAGGGGTAAACGACAGCAGGCAGTTTTACAACTTGCCTGTTTGGGGGACAAACCACACACCGCGCAGGAGTTGTGGAGGAGCATGGAACAGCAGACAAATGAGTGGTTGCTGCCAGCGAGCCTCAAGCCCGGCCTGGTGGTGTGCGATAACGGGCGAAATCTCATAGCAGCTCTGGGCCTAGCCGGTTTGACGCACATCCCTTGCCTGGCGCATGTGCTGAATTTGGTGGTGCAGAGGTTCCTTAAAAACTACCCCGATATGTCAGAGCTGCTGCAGAAAGTGCGGGCCGTTTGTGCGCACTTTCGGCGTTCTCACCCTGCTGCTGCTCGCCTGGCAGCGCTGCAGCGTAACTTCGGCCTTCCCGCTCACCGCCTCATATGTGACGTGCCCACAAGGTGGAACTCCACCTTGCACATGCTGGAAAGACTGTGCGAGCAGCAGCAGGCCATAGTGGAGTTTCAGCTGCAGCACGCACGCGTGAGTCGCTCTGCGGAACAGCACCACTTCACCACCAATAACTGGGCCTCCATGCGAGACCTGTGTGCCTTGTTGCGCTGTTTTGAGTACTCCACCAACATGGCCAGTGGCAATGACGCCGTTCTCAGCTTAACTATCCCACTTCTATGCCTCCTTGAAAAAACAATTCGGGCGATGATGGAAGAGGATGTGGCACAGGATGAGGAGGAGGAGGAGGATGAAGAGGTAACATTTCCAAGGCTTTCAGGGCAGTCATTCGCAAGGGGCTCCGAGGGTGGGTTCCTGCACACGCAAACGCCAGGGACGCAATTGTCCAGCAGGGGCACAGTTCTGGAGGATGAGGAGGATGAGGAGGAGGAGGAGCTGGAGGAGGAGATGGAACCATGTTCACAGCAGGGTGGCACCCAGGCCAGCTCATGGCCATCACTGGTGCGTGGCTGGGGGGATACAGAGGACACGGACCATACACCTCCCACAGAGGACAGCCTTTCGTTGCCTCTGGGCAGCCTGGCACACATGAGCGATTACATGCTGCAGTGTCTCCACAACGACCGCCGAGTTGCCCACATTCTAACTTGTGCTGATTACTGGGTGGCCACGCTGCTGGATCCCCGTTACAAGGACAACGTACCGTCCTTAATTCACTCACTGGAGCGCGATCGCAAGATGCGCGAGTACAAGCGCACGCTGGTAGACGCCATGCTGCTGGCATTCCCATCTGACAGCGGGGCCACAGTGGAAGCACAAGGCAGAGGAGGAGGAGGAGGAGGTCGCCAACGCAACCAGGGCACCGCCAGCACCTCAGAAGGCAGGGTTAGCATGGCCGAAATGTGGAAAAGCTTTGTCAGCACGCCACAACAAACAGCAGCACCAGCAGCTCAGATGGAACGTCTTAGCAGGAGGCAGCATTTTACCAACATGGTGGAGCAGTATGTGTGCACACGCCTACATGTAGTGAATGACGGGTCTGCCCCCTTCAACTTCTGGGTCTCCAAATTGGGCACATGGCCTGAGCTTGCCCTTTACGCCTTGGAGGTGCTGGCGTGCCCTGCAGCCAGTGTATTATCTGAACGGGTATTTAGCACGGCTGGGGGCGTTATAACAGACAAGCGCAGCCGCCTGTCCAGAGACAATGTGGACAAGCTCACGTTCATTAAAATGAACCAGGCATGGATCCCACGGGACTTTTCCGTACCTTATGCAGAATAGCAATGGATACCGACCTTACCCACCCATTGTTCCATTTTTGCTCTTTCTCACTCTTTTGGGGTGTACCCTCATTTAAAATTTGTGAAAAGAAGCAGTGTTGGCTACCTCGTCCTCCTCCTCAGGGCCAGATTAATGTAGGGTCTATTGGAGCTGCAGCTCCAGGCCCCTACCTTTTATATAGGCCCCGGGTTGGCCATATTCACTGTTACCGCTCTTCTGTCACTTGTAAACACAGAAGTCTGGCTTCTATGCTCGCTTCCCCAGGCAGCACCCTCAGAACCTCCCCACACAGCGTGAAGGCCGGACAAGGAGGGACAGTTGGCGATGCATGGATGTGTTTATGGGCTTCAGAGACAGCATCCCATGTTGAATTAGGCATGCATGGCTGCACCCTTCCTCCTCTGGGTGCATGGCAAGGCACGGCCCTAAGGCCCTTCAAAATCCTCAGCACCAAGCCCATGATGCTGTTAATCCGGCCCTGGTCCTCCTCCACCGCCGCTTCCACCTACACCGCCCATAGGTGTGCGCAGCCTATTGCATTAAGGTGTGCACCCCAAAGTTGAAATACACATGCATGTGTTTGCCAGCAGGGAGAGTAATGTATCGGGGCCATGTACCTGTAGGCAAGGAGAAATAGAGCAGAGCAGGTCCCAGGGAGATCTTTCCCATCTCCTCACTGGCAATGCTATGTGCCCTAGGTGATTAGGGTGTGCCCAGGCACACCCAGCACACCCTGTGCGCACGCCTATGTCACCGCCACATCCACCACCACCTCAACCTCCCTCCTACTCCATATGGGCCTCGTCCTTCAGAGATGAAGAAGAACATTGTTTTATTTTTCTGTTTTTTTTTGTTGTTTTAAGTTATTTCCCTATCCACATTTGTTTGCAGAGCACTTGCCATGCTCTTAATTACGTTTTGCTGCCATTTGCAGCACTCTAGCCCTTTTTAGAGCCATTTTAGTGCCTTAAAGTTCGGGTCCCCATTGACTTCAATGGGGTTCGGTGTCCGGGAAAAGTTCGGTAAAAGTCCGGGACACGGACCCGGACTTTTTTTTAAAGTTCGGCCGAACCCGTCGAACACGGACATCTAGGTGTCCGCTCAACCCTACTAATGAGCCTTCAGCCACAGAATACTACGTTCTTAGCTGTCAGGTAAACATATGTGGGCTAATTTTTGGGGCCTATACTGGCTGACACTTACTTCTGTATCCTGTGAATGCCTAATGTACCTCCAGCCACCAAATACTACGTTCTTTGCTGTCAGGTAAACCCATGTGGGCTAATTTTTGGGGCCTATACTGGCGGACACTTACTTCTGTATCCTGTGAATGCCTAATGTACCTTCAGCCACAGAATACATTGTTCTTAGCTGTCAGGTAAACACATGTGGGCTAATTTTTGGGGCCTGAAATGGCCGACACTTACTTCTTTATCCTGTGAATGCCTAATTTTTCAGACTGGCATTGAAAATCAATGGGTCTGTAAAGGTTCTGCCAAATTGTGGAATGGATGCGGATCCATTTTACAGATGTGTGAATGGACCCTATATGTATTAGACAATGTATTTACCGGCTGCTGTCAGTTCTGGCTGATTTATGAAAAAATAATAATAATTTTTTGCTGTAATTGCAATACTTCTGTTATGACATTGTCCATGTGCTGGGACTATTTGTGCACAGCTAGTAAGTCTTTTGTGGCTGCAAATATGACCTAAAGGTTTTTAAAGTGCGCCTCCCATTAAAGTCAATGGGGCCCGCCGCGAACTCATGGTTCGCGGACTTTTGAGAAAATGTGCAGCTGACGTTTGCAAACCGCCCCGGCCGATGTTTGTCCATCACTATTGGGAGGGCCAAGGCCCCCAATTATTGGGGTCTGTATAGCAAGTGTATGTTATATCAATGTCTCTTTATTAGCCATATAAGCTTGTTCATTTGTGATTGAAGGTGGTCTATGGTGGTTTTGGCAATGTATAGTGTTTGGACTCTGAATCAGAATAATAGTTTCAGATGGATGGACATTTTTACAGTTGTTACACTACCCAAAATGGTAGGTGGACCATAATTTTAGCATGTTTTCATGTTGAGACCAGGGGAATAAACCTTACAAGAAGACCTGAACAAAGTAATTGGGTGGGCATCTACATGGCAAATGAGATTTAATATTGAAAAATGTAAGATAATGCATTTGGGTGCCAGAAATACGATTGCAAGTTACTCACTAGGCGGAGAGCATTTGGGGAAATCGAAGATGGAAAAAGAACTTGGGTTCCTAGTAGACGACAAGCTCAGCAATGGCATGCAATCTCAAGTTGCTACAAGCAAAGCCAACAGAATATTGGCATGTATTAAAAAGGGATTCACTCCAGAGATAAAATAATAATTCTCCCAATCTACAAGACTCTGGTCCGGCCACATCTGAAGTATTCCGTCCAGTTCTGGGCACCGGTCCTCAGGAAGGATGTGCTGGAACTGGAGAAAGTCCAGAGAAGGGCAACAAAAATGATTAGGGGAATGGAGGACATCAGCTATGAGGAAAGACTACAAGCACTGAACTTATTCTCTCTGGAGAAGAGACGATTGAGGGGGGATATGATATCAATGTACAAATACTGTACTGGTTACCCTAGCATAAGGAACAAACTGAAAGGGAATATAAAATAACTCATGGCCATTCGCTAAAATTAGAAGAGAATCGGTTTAACCTTAACCACTTTCGGACCGCTCACATTGCTGCTACTGCGGCAATGTGGCACGATCCCGTCCAGCGGCGTAGACCTACGTCGCTGGACTCCTCCCCCTGTAGGCGGGGCTCGCACGCCGCCAGAGGCGCGCTCCCGCTGTTTTCATTCACAGCGGGAGTCGGGCCAGGGGAGGAGCGGCGGCGATCGCCGCTGCTCTTCCCCGATCGTCGGGGAATCTAGTTTGGAGATCCGCCCGCCTGTGTAAACAGAGCGGGCAGATCTCCTCAGTGACAGGGAGTGACAGATCGGAGTGTTCAGCATAGCTGAACAACCGATCTGTCCCTGACTTACTCAGTCACCCCCCCCCCCCCACACGTCAGTAAGCACCAGGCATACATTAACCCCTCCCTCTCCAATAAAATTAACCCCTTCCCTGCCAGTGTCATTTTTACAGTAACAGTGCATATATATAGCACTGATTACTGCAGTAATGTCACTGGTAACCCCAAAAGTGTCAAAAATGTCAGTCAGGGGTCCGATCTGTCCGCCGCAATGTCGCAGTCCCGCAAAAAAAAATCGCAGATCGCCGCCATTACTCGTAAAAAAAAAAAAAAACACAAAAAATGACAGAAATCTTTCCCTTAGTTAGTAAACCCAATATCTTTTGCGTAAACCAATCAAAATACGCTTATTGTGATTTTTTTTTTTACCAAACATAGGTAGCAGAAAACAAATTGGCCAAAAATTTAAAAAAAATTAGATTTTTTAATTTTTTTGGGGGGGAATTTCATTTAAAAAAATGTTAAAAATATTGTTGTTTTTTCAAAATAAACGCTCTTTTTTTGTTTATAGCGCAAAAAGTAGAAATCGCACAGGTGATCAAATACCACCAAAAGAAAGCTCTGTTTGTGGGGAAGAAAGGACGTAAATTTCATTTGGGTACGGCGTCACACGACCGCGCAATTGTCAGTTAAAGTCGCACAGTGCTGAATCGCAAAAAGTGGCCTGGACGTAAGACAGCAAAATCCTCCGGTGGTAAAGTGGTTAAACTGCGTAAGATGTTCTATACCGTCAGAGCAGTAAGGATGTGGAATTCTTTTCCACAAGCAGTGGTCTCAGCAGGGAGCATTGATAGTTTCAAAAAACTATTAGATGGGCACCTTAAAGACCACAACATACAGGGGTATACAATGTACTATTGACATAAACACTTATACACACTCGTCATCATAGGTTGAACTGGATGGACTGGTGTCTTTTTTCAACCTCACTAACTATGTAACTGTGTAAAAAATAACAGTTATGATACAGCGGGGGTTGACAACCGATTGTGGGCAGGTTACAGGTAGATTGTCTCGCTCTTCCTTGCCGATTCTCAGAACATGGACTGGAGTGGGGGCAGCATTTACTTTAACTGATCCCCTGTAGTTCCCCTCTACAGCAGCTGATAGCCAGCTTCTCCTCCTCTCCCTCCCACCAAGATTGAGCTGCTGTGGGTGGAAATATAGGGGATTGGTTTCCTGCTGCCCCTCTTGTCCAGGTTCCCTTTCCTTCTGCTGCCTGGGCCCCCCTTGTGTGCTCCCCCCGGTCTCCGCCCCCTGCAGCACTGCCAGCTGCACCTCCTCTGCTCCCCTGCCAGCTGCCGCCAGGGATTGCTTCACCATGGAAAGTGTGGAAGGGGCTGGTAAATATGTCATTTATCGGTCCCTTCCTTTTCTGAATAAACACAGTGAGTGCTCAGTACCGATCACTCACTGTGTTCATTCATACCTGAAGCATAGTAAACTGTGGCCCCTGTGCTTCTGTTTCATTCATTGTATAAACCAGAGGCTGCAGAGATTAATATTGAAGACTGTGTCCTCAATATCCTTTCTCTGTCTGAAAATGAGACATCAGGGGTCTGTTTAGACCCCGCATTCTCGCATTCTACATCAAAGCTCCCCAACAGAGTTGTTAAAAATTAAAAAAAAAATAATAAAAGACATAGAATATTAAAACTAAAAACACAAGGAAAACTGGACCCGGCTAAGGGCCCTTTCCAAAAGGGGCGGGGGAAGTGGGATGTTTGAGATGCCTTAAATTTAAACCATATTTCGTGTAATGATATAATATATGTGAAGCAAAAGATATATATATATATATATATATATATATATATATATATATATATAAAAAATCTCTTTACTATAAATTTTCAAAAAATACAGAAATTATAAACATATAAACACACTTTATATAAAATCAACAGGTACTTGTGGTGACCTCAATATATTTATCAAAGACAAAAAAGAGGAAAACAGATTGAACACAGACAGTGCCTTGCGAAAGTATTCGGCCCCCTTGAACTTTGCGACCTTTTGCCACATTTCAAACTTCAAAAATAAAGATATAAAACTGTATTTTTTTGTGAAGAATCAACAACAAGTGGGACACAATCATGAAGTGGAATGAAATTTATTGGATATTTCAAGCTTTGTTAACAAATAAAAAACTGAAAAATTGGGCGTGCAAAATTATTCAGCCCCTTTACTTTCAGTGCAGCAAACTCTCTCCAGAAGTTCAGTGAGGATCTCTGAATGATCCAATGTTGACCTAAATGACTAATGATGATAAATAGAATTCACCTGTGTGTAATCAAGTCTCCGTATAAATGCACCTGCACTGTGATAGTCTCAGAGGTCCGTTTAAAGCGCAGAGAGCATCATAAAGAACAATGAACACACCAAGAAGGTCCGAGATACTGTTGTGGAGAAGTTTAAAGCCGGATTTGGATACAAAAATATTTCCCAAGCTTTAAACATCCCAAGGAGCACTGTGCAAGCGATAATATTGAAATGGAAGGAGACCACTGCAAATCTATGAAGACCTGGCCGTCCCTCTAAACTTTCAGCTCATACAAGGAGAAGACTGATCAGAGATGCAGCCAAGAGGCCCATGATCACTCTGGATGAACTGCAGAGATCTACAGCTGAGGTGGGAGACTCTGTCCATAGGACAACAATCAGTCGTATACTGCACAAATCTGCCCTTTATGGAAGAGTGGCAAGAAGAAAGCCATTTCTTAAAGATATCCATAAAAAGTGTTGTTTAAAGTTTGCCACAAGCCACCTGGGAGACACCAAACATGTGGAAGAAGGGGCTCTGCTCAGATGAAACCAGAATCGAACTTTTTGGCAACAATGCAAAACGTTATGTTTGGTGTAAAAGCAACACAGCTCATCACCCTGAACACACCATCCCCACTGTCAAACATGGTGGTGGCAGCATCATGGTTTGGGCCTGCTTTTCTTCATCAGGGACAGGGAAGATGGTTAAAATTGATGGGAAGATGGATGGAGCCAAATACAGGACCATTCTGGAAGAAAACCTGATGGAGTCTGCAAAAGACCTGAGACTGGGACGGAGATTTGTCTTCCAACAAGACAATGATCCAAAACATAAAGCAAAATCTACAATGGAATGGTTCACAAATAAACATATCCAGGTGTTAGAATGGCCAAGTCAAAGTCCAGACCTGAATCCAATCGAGAATCTGTGGAAAGAACTGAAAACTGCTGTTCACAAACGCTCTCCATCCAACCTCACTGAGCTCGAGCTGTTTTGCAAGGAGGAATGGGCAAAAATTTCAGTCTCTCGATGTGCAAAACTGAGAGAGACATACCCCAAGCGACTTACAGCTGTAATCGCAGCAAAAGGTGGCGCTACAAAGTATTAACTTAAGGGGGCTGAATAATTTTGCACGCCCATTTTTTCAGTTTTTTATTTATATATATCTTTTGCTTCACATATATTATATCATTACACGATATATGGTTTAAATTTAAGGCGTCTCAAACATCCCACTTCCCCCAACCCTTTTGGAAAGGGCCCTTAGTCGGGTCCAGTTTTCCTTGTGTTTGTCTAATCGTTTGGGATGGATGCCACTAATAAACTAATCTATAAACAATTGTGAGCATAGCTGAGCTTTTGGGTATTAAAACTAAAAGACTATTGACATTGTCCACTGCCCTACTGACACCAACCACTTCCCTACTGATACCAACCACTTCCCTACTGATACCAACCTCTGCCCTACTGACACCGACCTCTGCCCTACTGACACCGACCTCTGCCCTACTGACACCGACCTCTGCCCTACTGACACCAACTTCTGCCCTACTGACACCAACCACTTCCCTACTGATACCAACCTCTGCCCTACTGACACCGTCCTCTGCCCTACTGACACCAACCTCTGCCCTACTGACACCAACCACTTCCCTACTGACACCGTCCTCTGCCCTACTGACACCAACCTCTGCCCTACTGACACCAACCACTTCCCTACTGACACCGACCTCTGCCCTACTGACACCAACCTCTGCCCTACTGACACCAACCACTTCCCTACTGATACCAACCTCTGCCCTATCATCCACACCCCATCCTCTGCTCTACTGACTGACACTGCCCACTGCTTAGGTAGGCTCAGTTTATATTTTTACAGTGAAATTTGTTTTGTTATATTTTTCTAACTTTTCCTTACTATTTAGTTAGGTCTTGCTAGTTCATTTCTAAAAAAAAAAGGGTGATCTTCGATCTCTTTTATGATGTTCAGGTAGATCTCCACCTCTCATAGATTGCCTACCCCTGTGGTAGAGTGACGCCATAGCGGAACTCGTATGAACTCCAAGATTTTTTGGTGACCTGGTGAAGTGGAAGGTTGACTTGAACATATTGCATAGAGATAGAGAAATGTTATTGGGCATTGGCATGGATTTAGTTAGTGTAACCCTCAAGCCTTACAGTTCACAAAATATGCTTATAGTAGAGAGGAGGTTAGGTAGGGAAGTCATGGGGTGAGATCACTAGAACACCATTTGCTTATATTGATAGACTCGTTTAGAATATTCTTTGATGAGGTTGTTGGTTTTTCTCACAATAGCCAGGAGCTCCATGGTAAGTGTGAAAAGGAGTGGTAATGGGGATAACCCTGATGGGTTGTTTAATGTGTGTATTTGCTGGACTATCAAGTGTTAATAAGAATTCTGTTTTTGGAACCCTCCAGACAAGAAGGTTTTAGATAGAAGTTACTGTATGGAGGAGGGAGGAAGAGAAATTTAGAGAGGGAGATAGTGGGGGAAATACATTGAAATAAATCTATCTTCCCCGTGACCGTATGCTGACCTATGAGAAGAACTTCTTTGTTCTTGGATACCTTATTGGAAGACGGAGCCTCAAACGCAGTTCCCATTGGTCAGCATGATCACGTGGCTACGCTGACCAATGAGAACTTGGCATTGTGATCTTTATGATGGATTCTCACTTAGGGGCTGTGTATTGGGGTGTATGGACCAGCAGCACAGGGCACCACAGTCACTATGTACAGTGGGGACCAGAGGGGTGGTCAGGACATTTGGAGTTAGTTCACCTTTCCATTTTCTTCATGAAAAGGAGAACTTACCCTTTTACTGGTAGATGAGCATGGATTTTCCTCAGCCACTTTCGTTCCTACTACAAAGTTTTTTGATTTAATTATCAAAGAATTTTAACCTACATGTTATCATGTTGATCATTAGCACCTGTCTGGTATACAGAGCATCCGGAAAGGATTCACAACTCTCCACTTTCCGCTCCACTAATCCCAAAATTGATTAAATTCTTTATTTTCCTAAAAATTCTACAAACAATCCCCCATAATAACCATGTGAAATACGTTTGTTTGAAATCTTTGCAAGATTATTAAAAATAAAAAAATCCCATGTACATAAGTATCACTGCCTTTGCTATGACACTCAAAATTGGGCCCAGGTGCATCCTGTTTCCACTGATCATCCTTGAGATGTTTCTACAACTTGGTTGGAGTCCACCTGTGGTAAATTCAGTTGATTGGACATGATTTGGAAAGGCAAAAACCTGTTTATGGTCTCACAGTTAACAGTGCATATCAGAGCACAAACCAAGCCATTAAGTCCAAGGAATTGTCTGAAGACCCCCTGAGACAGGATTGTATGGAGGCACAGATCGGGGGGGCCTCCATCATTTGTAAATGGAAGACATTTGGAACTACCAGGACTCTTCGTAGATTGGGCCGCCTGGCCAAACGGAGTGATTGGGGGATGAGGGCCTTAGTCAGGGAGGTGACCAAGAACCCGATGGTCAATCTGACAGAGCTCCAGCGTTTCTCTGTGGAGAGAGGAGAACCTTCCAGAAGAACAACCATCTCTGCAGCACTCCACCAATCAGGCCTGTATGGTAGAGTGGCCCGACAGAAGCCACTCTTCAGTAAAAGGCACATGACAGCCCACCTGGAGTTTACCAAAAGGCACCTGTAGGACTCTCAGACCATGAGAAATAGAATTCTCTGGTCTGATGAAAAAAAGATTGAACTCTGTGGCCTGAATGTCAAGCGTCATGTCTGGAGGAAACCAGGCACCGCTCATCACCTGGCCAATACCATCCCTACTGTGAAGCATGGTGGTGGCAGCATCATGCTGTGGGGATGTTTTTCAGCAGCAGGAACTGGGAGACTAGTCAGGATGGAGGGAAAGATGAATGCAGCAATGTACAGAGACATCCTTGATGTAAACCTGCTCCAGATCGCGCTGGACCTCAGACTGGGGCGGAGGTTTTTCTTCCAACAGGACAACGACCCTAAGCACACAGTCAAGATAACAAATGGGTGGCTACAGGACAACTCTGTGAATGTCTTTGAGTGGCCCAGCCAGAGCCCAGACTTGAACCCGATTGGATATCTCTGGAGAGATCTGAAAATGGCTGTGCACCAACGCTCCCCATCCAACCTGATGGAGCTTGGGAGGTCCTGCAAAGTAGAATGGGAGAAACTGCCCAAAAATAGGAGTGCCAAGCTTGTAGCATCATACTCAAAAATACTTGAGGCTGTAATTGGTGCTAAAAGTGCTTCACCAAAGTATTGTGCGAAGGGTGTGAATACTTATGTACATGGGATTTTTTCCTTTTTTATTTTTAATACATTTGAAAAGATTTCAAACAAATTTCTCTCACGTTGTCATTATGGGGGATTGTTTGTAGATGTTTGAGGAAAATAATGAATTTAATCAATTTTGGAATAAAGCTGTAACATAACAAAATGTGGAAAAAGTGAAGCGCTGTGAATACTTTCCGAATGCTCTGTAATTATTTCATCGTGCATTGCATCATATACCTGCAAAATCCTTAACTGTCTGCAAATGTACCGGGAAAAATTGATGCTGAAAGGCAAAGGGTGGACTCATGATTTGATTGAGGCTTCATTCACAGATAGGGGTTTTGAATTGTGGGGGGAATTGTCGCGATTCTGCCGGTGATTTCGAAACAGGGGGTTAAAATATAAAATCCCACATCAGCGTGTTCAGTTTCCATTCATTTCAATGGCACCCAAAAACGCAGAGCAGTTCTGCCGAGATTGGCACGCTGCAATTAGGCAAATCAAATTGCGTGTCACGAGTCACATGTTGCCCCATACGTCTCGCGATTTGGGTTGCGCAACGGCAGTGCGATTGCAGCGTGGTTTGTTTTGCAACAATTGCGGCAGAATTGCACCGCATCTTTAGGTGCCATTGAAATGAATGTGACCTGAACACGCTGATGTGCGATTTGACATTTACCAGCGCGTTTTGAAATTGTGGGCTTAATGGGCTTAGTGGGCAATTCCGCCCACAGATCAAAACGCCTATGTGTGAACGCAGCCTTAAGGGGGTACACACTAAGAGAGAATAGGAAGAAAAATTCCGTACAAGGCGCGATCGTTTGCTTTTCCTATACTGTGTACACAACTTTCCGCATCTGATTCTGACTTTGCAAACAAATAATTCCGAAGGGACAAATGTAAACAGAACGAACAATTTTTGTTTAATGTGTACTGTTTTCCTACGGGAAAAATCAGATACGAAAAACTGCGCATGATCAGAAATAATAAATAAAAAATAAAGCCTTTGTTGTAGGAGAATTTTCATCCATGATTTCCATCCTCGGTTCCGACTTTCTGTGAAACATCGAGAAAACCGGACGATGGGTCACCTCATTCTCTTATAGTGAGTGCCCACCTTTAGGGGTTTCTTTGTAGGTTGGTAATTGGTCATTTAAAACTTCTCATGTCATTATTTATGAAGGAATCCTCACTTTACAGCATTTCTACATAAGAGTCTAAAATGTTTGCACAGTACTGTACTCATACTGTATATACAATAGTATATATACACTCTATTACCAAAAGTATTGGGACGCCGGCCTTTACACACACATGAACTTTAATGGCATCCCAGTCTTAGTCCGTAGGGTTCAATATTGAGTTGGCCCACCCTTTGTAGCTATAACAGCTTCAACTCTTCTGGGAAGGCTGTCCACAAGGTTTAGGAGTGTGTCTATGGGAATGTTTGACCATTCTTCCAGAAGAGCAATTGTGACAGTGGCGGCTGGTGTATTTGGGGTGCAGGGGCACAGCCTCCCCATCCATGAATCCGGCCCCCTAATCTACATGCCGGGCGCCAGACCCATGGAGTTCAATGGGGCTTTTTTTTTCTTTTTTTAACCATATGACTTGAGCCAGAGGCTCTCACAGGCTAAAAAAAAAGGGCCCACCCAGTTGTATGACAATAGCGAATGAAAATTGTCACACGGATCTTCTCCTGACCAATCAGCAAGCGGGTTTTGAGACCCGTTTCCCGATTGGCCGAAAGGAGAAGCCATTGGGCATGGAGGAGGAGGGAGGAGACGCAGAAGATGGGGAAGAAGCCAAAGCCGCCCCCGCCTGCTGCTGCTGCATCCAGGCAGGGTGAGTAAGGGGGGGTCCTGTCTTGTCTCCCCTGACCTGTCTCCCCTATCTCCTGTCTCGCTGTGGTACGGGGGAGGGGGGGATATGGTGTGCGGCCTGGTGTGGTCCAGGGGGTAAGATATGGTGCGGTTCTGCTGCCCCCCCGGCCCATGGAACACCAGCCGCCACTGAATTATGAGATCAGGCACTGATGTCGGACAAGAAGGCATGGCTCTCAGTCTCTGCTATAATACATTCCAAAGGTGTTCTATCGGGTTGCAGTCAGGACTCTGTGCAGGCCAGTCGAGTTCTTCCACCCCAAACTCACTCATCCATGTCTTTATGGACCTTGCTTTGTGCACTGGTCCAAATCATTTGGTGGATGGGGTATTATGGTGTGGGGTTGTTTTTCAGGGTTTGGGCTTGGCCCCTTAGTTCCTGTGAAGGGAATTCTTAAGGCGTCAGCATACCAAGAAATTTTTGACAATTTCATGCTCCCAACTTTGTGGGAGGAGTTTGGGGATGGCCCCTTCCTGTTCCAATATAACTGCACACCAGTGCACAAAGCAAGGTATATAAAGACATGGAGGAGCAAGTTTGGGATGGAGGAACTTGACTGGCCGCAGAGAGTCTTGACCTCAACCCAGAAGAAAACCCTTAGGATGGATTAAAGTGCAGACTGTGAGTCAGGCCTTCTCTTCAACATCAGTGCTTGACTTCACAAATGCGCTTCTGGAAGAATGATCAAAAAATTCCCATAGACACTCCTAAACCTTGTGAACAGCCTTCCCAGAAGAGTTGAAGCTGTTATAGCTGCAAAGGGTGGGCCAACTCAATGTTGAACCCTACGGACTAAGACTGGGACGCCATTAAACTTCATGTGTGTGTAAAGGTAGGCGTCCCAATACTTTTGGTAATATAGTCTGTGTGTGTGTGTGTGTTTATATATATATATATATATATATATATATATATATATATATATATATATATATATATATATATATATATATATATATACACACACACACACATATTTTTTTATACTAGAAGTTACATTATTTTCCTTACAATAATATGGAATTGAATAATTATCAGACAGATGAAGTAACTCTTGATGTCTTTACAGGTAAACAAGATGTCCAATGTCAGCAGTGAAATGGAACCAAACATGATTTACAGCCCTGTGGATTTGTTCTATGTCCTGATTTTATCTATCACTGCTCTCGTGGGTGTCCCCGGCAATGCTCTGGTGCTTTGGGTTACTGGAGTGAAGATGGAGCGGACCGTGACCACCATTTGGTTTGGGAACCTTGCTCTGGCCGATATCATGTTCTGCTTGTGTCTTCCAATCTTTATAACACAGTTCTTCTACCCTGACTGGCTGTACGGTCCTGTCCTCTGCAAGATGTTATACTTCATCATCTTCCTTAACATGTATACCAGTGTCTTCACCCTGGTGGCTATCAGCGTTGACCGATGGATTCTGGTTGTCCATCCCGTGTGGGCCCGAAATCACCGAAGAGTCAAAATGGCGTGGATGATATGCTTGGCTATTTGGATGTTGTCCTCCACGATGTGTCTTCCTGACCCCATCTACAGAAGATATGACACCTCTGATAACAGGACTGAATGTTATTCAGACCCTCACATGATAGAGCCAATCATTCTTACATATGCAATTTTCGGATTTCTGATTCCTCTTATTATCATTTGTATCTGTTACATTCATCTGGTTTTTAAAGCACAAAATATCAGATTTTCTGAAGTAGGAAGAAAACCCATCAAGATGGCAATAAGTATTATTATCGTGTTTTTCATCACCTGGGCCCCCTACCACATCTTAGGAGTAATCCTGCTATACACTAAAAATAAGGTAGTGTACAACCTGTTCCTTCTCTTACATCCTCTGGCCTTTATCAATAGTTGCATCAACCCAATACTCTACGTCTTTATGGGGAAAGATATGAAGGAAAGGCTGAGACAGTCTATTGGGGAGATCATGCAAAATATATTTAGGGAGAATTTATTATCCCCACCATCCAATGAGAACGAGCCCACCACAGAAGAAAGCCTCCCGCTCTAATGTATGAGACAGATTTGTAGAAGTTTTGCTTTATTAGCAAGCTAGGGTGTTAGGGTGGCCAAACTGAATGTCCTGAATAAGTCACATGCCATCAGGGCTTAGTGCTTATTGACTTTGTGTTAGAAAACACCCCCTAGGGACACATTTAATGCTTTGATCTCCCCTGGTGTTAACCTCTTCCCTGCCAGTGTCTTAGTACAAAGACAGTGCATATTTTTAGCACTGATTACTGTAGTAATGTCACTGGTCCCCCCAAAAGTGTCAAAAATCTCAGTTAGGGGTCCAATCTGTCCACCGCAATGTTGCAGTCCCGCTTAAAAAAAAAAAATCGCTGATAACCACCATTGCTAGTAAAAGAATAAATAAATAAAAATGCCATAAATCTTTCCCCTAGTTTGTAGATGCAATAATTTTTGCGCAAACCAAGCAAAATATGCTTATTGGGTTTTTTGTTTACCAAAAATATGTAGCAGAAAACAAATTGGCCCAAAATAATGAAAATATTTGATTTTGATTTTTTTTTTATTGGGAATGTTATGTAACAGAAAGTAAAAAATATTGTTTTTTTTTTTTTTTTTCAGAATTGTCGCTCTTTGTTTGTTTATAAAAAGAAAAAAAAATCACACAGGGGATCAAATACCACTAAAAGAAAGATGTATTTGTGGGGAAAAAAAGGACAGCAATTTTATTTGGGTACAGCGTGGCACGACCACGCAAAGGTCAGTTAGAGTAACGCAGTTACTCTGGCCTGGTCATTAAGGGGGTAAATCCCTCCAGTCCAGAAGTGGTTAAAGCGAAACAAGAAAAGTGAAAAATTCCTTTAAACCATTTCTGTACCGCCCACTGTGTATTTATGTCGGTACTTTGATGTTAAATACCGGGGTTATGGCAGCAGATAGCAGCCATAACCCCGGTATTTTTTTAAATGGCGGGCGGTCCCCTTTAACATAAAGGTGGTCCCAGAGGCGGATTCGCTGCGGGATTACCTTTATGGGCGGTGTAAGAGGTGCCCCTCCCCCTGCTGCCTCTCGGTTTCCGGACCCGTCAGTAGTGGGAAAAACAATCCGGTCCTTTCCCCTCCTAGGCAGGAAGTCCAGTGAGGGCAAGATGGCCACCACTCCACTCTATGGCCTTGGAGGACCGGAGTGACGTCAAACGTCACTTCCTAGCAACGGTTTTAAAGAGCCCATTTTTTTTCATCATGGAAAAAAATGACTTTTGTTTTTTTTTTCTTTTTTAGTGTAGATGTGAGGTGTGAGGTCTTTTTGATCCCAGATCTCACATTAAAGAGGAGCTGTCCTGCAGATTTCTATTACAAGGGATGTTTACATTCATTATAATAGGAATAAAAGAGATGAATTTTTTTTTTTTTTAAAGGACAGTGTAAAAATAAAGAATAAAAGATAAAATATATAGGGGAAAAAAATTAAAGCGTTGCGTCCCCGTTAGCTCATGCGCAGAAGCCGCAATCGTTAGAGTGAGAGCAATATTTTGAGCCCTAGACATTTTTAAAGTGTCGCCTATGGGGATTTTAAAGTACCAATGTTTGTCGCAATTTTGTGTGCGCAATTTTGAAGCATGACATGTTGGGTATCTATTTACTTGGCATAACATTATTTTTCACATTATAGAAAAACATCAGGCTAACTTTACTGCTTTCTTATTTTTATATTAAAAAAAAGTGTATTTTTTCCAAAAAAATTGCGTTTGTAAGACCGCAAGCTTAAATACGGTGTGATAAAAAAATGTTGCAACGATCTCCATTTTATTCTCCAGGGTCTCTGCTAAAAAAAATATATAATGTAGTAGTTTTCTCACAAAAAAAAAAATGATTTTAACTTGTAAACAACAAGTGTATGAAAAAGGCCCGGTCTAGAAGTGGTTAAATATCGTGCCTGGGGGGGTCCCCTAATGCATACCTCCCAACTTTCAGATTTGAGAATGAGGGACATTTGAGGGAGGCAGAGACCTGCGGTGCACTATGCGCACTGTGATAAAAAGTGGATGTGGTCGAATCTTACATAGGGAGGGGCTTAAAGGGCATGGTTAAACAAAACCCAGGCTTTGGATATATGCTGGGGGGGGTGGGGGGTGCTTTAGGGATTAGAGAGAACTTGTGCTAGAAGGTGGTGTGTGGGGGTGGGGTAGATTTGTGCTGGAAGTGATCTGGGAGGGGAGAGGACTTGTGCTAGAAGGAGGGATGTGGGGGGTCAGATATATGCTGGGGGGGTGCTTTAGGGTTTAGAGAGAAATTGTGATAGAAGGAGGTGTGGGGTGGGGGGGTTAGATTTGAGCTGAAAGTGATCTGGGAGGGGAGAGGACTTGTGCTAGAAGGAGGGATGCGGGGGGTCAGATATATGCCGGGGGGTGCATTAGGGATTAGAGAGAACTTGTGCTAGAAGGAGGTGAGGGGTGTGGGGGGGTTAGATATGTACTGGAAGTGATCTGGGAGGAGAGAGGACTTGTGCTAGAAGGAGGGATGTGGGGGGTCAGATATATGCTGGGGGTGTTTTGGGAGGGGAGTGGACTTGTGCTAGAAGGAGGGATGTGGGGGGGTCAGATGTATGCTGGGGGTGTTTTGGGAGGGGAGTGGACTTGTACTAGAAGGTAGGGGGCAGATAAGTGAAGGGTGGCTCTTTAGGAGGTGAAAGGATTTGTGCTAGAAGGTGGAGGTGGGGGTGGGGGGGGCGATTTCAAATCCAACCCCCCCCCCTTCTAGCACAAGTCCTCTCTCCTCCAAGAGCTCCCTCCAGCGCATATCCTCTTATCACCGGCCCTGCCAAATCACTCTCCCATGAACAAAAAAGGGGGAAATATCCTGTGCTAAAGTGTCAATAACAGAAATCACAAAAAATTATATCAACAAATGACAGCGGCACTCACTGTATCCACACACAATAATACAAAGAAGACCACTAAAACAAATGTGTTGCGCTGCCAAATAATAAATAATGGGAACCCACCATGAATTCAATAAAATACATAATATAACTACAACCATAAACAACAAATAAACATAAAGTTCAAAATTCATATAAAGTGAAGTGTAATAAATACATCCATAAATAAGTGATTTGTAAAGTTCATAAAATATAAATAAATCAATAAAGATATAAAGTGAAAGCTCTTGCGCTCTGAATATATGCCGAACTTACGATTTCCAGTGAGTTCAACAACATTTCAAATAAAGTGAAATATAAATGTATTGCTGCAGCTTCAAAGGAAATAACTAAATATGCAAAGTGATTCCCATTCAAAAACAATAATCACTAAGCCGCGCATTAAAAAGTGCATGTGCAAATAAATAATGCATGTGCAAATGAATATATCACATAATATATAATATTAGTGAAATAGAATTGTAAGGGAAATGTGCATCTTGGAATGTTCAGTTTAGTGTAATGACATATCAGTTTATGTTGAAGGTTAGAGTTGCCCTTTATATCTTGAAAATGTTTTAGAGAATATATGTCTTTTGCTTATTATTTCAAACATTCGTTTCTGCTGATATGCAAGCCATAATTTCACACCTGCTATAGCTTGTGGTTAGGAGATTAGCGTCTATAATGGATCTTAGATGTATAGTTTTGCAAGTTCTGTTTGAGATTAAGATATGCAAAGCTACAGAGATGTTCCATATATAATGAGAGGATATTGCCAATATATATCCTATATATCAGCTACAATATACACATAGCCTATATTTGCATTTATACAGCTTGAATAAATCTTTTATGCAGCAATAATTAATAGTTGATAGTGAATAGGAAAATTACTGCTATAGTCTTTTTAAGTAATGAGAGATGTTTCTGCAGATGTTATGTGACCACAAATGTACATCTAAGTTGCAGAACTCGTCTGCAACTGTACAGACACCTGCCAACATATGGGCCACATATCCTGAGATAAGAAGACAGTTGCCTTGTGGTAGATGTGTTATATTTCTAGCTATTGTTTGAGTCACAAATGTGACATGTTTTTTCTTTATACTTGTACTTTACTCAACCTTACATGTAACTGGGTAGATTTAGTAAACTCGTTAATTGATTGGGCAATAGGGTGTTGGGAGGGTGTTAAGCTAAGGGGAGGTTTTGGGAGGTATAGGGACATTTTGTGGTTTAAGGCTATAAATTGTTTACAATGTCAGAAATAAAGACACAATCATTTTGAACCCATCAGTGTGTTTTGGTCATTATTGATTGCCCGGCTAGCCGAAGATTCACCCACAGAACAAACCAAGGGTGCATCCGAACTAAGGATCCTTACAGATGGTACCAGACGGCGGGGTACTGACTATCCAGGTGAGTAATAATTTCTCCCATTTTTATGCTGGTTGAAATGTTGCTTTCCTGGATGCAGTGAGCCCGGTACTAGAGTAATATTAGTTGTTGGCAGGTTAGTTTAGTTTTTCACAAGGCTGTGACGGACAGGAGATAGTGCTCTGTGTTCCGTAGGTTTTCAGGAGGGGCGTACTCCGGGAGACACGCATCGTGGGTGGCAGGGGATGGTGTTTATAGCAACACGCGTCATATGTTAGCAGGGACTTTTTCAAAAGTAGAGCTAGTCTTGTTTGATGTTGGCAGGGCTTATTGAGTTAAAGGATCACTCAAGGAATCTATGTAAAGTACAAGGAAAAGGTTAAATAAGGTATAAGATATAAAGGGAAAAGGTATATACGCACAGTAAGTGAAACTAATATATCGAAATGTATATGTTTGTTTCCAACTTACTTAGATTGTCTGTGGAGTGAATCAATTGGGAAACACAACTATACAGTAAGATTTGATCTGTATTGGTTGAATGGTGCAGATAGTGGTATTTGTAAACACTTCTTATCAAACCCATAGATTGTGGTGCCCACATTGTCAAAGAAATTCTAGACACATTGTAAGAGTATTTGAAAGGATTTATGTTATTGTGCCTGCTCAAGCTTACCATTAACATAACACTAATTATACAACTGCTGATGCTGCTATTTATAACCCGCATTGTGCTATTGTTTGAAGGTATATATAGAACTTATTTTAGATTTCATTGAAAAGTCATGGGTAACGATTTGGGAAAGGATCCGGATGGTGAGCTGGAGACCAGACCCACACCATTACTCTTTGTATCAGGCACCTGCGGGATAAGTCACTGATCCATTTTGGGCGAACATATATGAGCGCAGCCCGCAATAGGGAATTACGCGACTCAGCGCTATAGGTCCTCGCAATGAAGGGGACTGGGAGGAGGTTAAAAGGATGGCGGGGCTTCACCCAAAATAAAATTATCCCCCGGTGACTGGGATGAAAAGTCAACTCATCATATATACCTAAAACAAGACAGAGAGACAGTGAGTAAAATGAAAGAAGTTGTAGATATAGAATAAATATGGAGGTGGATGGTCTAGATAGTCCAAAAGCATAAGCATTAAGCCATAATAGGAAAAACAATGCGGCTGGCTGTTTTGATCTGCTGAAAGGAAAACAGCCTGTTAGCGCGCATTTCCAAGGGCGTTATCAGAGAGGCAGAAGAAAGGGGGAATTCAGAGGCAAAGTAGGACATTTTTAAGCTAGCCCCCCCCCCACAATTGAACAACCTCACAACAGCCTCACAACAACATCACAACAGTAAGTGGATTTACAGTGACATCGGGATCCAGGGGTAATGGGCCATAAGTCCCCTTGATGCAGGATTGATTCCATGCCCCCTTGGAGGGAGGATGGAGTCAGGTATACATTAGACAGATTCTTGGCCGAAGGTATATTTAAAGAAATAGTATACTGCGCCACTGTTTTTTGTTGTTCTGAATATTCATTTTCCAAGCTAGACATACATAATTGCTTGAAGCTGCGTATTTGACCTTGACGTTGGTACATTCTTAGGGAGGGGTGATTCCCACGTTCCTAGGGAGGGGGGTCACTTCTTGCGCGGAGCTTGTAGGACTATGAGTCCCACCATTCCCAAACATATGTAATTATTTTTTTATGGAATTTTTGGAGTTTTGCCATTTATACATTGTGTGTAAAGCATAGGAACCTCTGGGAAGAGTAATAATAGTGAATTAAAAAACAGTTTTTATCAGGCAAAACGTACTTCGCCGTAGTCGGCAAGATACTTTGAGGTTATTTTTTATAGAATTATAGATAATGAGAAATTACATTTTGCAAATGGGTCCCTATGTAAAAGGGAGCTCTGGTGCAACATTTTGAAAATTGGCTACTGGCCAAGAAAGGGTTCAAATGTAAATATCTTTGTTCCTGTTATAGTTATGGAATTTATTTTCGGACAAAAAGAGTTTACCGCAATTAGTGTGGCCATTGGACCCTATTGGCACCGAGCCAGAAGTTTTAAATAAGATTAACTTTTTATCTGATTACAGTTTTTGAGTGATATTTTAGGGGTGTCCTCTATTGAAGGAGGGGAACCTCTGGTCAGGTTTTTGTAAGATTTGCACAAGGCCAAAAGTTTTTGTAAGATTGGCACGGAGCCAAAACATTTTTAGTTTTATCTGATTGTAGCATGGAAGTGGTATTTGATGTGCCATCTCTACTTATAGCCATACCGTCCGATGCTACCCACTTTACAGTGATTAGTTGAAGTAATACGTTTTTTTTTTTTAGCGTCCTAGTGGACGAGGAAACACAGCCATCTTTGTTTCTTGTTTTTCAGTCCAGGTAACTGACCTGGTGTAGAAATGCCTCAGGGCTAAGTGGACAGTTTAGTTGTCTGCTCTATAGTTCTCCAGACCACGCAAGAGGGGATGGACACCTGCTCATGCGTCAGTCCCGCTACAATATGTGGATGACATATGTAGTCACTCTGTGGAGGCCAGTCAGAGCGAGTGAGTTTATTAAAGTATTTACATGTATGTGGACACAAAGGGCCTAATTCATTGTACCGCCATTTGGCTAACGCCGGGATTTTTGCAAACTGGCGAATTTTAAAGTATAAAATTGGTATTCAACATACCGCCGGCGGCCAATAACGTATAGTGTTAGATTCATTAAGATGCTACAACGTCAGGGCGCAACTTAAAAACAGGTCAGCTAAAAGCTCGACTAATGTTTTGCCAAATTTATTTGAGTACCCCTAAAAATCCCAAATCACTGTGGAAGGTGTGGGAGATCATTTGGAGATGAATGGCTTTTAAACTGTGTCAAAAACTGACCTAGAAAGAGAGATTTCTGCAAAAGTGTAGAAAGTAAAAATAGCTCCTCAAGTCCCGAGCTGCAAGAGAGCTCATGTGCGCATGCGCAACACCAACTAGGCTCAAAAGGTTACGTTTTCACAAACTTGAGCATGCGGTATGTTGAATGCGAATGTAAAATCCGCTGTATCGCCCATGTAAAATGGAATGAACTGGCGGATTTGAAAAACATGCACACAGTTCATACTTCTAGCAAGTGATTCCTTAGTAAACACCATCACATTACAACGTTCCAGACACCTTTCCTGCTCAATCATATTTCACTAGAACAATCTTATATATAGTTTTTATATGAAACCTCAACATTATCGAGGGTATCCCACAAAATATTTAATCAGGAAAGACGTATGGCCAAGCTTTTGCATTTTATAACACATTTTAATGCAGGTATATCCCCCTACTTGGCTAATTAGCAAAATATGGTAAAAAAAAAAACAAATATAGCTTTATCTCTCAATATTGCTAGATATTAACTTTATGTGGCATCTTTTTTATTTAGGTAATGTCTTTATAATAATAGTTTGGTGATACACATACCTATGTCAAACAATAGCAAAAATATTGATGCTAACATTTTGAGGGTTGGAGACCTCCAATTGTTGCCCATAGATAGGGCTCATTCTGGATTCAAACTCACAAACCTACAGCAGGAAGGCAGACTCCCTAATCATTGTGCTATTTCTCAGTCCTTACAACTCCATTAAGGATGTTTATGAGTGATGAGCATGATTATTGTCTTAGCTATATGTTCAATCATTGAAACAACAACCTGAACCCCAAAATAAATGCCCCCCCCCCAAATAATTTCAAAGCCCAAATTTGGTTTTAAACTTTCAACAAAAAATATATATAAATACATAAATATATATGTCTCTCTTTCTCTCTCTCTCTCTATATATATACCTACATATATATATATATGTATATATCATGTATATATATATATATATATATATATATATATATATATATATATATATATATATATATATGTATACCTCTATATAAACATTAGAAATAGTGTTTTGTAATCCCTAAAAAACATTTGGAATTTCACATATATACACATACATACATACATATATATATTTTTTTATTATGTCTCTCTCTCTTAGGGATGATCGAACTTTTCAAAAGTTCGGTTCGACCAGAACACCCGAATTTCCCGAAAGTTCGGCCCGGATTTCAGAACACCATTGAAATCAATGGGACCCAAACTTCGGCAATCAAAAAACACCATTTTGAAGCCCTAAAACAAAATAAATGCCCCTAAAAAGTGCCTAGGGTTCTGGGTCATGCCCCAGGGACTATTAATCACACAAAAAAAAAGTTCTTAAAAATTGTCATTTTTGATAGAGAGACAATTATTGAAAAAATTATTAAAAAAAAAAAAAGAGATTTCTTTGGATTTAGTGTCTGGGGGGGTCTAAAAAGTCTAAAAAGTGTACCTGTGAAGTTTCAGCTCTGTAGCATGTCCAGAACCAGAAAAAAAGTTTGTTTGTATTAGAATTAATATAGAACAGGGATATGGCTCTGCTATTTTCACACCTTGCCGGTTTTGTAGCAAGCGTTTTTTTTTTTGGGCATTTTGGGCATTTTTTGGGGGACTTTGGAGGCAGGCATAACATCAGAACTTCTGTGTAGAAGTATATATACACACACACACATCAATGTTTATATACACATACACATATATAGGTGTGAAAAAAGCAGAAACCTATGCTTGCGCTAATGAAATAATTAACACCCATATGGCTTCTCTGCTATAAAACCTATATGTGTGTATGTGTATAAATACATATAAGTGTGTGTGTATATATTCCCCTATACAGAAGTTCAGATGTTTTGCCTGCCTCCAAAGACCCACAAAAAATGCCCAAAAAAAAAACGCCTGCAACAACACACCTGGGCATTTTCTGTATAGGGGTATATATATACACACACACTTATATGTATTGTCGGGATTATTGGGGGTGATTAAAATAATAATAGAAACAAATGGATTTAAAAAGCCATGTATATTCCATATTATGCATATAAGATTCTGAACAGTATAGTTTCCATTTTGTTTAAGGTGAAAGAAAGTTCATATATGTCCTCTTGAAAAATTTCTCTTACAATAGGGTCTTATACTTTCAGCAGATGTCTCTGTTTTCTTTTGGGCATAAATAAGTGGAAAACTGACGTTCTTTTAGATAAGACTCAGTCAGCCTGACACTATGTTAAGGGGGTGATGTCTCTGTGATGGTGTTCACCATCACTGGAATTTAAGGACAGATGGGTGAGGGGTTGAATTGCTTCAATTTTGTCAGCAAGGTCAATTGTTCCCTTTGCCATGAGGTTTCTGAGCAGGAAGCCCATTCCTAATATGGTCATCCCAGGAAGTTCTGAGGAGCCGGACTGTCTGGGGGTGGCTCCCCATTCAACTATTGTCAGGTGGGCTAATGCTAATGACCGCACCTGTTGTCTGCTAAGGGAGGTATTGACACAGAGTAATGTGTATTCAGGGCTCGTTAGACAACCATTGTTCTGTGTCTGACTATTGTGTACATTGATTGCCCCCTGTGGTTTCTGTCTCCTTGCATTGGTCAAAGTTATCTGACCAATCACTACTGACTCATTTTCAAGCCCTCATTTGCATTGGTCAAAGCTATCTGACCAATCCCTGTTGACTCATTTCAAGCCCTCATTTGCATGTATATTCCACTTTCTGTATAAAGTGTGCTGTGTTCTTCCAATAAATTGTCTTCCTGCTTGAACTTACATACAGCCTGCTTGGTGTTTTGTTCTAATGGATTCCGAACGGCACATAGCTGTAGTTCGGATCCCGGATCCTTGGTTGACCGAACCATCAGACGATGCGATCTGCAAGCTGACTGACTAGAAACAGAGGAGTGTCGGGAGAGCGGACAGGGCGAGCAAGGGTCTCGTCACATTGGTTGGCAGCGGTGGGATTTGCTCTCCAGTTACCGGGACACTCCAAACCACCACAGTAAATGACCAGCTATGCAGCATGCAGGATAGCCACGCTGAGAGACTTACTTGAGAGCCGCGGAGGGACCAGTGGGACAAAGAACAAGGCCACCCTCATCAGTGAGCTGGCCGAGATGGATCAGAGGGAGGGTGATGCAGGACCCCGGTCAGTTGAAGACTTGTTTCAGCAACGAGTTCGGGAGCGGTTGGCATTATATGGTGCTAACCAATCAGAGACCGCCATACAGAATGCCATTAGAGACATCCAGCTGCAGGATGAGCGACAAGAGAAAGAACTAGAACGACAAGAGAGGGAACGAGAGTGGCAACATGAGCAGAAAATGGCAGAAATACGTCAATCGGAGAAAACGCCTAAAGATGCAGCGACTGTCCGTAAGTTGCCCTTTCGGGCGTTCAAACTATTTAAGGAAGGAGAGGAGGAAATTGACGCATTCCTGCAGGACTTTGAGAGACTATGCCAGATACATGAAGTACTGTCCCAAGATTGGGTCGCCTTACTGGCGAGTAATTTAACTGGCAGAGCGGCGGATGCATATCGGGCCCTGGAGGACGAAGACGCTAAAGACTACGACCGGGTAAAAGAAGCTTTGCTAGCCCGATTTGCCATTACACCCAAAGCCAGCCGGATTAAGTTTCGAGAATCCCGGAAACAAACCAACACAACATACGTGGAGTGGGCACATCGTATGCAGCGGAACCTTAAGAGCTGGTTCCAGGGAAGCCACGCTCATACCATAGAGGACATCACCCAGCTAGTACTATTAGAACAGTTTTTTAACCACACCCCTCCGGCAGTACGGGATTGGGTGCGAGATAAACAACCACAGACGGTACAGCAAGCGGCTACTCTGGCCGATGAATATCTGGACTCTCGAAGGTCAGGCGAAAATGAGCGTTATCCACTATCTCGGCCCAGTTTACCAGCCTCTAAGCCAACTTCAGTACCTCCGTGGTCTGCCTCGAGACCCCCAGCCCCACCCAACCCTCCTACCGGACCTAAGTGCTATACCTGTAACCAAACTGGTCATCGGCAACGACATTGCCCTAGCCAATCCAAGAGGTATCGAGAGACTAATCATCCATCCAGACCAGCGGCTCATTGCTACCAGAATGAGCCCATCCATCGAGATGTTCAGGAAGAGTGCGGCGAACTTTTTGAAGCGGACCCTGTCCAAGCTGCTGCCGGAGATAATCGGCAGCACCATCGCCAGGCAGTATGGGTTAATGGGCAGCCGGCCCAGGGACTCCGCGATTCCGGGGCTACGATTACCCTCATCCAGCCTCACATGATTCCCCAGTCAGCCCGGACCGGCCAGACTGTTGCAGTCAGGGTAGCAGGGGGCCAGGTGCTACGTTTATCCACCGCCCAAGTCCGCTTGGATTGGGGCTCAGGGGAGCGATATGTGCGAGTGGGATTGCTACGCGAGTTACCCGCAGAAGTACTTTTGGGAAACGATTTGGGCCATTTAACTTCCTCTTATGCCCCAGAGGCCACCATGGCCGGGACCACCAGACGTCACAGCCACAGTCGCTCTCCCATTTCAAATCGAAGGCGGCATATAGGAAGTAGAGTACGTCCGGTAAATCCTGATCCTAACTGCTGTTTGGGCGTGTTTGGCCTAAGTCGTTACACAACGGAGCGAGATCTAAGAGAAGTATTTTCAACATATGGTCCAATGGCTGATGTATCCATTGTGTATGATCGGCAGTCTCGGCGTTCCAGGGGTTTCGCGTTTGTCTGCTTTGAAAATGTTGAAGACGCAAAGGAGGCAAAAGAACATGCAAATGGCATGGAACTTGATGGAAGACACATACGTGTAGATTTCTCAATTACACAAAGGCCCCACACCCCTACACCAGGAATATACATGGGAATGCGGATGGGTTATCCCGGCAGACAGACCTAGAACCTTAAGACTACTTATCCAACATCCTCGAGTTGACCCGTTCGGGGTCCCACTGTGGCTGTTGGACTGTTTACCCGGGGGAAGATATGTGATGGTGTTCACCATCACTGGAATTTAAGGACAGATGGGTGAGGGGTTGAATTGCTTCAATTTTGTCAGCAAGGTCAATTGTTCCCTTTGCCATGAGGTTTCTGAGCAGGAAGCCCATTCCTAATATGGTCATCCCAGGAAGTTCTGAGGAGCCGGACTGTCTGGGGGTGGCTCCCCATTCAACTATTGTCAGGTGGGCTAATGCTAATGACCGCACCTGTTGTCTGCTAAGGGAGGTATTGACACAGAGTAATGTGTATTCAGGGCTCGTTAGACAACCATTGTTCTGTGTCTGACTATTGTGTACATTGATTGCCCCCTGTGGCTTCTGTCTCCTTGCATTGGTCAAAGTTATCTGACCAATCACTACTGACTCATTTTCAAGCCCTCATTTGCATTGGTCAAAGCTATCTGACCAATCCCTGTTGACTCATTTCAAGCCCTCATTTGCATGTATATTCCACTTTCTGTATAAAGTGTGCTGTGTTCTTCCAATAAATTGTCTTCCTGCTTGAACTTACATACAGCCTGCTTGGTGTTTTGTTCTAATGGATTCCGAACGGCACATAGCTGTAGTTCGGATCCCGGATCCTTGGTTGACCGAACCATCAGACGATGCGATCTGCAAGCTGACTGACTAGAAACAGAGGAGTGTCGGGAGAGCGGACAGGGCGAGCAAGGGTCTCGTCACAGTCTCCTTAATTGTTTTAAAGATGAACAGTAGGTTCATTTGGAATATATATTTTTAAGATACATTTTTATGTGTGAGAAGATGTTAGCCATAATTATGTCATTATATTATGTAAGGCATATACATATATATTTAGAAATTGTGTAAAAAAAAGTCTGGTGCGCTACTAAATTGGAATAAAATGAACAATGTCAATCATGCATACAAAATAGTGTACAAACAATTTAAAACAATTTAAAACAAATGAAAATGTGAGTCTCTGGTTTCTCTTGCAAATCAATATGTTTTCCGTGAACAACTCCACCAGAAAAAAGCTAAATAGATGAATGTGCAAATGAAGTCCAGTGTTCATGTAAATTCTAAAAATAATCACTGGTGGCCGTGAGAAAACCAAGTGCTGCTGCAAATCAACGAATGTGACGTGAAAATCCCATCACCTGGTGAATTCACCGCTTACCAGCTTTAAGTAGATTTAGGGCAGATAGACAGAATATGAATCCAAAGGGACCTTTGTAGATAACCAAAGGGAGTGCAATGTTGGAAACCACCCTCGTGTGTGACAGGGGAGGGGGGGGGGAGCTGCTTACCAGATCCCACTGTTTCCAAACATGTAATGAGTGTAGACTCTCTCTGGATACGTAAATGAGGGACTCCTGGTGTTTCCTGGTTCTTCTCTCGGACTGACACTCATATACGGTGCGCCATGAAAATGAGGGAAGAGACTAATAGTGCATTATCTTTTATCACATTTATTAGAAAAGTAAACATTGCACTTACAGGAAAAAACGAAGATACAAGTCCTGTCTGGAGAGCGGCAGCTGCCTGCAGTGCAAGCCGCGGCTGTTGTGATTGATCGCGCGACTCCTCCTTCGCTCTGACGCGTTTCCTCCCTATTGGGCTTCCACGGAGATAGGAGGGGAATTTCTATATTTAGAAATTGTTTGTCTACCATATGTTGGGTTTATATTTTTTGCTAAATAACAAATCTTACTTAGGTAAAAGTAATTCCACTTAAATTACTTCATTTTAAGGCATGTGGTAGGAGTGTTTATATAAGCGTTGCTTTAGAATGGACTAAGGAATAGATTTTCCAATCCAGACTAAATGTCTGACAGCCTATGGCATATTCAAATAAGTAATGGATTTTCACTGGCCATAGGTCAAAAAGGTCATCTTTAATAGTAGGCCATTGTATGTTAAACACAAAATCTAATGAACGGTATAATACTGCCCTCTTTAGATGAAATACCAAATGCAGTCTTGGGATAGTTTGGTATTTCCAATATAAAAATATTATATTGTATTAAAAATATAATTATTGAAATGGCATTGTTTGCCAGGGTGAATGATGGAGATTAGATGGACCTTTATGTATGTACTGGGAGTATGGACAAAGTTTTATGTTGTGTTTTATGGTTAATATTGAACATAGAGAAATCATCCTTTAATTTTATTATACAAACATTGGTTAATTATCAGGAGAGGTGTGTTTATGACCTCACCAGTTAAGGTATAGAATATCCCAACCAATGGGGATAATGTTTCATCCCTCTTGGTTTAACTTATGGTAATTTTTATAGCCCTTTGTTCATACCATATAAAAGAACAACCCAGATGAGAGATAGGAGACATCACATTTGCCCAACATACAATACACATACATCACACACACTACTTCATCCCTCGATATACTCATCCAGACATACTCTATCTTGCTCCATCATTCATCTGAAACTTTGAGGGACGCCAAACGAAACTCCTCCCTCACTGGCATCCATCGTAAGACTCTGGTAACGACCATTTGAAGCTAGCAGCCATCTTAAATGTGGTAAATATGCCTTGCTATGTTATTTGATTTTATTCAATATTGTTTATTTCCTTCCTTATATGTTTTATATTGCATATTTAAGGGTAATAAGATTACAATCCCAGCCGTATAAACCATGGTAGATTTTTCTCTAAAAAGCTGATTTTTGTTTTTATGCATTTTTATTAATATCAGATTTAGTGCATTATTTGCAATTTTAAGTCTTCCGTTTTGCATGGCTTATTCTCACTCCATCTGCAGTGAAGTGACTTTCGGCTATAAGATTCGCAGACAATTGTGGTCTGCTTATATAGAACACATACCTATGGTTTATGCTATACCAGGAGAAATGGTAATCTTGCTTTCATTTTGCTTTCACTTTGCTTTCACTTTCACTTTCATTATTGAGCTAAACATCACATTGCATTGATTGCTTGAAGTTAGTATTTTATGTAGAGTTGTTTCTTTGTGTCACTTCCTGTTTGATCATATATTGTGATTACATGTCTTGAGAATAAATATTTTATATATATTCCACACTGTAGACTGTACTCACTAAGATTGGTATATGCTTTTAAAAAAAAATTAATCAATTAAAAATAATTCACTACATGTTGATTTGTGGAAATAAGTGAAGATTCTCCTTTTTCACAGATCTTTGCTTATTAACCATAAATAGACACTGTTATATTCAGAGCAGTATAAATATTCTGACATAATGAAGTACGAGCGTGAGATATTATTAAATATTCTTACAGTATTTATACACATACACATATATAGGTGTGAAAGTAGCAGAAACCTAAGCTTGCGCTAATGAAATAATTAACAGGCATATGTCTCCGCTCCTATCACACCTATATATGTGTATGTGTATGTGTATAAATACATATAAGTGTGTGTGTATATATACCCCTATACAGAATTTCAGATGTTTTTCCTGCCTCCAAAGACCCACAAAAAATGCCCAAAAAAATGCCTGCGCCTGTTGCAGGCGTTTTTTTTGGGCATTTTTTGTGTGTCTTTGGAGGCAGGCAAAACATCTGAACTTCTGTATAGGGGTATATATACACACACACTTATATGTATTTATACACATACACATATATAGGTGTTATAGCAGAGAAGCCATATGGGTGTTAATTATTTAATTAGCGCAAGCATAGGTTTCTGCTACTTTCACACCTATATATATGTGTATGTGTATATATACATACATGTGTGTGTGTATATATACCCCTACACAGAAGTACAGATGTTATGCCTGCCTCCAAAGACGCCCAAAAAATGCCCATAAAACGCCAGCTACAAAAACGCCCAGGCGTGTTTTTGCAGCAGGCATTTTTTTGGGGCATTTTTTGGGGGTCTTTGGAGGCAGGCAAAACATCTGAAATTCTGTATAGGGGTATATGTACACACACACTTATATGTATTTATACACATACACACATATAGGTGTTATAGCAGAGAAGCCATGTGGGTGTTAATTATTTAATTAGCGCAAGCATAGGTTTCTGCTACTTTCACACCTATATATGTGTATGTGTATATATACATACATGTGTGTGTGTATATATACCCCTACACAGAAGTACAGATGTTATGCCTGCCTCCAAAGATGCCCAAAAAATGCCCAAAAAAAACACCAGCTACAAAAACGCCCAGGTGTGTTTTTGCAGCAGGCATTTTTTTGGGGAATTTTTTTCGGGGTCTTTGGAGGCAGGCAAAACATCTAAACTTCTGTATAGGGGTATATATACACACACACTTATATGTATTTATACACATACACACATATAGGTGTGAAAGTAGCAGAAACCTATGCTTGCGCTAATTAAATAATTAACCACTTTACCACCGGAGGATTTTGCTGTCTTACGTCCAGGCCACTTTTTTGCGATTCGGCACAGTGCGACTTTAACTGACAATTGCACGGTCGTGCGACGCCGTACCCAAGTGAAATTGACGTCCTTTTTTTCCCACAAACAGAGCTTTGGTTTGGTGGTATTTGATCACCTGTGCGATTTTTACTTTTTGCGCTATAAACAAAAAAAGAGCGTTTATTTTGAAAAAACAACAATATGTTTAACATTTTTTTATATGAAATTCCCCCCCAAAAAAATGTAAAAATCACATTTTTTTTTTAATTTTTGGCCAATTTGTTTTCTGCTACCTATGTTTGGTAAAAAAAATCACAATAAGAGTATTTTGATTGGTTTGCGCAAAAATTATTGCGTTTACTAACTAAGGGAAAGATTTCTGTCATTTTTGGTGTTTTTTTTTTTAACGAGTAATGACGGCGATCTGCAATTATTTTTGCGGGACTGCGACATTGCAGCGGACAGATCGGACCCCTGACTGACATTTTTGACACTTTTGGGGTTACCAGTGACATTACTGCAGTAATCAGTGCTATATATATGCACTGTTACTGTAAAAATGACACTGGCAGGGAAGGGGTTAATTTTATTGGAGAGGGAGGGGTTAATGTATGCCTAGTGCTTACTGACGTGTGTGGGGGGAGGTGACTGAGTAAGTCAGGGACAGATCGGATGTTCAGCTATGCTGAACACTCCGATCTGTCACTCCCTGTCACTGAGGAGATCCGCCCGCTCTGTTTACACAGGCGGGCGGATCTCCAAACTAGATTCCCCGACGATCGGGGAAGAGCAGTGGCGATTGCCGCCGCTCCTCCCCTGGCCCGACTCCGGCTGTGAAAGAAAACAGCGGGAGCGCGCCTCCGGCGGCGTACGATCGCTGCCTACAGGGGGAGGAGTCCAGCGAAGGTCTACGTCGCTGGATGGGATCGTGCCACATTGCCGCAGTAGCAGCAATGTGAGCGGTCCTAAAGTGGTTAACAGGCATATGTCTCCGCTCCTATCACACCTATATATGTGTATGTGTAAAAATACATATAAGTGTGTGTGTATATATACACCTATACAGAATTTCAGATGTTTTGCCTGCCTCCAAAGACCCACAAAAATGGCCAAAAAAATGCCTGCGCCAAGAAAAAATGCCCAGGTGTGTTGTTGCAGGCGTTTTTTTGGGGCATTTTTTGTGGGTCTTTGGAGGCAGGCAAAACATCTGAACTTCTGTATAGGGGTATATATACACACACACTTATATGTATTTATACACATACACACATATAGGTGTGATAGCAGAGAAGCCATATGGGTGTTAATTATTTCATTAGCGCAAGCATAGGTTTCTGCTTTTTTCACACCTATATATGTGTATGTGTATATAAACATTGATGTGTGTGTGTGTATATATACCCCTACACAGAAGTTCTGATGTCATGCCTGACTCCAAACATGTCCGCAAAAAAAGCCCTATAAACGCCTGCAGCAAAAAGCAGGGTGACAGGCGAGAAGCCATATCGCTGTTCTATAAGTGCCCTAAGAGAAACAATCTTTTCTCTATAGCAGTCACCCTGACATGGAAGGGTTTTGTCACCCTGCCATAGCAGTCAGAGTCAGTTAACCCTACACTACACTACACTACGTCCCCTGACACTTAACACTTTCCCTACAGAAACTAGATTATTAAATCTAACCATAGTGGAAAATAGTACCCTAACTACACTAGATATCCCTTTCCTCACACTAAAAATTGCTAAATGACACTTTGAAGCAGAAGTAACAGAACTGCTTCCACTCTCTTCCATGTCCCTGTATTACAATGCTAGGAATTTGGCGGGGGCTATCTTATATACTGGGGGGGGGTGTATTCACTAATGATTGGCCTCTGGACCCCCTAGTCACTCCAATCACATTCCTAGCATTCTCCTGCCCCCTCAATTGGCTTTTACTGATGGTTCTGGTCCTATCACGGGCTTTTAAAGCCCATTTCCTGTCCCATTGCATTTTGGTAGGTTCTGGTGGCCGAATTCCGAACTTTTTCAGCAAAAGGTTTGGAATTCGGCCGAACCTCGAACAGCCAATGTTCAGGTGGAACCGATGGTCGACCCGAACCGTTCGATCATCCCTACTCTCTCTCTCCCTCTCGATTTCTATTTCCCATTTTATTTCAACTGGGCATGCTCGAACATTTAGACGATTTAGTGTGTTTTTGGATAAACCACGCATGCTCCAAAGCTTGCCAAATCATCCCTCTTACATCCTCCTCGAAATAGCATTTGCACTTATGTTGTTTTGCTTCCAGGACACACACAGTTACATTTTCTCCTGGACGTTACCATTACTGGGTGTGTGGTTTCCAGTATCTTATAAAAAAAACACTCAGACACGAGAGAATATTTGGCCTGGTAACAGGTCCAATATATTGTGCATGGGACATGCTTTATGTTAAAAATTTGGGGGCCTTTGTTATTTTTAGGAGGGAGGTGGAATTTGACTGTGTTGTCTGTTATGTCTAATGACACATAGCCCAGGCCTGTATTTGTGGGAATGAATACTTGACTCTCTGTAAGTATTTGTTTGTTTTAACATAATTGTGTATTGGTTAGTCAATCTGCACATGTATCTGAATTTTCTTGGATCTTTGTTGATGTATGTGGTGTAAATTTTGTAAGAAGTTAATGTTATAAAATATCTCAAATTAGTGTGGCTTCAGGCTTTGATACTGGGAAAAAAATGTCATGTGAAATGCTTGAGCTGTGTATTCTGTTTTTAATAAACATTGATCGTGGTGGGTGGGCATGTTTCAAATGTCTTCTCAAAACATTGATTATGTGTATAAATAAAAATGTCTTTGGGTCTCCACAAATGTTTGTTATATTATTATTTGCAATGTTTTTTAGACATGCTGATTGTGTATAGGCAACGTTTACTCGCGTTCGGGAATTCGCTAAAGTTTTAAAATGCGTGCTCATATTTCTAAAATCAACCGGAAACTACACTATTATTGGGTGCACACGTTTCTGGAATGTGTACAGTTCCTCTCGCAATTCTGAGCAACATGGCGCCATCACTATATACTCCCGCAGTTGTGGTGTTTATCTGCAAGGTAAGATGTGTGTATGTGTGAAAATGTACACATATAAATGTGCAAGATCACTCAGTTAGCTAGTGGGGGTCTGTCGCCTATCTAGCGGGTGTACAAGTTGAGTGTTCTTTAGTGTAGTTTCCCACGCGTGCACTTCCTACCTAGTATACGTCAGTTTCCCTATTCTATAAACTTCCTGTATGTGAACCTGTTCCTATATCTATAGTTACATTATATTTCTCTCTATGTTGCGTGTATGTGTATATATATATATATATATATATATATATATATATATATATATATATATATATATATATATGTATGTGTGTTTGTGTGTGTATATATATATGTAACGAAAAATTATTTAAGATCTTATATATAATTAATAAATTATGTAAAAAAAATGTAGGATTTCCGAAACCCAAAAAGAAATATAATTAACATTTTACATTTAATAGTATTTAAATATATATGATAAAAAACATATATATATATATATATATAAACATATTTTGATATATCTACAAAAATATATATATATATATATATATATATATATATATATATATATATATATAGGATTATTTTTTTTAGATATATCTAAAATCATTATATATATATATATACATTTTTATTTTGTATAAACATATATATTATATATAGATATATATAAAAAATCTTGTTTTATATATATATATATATATATATATATATATATATATATAAATCTTTTTTTATATCTATTATATAATATATTTATATTATATTTGATAATATTTAAGTTTTGTACAAATATAAAACAACAAATAAGTTACATATTGCTAATACATTTTAGAATCTGTCTATATAAACACTAATGGATTGCCCCTTTTCATAGATGCACGATTTGAAACATGATATTCCCTAAATAAATTTGAAACACAATTTTAGTTATAAATACATGCATACACACTGCAAGCTCTGGTGGTCGACATATTTGGCTGAGAGTCACCATCATAAGATGGATGTGCAGACAGCAGCTAATTTGTTCACCTGAGATGGAATGAGTGAGCACGAAAATATGGCCTGGTCATGTCTTCAAAGGATTGCATTGGATAAACAAGCAAAAAAGGCAAGACATGAGTGTGTGTTCACTTGATACTGATGTGATAACACTGCGAGTTGCCTGCGTGTTCATGGATCGCATTCACAGCACAGGCATCTCACACTGGCATATGTGAATCCATGGGGGTGTCCATTGAAAGTTCACAACACCCCCAGATCAAATCGCAGTGGGATTTTACAGGTCACACATGAATTGGAGGGCACTGCTGTGAACCACTATGCGATCCAATTCTGCTGTAGACCACAAAAAAGGATTCTGTGTGATTTGACTGTGATTGTGTTGATATTTCAGCCACACAAACTGTATGGCTGAATTTGCAACACACACACATCGCATGTGATTTTAGGAGCATCGTGCTCCAAATCACATCCGATGTCTGTCATAGCAAGAGTGTGAGCCGGCAGTAAGAGCTGCTCCAAAGTCGCACACAAGTAATGGAGTCATTTTTTAAGACGGTGCAGCAACTTGAGTCACTCTGCTTAGAAGGGTTCCATTGCACACAATGGAGTGTGACCTGTCAGGTGACTAAGGCTGCGCATGCATGTTCAACTTTTGTTGTACACTTTCTGTTCGATTTACCATAAACCACATAATATGAGGTCAAAGATAAACAACACTTTCACTTGTATCTAATTACGCAGGCCTTTGTATTACATATTTGAAGTTAAATTGATCTAAATTTGCTCTGCAAATTATAATCAAATTATAATCAAATTGTATTGCGTATGGGCAGCCTAAGTCATCACACAAGTCATCCTAGTGTGAAAAGGGCATCAACACATCATTAGCTTGATCAATAAAGTATGTTTGTGTCAAGACTTCGATGTTAGCTCTAACATGTGATCCCACAAATTTCATTGGTACAGATTCCAAGATGTGTAACGAGTCACTTTAGCATGTACATAATAAAACACCCCAAAAATAAAACATCTTAAAAAGCACCAACAATAGAGATGGTGCCCTTTCTTGCTTTTCTAGCTCTTGGGAAGTAATAAATAGGCTAAAAGTTGTGCTCAGGGAATGTCAGAGCTCCCCTCTAAACTAACATCTCTAGGCACCCTGTCACCAATAACCTAAATAAGGGTGTCCATATCTTGGACATGGGCATTCTTCCTGGGAAGGCCCCTAAAGGGTTTACTCATCTCAGTGTCTATGAGACTTTGAAATGTCGTAATTTCTCCTTAAAAAAGTGTGTTCGCCTATCATAGGCCCTCACCATTTCAAATGCCCCTCCCTCCTGTCAATGAGTATGTATTGTGTTAAGTAACGCATAACTAAAGTACTTAGTAGACTTTTGTTTGTGGGGGGTGGGGACAGGATCTGCTTGTCAGATTTGTAATGTGGCTTCTGCCTATGTGCTAAAAAAAACAGCCTCCCCCCACTCCCCTCCCCAAACACTAGCCATGGTGATGTGTATAAGCCTCCACATATTGTTATGATACTTTGAGGTGGGTATTGAATGGACAATTGACACAATGCCAACATCATGTTGAGGTAATCACCAGTGTGGGTCAACCTATGTCATGGAGTTAGATTTGGACATAGATGTATATGTATCACCAGAAATGGGATTCTTTGTTCTACAATATCTAAAACACGATCTAGCATGTTTTTGGAATAATTGACATTTTTGAACATAGTTTGACTCAAACATACATTGCTCTTTCCACAGCTCCTCCTCCGTGGTTATGACCAGATAAACACCCACCTTCACACCAAACACAGCATCATGTGTCGTGTCCGGATGAGGCTGCGGCGGAGATTTCATTCCATGCCCTTTTTGTGGACCTGCAGCGGGCTAGGAGTGAAGCGAAGAGACAATCACCCAGACTGCTGCGAAAAGCTGTGGAACAAATCTCCGGTAAGTAAAGATATACATTACATGTGACCAGATAGGTGAATAATTTTTGGGTAGGTGGGCCTGTGTTTAGGAATGCAACAATTCCCCCCCCCCCTTTGCCCCCTACCTTTCCCACCTCCATCAAGTGTCTCTTCACAACCTTTTTTACTACTATGTACATTGGTCTTTTATTTTGTTCTTCTTTATCTTCTGGTTCTAGCCAAAGCGGACGGACGACACCCGGTGGTGTGTTTGGTAAAGAAGGGGAGGAGGAGGGCTGCCACACTGCAGTACGTGGTAACTGGGAGCGAGCCGCTACAGCAGCTCAGAATTGTTGATGGTAAGCAGAAACATTTTAATTGTAGAAATGTCAAATAGAAAATTTTTGGGGGTTAGTGATCAGGACTAATAATGTTGGTGCATTTGTTTGAACCTATGTATTTGTATGTAGTTATCTAACACTTCATGCTGAACTGTGTTAGAGCAATATGGTAACAGCAAACTACTCAGGAGTGGAGGTGTATAAGCAATGTTGACAAATTAAAGTCATTGTATTATACTCAAAAAGTGTGTAGATGTGTCCATGGTTCATTTGCTATATTTTGCTAAAAGAAACTTTACATGGTCAATGTGTAAAATCAAGGGCAGATTAACAAATTTTATCATCCGCTTTCTGGAACTCTGACTAGTGTGACTGCAGAGTGAACACATGATATTGGGGGGGTGACCCATTGTGAATGGATGTTGGCCTCCTCTTTCTAAACATGGTCAATGCATCTCATTGATGTAAGTGCTCTTCTATGTGCAGAATTGTAGGGGCATCGAGTATGGTGCTAGCATGTTGAGAGGTTGCTGCCTATTTGTGTCCAAAAATAGTGTGTAAATTGGGATGTTTATTTTTTTAGAAACAAGTGATGAGGAGCTGGAGGCTCAGCCTTCTCAGGCCCACTGTAAGTAATGTTGATTTGCTGGTGTGTTGTGTATTAGGTCTAACTTTGAGGAATGAATTTTTGTTTTGTTCTCTTTTGTGGTTGATGTAGCTTCAGCGAGAGCGGAGCCGGAGCAGGCAGGCCCAAGTAACGTAGCCCCGGGGCAGGAGGGCCGGGACCATAAGGAAGTGGGTGGGCAGGACCAGGCAGAATTGTTCCTCAGTGATGAGGACAACAGCTCTCCTCAAATGGGAAGTAAGTACTCTACATGTGTTTGTGTGTTCAATGTGTCCTCGGAAATATAAGGGCTGTAATATATATATATTTTCCATTGGGGTTATGTAGCAGCTGACATTGAGGATGTTTGTTGTGGAGGACTGGGGAAGAGGGGCCGCTGCTTACCCAGTTCACTGTAACTACTACCTTCAATGTTTAGGGACTACTTTCTGTGTGCCTTTATAAAATAGCTGTTGTCCAATGATTGTATTCTTGACTTTGTGTTTCTAGGATCTCCAACACCATCACCCCATGCAGGGTCTCCCCAATTGTCCCCCACTCCAGGGGTGGAGGATCATTCCTCCACATTTTTGTCCGGCTCACCTGAACGAGACTGTAAGTACATTAAATGTGATTATCACATGTATTGTGTGCTCTAGGATGATGTGCATCTGTGATAATGTAAGTTGTAGTCAAAGCAAGTGCAGTTTTGCTACATGTGACAGGAAGGTTGATAATGAAACACTATTGCTTAACCTTCATGTTTGGAAGGTGGTATCGGGGAGCATTACTAGACATGTTAGTCATTGTTTGCTTTCTCAAGCCACCCTCCTCTAAATTTGTGTTCTTTTACCTACAAAGGAAATGGCGTTCTTTGGACTTCTAATTTTTCTCTCTTTTAACACAGTTATGCTGCAGCCAAGCGTATCTTGGCTGGGGAGGGATCAAGCCGTGAAAACCTTTGGCATCCATCTTACAAGGGGTGAGTCTCTACAATGTGTCTGTTTCAATCTATAGAAAGTAGGAGGGAGAGAGTAATCAATCCAAATTATTATGGTGATAGAGAGAGATGTGTGCACATGTATTGTGGGAAGCAATTGAACACCACACCTTACATTTGTTCTAAATGTTTGGTTGTGTTGACATGGAAAGCCTTTTACATTGCTTTGGTGGAACTGCTACTAACATTCCAAGCCATCTTGTGTAACCTTTGGAACAATTTGCCGTGGAAGTTGAAGTTCAAGGTTTAGGTCCTAGTAAAGCTGGAGCACCTAGGATTTATGTGTTAACACCAACAAAGTGCTTGCTCCACTGTCACCTCTACCATCTTCATGCTTCAATGGTAAGAGATGAAAGACCACACCTAAGGTTGCTAGACCTCCTCCCTTCCCAAACTTGTGATGACTCAAATTATCAGCCCAATAGGGAAGCTCTGTTCCTGTGTATATGCAATTGTCTAGCATTCCCAAACAATCCATATCCAAAGAGGTTGAAGTGAAAAATTTATTTGGGTGGACTATAGAATTCACCTTACAGCTGCCCAAAACATGTTTGTGTATAACGCTTTTGATTGTAAATATTTAGACCAGCAATATATCATATTTTCTCAACAATGTTGATAAAAGCCACCAAATATACTCCAAAGCATATTTGTTGATGCACATTTCTTACAATCCTTGTTTGCCTCATTTTGCCTCAAGATAATTATCCTCTCTTTTTCTACCCAGTGCACACCAACCTCACCAAGGAGGTGGGCATTGAATACTTACAGTTGTGTGGGGATCGGATAGCCGACTTGGAGGAGAGGTTGGGGGTTGATCCTCACCCCAGAGATCCGTTTGTTCGGGATGTTTTCCCACTGCATTAAATGTTGTTTTTATTTTTTAAAAGACAAGAAAGGCGAAGTGCCTCTAAGTGCAGTAAGTTTTTTATTTCAATGGTCACACAAGATCTAACAACTCACATGAATCAATAGTAAGTAGGCTTGATCTGGAGTCATGGGGTGATCGTAAAATCCAGAGTCCTGAGTGCAGGAGAGAAGATGTTCAAGGCCGGTAGATGGAAGCGGAGGACAGTACAAGCCGGCTGCTGTCTTCCGGATCTGGCTGATCTCCGCGTGTCAAGCTGGAACACAGCGTTAGCCGCGTGACGTCACCAAGGTCGAAGGTAATCACACGACGCGTTTCAGAGCATGCGCCAAGCTCGCATAGAGCATGCGCGCTCTTTTTTAATGTTGCACGTTGCAACAGAATGTTGTTACTATTTTGATTTTAAAATATTATATTTTTAAATATAAAAATTTTCTATTACACATTTCGTAAAAAAAATAAATATGTATGTTTTAAAACAAAAATAAGTTTGTTTGTTTTTCAACATTGAATCTGTTGTGAGTTGGATTTGTTTAGTTTATTCTGAGTGGGGTGTTCTGTAATTGTATGCATGTTGGCTTTGGTTTCTGTTCTCCATGAGACCTGGAATCAGGCTAAATTTGAAGGGAGACCTTTTTTTGGGTCATTATGTGAAGATTGAGTTTATAAAATTCAAATGTAACCATATGTTTGAAGATAGAGAAGCACGTGTGTAGAAAGGCCTACATTAACCAGGGCCCTTACTTGGCCAACAACACTCCCAAAATACCAGAGATCAAACACAAACTAATCATTTTCTAGATACATTTATTGAATCACAAAAAAACAATTAATAAATAATATCCTGCCACCCTCAAATTTTAAATAAAAAAATGGCCCCACAATTTGGCCAATGGTCACATATATCAAGAACAAATATATACAATAAATATCCAAAAACACTAAAAATAAAAAAAACTAAGGTGGTGGCTGATGAGGTGTGCTTGAACCAGGAAAAGAACCTAACAAAAATTGTTGTTCCAAAATTAAGTTATGCTCTGGGGCCAGATGCAGCAGTTGTGCCAGTTGTGCCATTTGAAGTAGTGCCTGCTGTTGTGTCTGTGGCTGTGGCTGCTGCTGTGGCTGCTGCAGCTCCACCCAGGCTACTTGTTGCTGCTGGTGGTGCAAGGGTTGTGAAGATGTGTGGGGACTTGTGCTGGATTGTTTGATGGTGTAGGCCACGGTGCGGGGGTAAGTGAGATGTCTGTGTGGTGACAAATAAGGGGGACGGCCTGGGGAGGAGTGAACCGAGAAAGGTGTGGAGGGAGTGTAGTCTGTTGGAAGGGGTATTGTGGAACCAGTTCGCAATGAGGTTGTGCAGGAGGATTGCTCATTCAGGGGTGTGAGATTTGGAAGGGACTGTGAAGTGCTGGGAGTGGCTACAGGAGGAATTGTCCCCTCCCCAGCTGCCTGCCAAGTGGCTAACACTGGCATCGCCCTCCCACTACCACAACCTGCAGTGGCAGGCGATTGTGCTGTTTGGGAGGGCTCTGCCAATCGGGCATCTTCAGCTCCAACCAGGCGTTGGCGTGTGGCCAGCACCTGATTGTCGACACTTTGCCGATCCCGTGGATGCTGGTCTGCTAACCTTAGCAAGCAGTCACGCATATCCTGTTAAACCTGTACCAAAGTTGTCTGATTTCTGGCCATCATTGCTACAGATTCCTGTATGAGCCCTAGCAACCGTACTAACTCACGAGATTGATCAGCAGGCCTCCTTGACTCATTTTGGAGCCGATACTCGGCAAGCAGCATCTGGGCCACAACCCAGCAGAGATGGATGAGGTGGGGTAGGTGACAATCCCACTGCATCCAATGCTGGCTGAAATCAGAAGAAAAAGATCAAATATTTAGAAAACATCATTACAAAAGAGTTAAGATTAGTTTGACAACTTAACACCCCAAGCAGAACTTAGAACAGTTGGATGTGCTTCTAATAAGTACTTGTTCATTGTCATGTTATACAAGCTAGCAACACTTCTGATAATGGGTAGTGATGTCGCGAACCTAAAATTCGCCGTTCGCGAACGGCGAACGCGAACATCGGCAAATGTTCGCGAACCGGCGAACCGGGCGAACCGCCATAGACTTCAATAGGCAGGCGAATTTTAAAACACACAGGGACTCTTTCTGGCCACAATAGTGATGGAAAAGTTGTTTCAAGGGGACTAACACCTGGACTGTGGCATGCCGGAGAGGGATCACGCAAAAAAAAGTTCTTAAAAATTATAATTTTTTGATAGAGAGCCAATTATTGGAAAAATTAAAAAAAAATAAAAATAAAAAATTTCTTTGGATTTAGCATCTGGGGGGTCTAAAAAGTGTACCTGTGAAGTTTCAGCTCTGTAGCATGTCCAGAACCCCTAAAAAACAGCATTTGTCTTATATTTTCAGGAATATGGCTTCTCTGCGGCTGGCTTTTTCTCTTGCAGGCATTTATCGGGCATTTTTTTAGGCAGGCATGTCATTTTTTGTATTTAGTGTCTGGGGGGTCTAAAAAGTGTACCTGTCAAGTTTCAGCTCTGTAGCATGTCCAGAACCCCTAAAAAACAGCATTTTTCTTATATTTTCAGGAATATGGCTTCTCTGCGGCTGGCTTTTTCTCTTGCAGGCATTTAGCGGGCATTTTTTTAGGCAGGCATGTCATTTTTTGTATTTAGTGTCTGGGGGGTCTAAGAAGTGTACCTGTCAAGTTTCAGCTCTGTAGCATGTCCAGAACCCCTAAAAAACAGCATTTTTATTATATTTTCAGTAATACGGCTTCTCTGCGGCTGGCTTTTTCTCTTGCAGGCATTTATCGGGCATTTTTTTAGGCAGGCATGTCATTTTTTGTATTTAGTGTCTGGGGGGTCTAAAAAGTGTACCTGTCAAGTTTCAGCTCTGTAGCATGTCCAGAACCCCTAAAAAACAGCATTTGTCTTATATTTTCAGGAATATGGCTTCTCTGCAGCTGGCTTTTTCTCTTGCAGGCATTTATCGGGCATTTTTTTAGGCAGGCATGTAATTTTTTGTATTTAGTGTCTGGGGGGTCTAAAAAGTGTACCTGTCAAGTTTCAGCTCTGTAGCATGTCCAGAACCCCTAAAAAACAGCATTTTTCTTATATTTTCAGGAATATGGCTTCTCTGCGGCTGGCTTTTTCTCTTGCAGGCATTTAGCGGGCATTTTTTTAGGCAGGCATGTCATTTTTTGTATTTAGTGTCTGGGGGGTCTAAGAAGTGTACCTGTCAAGTTTCAGCTCTGTAGCATGTCCAGAACCCCTAAAAAACAGCATTTTTATTATATTTTCAGTAATACGGCTTCTCTGCGGCTGGCTTTTTCTCTTGCAGGCATTTATCGGGCATTTTTTTAGGCAGGCATGTCATTTTTTGTATTTAGTGTCTGGGGGGTCTAAAAAGTGTACCTGTCAAGTTTCAGCTCTGTAGCATGTCCAGAACCCCTAAAAAACAGCATTTGTCTTATATTTTCAGGAATATGGCTTCTCTGCGGCTGGCTTTTTCTCTTGCAGGCATTTATCGGGCATTTTTTTAGGCAGGCATGTCATTTTTTGTATTTAGTGTCTGGGGGGTCTAAAAAGTGTACCTGTCAAGTTTCAGCTCTGTAGCATGTCCAGAACCCCTAAAAAACAGCATTTTTCTTATATTTTCAGGAATATGGCTTCTCTGCGGCTGGCTTTTTCTCTTGCAGGCATTTAGCAGGCATTTTTTTAGGCAGGCATGTCATTTTTTGTATTTAGTGTCTGGGGGGTCTAAGAAGTGTACCTGTCAAGTTTCAGCTCTGTAGCATGTCCAGAACCCCTAAAAAACAGCATTTTTATTATATTTTCAGTAATACGGCTTCTCTGCGGCTGGCTTTTTCTCTTGCAGGCATTTATCGGGCATTTTTTTAGGCAGGCATGTCATTTTTTGTATTTAGTGTCTGGGGGGTCTAAAAAGTGTACCTGTCAAGTTTCAGCTCTGTAGCATGTCCAGAACCCCTAAAAAACAGCATTTTTATTATATTTTCAGTAATACGGCTTCTCTGCGGCTGGCTTTTTCTCTTGCAGGCATTTATCGGGCATTTTTTTAGGCAGGCATGTCATTTTTTGTATTTAGTGTCTGGGGGGTCTAAAAAGTGTACCTGTCAAGTTTCAGCTCTGTAGCATGTCCAGAACCCCTAAAAAACAGCATTTGTCTTATATTTTCAGGAATATGGCTTCTCTGCAGCTGGCTTTTTCTCTTGCAGGCATTTATCGGGCATTTTTTAAGGCAGGCATGTAATTTTTTGTATTTTGTGTCTGGGGGGTCTAAAAAGTGTACCTGTCAAGTTTCAGCTCTGTAGCATGTCCAGAACCCCTAAAAAACAGCATTTTTCTTATATTTTCAGGAATATGGCTTCTCTGCGGCTGGCTTTTTCTCTTGCAGGCATTTAGCGGGCATTTTTTTAGGCAGGCATGTCATTTTTTGTATTTAGTGTCTGGGGGGTCTACGAAGTGTACCTGTCAAGTTTCAGCTCTGTAGCATGTCCAGAACCCCTAAAAAACAGCATTTTTATTATATTTTCAGTAATACGGCTTCTCTGCGGCTGGCTTTTTCTCTTGCAGGCATTTATCGGGCATTTTTTTAGGCAGGCATGTCATTTTTTGTATTTAGTGTCTGGGGGGTCTAAAAAGTGTACCTGTCAAGTTTCAGCTCTGTAGCATGTCCAGAACCCCTAAAAAACAGCATTTGTCTTATATTTTCAGGAATATGGCTTCTCTGCGGCTGGCTTTTTCTCTTGCAGGCATTTATCGGGCATTTTTTTAGGCAGGCATGTCATTTTTTGTATTTAGTGTCTGGGGGGTCTAAAAAGTGTACCTGTCAAGTTTCAGCTCTGTAGCATGTCCAGAACCCCTAAAAAACAGCATTTTTCTTATATTTTCAGGAATATGGCTTCTCTGCGGCTGGCTTTTTCTCTTGCAGGCATTTAGCGGGCATTTTTTTAGGCAGGCATGTCATTTTTTGTATTTAGTGTCTGGGGGGTCTAAAAAGTGTACCTGTCAAGTTTCAGCTCTGTAGCATGTCCAGAACCCCTAAAAAACAGCATTTTTCTTATATTTTCAGGAATACGGCTTCTCTGCGGCTGGCTTTTTCTCTTGCAGGCACCCAGGCAACTGCAATTTAAAAAAATATATATAAAATTTATATTTTTTTACTTTGCAAGCTGCTGTGCCACCTTATATATCAGTGGTGGGTGGGCAGTGGCACAGTACACTCTCTGTGGACCTGACAGCAGTCACTGGCACCCAGGCAACTGCAATTTTAAAAAATATATATTTTATTTTACTTTGCAAGCTGCTGTGCCACCTTATATATCAGTGGTGGGTGGGCAGTGGCACAGTACACTCTCTGTGGACCTGACAGCAGTCACTGGCACCCAGGCAACTGCAATTTTAAAAAAATATATTTTATTTTACTTTGCAAGCTGCTGTGCCACCTTATATATCAGTGGTGGGTGGGCAGTGGCACAGTACACTCTCTGTGGACCTGACAGCAGTCACTGGCACCCAGGCAACTGCAATTTAAAAAATATATATATTTTTTTTACTTTGCAAGCTGCTGTGCCACTTTATATATCAGTGGTGGGTGGGCAGTGGCACAGTACACTCTCTGTGGACCTGACAGCAGTCACTGGCACCCAGGCAACTGCAATTTAAAAAAATATATATTTTTTTTTACTTTGCAAGCTGCTGTGCCACCTTATATATCAGTGGTGGGTGGGCAGTGGCACAGTACACTCTCTGTGGACCTGACAGCAGTCACTGGCACCCAGGCAACTGCAATTTTAAAAAATATATATTTTATTTTACTTTGCAAGCTGCTGTGCCACCTTATATATCAGTGGTGGGTGGGCAGTGGCACAGTACACTCTCTGTGGACCTGACAGCAGTCACTGGCACCCAGGCAACTGCAACTAAAAAATATATATATTTTTTTTTACTTTGCAAGCTGCTGTGCCACCTTATATATCAGTGGTGGGTGGGCACACAGTGGCACTGCAGTGGGCACAGTACACTCTGTGGACCTGACAGTAACTGGCAGCCCAGGCAACTGCAATAATAAAAAATATTTTTTTTTTCAATTTATTGCAACAAGATGCTGTGCCACCGTATATATATCAGTGGTGGGCAGTGCACTGCAGTGGGTACAGTGCACTCTGTGGACCTGACACAGCACTCACTGCAATTATGACAGAGGAAAAAAAAAATATTTTTTAAAATGCAAGGTACTGTGCCTGTGCCACCCGAAATGAGTGTGGTGTGCACACAGTACAGTCTGTGGTAGGTCTGTGGCCTCTCACACACAGCGGGCAGGCAACTGCAGTGTACAATAGATATATATAGATATATATATATATAAAGAAAAAACTCTATTACCTTACCAGCCCTTAAAAGGGCTTTTGGGGACACTATATATATATATATATATATATATATATATATATATATATATATATATATATATATATATATATATATATATGTATATATATAAATAAAAAAAATCCTCAATTACCAGCCCTTAAAAGGGCTTTTGGGGACACTAGATAGATATAGATATATATATATATATAAGAAGAAACAACTCAATTACCAGCCCTTAAAAGGGCTTTTGGGGACGCTAGGTATATATATATATATATATATATATTAAAAAAAAAAAAAAACACAAATACCAGCCCTTAGAAGGGCTTTTTGGGGTGCTGATATTACAGCAGTAGTGGACCAAGAACACTGCAAGACCAGGAACACTGACTAACTGTCCCTAGCTTAACAGCAGCAGCAGCAGCAGCTCTCTCCCTACTCTCACTACACACACTGCTTCAGAATGATCTAAGATGGATGCTGCCCTTGCTTATTTACAGGAGGTGGGAGGGTGTGGGAGGGAGGTATGCTGATTGGCTGGAAATGTGTCTGCTGACTGTAAAGTTCAGGGTCAAAGTTTGCCTCAATGATGTCTTATGGGGGGCGGACCGAACATCGCATATGTTCGCCGGCAGCGGCGAACGCGAACATGCTAAGTTCGCCGGGAACTGTTCGCCGGCGAACAGTTCTATACATCTCTAATAATGGGTACATATTATGTTTTTATTACTAATATGACAATGGTAAAACAGTTTCTACATGAACCAGTTCAAAACTAACCCTGGTCTGGTAGGTTCATTCTGGTTTTGTAAAGTCTGTTACTACACCAATGACTTTCAACATCTAAGTAAGTTATCTAAAATCTGGCCAGAAATAGGCTACATGACACCCCCACAAAAAGACACACATGAAGTTTGACATGGAAAATCAAAGACTGGCAGGACTTTAAAGGTCCTGTATGTTTTAGAAACTTTTGTGGCCCCCAAAATTATACAATAATTCCCTGACGTTCAAAATCTAATTCTTGTGGTGCTGGTGCATCGTCAGAAAGTCCTTGCACAAATTTCACACAGACAATGTAAGCCACATCTAGCCCAAAAACAGTACTACCATTGAAATTTAACATTTGCACCTTGTTCCCTTATATCACATACCCCAGCATTGGATGCAGAATCCTCGCCAGCTCCTGGTCCAACTCCAGCTGCTCCTTCAAGAGGGGCCTGATGTTCTTTGAAAAAAAAAAAGAAATAAAAGGTTTAGTAAAAAACCTTATGCAGTAAGGATTTGGGGCAGATTTCCATCCTAGCTTCAGGAATTAGGCTTTGAGGCCAAACATTCAAAAGTGTTTTCCTCCTCCCTGCCCTTAGGCCTTTTAGCAGCACACCTCCCCACCCTCCAGATCTCCGGGTTACAGAAGCTCGGTTCTCTCCCACTTCTTTGACAGAGACGCTCTGATGCCCCCGCTGTCTCTGATGAGTAAATTCCAGGTCCCACCTTCCCTCTTCCTCAGCATTCTCCGTATCCACAGTTTCCTTAAACAACACCCCCTCTCCACGGGACAGATTCCCCTTACAACCTGGACCCATTATCATTCTCCCAGGACAGCTGTGAAGGGCATATCGTTGTTCTACGACCTCCTCATGAGTACACCCGACCCCCCCAAATCTCAAACTATGCTGAAATGGGAGAGGGACCTGGACCTTCAATTTACACCAGCGCAGTGGTCCCACGCTCTCTCCTCTACCTACCGCTACTCCCAATGCACGGCACACTGGGAAATGACGTTAAAAATTACGAATAGGTGGTATCATACACCTGATTGCCTGGCGAAAATCTTCCCTACACTCCCTGACCTATGCTGGAGGAATTGTGGACATCGGGGCACTCTTGCACATATCCTCTGGGACTGCCCGTCCCTGACTAGTTATTGGAATCGAGTGTTCAAAAGCATAGCTGAATGTACAGAAATACTAAGGCCCCCTAAGAAGGAATTGGCCCTACTTAATATAGGTCTGGATGAGTACCCGGTATGCTACAGACAAATGATCCTGCACATTCTCTTAGCATCCAGGGTGCTGATCTTGCGCCGTTTGCGGTCTCTTGAAATACCTAGTTTCACGGAGGTGGTCAAAACTGTAAACGACAACTATATCATGGAGAAATCTCTGGCACTCAACTCCTTATCTTACCCGAGATTCCAGGACGCCTGGCTTCATTGGCAATATCCCCATTGAAATACAATTCTTGAGTGAGATGTGGGGGGAGGAGTGTGGCGCTCTTGTGGCAGTTATGTTCCCACTGGGAGCCATGGGGACGCCACCTCTTCCCCGCTATCAAATGTCTCTCTTTCTCTGCCCATGCCTAATGTTATATATAGGGAATGGCTATACTGTCTTAACATACTGCCTTAACAAATCCTGTATCTCCGGCCTTATTCTTTATGTTACAGTTACTGTTGCCGCATTGAGTGGTGTGGCTTTGTCAATTACTGGGTGAATGTTATGAACATTGTTGACTTCACCATGGTCAGAACATCCCTTCCCCCCCCCCTCCCCTCCTCTCCCCCCTCCCCTTCTCTTATTGTTATATGCAGAATCTATCTGGTGCATTGCATCAACTGTATTCATTGTATACCTACTGCCTCGCATGTGCCTTCATGTTCCTTTTCATGTATATTGTTATATTTCAATAAAAAATATTATTAAAAAAAAAAAGTGTTTTCCTGGCCTCATAGGACACTTGCTAGCACCCTCCCAAAGGATAAGAAGGCATGGTCAGAATACTAAATAGGGCACCCATGAATGATGACAACGGTGTTTTGAAGGGTCGACATGTAAAAGCCAACACTCTTTCTAAAGAAATGACATTTGCTTCAACTGGGTTAATAATAACATTCCTAAAAATAAACATTAGCAATACATACCAACACCTTCCTCCGGGCCTTGCTGCACTGGGGGGGGGTTCCCTGCTGCTGCTCTTCTGTAAAGAGGACATAGCAATATGAGCTATCTTTGAAAGGATAAAATAGCCATCTACATTGTTTAGCACAGTACGATATGGGACCTACCAGGAGGAGGGTCAACACTGATGTCACCAGCCGTGAGTCCGTCCGGGTCGCCAAGCTGCATGGGCTGTGGAGGGGCTGAGATCCGTGCTACAGATGAACAAATTGCAGGTTTTGGAAAAGAAAAAGGACAATTTGAAGGCCAAGTATAAAAGTCAATTCATGTCACACATAGGATAGTAGTTCATATTTTCACTACAACTCACACAATTTACATCAAAGTTAATTACCTACCTTGGCGCAAAGCATCCGAATCAACGTCCACCCTGGAAAAGATGGTGTCGGGGCCAAGTATCCTCAAAAAAGGCAATTGCTAACTCCAGAGAGGAAGTTCAGCACCTGGATCCATCCGACCTTCTTGGTCATAAAGGCCCTCCACAGCCCATGCAGTTAGCTTCTTCCGAACGGACCCTCTTCCGCACATTTGCAGTAGAGCGGCGTGTACCACCCAGTGCATTTACGGCATCCCGGATTTCATCCCACAATCGTAACCTCTCAGTATTAGAGGTAGCCTGGGCCCTGGTCCCTTGTAGGCGATCATATCTTGCCATATAGGCCTGGACCAGGACCCGGCTCTGATCGTAGGAGAAATGGGGACGCCGGGGGACTGAGGACAAGCTGCCTCTTGTGGAAATTCCCTCTCCATGACTACTGGGAGAAGAGGCAGCTTGTCCACTTGGTGTGGCAACACCCCCCGGCTTCCTCCTCCGGGATGGAGAAGGTGGACTCCCTTCTGGATACAGCTGGAGCCTCCCTCACACCAGGGCAAGGCGAACTGCCCCCCTGACCCCCCTGGCCCCACTGGCCACCCTACCCGCTACCCTACTACTCCTCCTAGTCCCTGTACGAGTGGGTGGGGCCATGGGAGAACGAGATGGGCAGGTAATCTGGCTGTCCAGCAGCAGCAAATAGCCTCAACGCCACAATCTGCAATAAAAAAAGAGCAAAAAGGAAAGAGAAAAAAACATGAGTTTCACAATGCAAAAATATACAGTATAATTAGTGAACAATTAGTTACAGAACACACTTACCAAAGCTAGCCACTGATGGCTTTCCAAGCCGCGTTGGTGGTGGTGGGGGTGGTGGTGGCCAAAAGTATAGCCCAATATAGACTGCAAAGAAAAAAAAAACAATGAGAAATCGCATATGCAACAACACTGCACAAGGCCCTTAAAACACTTACCTAAGGTCACTAAACTGGCTTGCTTGGTGGTGGTGGTGGTGGCGGCTAGTATAGCCAAAAGGAGGCTGCAAAGAAAATAGAAACATTAGAAATCGCATATGCAAAAACATTGCACGAGGCCCTTAAAACACTTACCTAAGGGCACTAAACTGACTGGCTTGCTGGTGGTGGTGGTGGTTGTGGTGGCTAGTATAGCCAAAAGGAGGCTGCAAAGAAAATAGAAACATTAGAAATCGCATATGCAAAAACATTGCACGAGGCCCTTAAAACACTTACCTAAGGGCACTAAACTGACTGGCTTGCTTGCTGGTGGTGGGGGTGGTGGTGGCAGAAATTTTAGCAAAAAGGAGGCTGCAAACATTAAACATACATAAGAAATTGCATGACCTACATGCCTGCACATGATAAGAAATTACACTTAGCAGGAAAGCAAAAAGGGGGTCTTTGGAAGCTGGGAAGGTAAGGGGGCAGGTTTTCACACCCAGTATACCCCGCAAACATTTAACAAACATGAGAAAACACATGTAAAAACAACATGCACATGGGGGAAACTGACAATGATTAAAAGACACTTGAGGGGTTCCCGAGGTATTGTGGGTTGGAGGGGATTCACCATAGACAACTAAAGCACACCCAAGACAAGTAAAAATTACATACTTCAGGAAGCAATAACGGTGAGCAAGACCACACAGACAGACAGACAGATTATATATATATATATATATATATACTGTATATATATATATATATTGTGACAGGAAGTCAAGTAAATCTGGGAGTGTAGTCACAGAGAGGAGACACATTCCCACCTGGATTGCAAAGTTCACAAATTACTATAGGCTGTCGGCTGCCAAAGGCAGCAGGAAGGTGTAAAGAAGTTGAAAGGCCTTCAGCTGTTCAGAATGAGGAAATGAAGGCCTCTATAATTTGTCCAGAGGAAGTCTATGGATTTCTGCCTCCTGTCGCCGTGTGGGCTGGGAGAGGAAGGCAGACAAACGTGTGCCTCCCGACGCCATGTGGGCATGGGAGAAGGACTGCTGCCTCTGGAAGCTGTCTCCTGAAGCCATGTGGGCTGGGAGAAGGAGGTGTAACGCTCCTGCGTTTTACGTATGATGTGGATTTTCAGCTGCAGAAATATTCCACTTCAGTAGTCATGTAGAGAAACGCTGAGACACCATTCCCAACTCTCAATGACTCATCATGTGTGGATGATCTCAATTCAGCAAGTAAATACACACACTCAATAAGATGTTTCCTAGAGTGACTTATGTATATAGTAACACAGTGATGATAGGCTGAAGAGACAGGTTGGGTAGAGATGGTAGATGACAGACACTTGAAAGGAAATGTTCTTGAAAGTAAGATAGTAGCAGATGGGATGCAGATAGGTTTAGCAATCATGTATGGTAGTAGATGACAGAGTAGCAGGTGGACATACAAGAGAGATCAACCCAGTGCAAGAACAGGTGGTAGTAGGCTCAAGAGCTAGCAATCTTAGATAATGCAGATGTAGTAATAGTCCTTAGTATGCAGAGCTAGATAGTGTAAGCTTTAGTATAAAGGTTATAGAGGTTTCCCCTGTGGGGTACTTATCACTAATAGCAATGTAGCAGAGGAGAGGTTCGGCAAGAGCGGATGATCCGGTAGCGGGATACAGGGATCAGCGCAGCATGGTTCCGACAGCGAAGTATGCTTGCAAGCATGTGAGCTTCAAGACAGGTTAGCATCAAGGCACAAAGCAGTTTGAACGAACACATGTGAGTGAGAGCCGGCGATCTAAATAGCCATCCAGTCCAGCGCTCAGTGATGACAGCATCAGTCTTAAAGGTGTATGCGCACCTTACCAAAAGAGAATGGTGGGGCGCATACACTTATGAAAGAGTAATTAGGGTACCCAAAGGTACCAGAACATTACAGGAGGACAGTCAGATGAGTGCCTCCCGACAAGCTGGTGAGCATGGGAGAAGACCCCCCGGAGTGATGTGTGCCAGGGAGGGTAACCAAGTGTGAAGACGTCTCAAAGGTGAGAAGACAAAGTATTTCTATGTGGAAAGAAATAAATGCACTATTTGCTATGTGGAGAGACTGTAACGTTCATGCGTTTTTGTTTGCGGATGGATTTACAGCTGCAGAATTATTACACTCAGTAGCCTTGTAGAGAATGTGTTGAACAACATATCCAACTCTCAGGACTTCATCACCGTGTACAGCCTGTTATATACTATATATATATTAATAGATGTTTAATGGAGGGATAGAGTATATGAGGATATATAGATGAGAGACAGGCTATTGTATGGTGAGCACTAGAAGTAGTATAGGAGAGTTGCAGGTGATGGTAAGCAGATAGGTTCTGATGTCAAGTATAGTGCAGATGGTAAGAGGACATAGATGGAGTATACTTTAGACAGAGTAACCTAGTGCAAGGATAGTTCAAGGTAGTCCCAAGAGCTAACAGTCTTATGCAGATGATAGTGAATAGACAGATACAGATAGTCTTGGTAATTGCAGTAGATGACAGTAGGAGATTGGTTAGTAAGAATCCCCTGCGGGGTACTTATCACTTAGGAAATACAATGTCCAGAGGAGAGGGGTGATCCCGTAGCGGGATACGGATCACCAGCGAGGTTTCCGGCTTAGTTCAGCAAGGAAGGTATGTCAGCAGCTCAGACTTCTCAGGCGTAGGTGCGATGAACATGTGGGTTTGAACGAGCGATGAGTGAGAGCAAACCGGCGATTGATATAGCCGCTCATAGCGGCGCTCGGCAGTGATGTCATCCGGTCTTAAAGGTGTATGCGTCCTTTGTATATACAAGATGGGACACAAAGAGAGGAGAAATATAGGAACAAGGGTACCATAGGTACCGGAACATTACAGTACCCCCCCCCCCTTAAGGCCGGCTCCGGAAGGCCTCTAGAACTGTTTTTTTCGGATATTTCGAGTGGAAATTGCGAATCAGTCTAGGGGCATGGATATCGGAGGTATCCAGCCAGGTGTCATCTTGGGGCCCATAATTCTTCCATCGTACAAGATACTGGAGTCTTCTTCTATTGAAACGGGAATCCAAAATTTCTTTTATCTCAAATTCTTCTCCACCCTCCACTTGTACAGGAGGTGGAGGTGAGATAGTAGGCCTTATTCCTTGGTTAGGAACATGGGGCTTCAGTAGAGACACATGGAAGACAGGATGTATCTTGAGGTCTACTGGCAATGTGAGTTGTACTGCAGCTTTTCCAATAAGCTTCTCTATTGGAAAAGGTCCCAGAAATAGAGGTCCAAGTTTTTTACTAGGGATCTTTAGTCTTAGATTTTTTGTAGAAAGCCAAACAAGATCCCCAATGGCATATTGGGGAGAGGGTTTCCTACGGAGGTCGTAGTATTTTTTTTGTTGGCTATGAGCATGAGATATTGTATTGTTGAGTAATCCCAGAGAATCCTTTATCTGGGCAAGATAATCAGATGCTACTGGATTACTTGATGGCAAGATACGTGGAGGAAGGAGTGTGGGATGAAACCCATAATTCAGGTAAAACGGACTTTGCTTAGTAGTGCTATGAGTAGCGTTGTTATAGGCGAATTCCGCCAGTGGGAGGAGATCTGCCCAATCGTCCTGTAGATACGAAGTATAGCAACGCAGGTACTGTTCAATGCACTGGTTAACTCTCTCTGTCTGTCCGTTGGTCTGAGGGTGGTAGGCAGAAGTAAGGTTACGCTCTATTCGCAGTATCTGACATAGAGCTAGCCAAAATTTTGAGATGAATTGTGAACCACGGTCAGACAGCAGTGTTTTTGGAATACCATGTAACTTAAAGACATGTTTCACAAGTAATTCTGCTGTTTGTTTGGATGAAGGTAGTTTTCGGATAGGGGTGAAATGTGCCATCTTGGTCAGATGGTCCACTGATACCAAGATGGTGTTGAATCCTTTGGAAGGTGGTAGTTCCACTATGAAATCCAAGGATACCACTTCCCACGGAACCTGGGGTATCGGTAAACTACAAAGTAATCCTGATGGTTTCGTGTTGTCAATTTTAGACCTTGCACAGATATCACAAGATGAAACGAACTTTTTTTACGGTTGTCTTCATGTCTGGCCACCAAAATTGCCTAGTGAGTAGATTGAGAGTTTTAGTCATACCCATATGTCCTGCCATAGGTACATCATGCGACAATTCTAAGAACTTGGTTCGCATAGTAGGGGGTATGTATAATTTATCGTTGTAGTAGAGGAAGCCTTCTGCGTCAGTAGTTAGTTGTGGTGGAGGTGAATCCAACCCTATGCTGTGCAAAATCTCCTCCTTCAGTGAGCGAACGACTCCGATAATACGTTCAAGTGGTATTATAGGAACTGAGGGAACCTCAGTGCAATCTTTCTCGGCTAGTTGTGAGAGTGCATCCGCTTTTTTATTTTTGTCTGCGGGCGTGTAAGTTACTAAAAAATTAAATCTCAGAAAGAATAACGACCACCGTACCTGCCGGTGGGAAAGAGTTCTATTAGTCTGAAGGTATTGGAGGTTTTTGTGATCAGTATATATCAGAATTGGCAATTGAGTGCCCTCAAGTAGATGTCTCCAATTCTCTAATGCCAGTTTTATGCCTAATAACTCCTTCTCACCTACTGGGTAGTTCACCTCGGGGCTACTTAATGACTTTGAAAAGAAAGCAACTGGGTGAAGAGGTGAGGTGTTTGTTGGTCGTTGTGAGAGAACTGCTCCTACTGCCATATTAGACGCATCTACCTCCAAGATGTATTGAAGGGATGGGTCTGGATGGCATAGTATGGGGGCAGTAGTAAAGCTTGATTTCAGCAGAGAGAATGCTCCATTTGCTTCCTTTGACCAATTAAATGGTCTCTTCGTGCTTGTAAGTTGTGTGAGAGGTTTCACAATCGCAGAGAAGTTTTTAATGAATTTCCTATAGTAATTAGAGAATCCTAGGAACCTTTGTAATGTTTTGCGAGTGGTTGGCACAGGCCAATCCAGAATGCAGGATATTTTTCTCATGTCCATTTTGATTCCACTTTTAGATATAATATATCCTAGGAATAGTACCTCCTCTTTATGAAAGAGACATTTCTTTGATTTAACATATAAGTTATGTGCAAGTAGTCTTGACAACACAAGTCTCACATGTTTTATGTGCTCAGGTAAGGAATGAGAATAGATAAGTATATCGTCCAAATATACTACCACACAAACATCAAGCAAGTCTCGGAATATCTCGTTTATAAAACGTTGGAAGGCTGCGGGGGCATTACATAGCCCAAATGGCATTACAAGGTACTCAAACAGTCCGTATCTGGTTCTGAATGCCGTCTTCCATTCATCCCCTTTACGGATTCGAATTAAATTGTATGCCCCTTTTAGGTCCAATTTTGAAAAGAAAGAAGCCCCACGCACCTGTTCGATAAGTTCAGGAATAAGAGGTAAAGGATAACGATCCTTTATTGTGATGGCATTTAATTGTCTGAAATCAATGATAGGCCTAAGGCTAGAGTCCTTATTGCGGACAAAGAAAAGCCCAGCAGCAGTGGAGGAAGTAGAAGGTCGGATGAATCCTTTTGCCAAGTTTTCATCCAGATACTCTTTAAGGTGAGAGAGTTCATCCTGTGAGAGAGGATATACATGTCTGTAAGGCAACTTGCTATTAGGGAGCAGATCGATACAACAATCATAGTCCCTGTGAGGAGGTAACATTTGAGCGTTTTTCTCGAGGAAAACCTCCGATAAATCTTGATAACATTTAGGAATAATGTCATCTGGCAGTACAGACAGGATCCTATCATGTGTGGGGAGGTTACACGTCGTCTCGCAATAGTGAGAAGAGAAGGCTAACGTTCTTGTTTTCCAATCGATGATTGGTTGATGTATGTGTAACCAGGGAAGTCCCAAAATGATTGGAAAATGTGGCGAAGTTAATACATCAAAGGTGGTGGTCTCCACATGAGACTCGTCAGCAGTTACAAGAAGTGCCTGTGTCTGACTGGTGATAGGACCAGAGGATAAAGGGGTACCGTTAATAAAACTAACGGAGACAGGTTTGGGTTTTGAAACAATAGGTATTTTATTAAGGGAGACAAAACAAATGTCAATGTAGTTTCCACAAGATCCGGTGTCGATCATAGCCTTGGTGGTGATCCTAGTTTGGTCCCACTGCAATGTTAATTGAACAAAAAGATAAGGATTAGAAAAGGAAGTTGTGAGTCCCCCTAGCAAGACATTTGAACACTCACCCTCTTTTCTGCGGGCAAGGGGACAGCCGTTTATCAAATGATTCGGGGATGCGCAGTACATGCAAAGATGTTCGGTTTTCCTCCTGGCACGTTCAGAAAGGGTCAGAGGTGGGCGTATCATTCCTACTTCCATAGGAGTAGGGTCAGCAGGCAACATCCGAGAAGGACTGGAAAATGGTGAGCCCATCTTCTCAGCCTTTCTTTCTCGTAGTCGTCTGTCAATATTGATACTGGTCTGTATCAGTCCCTCTAGAGTACCAGGTAAATCCGCTCGGGCGAGCTCGTCTTTAACGGCCTCAGATAGGCCGAGTCTAAACTGCGTTCGCAAAGATGTGTCGTTCCACCCTGAATCAGGGGACCATCTTTTAAAATTCGCCACGAAATCTTCAACAGGTCTCCTTCCTTGTTTTAAGGCCCGTAATTGGGTATCAGCGGTACTCTGCTTGTTGGGGTCTTCATATAAACTAGCGAGTTGTGCTAGGAATAAGGGATAAGAATTAAGGAGTGGATCATCCTTTTCAAAGAGAGCGTCTGCCCAGGCCCGGGGTTCACCCGTTAAATAGGAGATGACGGTACAAACCTTAATTTGGTCAGTGGTGTAGGTTAGAGGTTTTAACAAAAAAAACAATCGACATGCGTTTTTAAATTCACGAAATTTGCTCCGATCACCAGAAAACACTATAGGAGGGTTTATCTTAGGCTCACGGGGCTGAGCAGCAGGAGGCTGTGTGAGACGGCCAAGCTGCTGTCTCAAGGTCTGATTTTCATTTTGTACCTCTGTAAGCGCAAGGATCAATGCATCTACTTGCTGTTTTAATTGTAGTACAACGGCATGAGTGGATAATTCTGCTGAATCCATATTTTTTTTAAAGGCTCGTTCAATCTGTAACGTTCATGCGTTTTTGTTAGTGGATGGATTTACAGCTGCAGAAGTATTACACTCAGTAGCCTTGTAGAGATTCTGTTGAACAAACATATCCAACTCTCAGGACTTCATCACCGTGCACAGCCTGTTATATACCATATATATATTAATTAGATGTTTAATGGAGGGATAGAATATATGAGGATGTATAGATGAGAGACAGGCTATTGTATGGTGAGCACTAGAAGTAGTATTAGGAGAGTTGCAGGTGATGGTAAAGCAGATAGGTTCTGATGTCAAGTATAGTGCAGATGGTAAGAGGACACAGATGGAGTATACTTAGACAGAGTAACCTAGTGCAAGGATAGTTGAAGGTAGTCCCAAGAGCTAACAGTCTATGCAGATGATAGTGAATAGATAGATACAGATAGTCTTGGTAATTGCAGTAGATGACAGTAGGAGATTGGTTAGTAAGAATCCCCTGTGGGGTACTTATCACTTAGATAGGTTAGTAGTAACAGTGTCCATTGGAGAGAGGTGATCCCGTAGCGAGATACGGATCACCAGCGAGGTTCCGGCTTCAGTTCAGCAAGGGAGAATGTCAGCAGCTCCGACTTCACAGGAGTAGGTGCGGTGAACATGTGGTTTGAACGAGCGATGAGTGAGAGCAAGCCGGCGATTGAAATAGCCGCTCATAGCGGCGCCCGGCAATGATGTCATCCGGTCTTAAAGGTATATGCGTCTCTTGTTACACAAGATGGGACGCAATTTGCAGAGGAGAAATATGGAGACAAGGGTACCAGAGGTACCAGAACATTACACTGGGTCACCAACCATCTCCACAATGTCCCGTGGAAGTGTTCAGCTTTCCATCTCCCAAACACTTCAGAGGAAGAGGAAGTACCCCCCTACCCGCCCGCGATCCCTGGCCCTGAATGCCAGCATTTCAAAATTCTTGGCCTTTGAAATGCTGTCATTCCGTCTGGTGGGGACGCACAGTTTTAAAAGCCTTATGTCGGTGGCTGTCCCACAGTATGTCGTGCCCAGCTGCCACTACTTTTCCAGGCAAGCCATTCCTTCCCTGCACAACCAAGTGGGGGAAAAAATCAGGTGTGCACTGCGCAACGCCATCTGTGGCAAGGTCCACCTAACTACCGATACGTGGACCAGTAAGCACGGTCAGGGGCGTTATATCTCCCTAAGGGCACACTGGGTAAATGCAGAGGCAGATGGGCCTGAGGCGGATAGCAATTTGGCGCATGTCCTTCCACCACCCAGGATTGCAGGGCGCTTCAGTTTGCCTCCTGTTCCTAACTCCTCCTACTCCGCTTCCTCATCCTCTACCGCCTCCTCATCTGGTCAGCATAACACCTTCACCACCAACAGTTTTAAAACTTGCCTGTTTGGGGGAAAAAAACACACACCGCGCAGGAGTTGTGGAGGAGCATGGAACAGCAGACAAATGAGTGGTTGCTGCCAGCGAGTCTCAAGCCGCTCACTGCCTCATATGTGACGTGCCCACAAGGTGGAACTCCACCTTGCACATGCTGGAAAGACTGTGTGAGCAGCAGCAGGCCATAGTGGAGTTTCAGCTGCAGCACGCAAGCGTGAGTCGCTCTGCGGAACAGCACCACTTCACCACCAATAACTGGGCCTCCATGCGAGACCTGTGTGCCTTGTTGCGCTGTTTTGTGTACTCCACCAACATGGCCAGTGCCAATGACGCCGTTGTCAGCTTAACTATCCCACTTCTATGCCTCCTTCAAAAAACGATTCGGGCGATGATGGAAGAGGATGTGGCACAGGATGAGGAGGAGGAGGATGAAGAGGTAACATTTCCAAGGCTTTCAGGGCAGTCATTCGCAAGTGGCTCCGAGGGTGGGTTCCTGCACACACAAACCCCAGGGACACAATTGTCCATCAGGGGCACAGTTCTGGAGGATGAGGAGGAGGAGATGGAGGAGGAGATGGAACCATATTCACAGCAGGGTGGCACCCAGGCCAGCTCATGGCCATCACTGGTGCGTGGCTGGGGGGATACAGAGGACACAGACGATACACCTCCCACAGAGGACAGCCTTTCGTTGCCTCTGGGCAGCCTGGCACACATGAGCAATTACATGCTGTAGTGTCTCCACAACGACCGCCGAGTTGCCCACATTCAAATTTTTGCTGATTACTGGGTGGCCTCGCTGCTGGATCCCTGTTACAAGGACAACGTACCGTCCTTAATTCACTCACTGGAGCGCGATCGCAAGATGCGCGAGTACAAGCGCACGCTGGTAGACGTGATGCTGCTGGCATTCCCACCTGACAGCGGGGCCACAGTGGAAGCACAAGGCCAAGGCAGAGGAGGAGGAAGAGGTCGCCAACGCAACCAGGGCACCGGCAGCACCTCAGAAGGCAGGGTTAGCATGGCCGAAATGTGGAAAAGCTTTGTCAGCACGCCACAACAAACAGCAGCACCAGCAGCTCATATGGAACGTCTTAGCAGGAGGCAGCATTTCACCAATATGGTGGAGCAGTATGTGTGCACACGCCTACATGTAGTGAATGATCGGTCTGCCCCCTTCAACTTCTTGTTCTCCAAATTGGGCACATGGCCTGAGCTTGCCCTTTACGCCTTGGAGGTGCTGGCGTGCCCTGCAGCCAGTGTATTATCTGAACGTGTATTTAGCACGGCTGGGGGCGTTATCACAGACAAGCACAACCGCCTGTCCAAAGACAATGTGGACAAGCTCACGTTCATTAAAATGAACCAGGCATGGATCCCACGGGACTTTTCCGTACCTTGTGCAGAATAGAGATGGATACCGACCTTACCCAGCCATTGTTATATTTTTGATCTTTCTCACTCTTTTGGGGTGTACCCTAATTTAAAATGACTGAAAAAAAGCAGTGTTGGCTACCTCGTCCTCCTCCACTGCCGCTTCCATCTACACCGCCACATCCACCACCACCTCAACCTCCCTCCTACTCCATATGGGCCTCGTCCTTCACAGATGAAGAAAATTGTTTTATTTTTCTGTTTTTTTTTTGTTGTTTTAAGTTATTTCCCTATCCACATTTGTTTGCAGAGCACTTGCCATGCTCTTAACTACGTTTTGCTGCCATTTGCAGCACTCTAGCCCTTTCCATTGGTGTTTTCTAGCCATTTTAGTGGCTGAAAGTTCGGGTCCCCATTGACTTCAATGGGGTTCTGTGTCCGGGTAAAGTTCGGAAAAAGCCCGGGACATGGACCCGGACTTTTTTTTCAAGTTCGGCCGAACCCGCCGAACACGGACATCCAGGTGTCCGCTCAACTCTAGTTAAGATGTCTTTGAGGGCAAAAATGTAACCCTTTAGACAATAAAGACATTTCATTGATAGAAAGAGTCCTGCTAGACAGATTTAAAACATTAGAAAAATGATTAATATTGATATTCAAAACTTGCGCGTTGGCCTGCGGGATGGATAGCGTTTTTCTTCCTCCGTATCTCTTGCGGCCCCGCCGTGTCCTTTTGCGTTTCTGTTCCTGTCCCTCCTGCGGGGTCTGCGTTTGCCTACCCCGTTTTTTGAAGTAGTGGTTGTGGCTGAGTCCGCCAATTCGCCTCTAGTTATTGACCCCGATGGAGATGAATCAGAGTCCGTGTTAGCTGTAGTGTAGTCCATAGACTCCGATTCAGGATCTGTAAAGCTAACACGTTTGGGGGTGCTCCCCGTGGGCTGGAAGGATCCACGGTGTTGTCACCTCCTTTTCCATACATAGATGTTATTCGTTTCATAATCTGTCTTGTCCCGTAGCATTTTTTCTTTTTTTCCTGAGATGATCTCCTTTTCAAAACGATTCAATTTCTCGTTTAAACGTGCGTCAAGCTCGGCAAAGGTTGTCACATCTTGTGATGGTTTCAATGCTTCTTGCAAATCAGTTATCTCCTCTTGTAATTTCCTTTTTCTTGGAAGCAATAAGGATTTCCATCAGAGCAAACGAACAAGCTGATAGTTTGTCAGTCCATGATTACTTCAATGTTGCATCATGTAATTCAGAAGTCGGGAACTTTTTTATTCTCAATCCCCGAGGTATCTGTTTGTTAGTCAAATACTCAGAGAGAGAACTAATCTCCCAATATGCTCGAATTTATTTTGTCATGGACTTCTCAAGCTTGTGGAACAGCGTTCCCACCGATCCTTTGTCTCCATTAGTGGTATCATTCAGGGTATTACTGGTATTAGTTCTCAGTGGATGATCTTTCAGTAGACGAAATGTCCTACTATTACCCTGTGATGTATCCAATGTAGCCATCATGGGTCGGTTCAAACAAAGTAAGGAGATCGATGATCGGTGGATGGGATGGGCTCACCACTGAGCTAGTGTGCTGCGAGGTTCGCAATTGAAGAGACAAGAACTCGCTGCTCAAGGTGGTGTAATTGCCTGATGACTCACACCGGTGCATGCCCCGGCTCGCCTCCGTGGAAACCTAATAAAGGAAAAGGAATTGGCAGCACTCCAGGTTGAGTCAAAATCCAGATTTATTGACTGGACATCCAAATATGACAATCGTGACAAGGTAGACGTGTTTCACACACTGACAGCAAAGAACGTAGTATTTGATGGTTAGAGGTACATTAGGAGTTCACAGGATACAGAAGTAAGCGTCGGCCTGTATAGACTGCAAAAATTAGCTCAGATGGGTTTAAATGACAGCAAAGAACTTAGTATTTGATGGCTAGAGGTACATTAGGCATTCACACAGTATACAGGAGTAAGTGCCGGCCTGTATAAGCCCCAAAAATTAGCCCACATGGGTTTAAGTGACAGCAAAGAATGTAGTGTATTTGACTGCTGGAGGTACAGTAGGCGTTCACAGGATACAGAACTGTCGGCCTGTATAGGCCCCTAAAATTAGCCCACATGGGTTTAACTGACATCAAAGAACGTAGTGTATTTGATGGCTGGAGGTACAGTAGGCGTTCACAGGATACAGAACTGTCGGCCTGTATAGGCCCCAAAAATTAGCCCACATGGGTTTAACTGACAGCAAAGAACGTAGTGTATTTGATGGCTGGAGGTACAGTAGGCATTCACAGTATACAGAAGTAAGTGTCGGCCTGTATAGGCTGCAAAAATTAGCTCACATGGGTTTAACTGACAGCAAAGAACTTAGTATTTGATTGCTAGAGGTACACTAGGCGTTCACACAGTATACAGAAGTGTCGGCCTGTATAGGCTGCAAAAATTAGCTCACATGGGTTGAACTGACAGCAAAGAACATAGTATTTGATGGCTAGAGGTACACTAGGCGTTCACACAGTATACAGAAGTGTCGGCCTGTATAGGCTGCAAAAATTAGCTCACATGGGTTGAACTGACAGCAAAGAACATAGTATTTGATGGCTATAGGTACATTAGGCGTTCACAGGATACAGAAGTAAGTGTCGGCCTGTATAGGCTGCAAAAATTAGCTCACATGGGTTAAACTGACAGCAAAGAATGTAGTATTTGATGGCTAGAGGTACCTTAGGCGTTCACACAGTATACAGAAGTGTCGGCCTGTATAGGCTGCAAAAATTAGCTCACATGGGTTGAACTGACAGCAAAGAACATAGTATTTGATGGCTATAGGTACATTAGGCGTTCACAGGATACAGAAGTAAGTGTCGGCCTGTATAGGCTGCAAAAATTAGCTCACATGGGTTAAACTGACAGCAAAGAATGTAGTATTTGATGGCTAGAGGTACCTTAGGCGTTCACACAGTATACAGAAGTGTCGGCCTGTATAGGCTGCAAAAATTAGCTCACATGGGTTGAACTGACAGCAAAGGACATAGTATTTGATGGCTAGAGGTACATTAGGCGTTCACAGGATACAGAAGTATGTGTCGGCCTGTATAGGCTGCAAAAATTAGCTCACATGGGTTTAACTGATAGCAAAGAACTTAGCTTTTGATGGCTAGAGGTACATTAGGCATTCACACAATATACAGAAGTAAGTGTCGGCCTGTATAGGCCCCAAAAATTAGCCCACATGGGTTTAACTGACAGCAAAGAACGTAGTGTATTTGATGGCTGGAGATACAGTAGGTGTTCACAGGATACAGAACTGTCGGCCTGTATAGGCCCCAAAAATTAGCCCACATGGGTTTAACTGACAGCAAAGAACATAGTATTTGATGGCTAGAGGTACATTAGGCATTCACACAGTATACAGAAGTAAGTGTCGGCCTGTATAGGCCCCAAAAAATAGCCCACATGGGTTTAACTGACAGCAAAGAACGTAGTGTATTTGCTGCCCGTGTTTAGTGGACCATGTGTCCGTGTTGATAACACCCGGCTTCAATCTGTGGTATTGGGGGGGCCACAGGTTTATCACACCAGTTCTACAAATAATTGGCCAGTAACTGTTGTCACTGTGTGTAGCAGAGTTAACACAGCAAAAGAGGCCAAATTTTTGCAGGACTAAAATACAATCTCAGAAAAGTATACTGTTAAATAACACCCCACTTCAATATGTGATATTGGGGGGCCACTGATCTATTACACCAGTTGTTCAAAAAATTGGCCAGTGAGTTTGGCACTGTGTGTATCAGACTTCACTCAGCAAAAGAGGCAATATTGTTGTAGGACACAAATACACTTATGAAACTATACTCAGATTGCACCCCACGTCAATATGTGGTATTGGGGGGCCACTGGTTTATCACACCAGTTGTTCAAAAAATTGGCCAGTGAGTTTGGCACTGTGTGTATCAGACTTCACTCAGCAAAAGAGGCAATATTGTTACAGGACACAAATACACTTGTAAAATTATACTCAGATAGGCTCCAAAAATTAGCTCACATGGTTTGAACTGACAGCAAAGAACGTAGTATATGATGGCTAGAGGTACAGAAGGCGTTCACAGTATATACAAGTTGGTGGCGGGCTATTTAGGCCACAAACATGAGCTCACATTGGTTGAACTGACAGCAAAGAATGTAGTATATGATTGCTAGAGGTACAGTAGGTGTTCACTGTATACACAAGTTGGTGGCAGGCTGTTTAGGCCGCAAACATGAGCTCACATGGGTTGAACTGACAGCAAAGAACGTGGTATATGATGGCTAGAGGTACAGTAGGCGTTCACAGTATACACAAGTTGGTGGCGGGCTGTTTAGGCCGCAAACCTGAGTTCACATGGGTTGAACTGACAGCAAAGAACGTAGTATATGATTGCTAGAGGTACAGTAGGCATTCACTGTATACACAAGTTGGTGGCGGGCTGCTTAGGCCGCAAACATGAGCTCACATTGGTTGAACTGACAGTAAAGAACGTAGTATATGATGGCTAGAGGTACAGTAGGCATTCACAGTGTACACAAGTTGGTGGCGGGCTGTTTAGGCCGCAAACATGAGCTCACATGGGTTGAACTGACAGCAAAGAACGTAGTATATGATGGCTAAAGGTACAGTAGGCATTCACAGTACACAGAACAGTAAGTGTCAGCCTGTATAGGCTGCAAAAATTAGCCATTCAATGGACATGAAATGCCTTTTATGCCGCTGTATTTAGCAAAGCCAAGGACCAGGAATTGTTGTCGGTGGATGGCGGTCTTTCGGATATTTGTGGCCTGGTATGAGAAATTTCGATGAAACCTGGTCTACTGGTCACATGTGTTGAATTCCTCAGAGATCCATGCCTCATTCCTTTTTATAAATGTGAGGTAGTACTAGTCTACACTGTCGTGAGCTAGGCGAGTGCACTTATCGGTCACAATCCCCCCTGCTGTGCTGAACGTCCTTTCGGACAGGACACTGGATGGGGGGAAAGCCAACAGTTCCATTGCAAATTGTTCAAGCTCTGGCCAGAGGTCAAGCCTGCCCACCCAGTATTCCAGGGGTTCATCACTCCTCAGAGCGTCCACATCGCCGTTAACCCGATGTAGTCGGACACCTTTTGGCCACTTTTTTTACGCTCCAACATATGAGCCACAGAAGCCTGCCTTTTTCCAGAAAAACGTGACGACGGCATCATGGAAGGTGGAGTGTTGGACAACTGTGAGGAGACAGGATAAGGAGAAGGGGGAGGAAAAGGAGAAGAGGCTGGACTGTGAGAGCATGGAGTGTGGCTTTGTGGGTTCTGACAGTTTTGCTCCCACTGGGCTTGGTGATGGGATTTCAGGTGCCTTCTTAAAGAGGTTGTAAACCCACCTCACAAACTTTTACCTATAGGTAAGCCTATATTAAGGCTTACCTATAGGTGCTATAAATATCTCCCAAACTTGCACCGTTTAGGAGATATTTAGAGTGCATACTGCCGATGACGTCATCGGCGCAGGCACTCTGAAGGAACGTGCCATTCCTTCAGAGCTCAGTGCCGTAAACGGCGGCTCCCGCGCGCAGGCGCAGGAGTGATGTAATCGCGCCTCCGGCCAATCAGATAGCCGGAGGACGCGAACCCGGAAGCAGGACGGCCAGACATGTCGCCGTCCTGTCGCTGAGGTGGCGGCACAGCGGGGGCTTCATTTTAAGGTAAGTACTACATAATGAGCGAATATGCGATGCATACTAGCTCATTATGCCTTTTTCTTTACAGGGCTTTTTTTTTCTCGTTTTTTTTGGGGGACTTTACTTCCTCTTTAAGGCGGTTGTCCCTATGTGAGTGTTGGGCTTACCGCGACTTATGCGTTGACTGCAAAGGCTGCAGATGGCAACACATTAATAAAAGCCCACACTGCGGAGCCATGTGCCGGCGTCCTGGGAGCGCCAGATGTGACTGTACATGGTTGATGGCTCGCTCCTGATACATTTGCAGTCTGCTTTCTACCTCTTGTGCAATGCAAGTTCTGCCTGCCTCTCCTCCCTATCTGCCGGTCCGTCAGTCCGCCATTTCTACAAATAAATGGCCAGTAACTGTTGTCACTGTGTGTAGCAGAGTTAACACAGCAAAAGAGGCCAAATGTTTGCAGGACTAAAATACAATCTTAGAAAAGTATACTGTTAAATAACACCTCAATTCAATATATGGCATTGGGGGGGGGGGGGCACAGGTTTATTACACCAGTTCTACAAATAATTGGCCAGTAACTGTTGTCACTGTGTGTAGCAGAGTTAACACAGCAAAAGAGGCCAAATTTTTGCAGGACTAAAATACAATCTTAGAAAAGTATACTGTTAAATAACACCCCACTTCAATATGTGATATTGGGGGGCCACTGGTCTATCACACCAGTTGTTCAAAAAATTGGCCAGTGAGTTTGGCACTGTTTGTATCAGACTTCACTCAGCAAACTAGGCAATATTGTTGCATGACACAAATACACTTGAAAAAGTTTACTCAGATAACACACCACTTTAATATGTGGCATTGGGGGGGGGGGGTATTGGTGTAGCACACCAGTTCAAAAAATTGGCCAGTGAGTTAGGCGCTGTGTGTACCAGACTTCACTCAGCAAACTAGGCAACATTGTTGCATGACACAAATACACCTGAAAAAGTTTACTCAGATAACACCCCACTTCAATATGTGGCATTGGGGGGGGGGGGCAATTGGTCTATCACACCAGTTATAATACATTATAAGTGCTTTTTTTCACTGTGTGTAGTGTTGCTGCTCAGTCTCACCACCACACCTGTCACAATGCTGCACAGTGCACAATAATAGTACTAATCCACTATAATATGCTTTCTACGAAGTATATTATACTGTGGTTTACCCCCCCCCCCCCTTTTTAGTGCACTGCACAGCAATACCAAAATATTTGCAGCACTTTTACATGACTTTTGTGGACATTGACAGAGCAATTTGTGTGTTACTGCAGCCGATCTCTAACTGCCCCTAAAGAAACCACAGGATACCTGGCCCTATAGTAAAGAGACTGTAATAGACCCTAAAACGACATTGGAGCATTTTAAATGACTTTGGTGAACATTGACAAAGCGATTTCTGTGTCACTGCAGCCGATCTCTAACTGCCCCTAAAGCAACCACAGGATACCTGGCCCTATAGTAAAGAGACTATAATAGACCCTAAAACGACATTGGAGCATTTTAAATGACTTTGGTGGACACTGACAAAGCGATTTCTGTGTGACTGCAGCCGATCTCTAACTGCCCCTTAACCAACCACAGGATACCTCTCCCTAAGCTCTAAAGATACTAGATCTATACCGAAATACCAGCCCTCAAAAGGACTTTTTTGGACATTGACAGAGTGAATTCTGACTGCAGCCGATCTCTAACTGTCCCTAAAGCAACCACTGGATACCTGTCCCTAACCTGAAAAGAGACTGTAGAAGGCCTATACCGAAATACCAGCCCTGAAAAGGACTTTGGTGGATCTTCACAGTGCTATATGTGTCTAGCAAACTCTCCCTAATGAGCACAGCAGACCACTCCCTACACTGGCAGAAAGTGGAATGTGAAATGGCCACCAGATCGGGTCTATTTATAGGGTAGGGGGACTGTCCATGTGCTGGAATGTTTCAATTGGCTGTCCCGTTCCACCTGATGGCTGTGTCACGGGTCAAAGTTCTCCCCAATGTAAACAAATATGGCCGCCGCAAACGACGCCATGTGTCTGAAAATTTGGCGGGTAGCGAACAAGCAAAATTTGCCGCGAACCGACCGCCGGGCGAAACAAAAGGCCACCTCTAATAGCTGCATCGGTCAGTCGGTTTCCTGTATATTAAGGTATGAAGCTTGTCATCCTGTGATGTATACTGTGGTGTCTAGGAAGTTGACATGCCTGCTAGAATAATCGATTTTAAGTTTGATTGATGGGTGAAAGGTGTTGATCAATAAAAAAAAATGTTTGAGATTTTCCTCACCTTCTGTCCATATGATGAAGATATCATCAATATAGCAATAATATCTGTATGGCTTATGTTGTATGCTGTTCAGGAATTTGTCCTCCAGATCAGCCATAAATAAGTTTGCATACTGGGGTGCCATTTTACTTCCTATAGCAGTACTCATACACTGGAGATAGATGTCATTATTGAAAGTGAAGTAGTTGTGTGTAAGAATGAATTTGATGAGCTGTGAAACATCCTCAGCACTGTATTTGTGGTTTGGTGAGGATGATAAGAATCTGTGACATGCAGCCAATCCAGCCTTGTGAGGGATGTTACTATACAGCGATTCTACATCCATAGTGACTGTGACTATCCCCCCCCTCCCCCACCTTCCCCCCTGTCTTCAGCTCTCCCTCTGTCTTATATCACTAACTTTGCTAGTTTTATTACCATTGCCAGTTAAATTTGTTTATGTTTGTTTGCTTTTCTTGTGTGTTTTTTTTTTTACCATTCTGCTAAACATTTTGTGAATCAGTACTGCTTTGATCTTGATGAAGGGGACATACCCTGAAAGCTTGTCCTGAAAAATTGTATGCTAGTGCAAATAAAAAAAGTATCACGGACAGTACTCAATTGTCTCTACAGCAAGGGTAAAATATAAAAAAGCACAAAAATAAAGGCAACTGAAAGACACAAATACCCACTGATGGAATTTTAGTTTAGGAACGGCTTTTTAGCTGGTTATAAAATGATTTCACAAAAAACCAGCAGGAAGGAAGTCGGCGTATTACCATAATAGTTGTGTAAGTTAAACTAAGAATACATTTTAATCATCATTTATTACTCTGAAATATTCCGAGGAGGTGGAAGGTTCTTCTCTTCATCTGCTGCAGACTGGTAGAGGTAAGACCGGCCATGGAGAAGTCATTCCACCATGGATGGGAGATGGAAGAGTGAGAGGAAGAAAGTGAGATAGAAAGGGGAAAGATGAGGAAGGAAAATGAGGAAGACAAAAGGAGAGAAAATGGGATTAGATATAAAGGTAGACAGGAAGAAAGAGAGACAAGACATATAAGAAGATGACATACATGTACGAAAGGGGAGAGGACCCTGGAGGGTATGACAATGGACAGTATGTGCAGGAGAGGAGTATGGAGGGTATTACAATGGAGAGTGGGTGTAAAACAGAAGTCTGGAGAATGTAATGAACAGCGGTCGTGGGAGGGGGGTGAGGTGGTTAGGAACATGGACATTGACTGCAAAAAAGGAGTGTAGAGAGTATGAAAATGGAGAGTGGGTGCAGGAGAGGAACAAGGAGGGTATGACATGGGGCAGTATGTAGAGGAAAGGAGTGTGGGGGGTATCATAGTGGGCAGTGGGTGCAGGAAAGGTGTGTAGATGGTATGATCATGGACGGTGGGTGCAGAAAAGGAGTGTGGAGGGTATGACAGTGGGCAGTGGGTGCAGGAGAGGAACAAGGAGGTATGATGGGGGCAGTGTACACAGGGAAGGAGTGTGGGGGGTATGGCAATTCACAGTGGGTGCAGTACAGGGGTGTGGATGGTATGACCATTGACAGTGGGTGCAGGAGAGGAGTATGGAGGGTATGACATGTACAGTATTTACAGGGGAGGAATGTGAAGGATATGGCAATCAGCAGTATGTGCAGAAGAGGAGTGTGGAGGGTATGACCATGGACATAGTGGGTGCAGGAGAAGGATGTGGAGGCTATGTTAGTGGACAGTGGGTGCAGAAGGGGAGTGAAGAGGGTATGACAGTGGGCAATATGTACAGGAGAGGAGTGAAGAGGGTATGACAGTGGGCAGTATGTACAGGAGAGGAGTGTGGAGGGTATTCAAGTGGGCAGTATGTACAGGAGAGGAGTGTGGAGGGTATGACAGGGGGCAGTATGTACAGGAGAGGAGTGAAGAGGGTATGACAGGGGGCAGTATGTACAGGAGAGTAGTGTGGAGGGTATGACAGGGGGCACTATGTACAGGAGAGTAGTGTGGAGGGCATGACAGGGGGCAGTATATACTAGTGATCGACTGATATCGTTTTTTTGTTGCCGATACCAATATTTTGGCCATTGAATATCGGTATCGGCCGATATGAGCCAATATTTTGAACATTTAAAGTTTTGCAAGATAAACACAATTTTAAACAGAAATCTGTTACTGAACATGTTAATGTTTGTTTATTATTATTAACATTTTTAACATTAAGGGCTCGTTCTTCACACCTTACCTGCATGAAAACTGATAGGAAAACCACACTTGCAGGGACATCAGTTTCACATCTCTCACAGTAAGGAGATTGTGGATTGGCCGGGTCTATATGCTGCGGTGTCCATCATCTTGCTGGTCTGAGTGGAGTTGCCAAGGGTCCTGTTGAGCTGGTTGGATATACTCTCATGAGTCATATGTGGAAAGAATATTATTTAGTGATGGAGGATTCTGTTCTTGAGCACTATTTTACACACCTTCGGACTCTTTATTCTTTAATGGACTTTGTGTTCTATTGAATTTATTGCATTTATTTGGAGTCACTTCTATCAATTTGTTTGATTGCACGATTATTTGATTAGTCACCAATTTGATACCTTATTGGTATCTCTTTGAGATATTATCCACTTTATTGTTTATTACATATATCATTTAGCGCAGCTTTACCCCTTTCTATCAGTATATACTAGTGATCGACCGATATAGTTTTTTCGTTGTCGATACCGATGTTTTGGCCATTGAATATCGGTATCGGCTGATATGAGCCGATATTTTGAACATTTAAAGTTTTGCAAGATAAACACAATTTTAAACAGAAATCTGTTACTGAACTAATGTTTGTTTATTAACATTTGTAACATTAAGGGCTCGTTCTTCACACCTTACCTGCATGAAAACTGATAGGAAAACCACACTTGCAGGGACATCAGTTTCATATCATCTGATTGTGAATGATGCATAAACTGCTGCAGTACTGCACTCACTCACTGCAATCATTTTAAATCACTACTGCAGTGCAGTCAGTGCAAAACTGCTAGAAAAAAAACTAGACAACAACAAACAGCTAGACAGTGGATTGGAGGAGTCAGTGGACTACTGCTGCAATGATTTTAAATCACTAACTGCAGTCAGTGCAAAACTGCTATAAAAAAAATCTAGACAGTGGGGAGTCAGTGGACTACTGCTGCAATAGTACACTCACTCACTGCAATAATTTTAAGTCACTACTGCAGTGACTGCAGTAGTGATGTAAAATTATTGCAGCAGTGAGTGGCACAGTACTGCAGCAGTAGTCCACTGACTCCAATCCACTGTCTAGATTTTTTTCTAGCAGTTTTGCACTGACTGCAGCGCAGCACAGTCAGTGGAAAACTGTGGAATGGACAGTGGAATGGAGTGGAATGGACACTAGTACTATACTACTACACTTCAATACTCCCAGTTACGTAGAACAATATTATAGCGAAGAAAGCAGAACATTCCAGCATGTTCACCAGTTAAATGGCTTCTCTTTTTTTCATAAATTGCTGCCACTTGACTAAAAACACGCTCACTTGGTACCGAGGAAGGAGGATCAGAAAGGTATCTTCTAGCATGAGAAGCAAGTCTTTTGTAGCGTGCCTCATTTTCTTTCCACCACTGAAGAGGATCACCACTTCTGTCAATTATTGGTTCCTTCAAATAGAGATGAAGTTCATCATCCAGGCTCATTATTGCAGATTCAGAAGAATCCTCCACATTAGGCCCCAATAAAACACTGAATATGGCATCTATTTGACCATGATGAAGTTTCTCTTCTGTCCGTTGTCTTTTTGGACATTTTTCTCTTTTTGAAGCATCCTGCTCTTCCACATTAGAAACCTTCTCTTCTTGACGTTTCTTTTCGACAGGAACCTCCTGCACATTCTGTTGAATATCTTCTGTCAACCATTGTTTTGTCTTGGCTAATACATCATCAGAAGAGAAAGGATGGTTCTTGTATCGATGTTCCAAAAGAAATGCAAGCACAACATTTTTATTCTCTCCATGCTTCTCAAAACGTTTGGCAAGGCTGTCCCTCATGGCCTGCCTATATGTTTTAGTGCCACGTGTGTTGGGTCCTTCATTCTCTTGAAGAAATATCTTCAGCACTCTCACACATGGGATGACAGATGACACAGATGAGTCGTGATGACTCACCTCTAGTGTCACTTCCTCTATGGGGAGAAGGGTCTCAATGACATTGGCTAAAATGTCCCACTGACCAGCAGTAGGACAAGAATATCCTCCATATTCACCTGAATATATGGTAAGAGCTCGCTTCTGCTCCAGCATTCTTTGCAGCATGTGAAGTGTTGAGTTCCATCGTGTTGGAACAGCAATAATCAAGTTGTTTTTGGTTAGGCCAAGGTCTTCCTGAATCAGGGCCAGCGTTCCCGCTAGGTGAACTAGGCAGTCGCCTAGGGCGCATTGCCGCCTAGGGTGAAGCCATACCTCCCACTCCCAAGCGTCCCTGATTCTCTGGGATCGTCCCCGGTGAGTCAGGGCTGAGTCCTGGAATGCTTGCGGTGGTGTGGCGACTGGGTTCCCACATGCCGCGAGCTACACACACACACACGGCAGCTGGTCTCTCTCCCCAGCTGCCTGTGTCAGTGCAGAGAGTGGAGAGTACTGAACCCGCCCCTCCCCCTTCCTGTGTGTTTCCTGTACACAGAGGAGGAGGCAGGAAGTAGCTCACCACTCTCTGCAACAGCGCCGCTCTCATCTGAGGTTTGTGATGTTTATAACTAATATTAACTTGCAAGGCGGGGAGTGTATGGAGCTGGGGGGGATGTATGGTGCTAGGAAGGTTGAGATGGGGGGAGGTGAATGAAGCTGGGGGGTGTATGGAGCTGGGGGGTATGGAGCTGGAGGGGTGTATGGAGCTGAGGGGGGATGTATGTCATCTTCCTACCACCCCACCCACCCCCTGTAATCTTCATCCCCCCTGTACCCCACTGTCATCTTCCTACCATCCCACCCCCTGTCATCTTCATCCCCCATCAGTTTCCCACCATCCCACCCGCTGTCATCTTCATCCCCCATCAGCTTCCCACCATCACACCTGCTGTCATCTTCATCCCCCCTGTACCCCACTGTTATCTGTAACATGGGAGGACCATAAGCTCAGTGGCAGATGCGTTTTCCAGTGATTCACTGTAGTCAGGACTGTGGTTTAAGGGCATGGCAGCCCATTTTTATTAAAACAATAGGGAAAGTCCATAACATAGTTTTTCCCACGCAGGGGTTCTTCTCCAGTAAATATAAATCAAACTGAAAATGCTAGCCCACCTGGCTCTCTCGCTGTAGCAGTACCTCTGCTCTTGGTGTTGGTAACACAGACCATGGACTCTCTGAAGCCGACAGCTTCACTGTGGCCTTGGTCCTCAGGCCGTCTCTTGTCTCCTCAGACACGCGCACACACATGTGCTCTGGCCGCCTCCTACAGCCACTGACTCCCGGAGAGTATCGGAGTCCTCCTGACTCCCCATGAACAGACCTCCTGTCTGTTGGCTGAAACAGTCTCCAACTGGGAGCCCTGAGGTTTTCCTAAACCTTCATTATAAGGGCTGTGTGCACCTGAGCACACACCCTGCTTGTAATCAACAAAACATGGACACAGAGTTGGAGATTCTGTCCCTCCCAAGACACTGAAATCTCCAAACTACAGAGCCCCTTCCAGGTATACCAAAACCTGGAGAAAGCTGCAAAAGCAGTTTTCTCCACTGCACGTCTATGCACTGTAGTCCTGCACAGAGCCAATGTGCACACTCTGTGTCCTTTAAGTTACTGATTTCACCGTGACAGAGTCATCTTCATCCCCCATCAGCTTCCCACCATCCCACCCCGTGTCATCTTCATCCCCCCTGTCAGCTTCCTACCATCCCACTCCCTGTCATCTTCATCCCCCATCAGCTTCCCACCCCCTGGCATCTTCATCCCCCCTGTACCCCACTGTCATCTTTCTACCATCCCACCCCCTGTCATCTTCATCCCCCATCAGCTTCCCACCATCCCACCCCCTGACATCTTCATCCCCCCTGTACCCCACTGTCATCTTTCTAGCATCCCACTCCCTGTCATCTTCATCCCCCATCAGCTTCTCACCATCCCACCCCCCTTCATCTTCATCCCCCCTGTACACTACTCTGAGCTTCCTACCATCCCACTCCCTGTCATCTTCGACCCCACTGTCAGCTTTCTACCACCCCACCCCCTGTCATCTTCATCCCCCTGTCAGCTTCCTACCATCCCACTCCCTGTCATCTTCCTCCCCCATCAGCTTCCCATCATCCCACCCCTGTCATCTTCATCCCCCCTGTCATCTTCCTACCAACCCACCCCTGTCATCTTCATCCCCCCTGTCAGCTTCCTACCATCCCACTCCCTGACATCTTCATCCCCCCTGTATCCCCCTGCCATCTTCATCCCCCCTGTCAGCTTCCTAACATCCCACCCCCTGTCATCTTCATCCCCCTGTACCCCCATGTCAGCTTCCTACCACCCACCCCTATCATCTTCATCCCCCATCAGCTTTCTACCATCCCACCCCCTGTTATCTTCACCCCCCCTGTCATCTTCCCACCATCCCACCCCCTGTCATCTTCATCCCCCTGTACCCCACTGTCATCTTCCTACCACCCACCCCCTGTCATCTTCACCCCCCATCAGCTTCCCACCACCCCACCCCCTGTCATCTTCATCCCCCCTGTACCCCACTGTCATCTTCCTACCACCCCACCCCCTGTCATCATCATCCCCCCTGTACCCCACTATCATCTTCCTACCATACCACTCCCTGTCATCTTCATCCCCTATCAGCTTCCCACCATCCCACCCCCTGTCATCTTCATCCCCCTGTACCCCACTGTCATCTTACACCCACCCACCCCCTGTCATCTTCATTCCCCATCAGCTTCCCACCACCCCACCCCCTGTCATCTTCATCCCCCATCAGCTTCCCACCATTCCACCCCCTGTCATCTTCATCCCCCCTGTACCCCACTGTCATCTTCCTACCATCCCATCCCCTGTCATCTTCATCCCCCCTGTATCCCCCTGTCAGCTTCCTACCATCCCACTCCCTGACATCTTCATCCCCCCTGTATCCCCCTGTCATCTTCATCCCCCCTGTCAGCTTCCTACCATCCCACCCCCTGTCATCTTCACCCCCCCCCGTACCCCCATGTCAGCTTCCTACCACCCACCCCCTGTCATCTTCATCCCTCATCAGCTTTCTACCATCCCACCCCCGGTCATCTTCATCCCCCCTGTACCCCACTGTCATCTTCCTACCATCCACCCCCTGTCATCTTCACCCCCCTGTCATCTTCCCACCACCCCACCCCCTTTCATCTTCATCCCCCCTGTAGCCCACTGTCATCTTCCTACCACCCCACTCCCTGTCATCATCATCCCCCCTGTACCCCACTATCATCTTCCTACCATACCACTCCCTGTCATCTTCATCCCCTATCAGCTTCCCACCATCCCACTCCCTGTCATCTTCATCCCCCTGTACCCCACTGTCAGCTTCCTACCATCCCACCCCCTGTCATCTTCATCCCCCTGTACCCCACTGTCATCTTCCATCCACCCACCCCCTGTCATCTTCATTCCCCATCAGCTTCCCACCACCCCACCCCCTGTCATCTTCATCCCCCATCAGCTTCTCACCATTCCACCCCCTGTCATCTTCATCCCCCCTGTACCCCACTGTCATCTTCCTACCATCCACCCCCTGTCATCTTCACCCCCCTGTCATCTTCCCACCACCCCACCCCCTTTCATCTTCATCCCCCCTGTAGCCCACTGTCATCTTCCTACCATCCCACTCCCTGTCATCTTCATCCCCCGTCAGCTTCCCACCATCCCACCCCCTGTCATCTTCATCCCCCTGTACCCCTCTGTTAGCTTCCTACCATCCCACCCCCTGTCATCTTCATCCCCCCTGTACCCCACTGTCATCTTCCATCCACCCACCCCCTGTCATCTTCATTCCCCATCAGCTTCCCACCACCCCACCCCCTGTCATCTTCATCCCCCATCAGCTTCCCACCATCCCACCCCCTGTCATCTTCATCCCCCCTGTACCCCTCTGTCAGCTTCATAGCATCCCACCCCCTGTCATCTTCATCCCCCCTGTACCCCACTGTCATTTTCCTACCATCCACCCCCTGTCATCTTCATCCCCCATCAGCTTCCCTGCACCCCACCCCCTGTCACCTTCATCCCCCTTGTACCCCTCTGTCATCTTCCTACCATCCCACTCCCTTTCATCTTCATTCCCCATCAGCTTCCCACAATCCAATCCCCTGTCATCTTCATCCCTCCTGTACCCCACTGTCAGCTTCCTACCATCCCACCCCCTGTCATCTTCATCCCCCCTGTACCCCACTGTCATCTTCCATCCACCCACCCCCTGTCATCTTCATTCCCCATCAGCTTCCCACCACCCCACCCCCTGTCATCTTCATCCCCCATCAGCTTCCCACCATCCCACCCCCTGTCATCTTCATCCCCCCTGTACCCCTCTGTCAGCTTCATAGCATCCCACCCCCTGTCATCTTCATCCCCCCTGTACCCCACTGTCATTTTCCTACCATCCACCCCCTGTCATCTTCATCCCCCATCAGCTTCCCTGCACCCCACCCCCTGTCACCTTCATCCCCCTTGTACCCCTCTGTCATCTTCCTACCATCCCACTCCCTTTCATCTTCATTCCCCATCAGCTTCCCACAATCCAATCCCCTGTCATCTTCATCCCTCCTGTACCCCACTGTCAGCTTCCTACCATCCCACCCCCTGTCATCTTCATCCCCCCTGTACCCCACTGTCATCTTCCATCCACCCACCCCCTGTCATCTTCATTCCCCATCAGCTTCCCACCACCCCACCCCCTGTCATCTTCATCCCCCATCAGCTTCCCACCATCCCACCCCCTGTCATCTTCATCCCCCCTGTACCCCTCTGTCAGCTTCATAGCATCCCACCCCCTGTCATCTTCATCCCCCCTGTACCCCACTGTCATTTTCCTACCATCCACCCCCTGTCATCTTCATCCCCCATCAGCTTCCCTGCACCCCACCCCCTGTCACCTTCATCCCCCTTGTACCCCTCTGTCATCTTCCTACCATCCCACTCCCTTTCATCTTCATTCCCCATCAGCTTCCCACAATCCAATCCCCTGTCATCTTCATCCCTCCTGTACCCCACTGTCAGCTTCCTACCATCCCATCCCCTCTCATCTTCATCCCCCCTGTACCCAACTCTCGGCTTCCTACCATCCCACCCCCTGTCATCTCCATCCCCCCTGTCAGCAACCTACAATCCCACCCCTGTCATCTTCATCCCCCCTGTCAGCAACCTACAATCCCACCCCTGTCATCTTCATCCCCCCTGTCAGCAACCTACAATTAGAGATGGCCTTGCGGTTCGGCGGTCGGTTCGCGGCAAATTTTGCTTGTTTTCTACCCGCCAAATTTGTGAACACATGGCGTTGTTCGCGGTGGCCATATTAGTTTACATTGCGGAGAACTTTGACCCATGACACAGATGTCAGGTGGAACGGGACAGCCAATTGAAACATTCCAGCACATGGACAGTCCCCCTACCCTATAAATAGACCTGACCTGGCGGCCATTTCACATTCCGCTTTCTGCCAGTGTAGGGAGAGGTCTGCTGTGCTCATCAGGGAGAGTTTGCTAGACACATATAGCGCTGTGAAGATCCACAAAAGTCCTTTTCAGGGCTGGTATTTCGGTATAGGTCTACTAGTATAGCCATCAAAAACTAAGTTCTTTGCTGTCAGTTCAAACCATGTGAGCAAATTATTGGAGCCTATACAGGCCGACACTTACGGTTCTGTGTACTGTGAACGCCTACCGTACCTCTAGCCATTAAAAACGAAGATCTTTGCTGTCAGTTCATCCATGTGAGCTAATTTTTGGAGCCTATACAGGCCGCCACTCACTTCTGTATGCTGTAAACACCTACTGTACCTCTAGCCATCAAAAACTAAGTTCTTTGCTGTCAGTTCAACCCATGTGAGCTAATTTTTGCAGCCTATACAGGCCGACACTTCCTTCTGTATACTGTGTGAATGCCTAATGTACCTTCAGCCACAGAATACTACGTTCTTAGCTGTCAGGTAAACCCATATGGTCTATTTTTCGGGGGCCTATACAGGCCAACACTTCTGTATGCTGTGAACACCTACTGTACCTCTAGCCATCAAAAACTAAGTTCTTTGCTGTCAGTTCAACCCATGTGAGCTAATTTTTGCAGCCTATACAGGCCGACACTTCCTTCTGTATACTGTGTGAATGCCTAATGTACCTTCAGCCACAGAATACAACGTTCTTAGCTGTCAGGTAAACCCATATGGTCTATTTTTCGGGGGCCTATACAGGCCAACACTTCTGTATGCTGTGAACACCTACTGTACCTCTAGCCATCAAAAACTAAGTTCTTTGCTGTCAGTTCAACCCATGTGAGCTAATTTTTGCAGCCTATACAGGCCGACACCTACTTCTGTATACTGTGTGAATGCCTAATGTACCTTCAGCCACAGAATACAACGTTCTTAGCTGTCAGGTAAACACATGTGGGGTAATTTTTGGGGCCTGGAATGGCCGACACTTACTTCTTTATCCTGTGAATGCCTAATTTTTCAGACTGGAATTGAAAATCAATGGGTCTGTAAAGGTTCGCTAAATTGTGAAATGGATGTGGACCCATTTTACAGATGTGTGAATGGACCCTATATGTATTAGACAATGTATTTACCGGCTGCTGTTAGTTCTGGCTGATTTATGAAAAAAAAAAAATATATATTTTTTTGCTGTAAAAAAAAAAAACAAAAAAATTAGGGCAACTTTTTCAATTGCAATACTTCTGTTATGACATTGTCCATGTGCTGGAACTATTTGTGTACAGCTAGTACTTCTTTTGTGGCTGCAAATATGACCTAAAGGTTTTTAAAGTTCGCCTCCCATTAAAGTCAATGGGGCACGCCGTGAACTCGCGGTTCGCGGACTTTTGAGAAAATTTGCGGCTGGCGTTCGCGAACCTCCCTGGCCGATGTTCGTCCATCACTAGTGATAGACCAATGGCCCCCCAAAACCACATATTGAAGTGGGGTGTTACATAACAGTATACTTTTCTAAGAGTGTATTTTAGTCCTGCAAAAATTTGGCCGCTCTTGCTGTGTTGACTGTGCTACACACAGTGACAACAGTTACTGGCCAATTATTTGTAGAACTGGTATGATAGACCAGTGGCCCCCCAATACCACAGATTGAAGTGGGGTGTTATCTGAGTATACGTTTACAAGTGTATTTGTGTCCTGCATCAATATAGCCTCTTTTGCTGAGTTAAGTCTGATACACACAGTGCCAAACTCACTGCCCAATTTTTTCAACCACTGGTGTGATAAACCAGTGGCCCCCCAATACCACATATTGAAGTGGGGTGTTATTTAACAGTATACTTTTCTAAGAGTGTATTTTAGTCCTGCAAAATTTTTGCCTCTCTTGCTGTGTTGACTGTGCTACACACAGTGACAATAGTTACTGGCCAATTATTTGTAGAACTGGTGTGATAGACCAGTGGCCCCCGAATACAACAGATTGAAATGGGGTGTTATCTGAGTATAATTTTACAAGTGTATTTGTGTCCTGCATCAATATAGCCTCTTTTGCTGAGTTAAGTCTGATACACACAGTGCCAAACTCACTGGCCAATTTTTTCAACAACTGGTGTGATAAACCAGTGGCCCCCCAATACCAAATATTGAAGTGGGGTGTTATTTAATAGTATACTTTTCTAAGAGTGTATTTTAGTCCTGCAAAAATGTGGCCTCTCTTGCTGTGTTGACTGTGCTACACACAGCTACAACAGTTACTTGCCAATTATTTGTAGAACTGGTGTGATAAATCTGTGGCCCCCCCAAAACCACAGATAGAAGCGGGGTGTTATCTACCTTTTTCCAGATATACTGTGATTCTCTAAAGACTTTTGTCACAGGGTAATTAAAAAACATGACAGGTAGAGAAAGAGGCAGAGACGTACGTAGGGGTGGTAGGAATAGGGCAGAAGCAGTAAGCCGGAGCCTAACTGAAGTTTCAAAAGCCGCGTGCAATTACGTCAAAGGACGTACCAGACTTGGTTGAGTGGGTCACTCAGCCTTCCTCTTCTGCACCCTCCTCATCCTCTCTATCTGCACCCTCTTCACACTCTGCTGTGTGCACCCCCAAAGACACCACCACAAACCCTCCGCTTGAGTCACTGGAATTATTTTCCGATCCATCACAAGACGTTTGCAATGCGCAGCCATTGTTGTCATCGGATCAGGAAGAGGAGGTAACAACTGCCGCTACTCAGCAGTCTGACGACAGTACCCAGATCAACCCAAGGAGGTTGGTCCCTGCTGTTGCTGCCTACTCAGAGATCTCGAATGTTAGTGGTGGGGAAGGTGACGTGGATGATGACGAGTCTATGGACGTCACGTGGGTGTCCACAAGAGAGGAAGAGGAAGGAAGGTCAGAGGGAGAGACGGACCGGCAGATAGGGAGGAGAGGCAGGCAGAACTTGCATTGCACAAGAGGTAAAAAGCAGACTGCAAATGTATCAGGAGCGAGTTATCAACCATGTACAGTCACATCTGGCGCTCCCAGGATGCCGGCACATGGCTCCGCAGTGTGGGCTTTTTTAAATGTGTCCGTTGCTGACAAAAGTGTTGCCATCTGCAGCCTTTGCAGTCAACGCATAAGTCGCGGTAAGCCCAACGCTCACCTAGGGACAACCGCCTTAGGAAGGCACCTAAACTCCCATCACCAAGCCCAGTGGGAGCAACGCCGTCAGAACCCACAAAGCCACACTCCAAGCTCTCACTGTCCAGCCTCCTCTCTTTCTCCTTCTCCTCTCTGCTCACATTTGTCCTCCACTCCACCTTCCATGATGCCGTCGTCACGTTGTTCTGGAAGAAGGCAGGCTTCTGTGGCCCAAATGTTGCAGTGGAAAAAAATGATGACCCTGGGTAACCCTCTTGCCCAACGTTTGACTGCTGGCTTGTCGGAACTGATAGCCCATTTGTGGCCATTGGAACACCACAATGGAAGGTCCCAGGCAGGAAATGTTTCTCGCAGAAGGGCATTCCAGAGCTGTATGGCCATGTTCAGAGGCAAGTGAATATATCTCTGGCACACGGTGTTGGTGTCAAGATACATCTGATCACAGACACATGGTCTAGCAAACACGGGCAGGGAAGGTATATCACTTTTACTGCCCACTGGGTGAACCTTCTGACGACAGTCAAGCATGTGACCCGTGGCGCCCGTGTATATTTGGTTGTACCGCCACGGATTGCATGCAGGCTGCCTCTTCTTCTCCTCTTCCTACTCCTCCATCCTCCCTCTCCTCCTCGGCTGACTCCTCCATTTCCGCTGCTACCGTCTCTTCCGCTGCGCCGCCAAAGATCCCCAGAACCTATTCCACATGCCAGGTGAGACGTTGTCAGTTCTGGATGATTTATAAAAAAAAATAATAATTTTTTGCTGTTAAAAAAAAAAAATTTAGGGCAACTTTTCCAATTGCAATACTTCTGTTATGACATTGTCCATGTGCTGGGACTATTTGTGCACAGCTAGTACGTCTTTTGTGGCTGCAAATATGACCTAAAGGTTTTTAAAGTTCGCCTCCCATTAAAGTCAATGGGGACAGCCGCGAACTTGAGGTTCGCAGACTTTTGAGAAAATTTGCGGCTGGCGTTCGCGAACTGCCCTGGCCGATGCTCGTCCATCACTAGTAACCACCACAGATGGTGGTAGGAGAAGGGGGTCCTTCCAAGCACTATAAAAGTGAAAACCACCCAGGGTACTTTTACCTGACAGCCAAATGCTGGCTGGAAATAAACAGCACCAAGATCATGGTTGCAGCTGCAGCCATGATCTTGGTATTAACCCCTTCCCATCGGGATGCTTATATACTGTACAAACGTCAGATGGGAAGTGGTTAAGCAATGGGCTCTATGTGAAAGATTGGGAGTATAAACTGGAAGCTCCCTTCTCCTTGGCTCCCATGGACAGGATGGATTGTAGTAATACACACAGTCTAGTGAATATTTAGTTAAATCCCATAACTTATTGCAATGCTTTTGGGGTTCTGGATGACACCAGAGAACATGAAGGAAACCCACATGGAGGAGAGCATACAAACTTTATGCAGATATTACTACTGTGAAAAAAGCCAATACACTAACGTAGTAAGAAACTGACGCTAACCTGTAGGAAGGTGCAGTCTACTTTCTCCACTGCAGGTGGTGCTATTCCACGGCAGCACTGCAGTTGAAGAGAGCCAGGAGGAACATTGGCCCTCTTTGGCTTCCTGCATCACTTGGAAGCAATCCAAATGGATGTTGTCGCCCCATGTGACTCTGGTGGCTATCTTGGGTCAGGCAAAGCCTTTTTAAGGCCCTGGTTCCCAGATTTGGTGCGTATTTGTGAGTAGGTAGAGACAGGTACCCTGTCTGGCAGGAACAGAACTAGCATCAGGGAAAGGTTCCTGATGAGGAGTGAAAGTATAGGGGTTCACAACCTTACAAGACATTTGCTTGCTTTGGTTCAAGACGGCCAGGCCACATTTTGCCCCTTTCTACAGACACAGTTCAGCTGAAACCTACTTTCTGCACGCTGTTGGAACTGTGAGTGTTCCCAGCTGGGCTGTCTTATCACCTGGTGTTTGTGAACTGTCTTCACATTTTTTTCATTACAAGTTTTTTCATCACACTGGGACTGTTTGAGTTATTGGCGCTGCACCCCACTTGGCGGCCATGCAAACCGTACTGACAAACCTAGCTCACGATGTGGCGTTCCCAGCTTTCTCCTTCAGGACAGCTTTTCCCATCTACCCCTGTCTATGGTTTGGTCCAAGAGGCTCCTGACCCCGTGAAGAAGTGTCTACATTGAAATATGCTGAGACCTTGTGTGCAGCTGCTGGGGACTGCTCCAGGAAACCTGTAAAAGTGAAGGGTGTGCTGATAATAGTGATGCTGCTACCAAGATACTATACCTATAGTGAATAAATGTCTAAAATTAATTGGTGCTCTAAATCTTAGATTAATCAAAACCTTAAATTAATTGGATATGGCGAAGAGGATGTTGTATGTGATAAATTCAACATTGAAAGCCTGTACCTGCGTTTTCTAGACTTTGTGTTTTAATGTGGTATGTTTATTTGTTTATCCAGCTGTAGACTGGTCCTGCCATGCTTTCTTACCTTAAATTTATAACCATTACAGCCTTTAACCTTTTAGAGGTATCTCCCAGTTATCTGTAGATCTTTCTGAAGTGAAACCCTGTGCTAGCTAACCAGCCCTAAATTATCAATTCCTGATTGCTTAATTGGATAAGCCCCCACCCCAGGTCTAAGAGTATATAAGTGCAGCATCACTTGGGGACAGCACATTTGCAGGGGGGCACATTTGCTTTCGGGGGGCTCTCTTTTCTAAGTGGGGGGCGATTTCTACAAGTTGAATGCACTTCTGATTCTGCACTTCAGAGAATGCACAAAGTGAAGAAACACAGGAAAGGCTGAGATATACACCACTTAGACTGCAGGTGATCTCCTTTTTTTTTATTTTACCCCTTGAACTCTCTCCTTGTAAAATGCACTCTCTGCCACTTCTTCTGACAGCCCTGTCCTCTATCCTTAAATTCTCTCTACTTCACCCTCTTCTCCACCCCACAGCTTATATAGATCACCCTCACTTCTGTCCTCACCTTATTACTGCACTAACCATCTCCTGCTATTCCTAAATCCACACTCACACAAATCCTCTAGGACACTGGGGCATGTCCCTTCATATAAATCACACTCTCATATTACCACCCTCACCTTTCTGCTTCTCCTGGCCTCTGGAGACATATCCCCAAACTCTGGGCCTCCATCTACCCATGCTCAATACACCACCTACCCTACACCCTCTGGCTGCAGTCGCAGTCAGCACAATCTAGTTCCAATCTCTCTTCTTCCCAAGACCAGACTCCCTTTCTCTTGCACCCTTTGGAATGCCCGCTCTGTCTGTAATAAACTCACCTCTCTCCATGACCTTTTCATCGCTAACTCATTTAATCTACTCGCCAATCGCCATCACCGAAACCTGGCTTCACGAATCCGACACTGCGTCTTCTGCTGCTCTATCCCAAGGTGGTCTTCTATGGACTCACTCCCCTAGACCAAACGGACGCAAGGGAGGGGGTGTCGGGATCCTTCTAGCCCCACATAGCTCCTTTCAGGTACTTCAGCCGCCTCCCTCTCTGTCACTCTCCTCATTTGAGGTACACTGCATTCGTCTTTTCTCCCCTATTTCTCTAAGGATAGCTGTGATCTACCGCCCACCTGGACCAGTATCTACCTTTCTTGATGACTTCTCCACCTGGCTACCCTACTTTCTCTCTTCCAAAATCCCCACAATAATTCTCGGCGACTTCAACATCCCTATTAATACTAACACTCCCACCACTTCCAAACTTCTCAATCTAACCTCCTCCTTTGACCTGAAGCAATGGATACATGCTTCTACTCACTCTGAAGGCAATATCCTTGACCTTGTTTTCTCCCACCTATGCACCCCGCACATCCTTTCCAACAATCCTTTCCCTCTCTCTGATCACTACCTTATTAGTTTCACTCTCTCCCTCTCCTCCACCTCCTCTCCCTCCAGCTACTGTACAATTACCCGCAGAAACCTACGCCATCTCAACCCTTCTCTTCTCTACTCTGCTACCGACCACCTCTATGACAAAATTGCACCCCTGTCCTGCACCAACCTAGCCACTTCTGTCTACAACGCTTCACTCTTAGCCTCCCTGGACACACTTGCCCCCCTCACCACACACCGAATCAGGCCCCGACCCCTTCAACCTTGGCAAACCGATAACACTAGAAGTCTGAAAAAGCATAGCCGTGCTCTTGAGCGCCTATGGCGTAAGACTCGGTCTCAAAAAGATTTCAACCAATATAAATCCGCTGTAATGTTCCGGTACCTTTGGTACCCTAAATTACACTTTCCACAAGTGTATGCGCCCTACCATTTACTTTTGGAAAGGTGCGCATACACCTTTAAGACTGGAGCTGTCATCACTCAGCGCCGGACTAGATGGCTATTTAAGGCGTCGGTTCTCACTCACATGTGTTCGTTCAAACACCCTTATCTGGATGCTAACCTTGCTTGAAGCTTCCATGCTTGCAAGCTTACTTCGCTGACGGAAACTCGCTGCGCTGATCCCTGTATCCCGCTACTGGATCATCCGCCTCTCCTGAACCACCCTTCGGCTGTATCGCTAATAGTGCTAAGTACCCCGCAGGGGAATTCTCTATAAACTTATACTAAGCTTACACTATCTAGCTCTGCATAGTAAAGACTGTTTATTACATCTGCATAAACTAGATTGCTAGCTCTTGAGACTACTGCTACTTTTCTGCACTGGGTTGATCTCTTTTGTATGTCCACCTGCTATTCTATCATCTGCTATCATACAACATTGCTAAACCTTCCAGCATCCATCTGCTACTGTCTCACCTTCAAGTGTCTATCACCTACCACCTCCACTCAACCTATCCCTCAACCTTCATCATTGTGTTACCACATACATAAAGTCACTCTAGGAACCAGCTTGCTAATTGTGTGTATTTACTGGCTGAAATAAGACCTTCCACACATGATGAGTCATTGAGGTTGGGAATGGTATCTCAGCATATCTCTTACATGACTGCTGACGTGGAACTATTTCTGCAGCTGAAAATCCACACCATATAAGAAACGCAGGAGCGTTACAGATTGAACGAACCAAAAAATGGATTCAGCAGAAATAGCCACTCAGGTGACACAATTAAACCAGCAAGTATCTGCGTTAATACACGCACTTGCTGAATTAAAAGAAGACAATCAGGCTCTGTCGCAGCAGGTAATTAGACTGACACAACTTACCTCTGCTCAGTCCCCTTAACCCAAGATAAATCCCCCTTTGGTATTTACAGGCGATCGCAAAAAATTTCGCGAATTTAAAAACGCATGTGAGTTACTTTTTTTGTTAAAACCTCGTACCTACCTTACTGATCACATTAAGGTTTGTACTATTATTTCTTACCTATCAAACGATCCTCGAGCCTGGGCAGATTCTCTTTTTGAGAAAAACGACCAGCTTCTCAACTCCTATGCCTTGTTCCTGGCAGAGCTCACTAGCCTATATGATGACCCCAATAGGCAGAGTACTGCTGATCTTCAGTTAAGATCCTTGAAACAAGGAGGGAGGCCTGTAGAAGACTTTGTCGCACAGTTCAAGAGATGGACCATTGATTCAGAATGGAATGATGCATCTCTGAAAACCCAATTTAGGCTTGGCCTATCAGAAGCCGTTAAGGACGAGCTCGCCCGAGCGGATCTCCCAAAAACCCTGGATGCACTAATACAACTCAGTATTACCATAGATAGAAGACTACGAGAAAGAAAGGCTGAAAAGATGGGAATGCCATTATCCGTTTCCTCTCGGAGTCTGGCCGTTGACCCCGCTCCTATGGAGATAGGAACCATACGCCCACCGCTATCAACTATGGAAAAAACCAAAAGACGAAATGAAAATCTCTGCTTGTACTGTGCATCCCCGGATCACAAGATAAACGTCTGTCCCCTAGTCAACAAAAAGAAGGGTGAGTGTTCACATGTCTCCCTAGGAGGATTGACAACTTCATTCACTAAGCCCTACATTTCTGTTTTTTTGACATTACAGTGGGACCAGAACAGGATTACTACTAAGGCCATGATTGACACAGGATCTTGTGGAAATTATATGGATATATGTTTTGCTGCTTTAAATAAAATTCCTATTATTTCTAAACTCAAACCTGTCTCAGTAAGTCTTATTACCGGTGTTCCGTTATCCTCTGGTCCGATCACCGATCAGACACAAGCACTTCTAGTCACTATTAACGAGTCTCATAGGGAGACTTCTACCTTCGATTTAATACCATCACCCCACTTTCCCATTGTGTTGGGACTTCCCTGGTTGCACACACACCAACCAACCTTAGATTGGAAGAAACGGTCCTTGACCTTCCTTTCTTGTTATTGCGAGGAAACGTGTAACCTCCCGTTTTCCGGGAAGATTCTGTCTATGGTGACAGATGAGATTGCACCACTATGTTATCAGGATCTTTCTGAGGTTTTTCTTGAGAAAAATGCTCAAGCATTACCTCCTCATCGAGACTATGATTGTAGCATTGATCTACTCCCAAATAGCAAATTGCCATTCGGTCATGTTTATCCTCTTTCACAGGATGAACTTGCCCATCTCAAAACCTATTTGGATGAGAACTTGGAAAAAGATTTTATTAGACCTTCCACTTCTTCCACAGCAGCAGGACTCTTTTTTGTTCGCAATAAAGATTCAAGTCTCAGACCTATCATCGACTACAGGAAATTGAATGCTATCACAATAAAAGATCGCTATCCTCTACCGTTTATCCCTGAGCTCATTGAGCAGGTGCGTGGAGCTACCTATTTTTCAAAATTAGACCTGAAAGGAGCATACAATCTCATTCGAATCCGTGATGGACACGAGTGGAAGACTGCATTCAGAACTAGATACGGATTGTTCGAATATCTTGTGATGCCATTCGGCCTATGCAATGCCCCTGCAGTTTTCCAACGATTTATAAACGATATTTTTAAAGACTTACTAGATGTCTGTGTTGTGGTATATCTGGACGATATACTTATATATTCACGGACCCTGTCTGAACACATAAGACATGTAAGACTTGTATTATCGAGATTGCTTGCACATAATCTTTATGTGAAGCTGAAGAAATGCTTGTTCCATAAAGATGAGGTACTCTTTCTAGGCTACATCATATCCAAAACAGGAATCGAGATGGACATGAGTAAAATATCCTGCATTCAGGATTGGCCTACACCAACTACACGCAAGGCGCTACAGCGATTCCTGGGATTTTCAAATTTCTACAGGAAGTTCATAAAAAACTTTTCTGCTATTGTGAGACCCCTCACACAGCTCACTAGCATAAAAATACCATTTAAATGGTCAGAAGAAGCAAATAAGGCTTTCCACTTGTTAAAGACAAGGTTTACTTCCGCTCCCATATTACGCCATCCAGACCCATCCCTCCAATACATTCTGGAGGTAGATGCGTCAAACATGGCAGTAGGAGCAATACTCTCCCAACGACCTACCCACACTTCACCACTTCATCCAGTCGCCTTTTTTTCTAAATCCCTGAGCAGTCCCGAGATAAATTACCCCGTGGGTGAAAAGGAACTGCTTGCTATAAAATTGGCTCTGGAGAATTGGCGACATTTACTCGAAGGCACCCAACTACCAATAATTATATACACGGACCATAAAAACCTCCAATATCTTCAGACTAGCAAAACTCTCTCACATCGACAGGTACGATGGTCACTATTGTTTCTAAGGTTTAACTTCCTAGTGACCTACACACCTGCAGATAAGAACAAAAAGGCGGATGCACTATCACGACTAACTGAAGAAAACTACTTTGAAATCCCTTCCGTTCCTATAATACCTCACAAACGCATTATTGGAGTTGTCCGTTCCTTAAAGGAAGAGGCTCTGCATGGTATAAGTTTGGATTCACCCCCACCACAACTAAATACTGATGCAGAAGGCTTCCTCTACTACAACGACAAACTTTACATACCACCTACCCTACGCACCAAGATCTTGGAATTATCGCATGATGTGCCTATGGCAGGACATATGGGTATGACAAAGACTTTCAATTTGATTTCTCGACAATTCTGGTGGCCTGACATGAAAACATCTATACAAAAATTCGTCTCTTCATGCAATGTCTGTGCCAGGTCCAAAATTGACACTACAAGACCATCCGGTCTACTATGCAGTCTACCAATACCCCAAACTCCATGGGAGGTTTTGTCATTGGACTTCATCGTAGAATTGCCTCCTTCCAAAGGATTTAATACCATCTTAGTGTCAGTGGACCATCTGACAAAGATGGCACATTTCATTGCTATTCGCAGACTACCTTCGTCCAAACAAACGGCAGAACTCCTGATGAAACATGTCTTCAGATTACATGGTATCCCAAAAACCCTTCTGTCTGACCGTGGATCCCAATTTATTTCTAAATTCTGGCAAGAACTATGTTACATACTACGGATTGAGCGGAAGCTCACTTCTCCTTACCATCCGCAGACCAACGGACAGACTGAAAGAGTCAACCAATGCATCGAGCAGTATTTACGTTGTTACACTTCTTACCAACAGGATGATTGGTTGGATCTTCTCCCCCTGGCAGAATTTGCCTACAACAACGCAACTCACAGTACAACCAAGCAGAGTCCGTTCTACTTGAACTATGGGTTCCATCCCTCTATTCTCCCTCCACGCATCCTTCCTTCAAATAACCCAGTAGCCTCAGACTATCTTACCCAAATAAAGGATTCTCTGGGTTTACTAAATACTACCATTGCACACGCTCACAGTCAACAAAAGAAGTACTATGATCTTCGTAGAAGACCTTCTCCACAGTATACTATCGGGGACCTCGTTTGGCTCTCAACAAAAAACTTGAGACTGAAGATCCCTAGCAAAAAGCTTGGACCTCTGTTCTTGGGACCTTTCCCAATCAAGAAACTTATTGGAAAAGCTGCACTGCAGCTTACATTGCCAATGGACCTAAAAATCCATCCCATTTTCCATGTGTCGCTACTGAAGCCCCATGTTCCGGACCACGGAATAAGGCCTAATATTCCACCTCCCCCTCCTGTACAAGTTGAAGGTGGAGAAGAATACGAGATAAAAGAGATTCTGGATTCTCGTATCTACAGAAGAAGACTTCAGTACTTGGTTAGATGGAAGAACTATGGGCCCCAAGACGACACCTGGCTAAACACCTCTGACATACATGCCCCTAGATTAATCCGCAATTTTCATGCGAGATACCCAGACAAACCAGCTCCAGAGGCCTTCAGGAGCAGGCCTTAAGGGGGGGTATTGTAATGTTCCGGTACCTTTGGTACCCTAAATTACACTTTCCACAAGTGTATGCGCCCTACCATTTACTTTTGGAAAGGTGCGCATACACCTTTAAGACTGGAGCTGTCATCACTCAGCGCCGGACTAGATGGCTATTTAAGGCGTCGGTTCTCACTCACATGTGTTCGTTCAAACACCCTTATCTGGATGCTAACCTTGCTTGAAGCTTCCATGCTTGCAAGCTTACTTCGCTGACGGAACCTCGCTGCGCTGATCCCTGTATCCCGCTACTGGATCATCCGCCTCTCCTGAACCACCCTTCGGCTGTATCGCTAATAGTGCTAAGTACCCCGCAGGGGAATTCTCTATAAACTTATACTAAGCTTACACTATCTAGCTCTGCATAGTAAAGACTGTTTATTACATCTTCATAAACTAGATTGCTAGCTCTTGAGACTACTGCTACTTTTCTGCACTGGGTTGATCTCTTTTGTATGTCCACCTGCTATTCTATCATCTGCTATCATACAACATTGCTAAACCTTCCAGCATCCATCTGCTACTGTCTCACCTTCAAGTGTCTATCACCTATCACCTCCACTCAACCTATCCCTCAACCTTCATCATTGTGTTACCACATACATAAAGTCACTCTAGGAACCAGCTTGCTAATTGTGTGTATTTACTGGCTGAAATAAGACCTTCCACACATGATGAGTCATTGAGGTTGGGAATGGTATCTCAGCATATCTCTTACATGACTGCTGACGTGGAACTATTTCTGCAGCTGAAAATCCACACCATATAAGAAACGCAGGAGCGTTACATCCGCCCTCCAAAAATACAATTCCAGTCTCCACACTGCCAAACAGACCTATTTTATCACTCTCATTAACAGCCTATCATCACGCCCCGGCAACTCTTCGCTACCTTTAACTCTCTACTCCGTCCTCCACTACCCCCTCCCACCGACTCACTCACTGCCCAGAAGATTGCCTACCACTTCAAACAGAAGATTGATACAATTTGTAAGGAGATCGTTGCTGTTCAGATACCTTCCTCCATGCCTTATGCTTCACGCCCACAGGTGCAATCATTACTTCCCTCAATAAACCCCCGCCACTACAGACGAGGTTGCTAAACTACTTGCTAACGTCCACTTAACAACCTGCCCTCTGGATCCTGTTCCCTCGCAAATCCTACGTTCACCTTCTGGCCCTATTCTACGCTCTCTAACCCACATCTTCAATCTCTCCCTCTCTTCTGGCATCTTCCCCAACTCTCTAAAACATGCACTAGTCAGCCCCATACTTAAAAAGTCCTCACTGGACCCAACCGATCTGAACAACCTACGCCCTATTTCCTTGCTCCCCTTTTCATCCAAACTCCTCGAACGTCTAGTCTACAACCGACTGTGCGACCACCTTGCCGAGAATAGCCTCCTTGATCCCCTTCAGTCTGGATTTCGGCCTCAACACTCCACTGAAACTGACAAACGATCTGCTAATGGCCAAAACCAATGGACACTATTCTGTACTCCTACTTCTGGACCTTTCTGCTGCCTTTGATACGGTTGACCATCCCCTCCTCCTCCAAAAACTCCATGCCTTTGGTCTCCGTGACTGTACTCTTCACTGGTTATCTTCCTACTTATCTAACCGCACCTTTAGCGTTACCTACAATTCTACTTCCTCCTCTCCTCTTCCCTTCTCTGTTGGGGTCCCCCAAGGCTCTGTTCTTGGACCCCTCCTATTTTCAATCTACACCTCCTCTCTAGGTCAGCTTATATCCTCCCACGGCTTCCAATACCATCTCTACGCTGACGATACCCAAATCTATCTATCCACTCCTCAGCTCTCTCCCTCAGTCTCCTCACGTATCACTAATTTACTATCAGATATATCGGTCTGGATGTCTCACCACTTCCTCAAACTCAATCCATCCATCCAAAACCGAGCTTATAGTTTTTCCTCCACCGCGTGTCCCTTCCCCTGATTTATCCATCAATATCAATGGCATTACTATCAGCCCATCCCCACATGCCAAGGTCTTAGGTGTTGTCCTGGACTCTGAACTCTCCTTCAAACCCCACATTCAATCGCTGTCCAAATCTTGCCGCCTCAGCCTCCGCAACATCTCCAAAATACGCCCCTTTCTAACCAAAGACACAACAAAACTCCTAGTTCACTCCCTGGTCATCTCGCGCCTCGACTACTGCAATTCCCTTCTCATCGGCTTACCTCTACACAGGTTATCCCCCCTTCAATCCATCATGAATGCTGCCGCCAGACTCATCCACCTCACCAATCGCTCAGTGTCCGCTGCTCCTCTCTGTCAAGCCCTCCACTGGCTTCTGCTCACCCAACAAATTAAATTCAAAATACTTACAACATCTTACAAAGCAATCCACAGCCTAGCCCCCAGCTACATCACCAGCCTCATCTCAAAATACCAACCTAATCGCTCTCTTCGTTCCTCTCAAAACCTCTTGCTCTCTAGCTCCCTCATCACCTCCTCCCATGCTCGCCTCCAGGACTTTTCCAGAGCCTCTCCAATCCTATGGAACTCCTTACCCTTATCTGTCCGATTATCTCCTACTCTATTAGTTTTTAGGCGATCTCTGAAAACCCTCCTTTTCAGAGAAGCCTATCCTACCAACCCCTAACAAATGTACCTCCTTTTTCTCCATCAACCCATCCCCCACGGTTATTGCCTTTTGTTTCACTTGACCCTCCCTTCTAGATTGCAAGCTCTAACGAGCAGGGCCCTCTAGTTCCTCCTGTTTTGAACTGTATTGTAACTGTATTGTCTTCCTTCACATTGTAAAGCGCTGCGCAAACTGTTGGCGCTATATAAATACTGTATAATAATAATGAATGATAAATCAATAAACAAAAGCATTCAAATTATCCATAGTGTTCAATAAATCCAAATGTGAATAATTCTCGTGATCATTGATCAAGGTGATAAACAAATGTCCAAAAAAGTCCAACCAAATCAATTCCTCCACCGTGTTGCTAACAAACAATGTAAATGACAAGTGCTGAGAATCAAAACAAGTGCTCTTCAAATCAAAATGACACAAGTGACTCCCACCACCTTCAGGATTTCCTCCTTACCCGATGGATATGAGTAAGGTGCACATATTGCCAAAATTAGCCCGCTGCAAGGAGGGAAACTCCAATGTTGCAAAATCACCCTGTGACAAATCACACTGATAAGCCTCTTACCAGAATGTAATGTAATATTGGACTTTAGCTGCACTCCTTGGTATCTTTATGGGTGCATGGGTGCAGGAACGGGACCTACTAGTAAGAATTCCATGCAAATTTGAAATTGCATGTGCTATACAAGTGCTAAAAATTGGGCCTTTGCGGTAGGTCGTGCCTGAACACCATAACCAAGGCTTTGCAGTTACTCTTGCTGGGTGCAGGAACGGGACCTGCTGGTAGGAATTCCATGCAAATTTGAAATTGCATGTACTACACATGTGCCCAAAATTGGGCCTTTGGTGTTGGTGGTGCCTGAACACTGTAACCCCTCACAGTTAGCAGGGCACACAGACAGGGCCTGCTGTTAAAAATGACATACGACATTTCAATTGTATGCACCTGCCATACAAGTGCAGAAAAATTAGGCCTTGGGGGTTGGTAGTGACCTAAACCAAAAACATTGTTGGAAGTTAGCAGATTAAAGGTAGAGGAATAGAACAGGCAGCATATGCAGTCTTTAAAGGATGGCAGACCCCTAGCAAATTCAATCAGTTACATCAGCATCAGGGGCCTGATAGCTCTTGTTGATCCAGGACTGGTTAATTTTGATAAAAGTCAACTGGTCAACAGAATCTGTGGACAGACGCACTCTTTTGTTAGTCACAAAACCTCCAGCAGCACTGAACGTCCTTTCGAAAAGCGTGCTGGAAGCAGGACAGGCCAGTAGCTCCAATGCATATTCAGAAAGTTCTGGCCAGTGGTCCATCCTCAAGACCCAGTAAGCAAGTGGATGCGCAGCTGGAAAGGTCTCCAAGTCTGCTCTTGCGCCTGGATAATCATGCACCATATGATGGAGACACTGGCGATGGTTGCCAACCACGTACAACTCCTGTGGTTTCTGGGGAATCAAAGCCATCCCTTGAAGACTGCTATATGCTATCCTCTACATCCATGCTGCCGAAATCCTCATCCTCTTCCTCCTGTGTGTTTTGTGACCCTGCAGGAATGATATCTGCATAAAGGGGGCCATGCGAGGGAAGGAAGCCCTCCTCTTCCTGCCGCTGTTCTGCCTCAATTGTCCATGATTCCACGCAGCATGTGCTCCAGCAGGAAAACTAGCGGGATAGTGTCAGTGATGCATGCATCATCCCGGCTCACCATCCGAGTGGCCTCCTCAAATGGTGACAGGGCGATGCATGCATCCTTAATCAAAAGCCACTGGCGTGGCAAAAATAAGCCAAGCTCCCCTGACCCTGTCCTTGTGCCATACTCACACAGGTACTGATTGATGGCCCTCTGCTGCATGTGCAGCTGCTGCAGCATTGCCAACACTGAGTTCCACCTGGTGGGCATGTCACAAATGAGGCGGTTGGTGGGCAGGTTGAATTCCCATTGAATGTCAGATAAGTGAGCACTGGCATTGAACGAACGGCGGAAATAGCCACAGACTTTCCTGGCCTGCCTCAGGAGATCTTGGAAGCCCGGGTATCTGCTCAAGGAACGCTGCACCACCATATTCAGAACATGTGCTCAAGCTGTCGTTGCGTCAACCATCTCTGAGCCTGCCCTTGCAGAGCTGACAGAATCTCTGCACCGGTGTGACTGCTATCCCCTAGACAGACCAACTGAAGCACAGCATTGCATCTTTTAGCCTGACTGCTTGCGTAGACCCTTGAATGCTTAGGGAGCACTGCTGCTGCAGAGGAGAATTGCCCAGAAGAGGAGGAGGAGGAGAAGGAGGTGGTGGAGTAGCCAGATGTGGCAGAACCAGCGCCAGCTTTTTGGAGGCGTGTATCAAAATAGAGGTACTCACCGAGGCCGAGATGTCAAGAATGGTTTTCTGTTGCAACTAAGCGCACTCCGCCCCTCTGGAGGTGATACAGAGGGTGGATGGCACAAAGAGGCACAAGCTACCAGCAAGGCAGGGTAGAGCTTGCATTGAGGTCCGGTAGAACTGGAGCAGAGACTGATCAGGATCCAGCAGAAGAAGTAAGAAGAAAGTCCGGAGCAGGCTGAGGGTCAAACACAGGTAAGCAGACAATCCAGGACACAGGCTGAGGGTCAAGGCACTGGAGACAGGAGCCAAGACTGGGTCACAAGCAGAAGGTCAAGGCACAGGGGAGTGAAGGTGAATCCGGGTCACAGGCAGAGGGTAAAACACAGGAGGAAAGAGCAAAGTCCGTAAAACAAGTCAAGGTTGGGTCCAGGAGAAGAGCAGAGTAAGTCAGGGTCGATCCGGGTCACAGCAGGTAAATGATCACAACAGGAAACAGGAACTTAGGTACAGGAAGCTGAAAGACAAACCAGCAATTCCTATGAGCCCTTGCTCAGCTTTTATAGGCAGCCAGGAAGTCATGTGGAAGTCATGTGGTGAGTGTCATGTGACAGCCAGTATGGAGCTGAAGGTTTCTCTGACAGTGCCCCCCCGAGGGGCGGCCTCCGGACGCCCAAACTGGACATTAACTCCGGGTGATCCACATGAAAAGCTTGGATCAAGCGAGGGGCATGTATGTTTCTTGAGGGTTCCCAAGAGTTTATTTTCAAGTGGGTACCCCTTCCACTTGATTAGGTATTGGAGAAGTCTACCCCTCTTCCTGCAGTTCAGTATGGCTTCAACCTTAAATTCATTTTCCCCATCCACCTGGACCGGTGGAAGAGGCGGCTTCTCTCCTCCCAGGGAAGGGGCTAGGAATCACAGGTTTTAGTAAGGATGCATGAAAAACAGAATGAATTCTGTAAGAGCTGGGTAAGGCCAATTCAAAGGCCACAGGGTTAACCATCCTTTTGATTTTGAACGGCCCTATGAACTTTGGGCCCAACTTCCGTGAGGGAAAAAGTAATCTGAGGTTAGCTGAAGATAACCAAACTTCCTCACCGACCTTGAAAACCGGGTTCTCCTTCCTTCCCTGTTGTAGTACTTATTTTAGTCATCCTGGGCCTTCTGCATTGTTTCCGGAATCCTTTGAAAGTTCCATTGGATGGAGGCTATTCGATCTTGGACTGCAGGAACAGATAATTCAGGGGTAGCGTTCGGAAGGAAAGAAGGGTGAAACCCAAATTTAGACCAGAAGAGCGTTTGGTTGGTGGCTGAATGAACTGAATTATTATACGCGAACTCAGCGTAGGGTAGCAGAGAGGACTAGTCATCCTAGGAGCCAGAAGAGAAACAGCGAAGATACTGCTCCAGAGTTTGGTTCATTCTCTCTGTCTGGATGGGTGTGAGGGTGAGGGTGATATGCAGAGGAGAGACAGACCTTTATGTTTAGTGCTTTACAAAGTTCTTTCCAAAATTTGTGAATTGAACCCCTCTGACAGAAACAACACTGTCAGGTACTCCATGTAGCCTTATTATTTATTTGATAAAAAGCAGAGGGGGTGCCCACCATGGGCAAGAAGTGTGCCATTTTGGAAAGGCGGTCGACAACAACCAGAATGGAGGTGAAACCTTCCGAGGGAGGAAGATCAACAATGAAGTCCATAGAAACTTCAGCCCATGGGCGTTCTGGAATGGGTAAAGGTCTAAGTAATCCCCAAGATTTGGTGTTAGCCACTTTACTAGCTGCTGCAAGAAATACAAGAGAGAACATACCTTTTACAGTCCTGCCTCCAACCAGGCCACCAAAAAGAACGGTAACCAATTCTGAAGTCTTTTGAGTCCCAAAGTGACCAGCCAGTTTATGGTCATGAAGCAACTTTAACGTCAGGGGTCTAGCCTCTGGTGGGACAAAAATTCTTCCTTGGGACCAGAGCAAGTCATCTTCTTTCTCCAAGGAGGATACTTCTGGGTCAGTACAATGGCTGGATGCCAACTTGATGGTGGTCATAAGACCAGTGTGTGTGAGCAGAAGGACGTTTTGCGGAGATAAGATGGTGCTAGGTTCCGTTGACTGGGGAGATTCAGGGAACATTCGGGAGAGTGCGTCTGCTTTCCCATTCTTGAGGCAAGGTCTATAAGAAATATGAAAATTGAACCTAGAAAAGAAGAGGGCCCACCGGACTTGCCTGGGTCTTAAGCGTTTGGCTGTCCTGAGGTATTCTAGCTTTTTATGATCGGTGAAGATCATGATGGAATGGGACGCACCCTCCAACAGATATCTCCACTCCTCCAGAGCGAACTTAATGGCCAAAAGCTCCCGGTCTCCCACATCGGAATTCCTTTCTGGGGAACTTAGTTTCCGAGATGCGAAAGCTACAGGATGGAGGAGAGCCTTGGGGCCCTGTCTCTGGGAGAGGATGGCTCCAGTGGCAGTTTCCAAGGCGTCTACCTCCACACAAATGGCAGGGCTGGATCTGGATGCTGTAGGATTGGTGCAGAGGTGAACAGGGCTTTGAATTTGGTAAAAGCTTCCTGGGCCTCCTGGGACCACTGAAAACAACTGTGTTGACAGGTTAGTTGGGTGATGGCTGTAACAATGGATGAGAAGCCAACGATAAATCTCTGGAAAAAATTATGCGAATCCAATAAACCGCTGTACCCCCTTCTTGTCTACTGGAGCCGATAACTCCTGAATTGCCTTGACCTTCTGGGGATCCATTGTGACCCCGTTGGTAGAAATGATAAAGCCTAGGAATTGCACAACAGATTTTTCGAATTCGCATTTCTCTGCTTTAAGGTACAATTTGTGTCTCCTGAGAATTGCAAGGACTGTCTTTACGTGAACCCGGTGTAGCTCAATAGTGGCAGAAAAAATAAGAATGTCATCCAGGTAAACATCTAGGAATTTGTCCAGATATTCTCGAAAAATGTTGTTTACCAGGTGCTGAAATGTTAGCGATATCAATTTTTTATCGTTATTTTGTTCAGTTCTCTATTGTCTATGCATGGTCTTAGAGAACCATCTTTCTTTTCCACAAAGAAGATGCCGGCTCCGGCCGGTGAAGAGGATGGACGAATGAAACCCTTACCCAAGTTCTCATCAATATAAGTCTTAAGAGCTGCTAGTTCAGTCTCTGATAGTGGAAAGATGCGGCAAAAGGGTATTTTGGAACCAGGTACCAAATCAATGGGGCAGTCGTAAGACCGTTAAGGTGGTAGGCAATCATCTTTTTGTTTATCGAAGACATCTCTAAATTCAGGATATACTGGAGGGACGTGCTGGAGAATGTCAGGTGTAGGTGCTATGGTTAAACAGGCGGCCGGAGCAGGAGGAAGGCAATGCTGGGAACAGTAGGGAGAGGAGAAGGAGACTTTCTTCTTGTTCCAATCAATGTCAGGTTCATGTACCTGTATCCAGGAGAGCCCCAAAATGATGGGAAACATGGGGGAGAATATGATGTTGAAGTTTAGAAGCTCCTGGTGGGCGGAGTCCGTGGTGACAAGGATGGGCCTTGTTTGTTGTGTGAAAAATTCAGAGCGAGAAAGAGACCCATCAGCCAGGTAGACTTGGAGGCCTTGTTCTTTGGTCTGCAGTGGAATTTGTAGTTTTTGGGCCAGTGAAGTGTCTGGAAAACAACTACAGGCTCCAGAATCAATACTTGCTGGTAGATGAACTTCCTTTTCCGTTAGCTGTAAGGAGACAGAGAGGGTGACAAAAGTCTGGGATAAACCAGGGTTTTGAAAGTTCATGAAAAACTGCAAGCGTGACTTACTGGGTCTCACAGGGCAGGTACGCAGAAAATTTCCAGTTCCCCCACAGTACAGACAGAGATTGGCCTGTCGCCATCGTTGCTTCTCTTCAGGGGTGAGAGGAGCATGGACCAATCCAAGCTGCATGGGCTCAGCCTCTTGAGCAGAGGTGACAGGAGTCACTGGAAAGGATGGATGAACGGGAGAAGGTTTAGGGAACATCGAAGCTAGGTCGGGGACCCTGGAAGCGCTCAGTGCGCCGCTCGCTGTCTAACTTGGTAGTGGATTGGATTAAATCCTCCAAAGTGGCAGGGGTTTCAATCCTGGGCGACTCATCTTTCAAAGCTGACATGGCTGGTTTGTACTATCAGAATAGAGGTACTCACCGAGGGCGAGATGCCGAGAGCGGTTCGCTGTTGCGGCTAAGTGCACTCCGCCCCTCTGGAAGTGATACAGAGGGTGGATGGCACAAAGAGGCACAAGCGACCAGCAAGGCAGGGTAGAGCTTGCGTGGAGGTCCTGTAGAACTGGAGCAGAGACTGATCAGGATCCAGCAGAAGAAGTAAGAAGAAAGTTTGGAGCAGGCTGAGGGTCAAACACAGGTAAGCAGACAATCCAGGACACAGGCTGAGGGTCAAGGCACTGCAGACAGGAGGCAAGACTGGGTCACAAGCAGAAGGTCAAGGCACAGGAGACTGAAGGTGAATCCGGGTCGCAGGCAGAGGGTCAAACACAGGAGGCAAGAGCAAACTACGTAAAACAAGCCAAGGTCGGGTCCAGGAGAAGAGCAGAGTAAGTCAGGGTCTATCTGGGTCACAGCAGGTAAATGATCAAAACAGGAATAAGGAACTCAGGTACAGGAAGCTGAAAGACAAACCAGCAATTCCTCTAAGCACTTGCTCAGCTTTTATAGGCAGCCAGGAAGTCATGTGGAAATCATGTGGTGCGTGTCATGTGACGGCCACTCTGCAGCTGAAGGTTTCTCTGACAGCGTGGTGGCAAAGCAAGCTTCAGCACCGAACCCTGTCCTGCATCCTTCCCAGCTGCCAGCAGAGTTACCCAGTGCTCCGTGAAAGGAATGTAACGTCTCTGTCCATGCCTGCTGGACCACGAGTCAGCAGTAATGTGCACCTTCCTGCTGACCGCTTTGTCCAACGAGGCCAAAACACTACCTTCCACATGACAGTAGAGAGTCGGAATGGCCTTACGCGGAAAGAAATGCCTTTTTGGGACCTGCCACTGTGGTGCAGCACATTCCACAAATTCACGAAAGGGAGGCGAGTCTACCAGATGAAAAGGCAGCAACTGTAATGCTAGCAATTTTGCCAAGCTGGCATTAAGACGCTGAGCATGTGGATGGCTGTGACAGTATTTCTTTCTACGGTTCAGAAACTGGGCTAGTGAAATTTGCCCGCTGCTCAAATCAAGAGGTGGTGTACTGCTAGCAGATTGGGTGCAAGTCTCTGTGCCACTCATTGCTATACCATCATCCCTCTCAATGCTGGAATTTGAAAAGGCATGAGGTATAGTAGGGTTAGAGATCACAGATGAGGAGCAAGGTGATGTATGCTTGTTTTGATCTGGTGCCTCTTTCAGCTGCTGTTGCCAACAGACTGCATGGCAGGTCGTCATATGCCTTGTCAAGCATGTGGTGCCCAAGCGGCTGGTGCTTCCTGGCACGCTTGATCCGCTTTAGACAGATGTTGCAAACAGCAACGCTGCGGTCTACTGCACAGGTGCTGAAAGAAGCCCACACTAATGAACTTTTTGGAGTCCGTGGGGATATTGCAGCACCCTGCACCTATGGAGCTCTGTGCTATGAAGTAATAGGTTGGCTACTGCCATGGCGGCCCCTGGAGCACATCCTGCCTCGCTGGAGTTGTGCATCCTCCTTATCCTCCCCCTTCTCCTCCTCATCCTCCTCCTTTATCATGTCAGGCACCCAAGTACAGTCAGTGACCTCATCATCCCCTCCTTCCTCGTCACTGGAGCAAACTTGGCAATATGCTTCAGCTGTGGCTACATGACTTCTGGTCTCTTGTCCGTCATTGTCACCCCCTCTCTCTAGGCTCATGTTATTCCCATCATCAACCTGGGAAACAACATCACAGCTTTCAAATTGCTGCGCATCCTCCAGGAGCATGTCACTGACACTATGATCGAATAGTTCAGGTGATTCCTCCGTGCATGATAGTGGGGCGACTGAAGGAGTAGCTGTGGAGAAGGAGCCTGTGGAACGGGCCGCTTTGGCAGCTGCGGTGGAAGGCAAACTACTAGGAGTTTTTGTTGTCAAAGGAAAAGGAGGATGAGGACGGCTTATTGATCCACTCCACCATCTCTTCCACATGTTGTGGCTGAATAGTACGGGCAGCACCAGAAATAAAGGACGGGCGTGCCCCACCTGTAGAGGATGTACTATGCCGACTGTGACCACCACTTTTCACAATTGACACAGAGGCTGCTTGCCTTCTTTTTGTGGCCTGTGAGCATCGGCCTCTCCTTGTCGGCCTTTCGGACATGATGTTGATACAGATTAATATAGGGTATACACAACTGACCAATAGATACTCAATGACCTGATATGATGTATTTGATAGCCCTATAGATGAGCTGTGGTGGTTATAGATGTACGCAAGTAACCAATTAGCAATACTCTCACTGATATCTGATGTAATCTATAATCCTATAGATGGGTGATCTGTGATGCTTATAGAATGTTCCACAACTGAGCAATGATTACTCTGGCTGATATCTGGAGTGATCTCTATTCCTATAAGTCTGTGATGCCTATAGAATGTTCCACAACTAAGCAATGATTACTCTGGCTGATATCTGAAGTGATCTCTATTCCTAGAGGTCTGTGATGCCTATAGAATGTTCTACAACTGAGCAATGATTACTCTGGCTGATATCTGGAGTGATCTCTATTCCTATAAGTCGGTGATGCCTATAGAATGTTCCACTACTGAGCAATGATTACCCTGGTTGATATCTGAAGTGATCTCTATTCCTAGAAGTCTGTGATGCCTATATAATGTTCTACAACTGAGCAATGATTACTCTGGCTGATATCTGAAGTGATCTCTATTCCTAGAGGTCTGTGGATATTATATAATGTTGCAGAAACTGACAGGTGAACAATACTATGACTGGTATCTGATGCAAAGAAAGAAAGCTCTCCCTAACTCACACAGGTACCTGGCCCTCCCTACACTGCTACTCACTCACTGGCGCTGCACTGTCTGATATGATGTAAAGAAATGAATCTCTCCCTACCTCACACACATTCCTGGCCCTCCCTACACTGCTCGCAATGTCTCTGCACTGTCTGACAAACTCCAAAAAAACGACTCTCTCCCTGCCTCAATCGCGTGCCTGTCCCTGTCTCATCGCCCGCACAATGACACTACATGCTGCGGCTGCGTGAGCAGCCTTTATGTAGTGTGGGGCGTGTACTTGGCCCCTGAGCCATGATTGGCAAAAGTTAGCCTGCCTTTAGTCCAATCATGGCAGATATCATTTGATTGGCCAAAGCATGAGGTCAGGGTGCATGCTTTGGCCAATCACATAACGCACGGCGCACGTGCAGTGCATTATGGGAAACTCGAATTTCCCACAAAGAAGCACATTTGTTCGTCATTCGATGAACAATCGAACGACCGATGTTTGAGTCGAACGTAGCCTTGACTCGAACTCGGAGCTCATCCCTAATAGTGAACTTGGTGTTGAGTTATTCACTTTAAGGTCATCGCAGAGGACAAGGGGGCACTCTTTACGTCTAGAGGAAAAGAGATTTCATCTCCAAATACGGAAAGGTTTCTTCACTCCCTCCAGAGGTGGTTCTGGCCAGCTCACTGGATTCTTTCCTAGGTGTACATAATATAACTGGATACTAATATTTATAGGTAAAGTTGATCCAGGGAATATCGGATTGCCTCTCGGGGGATCAGGGAGGAATTTTTTCCCCTGCTGTAGTAAATTGGATCATGCTTTGCTGGGGTTTTTCGCCTTCCTCTGGATCAACTTTGGGTATAGGATTGTGTATATGGGATTGTATGGTTGGGTTTTCTTTACTGTTTTTTGTTTTTTTATTGGTTGAGCCAGATGGACTTGTGTCTTTTTTCAACCTGACTAACTATGTAACTATGCTTGTGCTCAAGACTGCTAGGCCACATTCTGTCCGTCTCTACAGACGCTGTCACTTTCTGCAGGCTGATGGAAATGTGAGCGTTCCCGGCTTGGCTGCCTTCCCACCAGGCGTTTGTGACCCGACTGCATTATTTCATTACAAGTTATTTCATTGTACTGGGACTGTGTGTGTTATTTCCACCTAAAAACCACTTACAGTGATTAATTTTTTTCCTTCTAAGTGCCGATATTTCAAAATAACTCAGAAAAGAAGTTGTGAAAGGTAAGTTTAGTGAATTCAAAGACTTGTAGATCTTTCCATTTTTACTACAATTTATTCAGCTGTCTCATCTGTTATTTCTCTTTACTAGTTTGATGATGTGAGTAGAATTGTGTTTGTTCCCTGCGTGCTGCTACCTTCTACTATTTTCTAGATCCATGGGGATGAAGCTTTTCCACTATTGATAATATCTGGATTTTCTGTTTAAGCAGATCCTGCTGCCATTTGGTTACTAAGCTCCAGATTACTTGATACCATTCAAGAAGATTCTTCTGATCTGCTGCAGACAGGAGGTAAGACTCTACCAACAGGTCAGTGTATGCGTGGTTGGGTGAAGGCTAGATATCAGAGTTTGGTTGTATATGGATTACATTCAGGAGAGAGACCAGTCACTAGTGGTGTGCCACAAGGCTCAGTGCTAGGTCCTGTTCTATTCAATCTGTGTCTAAGTGCAAGGCTTGGTGGGTAAGGTATGTCTTTTTGCTGATTACAAAAAGGTTTGTAGTAGGGAATCGGGATGATGTTGCTGGAGGAACATGGAATTTGGCATTGCTAGAAGATTGTTTAAAACTGTGGAAACTTCAGGTCAATGTTTCTGAATGTGAAAATAAAGCACTCAGGTGACAAGAATCCTCTGATAAAGTAAATTATCGGGGATGCAATGTTAACCAGAACTACAGAAGAAAAATATTTTTTTTTTTTTGGGGGGGGGGGTCATTTCAGATGATTGCCAAATGAGAAAACAGTGTGAGTAGGCAATGGGGAAAGCTAATAGAATTGTTGCGTAATCACACCAGCAGGAGGAAGGAGGACCTGAATACTCAATATAGATCTTTACATCACTAGAGGGATCACCAGCAGGAGGAAGAAGGTTCAGATTCCTCTATATAGATCTTTATATCACTAGAGGGGCCACCAGATGCAGGAAGGAGAGTCTGATAATACTGTACAATGGCTGGGTGATAGGAGTTATCAGGAGGGTAATCAAGGGGTTAACTGTGATTGGTCCTAGCCGATCAGCAGGTATACAGCCAAAATTATTGGCTGTAACATGCTGAAAAACTCGCACTGTGTCCAATCACAGCACAGATCAGCAGGGGACACGCACTTGCGTGTCTCTAAACCAGTGTTTCCCAACCTTTTTTCCATCGGGCGCCCTTGAAAAGTATTTTCAGTCTTGAGGCACTCCTGTCCAAGGCTTGGTTCGCGTTACTGTGTGTCGCGGAACACACGCAAAATCGCGCTCATTCCCGAACTACAGACAAATGGTCTGTTCTTTAGGGGTGCCATTAATTTGTAATGGTACCCCACACATTGGAAAACATGGGGTGCTTTTAATGCAGCTCAATTAAAAAAAAAAGGGTCAAGGACTTCTTTCCCTGTATTTCTGCTGGTAGGGAAGCCCATTGAAATGAATGGGCTACCCTACACACAGCAAGCAGCTGTGGCTGCAGCTGCAGGTATACTCAGGGTGAATGGGGCTGCACTATAACCACCCCACAACTGTGTACATTGCATGGTTGCGGTGTGTTAATGCTGAGTATGTGGGCTTAAAACACACACACACATGTACACACATATACAGACACACATGTACACATACACACATGTACATACATATGTACACACATGCATATATATATATACACACACATATACACACACACATATACATACACACAGTATCTCACAAAAGTAAGTACACCCTCACATTTTTGTAAATATTTTATTCTATCTTTTCATGTGACAACACTGAAGAAATGACACTTTGCTACAATGTAAAGTAGTGAGTGTACAGCTTGTATAACAGTGTAAATTTGCTGTCCCCTCAAAATAACTCAACACACAGCCATTAATGTCTAAACCACTGGCAACAAAAGTGAGTACACCCCTAAATCAAAATGTCCAAATTGGGCCAAAAGTGTCAATATTTTGTGGCTACTACTAATTTCCAGCACTGCCTTAACCCTCTTGGGAATGGAGTTCACCAGAGCTTCACAGGTTGTCACTGGAGTTCTCTTCCACTCCTCCATGATGACATCACAGAGCTGGTTCTTATTAGAGACCTTGCACTCCTCCTCCCTCCATTTGAGGATGCCCCACAGATGCTCAATAGGGTTTAGGTCTGGAGAAATGCTCGGCCAGTCCATTACCTTTACCCCCAGCCTTTTTAGGAAGGCAGTGGTTGTCTTGGAGGTGTTTGGGGTCGTTTTAATGTTAGAAAACTGTCCTACAGCCCAGTCTCCGGAGGGCAGGGATCATGCTCTGCTTCAGTATGTCACAATACATGTTGGCATTCATGGTTCCCTCAATGATCTGTAGCTCCCCAGTGCCGGCAGCACTCACGCAGCCCCAGACCATGACACTCCCACCACCATGCCTGACTGTAGGAAGACACACTTGTCTTTGTACTCCTCACCTGGTTGCCACCACACACGCTTGACACCATCTGACACCAAATAAGTTTATCTTGGTCTCATCAGACCACAGGATATGGTTCCAGTAATCCATGTCCTTAGTCTGCTGGTCTTCAGCAAACTGTTTGCAGGCCTTCTTGTGCATCATTTAGAAGAGGCTTTGTTCTTGGATGACAGCCATGCAGACCAATTTGTTGCAGTGTGTGACGTATTGTCTGAGCACTTACAGGCTGTCCCCCCATCCCTTCAACCTCTGCAGCAAAGCTGGCAACACTCATACGTCTATTTCCAAAAGACAACCTCTGAATATGACACTGAGCACGTGCACTCAACATCTTTGGCTGACCATGGTGAGGCCTTTTCTGAGTGGAACCTGTCCTGTTAAACTGCTGTATGGTCTTGGCCACCGTACTGCAGCTCAGTTTCAGGGTCCTGGCAATCTTCTAATAGCCTAGGCCATCTTTATGTAGAGTAATTCTTTTTTTCAGGTCCTCAGAGAGTTATTTTCCATGAGGTGCCATGTTGAACTTCCAGTGACCAGTATGAGAGAGTGAGAGTGATAGCACCAAATTTACCACACCTGCTCCCCATTCACACCTGATACCTTGTAACACTAACGAGTCACATGGCACATGGGAAGGAAAATGGCTAATTGGGCCCAATTTTGACATTTTGACTTGGGGGTGTACTCACTTTTGTTGCCAGTGGTTTAGACATTAATGGCTGTGTGTTGAGTTATTTTGAGGGGACAGCAAATTTACACTGTTATACAAGCTGTACACTCACTACTTTACATTGTAGCAAAGTGTCATTTCTTCAGTGTTGTCACATAAAAAGATGGAATAAAATATTTATAAAAATGTGCGGGGTGTACTTACTTTTGTGAGATACTACACACACACACACACACATATATAAAGCCTTTTGAAACATTCTAGCACCGTACCTTTCTCATTTAGCCAGGTACCTCAATGTAAGGGGAAGCAGAGAGCACAGCACACTTCCCCTCCCTTTACTGTCACTTTTGAGGCTGACCCGATGTACAGTTCGGCAGGGGATCGGAAAATCTGGCTCTGACAGCCCTTCTCTCCTATTATCCTACACCTAAAGGACCTGTGCGACACACCAGTGTGCTGCAGCACACTGGTGTAGAAAGGCTGATCTAAACTAGGAAGTTCACTGTGACATTGCAATGCCCAAAGGGGGACCGCCTACCAGCAGTAAATAGAGTGGTAAGTGGGTAAATCAAGGTGTATCGTTATTCCATTAGTGTGTTCTGGTCTGCATCTTCATATTGCGTGCACGCCTGGCATGTTCATGAGTAGTTGACAGAGTCCAGTTTTTAATGGGATTCTAGAAATGTGCATCTACCTACCCGCTATTTATTAACGCAATATGGTAGTAAGGTGGTTAAACATCAATGGCATGTTTATGTAGCACTACTCCCTTGGGAGCTGCTGATAATGGGCTCCCATGGGTTACCCATAGCAACAGTACAATAATTCAGCAACTTCAAAGTGACTGGCTCAGTCAAGAAACAATCTAGGAGTTTTGGTTTTTGTGGTTTTATTGAGAACTTGGATAGGAGAAGGGAATGAGTGGGATACTCCAGCTTGAATAAACTATGCACAATTTGCTGGGACATTAGATATAATTGAGTGCGGCAAGGCCGCTGCTTCACCTTGTCACTAGTGACTAAGTAGTATTTAATGAGCCGCTTTAGATAAGCTGTACTGTACTGCAGAACACTCTTCAGAGTCCTTCCTGGCACCCCCTTTGTTCCTATTCTTCAGGGCTTTCTTCATGGCACTCCTTTTACTGTAATACTCTCCATGTGACCTAGCTGACTTCACTGGAGTGGTCCCCCTTCCTGGCAGATGCCTCAGTACTCACGGACACTGTTTTTTCCAAGAGACTCTGCCAGCAGCTCCACTGTCAGTTACACTGGATCCTCTGCAGCTCAGCTTCACACCTGGTTCACTAGGCCGACCACCTAAGACCACCTTCCTCACACACTGCAGGAGGAGAGACAGCCGTCCACCTCCTCCGGGGACTCTACTTCCCGCCAAAGACACCCTGTCACAGGTCCCCCTGGCTTTTATGAGCAATCCCAGGATGCATTGCAAGAATGCCCTCCCACTGGGACTCCCACAAAAGCCAATGTGTCACTGGCTGGGTTTCCTTCACTGTCCAACAAGCTCCCTTATTGGATACAGTGGGGACACTCCCTCAGACCCAGTGAATCACACCTGGAGACATGCAACAGGCAACCTAACAGATCAGGCTCCCCTGATAAGCAGAAGGAGCAAATAGATGTGTTTTCCTAGCACCTACCAAGGAGGTTTCTACATCCACCCCCCACCAAAAATGAACCACGTCCCACTGGCTCTGGGGCAGTCTCCACCTACAAAAATCCTATAAAAAAAAACTCTAAGAGTATCCCATAAACCTGGAAAGAGGGAAAAGTGAAAATGAACAAATGTACATTAACCGCTTCCATACAGAGCAGTTTGACACCCTTCCTGCCCAGACCAATTTGCAGCTTTCAGCACTCTCACACTTTGAATGACAATTGCTCAGTCATGCTACACTATAACCAAACAAAATTTTTATCATTTTTTTCACACAAATAGAGCTTTCTTTTGGTGGTATTTGATCACAACTGGGGGTTTTTTTTTTCGTGATATATGCAAAAAAAGAGCAAAAATTTTGAAAAAAAAACACTTTTTTTTAGTTTCAATTATGAAATTTTGCAAAAAATAAATTTTTCTTCATACATTTGGGCCAAAATGTATACTGCTACATGTCTCTGGTAAAATTAACCCAAATTAGTGTATATTATTTCGTCTGTGTGAAAGTTATTGAGTCTAGAAGCTATGGTACCAATTACTGAAAATTGATCACACCAGATGTACTGACTGCCTATCTCCTTTCTTGAGGCCCTGAAATGTCAGGACAGTACAAATACCGACCAAATGACCCCTTTTTGTAAAGTAGACAGTCCAAGGTATTTAGTAAGAGGCATGGTGAGTTTTTTGAAGTTGTAATTTTTTCCCACAATTCTTGGGAAAATGAAGAAAAAAATTTTTTTTCTTTTTTTTCCCACAAAGTTGTCAATTTATAAGCTATTTCTAACACATAGCATGTACACAGCAAAAATTACACCCAAAAATACATTCTGCTACTCCTTCCGAGTATGGCGATACCACATGTGTGAGACTTTTACACAGCCTGGCCACAAAAAGAGACTCCACGTCCAAGAAGCACATTCAGGCGTTCTAGGAGCATAAATACACATAAAACTTTCTTACTACCTATCACACTTTTCAAGGCCCTAGAGCACCAATACAATGGAAAAGTCCACAAAATGACCCCATTTTGGAAAGCAAACACTCCAACGTATATTCTATGAGGCATTATGGGTCGTTTGAACATATCATTTTTTTCCACAGGTTTTTGGAAAATGTGGGAAAAAAATGAAAACTTTTTTTTTTTACACAAAGTTGTCAATTTATAGGATATTCCTAACACATAGCATGTACACAGCAAAAATGACACCCCAAAATACATTCTGCCACTCCTCCTGAGTATGGCAATACCACATGTGTGAGACTTTTTCACAGCCTAGCCATATAGAGGGGCCGAACATCCAAGGAGCATCATCATGCATCCTAGCCACTTGCCTAGGCCTATTTTTGACATTTGGTGTTTACAAGCTAAAATCAGTTGTTTTGCTAGAAAACTGCTTAGAACCCCCAAACATTATATATTTTTTTTTAGCAGAGACCCTAGAGAATAAAATGGAGATTATTGCACTATTTTTTATCACATCGTATTTGCGTAGCGGTCTTCCAAACGCAATTTTTTTGGAAAAAATTCACTTTTTTTAATTAAAAAATAAGAAACCAGTAAAGTTAGCCCAATTTTTTTCCATAATGTGAAAGATAATGTTACGCCGAGTAAATAGATACCCAACATGTCATGTTTCAAAATTGCGCACGCTCACGGAATGGTGACAAACTTTGGTACTTAAAAATCCCCATAGGCGACAATTTAAAAATTTCTACAGGTTGCCATCTTTGAGTTACAGAGGAGGTCTAGGGCTCAAATTATTCCCCTTGCTCTAACGATCGCGGCGATACCTCACATGTGTGGTTTGAACACCGTTTACATATGTGGGCGGGGTTTCTGTATGCATTCGCTTCTGCGCGCGAGCTAACGGGGACAGGGCGCTTTAATTTTTTTTTTTTTTTTTTTTACTATTTATTTTATTTATTATTTTTTATTTTTACACCGTTTAAAAAAAAAAAAAAAAATTGATCATTTTTATTTCTATTAAAAGAAATGTAAATATTCCTCGTAATAGAAATAGGCACGACAGGACCTCTTTTTTGTGAGATCTGGGGTCAAAAAGTCCTCAGATCTCACAAGTACACTAAAAGATAGAAAAAAAAATAAATAAATAATAATTATAATATAAAATGAAAAAAAAAAAAAAAAGGACCTTTAAACCGGTTGCTAGGCAACAACATTTTCCATAGCTCCGGTCCTCCAAGACCATAGAGTCAAGTGAGGGCAAGCTTGCCCTCACTCGACATCCTGTCTGTGAGGATTCGGGACCGGATCGTTTTCCCCGCTGCCGGCGGGTCCGGTAAGCGGGGAAAGGGACCGGAACGCGTCGGGAGGGGGGGGGGGCGCCTCTTCCGCCATCCCGGAAGGGTGATCCCACGGCGAATCCGCCGCTGGGACCACCCTTATCGGAAAGCCAACCGTCCACCGTTTAAAAAAATACCAGGGTTATGGCAGCTATCTGCTACCATAACACCGGTATTTAGGTTTAAACGGACGACGTATATAAACCTTTTTGGACTTGGACATGGTGGCTGTATGAAGGGTGACAGGTACTTGGGTACTTTGTTGGGCAGGTGACAGGTACTCTGGTACTGATGAGCAGGTGGCAGGTACTCGGGTACTCCGATAGGCAGGTGACAGGTACTCGGGTACTCTGATGGGCAGGTGACAGGCAGGTGATAGGTACTGATGAGTAGTACTCACTGACTGATAGGTGATAGGTGATACTGTACTGATGGGTACTGATGATCAGTACTGATACGTGATAGGTACTGATGAGTACTGATGAGTAGTGATGGGTACTGATGAGCAGGCGGCAAGTACTTGGGTACTTCAGGCGTCAGGTACTCTGATGAGCAGGTGGAAGGTACTCGGGTACTCTGATGGGTAGGTGACAGGTACTCAGGTACTCTGATGACGGGTACTCCGTTGACAGGTACTCAAAGTACCCGAGTACCTGTCATCAGAGTACCCGAGTACCTGTCATCAGAGTACCCGAGTACCCGTCATCAGAGTACCCGAGTACCTGTCATCAGAGTACCTGAGTACCTGTCAGAGTACCCGAGTACCCGTCATCAGAGTACCCGAGTACCTGTCAGAGTACCCGAGTACCCGTCATCAGAGTACTCGAGTACCTGTCATCAGAGTACCCGAGTACCTGTCATCAGAGTACCCGAGTACCCGTCATCAGAGTACCCGAGTACCTGTCATCAGAGTACCCGAGTACCCGTCATCAGAGTACCCGAGTACCTGTCATCAGAGTACCCGAGTACCCGTCATCAGAGTACCCGAGTACCCGTCAGAGTACCCGAGTACCTGTCATCAGAGTATCCGTCATCAGAGTACCCGAGTACCTGTCATCAGAGTACCCGAATACCTGTCACCAGCCCATCAGAGTACCCGAGTACCTGTCATCTGAGTACCTGATGACAGGTACTCGGGTACTTTGATGGGCTAGTGACAGGTGCTCTTTATTGGGGGGGGGGCAATCAGTGTGTTTGGGGTGCACTGTACTTGGTAACTAGCTGTTACCACAATCTCCTCCTCACACAGGATCAGTGTGTGAGGAGGAGAACACGGTGACAGCTAGTTACCGTGTTCTCTGTTGACATTTGTGACCGGCTGTGATTGGACACAGCCGGTCACGTGGTAAAGAGCCAATTTCATTGGCTCTTTACCTAGATCGGGGATCGACTCTGTCCGAGGGACGAGCCTCGTCCCCGATCGCTGCTCTGCGCGCCCCCGCGGGCGCGCATTGCAGAGAGAACGAGCGGCTCGTACTGGAGCCGCTCATGTGATCGGCTGTGATTGACACAGCCGATCACGTGGTAAACAGCCAATTTCTATTGGCTGTTTACCTTGATCAGTGATGGGCTATGTCCGAGGGACGAGCCTCATCCCTGATCGCGCCGCTGCGCGCCGCCGGGGGCGCGCAGTAGCAGCTAGAACGGGCCGACGTCATATGACGGCGGCCCGGATCTAGACAACCACTTTGCCGACGTCATTTTACATGACTCGGTAAGGAAGTGGTTAATAAATTAAGTGCAAACATATAAATATCTTACTGTATACTATAATACATTTTAGGCGCATTTATAGCAATGCACCCCCCACCAAGCAAAGCCTGCTCTGGTGAGAAACAAATTAGCCTGACCTGACTAAGTCTTGTGTTACCTGTAAAGAAAGAAGAAAGAGTTTAACATATCACAGGTACACAACAGGTATCACTATCTAAACATCACAATGATGAGGAGACCATCCCCGCGGGGGCAATCTTCTCATCATATTTCCCTGACTTCCACAGTCAGCTGCACTGTAGTTTCTTTTTGACGCGTCGATCAGTCCACTCCTCCAAGGTGGTCCTAAACCTGTCACTAACTACCTATTTGAGTCCATTTCAGTCCTCTTTAGAGGGGGTCAGTCAATGGAGCCTGAATGACAAGGCCGGACTGGGAATAAAATTCAGCCCTGGAAATAATTTCATACCAGCCCCATAGCATTATTATACCGTCCCAACAGCATAACGCCATTATTTTATTCTTCATAGAAAAAACATGCATTTTAAAGCACATTTGAAGAGTGTATTATAAATAGATAAGACAGATATGGAAGCATATAGGGCTTTATATATATATATATATATATATATATATATTGTGACAGGAAGTCAGGTAAATCTGTGGGTGTTGTCACAGACGGGAGATACATTTCTGTGTTGTTTAGACAATTCACCAATTACTATCAGGTGTCGGCTGCAGAGGTAGCCAGAAAGGTTTAAGGATGTTGGAAAGCTTCAGCTATTCAGAATGAGGCAATTAAGGCCTCTATAAGTTATCCAGAGGATGACTACTGATTGCTGCATCCTGAGGCTTTGTGCGTTAAGGAGAGCAGTGAGCTGAAAGACTTCTGAAGGAGAGATGGTGTTGACTTTTTCTGCGTGAAAAGAAAACAAATAGACTATTGGTTTTCTGCTGTATGACCAGCAGTGTCTGCCCAGCAGTAGGTTGGGACAGACACCATAGGTAGGTTCCTGTGTTGTGAAGGTAGACGCCCCAAGTGGCCAGGGTTTATTTTATGTTTGTTTGATTTATGCTGTTTAGATGCTTGCACTTGTTTCCAGCCGTGGGTCGCCTGCCATAGATTAGCAAAGGACCCATTCTAATAGGAGCGACATAAGTCGCTCCGACTTAGAAAAAGGGTCCTGTACTACATTGGGGCGACCTGGAGCGACCTGCATTGACATCAATGATATGAAGTCCGTGCATGTCTCTCCGAGGTCGCGGTGCGCGCTGTGCACCGCGACTTCACAGGTCGCCCCCGGCAAGTCGGGTCGCCTGTATGTGAACCGGCTCTTAAGTGAAATGTATAAATATATGTTAAAGGTGTAAAAATATTAACAAACAAAGCAAAGAAAAAAACTTTTAATTATTAATAGTTTATAAAATAGAAGTGAACAAAAAAAAAAACAAAAGCAGGAAAATAACATTTATTACAGAAAAAAAAAAATATATATATATACTTTTTTTTTTTTTTTACTTGACAGATTGCTTTAAACTCACTTCATCTGCAGATGGAAGTTCATCCCTTTGATCTGTAGATCTGTAGATGAATAAACAGAAAGATACAAAATAAAACAATGTTTCTTTTTATCTTTCTGTTTTATACGCTGAGCAAAGCTAAATAAGTCATCAGTTGTTAAAGGAGAAGTACGGGGAGCCGCTGAGAGCCTGAGCCAGCCGCTCTCAGCCCTCCCTCCACAGCCCAGCGCTTCAGTGAGCACAGGGACGGCAGAGCAGAGAGCTGTGAGGATGCGGGACCCTCCACTCCTTAACCACTTGCCGACCGCCGCACGACTATTTTCTGCGGCAGTCAGCACGCTACAGGCAAACCGGTGTAGGTCTACGTCGCTCATTCCAGCAGCTCTGGGGCGCGCTCCTGCATGCCCCCTGGTGCCGCTGTTGGCCTGATTGGGTTAAGAACCGATCAGTAGTTTACTGTATTTTTGTATTAGTGTGATTGTGACTTGCGTTAGCACTAGAAAATTATTTTCTGTCCCAAGTAGGTTTAGGGTCCCCGCCACACCCCCCAATAAAGATTTAACCCCCTTATCACCCCCAGTTAACCCCTTCATTGCCCTGTCACAGTGTCACTTTTATAGTGTACAGTTTTTTTTCTGATCACTATAATTAGTGACACAGGTGACATTAGTTAGTGTTAGTGTCAGTCTAAGATAGCGCAGATCCCCGGCGCATAGTTAGAAATAACCCCTTGATTACCACACGCACACACACACATACACTTCCATTACTAGTATAGTGTTTGAACAGATCAATATCTGATCTGATCAGAACTATATTAGCGTCCCCAATAGTTTAGGGTTCCCAAAATGCGGTGTTTGATTCCTGCCAGCACCTGCGCTTAACCCCTCCACCCAGATCACCCCACCCAGGCAAGTGTAGTAATCAAGATTACTGTCACTTACAAAAAAACACAACACACAAAACCGCTGTGTTAGCAGAGTCAGGCCTGATCCCTGCTAGCATTAGCAGTTGTTCTTGATAGCGGTTGAAATAGTCCTCGACAACCAGATGCTTTTTTTTACCTGTGAGTCACACTACTGTACCGGTAAATTTAGTTACTAAAATGACCAAACGGTGGTACAGTAGTGCAGAGGCTTACTGTATACTGACCATGTCAGATGAGAGCGATGGGGAAGCCTCACTGGCAGAATCAGGGTCAGTATACGGACCTGAAGAAAGCAGCGGCTCCCCGACAGACAGCTCTGACGACGGATGGATCCCTGTTAGACCCAAGCGTACCCGACCCCATTCTGGAGTTGCTGAGGTGCAGAGATTGCAGGGTGCTCGCATGGAGCAGAGTGTTAGCACTAGTGCCGCTCATCCTTCTGGTGGCTTGGCAAGTGCCAGCGGCCTAGTACACCCTGGACCTAGTACAACCAGCACTGCAGTAACACTTGGTGACGTGGCGAGTCCCATAAGTGCAGTTGAAGCTGGTGTGGTAGCTAGCACGAGTAGTGGCCCGCAGCCACCGCGTATCTGAAGACAGGCCCGTAGAGCCCATAGTGCCCTCCCTGATGCGCTAGCATATCCTGATTAGCAACCCACTGATACTAAAGCGCCCGTACTTCCCCCATTCACTGCCCAACCTGGAATCCACGTGGAAACAGCCAATTTTACGCCCCTGAATTTTTATGAGCTGTTCTTCACGGAAGATCTTTTCAGATCTATTGTGGATCAATCAAATTTATATGCACAAAAATTCATCGCCGCCAACCCAATTTCGCCCCTTGCCAGGCCTTTAACGGTTCCCGATTTTAAAACCTTTCTGGGCCTTTCCCTCAACATGGGCATAACCAAAAAGAGTGAATATATTGGTCCACTAGCCCACTTCACCATATGCGCATGTACAATGCCTGCATGTCCAGGGGGAGATACAAGCAAATTCTGCGATTTATGCATTTCAACGACAATGAAATCTGTCGTCCTCGGGGTGACCCTGAATATGATCAGCTCCACAAAATTTGGCCCCTCGTAGACCACTTCAATCAGCGATTTGCAGCCTTGTTTACCCACCAACAAGTTGTCTACGTTGACGAGTCCCTGATTAAGTTTACTGGCTGCCTTGCTATGAAACAGCATCTCCCCAGCAAGCGTGCCAGATACGGGGTCAAGCTGTAAAAGCCGTGTGACAGGGCCACAGGCTATACAGTTAGTTTCCGGGTTTACGAGGGAAAAGATAGCACTGTGGAGCCCACCAACTGCCCAGACTACATAGGAAGCAGCGGCAAGATAGTTTGGGACATGGTGTCACCCTTATCCAGAAAGGGGTACCATTTGTACATGCAAAATCAAATGTATAATAATAACCCAATCTGTGCGTCTCAGTTCGTTATATCATACATTCAGCGGCGCTTCAGCACACACAATGTATGTGTGCAAGTATATTAGTCAGTTCCTGCAGTGCTTCAGAGCCTGCAAATGCAAACTAGTCCCAACTCCACAGGACGAGCAGTCACAGCCAGCAAAAAGATTTCTCCTCTGATGTTCAGCACCAGTGATTGTACACACAGTTTTACTAATCCTTCACCACACCGACTGTGCACCCCTATGAAGTGGCCACTCACCAAATTGCCCTTGAAATATCGCCTTTATGCATAAGCTGCATGAGCCCTTGCTTCTGGTCGGTCTGTCGTCTCTTGAGCACATCCAGATCCTATCCGTCCACCAGGGGTCACTATCAGGCTGTATATCTCCTCAGTGCAATTTGTAAGTAGTGTTGAGCGAACACGGACTGTATTATTCGTGTTCGTACCGAATAATTGGATTTTTTGTACCCGAACACGGACACGGACACTTTACTGTATGTTCGGGTAAAAATCCGTGTTCGGTCGTTTTATTTCCGGGTTTTGCATGCTTTGGCGCTCTTTTCATGGCGGGCTTTCAACAGCCAATCAACAATCGTTTAACTGGTGTGCCTTAAGCCATCCCAGCCATGCCTGCAAATGTCTCAGTAGCTGTGATTGGCCGTCTGAAGCATGTGACCAAGTCTTTATAAGTTCGAGGCAGCTGCTTAGATTCAGGGACAGAGCACACATCAACGTGCTGGCTGCTGATTAGGGAAAGATAGGCAGGAAAAAACCATTTGTGTCCGGATAGAATTGAGGGACAGGTCGGAGTGTTTAGGCAGGGCGAGTTGTAGGCATTTTAGGGATAGAGTCTGCTGAATTATATAGGGTCAGTGTCTTCTACAAACTACAATCGATATTGCTGTGTGGGGGGTGGGGTGAATCTGCACTCAATCCTGATCTACGATCTCTTCTCAATCCTGTTAGGGACAGAGTCTGCTGAATTTTAGGGAAACTGTGTTCTACAAACTACAATCGATATTGCTGTGTGGGGGGTGGGGTGAATCTGCACTCAATCCTGATCTACGATCTCTTCTCAATCCTGTTAGGGACAGAGTCTGCTGAATTTTAGGGAAACTGTGTTCTACAAACTACAATCGATATTGCTGTGTGGGGGGTGGGGTGAATCTGCACTCAATCCTGATCTACGATCTCTTCTCAATCCTGTTAGGGACAGAGTCTGCTGAATTTTAGGGAAACTGTGTTCTACAAACTACAATCGATATTGCTGTGTGGTGTGGGATTGGAGATAGGCAGGTGTCAGTGATCCACATCCATTTTTCTGTGTGTGAGCTGCAGTGAACACAATCTTTTTGGGCTGCAGTGAACACAATCTTTTTGGGCTGCAGTGAACACAATCTTTTTGGGCTGCAGTGAACACAATCTTTTTGGGCTGCAGTGAACACAATCTTTTTGGGCTGCAGTGAACACAATCTTTTTGGGGTGCAGTGAACAAAATCTTTTTGGGGTGCAGTGAACACAATCCTTTTTGGTGTGCAGTGAACACAATCTTTGTGGGGTGCAGTGAACAAAATCCTTTGTGGGGTGCAGTGAACACAATCTTTTTGGGGTGCAGTGAACAAAATCCTTTTTGGGGTGCAGTGAACAACATCCTTTTTGGGGTGCAGTGAACACAATCTTTTTGGGGTGCAGTGAACAAAATCCTTTGTGGGGTGCAGTGAACACAATCTTTTTGGGGTGCAGTGAACACAATCTTTTTGGGGTGGAGTGAACAACATCCTTTTTGGGGTGCAGTGAACAAAATCCTTTTTGGGGTGCAGTGAACAAAATCATTTTTGGGGTGCAGTGAACACAATCTTTTTGGGGTGCAGTGAACACAATCTTTGTGGGGTGCAGTGAACACAATCTTTTTGGGGTGGAGTGAACAACATCCTTTTTGGGGTGCAGTGAACAACATCCTTTTTGGGGTGCAGTGAACACAATCTTTTTGGGGTGCAGTGAACACAATCTTTGTGGGGTACAGTGAACAGAATCTTTGTGGGGTGCAGTGAACACAATCTTTGGGGGGTACAGTGAACACAATCTTTGTGAGGTGCAGTGAACACAATCTTTGTGGGGTGCAGTGAACACAATCATTGTGGGGTGCAGTGAACTCAATCTTTGTGGGGTACAGTGAACACAATCTCATACTGAAGGTTTGAGGGTGCTGCCTGTTCCATACTCCCCCTACTCCTCATCTAGCCTTTTAGGGGTACAAACAATAGTAATTGGGGCCTAGTGTGGTTGTGTACGTGTGATATACATACACTTTTTTGGGATCATATTTTCTATTCCGCTATTTAATCAAAAACCTTTGGGGATCAGTTAAATTGGGGGATAGTCTGTGTTGGTACGTGTGAGAGAGATCCACCTTTCCAAGTTGTTGGGGTTCATCTCATACTTCTGAAGGTTTGAGGGTGCTGCCTGTTCCATACTCCCCCCTACTCCTAGCCTTTTAGGGGTACAAACAATAGTAATTGGGGCCTAGTGTGGTTGTGTACGTGTGATATACATACACTTTTTTGGGATCATATTTTCTATTCCGCTATTTAATCAAAAACCTCTGGGGATCAGTTAAATTGGGGGATAGTCTGTGTTGGTACGTGTGAGAGAGATCCACCTTTCCAAGTTGTTGGGGTTCATCTCATACTTCTGAAGGTTTGAGGGTGCTGCCTGTTCCATACTCCCCCTACTCCTAGCCTTTTAGGGGTACAAACAATAGTAATTGGGGCCTAGTGTGGTTGTGTACGTGTGATATACATACACTTTTTTGGGATCATATTTTCTATTCCGCTATTTAATCAAAAACCTCTGGGGATCAGTTAAATTGGGGGATAGTCTGTGTTGGTACGTGTGAGAGAGATCCACCTTTCCAAGTTGTTGGGGTTCATCTCATACTTCTGAAGGTTTGAGGGTGCTGCCTGTTCCATACTCCCCCTACTCCTAGCCTTTTAGGGGTACAAACAATAGTAATTGGGGCCTAGTGTGGTTGTGTACGTGTGATATACATACACTTTTTTGGGATCATATTTTCTATTCCGCTATTTAATCAAAAACCTCTGGGGATCAGTTAAATTGGGGGATAGTCTGTGTTGGTACGTGTGAGAGAGATCCACCTTTCCAAGTTGTTGGGGTTCATCTCATACTTCTGAAGGTTTGAGGGTGCTGCCTGTTCCATACTCCCCCTACTCCTAGCCTTTTAGGGGTACAAACAATAGTAATTGGGGCCTAGTGTGGTTGTGTACGTGTGATATACATACACTTTTTTGGGATCATATTTTCTATTCCGCTATTTAATCAAAAACCTTTGGGGATCAGTTAAATTGGGGGATAGTCTGTGTTGGTACGTGTGAGAGAGATCCACCTTTCCAAGTTGTTGGGGTTCATCTCATACTTCTGAAGGTTTGAGGGTGCTGCCTGTTCCATACTCCCCCTACTCCTAGCCTTTTAGGGGTACAAACAATAGTAATTGGGGCCTAGTGTGGTTGTGTACGTGTGATATACATACACTTTTTTGGGATCATATTTTCTATTCCGCTATTTAATCAAAAACCTCTGGGGATCAGTTAAATTGGGGGATAGTCTGTGTTGGTACGTGTGAGAGAGATCCACCTTTCCAAGTTGTTGGGGTTCATCTCATACTTCTGAAGGTTTGAGGGTGCTGCCTGTTCCATACTCCCCCTACTCCTAGCCTTTTAGGGGTACAAACAATAGTAATTGGGGCCTAGTGTGGTTGTGTACGTGTGATATACATACACTTTTTTGGGATCATATTTTCTATTCCGCTATTTAATCAAAAACCTCTGGGGATCAGTTAAATTGGGGGATAGTCTGTGTTGGTACGTGTGAGAGAGATCCACCTTTCCAAGTTGTTGGGGTTCATCTCATACTTCTGAAGGTTTGAGGGTGCTGCCTGTTCCATACTCCCCCCTACTCCTAGCCTTTTAGGGGTACAAACAATAGTAATTGGGGCCTAGTGTGGTTGTGTACGTGTGATATACATACACTTTTTTGGGATCATATTTTCTATTCCGCTATTTAATCAAAAACCTCTGGGGATCAGTTAAATTGGGGGATAGTCTGTGTTGGTACGTGTGAGAGAGATCCACCTTTCCAAGTTGTTGGGGTTCATCTCATACTTCTGAAGGTTTGAGGGTGCTGCCTGTTCCATACTCCCCCCTACTCCTAGCCTTTTAGGGGTACAAACAATAGTAATTGGGGCCTAGTGTGGTTGTGTACGTGTGATATACATACACTTTTTTGGGATCATATTTTCTATTCCGCTATTTAATCAAAAACCTCTGGGGATCAGTTAAATTGGGGGATAGTCTGTGTTGGTACGTGTGAGAGAGATCCACCTTTCCAAGTTGTTGGGGTTCATCTCATACTTCTGAAGGTTTGAGGGTGCTGCCTGTTCCATACTCCCCCTACTCCTAGCCTTTTAGGGGTACAAACAATAGTAATTGGGGCCTAGTGTGGTTGTGTACGTGTGATATACATACACTTTTTTGGGATCATATTTTCTATTCCGCTATTTAATCAAAAACCTCTGGGGATCAGTTAAATTGGGGGATAGTCTGTGTTGGTACGTGTGAGAGAGATCCACCTTTCCAAGTTGTTGGGGTTCATCTCATACTTCTGAAGGTTTGAGGGTGCTGCCTGTTCCATACTCCCCCTACTCCTAGCCTTTTAGGGGTACAAACAATAGTAATTGGGGCCTAGTGTGGTTGTGTACGTGTGATATACATACACTTTTTTGGGATCATATTTTCTATTCCGCTATTTAATCAAAAACCTCTGGGGATCAGTTAAATTGGGGGATAGTCTGTGTTGGTACGTGTGAGAGAGATCCACCTTTCCAAGTTGTTGGGGTTCATCTCATACTTCTGAAGGTTTGAGGGTGCTGCCTGTTCCATACTCCCCCTACTCCTCATCTAGCCTTTTAGGGGTACAAACAATAGTAATTGGGGCCTAGTGTGGTTGTGTACGTGTGATATACATACACTTTTTTTGGATCATATTTTCTATTCCGCTATTCAATAAAAACCTTTCTAGGGCAAGATCTTAAATTACAGAAATATGAGGAGACCGTCAAATAAGGGCCGTGGCCTGGGTCGTGGTGCTGCTGGTAGAGCTCCTGTTGCAAGGAGAGGACATGGTCGATCTGTGCCAGCTACACGCACAAGTGAAACACCTTCCTCAAGTGTGAGTAGGCGACAGAACCTGCATCAGTATTTGGTAGGGCATCAAACGCCCCTAGAAGTGATGAGGCCAGAACAAGTTGAGGCGATAGTAGATTGGTTTGCTGCTGACAGTGCCTCCAGTTCCTTCACATTGTCTCCCACCCAGTCTACTGCAGAAAGGTCAGAGTTGGCACCTGCAGCCAATGTCCAACCGTCTTTCACCTCACCCCCTTGCAAATCAGGCCAGCAGTCTGAGCCCCAAGCCATACAGCAGTCTCTTATTCTTTTTGAGGACTCTGTCAGCAGGGTTTCCCAGGGCCATCCACCTAGCCCTGCCCCAGAAGTGGAAGAGATTGAGTGCAGCGATGCCCAACCACTTATTCCTCAAGATGAGTACATGCAAGGATCATCGCAGCACGTCTCCGATGATGACGAAACGCAGGTGCCAACTGCTGCGGCGTTCAGCATTGTGGAGACCGACAAGGAGGGCAGGGGTGAAGACTGGGTGGAAGATGATGTGGAGGACGATGAGGTCCTCGACCCCACATGGAATGAACGTCATGCAGGTGAACTGAGTAGTTTGGAGGAAGAGGCGGTGGTCGCACAGAGCCACCAGCACAGCAGAAGAGGGAGCAGGGTGCAGAAGCGGAGCGGCCGTGCCCTAGACACTACGCCCGCTACTGCCCAACGCAGCAAGGGAACGAGCGCACCAAAGTCAGCTCAAAGGAGTTCTCTAGCGTGGAAGTTCTTTAGAAAATGTGCTGATGACAGGACACGAGTGGTTTGCACCCTGTGCAATCAGAGCTTGAAGCGAGGCATGAACCTTCTCAACCTGAGCACAACCTGCATGATCAGGCATCTAAGTGCAAAGCACGAGCTGCAGTGGAGTACACACCTTCAAAACCAAGAAACGTCTCTGGCTCATCCTGCTTCCTCTTCTGCTGCAGTCTCGGCCGCTCCAGCCACATCTGTAGTGATACCGGCACCTGCCACCCCGCAAACAGACGATCTGTCAGCAACACCACCACCTGGGTCACCAACAACCATCTCCACAATGTCCCGTGGAAGCGTTCAGCTTTCCATCTCCCAAACACTTGAGAGGAAGAGGAAGTACCCCCCTACCCACCCGCGATCCCTGGCCCTGAATGCCAGCATTTCAAAATTATTGGCCTTTGAAATGCTGTCATTCCGTCTGGTGGAGACGCACAGTTTTAAAAACCTTATGTCGGTGGCTGTCCCACAGTACGTCGTGCCCAGCCGCCACTACTTTTCCAGGCAAGCCATCCCTTCCCTGCACAACCAAGTGGGGGAAAAAATCAGGTGTGCACTGCGCAACGCCATCTGTGCCAAGGTCCACCTAACTACGGATACGTGGACCAGTAAGCACGGTCAGGGGCGTTATATCTCCCTAACGGCACACTGGGTAAATGCAGTGGCGGATGGGCCTGAGGCGGATAGCAATTTGGCGCATGTCCTTCCACCACCGAGGATTGCAGGGCGCTTCAGTTTGCCTCCTGTTCCTAACTCCTCCTACTCCGCTTCCTCATCCTCTACCGCCTCCTCATCCGGACAGCGTAACACCTTCACCACCAACTTCAGCACGGCCAGGGGTAAACGACAGCAGGCAGTTTTACAACTTGCCTGTTTGGGGGACAAACCACACACCGCGCAGGAGTTGTGGAGGAGCATGGAACAGCAGACAAATGAGTGGTTGCTGCCAGCGAGCCTCAAGCCCGGCCTGGTGGTGTGCGATAACGGGCGAAATCTCATAGCAGCTCTGGGCCTAGCCGGTTTGACGCACATCCCTTGCCTGGCGCATGTGCTGAATTTGGTGGTGCAGAGGTTCCTTAAAAACTACCCCGATATGTCAGAGCTGCTGCAGAAAGTGCGGGCCGTTTGTGCGCACTTTCGGCGTTCTCACCCTGCTGCTGCTCGCCTGGCAGCGCTGCAGCGTAACTTCGGCCTTCCCGCTCACCGCCTCATATGTGACGTGCCCACAAGGTGGAACTCCACCTTGCACATGCTGGAAAGACTGTGCGAGCAGCAGCAGGCCATAGTGGAGTTTCAGCTGCAGCACGCACGCGTGAGTCGCTCTGCGGAACAGCACCACTTCACCACCAATAACTGGGCCTCCATGCGAGACCTGTGTGCCTTGTTGCGCTGTTTTGAGTACTCCACCAACATGGCCAGTGGCAATGACGCCGTTCTCAGCTTAACTATCCCACTTCTATGCCTCCTTGAAAAAACAATTCGGGCGATGATGGAAGAGGATGTGGCACAGGATGAGGAGGAGGAGGAGGATGAAGAGGTAACATTTCCAAGGCTTTCAGGGCAGTCATTCGCAAGGGGCTCCGAGGGTGGGTTCCTGCACACGCAAACGCCAGGGACGCAATTGTCCAGCAGGGGCACAGTTCTGGAGGATGAGGAGGATGAGGAGGAGGAGGAGCTGGAGGAGGAGATGGAACCATGTTCACAGCAGGGTGGCACACAGGCCAGCTCATGGCCATCACTGGTGCGTGGCTGGGGGGATACAGAGGACACGGACCATACACCTCCCACAGAGGACAGCCTTTCGTTGCCTCTGGGCAGCCTGGCACACATGAGCGATTACATGCTGCAGTGTCTCCACAACGACCGCCGAGTTGCCCACATTCTAACTTGTGCTGATTACTGGGTGGCCACGCTGCTGGATCCCCTGTCCAGAGACAATGTGGACAAGCTCACGTTCATTAAAATGAACCAGGCATGGATCCCACGGGACTTTTCCGTACCTTATGCAGAATAGCAATGGATACCGACCTTACCCACCCATTGTTCCATTTTTGCTCTTTCTCACTCTTTTGGGGTGTACCCTCATTTAAAATTTGTGAAAAGAAGCAGTGTTGGCTACCTCGTCCTCCTCCTCAGGGCCAGATTAATGTAGGGTCTATTGGAGCTGCAGCTCCAGGCCCCTACCTTTTATATAGGCCCCGGGTTGGCCATATTCACTGTTACCGCTCTTCTGTCACTTGTAAACACAGAAGTCTGGCTTCTATGCTCGCTTCCCCAGGCAGCACCCTCAGAACCTCCCCACACAGCGTGAAGGCCGGACAAGGAGGGACAGTTGGCGATGCATGGATGTGTTTATGGGCTTCAGAGACAGCATCCCATGTTGAATTAGGCATGCATGGCTGCACCCTTCCTCCTCTGGGTGCATGGCAAGGCACGGCCCTAAGGCCCTTCAAAATCCTCAGCACCAAGCCCATGATGCTGTTAATCCGGCCCTGGTCCTCCTCCACCGCCGCTTCCACCTACACCGCCCATAGGTGTGCGCAGCCTATTGCATTAAGGTGTGCACCCCAAAGTTGAAATACACATGCATGTGTTTGCCAGCAGGGAGAGTAATGTATCGGGGCCATGTACCTGTAGGCAAGGAGAAATAGAGCAGAGCAGGTCCCAGGGAGATCTTTCCCATCTCCTCACTGGCAATGCTATGTGCCCTAGGTGATTAGGGTGTGCCCAGGCACACCCAGCACACCCTGTGCGCACGCCTATGTCACCGCCACATCCACCACCACCTCAACCTCCCTCCTACTCCATATGGGCCTCGTCCTTCAGAGATGAAGAAGAACATTGTTTTATTTTTCTGTTTTTTTTTGTTGTTTTAAGTTATTTCCCTATCCACATTTGTTTGCAGAGCACTTGCCATGCTCTTAATTACGTTTTGCTGCCATTTGCAGCACTCTAGCCCTTTCCTTTGGTGTTTTAGAGCCATTTTAGTGCCTTAAAGTTCGGGTCCCCATTGACTTCAATGGGGTTCGGTGTCCGGGAAAAGTTCGGTAAAAGTCCGGGACACGGACCCGGACTTTTTTTTAAAGTTCGGCCGAACCCGTCGAACACGGACATCTAGGTGTCCGCTCAACCCTATTTGTAAGCAAACGACATGAAGCAAGAGAGTAGTGTAATACTGTTTCGACTTTATTAGTTAAATAAAACTTCCCTCCCCTTCAGCGTATATGCTTACATTTCAATCACCCTTTGCACGCATATCATAGACACAGAGGCTTTGAAAGGTACCGCCGCTCGCCGTCCGCAAGCTAGTCCCTGCTGTGGATTACAGCGCTCCTGCGGCTAACAGGCGAGATCCAGAACCACAGCGGTATCCTCCCTTCGTCTCCTCAGAAGCAGCGTACGTGCGTCCTGACCGGTTTCGTCTGGTAGACTTCAACAGAGGACAAACATGCGCTGCTGCAATCAAGATTAATGTATGCAGCCGGAGGACCTCCCTCCCATCATGATTGGTTTACACCACTGATGGGTTCAAACACCTCTTCATTGCCATTACCTGGCCTGAAGGAAATTCAATATGGACATACCATAGAATCATTTTCTAAATACCAGAAGAACAAGATTAATCGATACAAAACAAAGTTTAATACCGCTATTAACTCTCTTATTACCGCAACCAGTATCTGAATGGGTATTCCCCGGGTTTGAATCACACAGAACCCCAGTTTTTTTCAGATCGGCCATCTATGCCCGATCTGAGCATGTATGTTCAAAATTTCCAAACCTATCGATTTGTAAAAATTGGTCATGGAGTTCTTTCTACCCCTAATTCTACATGCCATCTTGCCCTATCCGGATGTATACATCTTAAGTACTACTAATATTTAAAACGGTTTTGCTAAAATCGATATAACCAAAATTTGACACAAAAATAAGCCTACAGCACCTGGTATTCCCAGGTGGTCTCCCATACAGGTACTAACCAGGCCTGACCCTGCTTAGCTTCTGAGATCAGATGAGATCGGGCATGTTCAGGGTGATGTGGCCATAGGTAAAACCTAAAGTGCATTCTAATGGTGAAACCATCATGTATGACCACTGTCCTCAAGATGTCATACTTATTACATAATTAGCACATGTCATGTAATTTCTGATATGTTTTAAAACCAGTAAATGTCAAATCTTAAATAAATCATTTCATAAATGGTAGATACATAATAAATAAATACATTAACTTCATAAATAATAGGTACAATTCATATGTTGAGATTACAAGAAAATGGTGTTCATAGAGGCCAAATCGCAAATATAATATATAAAATTCGCTCTAAAATATCTTAGTCCAAAACCAATGGTATTAAAGGTTAAAATATATATAAATAAAAGGCGTGTTGCCATAAGGAATCAATGGTCGAGGCATAATCGTAAATTCGAGTAAAATTGGAGAAAGATAAAAGTATATATAAAATTTTATATATAAAAATCTATATATAAAATGGAATCCATAAAACGTCCTGTCTAAAAAATATACTTAATAGTTGCTTAAAAAACAGTTCAGGTCAAGTTCTATATTTAACCCGTTGGGCGCCAAGGAATTTGTCTTGTAAATCCATTCAGTTTCCTTTTTGGACAGTTCTCTTACTCTATTGCACCCTCTCCAGTTGCTTGGCATCTTTTCTATACCCCAAAATTTCAGTGCTGAGGGGTCTTTATTATGCTTTTCCCTGAAATGTAGTGGGACACTATGTTCCTTGAAGCCTGTTGTTATTTTATAAATGTGCTCAGAAATCCTGTAGCCCAATTTTCTCTTTGTTCTTCTTATATACAACATATCGCAAGGGCACTCCATTCCGTATACCACGTGGGTCGTGATACACGTGATACACTCCTTTATTTCAAAGGTCTTCCCATTTGCTCCTGAAGTGAACTCCATTAGACCCCGAAAGTGTGTATTCACTTGTCTGCAAGCCTTACACCTTCTGCATGCGTGAAATCCAGACAAGTCCCAGAACATCTTTGGTGGTCTGGGAGGGTCCAAAACTTTCCTCACCACTCTGTCTCCAATAGTGGGAGCCTTTTTGTATATAAATATTGGGTTATCCGGAATCACGGGGCCCAGAACCTTATCAAGCTTCAATATTCCCCAGTGCTTTTTCATGATAGATTCAAATTCCCTGAACTGAACATTATAATTTGTTATTAAGCCCCATTGGTGCGATTCATTTGGAATCTTATTAGTTGGAGCCAGGCAGGACTCATGTGAAACCGCCAGTACTTCTTTCACTGTCTCCTCCAGTACCTCCGGTCTGTATCCCTTATCGGTAAATTTGTCTGTTATCACACGTGATTGTTCCAAAAAATCCTCCTCCAAGGTGCAATTCCTCCGTATCCTCAGTAATTGCCCCTTGGGGATGTTCCTTAGCCAGCACGGGTGATGACCACTGTATACCGGAAGATAGCCGTTTCTATCCGTGGGCTTGAAATACGCCTTAGTGATGATCCGTCTGTTTTCAATCCGCACAGATACATCTAGATAGTTAATTTCTTTTTTGTCCCATGTACATTCTAATTTGATGTTGTGTTTATTTATATTTAAATGCTCAGTGAACTCTGCTAGCGATGTCTCTGTACCAGCCCAAATAAAAAATAGGTCGTCGATTTATCTTTTGTAGAAGACCAGCTGCTCTTTTCTGTGGGCATATATACTGCTATCTTCCCACTCGCCCATAAATAGGTTGGCGAGGCTGGGTGCATATTTTGCACCCATCGCCACACCTTTCTGCTGCGTGAAGAATTGTCCCCCATACCAGAAATAGTTGTGGGTTAAGCAAAAGTCCATAACTATCCCCAAGAATTTTTTCTGGGTATGTGGTATGTCCTCTCTCTTACTCATTGCCCAATTGAGGGCTAGTAATGCATCCTCGTGCTGGATAATCGTGTACATCAGCTGTTACAAGATATATCTCAGGAGCATCAGGCAGAGTTAGATTGTCCAACAAGGTTAAAAATTCCTTCGTATCTTTCAAATACGCTTTTAATTCAACCACACTTTTTTGAAGGAATACATCCAAGTATTCCCCAATTCTTGAGGTCACTGATCCGATACTGTTTACTATCGGTCTTGCTGGAGGGCAAGACTGATTTTTGTGGATCTTCGGGAGTGTATATATGGTAGGTACGCAATTAAAACTAGAGAATAAATATTTTTTCTCCTTCATAGTTAAAATGAGTTCATTAAAACCAAATTCAACCAAATTGCACAAATCCCTTCTATACATCAATGTGGGGTCCTTAGGTAAAATCCTGTACGTGGTGACATCATTAAGCATGCCTATCAGTTGCTCGTGATAGAATTCTTTCTTTAAAATAACCACTCCCCCTCCTTTATCTGCTGGTCTGATCACGACCTCTTTTCTGTTTTCTAGGGCCTCAATGCCCTCTTGTATGTATTTAGGATTGGCATTCCTTATTGTTTTTTTTTTCTCCAAGTCTGTCGTTATTAATTGTTTAAAAACCTCGATGTTGTGGTTGGACGTCTGTGGAGGATTAAAAAGCGAATTGTATTTGAGTCCACTATTAACACTTGTTGTTGCAGATGGGACAATATTCTCCCGATTTTTACCTGGGTTTATATTCAAGAAATACTTCTTCATATTCAATTTTCGTGTGTATTTTTGAATATCCATGTAGACATCAAATTTATTTAGCGACTTTTTAATACCGCATTTGAGTCCAGCATTTAATATGTTGATTTCTTTTTGGTTCAGCTCTATTTCAGCCAAATTATAAATCCCTTTTAATCCTGTCCCAGCCTTCTTTTTTTGGATTTTTCGTCCAGCTCGGCAGCCCCTACTTGTTGATTGTTTGTTGGCATATACTGGTTTGTTGGTTGTGGGCCGTAGTCCCTCATGTCTCTGGGTGCTTCCCTGTTCCAGGGTCGACCCCTCCATGGTCTCCCTCCTCGTCCCCTCCCCCTCCCCCTCCCACCTCTCCATAAAAAAGGACGGAAACCATTCCCTTGTTGTTCGTTTTGCCTCCAGAGGGGTTGAAATCTATTCATAGTTGGTACCCTCTGCAGGGTATGATGCTGGAATCCCTCTTTTCCATTTCTGGTGCCCTCCTTGTTTATCTGCTGTGATGTAGGGCCACCTGGCCTGATGGTGTTCACAGTGTTCGCTGGTTTGGGCTTCTTCCATGCGTTTTTGGCCTGCTGCCAATTATTTTTCCTGGGGGTACTTACTTTGGCCATTTCTTTCATCTGACCTGCACTAGTTGATGGTCCCTCATCATCCATAGTCCATCTGACTTCAGTATCATTCACCCCTTCCTGCATTGGAATTTGCCATAAATATATCTGCTTGTTCCTGAAATCATTAATATCCCTCTGATATTTCTTAACTTTCTTCTTCTGGGTATCATTGTCCAATTTCTCCAATCGTTTTTTAATATCTGTATTGAATTTTGTCACTAATGGTGTGTCTTTATGTGCCTCTAATTTCTTCTGTAAATCTGCAATTTTTGCCTCCAGATACAACATTTTCTTACGTTTTCTCTTCAGTACTAACTTTTGTAATTTAAGACCCGATTGGTTGAAAAACTCCAACCATTCTGTCATAGAATCACTATCATCTAGCCCGTCTTGAGGGGCCACCTCCCACCTGAGGCTCCTCATGATGATTTTGTCCTTACTATATTGCTCAAATGTGCTAATGTCCCACCAGGTCCTAATTTGTTTTTCAAGGACATTGGATAGGGCATTAAGGGTACTTGAAATATCATTGTCAATCCGAGTGGTTTCTTGTCCACCAAACACTATTTTCAGGTCCAATTGCCTGTTTTTCAGATATTGCACTGCATCCATAGCTGCCAGGTGAAAACTAGAAAATATTGTAAAAGGTAACTGATGCTAAAAAACGCCAACCACCCGCCCGGCGCTAAAATATATATATAAATCAGTGAAAGGTATAAAGAAATAAATATATCTACTCAAATCATGAATAAATAGTAGATAAAATCATGTAGATAAAATCATGTAAAACATGTCACTCTGTGCATCCTTTTAATGCACTAGCTGCCACTGTAAACGTAAAACTTGCAAAATCAAATGTATAATAATAGCCCAATCTGTGCGTCTCAGTTCGTTATATCATACATTCAGCGGCGCTTCAGCACACACAATGTATGTGTGCAAGTATATTAGTCAGTTCCTGCAGTGCTTCAGAGCCTGCAAATGCAAACTAGTCCCAACTCCACAGGATGAGCAGTCACAGCCAGCAAAAAGATTTCTACTCTGATGTTCAGCACCAGTGATTGTACACACAGTTTCACTAATCCTTCACCACACCGACTGTGCACCCCTATGAAGTGGCCACTCACCAAATTGCCCTTGAAATATCGCCTTTATGCATAAGCTGCATGAGCCCTTGCTTCTGGTCGGTCTGTCGTCTCTTGAGCACGTCCAGATCCTATCCGTCCACCAGGGGTCACTATCAGGCTGTATATCTCCTCAGTGCAATTTGTAAGCAAACGACATGAAGCAAGAGAGTAGTGTAATACTGTTTCGACTTTATTAGTTAAATACAACTTCCCTCCCCTTCAGCGTATATGCTTACATTTCAATGCATACTAGCACATTATGCATGGTGTTGCAGGGGATTTAAAAAAAAAAAGAAAAAGTCTGGTTTACTAATGCTTTAAGGTTTCAGAAAAGGTAATAACTAAAAACAAAAACCCATCCTAACATGCATGAAGGGATTCCTGGGGGAATGGAGCAGACCTCTACATTAAGTGAAGTGTTGGATCATATCACTGAAGGAGCTCCTTACTTTACATCTGAAGCTCTAACACTTAGTTCAGTTCTTCTTCCAGTATTTCTTCAGGCAGCAACTCTGCAGCCTCCTGAACGCCCCTTTTTCTTGTGCAGAACAGCAGCTCTTCTTATCTCCCATCTGCTCTCCCAGACTGTCAGAAGCAGGAGATCGAGTCGGGAGCAGAGGAGACTCAGCCCCCACCTGCAGAGAGGCGGAACTCTTCAGACTGCGATCACCAATAGGCTCGCCCCACTGCCTGCACATGACCCCTACCACACATGATCATAAATCATGATGATCACAGCCTCACAGGACGCTCGCCGAGTCGCCGCCCATTGCTGAGCTCAGATAACCGAGCCAGCTTAGAGAGCGGCGATCGGAGCACAGAGGAGATGGTGTGATTGGTGTCATGTTCAGTGTGTATGTAAGAACGGGCAGACGGGCGGCCAGTTAGCCGCCCCTGGCTGATGGGCGCTCTAGGCAGGCGCCTACCCCGCCTATAGGTAGCGCCGGCCCTGAGTAGGAGGGAGGTTGAGGTGGTGGTGGATGTGGCGGTGTCATAGGCGTGCGCACAGGGTGTGCCGGGTGTACCTGGGCACACCCTAATCACCTAGGGCACATAGCATTATCGCTCTGTTTGCCAGTGAGGAGATGGGAAAGATCTCCCTCGGACCTGCTCTGCTCTATTTCTCTTTGCCAGCAGGGAGAGTAATGTATCGGGGCCATGTACATGTAGGCAAACACATGCATGTGTATTTAAACTTTGGGGTGCACACCCTAATGCAATAGGCTGCGCACACCTATGGGCGGTGTAGGTGGAAGCGGCGGTGGAGGAGGACCAGGGCCGGATTAAGAGCATCATGGTCTTGGTGCTGAGGATTTTGAAGGGCCTTAAGGGCCGTGCCTTGGCATGCACCCAGAGGAGGAAGGGTGCAGCCATGCATGCCTAATTCAACATGGGATGCTGTCTCTGAAGCCCATAAACACATCCATGCATCGGCATAGGCCCCAATTACTATTGTTTGTACCCCTAAAAGGATGGATGAGGAGGAGGAGGAGTATGGAACAGGCAGCACCCTCAAAGCTTCAGAAGTATGAGATGAACCCCAAAAACTTGGAAAGGTGGATCTCACACGTACCGACACAGACTATCCCGCAATTTAATTGATCCCCAAAGGTTTTTATTGAATAGCGGAATAGGAAATATGATCAAAAAAAGTGTATGTATCTCACACGTACACCACCACACTAGGCCCCAATTACTATTGTTTGTACCCCTAAAAGGATGGATGAGGAGGAGGAGGATGAAACAGGCAACACCCTCAAATCTTCAGAAGTATGAGATTGTGTTCACTGTACCCCACAAAGATTGTGTTCACTGCACCCCACAAAGATTGTGTTCACTGCACCCCAAAAGGATTGTCTGCACTGCACCCCACAAAGATTGTGTTCACTGCACCCCAAAAGGATTTTGTTCACTGCACCCCACAAAGATTGTGTTCACTGTACCCCACAAAGATTGTGTTCACTGCACCCCCACAAAGATTGTGTTCACTGCACCCCAAAGGGATTTTGTTCACTGCACCCCACAAAGATTGTGTTCACTGCACCCCACAAAGATTGTGTTCACTGCACCCCAAAAGGATTGTCTGCACTGCACCCCACAAAGATTGTGTTCACTGCACCCCAAAAGGATTTTGTTCACTGCACCCCACAAAGATTGTGTTCACTGTACCCCACAAAGATTGTGTTCACTGCACCCCCACAAAGATTGTGTTCACTGCACCCCAAAAGGATTGTCTTCACTGCACCCCACAAAGATTGTGTTCACTGCACCCCAAAAGGATTTTGTTCACTGCACCCCACAAAGATTGTGTTCACTGCACCCCACAAAGATTGTGTTCACTGCACCCCAAAAGGATTGTCTTCACAGCACCCCACAAAGATTTTGGTCACTGCACCCCAAAAGGATTTTGTTCCCTGCACCCCACAAAGATTGTGTTCACTGCACCCCACAAAGATTGTGTTCACTGCACCCCAAAAGGATTGTCTTCACTGCACCCCACAAAGATTGTGTTCACTGCACCCCAAAAGGATTTTGTTCACTGCACCCCACAAAGATTGTGTTCACTGCACTGCCACAAAGATTGTGTTCACTGCACCCCAAAAGGATTTTGTTCACTGCACCCCAAAAGGATTGTCTTCACTGCACCCCACAAAGATTGTGTTCACTGCACCCCCACAAAGATTGTGTTCACTGCACCCCAAAAGGATTGTCTTCACTGCACCCCACAAAGATTTTGTTCACTGCACCCCAAAGGGATTTTGTTCACTGCACCCCACAAAGATTGTGTTCACTGCACCCCACAAAGATTGTGTTCACTGCACCCCAAAAGGATTGTCTGCACTGCACCCCACAAAGATTTTGTTCACTGCACCCCAAAAGGATTTTCTTCACTGCACCCCACAAAGATTGTGTTCACTGCACCCCACAAAGATTGTGTTCACTGCACCCCCACAAAGCTTGTGTTCACTGCACCCCAAAAGGATTTTGTTCACTGCACCCCAAAAGGATTTTGTTCACTGCACCCCAAAAAGATTGTGTTCACTGCACCCCAAAAAGATTGTGTTCACTGCAGCCCACACACAGAAAAATGGATGTGGATCACTGACACCTGCCTATCTCCTATCCCACACCACACAGCAATATCGATTGTAGTTTGTAGAACACAGTTTCCCTAAAATTCAGCAGCAGCCTCTCCCTAACAGGATTGAGAAGAGATCGTAGATCGGGACTAAGTGCAGACCCCACACAGCAATATCGATTGTAGTTTGTAGAACACACTTTCCCTAAAATTCAGCAGCAGCAGCCTCTCCCTAACAGGATTGAGAAGAGATCGTAGATCAGGATTAAGTGCAGACCCCACCCCACACAGCAATATTGATTGTAGTTTGTAGAACACACTGACCTTATAATTCAGCAGACTCTATCCCTAAAATGCCTACAACTCGCCCTGCCTAAACACTCCGACCTGTCCCTCAATTCTATCCGGACACCAATTCGTTTTCCCTGCCTGTCTTTCCCTAATCAGCAGCCAGCACGTATGTGTGCTCTGTCCCTGATCTAAGCAGCAGAATGACGCCGCTGCGGCTGCCTCGAACTTATAAAGACTTGGTCACATGCTTCAGACGGCCAATCACAGCTACTCATACATATGCAGGCATGGCTGGGATGGCTTAAGGCATACCAGTTAAACGATTGTTGATTGGCTGTTGAAAGCCCGCCATGAAAAGAGCGCCAAAACATGCAAAACCCGGAAATAAAACGACCGAACACGGATTTTTACCCGAACATACAGTAAAGTGTCCGTGTCCGTGTTCGGGTAACAAAAATCCAATTATTCGGTACGAACACGAATAATACAGTCCGTGTTCGCTCAACACTACCCAGGAGGTGTTCCTGCCCAACTTCCCCTTCCAGATGCAGTGAGCCGGCTGCATGAGAGGCATTTTTCACATGTCCTCCCGAGTACCCCTACCCAAAGACACCCCCAAAGAAGATGTTGTGTCTATAGCAGGTGCAGATTTAGGCGTGACACCCGTTATTGTCCCAAATGTCCTGACCAACCTGGTCTCTGCATCGGGAAATGTTTCGAGCGCTACCATACATTAGTGGAGTATTAGTGTAGGGTACAGCACGATACAGTGTAAGGCACACTAACACAGGGTCTCGAAAGATGTTCAATGGCTATTGACATTTTGAGAGACCCTAAGCTGGAAAGTTGCAGTTCACAAAAAAAAAGTGTAAAAAAAAATACAAAAAAAATATAAAATAAAGAAGCCAAAAACAGTTGTTATATAAACGTTATTTTTATGTTCTACTCTTCCTACTGTACTTTTACTATACTTTGTTTTTCATTCTTTTGTTAACCTGTTTCCCTTGCAGATACCCGTCGGCTGCCACACTGATTTTATATATTCTGACACAAACAGCGTTTGCGCTCAGCATATATGGAATTCTCTGATGGCAGCAGCTGTGGTAGGCTGATTTCACCACTGCAGTTAAAATACCTTTAGGTATACGTGGAATATTGTCATGTATACCCTCCATTAAGAAGTGGGTTTGGATGTTTGGGTGGTTAATGGTGTGTAATACTACACAATATTCCTGTGGTGATTTCTGATAGGTTCTCTTTGTTTTGTTCAGCCCACAGGCTGCATGAAAAAAAAAAAAAACCTACACTATATGCCAAACAAGGACCAGCAATGTACTGGTACGTTTCTGGACTTTGAGTGGTTATACCAGGATGATGCCTGCAGATTTAGGCATCACCTTGGTATCGTTTTTACAGCCAGTGGTCGGCTTACATGTAAAAGCAATCCTAGCGGATAATTGGTCGCTAGACTGCTTTTACAAGCAGTGGGAGGGGACTCCCCCCCTCCTGCCGCCTTCTGCGTTTTTTTTCGGGCTCTCCTGTACCACCGGTTAACCCGAGAGTGCAGCCAGTGGTTCAATTGTCTAACCATAGAGCTGATTGGAGATGAGAATGGCTCCAATCATCTCTATGGCCTAAGATACCGGAAGCTACGAGCATTTCATGACTTCTGTTTCGTCAGAAATAAACAGCGCCATTGGGAAAGCATTTTATCTCACCATTTTTAGTGTGGTCAGATGCGTTAAGGTCAGAGGAGAGATCTAGAGTCTAAAAGACCCCAATTTTTTTTTAAAAAAAGAGTACCTGTCACCAGGGCCGGAGTGGGACTCCTTTTCAGCCCTGGAGTTTCATGCCATAGACCGGCCCACTTTAGTTCAAGACTGACTATAATATAATAATGTAATTAAAACCTCAGAATATAAATTTGCAATGGCGCACTGTTCTCTACAGCCTTGTAATTCATTGTATTTTTCAAAAAATATCGTCATTTCCAATTCAGTGCAAAACCAGTAGCCTAAGTTTTGCTTCACAGTGACGATTTATTTGAACAGTAATAACAGCACAGTATCATTATATACTTATTTCTTTAAGAATTAGTATTCTGTATTTATGCACCAGCACAGTGTCAAGTTTGGGGCATTATGTATACACAGTATTGTAGGATATATGCAACCATTGTGCCCGGATACAATAAAGGGCATTCTATAATGGAACATATTCCCCAGATGTGTGTCCCAAGTACACCACCAGGCACTAGATCTTAATATTGTAGGATATACAGTATGCTAGCTCTGTGCCCAGTAACACTATAGGGAATGGTGTATATATAATATATGCCAGTTCTGTGCCCTGGCACACAATGGGGCATCATGAATATGTAGAGGGATATATACCAGTTCTGTGTTCAAACCCATTATAGGATAGTATGTAAAAAAAAAAAAAAAAATAGTGGAATAGCAATGTATGCATGCGTGTGGTGTGAAAAAAAAAATATTTATATATATATATATCCCCCAATGTCCAGGAACACCATGGGGTATTACGTATATAGTGGGAAACAAAAATAAAAGCCTGATGCCCATGGGGCATTATGTATATAGTGAGGTATATATCACTGTGGGTTATGTATATAGTGGGGTGTAGATATACTTACGGGTTATTAGTTATATAGTGGGGTATAATGTATATAGTAGGATACATATAATCATGGGGTGTTAGGTGTATTGGTGTGTGTATATATATTATTATGGGGTGCTTTTCTATAGTGGGTGTATATATAACTATGTGGTATAATGGGTAAGGTGGGGCATAATTTGATGTATGTATAGTGGGGTGTAGCTATAATAATGGGGTCTTATATATAAAATGGGGTATGGACGATTATGGACGATGGGGTATATATAGAAAAATATAAGGAGATGTCCTTCTACCCCCTTCCTGGGGCTCAGTATGGCCTCCTGCACACGGGTCAGGCCCATCCATGGCTCACCAGGGGCCCCCGGTCTGGGGCCCCCAGGCCTGCTCAGGGCCCTCGGTCACTCACCCATCTTTCCTCTTGGCTTTAAACACATGCCTGTAGGTGCCTCTTTCAACTTTGCAGCCCTCGTACTCAAACAGATCCTCCACCCACTCCCCCTCTCAGGCCATCTTCAGCTTGAAGTCATAGTCCATGGTGAGGAGGAGGGAGGGAGGCATCCGGGGAGAGGAGAGGAGCTGCACACACTCTCACACACACAGCCCGGGATCCAGCTGGTCTCTCCTGTCCTCACACTGCACACGCCGCTGTTGCAAACACTGCCGTGAAGAGAGACGCCCGCTGGAAGGTGACGGCTGACCCTGGGATAACCTGAGCCGAGTTCAGGTCGGGTCTCTGACACCCCGTGAGATGTGGGGCTGTGCCGCTGCGGTAATATAATAAATAAAAAAGAGTGGGGCTGCTGTGAGTGGAGGCAGCCTAGGAACAGCATCAACCCGCTGCCATGACAACGGCCCTCAAGGCCAAAAATACCGACCAGCCCACCGGGAATTCTCCCGGTGCTCCCGATTAGCCAATCCGGGCCTGCCTGTCACTATCTATTTACAACATTTTATAACATAAACAAAAAAACGTTTTTTTCTTTTCAAACTTTTCAGTCTTTTTTTATTTGTGTAGCAAAAAAAGAAAAAACCTTGCGGTGATCAAATACCACCAAAAGAAAGCTCTTTTTCTGGGGAAAAAAATGACATAAATTTGGTTTAGGTACAGTGTGGCATGACCGCTCAATTGTCATTCAAAATGCAACAGCGCTAAAAATGGAAAATTAGCCTGGGCAGGAAGGGGGTGTAACTGCCCTGTATTAAAGTGGTTAATGGCAGCCCAGTCTTAGTCCGTAGGGTTCAATATTGAGTTAGCCCACCCTTTGCAGCTATAACAGCTTCAACTCTTCTGGGAAGGCCGTCCACAAGGTTTAGGAGTGTGTCTATGGGAATGTTTGACCATTGTTCCAGAAGAGCATTTGTAAGGTCAGGCACTGATTGTTGGATGAGAAGGCCTGGCTCACAGTCTCTGCTATAATTCATCCCAAAGGTGTTCTGTTGGGTTGAGGTCAGGACTCTGTGCAGGCCAGTCAAGTTCCTCCACCCCAAACTCGCTCATCCATGTCTTTATGGACCTTGCTTTGTGCACTGGTCCAAATCATTTGGTGGAGGGGCGATTATGGTGTGGGGTTGTTTTTCAGGGGTTGGGTTTAGCCCCTTAGTTTCAGTGAAGGGAACTCTTAAGGTGTCAACATACCAAGACATTTTGGACAATTTCATGCTTCCAACTTTGTGGGAACAGTTTGGGGATGGCCCCTTCCTGTTCCAACATGACTGCGCACCAGTGCACAAAGCAAGGTCCATAAAGACATGGAGGAGCAAGTTTGGGGTGGAGGAACTTGACTGGCCTGCACAGAGTCCTGACCTCAACCCAGTAGAAAACCTTTAGGATGGATTAAAGTGCAGACTGTGAGCTAGGCCTTCTCTTCAACATCAGTGCCTGACCTCACAAATGCGCTTCGCACTCCTAAACCTTGTGGACAACCTTCCCAGAAGAGTTGAAGCTGTTATAGCTGCAAAGGGTGGGCCAACTCAATATTGAACCCTACGACTAAGACTGGGATGCCATTAAAGTCCATGTGTGTGTAAAGGCAGGTGTCCCAATACTTTTGGTAATATAGTGTGTGTGTGTTTATATATATATATATATATATATATACACACACATGCACACATTTTTTTTATACTAGAAGTTACATTATTTTCCTTACAATAATATGGAATTGAATAATTATCAGACAGATGAAGTAACTCTTGATGTCTTTACAGGTAAACAAGATGTCCAATGTCAGCAGTGAAATGGAACCAACCATGATTTATAGCTATGTGAATTTGTTCATAATCCTGGTTTTATCTATCACTGTTCTCGTGGGTGTCCCCGGCAATGCTCTGGTGCTTTGGGTTACTGGAGTGAAGATGGAGCGGACCGTGACCACTGTTTGGTTTGGGAACCTTGCTCTGGCCGATATCATGTGCTGCTTGTGTCTTCCATTCATCATAGCACAGTTTTTCTACTCAGACTGGCTGGACGGTCCTTCCCTCTGCAGGATTATAACCTTCATCATTTCCCTTAACTTGTCTGCCAGTGTCTTAACCCTGGAAGCTATCAGCATTGACCGATGGATTCTGGTTGTCCATCCCGTGTGGGCCCGAAATCACCGAAGAATCAAAATGGCGTGGATGATATGCTTGGCTATTTGGATGTTGTCCTTCGCGATGTGTCTGCCTGCCGCCATCTACAGAAGATATGACACCTCTGATAACAGGACCTTTTGTTATTCAGAATCTCACTCAGACCCTCACATGATAGAACCAATCTATCTTACATATGCAATTTTCGGATTTCTGATCCCTCTTATTTTCATTTGTATCTGTTACATTCATATGGCTTTTAAAGTACAAAATATCAGATTTTCTGAAGTAGGTAGAAAACCCATCAAGATGGCAATAATTATTATTATCGTGTTTTTCATGACCTGGGCCCCCCTCAACATCATAAGAGTAATCTGGCTATACACTGACAATGAAGTAGTGTTCAAACTGTTCCTTCTCTCACATGCTCTGGCCTTCTTCAATAGTTGCATCAACCCAATACTCTACGTCTTCATGGGGAAAGATACAAAGCAAAAGCTGAGGCAGTCTATTGGGGAGATCATGCAAAATATATTTAGGGAGAATTTATTATCCCCACCATCCAATGAGAACCAGCGCACTGCAGAAGAAAGCCTCCCGCTCTAATGTATGAGACGGATTTGTAGATGTTTTAGAGTTTTTCTCTTTATTAGTGATTGTGATCAACTGCAGAAAATGTTATCAGTGCATGTTAAGGGGGCCATACTGAATGTCCTGAATAAGTCACATGCCATCAGGGCTTAGTGCTTATTGACTTTGGGTTAGAAAGCACCCCCTAGGCACACACTTAACCTTTTGATCGCCCCTTGTGCTTACCCCTTCCCTGCCAGTGTCATTAGTACAGTGACAGTGCATATTTTTAGCACTGATTACACTGGTCCCCCCAAAAGTGTCAAAAATGTCAGTTAGGGGTCCAATCTGTCCGACGCAATGTCGCAGTCCCGCTAAAAAAAAAAAAAAACATTGCTGATCACTGCCATTGCTAGTAAAAGAATAAATAAAGATGACATAAATCTTTCCACTAGTTTTTTGGATGCGATAACTTTTGCGCAAACCAATCAATATACACTTATTGGGTTTTTGTTTACCATAAATATGTAGCAGAAAACAAATTGGCCAAAAATGATGAAAATATTTGATTTTTAATTTTTTTTTTTTTATTATTTTTTTTTTTTTCAGAATTGTTGCTCTTTTTTTGTTTATAGCGCAAAAAACAAAAATCGCACAGGTGATCAAATACCACCAAAAGAAAGTTCTATTTGTGGGGAAAAAAGAACTTTCATTTTATATGGGTACAGTGCGCAATTGTCTGTTAAATAATGTAGTGCTGTATCGCAAAAAATGGCCTGGTCAATAAGGGGGTAAAACCTTCCGGTCCCAATGTAGTTAAAGTGAAATAATAAAAATTAAAAATTCCTTTAAATATTGTGCCTGGGGGTCCCCTTAATATGCCTGTGAAGTGGCGCATCTGTACGATGTATGGAGCGTAAGTCAACTTGAATCCGAATGGATATTCGTTATGGACACTCTCACACCCCATGGTCTAAATATTGAATTTGACTTGAGTTGTTTTATGAATGATTTGTGATCATCTCACTCTGTATCTCCTCCCCCATCACTTTATGGGGTCTATTCTGAGCACTCATTATTTGTTTCCCTGGTTCATTATGTCTGCCCTCAGAAGCACACCCTTTTATATTGATGTTTATCCATGCCACCCTTTGGCTTTATATTTGTCTCTCTCTATTTGCACATTCATCTCTAGCAATTTATCCATATATCTTGTGGATGAGCCTCTCTCTTCCCCATTTACTCTTGGCTCATTCCATTGGTGGAGGTCTGGGGTCCCCCTTTTTCCATCCAGATATCTATGTGTCTGAAGATCACATATTTGTGCACTTATCATCCCCAATTGTGTTTGGGGTTGATGATTGATGATCTCATGCACTTTTTACATTCTTTTTTTGATCCTATAAATCCTTTTGTGATCGCTACTCTCATGTATGTTATACATTTTATATCCAAGTTAGATTTTTATATGTTTTAGGTTTTATTGTAATCTGTGCCCTATGTTCCATTCATATTTTATTGTTTTTTTTATGCAAACTTGCTAATTTATACCAATACATTTACGTTAATATTGCATTAGTTCTGGGACATCCTTTTATATTGTGATTACTGCAACATTTCCGCTATCTCCGGGGTCTATATGTTTTTGGCCTTTTTTTTAATTAATATATATATTTTTTACCTATATGCCCCTGTTCCGCTATTGGTCGTTTGGTCATTAGCTATCTAGCTTCACTTGCGTGCCCTGGTGGTCCATTAATACATACTCAGTATATTGTGCTTCATAAATACGGCCACTCAACCTTTGCCATGTAGTGACTACGATAATATGGCCGCTCTGCTTGTTTTTTCTATTTGAGACCAATGGAAAATGGCCGACTCATTTTTCCTGCATAGTGGACTACAAAGCCACTTTACACACCCCATTCTTCATTATACAAGGACATACCTTTCAGCCTATCGACAGCTACTGATGAAGTCACGTGGGCGTGACGCTACGCGTCGGGACTGAGCGATAGGCATGTGCAGAACAAAAAAAATGTGTTTAATTTAATTTTGTTTCGATTTGTTATTTGCATAATTTAATTTAGTTAAATTAGTTTAATCCATTTTCGGAATTCATTTTGTTTTTTGTATTCAAATCGATTCCAATTTTCCAAATTCGAAAAGTTTTAAATTTAATTACGAATTAGAAAAGTTTTCAAATTAGAAAAGTTTTCAAATTGTTTTCCAATTTCAGAAATACAATAAAATAGAAAAGAAGATAAAGGAACAGAATAGAAAAAATATATATAATATAATAGAAAAGAAAATAACAGAAAATAAAAGAGTAGAATATAGTAGAGAGAAAAAAAACAGAACAAAATTGAATAGCAAATAAAAGGACAGAATAGAAAAGAATAGAATTAAAAAAAAAAAAAAAAAACAATAGAACAGACTAGAATAGAAAGAATATAACCATTTCCCAAAATTCATATAGAATCAATTTGAGTTTAAATAGAATGGAAAAGAATAGATCTGAATAGAAAATAACAGAATAGTACAGAAAAAAACAGAATAGAATAGAATAGAAAGAATATAACCATCTTCATATTCTGATATATTATTTTCTATTCTATTTAAATTTGAATTGATTCTATTTGGATTTTGGAAAATGGTTATATTCTTTCTATTCTATTCTTTTTTTTTTATATTTCTTTATTAATTTTTCAGATATAAAAGGCAAAAAAAGAATTACAACACTCCAATCACTGGAGAATTTATCTGTACATTTTATCCACATATTTCCCTTTTTCCCCTTTATCCCTCCTCCCTCCCTTGTCCTCCCCCCCCCCTTTCTCCTCTTGTCAATTAATTCCCATAAGATCTTTATATTCCCTTGTAGCCTTAAAGTTTTGCCACTCCTCCCAAATTTTCTCTCTATCTCCCTGTTCATCTTCTTCCCAGCTTCTTAATTGTTCAAGCTTTCTAGTTTTTTCTACCTTAAGCAGCCATTCTTTACTGGTTGGAGGTTCTTCTTTTTGCCATCTTTGGGGGATTAGGCTTTTAGCTGAATTTAATAAATGGGGGAGAAGTGTTTTCTTATATTTTTTCACTGACATATGGGTTCCATGAAATAAACATTTCCAAGGATCCAAAGAAATGTCCATTTTGGTAATTTTTATTATCAAATCTGTAACCTCTCTCCAAAATAATTTAATTTTGGGACACTTCCACCAAATATGGGCTATAGTCCCTATCATCTGACACCCCCTCCAACATAGCCTTGAACTCTCTTCCTGGATTTTGCCTACTTTATCGGGAGTATTATACCACCTTGCAATCAATTTATAGTTCATCTCCTCAGTGTTAGTATCTATCTCTGATCTATGTACTAATTGAAGACTCTTCTCCCACTGATTGTTATTAGTGCAAGGGCCAAAATCTCTTTCCCATTTTTCTTTTAGTGAGGGTCCTCTCTCTTTTGTTATTATTGATAATATTTTATACACATTTGAGATATTATTGGGTATCCTATCTGATAGACACATTTGTTCTAAGGGTCGTAAATCATTCATATCTCTCAACGGCTGTGGTAACGACAGTGTAAAATGCTTCAACTGAATATATCTCCACTCATTAATCTTCCAATCTCTCTTCCTTTGCTTTAAATCTGCCAAGGATATAATTTTTCCCTGCTCTAATATATCTCCCAATCGTGCTTCTCCCTCCAAAATCCAATTTCCTAATTCCTTCCCTTCTCCTGGTGCAAAAAATGTTGTGCCCTGTAAAGGTATCATTGGTGAATTGTGCTTCCATTTTTCTTTTTTATTTATATTATCCCAAACCTTGATAGCGTGTCGTGTAATTTTGTGTGTATTGATATTTAAATTTCTGACCCTCGAGGGTATCCATATAACTTTTGCTAATTGTGTGCCACTCATTATATTTTCTATTGTTACCCAATTTCTGTCACTTTTTTTTGTCCATTCTATCACCCTTGTAAGTATTGATGCATAATAATAATTTTTAACATTTGGTAGTGCTAATCCCCCTTGTCCCTTTCCTTTACTTAGTGTCTCAAACCTTACCCTTGGCTTTTTATATTTTCATATGAAACGGGAAATTAGAGTTTTGAGTGTTTTGAAGAATCCCTGGGGTATTGATATAGGGATCATCTGGAATTTGTATAGAATTTTAGGCATTATTATCATTTTTATCGCATTAATTCTTCCTATCCAGGAGAAGATTCTTGGGGATAATCTATTAAGTTCTGTTCTTATTTCATTTAAAAGTTGAATGAAATTTGTTTTATAAAGTTTTTCTGGAGTTGGGGTTAGTTTAATCCCTAGATATTTGATCTCATCTTTTTTCCAGTTGAACTGAAATTCTTTTTTCAGTCTCTCCTCTTCTTGTTTGGGGATATTAATATTTAATATTTCTGATTTTTTTTGGTTGATCTTTAAATTAGAAAGCTCTCCATATTGTTTCATTATTTTTATTAGATTAGGCAGGGATATCCTAGGATTACTTATATAGAGCAGGATGTCATCTGCGAAGGCTGATACCTTATATTCCTCTTGTCCCATCCTTACTCCCCCAATGTCCCCACTATTCCTGATGGTTGCTAGAAGGGGTTCCAAGGATAAAACAAAAAGCATCGGGGACAAGGGGCACCCCTGTCTTGTTCCGTTGTACTTTTAAATGGGTCTGACAGAGTTCCATTAATCTTTACCTTCGCAGTTGGTTGGTTATACAATGTTTTAATCCAGGCCAACATTCTGGTCTTTATTCCCAATTCCTCTAGAGTGTTTATCATGAACTCCCAGTCTACTCTGTCAAACCCTTTTTCCGCGTCAATTGACAGTAGTAGACTGGGAGTTCTACTTTTCACCATCTGGCTAATCAAAAGTATGGTCTTTATCCCATTGTCTCGTCCCTGTCTGCCTGGGATAAATCCCACTTGATCGTTGTGTATCCACTCCTTCATCAAATTCTTCATTCTGGTAGCCAATATTTTTGTAAATAATTTAGTATCGACATTTAGGAGGGATATGGGTCTAAAACTAGAGCACAATAACGGATCTTTTCCCTCTTTACGTATAACTGTTATTGATGCAGATAAGGCATCCTTGCTCATCTCATACTGGGTACCTATCCCGTTTATATATTCTTTAAATCTTGGAATTAGAATTTCCCTGAATTTTTTATAATAATTTATTGTAAATCCGTCCGGTCCTGGACTTTTACCTGGACTCGTTTCTTTAATAGCTCTTTCTATTTCTTGTTCTGTGATTGGCCTTTCCAGGAAAGCTAGGTTATCCTCATCTATTTTTGTTAATCCCGCTTCTACCAGATACCTTTTGATTTTTACCCTCCTATCACTTTCATTTCCCTGGTTATCTTCTTTTTTTACTGCATACAGATTTGAATAATATTTTTGAAATTCTTTTGCTATCCCTGATGTTGTTTGGATTATTTCCCCGTTTTTATTCTTAATTTTTTCTATAAAATTTTTCCCTTTCTTTTTTTTAAGGATTCTTCCCACCTTATTACTCTCAACGTACTTTTCTTTTATACATCTATTCATTTCCTGTCTAATTTCTTGTTCTAACAGGTCTTTCAGTTCTTCCCTTTTTAACTCTAATAGATTGTTTGTTGAGGTATCTTGAATATTTTTATGCTTTTGCTCGAGTTCATATACTTCTGTCATTAGCCTTACCTTATCTTTTATTTTTTCTTTCTTCCTTTGAGCCCCTTTTGAGATAAGTATGCCCCTTATATAAGCTTTATGCGCTTCCCAGACCATGTCTTTCGGTGCGTCCTTCGTGTCATTTATTAGGAAGTATAATTCCAACTCTTTCGCTATTTCTTTTTCCCATTTTTTATCTCTTAACATCTCTTCATTTATCTTCCACGCATCCATCCCGGGCCACTCCTTCGCCATTTTTATCTTTACTATAATGGGGGTGTGGTCTGACCAAGTCTTAACCCCAATCTCTGCCCCACTTACCCTTACCCTTACTCCTCAGCAGGGCCGGTCAACCTTTCATCAGGGTATGGGGTCAGGAGCTCTCCTCACATGCTGCATGCAGCTCTCCTCCGACATCCACACACGCTCCGGCTTGGCGCCATAGACAGGCTCCTCCCTCCTACATCCTCCCAACACTCATGACTCTTTCTATTCTATTCTATTGCTTTTTTTTAATTATTTTATTTTTCTATTTTTTTTTATTCTATTCTATGCTATTATTTTCTATTCTATTCTTTTCTATTCAATTTTTTTCTATTCAAATTCAAATTTATTCTATATAAAATTAGAATTTCAGAAGATGGTGATATTCGTTCTCATACATAAGATTAAACATATCAGTTCTAGGAATATTATTTATCTATGTTATATTCATTCTATTCTAGTCTGTTTTTTTTTAATACTATTCTATTTTTTTTCAATTCTATTCTAATCTATTCTTTTAACTTCCATTCAAATTCAAATTGATTCTATTTACATTTTGGGAAATGGTTATATTTATTCTATTTTATTCTATTTGCTTCTATTCTATTGTTTTTTTTTAATTCTATTCTTTTCTTTTCTACTATAGTCTATTCTATTCTTCTTTTTTTTCTATTCTGTTCTTTTCTACTTTTCTATGCTACTCTTTTCTTATGTATTCAAATTCAAATTTATTTTGTTTGAAATTCGAATTTCAGAAGGTTGTTATGTTCTCTATATTTTGTTCTATTTTTTTTTTCTATTCTATTCTATTATGTTTTTTATTCCTTTATTGTTATTCCTTTACTTTCTATTCTGTTTTATTTCCTTTGGAAACTGGAAAACAAATCGAAAACTATTCAAATTAGAAGAGTTTTTGAAATCGAAAACTAATTGAATCAATTAAAATGTAGTCCAAATTTTTTCATTATTTTTCGGATTAGTTTAAATTCAGTACTATTGTCATTTGAAAATTTGGATAAATCCAAATTTCCGAAAACTGAAAATTCATCCGAAATTAAATTTGGAATGAAAGAACTGCCCATGTGTAATAGTGGAAATGTTTGCAGATGAGGAGCTGGCGGCTCGTGGATGATGTACTCTATCCTACCATGTGACATGTGAGAGTTTCAGCTGATTGTAATAAAATAGTGAAATAGTTTTCCAGTATTGGGATCTTTTCTTTCCTCTATATATTACCCTACTGAGGATATATGTGGAGAGGCGGTCAGATGATTATAGACGGGACACCCATCCCCTTATCACAGTCTTCCATCAGCTGGGCTCACAACACCATTACCCCGGGAAGCAGTGAGAAGAATTTAAAGTGAAAGTTCTCCGTTTATGCTGTAACCTTCCAGCTGTAGGGTGAGAGGCCGGCACACATAGAGGGGTCACCTCCTTGGATCTTTTACACACCGCTCACATTCTTTTTTGGGGGAAGGGATCTCACATGCGCCTACTTGATGAGCATTGGACTGATTCTATTCTTTCACCTTTTTTATATGGACTCACTGTGATGATTGATACATTCAGCCGCTCTTTTTACTCGAGTTTTCATATTCATATCTTCCCGTTTTCCAGCTTTATCTGTGCATCTTTGTATACAATGTATGGAATATTAACCATTTTTTATTTTGTGCTTGTATTATCAATTCACACGTCTTTATTATTAGCAGGGCTGCTGTTAGAAATCAGGGGGCCCCGTACAGCCTACCTGGTAGGGCCCCCCGAATACATCACTAAAAATACACAAAAATCATTATTAGCGGACACAAACATAACAGAGAAGCTGTGTGAATTAGCCCTTTTTCAATTGTTTTTTACATTTAAGAAAAAAATAATTATAATTATTTTAAAAAATGTTTAAAATTATTTTATTTTTTAATTTTTTTAAATAATTTATTACAATGTTTAAAGTTAATTTTTTTTCATATAATTTGTTATTTTTTTTACAGAACAGGGAAGCCTGCAGCGCTGCAGGAGGGGGATTGGCACAGTGAAAGGGGGCCCGCATGTGGGGGATCAGAAGCAGGCAGAACATGGAGGGGGATCAGTGTCAGAGAAGTAATTACAGGAATGATGCCCTGTGTCTGTGTCTCTCCCTGCAGCAGCTGAAAGCTGGTAGGAGGGGGAGAAAATGGCTTTCAGCTGCTGCAGAGAGCCGCACAGGGCTTCCTTCTGTAATTGCCCCTCTGCCCGACCACACTGATTCCCTGTGCTGTTGGGGCCCCCCCTGTGTGCCTGGGCCCCCTACAAGAGGACTGGTGGTCCCCCCCCTATCAGTGGCCCTGATTATTAGCACACGCACTTTTGAATCCGTCATTTGTGCACTTTAAGTTACACATTTGTTGGCATTCCTCAGCCCAGCACCACTATTTTATATTATTTCACTTTGGGCCCCGGATTGGCTGATCGGTGCCTGCAGCAGTTGGTTACACATACCCCTACACAGCGATAGTGCGGGAGTACCCTTTCACTTTTATGTTCGATGTATGGAGCCAGCTGCAGCAATACTGATATTTCTAAAGGAAAAAATGTAATTTAAACTTGATCACGGATCTAATGTATTGTCGGCTCCCCGCAATACAGATAAAAAGAAAATGGCAAAATTAAAAAAAAACGTGGTGGGGTTCCCCCCAAAATCCATACCACACCCTTATCTGAGCATGCAGCCTGGCAGGTCATGAAAGGGGGGGGCGAGCAAGAGGCTCCTGAACCATACCAGGCCACATGCCCTCAACATGGGGGGGTGGGTGCTCTGGGGCAGGGGGGGCTCTGCCCCCCCACAGCACCTTGTCCCCATGTTGATGTGGACAGAGGCTTCTTTCCGACAACCCTGGGCTGGGGTTGTGGGGGTCTGCAGGTTGGGGGCTTATTGGAATCTGAAAGCCCCAGATCCCGGCCCCCCCTATGTGAATGGGTATCGGGTATATAGTACTCCTATCTATTTACCAAAAAAGTGTAAAAAAGTAAAAACCACAGAACAGTGTTTGACAAGTCCTTTATTAAAAAGAAAAAAAAAAACAGTGTCCCTCAATGTAAATCCATTGTCAATCACGACGTCCGCCGGACCCCAAAAATAGAAAAAAATTCAAAAACGGTTCCGCCTCTTCAAAGGCTACCCGCCGTCTGCCCGATCTTCAGCTTTGACAGCTCTTTTACAGGCAGGAGGCGGAGCCACCCAGTTACGTCACCTGGTGGCAGCGCCCCCTTCTGAAGTCACATGATGTGACGTGATGTCAGAAGGGTGGCCGTGCCACCGGGTGACATAACTGGGTGGCCCAACCCCTTGCCTATAAAAGAACTGAAGATCAGGCTTTTAATACATCGGGACCAGAACAATACAGTGTTACCATAGTAACACTGTACTACTCTAGGGAAGTGAATTTTTTTTTTACACATTATTATTGCTTATACTATGAATTTTATTGGTATAAGAAACCATTTTTACTGAATGAGACTGATTCATTCACTATCTTTTGTTGTGATTAGCTGTCAGTAGCCCTGCCTGTACCATGTGATCAATGTGACCAATCACAGCTAGCAATACATTTGTATACAATAGATGTATACCTCTGGGGGGAGTTCTGTATACCAGCTGTGTATTGGACATCTCCAGGTTGCCATAATGCATTTTTTTTTTAATTTTTAGAAAATGACAGCACTGCAGATTAATATGGAAAGGTATTTTAAATAACATTAAATTATGTGGCAGTTTTTTAAACTATATTATCTTTTTTTCACTAAATTTTAAATCCTGTTTAAAGTGATTCTAAAGCCTAAATAGTTTTTACCTTAATGCATTCCTTCCATTAAAGTAAAAACATTTTTGGCATTGATTTTGGCCCCTGGACCATCATTCGATCCAGCACTGTGCACATCTGCAGCTCTTTTCTCTCCTCATTTCTGGGTGTCACTGGCTTTGCTGGGGCACCAGAAGCCATTGGCTCCCAGTGCTGTCAATCAAAGCCAGTGACAAGGAAGCAGGAATCGGGGCTGAGTCCCACTGTCTGTGTTAATAGGGAGTCAGCATGCACGAGTGCCCCCATTGGATGCGGTATTTCTGTGGGGGCACTGGACAGAGAGGAGGAGCCAGCAGCATTGGAGGGGGACCCAAAAAGAGGAGGTTCGGGGCCACTCTATTACACACAGCAATAAATATAGAGATGTTTTTAATTTTTTTTTAAAAACTCCTTTTAGCTATGGTGGCTTCCATAGATTTCATATGCCGGTGTTTATATATCAGATCAGAGGAAATGATGACATATAATTGCAGTCACACTTTGTTTTCATTAGAAAATGTGTCTCTTCCTGTGAATTTGTCTGGCTTTTGAAAATCTTTCATTAGTTAATGTATATAGGGGGGGGGGGGGTCATCTTTCACCACAGACATCAAATCACCCCTCATCCAATCCACTCCCCATTGGATCTCGGTGAGGTTTAATTGCTGTCTGTGCCCCCATTGGGTGGATTGCTCTTCACTTCCTGTCTGTTTGCCATTTGTCAGACTGAACAGGAAATATGGGAATGGAGAACAATAAAAATTTGGAAGGTATTTGAGCTTTCGAATGTAGTGCTCACCCATGAAGGAACCGTTGAGTCTCTTTGGGTCCTCCTAGCCTGTCTAGGGATGAACAGTTCCATTGCTGTCCTGAAACATTTACCAACCATCCAGTGGTGATCAGTTGATTGACTTCCACAATGTTGCCTATGGAGAATGTATTTAGCAACATTGACTGAGGTTTAGGTGAAAGGACACCCCTGATGTCACTGCATTCTCTCAGCTTTCACAGGTAAAGAAATTTTTAAGGTAACCGCCTGTGACGGAACCGTCCTTCACCCAGCTTTTCTCCTTCCGTCTGTATACAAATTCCTCCAGTCAGGACATAGGAACCAGATATCACTCCCCTGATGATGTTGGTACGAAAAATCCGGTTGTAATTCTTCAGAAATCCAAGAATCCTGGATGAGCATTATAATAAATATACCCCAAAATGTTCTTCTTCTTGTGATCCTCACAACAGCAGATGGAAATTTTAACTTGCTATCATAGCTGCTAAAGGTAGAAGAACCAATTACCAACTTTTCCATACTTAACCACTTTACCACCGGAGGATTTTGCTGTCTTACGTCCAGGCCACTTTTTGCGATTTGGCGCTGTGCGACTTTAACTGACAATTGCGCAATCGTGCGACGCCGTACCCAAACGAAACTTACGTCCTTTTTTTTCCCACAAACAGAGCTTTCTTTTGGTGGTATTTGATCACCTGTGCGATTTTTACTTTTTGCGCTATAAACAAAAAAAGAGCGTTTATTTTGAAAAAATAACAATATTTTTAACATTTAATTATATGAAATTCCCCCCCAAAAAAATGTAAAAATCTAATTTTTTTAAAATTTTTGGCCAATTTGTTTTCTGCTACATATGTTTGGTAAAAAAAATCACAATAAGCGTATTTTGATTGGTTTGCGCAAAAGTTATTGCGTTTACTAACTAAGGGAAAGATTTATGTCATTTTTGTTGTTTTTTTTTTTTAACGAGTAATGGCGGCGATCTGCGATTTTTTTTGCGAGACTGCGACATTGCAGCGGACAGATCGGACCCTTGACTGACATTTTTGACACTTTTGGGGGTACCAGTGACATTACTGCAGTAATCAGTGCTATACATATGCACTGTTACTGTAAAAATGACACTGGCAGGGAAGGGGTTAATTTTATTGGAGAGGGAGGGGTTAATGTATGCCTGGTGCTTACTAACGTGTGGGAGGGGGGGTGACTGAGTGACACAAGGACAGATTGGATGTTCAGCTATGCTGAACACTGCAATCTGTCCCTGCCTGTCACTTAGGAGATCCACCCACTCTGTTTACACAAGCGGGCGGATCTCCTCACTCGATTCCCCGATGATTGGGGAAGAGTGGCGGCGATCGCCGCCGCTCCTCCCCTGGCCCGACTCCCGCTGTGACTGAAAACAGCAGGAGCGCGCCTCCGGCGGCGTGCGAGCACCGCCTACAGGGGGAGGAGTCCAGCGACGTAGGTCTACGTCGCTGGACGATAACGAGCCACATTGCTGCAGTAGCAGCAATGTGAGCGGTGGGAAAGTGGTTAAAATTGTACATTTCCTGTCTACAGCAAGGATAAAATATGAAAAACACAAAAAAAAAACTGAAAGAGACAAATACCCACTGATGGAATTTTAGTTTAGGGATGGCTTCTTACCTGCTTATAAAATGATTTCACAAAAAACCTGCAGGAAGGAAGTCGGTGTGTTACCATAATAGTTGTGTAAGTTAAGGTAAGAATACATTTTAATCATCATTTATTACTCTGAAATATTCCGAGGAGGTGGAAGGTTCTTCTCTTCATCTGCTGCAGACTGGTAGAGGTAAGACCGGCCATGGAGAAGTCATTCCACCATGGATGGGAGATGGAAGAGTGAGAGGAAGAAAGTGGAATAGAAAGGGGAAAGATGAGGAAGACAAAAGGAGAGAAAATGGGGTTAGATATAAAGGTAGACAGACAGAGAGAATAAGAGGCAAGAAATATAAAAAGATGACATAAAAGTACAAAGGGTGAGAGGACCCTGGAGGGTATGACAGTGGGAAGTATATACAATAGAGGAGTGTGGAGGGTATGACATTGGGCAGTATGTCCATAGAGATTAAATGCACAAAAGGAATGTTGAGAGTTTATCAATGGACAGCGGGTGCAGAAGAGGAGCAAGGAGGGTATGATTGTTGTACTGTTTATTTTGGCAGCTATGTGGCAAATGAGGATTAATGATGATCAATGTAAAGTTCTGCACTTGGGGGGTAAGAATATGCATGCATCATACATACTAGGGGGGAGTAGAACTGGGGGAATCAATGGTGGGTGCAGAAGGATCTGGGTGTTCTGATAGATCATAACAAGCTTAATAATAGCATGCAATGCCAAGCTGTGGTTTTCAAATTGAGCAAAGTAATTTCTTGTATAAGAGAGGAATGGACTCCAGAGAGAGAGACATCATCTGTACAAATCATTAGTAAGACCTCATCTGGAATATGCAGCTCAGTTTTGGGCACCAGTTCACAAAAAGGATATCGGGGAACTGGAGAAAGTGCAAAGAAGGGCAACCAAACTGATAAGAGGCATGGAGGAGCTCAGCTATGAGGAAAGATTAGAGGAACTGAATTTATTCTCTCCCGAGAAGAGGAGATTAAGGGGGATATGATCTCCATGTATAAATACATAAGGGGGGGGGGGGGATATGATCTCCATGTATAAATACACAAGGGGGGATATGATCACCATGTATAAATACATAAGAGGGGGATATGATCACCATGTATAAATACATAAGGGGGGGATATGATCACCATGTATAAATACATAAGAGGGGGATATGATCACCATGTATAAATACATAAGGGGGGATATGATCACCATGTATAAATACATAAGGGGGGATATGATCTCCATGTATAAATATATAAGGGGGGTATGATCTCCATGTATAAATACATAAGGGGGGATATGATCACCATGTATAAATACATAAGGGGGGGGATATGATCTCCGTGTATAAATACATAAGGGGGATATGATCACCATGTATAAATATATAAGGGGGATAAGATCACCATGTATAAATACATAAGGGGGATATGATCTCCATGTATAAATACATAAGGGGGATATGATCTCCATGTATAAATATATAAGGGGGGATATGATCACCATGTATAAATACATAAGGGGGGGATATGATCACCATGTATAAATATATAAGGGGGATATGATCACCATGTATAAATACATAAGGGGGGATATGATCTCCATGTATAAATACATAAGGGGGGGATATGATCACCATGTATAAATATATAAGGGGGATATGATCACCATGTATAAATACATAAGGGGGGATATGATCTCCATGTATAAATACATAAGGGGGGGATATGATCTCCATGTAAAAATATATAAGGGGGGTATGATCTCCATGTATAAATAGATAAGGGGGGGGATATGATCGCCATGTATAAATACATAAGGGGGGATATGATCTCCATGTATAAATATATAAGGGGGGATATGATCTCCATGTATAAATACATAAGGGGGGATATGATCTCCATGTATAAATACATAAGGGGGGTATGATCTCCATGTATAAATACATAAGGGGGGATATGATCTCCATCTATAAATACATAAGGGGGGATATGATCTCCATGTATAAATATATAAGGGGGGATATGATCACCATGTATAAATACATAAGGGGGATATGGTCTCCATGTATAAATACATAAAGGGGGATATGATCTCCATATATAAATATATAAGGGGGATATGATCAGGGAGGTGTCTGATGTTCATGATGCCTCTTAACTTCTCGACAAAGTATGGAAGAACAATGAAAATGGTACCACATGGAAGTGTAAAAATGTATCTTTACTTTGAGACTAAAGATTATTACCTAACTGTACTTTATTGGTCTTTTATTGTATGGTACATTTGTCTTGGTCAGATCTAGGCATCTCACAGTTACTTCTGGTGGCTTGTGAAAGTGTCATTGCCTAACATTTCCAAGGAACAGTTGTGTGATTTTTTCCCTCAGAAGTCAAAACTGCGTAAACAACACAGATACAATCATTTCTGCTACATAGAGTGTCTTTGAAAAGTATTCATACCCCTTGAAACTTTCCACATTTTCTCATGTTACAACCAAAAAGGCAATTTTATTTTATTGGGATTTTATGTGATAGACCGACACAAAGGGGCAAATATTTGTGACGTAGAAGGAAAATGATAAATGGTTTTCAAGATTTTTTTAGAAATAAATATGTGAAAAGTGTTGCGTGCATTTTTATTCAGCCCCTGGAGTCAATACTTTGTAGAACTGTCTTTCCCTGCAATTACAGCTGCAAGTATTTTTGGGGATGTCTCTACCAGCTTTGCACATCTACAGAGTAACATTTTTGCCCATTTTTCTTTGCAAAATGGCTCATGTTCTGTCAGATTGGATGTAAAGCATCTGTGAACAGCAATTTTCAAGTCTTGCCACAGATTCTTATTTGGATTTAGGTCTGGACTGTGACTGGGCCATTCTAACACATGGATATGTTTTGATCTAAAACATTCCATTATAGCTCTGGCTGGATGTTTCGGGTCGTTGTCTTGCTGGAAGGTGATCCGCCCAGTCTCAAGTCTTTTGCTGACTCTAACAGGTTTTCTTCTAAGATTTCCCTGTATTTGGCCCCATCCATCTTCTGACCAGATTCCCTGTCCCTGCTGAAGAAAAGCACCCCCACACCATGATGCTGCCACCACCATGTTTCATGGTGGGGATGGTGTGTTCAGGGTGATGTGCAGTGTTAGTTTTCCCCCACACATAGCATTTTGCATTTAGGCCACAAAGTTGAATTTTGGTCTCATCTGAGCAGAGCTCCTTCTTCCACATGTTTGCTGTGTCCCTCACATGGCTTTTCCCAAACTGCAAATTGGATTTCTTATGGCTTTCTTTCACCAATGGCTTTCTTCTTCTCACTCTTCCATAAAGGGCAGATTTGTATTTAGTGCACGACTAATAGTTGTCCTGTTGACAGATTTTCCCACCTGAGTTTTGGATTTCTGCACCTCCTCCAGAGTTCCCATGGGCCTCTTGGCTGCTTCTCTGATGAATGCTCTCCTTGCCCGGCCGGTCAGTTTAGGTGGACGGCCATGTCTTGGTAGGGTTGCAGTTGTGCCATACTCTTTCCATTTTCCCATGATGGATTGAACAGTGCTCTGTGGGATGTTCAAAGCTTGGGATATATTTTTATAACCTAACCTGCTTTAAAGTTCTCCACAACTTTATCCCTGACCTGTCTGGTGTGTTCCTTGGCCTTCATGATGCTGTTTGTTCATTAAGGTTCTCTAGCAAACCTTTGAGGGCTTCACAGAACAGCTGTATTTATACTGAATTACACACAGGTGGACTCTATTTACCAATTCGGTGGTTTTTTAGTTGTAACATGACTAAATGAGGAACATTTCAAGGGGTATGAATACTTTTTTAAGGCACTGCATGTGACGAGGTTACATTTGCATCTCAAAAGTCCAGTATTATGACTGTGGTAAAAAAAAAGGCATACCACCTATATTTTGGATGCAAAATAGGGGAACAGGACAAGAATTGGGCCCCTCGTTATTGTTGCATGTCATGTGCAACTTAACTGCCTCATTGGCTATACAAGAAGAAAAAGTCCATGCCCTTCCCAGTCCCAATGTGGAGGGAGCTTGAAAATGTTACATGAAAAACCAATAAATTAATGGAAATGTATGGTTAAAAAGACACATTTATAATGATTGGGGTGGCACCATTCTCATTGCTATATCACAACCTTAAACTGCGTAAAGGGTTCCTTACCATCAGAGTGGTAAGGATGTGGAATTCTCTCCCACAAGCAGTGGTGTCAGCAGGGAGCATCAATAGTTTAAAAAAACGATTAGATGGGCACCTTAAAGGCCACAACATACAGGGATGTACAATGTACTATTGACATAAAAACACACACACTCATCACAGGTTGAACTGGATGGACTGGTATCTTTTTTTCAACCTCACTAACTATGTAACTGTGTAAAAGATAACTGTTATGATACAGCGGGGGTTGGCAACCGATCGTGGGCAGGTTACAGGTAGATCGTGTCTCTTCCTTGCCGGTTCTCAGAACTTGGACAGGAGTGGGGGCAGCATTCACTTTAACTGATCCCCTGTAGTTCCCCTCTACAGCAGCTGATAGCCAGCTTTTCCTCCTCTCCCTCCCACCAACATTGAGCTGCTGCGGGTTGAAAATATAGGGGATTGGTTTCCTGCTGCCCCTCCTGTCCAGGTTCCCTTTCCTTCTGCCGCCTGGGCCCCCCTGTGTGCTTCCCCCGGTCCCCGCTCCCTGCACCACTGCCAGCTGCACCTCCTTTGCTCTCCTGCCAGCTGCTGCCGGGGATTGCTTCACCATGGAAAGTGGGGAAGGGGCTGGTAAATATGTCATTTATCGGCCCCTTCCTTTTCTGAATAAACACAGTGAGTGCTCAATACCGATAACTCACTGTGTTCATTCATACCTGAAGCATAGTAAACTGTGTTCACTGTGCTTCTGTTTGTGAATAAACAGGAAGACTGTGCAGAGCTCTTCCTGTTCATTCATTGTATATTCATTCATTGTATATTCATTCATTGTAAACTGGGGCTGCAGAGATCGAGATTGAAGACTGTGTCCCCAATATCCTTTCTCTGTCTCAAAATGAGACATCAGGGGTCTGTTTAGACCCCACATTCTACATCAAAGCTCCCCAACAGGTCTGCTAAAAAAAATTAAAAAAATAATAAATAAAAAAAAATTGTATAAAATAGTAAAAACAATTGTAAAAAATAAAAGGAACATAAAATATTAAAACTAAAAAACTATTGACATTGTCCACTGCCCTACTGACCCCAACCTCTGCCCTACTGACACCAACCTCTGCCCTACTGACACCAACCTCTGCCCTACTGACACCAACCTCTGCCCTACTGACACCAACCTCTGCCTTACTGACACCGACCTCTGCCCTACTGACACCAACCTCTGCCCTACTGACCCCAGCCTCTGCCCTACTGATCCCAGCCTCTGCCCTACTGACACCAACCTCTGCCCTACTGACCCCGACCTCTGCCCTACTGACACCAACCTCTGCTCTACTAACACCGACCTCTGCCCTACTGACCCCAACCTCTGCCCTACTGACACCGACCTCTGCCCTACTAACACCGACCTCTGCCCTACTAACACCGACCTCTGCCCTACTGACACCATCCACAACCCATCCACTGCTCTACTGACCGACACTGTCCACTTCTAAGGTAGGCTCAGTTTATATTTTTACAGTGACATTTGTTTTGTTATATTTTTCTAACTTTTCCTAACTATTTAGTTAGGTCTTGCTAGTTCATTTCTGAAAAAAAGGTGATCTTTGATCTCTTTCATGTTGTTCAGGAAGATCTCCACCTCTCATAGATTGCCTACCCCTGTGGTAGAGGGACGGCATAGTGGGACTTGTATGAACTCCAAGATAAGGAAGATTTTTTGGTGACCTGGTGAAGTGGAAGGTTGACTTGAGCATATTGCATAGAGATAGAGAAAGGTTATTGGACATTGGCATGGATTTAGTTAGGGTAACCCTCAAGCCTAACAGTTCACAGAATATTCTTATAGTAGAGAGGAGGTTAGGTAGGGAAGTCATGGGGTGAGATCACTAGAACACCATTTTCTTATATTGATAGACTCCTTTAGGATATTCTTTGATGAGGTTGTTGGTTTTTCTAACAATAGCCAGGAGTTCCATGGTAAGTGTGAAAAGGAGTGGTCATGGGGATAACCCTGATGGGTTGTTTAATGTGTGTATTTTCTGGACTATCAAGTGATAATAAGAATTCTGTTTTTGGAACCCTCCAGACAAGAAGATTCTGGATAGAAGTTACTGTATGGGGGAGGGAGGAAGAGACATTTTGGGAGGGAGATAATGGGGGATAATACACTAAAATAAATCTATCTTCCCCCAACTCATTGGTCAAGGTGACCATGTGCTGACCCATGAGAAGAACTTCTTTGTTCTTGGACACCTTACTGGAAGATGAAGCCTCAGACTCGTTTCTCATTGGTCAGCACAATCACGTGGCTGCGCTGACCAATGAGCACTTGCCATTGTGATCTTTATGATGGATTCTCACTTAGGGGCTGTGTATTGGGGTGTATGGACCAGCAGCACAGGGCACCACAGTCACTCTGTACAGTGGGGACCAGAGGGGTGGTCAGGATATTTGGAGTTAGTTCACCTTTCCATTTTCTTCATGAAAAGGAGAACTTACCCTTTTACTGGTAGATGAGCATGGCTTTTCCTCAGACACTTTCATTCCTACTACAAAGTTTTTTTATTTAATTATCAAAGAATTTTAGCCTACATGTTATCATGTTGATCATTATCACCTGTCTGGTATACAGAGCATCCGGAAAGGATTCACAACGCTCCACTTTTTCCACATATTGTTATGTTACAGCCTTATTCCAAAACTAAATTCATTATTTTCCTCAAAATTCTACAAACAATCCTCCATAATGACAACGTGAAAGAAGTTTGTTTGAAATCTTTGGAAGATTATTAAAAATTAAAAAATTAAAAAATCCCATGTACATAAGTATTCACACCCTTTGCCATGACACTTAAAATTGGGCTCAGGTGCATCCTGTTTCCACTGATCATCCTTGAGATGTTTCTACAACTTGATTGGAGTCCACCTGTGGTAAATTCAGTTGATTGGACATGATTTGGAAAGGCACACACCTGTCTATATAAGGTCCCACAGTTAACAGTGCATGTCAGAGCACAAACCAAGCCATGAAGTCCAAGGAACTGTGTGTAGAAAAGGATTGTATGGAGGCACAGATCTGGGGAAGGGTACAGAAAGATTTCTGCAGCATTGAAGGTCCCAATGAGCACAGTGGCCTCCATCATCTGTAAATGGAAGAAGTTTGGAACCACCAGGACACTTCGTAGAGCGGCCGCCCGGCCAAACTGAGCAATTGGGGGAGAAGGGCCTTAGTCAGGGAGGTGACCAAGAACCCGATGGTCACTCTGACAGAGTTCCAGCATTTCTCTGTGGAGAGAGGAGAACCTTCCAGAAGAACAACCATCTCTATAGCACTCTACCAATCATGCCTGTATGGTAGAGTAGCCAGACAGAAGCCACTCCCACGTGACAGCCTGCCTGGAGTTTGCCAAATGGCACCTGAAGGACTCTCAGACCATGAGAAACAAAATTCTCTGCTCTGATGAAAAAAATATTGGACTCTTTGGCCTGAATGGCAAGCTCATGTCTGGAGAAAACCAGGCACTGTACAATACCTGACCATCACCATCCCTACAGTGAAGCATGGTGGTGGCAGCATCATGCTGTGGGGATGTTTTTCAGCAGCAGGAAATGGGAGACTATTCAGGATCGAGGGAAATCTGAATGCAGCAATGTGCAGAAACATCCTTGATGAAAACCTGCTCCAGAGCGCTCCTGGCCTCAGACTGGGGTGAAGGTTCATCTTCCAGCAGGACAGCTATCCTAAGCACACGCCTAATATAACAAAGGAGTGGCTATGGGACAACTCTGTGAATGTCCTTGAGTGACCCAGCCAGAGCCCAGACTTGAACATCTCTGGAGAGATCTGAAAATGGCTGAGCACCGACGCTCCCCATCCAACCTTAAGGAGCTTGAGAGGTCCTGCAAAGAAGAATGGGAGAAACTGCCCAAAAAAAGATGTGCCAAACTTGTAGCGTCATACTCAAAAAGACTTGAGGCTGTAATTGGTGCCAAAGGAGCTTCACCAAAGTATTGAGCAAAGGGTGTGAATACTTACAGTATGTACATGGGATTTTTTGTCCTTTTTTTTTAACAATTTTCTTTTATGTTGCCATTATGGGGAATTATTTGTAGATGTTTGAGGAAAATAATAAATTTAATCCATTTTGGAATAAGGCTGTACCCAGGGCCGGTGCTAGACTAATTTACGCCCTAGGCAAGACCAGCTACTTGCGCCGCCCCCCCCCCCCAAAAAAAAAAAAGGAAAATGGTTAAAAACTCCTCTATGTCATACCCAGTGACCGTGATCTGATGCTTCCTCCATGTTATGCTCTCATACCTAGGGACCCCCATATTCCTCTATGTCACACCTGGGGATCCTGATGAACCTCCATGTCACACTCAGGGACCCTTATGTTTTTCCATGTCACACCCTGGTACCCCAATATTCCTCCATGTCATGCTGTGATACCCACTGGCCCCAATGTTCCTCCATGTCACAACCAGGGACCCCGTGTTCCTCCATGTCATGCTGTCATACCCAGTGACCCCAATGTTCCTCTATGTCAGACCCTGATGTTCCTCCATGTCACACCTGGGGACCCTGATGTTCATCCATGTCACACCTGGAGACCCTAATGTTTCTCTGTGTCACATCTGGGGACCCAATTCCCCCGTGGCACACCCAGGGACCCCAATTCCTCATGGCTCACCTGGTGACCCTGAACCCCTGTTACACCCAGTGACCCCTATCCCCCATGTCACACCTGGTGACTCCGATTCCCCATGGCACACCTGATGACCCCGATTCCCTTTCATACCAGGGATGCTCCATGTAACACCCAGGGACCCTGATCCCTTGTTCTGGGCACACTCACTGGGTGGTATGAAGAGAGTGGCCCGCACTCTGCCCTCCTTCACTGTGATCCTGCTGATTCCTTCTCCCAGGACACTCCTCTTATGGACCACAGTGCTCACCACAGCTCCAACTGGCTCCTGGTGGAGGGAAAAGCAGCAGTCAGAGAGCTCCACACTTATTTCATCGCCAACCTCCTCAGACCCTTCAGGTGCCTCGTCGCTTCTGCTCCAGTAATGGTTCCGCCCTCCAGTGCCGAGCTCTGGCTCAGGTTCAGCTCTCCTCAGCTCCCTGCTTAATACCGACCCAGGGAAATGAACGGCTGCCCATCAGCTCAGTGCAGAGAGTCACTTCCTGCCCGGGGTTAAGGCTGCTCAGCTCCAGCCGAAAAGGATCATCATTCAGGCAGCACGCTGGTGGACTCACTTCCTGCCTCTTTGGGCCCCCTAATAGTGGTGGAAAGCCAGGGCCTAGTAGTTCCGCACTGCCCAAGACACCTGGTATCTTCCACTGCCCCTTCTTCCTTCCCCACGGCCGCCCCTCCCCTCAGCTCACAAGGATCATTCATTAAGGAGAGAGAGTGTGGACTCATGGCTGCACCCCTAGGTGGCAATGCGCCCTAGGCGGCTGCCTAGTTTGCCTGGTGGAAGCATCGGCCCTGGCTGTACCATAACAAAATGTGGAAAAAGGAACGCTGTACCGCGCGTTTCGTCAGAGTGTCCGACATCATCAGGGTTCCCATCAAATGTACCCAATCATGTGACCCCTGATGACATTGGACACTCTGACGAAATGTGCATAGGGTAAATGCAACGTGACACATCACTTCCTCTACTTGGAACGCAGGTGGAACACGGAGCGACGACACTGCTTTATGAATAGCCTTCTAGCTTATACGTTCTTGTAAGTGTTTTTTATCTATTATGCGCTATCAAATAAATAAAAATAATATACTATGAAGGGCCCTTTGTTCTTTACATTTTATGGCACAAATCCTGGAGTCTAACTGGAATAGTGGCACCACCGCCTCTTTAGGTGCCATTAAATTGAATGATACCTGAACACACTGATGTGCGATTTGAAATTGTGGGCTGAATGGCGGCAATTTCTCCCACGGTTCAGAACTCCTATGTGTGAAGGCAGCCTTAAGGGGGTACACACTAAGAGACAATAGAAAGAAAAATTCCCTACGAGGCACGATTGTTCGCTTTTCCTATAGGGTATACACAACTTTCCACATCTGATTCTGACTTTGCAAACAAATAATTCCGAAGGGACAAATGTGAACAGAACGAACGATTTTTGTTTAATGCGTTCTGTTTTCCTACGAGAAAAATCAGATACGAATAACTGCGCATGATCAGAATTAATAAATAACAAAAAATAAAGTCTTTGTTGTAGGAGAATTTCCATCCATTATTTCCATCCTTGGTTCTTACTTTCTGTGAAACATCAAGAAAACCTGGAGGATGGGTCACCTCATTCTCTTATAGTGAGTGCCCACCTTTAGGGGTTTCTTTGTAGGTTGTTAATTGGTCATTTAAAACTTCTCATGTCATTATTTATGAAGGAATCCTCACTTTACAACATTTCTTCATAAGAGTCTAAAATGTTTGCACAGTACTGTACTCATACTGTATATACAATAGTATATATACACTATATTACCAAAAGTATTGGGACGCCTGCCTTTACACACACACACATGAAATTTAATGGCATCCCAGTCTTAGTTCATAGGGTTCAATATTGAATTGGCCCTCCCTTTGCAGTTATAACAGCTTCAACTCTTCTGGGAAGGCTGTCCACAAGGTTTAGGAGTGTCTATGGGAGTGTTTGACCATTCTTCCAGAAGCGCATTTGTGAGGTCAGGCACTGATTTTGGACGAGAAGGCCTGACTCGCAGGCTCTGCTATAATTCATCCTAAAGGTGTTCTGTCAGGTTGAAGTCAGGACTCTGTGCAGGCCAGTCAAGTTCCTCCACCCCAAACTCGCTCATTCATGTCTTTATGGACCTTGCTTTGTGCACTGGTCCAAATCATTTGGTGGAGGGGGTATTATGGTGTGGGGTTGTTTTTCAGTGGTTGGGTTTGGCCCCTTAGTTCCAGTGAAGGGAACTCTTAAGGTTTTAGCATACCAAGACATTTTGGGAAATTTCATGCTCTTAACTTTCGAACAGTTTGGGGATGGCCCCTTCTTGTTCCAACACAACTGCATACCAGTGCACAAATTAAGGTCCATAAAGACATGGAGGAGCAAGTTTGGGGTGGATGAACTTAAATGGCTTGCACAGAGTCCTGACCTCAACCCATTAGAAAACTTTTAGGATGGATTAAAGTGCAGACTGTGAGCCAGGCCTTCTCACAAATGCGCTTCTGGAAGAATGGTCAAAAAATTCCCATAGACACACTCCTAAACCTTGTGGACAGCCTTCCCAGAAGAGTTGAAGCTGTTATAGATGCAAAGGGAGGGAGGGAGGGCCAACTCAATATTGAACCTGTCAGGTTTATTGGGGTGATTAAAATAGAAAAAAAATGGAAGTATTTAAAAGCCATGTAGACTATAGAGATTTTGAACAGCACAGCTTCCATCTTGTTTGGAGGTGAATGAAAGTTCATATGTACTTGTTAAACAAAATTTCTCTTACAATAGGGTCTTATAATTTCAGCAGATATTTCTGTTTTCTTTTGGTATAAATAAAGTGGTACATGGACATCTCATCAGATAAGGGTCAATTGGCGAGACACCATACTAGTCACTGATGTCCAGACGTTAGTCTGTCAGTATTTAACAATGGACAAAAGTGTATTCATCAGACATAAAATATATATAAGTGTTAAAGATGCATTATATTGTATGTAAGAAAACATGAATAATAATTATACGTATATGTATACATATATATTTAGGAATGTTATATCACATTTTGGTTTTATATTCTGGCATATAGTAATTTTACTTAGATAAAGAGTGAATACTAATTACCTCACTTTATGTAAGTTTGTGTGTAAGTTTTTAAAGTGATATAAATCCTACAAGCCAGACACTATGTCTATAATGAATGGCTTTTCACTGGCCAGACAGGTCAAAGGTAATCAGATAATAATTGTGGTCTAATTATTATATACACTGAATTTAATAAACAGTACAATACTGCCTCCTTTGGACAAGCTACTAAATGCAGTCTCGGGGGAAAATGAGATGTTCCAATATAAATAAATATATTGTATCAAAAATAATTATTATTGAAATGGCATTACTTGCCAGGGTACATGATGGAGATTAGATGGACATTTATGTATGTACTGAGAGTATGGATAAGTTTATATGTTGCTTTTATGATTACTCTTAAATATAAAGAAATCATCCTTTAATTTTATTATTCAAAGTATTGGGCATGATTAAAGAGGTGTGACTATGACCTCACCAGTTAATGGGTAGAATATCCCAACCAATGGGGATAATGTTCCTCCCTCTGGGTTTAACTTATGGTAATTTTAATAGTCCTTTGTTCAATACCATATAAAAGAGAGAACCCAGATGTAATAGGACACATCATCACATTACTGAAACACCCATTACACCTACAACATACACACTATTCACATCCATCGATATACTCATCTTTACATACGCCATCTTGCTCCATCATTTATCTGAAACTTTGAGGGACGTCAAACGAAACTCCTGCCTCACTGGCCACCATCTTGGGAAGGCATCCATTTTTAGGACTCTGGTAATGACCATTTGAAGCTAGCAGCCATCTTAAGTGTGGTAAATATGCCTTGCTATGTTTATTTGAGTTTATTCAATATGGTTTATTTGCTTCCTTATATGTTTTATATTGCATATTTAAGGGTAATAAGATTACAATCCCAGCTGTATAAACCATAGTAGATTTTTCTCTAAAAAGCTGATTTTTGTTTTTATACATTTTTATTAATATCAGATTCAGCGCATTATTGCGATTATAGTCTCTCGTTTTGCATAGCTTATTTTCGCTCCATCTGCAGTGGAGTGACTGTTGACTGCGCCATTCGCAGACAATTGTGGTGTGATTATATAGAACACTTACCTATGGTTTATGCTATACCTGGAAAAAAGGTAATCTTGCTTTATTTTTGCTTTCATCATTGAGCTACATATCACATTGCATTTATCTTTTTAAGTTTTTATTTTGTGTAAAGTTATCTTTTTGTGTCATTTCCATTTTTGATCATTTATTTTGAATACATGTCTTGTGAATAAATATTTTTATATATTCCATACTGTAGACTGTACTCACTAAGATTGATATATGCTTTTAAAAAGAAATTAATCAATTAAAAATAATTCGCTACATATTGATTTGTGGAAATAAGTGGAGATTCTCCTACCGCACAGATCTTTGCTTATTGACATAAATAGACACTGTTATATTCAGAGCAGTATAAATATTCTGACAAACCCTACGGACTAAGACTGGGATGCCATTAAAATTCATGTGTGTGTAAAGGCAGGCGCCCCAATACTTTTGGTAATATAGTGTGTGTGTGTATATATATATATATATATATATATATATATATATATATATATATATATATATATATATATATATATATATATATATATATATATATATATATATATATATATATAAGGTTTATACACACACATGCACACATTTTTTTATACTAGAAGTTACATTATTTTCCTTACAATAATATGGAATTGAATAATTATCAGACAGATGAAGTAACTCTTGATGTCTTTACAGGTAAACGAGATGTCCAATGTCAGCAGTGAAATGGAACCAACCATGATTTACAGCCATTTGGAGTTGTTCTTTGTCCTGGTTTTATCTATCACTGTTCTCGTGGGTGTCCCCGGCAATGCTCTGGTGCTTTGGGTTACTGGAGTGAAGATGGAGCGGACTGTGACCACTGTTTGGTTTGGGAACCTTGCTCTGGCTGATATCATGTGCTGCTTGTGTCTTCCATTCTTTATAGTGCAGGTCTTCTACCGAGACTGGCTGTATGGTCCTGTCCTCTGCAGGATTTTACCCTTCATCTTCTTCCTTAACATGTTTGCCAGTGTCTTCACCTTGGTGGCTATCAGCATTGACCGATGGATTCTGGTTGTCCATCCCGTGTGGGCCCGAAATCACCGAAGAATCAAAATGGCGTTGATGATATGCTTGGCTATTTGGATGTTGTCCTTTGGGCTGTGTCTGCTTGTCACCATCTACAGAAGATATGACACCTCTGATAACAGGACCAGGTGTTATTTAGACCCTCACGTGATGGAGCCAATCTATCTTACATATGCAATTTTCGGATTTCTGATCCCTCTTATTATCATTTGTATCTGTTACATTCATCTGGCTTTTAAACTACAAAATATCAGATTTTCTGAAGTAGGAAGAAAACCCATCAAGATAGCAATAAGTATTATTATCGTGTTTTTCATCACCTGGGCCCCCTTCCACATCATAGGAGTAACCCTGCTATACACTAACAATGATGTACTGGGCATCCTGGACCTTCTCTCACAGTCTCTGGCCTTCTTCAATAGTTGCATCAACCCAATACTCTACGTCTTCATGGGGAAAGATATGAAGGAAAAGCTGAGACAGTCTATTGGGGAGATCATACAAAATATATTTAGGGAGAATTTATTATCCCCACCATCCAATGAGAACCAGCGCTCCGCAGAAGAAAGCCTCCCGCTCTAATGTATGAGACGGATTTGTCAAAGTTTTAAGATTTTTCAGCTTTATTAGTGATTGTGATCAACTGCAGAAAATCTTATCAGTGCGTGTTAGGGTGGCCATACTGAATGTCCTGAATAATTCACATGCCATCAGGGCTTAGTGCTTACTAACTTTGGGTTAGGAAGCACCCCCTAGGCACACATTTAACCTTTTGATCGCCCCCGGTGTTAACCCCTTCCCTGTCAGTGTCATTATTACAGTGACAGTGCATATTTATAGCACTGATTACTGTAGTAATGTCACTGGTCCCCCAAAAGTGTAAAAAATGTCAGTTAGGGGTCCGATCTGTCCGCCGCAATGTCGCAGTCCCACTAAAAATCGCAGATCACCGCCATTACTAGTAAAAAAATAAATAAATAAAGATGATATAAATCTTTCCCCTAGTTTGTAGACACGATAACTTTTGCGCAAGCCAATCAAAATTTGCTTATTGCGATTTTTTTTTTTACCAAAAATATGTAGCAGACTACAAATTGGCCTAAAATGATGAAAAATATTTTATTTTTATTTTTTTTATTAGGAATGTTATATAGCAGAAAGTAAAAGAATATTGCTTTTTTTTCAGAATTGTCGCACTTTTTTGTTTATAGCGCAAAAAATAAAAATCGCACAGGTGATCAAAAACCACCAAAAGAAAGCTCTATTTGTGGAGAAATAAAGGACAGTAATTTTATTTGGGTACAGCGTCGCACAACTGTGCAATTGTCAGTTAGAATAACGCAGTGCCGAATCACAAAAAAATGGCCTGGTCATTAATGGGGTAAATCCTTCCAATGCAGAACTGGTTAAAGTGAAACAATAAAAATGAAAAATTCCATTAACCATTTCTGTACCGCCCACCGTGTATTTATGTCGGTACTTTGATGTTAAATACCGGGGTTATGGCAGCAGATAGCAGATAGCAGCCATGACCCCGGCACGCTTTAACATGAAGGTTGTCCCAGAGGCGGATTCGCTGCGGGATCACCTTTATGGGCAGAGGGAGAGGTGCCCCTCCCTGTCCTTTTCCCGTCTTACCGAACCCGTTGGTAGCGGGGAAAACTATCCGGTCCTTTCCCCTCCTAGGCAGGAAGTAGAGTGAGGGCAAGATGGCCCCCACTCCACACTATGGCCTTGGAGGACCGGAGTGATGTCATACGTCACTTCCTAGCAACGGTTTTAAAGAGCCCATTTTTTTTCCATCAAGAAAAAAAATTCCTTTTTTTTTTTCTTTTTTAGTGTAGATGTGAGGTGTGAGGTCTTTGTGACCCCAGATCTCACATTAAAGAGGACCTGTTCTGCTTATTTCTATTACAAGGGATGTTTACATTCATTGTAATAGGAATAAAAGCGATCAAAACATTTAAAAAAAAAAATAAAAGATAAAATATATAGGAAAAAAAATTAAAGTGCTGCGTCCCTGTTAACTCACGTGCAGAAGCGAACGCATACGCAAGTCGCGCCCACATTCAAATCACACATGTGAGGTATTGCCGCAATTGTTAGAGTGAGGGCAATATTTTGAGCCCTAGACCTCCTCTGTAACTCTAAACTGGTAACCTGTAGACATTTTTAAAATGTCGCCTATGTGGGTTTTAAAATACCAATTTTTGTCACCATTCCACGAGCGTGCGCAATTTTGAACCATGACATGTTGAGTATCTATTTACTCGGGGTAATATTATCTTTCACATTATTGAAAAAATGTGGGCTAACTTTACTATTTTCTTATTTTTATATTAAAAAAAGTGTATTTTTTACCAAATAAATTGCATTTGTAAGACTGCTGCTTAAATGCGGTGTGATAAAAAAATATTGCAATAATCTCCATTTTATTCTCTAGAGTCTCTGCAAAAAAAAAAAATAAACATGTATATATAATGTTTGGGGGTTCTAAGTAGTTTTCTTACAAAAAAAAATTATTTTAACTTGTAAACAACAAGTGTACGAAAAAGGCCCGGTCCAGAAGTGGTTAACCTCCTTGGCGGGATGATTGTTCCCGATTTTAGGTGCTGAAAGCAGTACAATTATTTTGCATGTAATTCTTAAGGATGAGCAGCCAAAACCAACTATTTACATATGATTGTATTTTTTACTGTGCGTTCTTTATAACACCTCGGGTATGATAAAGTTTGAAACACAAAATCATAAATTATAATATAATAAATAACTATAATTAAGTTAAAGTATGTACCTATATATTATATATAGTACAGTAAAACTGCAGGAAAGGGCACTGGGGGGCAAACTAATATCAGTTTATTTTATTTTGTAATGTAATCAGTGTGTTTGTGTGTTTTACTATTTGAATTTGCCGCCGGTTCCACCCCCCTGCGAGCGTCAGGTTGCAGGAGACGGAATCTGGAGCTCACAGCATCGGGCGGAAGATCCGGCCACCGTATGCTGCAGGGACACATCGCAGGATCCCGGGGACAAGGTAAGTAACCTCTTCCAGGATACAGCGATGCTCCCTGGCGGTACCCCGAGTGTGGCTCTGGGTTATCGCTAATGGCACTGAAATTTCACCCCAAGCCACACTCGGGAATACCTCCAGGGAAGTTAAATATCATGCCTGGGGGGTCCCCTAATGCATACTTCCCAACTTTCAAACTTGAGAATGAGGGACATTTGAGGGAGGCAGAGACCTGCAGTGCACTATGTGCACTGTGGCAAAAAGTGGATGTGGTTGAATCTTACATTGGAAGGAGCTTAAAGGGCATGGTTTATATGCTGGGGGGGGGGGGATTAAGGGATTAGAGAGAACTTGTGCTAGAAGGTGGGTGGGGGGGGGTTAGATATGTGCTGGAAGTGATCTGGGAGGGGAGAAGACTTGTGCTAGAAGGAGGGATGTGGGGGTCAGATATATGCTGGGGGTGTTTTGGGAGGGGAGTGGACTTGTACTAGAAGGTAGGGGGGCAGAAACGTGAAGGGCGGCTCTTTAGGAGGGGAAAGGATTTGTGCTAGAAGGTGGGGGTGAGGGGAATTTCAAATCCAACCCCCCCTCTTCTAGCACAAGTCCTCTCCCCTCCAAAAGCTCCCCCCCAAGCGCATATCCTCTTACCACCAGCCCTGCCAAATCACTCCTCCATGTGTATTATATAACAAAAAAGGATAAAATATCCTGTGCTAAAGTGTCAATGACATAAATCACAAAAAATTATATCAACAAATGACAGCAGTAGTGATGGACGAACAGCGGCCGGGGTGGATCGCGAACGTTATCAGCGAACTTTCTCAAATGTTCGCGAACCGCAAGTTCGCGGCGGGCCCCATTGACTTTAATTGCAGGCGAACTTTAAAAAAATTTAGGTCATATTTGCAGCCACAAAAGACGTACTAGCTGTGCACAAATAGTCCCAGCACATGGACAATGTCATAATAGAAGTATTGCAATTGGAAAAGTTGCCCTAAAAATTATAATTTTTTTTCTAAATCAGCCAGAACTGACAGCAGCCGGTAAATACATGTCTAATACATATAGGATCCATTCACACATCTGTAAAATGGGTCCGCATCCATTCCACAATTTGGCTGAACCTTTATAGACCCATTGATTTTCAATTCCAGTCTGAAAAATTAGGCATTCACAGGATAAAGAAGTAAGTGTCGGCCATTCCAGGCCCCAAAAATTAGCCCACATGGGTTTACCTGACAGCTAAGAACTTTGTATTCTGTGGCTGGAGGTACATTAGGCATTCACTGGATAAGATCTTCTGAAATGGCCCGAGATTTTCCTGACCTGCCACAAGACGTCCTGGACCCAGGGTATTTGGCAACGAATTGCTGCATGACCAAGTTCAGGACGTGTGCCATGCAGGGGAACCTGCGCTTAGCAATATTAGATCAGTGCACTGGAATAGTGAAATTACTTGTTAGGCTGCTGCTGATAAAAAAGGGGATTGTTCCCTTAAAGTGATTGTGTGCAAATATATCAGCGCTGCTCTAAATTGAAATCTATAGGTGCAATTATGTGATGTGGCGTGACCGCACTACAATCACTAAAATATGAAATAAATAAAACTGTGTAAATGTTACAATAATAAATATTACCCAATGATACAATTCATAAATAATAAATAAGCTGTGCAAATAATACAATAATAAATAAGTGGTACCTATGATATGATTCTATGTGATATATCTCCAGTATTATAATATAACTGACTATTGCCATAAATACATTAATAAATGCATTGACAGTACAAATAGATTATAGTGGCAGTATGAATACATTTTTGGATCTCTCATGCAGTGAATTGATCAATAAAGTGACAAGTGCTGGTGAAAAAAACGAAACTTAGCTCCTCCTCCTGATGTAAAACAGTCCTCTGAATCAACAGTCTATAACTCCAACCAAACAAGTGATCTGTGTCCTCTGTGCAAAAGGGATGGCACTCGTGAGTTCACACTGTGCTCAGTGCTGTGAGCCGTGCTCCCCTCTCTCCTCCCTGCTTACCAGAAGTGGGTAGGATCAGGGCCGGACTGGGTATGAAAACCAGCCCTGGAAAAAATTACATATCAGCCCCATAGCATTGCGTCGTCATACCAGCACAACGTCGATTTCTTGTTCATAAAAGGTAAAATCATGCATTTTAAAGCACATTTAATGAGTGCAATGCTGATTCCCCCCCTCCCCCCAATACACTGCCAATCCCCCTCCCACCTGCCTAATATACTGCTAACCCCCCCTGGCCCCCTCCACCTAAATACAATGCTGTTCCCCCCCTGGCCCCCTCCCCCTAATACAATTCTGATACTCCCCCTAATACCATGATGATCCTCCCCCTAATACAATGCTGTTCTCCCCGGCCCTCTCCCCCTCATACAATGCTGGGGGAGAGGGCTGGGGGGGGCAGCATTGTATTAGGGGGGATCAGCATTGTATTAGGGGCCCTAATACAATGCTGTCCCCCCCCGGCCCCCTATTACAATGTTAATCCCGGCCCTCTCTCCCTAATACAATGCTGTTCTCCCCGGCCCCCTCCCCCTAATACAATGCTGGTCCCCCCTCCCCCTAATACAATGCTGATCCCCCTGGCCCCCTCCCCCTAATACAATGCTTATCCCCCCTGGCCCTCCCCCTAATACAATGCTGATCCCCCCCTGGCCCCATCCCCCTAATACAATGCTGTTCCCCCCTACTCCCTAATGCAATGCTGTTTCCCCCTGGCCCCCTCCACCAAATACAATGCTGTTCCCCCCTGGCCCCCTCCCCCTAATACAATGCTGTTGCCCCCTCCCCCTAAATTTGAGGGGTCAGCATTGTATTAGGGGGAGAGGGCCAGGGGGGGGGCGGCGGATCAGCATTGTATGAGGGGGAGGGGGTCAGCATTGTATTACGGGCCCTAATATGCTGATTCTCCCCCCCAAATGCAATACAAGAGGACGAGGAGGTGGCTGGTCCCAGTCCCGGCCCCAGCACTCTTACCTGGCTGTCTACACATGGCAGCTCAGGCTCCGCTTACTCAGTCAGTGTGATGACCTCCTGCTGTGATGATGCTGCGCTGGCGTCTGTGTGGGAGGAATCAGATGCCGGCACCATCATGCCGTTAGAAGATGATCTGCAGCCGCCCGCCGCCTATGACGTCATGTTGCACACAGTGGCTGGTAGGAAAAAAGATATCCGTCGCTGGAGCGCAGCCACAGCGGATCTGCAGTGGCCATCAGCAGCCCCAGAGCGGGTGGCCAACCAGGAAATTTCCCGGAAATTTCCCAGAAGGCCAGTCCAGCCCTGGGTAGGATATACGCCTTACAGATTTTCACTCTAGGCAGACATCTCCTCTGGGGATGGGGTTATTCCAGACTGTTCTCCTAATACTTCCTGGACTCTATCCTCCTCATCACCATATACCAGTCGCCATATAATAGAAGCAAACTCCCATAGTGTAATATGTTTTTAAAAAGTAAAAAAAACTTCTGGTAAGCAAGGAGGAGAGAGAGGAGCACGGCTCACAGCACTGAGCACAGTGTGAACTCATGAGTGCCATCCCTTTTGCACAGAGGACACAGATCACTTTTTTGGTTGGAGTTATAGACTATTGATTCAGAGGACTGTTATATATATATATCAGGAGGAGGAGCTTAGTTTTATTTTTTTTCACCAGCACTTGTCACTTTATTGATCAATTCACTGCATGAGAGATCCAAAAATGTATTCATACTGCCACTATAATCTATTTGTAATGTCAATGCATTTATTTATTTATTTATGGTAATAGTCATTTATATTATAACTAGACATTAAGCCCGTTAAATTAACGGGCGCTAGAACATATGTGGTCAAACATTTGTAAAAACAGACCCGTCGGAGTCCCCCTTGTTAATGCCGTCGGAGTCCCCCTTTAATAATGAGGTTGGAGTCCCCCTTTAATAATGCGGCCGGGGTCCCCCTTTAATAATGCGGTTGGAGTCCCCCTTTAATAATGTCATCGGAGTCCCCCTTTATAATGCCGTCGGAGTCCCCCTTAACCGCTTGCCGACCGCCGCACGACTATTTACGGCGGCGGTCAGCCCCTCACAGGCAGAGTGATGTAGGGCTATGTCGCTAGCCTGTGAGGGTCTAGGGAGCGAGCGTGCGCCCCTGGAGGCGCGCTCCCGCTCCCGCGTGGTCACGGACCCCCCCCGCGCGTGTGACCGGCGGACCCGATGTCCGCCGGTCACTCGGCGATCGTCGGTGCAGAGGGAGAAAGGCAGGCGGCTAATGTAAACAAGCCGCCTGTCATTCTCCCCTGTGTATGAATGGTGATCATACGGTTCTACTATGTAGGACCGTTGATCACTGTTCATATACCTCAAGCCATAGCCAATCACAGTTAGAATCACACCCCTAGGGACACACATAGCCCCTCCCTCTCAAAAAAAGTTAACCCCTTCACTGCCAGTGTAATTTTACAGTAACAGTGCATATGTATAGCACTGATTACTGTAGAAATGTCACTGGTAACCCCAAAAGTGTCAAAAATGTCAGTCAAGGGTCCGATCTGTCCGCCGCAATGTCGCAGTACCGCAAAAAATAACGCAGATCGCCGCCATTACGCGTTTAAAAAAAACAACAAAAATGACAAAAATCTTTCCCTTTGTTAGTAATCGCGATAACTTCTGTGCAAACCAATCAAAATACGCTTTTTGGGATTTTTTTTTTTCCAAACATATGTAGCATAAAACAAATTAGCCAAAAATGTTAAAAAAATTAGATTTTTACATTTTTTTGGGGGGGAATTTCATATAAAAAAATGTGAAAAAATATTGTTATTTTTGCACTGATCCAAAAATCGCACAGGTGATCAAATACCACCAAAAGAAAGCTCTGTTTGTGGGAAAAAAAGGACATCAAATTTGTTTAGGTACAGCATCGCACGACCGCGCAATTGTCCGTTAAAGTTAAGCAGTGCCGAATCGCAAAATAGGCCCTGGTCAGGAAGGGGGTAAAATCTTCCGGGGCTAAGTGGTTAATAATGCCATCAGAGTCCCCCTTTAATAATGCAGTCGGAGTCCCCTTTAATGTGCCCCGATAAGAGCTGTGTTTGTGTTCTCTAATCAGACAATATTCCCATTTATATATTTATAATATACACAGTACAAAATGTCAGCTTCACAGAGTAATGAGACGCCTCTACTCTCTCTCTCTCTCTACTTATCTGCTATGTAACCTCGATGGTGTACACAGAGCCTATGTGTGCTGCTGAGCAGATAACTTCTACTGTCTGATTGGTAGGTGGGAGTGATTTATGCAAATTACCCACAGAACTGCAGAACTGATCACATGCTGAAATACAATGCTGTATTTATTAGTTTCTAATATATGTATATATATATTGTGCAGAATGAAATGCAAAGTCTTTAATATTTATGTGCATTATGAAGTACATTGAATACAACATTTAAATGGCTTTTATTATTCATGACAGAATTCATCACCGTAATGCGAAAGGCAGTTGTTATGGATTGGCAGCAACGACTGCGGGCTATTCATTTAGATGCGGCTGTGGGTTGCCACCCACAGTTTGAGAAGTCCTGCCCTAACAGACTGAAATAGGGCGGGGCGAAGTCTCTGTGCTCCCAACGACTGGACGCAGAGACACTTGGATTTAATTATTATAGATACTGTAGATATGTCACATAGAATCATATCATAGGTACCGCTTATTTATTATTTATGAATTGTATCAAGGTTAATATTTATTTATTATTGTAACTAGAATTGAGCCAACACCTGGATGTCCGGGTTCGGCCAAACTTGAAAAAAAAGAACCGGACTTAACCCGAACTTTACCTCGATCCCGAACCCCATTGAAGTCAACAGGGAGCCCCAAACCTTTGAGCACTGAAATGGCTCTAAAACAAATATGGAAAGGGCTAGAGGGCTGCAGATGGCAGCAAAATCATCTTAAGAACATGGCAAGTGCTCTGTGGATAGGGAAATAACTTAAAATAACACAAAAAACAGAGAAATAAAAAATAATCATCTTGAATGATGTAGGAGGAGCCTTGGAGGTTTTTTTTTTTTTTTTTTTTTTTTTTTGCTTTTTAACCTTTTCTTGGACTTTCCTCCCCGCAACTTGAAATGTATCTGCTCATCATACGCTAACTTTACCGTCGCAGCATATGTCATTTGCTTATTTTTTAATCTCTTTATAGGAATGTGTAGTTTATTTTTGTTCCTCTCTTGCAGACCCTCTTACCATCAGTCTAAGCTCCCCTACTGATGCATTCACTACTGACCCCTTTTTTTTATTTATTTTTTTTTATTTTTATTTTTATTTTTTTTATACTGCTCCTAGGTAACGGCTTTGGCTGCGGTCATAGTTACCATGTCACCTGCTCCTCCTACCCTTCCTTCCTACCCTAACTCTCCTTCCCTCCTTCCCTCCTCCCTGCCCCCTTCTCTCCCTGATTCTGCTCACTTTCATCCAACTCTTTCACAATTCCCCCCCATTTCCTCCCCCCCCCCTTTCTTCCTTTATTCTCCCCTATACCAATTCTCCTTCCCATCCCTCTCCCCTCTGGTTTCCCTCGCTCCTCCAGCTTTTTGTTTGTTCAGGGTGCTATTTTTTACTTATTTTTTGATAGGGGCGCCGGACTGGGGCTCCATGGCCGGAGCGGCCTTAATGCGCTCCCTCCTGTTGGTGGTAGGAGCCCATCCTCTTACCTCCTGCAGGAATGCGCCTTGACTGGCTCAAGACGCATCTGCACATACGGTGGGGTGCCGGGGGGTTCTCCCCATGGTCTCCCCATCCCCCTGCAAGCTCAAGCTCTTGCAGGCTCTTCTTTTTCTTGCTCTACTCTCCTCTCTCTCTTTTCCTTTTTACTTGCTCTCCCCTTCTTTTCCAGGTTCCTGTGGTCCGGACGATCCGCCAAGATAATCACTACCTACGTTGCATGGCAGACGGTTCGGCTGCTGGGGAATTCACCAGTCCTGGGTTGGGCCTTTGACACCGAGCACCCTTCTATCATACGTGATGTCTCTTAACGTGAGTACGGTTTCCTCCTTACAGGTGGCATCTCACAACACACAGGGCCTGAACTCTCCTGTTAAACGGAGGAAAGTATTCCAGCACTACCATTCACAAGGTATTGGGGTTCTCCTGCTTCAGGAGACGCATTTTCCAGCCTCATTTGAGCCCAGATATCTTCACCACAAATATCCATCTTTTTATTTAGCCAATGCCCCCTCTAAACAGAAGGGAGTACCGATTTTGTTTGCCAAAGCCTTGCCCTTCTCTCACGTACACACTATTGCTGACCCCCAAGGTAGATATCTTTTAGTGAAAGGCCACCTGCATGGCACCTTATACACATTCATTTCGTACTATGCACCTAACAAGGGACAGGCGAAGTTCCTTACCGAAATGCTTCTACTCCTCTCTCCCCACTTTGAAGGCCGTGTCATCATGGGAGGCGATTCAAATCTAGCCTTTGACTGCTCCCAGGACAAATCGACCTCATCCCGATTTATGATGCGGCGGCCCTCGAGACAGAGCCTTTGAGTGGCTAGATCACTCCATGCTCTCGGCTTAGTAGACATATGGAGGGAATTGAATCCCACCGTCCGAGACTACACTCACTTTTCAGCCCCACACAACACTCTGGCGCGCATAGATCACATCTTCATCCCGACCTCTGAAATTTTCACTGCCCTGAAGTCCAAAATAAGGGACACCCCTTGGTCAGATCACTCTATCGTGACTCTGCAACTAGCATGCTCTTCCCCGCGTAGGGGTCCTACCCCCTGGAGGTTGAATGATTCCCTCTTAAGCGATCCTACTAATTGTACAATCATCGAAAACGCGCTCCGTGATTATTTTTCCCTCAACGATCTCCCTGACACCGCCCCCACAATGCTATGGGGTGCGCATAAAGCGGTTTTACGGGGCCAACTCATCCAACTGGGAGCTAAAATCAAACGTGAGCGACAAATAGATATCGACCGCCTGGAGGCCGATTTTAAACGCCTTAGTAAAGCCCATAAACGCGCTCCCACCTCTGCTTCCTTAGCGGACTTAGATGAGATAAAACTTTCAACCTGGCCCTCACCTCTAGAGCGGAAAAGAGCTTGCGCTGGCAGGGAGCTCGTATTTATGCATCGCAGGACAAATTGGGCACAAAATTGGCAGCAAAACTTTCCCCTCGGTACCGGGTTATATCCCTCCCCAAAATCAAATCCCTAGCAGGAGAATTAACCAGCAACCCCGATTCAATCATGCGCTCCTTCCACTCTTTTTATTCAAAACTTTACACTGCCCCTGCTTCACAAAAGGGGGATGATATTACATCCTTCTTGAATGGTGTGCCTCTCCCCCAACTCAACTCCTCGCATAGAGCTCTCCTTGAAGCTCCGTTTTCCGAGCAAGAGGTCCTTGAGGTTATAAAATCTCTTCGCCCAAACTCTGCCCCTGGCCCAGATGGCTTCTCCAACACTTATTATAAATCATTTGCGTCGATCCTCGCTCCTTACCTGGTCAGGTTTTTTAACTCCATTAGGGATGGTACCCCGCTGGATAATTCTTTTAATAAAGCCTTCATCTCAGTTATTCCCAAACCGGGTAAAGATCATTCGGAAGTAGGAAACTATCGGCCAATATCGCTTATCAATAACGATCTTAAGATATTGACAAAAATTCTGGCTAACCGCCTTTCGAGCTTTGTCAACCAATACATACATAAGGATCAGGTGGGGTTTATACCTGGCAGGCAGGGCCCTGACCAGGTGAGGAGGGTTATTGATGCTATTTCTCTACTCCAATTGGGTTGGGATGGCGGGAAGGCTCAGGAGGGGTTTCTTCTCTCGCTTGACCTGCAAAAAGCCTTTGATTCCCTATCATGGCCATTCCTTTTTAACACATTGGAAAGATGGGGATTTGGCCCCTCTTTCCTCACCACACTTACTTCGCTATATTCCTCCCCATTAGCTCAAGTCAGACTACAAGGCTATTATTCAGCTGACATTTCAATCGGCAGAGGCACGAGACAAGGATGTCCCCTATCCCCTCTTCTTTTTGCCGTTGCTCTGGAATCCCTGGCCATGGCAATACGCCTGCACCCTGACATTCATGGCATCCGTTGCGGCAGTGCTACTCACAAATGTGCACTGTTCGCGGATGACATCATGCTATTCGTTACATCGCCATTAATTTCTCTTCCTAATATAGTTGCCCTCCTTGACTCCTTTAGTGCAGCCTCAGGCTTACGGGTCAATATGAATAAATCATTGGCGCTGAACGTCAACCTCCCCACGTCGCTGGCTGATCGTCTTAAGGCCCACTTTCCCTTTTCCTGGCACTCAGACACCATCCCTTACCTAGGAATCTCCTTGACCCCCACGATGGACAAGCTTTACTTAGCCAACTACCCACCCATGATCAAGAAATTGTCTAATGACCTATCGGAGTGGTCACGTTATCACATCTCCTGGTTAGGCAGAATTAACGCAGTCAAGATGACACTCCTTCCGCGCATTCTCTATCTATTTCGCTCCCTCCCCATACCGGTGCCTAAACCGCACATTCAGAAACTTCAAGCCAGCATCTTCAAATTTATATGGGGCAGGAAGGGCTATAGGATAAATAAACACACACTCTTGCGCTCCCGGAAACAAGGAGGCCTGGGGGTACCAGACCTCTGGAAGTATTATCAGGCGGCTCAGCTAACTCAGTTCTCCATCGTATACTCAGGGGGGGACAAGCCTGACTGGTACTATATGGAACGTCAGGCCGTCCCTCTTCACACTATTGACTACCTGGCTTGGCGGCCTGCTAAATCTCGCCCTCCAGTTATGGCACCTACCCTCTCTCACTCCCTCACCTTATGTGATTCAATCCACAAAACACTGAGAGTCACATCCTCTTGGGCTCCCCTCACTCACATATTTCATAACCCAGCATTTCCTCCTGGTGAAGATATCGGGGCTTTTAAGTGGTGGACGGACAAGGGCCTCTATAGGATAGGCCATTTCTTTGACAGGTCAGGTCCCTTGTCGTTCTCACACTGTACTAACACATTGAAGATGCCACCTGTGGAGCGATTCCGCCTGACTCAAATTACCCACTTCCTCAATTCCCTTAGGACCGATTCCCCCGAACCCCTCAGAGTTACCCCGTATGAACAGTGGTATGCTCAAATCTCTGATGTGAAGGGTGGGATTTCCCTGATTTATACTCTATTGAACGACTCTCAGACCAAAACCGCCTACATGACTAAATGGGAACATGATCTAAATTGTGACTGGGACGTTTCCGACTGGCACGCCTGTGTCGGACGTTCCTTTCGGGGAATGCACAACGTAGGCCTCATGGAAGCTAACATTAAGGAGCTTATGAGATGGTACATGGTGCCTACACGTTTGGCGGCGATCTTTCCCTCGTCCTCACCGGTTTGTTTTCGGGGCTGTGACCTATCTGGTACTCTCCCACACACGTTTTGGGAATGCTCCAAAATAAGGACATTTTGGCAGCGCATTTTTGGAATGGTTCGTCAAATTACTGGCCTGTCCCTTCACCCTTCTCCGATATATGCCCTGTTGGGCCACCGCATCCCCAAGGTCCCCAAACACACCCAGGCGCTTATTTTCTATATATTTCTTGGTGCTAAAATGACAATAGCCACACAATGGAAGAAGCCTGCGGTTTCTTTCCGTCTTGCTAAACAAAAGATATCCTGGATAATGACTCAGGAGAAAATGTTCAGTATTTTGGATAATTCAAAAACAAAATTCGAGCAGATCTGGGAACCTTGGGCGGCTTTTGTAAATGTATCCATCTAAGACCTGCCAATTCTAATCTTGACGACTACAACCATACTTCTCACACGTAGGACGGAGCACGGGCCGCAGGAACTTTCTCCCTCTCACTTCCTCTCTCTAATCCTCTCTGCTCCCTCTCTCCACCTCTCTGTCCTTTCTGACCCAATTTTTCTTCTCTCATACTCCTTCAGTGTTTTTGCAGCGGACAAAGAGTCAGGTTTTACTTTTTCAATAGGGATCGTGAGGGTCAGGGTATCCTACCTCATGTTCCGATTCGTTTAGGGACGGACCCGACATTGTGTATTAGCCAGGTCTCTTAGTTTTTTCAATCTGCTGTTTAGGTTATAAAGGAAAGCAAGGTCTCTCAGATGAATCTGTAGTGAGGGGTTTGCTATGGTTATTCTCACATAAGTTCCCTCTTTGGCGGGACACTACCTCTGAGACACAGTATGTTCCCTTTAGGGGTGTCTTAGGGGTCGTGGCCTTGCGTTTAGGGGGTCCCCCCTCCCTCGTTTGGTTTTCTCACGCTCTTATATTGTTCCATGACCTTATGCAAATTCTTCTATCCTCATTACCTGAAACCTGCTTAGCTTACTACTGTTCGATCTGGTCGTATTCTGACTTACTACCCACCTCTAATGCCTATTACCTGACCTTTGTTATCAGCTAGTATGTCTATTTGACTTTGATGTACCATCACTGTTTTGTATTTACAGTTGTTAAACTTTAATAAAAATATTGAAAGAAAAAATGACATACGACATTTAAATTGTATGCACATGTCATACAAGTGCAAAAAAACTAGGCCTTGGGGGTTGGTAGTGACCTAAACCAAAAACATTGTTGGAAGCTAGCAGAATCAAGGTGTTGACCTCCCAGTGTCTGGAAAGGCGTGACACACATTTTTTTTCAAGGCCTCCTCAAGATGTTTCATCCTCTGCTCCCTCTGCGAAGGCAGGATGAGCTCTGCCACTTTACCCTTGTAACATGGATCAGAAAGGGTTGCCAACCAGTAATTATCTCTCTCCTTGATAGCACGAATCCACGGGTCCTTTCGCAGGCTTTGCAGAATCAGGGAGCTCATGCAACGTAAGTTGGAGGAGGCATAAGCTTCTGAGCCCTTTGGGTCACTAAGGATGGCATTGTCAGCAGGAGCAACCTCTCCCCAACCACGTACAACTCCTGGGGTTTCTGGGGAATCAAAACCATCCCTTGAAGACTGCTGTATGCTATCCTCTTCCTCTAAATCCATACTGCCAAAATCCTCATACTCCTCCTCCTCTTCCACCTGTGTGTTTTGTGGCCCTGCAGGAATGATATTTGCATAAAGGGGGCCTTGTGAGGAAAGGAAGTCCTCCTCTTCCTGCCGCTGTTGTGCCTCAAGTGCCCTGTCCATGATTCCATGCAGTTTGTGCTCCAACAGGTAGACTAGCGGGATAGTGTCACTAATGCATGCACCGTCCCGGCTCACCATCCTTGCGGTCTCCTCAAATGGTGACAGGACGATGCATGCATCCTTTATCCAAAGCTACTGGCATGACGAAAAAAATCCAAGCTCCCCTGACCCTGTCCTTGTGCCATACTCACACAGGTACTCATTAATGGCCCTCTGCTGTGTGGAAATGGCCACAGACTTTTGTGGCCTGCCTAAGGATATCTTGGAAGCCCGGGTATCTGCTCAAGAAACGCTGCACCACCAAATTCAGAACATGTGCCAAGCATGGAACATGTGTCAAGTGTCCCTGTCGGAGGGCGGAGAGAAGGTTGGTGCCATTGTCGCATACAACCATTCCTGGCTCAAGCTGTCATGGCGTCAACCATCTCTGAGCCTGCACCTGCAGAACAGACAGAATCTCTGCACCGGTGTGACTCCTATCCCCTAGACAGACCAATTCAACACGGCATGGCATCTTTTAGCCTGACTGCTTGCGTAGCCCCTTGAACACTTAGGAAGCACTGCTGCTTCACAGGACAATTGATCAGAAGAGGACATGGAGGAGGAGGTGGTGGAGTAGCCAGATGTGGCAGAACCAGCACCAGCTTTTTTGAGGCATGGTGGCAAAAGAAGCTGCCACACTGAACCCTGTCCTGCATCTTTCCCAGCTGCCAGCAGAGTTACCCAGTGAATGAAATGTAACATCCCTGTCCATGCCGGCTGGACCAAGAGTCAGCAGTAATGTGCACCTTCCTGCCGACCGCTCTGTCCAACAAGGCTATAACACTACCTTCCACATGATGGTAGAGAGCCGGAATGGCCTTACGTGAAAAGAAATGTCTTTTTGATACCTGCCACTGTGGTGAAGCACATTCCACAAATTCGTGAAAGGAAGCCGAGTTAACCGGATAAAAAGGCAGTAATTGTAATGCTAGCAATTTGGCCAAGCTAGCATTAAGACACTGAGCATGTGGATGGCTGGGACAGTATTTCTTTCTACGGTTCAGCAACTGGGGTAGTTAAATTTGACTGCTGCTCAAATCAAGTAGTGGTGTACTGCTAGCAGATTGGGTGCAAGTCTCTGTGCCACTCATTGCTATACCATCATCCCTCTCAATGCTGGTATTTGAGATGACATGAGGTATAGTAGGGTTGGAGATCCCAGATGAGGAGCAAATTTTAGGCCAATTTGTATTCTGCTACATATTTTTGGTAAACAAAATCCCAATAAGCGTATTTTGATTGGTTTGCGCAAAAGTTATCACGTCTACGGACTAGGGGAAATATTTATGTCATTTTTATTTATTTATTTATTTTTTTACTAGCAATGGCGGCGATCAGAGATTTTTTTTTTTTTGTGGGACTGCGACATTGCGGCGGACAGATCGGACCCCTAATTGATATTTTTGATGCTTTTGGGGGGACCAGTGACATTACTACAGTAAACAGTGCTAAAAATATGCACTGTTACTGTACTAATGACACTGGCAGGGAAGGGGTTAACACCAGGGGCGATCAAAGGGTTAAATGTGTCCCTAGCTTTCTAACCCAAATGATCAATAAGCACTAAGCCCTGATGGCATGTGAATTATTCAGGACATTCAGTATGGCCCCCCTAACACGCACTGATAAGATTTTCTGCAGTTGATCAGAATTGCTAATAAAACATCTACAAATCCGTCTCATACATTAGAGCGGGAGGCTTTCTTCTACGGTGAGCTTGTTCTCACAGGGTGGTGGGGATAATAAATTCTCCCGAAATATATTTTGCATGATCTCCCCAATAGACTGTCTCAGTTTTTCCTTCATATCTTTCCCCAAGAAGACGTAGAGTATTGGGTTGATGCAACTATTGAAGAAGGCCAGAGACTGTGAGACAAAGTACAGGATGAACAGTACATCATTATCAGTGTATAGCCGGGTTACTCCTATGATGTGGTAGGGGGCCCAGGTGATGAAAAACACGATAATAATAATTATTGCCATCTTGATGGGTTTTCTTCCTACTTCAGAAAATCTGATATTTTGTACTTTAAGTCCCCGTTCACACTAAGGCGACCTGTGAGGCGACCTGGTCGCCTCACAGGTCGCCGTAGGCCGCCTCCCATAGGGAAGCTGCGGACCCGTTCTAATAGGAGCGACACAAGTCGCTCCGACTTAGAAAAAGGGTCCGGAGCTTCTTTGGGGCGACCAGGAGGCGACCGCCATAGACTTCAATGTTATGAAGTCCGTGGCGGCCGCTCCAAGGTCGCGGCACGCTGCTCGCACCGCGACCTCGGAGGTCGCGGTGCGAAGTAGCCTCGCTGCTATGTGAACGGGGCCTAAAAGCCAAATGAATGTAACAGATACAAATAATAATAAGAGGGATCAGAAATCCGAAAATTGCACTTGTAAGAATGTTTGGCTCTATCGTGTGAGGATCTGAATAACAAAAGGTCCTGTTATTAGAGGTGTCATATCTTCTGTAGATGGTGGCAGGCAGACACATCACGGAGGACAACATCCAAATAGCCAAGCATATCATCCACGCCATTTTGATTCTTCTGTGATTTTGGGCCCACACGGGATGGACAACCAGAATCCAACGGTCAACGCTGATAGCCACCAGGGTGAAGACACTGGTATACATGTTAAGGATAACAATGAAGTATAACATCTTGCAGAGGACAGGACCGTACAGCCAGTCTGGGTAGAAGGACTGCACTATAATGAATGGAAGACACAAGCAGCAGATGATATCGGCCAGAGCAAGGTTCCCAAACCAAACAGTGGTCACGGTCCGCTCCATCTTCACTCCAGTAACCCAAAGCACCAGAGCATTGCCGGGGACACCCATGAGAGCAGTGAAAGATAAAACCAGGATTGTGAACAAATCCACAGAACTGTAAATCATGGTTGGTTCCATTTCACTGCTGACATTGGACATCTTGTTTACCTGTAAAGACATCAAGAGTTACTTCATCTGTCTGATAATTATTTAATTCTATATTATTGTAAGAAAAATAATGTAACTTCTAATATAAAAAATGTGCGTGTGTGTGTATAAACATATATATACACACACACACACTCTATATTACCAAAAGTATTGGGACGCCTGCCTTTACACACACATGGACTTTAATGGCATCCCAGTCTTAGTCCGTAGGGTTCAATATTGAATTGCCCCCCCCCTTTGCAGCTATAACAGCTTCAACTCTTCTCGGAAGGCTATCCATAAGGTTTAGGACTGTGTCTATGGGAATGTTTCACCATTCTACCAGAAGCGCATTTCCCATAGACACACTCCTAAACCTTGTGGACGTATGAGTACAGTACTGTGCAAACATTTTAGACTCTTATGAAGAAATGCTGTAAAGTGAGGATTCCTTCATAAATAATGACATGAGAAGTTTTAAATGACCAATTAACAACCTACAAAGAAACCCCTAAAGGTGGGCACTCACTATAAGAGAATAGGGTGACCCATCGTCCGGTTTTTCTCGATGTTTCACAGAAAGTCGGAACCGAGGATGGAAATAATGGATGAAAATTCTCCTACAACAAAGGCTTTATTTTTTGTTATTTATTATTTCTGATCATGCGCAGTTTTTCGTATCTGATTTTTCTCGTAGGAAAACAGTACACATTAAACAAAAATCGTCCGTTCTGTTTACATTTATCCCTCGGAATTATTTGTTTGCAAAGTCAGAATCAGATGTGGAAAGTTGTGTACACAGTATAGGAAAAGCGAACGATCGTGCCTCGTATGGAATTTTTCTTCCTATTCTCTCTTAGTGTGTACCCCTTAAGGCTGCGTTCACACATAGGCGTTCTGATCCGTGGGAGGAATTGCCGCCATTCAGCCCCGCAATTTCAAAATGCGCTATTAAATGTCAAATCGCACATCAGCGTGTTCAGGTACCATTAATTTCAATGGCACCTAAAGACGAGGTGCAATTCTGCCGCAATTGTTGCACAACAAACCACGCTGCAATCGCACTACTGTCGCACAACCCAAATCGTGAGACGCATGGGGAAACACGAGATTTGGTTTGAGTGATTGCAGCGGGATTTGTCTCATGACAATCGCGGCAGAATCACTCTGCGTTTTTGGGTGCCATTGAAATGAATGGAAACTGATGTGGGATTTGATATTTTAAGTAGTGATGGACGAACATCTGACGGAACGGTTCGCGAATGGTTCGCGCAAACTCGCTCAAATGTTCGCGAACCGCAAACCCATTCATTTTAATGGCAGGCGAACATGAAAAACCTCAAGGTCATATTTGCAGCCACAAAATACTTACTAGCTGTGCACACATAGTCCCACAACATGGACACTGTCATAACAGAAGTATTAAGCGAATCTGCGATCGACAAGCATTCTTTTTTAATTTTTTTAAATTTAAATTTCGTCAATTCAGGAGTGCATGAAGGCCATGGAGGAGAGGCAACGCCAGGCTATGAAGGGGGTGCAGGAGATGATCCTGCTATTGGAAAAGTTGCCATAATTTATTTTTTTTTTTTTATTGTAAGATATATAAATTGTTTATACAGTTATAACGTGTATTTTGTTTTTTGTAATATTGCTCGGTTTTAGTGTAATAGCTTGGCCTAAATCAGCCAGAACTGACAGCAGCCGGTAAATACATGTCAAATACATATAGGGTCCATTCACACATCTGTAAAATGGGTCCGTATCCATTCCACAATTTGGCGGAACCTTTACAGACCCTTTGTTTTTCAATTCCAGTCTGAAAAATTAGCCATTCACAGGATAAAGAAGTAAGTGTCTGCCATTTCAGGCCCCAAAAATTAGCCCACAGGCGTTCACCTGACAGCAAAGAACTTTGTATTCTGTGGCTGGAGGTACATTAGGCATTCACAGGATAAATAAATAAGTGTCGGCCATTACAGGCCCCAAAAATTAGGCATTCAACGGACATAAAAGTCCTTTTATGCCGCTGTATTTACCTAAGACAGGGACCATGAATTGTTATGGGTGGTCACATGTGTTGAATTCCTCCGAGATTCATGCCTCATTTTTATAATGGGGTGAGGTAGTCAACACTGTCGTGAGCTAGGCGAGTGCGCTTATCGGTGACGACCCCCCCTGCTGCGCTGAACGTCCTTTCGGACAGGACACTGGACGAGAGGCAAGCCAACAGTTCCATTGCAAATTCTTCAAGCTCTGGCCAGAGGTCAAGTCTGCCCACCCAGTAGTCCAGGGGCTCATCATTCCTCAGAGCGTCCACATCAGCTGTTAACCCGATGTTGTCGGATACCTGTCGGTCTAGGCGTTCCCTCATGCTGGATCGGGAGGAAAGCTGTCGATGGTTTGGCTGAAAGAATGATCTCATATCAGAAGTGAAAAATACATCTTCAAACCGTCCTCTTCTTGCAGGCGCTGTTGGATTGGTATCCGCAACTGTTTCTCTGTTCGTGGAAATTCCTCTGCCAGCGCACGCAAAAGCAGAATGCAGAATTTCTCACAGCAAGGCCTAGAAGTGCTGCATTCTGACAGCCCTCTGTGATGGGGGTAACATTCCCGCCATTTTTTGTTTGTTCCGGGGGTCTAAGTACGTTGCCACCCATTACTGGTCCTTGCCCTTTATGCTTTTTATACGGGGGTCCCTCTTAAATCACTGGAGCATGAAGGCCTGCTTCAGGGCAAAATTGCAGCAAAATATTTCAAAATTACGAGGAGGATGTGCGATTATGCTCCATAACTTTTCTGCAAAATGTGATATAGCAATGAGAATGGGGCCACACCAATCATTATAAATGTATCTTTTTAAACATATCTTTCCATTAATCTATTGGTTTTTCATGCAACATTTTTCAAGCTCCGTCCACACCATTGGGATTGCGAAAAACAAAGACTTTTTATTCTTGTTTAGCCAATGATGCAGATAAGTTGCACATGTAATGCAACAATAACGAGGGGCCCAATTCTTGTCCTGTCCCCCTATTTTGCATCCAAAATATAGGTGGTATGTCTTTTTTTTACCACTCCCTTCCTACTGCACTTTTGAGATGCAAATGTAACCTTGTCACATGCAGTGCCTTGAAAAAGTATTCATACCCCTTGAAATGTTTCACATTTTGTCATGTTACAACCAAAAAAACTACCTAATTGGTAAATAGAGTCCACCTGTGCGTAATTCAGTATAAATACAGCTGTTCTGTGAAGCCCTCAGAGGTTTGCTAAAGAACCTTAGTGAACAAACAGCATATTGAAGGCCAAGGAACACACCAGACAGGTCAGGGATAAAGTTGTGGAGAACTTTAAAGCAGGTTAGGTTATAAAAATATATCCCAAGCTTTGAACATCCCACAGAGCACTGTTCAATCCATCATCAGAAAATGGAAAGAGTATGGCACAACTGCAAACCTACCAAGACATGTCCGTCCACCTAAACTGACCGGCCGGGCAAGGAGAGCATTCATCAGAGAAGCAGCCAAGAGGCCCATGGGAACTCTGGAGGAGCTGCAAAAACTCCACAAGGTTGGAGAATCTGTCCACAGGACAACTATTAGTCGTGCACTAAAGACAAATCTGCCCTTTATGGAAGAGTGAGAAGAAGAAAGCCATTGGTGAAAGAAAGCCATAAGAAGTCCTGTTTGCAGTTTATGAGAAGCCATGTGAGGGACACAGCAAACATGTGGAAGAAGGAGCTCCGCTCAGATGAGACTCAAATTTTACTTTTTGGTCGAAAAGCAAAATGCTATGTGTGGTGGAAAACTAACACCGCACATCACCCTAAACACACCATCTCCACTGTGAAACATGGTGGTGGCAGCTTCATGGTGTGGGGATGCTTTTCTTCAGCAGGGACAGGGAACCTGGTCAGAAATGATGGGAAGATGGATGGAGCCAAATACAGGGTGATCTTAGAAGAAAATCTGTTAGAGTCTGCAAAAGACTTGAGACTGGGCGGATCACCTTCCAGCAAAACAATGACCCTAAACATACAGCCAGAGCTATAAAGGAATGTTCTAGATCAAAGCATATTCATGTGTTAGAATGGCCCAGTCACAGTCCAGACCTAAATCCAAATAAGAATCTGTGGCAAGAATTGAAAATTGCTGTTCACAGACGCTTTCCATCCAATCTGACAGAACATGAGCCATTTTGCAAAGAAAAATGTGCAAAAATGTTACTCTGTAGATGTGCAAAGCTGGTAGAGACATCCCCAAAAATACTTGCAGCTGTAATTGCAGGGAAAGGCGGTTCTTCAAAATATTGACTCCAAGGGGCTGAATAAAAATGCACGCAACACTTTTCACATATTTATTTATAAAAAAATCTTGAAAACCATTTGTCATTTTTCTTCTACGTCACAACTATGTGCCACTTTGTGTCGGTCTATCACATAAAATCCCAATAAAATAAAATTACCTTTTTGGTTGTAACATAAGAAAATGTGTAAAGTTTCAAGGGGTATGAATACTTTTCAAAGACACTCTATGTAGCAGAAATGATTGTATCTGTGTTGTTTACACAGTTTTGACTTCTGAGTGAAAATATCACACAACTGTTCCTTGGAAATGTTAGGCAATGACACTTTCACAAGCCACCAGAAGTAACTGTATGATGCCTAGATCTGACCAAGACAAATGTACCATACAATAAAAGACCAATAAAGTACAGCTAGGTAATAATCTTTAGTCTCAAAGTAAAGATACATTTTTACACTTCCATGTGGTACCATTTTCATTGTTCTTCCATACTTTGTTGAGAAGTTAAGAGGCATAATGAACATCAGACACCTCCCTGATCATATCCCCCTTATGTACTTATACATGTTTATTATACCCCCCTTATGTATTTATACATGGTGATCATATCCCCCCTTATGTATTTATACATAGAGATCATATCCCCCCCCCTTATGTATTTATACATGGTAATCATACCCCCCCTTATGTATTTATACATGGTGATCATATCCCCCCCTTATATATTTATACATGGAGATCATATCCCCCCTTATGTATTTATACATGGTGATCATATCCCCCCTTATGTATTTATACATGGAGATCATATCCCCCCTTATGTATTTATACATGGAGATCATATCCCCCTTATGTATTTATACATGGAGATCATATCCCCCTTATATATTTATACATGGTGATTATATCCCCCCTTATGTATTTATACATGGAGATCATATCCCCCCTTATGTATTTATACATGGAGATCATATCCCCCCCCTTATGTATTTATACATGGTGATCATATCCCCCCTTATATATTTATACATGGAGATCATATCCCCCCCTTATGTATTTATACATGGAGATCATATCCCCCTTATGTATTTATACATGGAGATCATATCCCCCTTATATATTTATACATGGTAATTATATCCCCCCATATGTATTTATACATGGAGATCATATCCCCCCTTATGTATTTATACATGGAGATCATATCCCCCCCCTTATGTATTTATACATGGAGATCATATCCCCCTTATGTATTTATACATGGAGATCATATCCCCCTTATATATTTATACATGGTAATTATATCCCCCCTTATGTATTTCTACATGGTGATCATATCCCCCCCCCTTATGTATTTATACATTGAGATCATATCCCCCCCCTTATGTATTTATACATGGTGATCATATCCCCCCCTTATGTATTTATACATTGAGATCATATCCCCCCTTATGTATTTATACATGGAGATCATATCCCCCCTTATGTATTTATACATGGAGATCATACCCCCCCCCTTATGTATTTATACATGGAGATCATATCCCCCCTTATGTATTTATACATGGAGATCATATCCCCCCCTTATGTATTTATACATGGAGATCATACCCCCCCCCCCTTATGTATTTATACATGGAGATCATATCCCCCCTTATGTATTTATACATGGAGATCATACCCCCCCCCCCCTTATGTATTTTTACATGGAGATCATATCCCCCCCCTTATGTATTTATACATGGAGATCATATTCCCCCTTAATCTCCTCTTCTCAGGAGAGAATAAATTCAGTTCCTCTAATCTCTCCTCATAGCTGAGCTCCTCCATGCCTCTTATCAGTTTGGTTGCCCTTCTTTGCACTTTCTCCAGTTCCCCGATATCCTTTTTGTGAACTGGTGCCCAAAACTGAACTGCATATTCCAGATGAGGTCTTACTAATGATTTGTACAGATGATGTCTCTCTCTCTGGAGTCCATTCCTCTCTTATACAAGAAAGGACTTTGCTCACTTTGAAAACCACAGCTTGGCATTGCATGCTATTATTAAGCTTATGATCTACCAGAACACCCAGATCCTTTTCCACCATTGATTCACCCAGTTCTACTCCCCCTAGTATGTATGATGCATGCATATTCTTACCCCCCAAGTGCAGAACTTTACATTGATCAACATTAAACCTCATTTGCCACATAGTTGTCCCTTTTTAAACAGTGCAACAATCATACCCTCCTTGCTCCTCTTCTGCACCCACTGTCCATTGCCAAACTCTCAACATTGATTTTGTGCACTTAATCTCTATGGTCATAGCCATCTCATCGATCTCCTGAACCCACTGTTCACTGTCATACCCTCCACACTCCTCTCCTCCACCCACTGTTCATGATTACAAGTTCCAGACTCCTCTCCTGCACCCACTGTCCATTGTCATACCCTCCACTCCTGTACATACTGCCCACTGTCATACCCTCCACACTCCTCTCCTGTACATACTACTCACTGATATACCCTCCATACTCCTCTCCTGTACATACTGCCCACTGTCATACCCTCCGCACTCCTCTCCTGTACATACTGCCCCCTGTCATACCCTCCATACTCCTCTCCTGTACATACTGCCCACTGTCATACCCTCCATACTCCTCTCCTGTACATACTGCCCAACTGTCATACCCTCCACACTCCTCTCCTGTACATACTGTCAATTGTCATACCCTCCATACTCCTCTCCTGTACATACTGCCCACTGTCATACCCTCCATACTCCTCTCCTGTACATACTACCCACTGATATTCCCTCCACATTCCTCTCCTGTACATACCGCCCACTGTCTTACCCTCCACATTCCTCTCCTGTACATACCACCCACTGTCATACCCTCCACACTCCTCTCCTGTACATACTGCCCACTGTCTTACCCTCCACACTCCTCTCCTGTACATACTGCCCACTGATATACCCTCCTCACTCCTCTCCTGTACATACCGCCCACTGTCATACCCTCCACACTCCTCTCCTGTACATACCGCCCACTGTCATACCCTCCACACTCCTCTCCTGTACATACTGTCCACTGTCATACCCTCCACACTCCTCTCCTGTACATACTGCCCACTGCCTTACCCTCCACACTCCTCTCCTGTACATACCGCCCACTGTCTTACCCTCCACATTCCTCTCCTGTACATACTGCCCACTGTCATACCCTCCACACTCCTCTCCTGTACATACTGCCCACTGTCATACCCTCCACACTCCTCTCCTGTACATACTGCCCACTGTCATATCCTCCACACTCCTCTCCTGTACATACCGCCCACTGTCATACCCTCCACACTCCTCTCCTGTACATACTGTCCACTGTCATACCCTCCACACTCCTCTCCTGTACATACTGCCCACTGCCTTACCCTCCACACTCCTCTCCTGTACATACCGCCCACTGTCTTACCCTCCACATTCATCTCCTGTACATACCACCCACTGTCTTACCCTCCACATTCCTCTCCTGTACATACCGCCCACTGTCATACTCTCCACACTCCTCTCCTGTACATACTGCCCACTGCCATACCCTCCGAACTCCTCTCCTGTACATACTGCCCACTGTCATACCCTCCACACTCCTCTCCTGTACATACTGCCCACTGTCATACCCTCCACACTCCTCTCCTGTACATACTGCCCACTGTCATACCCTCCACACTCCTCTCTTGTACATACCGCCCACTGTCATATCCTCCACACTCCTCTCCTGTACATACTGCCCACTGTCATACCCTCCACACTCCTCTCACCCTTCGTACTTTTATGTCATCTTCTTACATTTCTTGCCTCTTATTCTCTCTGCCTGCCTACCTTTATATCTAACCCCATTTTTATTCTTTTTGTCTTCCTCATTCTCCTTCCTCCTCTTTCCCCTTTCTATTCCACTTTCTTCCTCTCACTCTTCCATCTCCCATCCATGGTGGAATGACTTCTCCATGGCCGGTCTTACCTCTACCAGTCTGCAGCAGATGAAGAGAAGAACCTTCCACCTCCTCGGAATATTTCAGAATAATAAATGATGATTAAAATGTATTCTTACCTTAACTTACACAACTATTATGGTAACACACCGACTTCCTTCCTGCAGGTTTTTTGTGAAATCATTTTATAAGCAGGTAAGAAGCCGTCCCTAAACTAAAATTCCATCAGTGAGTATTTGTCTCTTTCAGTTTTTTTTGTGTTTTTCATATTTTATCCTTGCTGTAGAAAGGAAATGTACAATTTTAAGTATAGAAAAGTTGGTAATTGGTTCTTCTACCTTTAGCGGCTATGACCTCAAGTTAATATTTCCATCTGCTGTTGTGAGGATCACAAGAAGAAGAACATTTTGGGGTATATTTATTATAATGCTCATCCAGGATTCTTGGATTTCTGAAGAATTACAACCGGATTTGTCGTAACAACATCATCAGGGGAGTGATATCTGGTTCCTATGTCCTGACTGGAGGAAGCTGTATACTGACGGAAGGAGAAAAGCTGGGTGCAGGACGGTTCCATCACAGGCGGTCACCTTAAAAATGTCTTTACCTGTGAAAGCTGAGAGAATGCAGTGACATCAGGGGTGTCCTTTCACCTAAACCTCAGTCAATGTTGCTAAATACATTCTCCATAGGCAACATTGTGGAAGTCAATCAATTGATCACCACTGGATGGTTGGTAAATGTTTCAGGACAGCAATGGAACTGTTCATCCCTAGACAGGCTAGGAGGACCCAAAGAGACTCAACGGTTCCTTCATGGGTGAGCGCTACATTCCAAAGCTCAAATACCTTCCAAATTTTTATTGTTCTCCATTCCCATATTTCCTGTTCAGTCTGTCAAATGAAAAATAAACAGGAAGTGAAGAGCAATCCACCCAATGGGGGCACAGACAGCAATTAAACCTCACCGAGATCCTATGGGGAATGGATTGGATGAGGAGTGATTTGATGTCTGTGGTGAAAGATGAAAACCCCCCGATATTTGTACATTAACTAATGAAAGATTTTCAAAAGGCAGACAAATTCACAGGAAGAGACACATTTTCTAATGAAAACAAAGTGTGACTGCAATTATATGTCATCATTTCCTCTGATCTGATAAATAAACACCGGCATATGAAATCTATGGAAGCCACCATAGCTAAAAGGAGTTTTAAAAAAAAAAATACAAACATCTCTATATTTATTGCTGTGTGTAATAGAATTGCACAGAGTGGCCCCGAACCTCCTCTTTTTGGATCCCCCTCCAATGCTGCTGGCACCTCCTCTCTGTCCAGTGCCCCCACAGAAATACCGCATCCAATAGGGGTACTCGTGCATGCTGTCTCCCTATTGACACAGACAGTGGGACTCAGCCCCGCCTCCATCTTCCTTGTCACTGGCTTTGATTGACAGCACTGGGAGCCAATGGCACCTGGAAATGAGGAGAGAAAAGAGCTGCAGATGTGCACAGTGCTGGATCGAGTGATGGTCCAGGGGCCAAAATCAATGCCAAAACATTTTTTACTTTAATGGAAGGAATGCATTAAGGTAAAACATATTTAGGCTTTAGAACCACTTTAAACAGGATTTCAAATTTAGTAAAAAAAAAGATAATATAGTTTTAAAAAACTGCCTCATAATTTATTGTTATTAAAAACACCTTTCCATATTAATCTGCAGTGCTATACTTTTCTAAAAATTAAAAAAATAAATTAAATGCACTATGGCAACCTGGAGATGTTCAATACACAGCTGGTATACAGAACTCCCCCCAGAGGTATACATCTATTGTATACAATTGTATTGCTAGCTGTGATTGGTCACAGTGATCACATGGTACAGGCAGGGCTACTGACAGCTAATCACAACAAAAGATAGTGAATGAATCAGTTTCGTTCGGTAAAAATGGTTTCTTATACCAATAAAATTCATAGTATAAACAATAATAATGTGTAAAAATAAAACTCACTCCCCTAGAGTAGTACAGTGTTACTATGGTAACACTGTATTGTTCTGGTCCCGGTGTGTTAAACGCCCGATCTTCATCTTTGAGAGTTATTTTATAGGCAAAGGGTAATGTCACCCAGTTATGTCACCCAGTGGCACAGCCCCCTTCTGACATCATGTGACATCATGTGATGTCAGAAGGGGGCGGTATCACCGGGTAATGTAACCTGGTGTCTCCGCCTTCTGCCATTAAAAGAGCTGAAGATCGGGCAGACGGCGGGTAGCCTCTGAAGAGGCGGAAGCGTTTTTGAATTTTTTTCTATTTTTTGGGTCCGGAGGGTGGCGTGATTGACGATGGATTTACAGCGAGGAACACTATTTTTTTTTTTCTTTTTAATAAAGGACTTGTCAAAAACTGTTCTGTGGTTTTTACTTTTTTACACTTTTTTGGTGAATAGGTAGGAGTACTATATACCCGATACTCACATGGGGGGGTGGGATCTGGGGGCCCCCTTGTCAAAGGGGGCTTCCAGATTCTAATAAGCCCCCAATCAGCAGACCGCCACAACCACAGCTCAGGGTTGTTGGGAAGAGGCCCTTGTCCACATCAACATGTGGACAAGGTGCTTTGGGGGGGGCAGAGCCCCCCCTGCCCCAAAGCACCCACCCTCCCATGTTGAGGGTATGTGGCCTGGTATGGTTCAGGAGCTGCTTGCTCATCCCCTCCCCTTTCCTGACCTGCCAGGCTGTTTGCTCAGATAAGGGTTTGGTATGGATTTTGGGGGGGACCCCACGCAGGTTTTTTTTTTTTTTTTTTTAAATGTTAAATGTTAGCATTTATTTTTTTATCTGTATTCCTGGGAGCCGACAGTACATTACAGCCATGAGCAAGTTTAAATGACATTTTTTCCTTTAGAATATCAGTATTGCTGCAACAGGCTCCATACATCCAAAATAAAAGTGAAAGGGTATTCCCGCACTATCGCTGTGTAGGGGTACGTGTAACCAACTGCTGCAGGCACCGATCAGCCAATCCGTAGCCCAAAGTGAAATAATATAATATAGTGGTGCTGCGCTGACGGATACCAACAAATGTGTAACTTAAAGTGCACAAATGATGGATACAAAAGTGCGTGTGCTAATAATCAGGGGAGGGGACCACCAGTCCTCTTGTAGCGGGCCCGGGCACACAGGGGGGCCCCAACAGCACTGGCAATCGATGTGGTCGGGCTGAGGGGCAATTACAGAAGGAAGCCCTGTGCGGCTCTCTGCAGCAGTTGAAAGACATTTTCTCCCCCTCCTGCCAGATTTCAGCTGCTGCAGGGAGAGACACAGACACAGGGCATCATTCCTGTAATTACTTCTCCGACACCGACCCCCCCCCCTCCCTGTTCTACCTGATTCTGATCCCCCCCCTACCCCCATGTGGGCCCCCTTTTCACTGTGCCAATCACCCTCCCGCAGCGCTGTAGGCTTCCCTGTTCTCTAAAAAAAAAAAAATAACAAATTGTAAAAAAAAAAAAAAAAAAAATGAACTTTAAACATTGTAATAAATCATTTAAAAAAATTGTAAAATAAAATAATTGTAAACATTTAAAAAAAAAAAAACATTATAATTTTTTTTTCTTAACTGTAAAAAACAATTGAAAAAGGACTAATTCACACAGCTTCTCTGTTATGTTTGTGTCCGCTAATAATGATTTTAGTGTATTTTTAGTGATGTATTCGGGGGGCCCTACCAGGTAGGCTATACGTGGCACCGTGATTTCTAACAGCAGCCCTGCTAATAATAAAGATGTGTAAATGGATAATACAAGCACAAAAAAAAAAAAAAAAAACGGTTAATATTCCATATGCAATGTATACAAAAATGCACAGATAAAGCTGGAAAACGGGAAGATATGAATATAAAAACCCGAGTAAAAAGAGCTGCTGAATGTATCAATCATCAAAGTGAGTCCATATAAAAAATGTGAAAGAATAGAATCAGTCCAATGCACATCAAGTAGGTGCATGTGAGATCCCTTCCCCCAAAAAAGAATGTGAGTGGTGTGTAAAAGATCCAAGGAGGTGACCCCTCTATGTGTGCCGGCCTCTCACCCTACAGCTGGAAGGTTACAGCATAAACGGAGAACTTTCACTTTAAATTCTTCTCACTGCTTCCCGGGGTAATGGTGTTGTGAGCCCAGCTGATGGAAGACTGTGATAAGGGGACGGGTGTCCCGTCTATAATCATCTGACCGCCTCTCCACATATATCCTCAGTAGGGTAATATATAGAAGAAAGAAAAGATCCCAATACTGGAAAACTATTTCACTATTTTATTACAATCAGCTGAAACTCTCACATGTCACATGGTAGGATAGAGTACATCATCCACGAGCCGCCAGCTCCTCATCTGCAAACATTTCCGCTATTACACATGGGCAGTTCTTTCATTACGAATTTAATTTTGGACAAATTTTCCATAATCAGCAATTCGGATGTATCCCAATTTTAAAAATGACAATAGTACCGAATTTAAACAAATCCAAAAAATAATGAAAAAAAATAAATAAATTATATTAATTAATTAATTAAATTTGAATCAATTCAAAAATGTTTCTAATTCGAATAGTTTTTGATTTGTTTTCCAGTTTCCAAAGAGAATAAAACAGAATATAAAGTAAAGGAATAACAATAAAGGAATAAAAAACAGAATAGAATTTAAAAAAAAAATAGAACAAAATATAGAGAATATAACAATCTTCTGAAATTCGAATTTCAAATAAAATAAATTTGAATTTGAATACATAAGAAAAGAGTAGAATAAAAAAGAATAGAATGGAAAAAAAGAATAGAATAGACTGTAGTAGAAAAGAAAATAATAGAATTAAAAAAAAAAAAAACAATAGAATAGAAGAGAATAGAATAAAATAGAATAAATATAACCATTTCCCAAAATTCAAATAGAATACATTCAAATTTGAACGGAAGTAAAAAGAATAGATTAGAATAGAAAATAACAGAATAGTATAGAAAAAAAAAAAAAAAAACAACAGACTAGAATAGGATGAATATAACATAGATGAATAATATTCCTAGAACTGATATATTTAATCTTATGTATGAGAACGAATATAACCATCTTCCGAAATTCTAATTTTATATAGAATAAATCTGAATTTGAATAGAAAAAAATAGAAGAGAAAAGAATAGAATAGAAAATAATAGCACAGAACAGAATAAAAAAATAGAAAAATAAAAGAATTTAAAAAAACAATAGAATAGAATAGAATAGAATAGAATAGAATAGAAAGAATATAACCATTTCCCAAAATCCAAATAGAATCAATTCGAATTTAAATAGAATAGAAAAGCATATATTAGAATATGAATATGGTTTTATTCTTTCTATTCTAATCTATTCTGTTGCTTTTTTTTTGTACTATTCTGTTATTTTCTATTCAAATGTATTATTTTTTATTGTATTCAAACTTGATTCTATTTGAATTTTGGGAAATGGTTATATTCTTTCTATTCTGTTCTGTTGTTTTTTTTTTTTTTTTTATTCTATTTTTTTTCTATTTTGTTCTTTTATTTTCTATTCCATTTTGTTCAGTTTTTTTTTTTTCTTTATTCTACTCTTTTATTTTCTGTTATTTTCTTTTCTATTCTATTATATATTTTTTTCTATTCTATTCCTTTATATTCTTTTCTATTGTATTGCCTTCCTGAAATTGGAAAACAATTTTAAAACTTTTCTAATTTGAAATCTTTTCTAATTTAAAAACTTTTTAAATTTGAAAACTTTTCTAATTCAAAATTAAATTTAAATCTTTTCGAATTTGGAAAATTGGAATCGATTTGAATACGAAAAACAAAATGAATTCCGGAAATGGATTAAACTAATTTAACTAAATTAATTTATGCAAATAACAAATCGAAACAAAATGAAATTAAACACATTTTTTTTTGTTCTACACATGTCTATCCGGTACGCTTATCGCTCAGTCCCGACGCGTAGCATCACGCCTACGTGACTTCATCAGGGGATGATGATAGGCTGAAAGGTATGTCCTTTTATAATGAAGAATGGGGTGTGTAAAGTGGCGGCCATTACTTTGTAGTCCACTATGCAGGAAAAAAACGTCGGCCATTTTCCATTAGTCTCAAATAGAAAAAACAAGAGCGGCCATATTATCGTAGTCACTATATGGTAAAGGTTGAGTGGCCTTATTTATGAAGCACAATATACTGAGTATGTATTAAAGGACCACCAGGGCACGCAAGTGAAACTAGATAGCTAATGACTAGTGTTGAGCGAACACGGACCGTATTATTCGTGTTCGTACTGAATAATTGGATTTTTGTTACCCGAACACGGACCCGAAAACTTTACTGTATGTTCGGGTAAAAATCCGTGTTCGGTCATTTTATTTCCGGGTTTTGTATGCATTGGCGCGCTTTTCATGGCGGGCTTTCAACAGCCAATCAACAAGCGTTTAACTGGTGTGCCTTAAGCCATCCCAGCCATGCCTACAAATGTATTAGTAGCTGTGATTGGCCATCTGAAGCATGTGACCAAGTCTTTATGAGTTTGAGACCGAGCGCCGCTGCGTCATTCTGCTGTAGTACAGGGACAGAGCACACATCATACGTGCTGGCTGCTGATTAGGGACAGACAGACAAAAATCATATTGTGTCCGAAAATAATTGAGGGACAGGTCGGAGTGCTGCAGGCAGGGCGAGATACTAGGGCATTTTAGGGAGAGGCTGGAGATATTTAGGGTCAGTGTTCTACAATCGATTTTGCTGTGTGGGGGGGGGGGGGGTTTGCAGTGCCGGCAGTGACCAATCTTATCGATCCTTTTAGGGAGAGGCTGGAGATAGGCAGGGTCAGTGTTCTACAATCGATTTTGCTGTGTGGGGGTGGGGGGGGGGGGGGTTGCAGTGCCGGCAGTGACCGATCTTATCGATCCTTTTAGGGAGAGGCTGGAGATATTTAGGGTCAGTTTTCTACAATCGATTTTGCTGTGTGTGGGGGGGGGGGTTTGCAGTGACTGATCTTATCGATCCTTTTAGGGAGAGTCTGGAGATAGGCAGGGGTCAGTGGTCCACATTGATTTTGCTGTGTGTGGGGTGGTGCAGTGAACACAATCTTTTTGCCCGCTGAGGAGGAGGGAGAAAAAAGTCTTTTTTATCAGTCAGTTGTGTGCAGCGTTTTTCCTTCAGTGCTGCTGTGCTGACTGTGATAATACACTGCTGTGTTCACATGTGCTATTATTGAGTGATTTCAAAAGTTATACACTTTTTTCTATTCCACTTTTCAATATACACCCTTGGGTTAAAAAAATTTAATTGTGGCATAGTCTGTACTAATCTAGTTAAAAATTACAAACTTAAAAGGGGAATTTTCTTTTTTTTTTCCCTCCATAGCATGCAGCAGAGCTGACTGATATAAGACACTGAAAACCCAGCCTCTTTTGCAATATGAGGCTCATACCTAAATATTTTTTGTTTTCTGCAGTATACTAGTATATCCTTTGGGTTTCCATGGTGGTCAATCGTTGGGACGCCTGGAAGAAGGCGGTGTTGCTATCATTGCACCTTGATAGTCGCGACATCGACATCTTGTGGTGGAAGAAGACCAAGACAAGAGAAGTGCTCAGCCAGCATTGTTAATTGACCATATAAACCTGTACCCGATCTGTTAATCAGAGGATGAACACTATATATATGCACGCCTCTTGCCTACCAAATTAGCTCTGAAGAAACCGACGCAAAGTCGGTGAAACGCATCAGCGGCAGCGTCCATTGAACTGCACCTTCTGAACTAGCCTTCCCTGTGTATATCCGACTCAAGCACGGCCGGCTTCCCCGCGGCTCCCCCTGCTTCAAGCTCGCCATACCGGACATGACGTCAGGCCGCCACTGACGGACCCACACGCCAACTTGGAACGAGGCTCGAGCAAGCATGGTGTTGGAACCCCGATACAGAGGACTGTAAGTGCCGGCTGAGTCAGGATACATCACACAGAGGTATGGACTTTACATTATCAGGCTATTCTTCTGTTCATAACTACCTTCATGCAAAGGATCACTGAGGACCCTGGATATCAGCATTCCCATTGACAATGGCATACTCCGGCCAGTTTACCTGAACCTCACATAACCAGTACTGGACTTTCAGGACAGGATTCTATACGTTTTTGTCAATGCTGAAAGCTTCCACAGGAGGTGTACACATCACTCCCGGGATTTTCTCCTTTATGTGGAGTTACTTTCTTATCACCATTGTTGTTGCCTTAATTGTGGAGGAACGGCCTGAGTGAATTCTCCTTGTTGATCACCAGTATATCACCAGTATATCCACATGATTGAGTAAACCACCTTACCTCATCAAGTACCAGGAACGATTCCTGAGTGTTTGTTTAACACCACGTGAAGTTTCTGTTTCTCACAGTGTGGTCATACATATTTGAGGCATTAGATCATCATCGTTGCATCTATGGACTACTCCTTGATGATCACATTCAAGTTTCGCAGGGTAGTATCTTGACAAATTTTTCCAGCCTGTGTATTACATTACCAGTTCAAGGCTTCAGTTATGTGCAGGTCCTTTTGTTGGTTTTAATTGATTTTATATTGTATGTTGTGTCCTCTTTTGTACACAGTCTTTTCACCAGGCACAAGTGCCAAATAAAATATACCAATTTTAGCACCACAACCACTTCCTTGACTCATTGGTACCTAGCATTGATCGCCCTTTTGGTGGATGTGGATTGGAGGGTCTATCCTCCTTTACCCATTTCCCCTGTCTTTTCCTCTTTATGAATTTTTGGGGTCAATAGGTATCCGATGAGCTGTCTTTAAGTGTGTCCCTTTCATACATTTTTTGAAGCCAATAGAGGCCATTACTGGAACACCCTAATTTCATTTTTTGATATGAGACACTGCTGTTCACATGTGCTATTGATAAATCACCAATTTTATATCATATTTTCTATTCCGCTATTCAATCTACACCTCTGGGTAAAAACAATTAAATTGCGGTATAGTCTGTATCGGTATGTGTGAGATACACCTTTCCAATTTTTGGGGCACATCTCATACTGCCGAGGATTTGAGGGTGCTTCAGTGTGCCTCCTGCCTGTTTCGAACTCCTCCTACTCCTCATCCTGCCTTTGGGGGTACAAAAAATAGTAATTTGGGCCTATTCTGGGTCTCAACGTGTGAGATACATACACCTTTTAATATCATATTTTCTATTCCGCTATTCAATCTACACCTTTGGGTAAAAACAATTAAATTGCGGGATAGTCTGTATCGGTAAGTGTGAGATACACCTTTCCAATTTTTGGGGCGCATCTCATACTGCTGAGGATTTGAGGGTGCTTCAGTGTGCCTCCTGCCTGTTCCGAACTCCTCCTACTCCTCATCCTGGCCTAGTCTGGTTCTGTACGTGTGAGATACATACACCTTTTGATAATATTTTCTATTCCGCTATTTAATCTACACCTTTGTGGTAAAAACAATTAAATTGCGGGATAGTCTGTGTCGGTACGTGTGAGATACATATACCTTTTGATATCATATTTTCTATTCCGCTATTCAATCTACACCTTTGGGGTAAAAACAATTAAATTGCGGGATAGTCTGTGTCGGTACGTGTGAGATACACCTTTCCAATTTTTGGGGCGCATCTCATACCGCCGAGGATTGCAGGGTGCTTCAGTCTGCCTCCTGCCTGTTCCGAACTCCTCCTACTCCTCATACTGCCTTTGGGGGTACAAAAAATAGTAATCGGGGCCTAGTCTGGGTTTGTACGTGTGAGATACACCACCGGTTGGTAAAATTTTTCCTATTCCGCTATTCAATATACACCCTGTTTGAGTGTAAAAAATTAAATTACGGCATAGTCTGTATCGGTACATGTGAGATACACCTTTTTAAATTTGTTTGGCGCATCTCCTTCCACCGCCGAGGATTGCAGGGCGCTTCAGTTTGCCTCCTGTTCCCAACTCCTCCTACTCCTCTTCCTCATCCTGCCTTTAGGGTACAAAAAATTGTAATCGGGGCCTAGTCTGTGTTTGTACGTGTGAGATACACCGTATTATAAAATTTTTCCTATTCCGCTATTCAATATACACCCTTTTGGAGTGTAAAAAAATTAAATTACGGCATAGTCTGTATCGGTAAGTGTGAGATACACCTTTCCAATTTTTGGGGAGCATCTCATACTGCCGAGGATTTGAGGGTGCTTCAGTGTGCCTCCTGCCTGTTCCGAACTCCTCCTACTCCTCATCCTGGCCTAGTCTGGTTCTGTACGTGTGAGATACATACACCTTTTGATAATATTTTTAGTGTTGAGCGAACACGGACTGTATTATTCGTGTTCGTACCGAATAATTGGATTTTTGTTACCCGAACACGAACACGGACACTTTACTGTATATTCGGGTAAAAATCTGTGTTCGGTTGTTTTATTTCCGGGTTTTGCATGCTTTGGCGCTCTTTTCATGGCGGGCTTTCAACAGCCAATCAACAATCGTTTAACTGGTGTGCCTTAAGCCATCCCAGCCATGCCTGCAAATGTCTCAGTAGCTGTGATTGGCCGTCTGAAGCATGTGACCAAGTCTTTATAAGTTCGAGGCAGCCGCAGCGGCGTCATTATGCTGCTTAGATCAGGGACAGAGCACACATCAACGTGCTGGCTGCTGATTAGGGAAAGATAGGCAGGAAAAAACCATTTGTGTCCGGATAGAATTGAGGGACAGGTCGGAGTATTTAGGCAGGGCGAGTTGTAGGCATTTTAGGGATAGAGTCTGCTGAATTATAGGGTCAGTGTGTTCTACAAACTACAATCGATATTGCTGTGTGGGGTGGGGTCTGCACTTAGTTCTCCTGATCTACGATCTCTTCTCAATCCTGTTAGGGACAGAGTCTGCTGAATTTTAGGGAAAGTGTGTTCTACAAACTACAATCGATATTGCTGTGTGGTGTGGGATAGGAGATAGGCAGGTGTCAGTGATCCACATCCATTTTTCTGTGTGTGGGCTGCAGTGAACACAATCTTTTTGGGGTGCAGTGAACACAATCCTTTTGGAGTGCAGTGAACAAAATCTTTGTGGGGTGCAGTGAACAAAACCTTTGTGGGGGTACAGTGAACACAATCTTTGTGGGGTGCAGTGAAGACAATCCTTGTGGGGTGCAGTGAAGACAATCCTTGTGGGGTGCAGTAAACAAAATCTTTGGGGGGTACAGTGAACACAATCTTTGTGGGGTGCAGAGAAGACAATCCTTGTGGGGTGCAGTGAACAAAATCTTTGGGGGGTACAGTGAACACAATCTTTGTGGGGTGCAGTGAACACAATCTTTGTGGGGTGCAGTGAACAAAACCTTTGTGGGGTGCAGTGAACAAAACCTTTGTGGGGTACAGTGAACACAATCTTTGTGGGGTGCAGTGAACACAATCTTTGTGGGGTGCAGTGAACACAACCTTTGTGGGGTACAGTGAACACAATCTTTGTGGGGTGCAGTGAACAAAACCTTTGTGGGGTACAGTGAACACAATCTTTGTGGGGTACAGTGAACACAATCTTTGTGGGGTGCAGTGAACAAAACCTTTGTGGGGTACAGTGAACACAATATTTGTGGGGTGCAGTGAACAAAACCTTTGTGGGGTACAGTGAACACAATCTTTGTGGGGTGCAGAGAAGACAATCCTTTTGGGGTGCAGTGAACACAATCTTTGTGGGGTGCAGTGAACACAATCTTTGTGGGGTGCAGTGAACAAAACCTTTGTAGGGTGCAGTGAACACAATCTTTGTGGGGTGCAGTGAAGACAATCCTTGTGGGGTGCAGTGAAGACAAACAATATTTGTGGGGTGCAGTGAACAAAATCTTTGGGGGGTACAGTGAACACAATCTTTGTGGGGTGCAGTGAACAAAACCTTTGTGGGGTACAGTGAACACAATCTTTGTGGGGTGCAGTGAACAAAACCTTTGTGGGGTACAGTGAACACAATCTTTGTGGGGTGCAGTGAAGACAATCCTTTTGGAGTGCAGTGAACACAATCTTTGTGGGGTACAGTGAACAAAACCTTTGTGGGGTACAGTGAACACAATCTTTGTGGGGTGCAGAGAAGACAATCCTTTTGGGGTGCAGTGAACACAATCTTTGTGGGGTACAGTGAACACAATCTTTGTGGGGTGCAGTGAACAAAACCTTTGTGGGGTACAGTGAACACAATCTTTGTGGGGTGCAGTGAACAAAACCTTTGTGGGGTACAGTGAACACAATCTTTGTGGGGTACAGTGAACACAATCTTTGTGGGGTACAGTGAACACAATCTCCTACTTCTGAAGCTTTGAGGGTGCTGCCTGTTCTATACTCCTCCTCCTCCTTCTCATCCATCCTTTTAGGTGTACAAACAATAGTAATTGGGGCCTAGTGTGCTTCTGTACGTGTGAAAAACATACACTTTTTTTGATCATATTTCCTATTCCGTTATTCAATAAAAACCTTTGGGGCTCAATTAAATTGCGGAATAGTCTGTGTCGGTACGTGTGAGATCCACCTTTCCAAGTTTTTGGGGTTCATCTCATACTTCTGAAGCTTTGAGGGTGCTGCCTGTTCTATACTCCTCCTCCTCCTCTTCCTCATCCATCCTTTTAGGTGTACAAACAATAGTAATTGGGGCCTAGTGTGCTTCTGTACGTGTGAAAAACATACACTTTTTTTTGATCATATTTCCTATTCCGCTATTCAATAAAAACCTTTGGGGCTCAATTAAATTGCGGAATAGTCTGTGTCTGTACGTGTGAGATCCACCTTTCCAAGTTTTTGGGGTTCATCTCATACTTCTGAAGCTTTGAGGGTGCTGCCTGTTCTATACTCCTCCTCCTCCTCCTCCTCATCCATCCTTTTAGGTGTACAAACAATAGTAATTGGGGCCTAGTGTGCTTCTGTACGTGTGAAAAACATACACTTTTTTTTGATCATATTTCCTATTCCGCTATTCAATAAAAACCTTTGGGGCTCAATTAAATTGCGGAATAGTCTGTGTCGGTACGTGTGAGATCCACCTTTCCAAGTTTTTGGGGTTCATCTCATACTTCTGAAGCTTTGAGGGTGCGGCCTGTTCTATACTCCTCCTCCTCCTCCTCCTCCTCATCCATCCTTTTAGGTGTACAAACAATAGTAATTGGGGCCTAGTGTGCTTCTGTACGTGTGAAAAACATACACTTTTTTTTGATCATATTTCCTATTCCGCTATTCAATAAAAACCTTTGTGGCTCAATTAAATTGCGGAATAGTCTGTGTCGGTACGTGTGAGATCCACCTTTCCAAGTTTTTGGGGTTCATCTCATACTTCTGAAGATTTGAGGGTGCTGCCTGTTCCATACTCCTCTTCCTCATCCTCCCTTTAGGGTAGGAAAAAATTTAATCGGGCCTAGTCTGTGTTTGTACGTGTGAGATACACAGTTTTTTATCCTATTCCACTATTCAATACACACCCTTTTGGTGTAAAAAACATTAAATTGCGGCATAGTTTGCATATTTGACTGTGAGATACACCCGTGCGATACTGTTGTTCTTTTGTTCCGCTATTCAATAAAGACCTTTCTAGGGCAAGATCTTAAATTTCAGAAATATGAGGAGAGCGTCAAATAGGGGCCGTGCCCTGGGTCGTGGTGGTGCTGCTGCTAGAGCTCCTGTTGCAAGGAGAGGACGTGGTCAATCTGTGCCAGCTACACGCACAAGTGAAACACCTTCCTCAAGTGTGAGTAGGCGACAGAACCTGCATCAGTATTTGGTAGGGCATCATACGCCCCTAGAAGTGATGAGGCCAGAACAAGTGGAGGCGATAGTAGATTGGTTTGCTGCTGACAGTGCCTCCAGTTCCTTCACATTGTCTCCCACCCAGTCTACTGCAGAAAGGTCACAGTTGGCACCTGCAGCCGATGTCCAACCGTCTTTCACCTCACCCCCTTGCAAATCAGGCAAGCAGTCTGAGCCCCAAGCCATACAGCAGTCTCTTCTTCTTTTTGATGACTCTGTCAGCAGGGTTTCCCAGGGCCATCCACCTAGCCCTGCCCCAGAAGTGGAAGAGATTGAGTGCAGCGATGCCCAACCACTTATTTCTCAAGATGAGTACATGCAAGGATCATCGCAGCACGTCTCCGATGATGACGAAACGCAGGTGCCAACTGCTGCGGCGTTCAGCATTGTGGAGACCGACAAGGAGGGCAGGGGTGAAGACTGGGTGGAAGATGATGTGGAGGACGATGAGGTCCTCGACCCCACATGGAATGAACGTCATGCAGGTGACCTGAGTAGTTTGGAGGAAGAGGCGGTGGTCGCACAGAGCCACCAGCACAGCAGAAGAGGGAGCAGGGTGCAGAAGCGGAGCGGCCGTGCCCTAGACACTACGCCCGCTACTGCCCAACGCAGCAAGGGAACGAGCGCACCAAAGTCAGCTCTAGCGTGGAAGTTCTTTAGAAAATGTGCTGATGACAGGACACGAGTGGTTTGCACCCTGTGCAATCAGAGCTTGAAGCGAGGCATAAACCTTCTCAACCTGAGCACAACCTGCATGATCAGGCATCTAAGTGCAAAGCACGAGCTGCAGTGGAGTACACACCTTCAAAACCAAGAAACGTCTCTGGCTCATCCTGCTTCCTCTTCTGCTGCAGTCTCGGCCACTCCAGCCACATCTGTAGTGATACCGGCACCTGCCACCCCGCAAACAGACGATCTGTCAGCAACACCACCACCTGGGTCACCAACAACCATCTCCACAATGTCCCGTGGAAGCGTTCAGCTTTCCATCTCCCAAACACTTGAGAGGAAGAGGAAGTACCCCCCTACCCACCCGCGATCCCTGGCCCTGAATGCCAGCATTTCAAAATTATTGGCCTTTGAAATGCTGTCATTCCGTCTGGTGGAGACGCACAGTTTTAAAAACCTTATGTCGGTGGCTGTCCCACAGTACGTCGTGCCCAGCCGCCACTACTTTTCCAGGCAAGCCATCCCTTCCCTGCACAACCAAGTGGGGGAAAAAATCAGGTGTGCACTGCGCAACGCCATCTGTGCCAAGGTCCACCTAACTACCAATACGTGGACCAGTAAGCACGGTCAGGGGCATTATATCTCCCTAACGGCACACTGGGTAAATGCAGTGGCGGATGGGCCTGAGGCGGATAGCAATTTGGCGCATGTCCTTCCACCACCGAGGATTGCAGGGCGCTTCAGTTTGCCTCCTGTTCCTAACTCCTCCTACTCCGCTTCCTCATCCTCTACCGCCTCCTCATCCGGACAGCGTAACACCTTCACCACCAACTTCAGCACGGCCAGGGGTAAACGACAGCAGGCAGTTTTACAACTTGCCTGTTTGGGGGACAAACCACACACCGCGCAGGAGTTGTGGAGGAGCATGGAACAGCAGACAAATGAGTGGTTGCTGCCAGCGAGCCTCAAGCCCGGCCTGGTGGTGTGCGATAACGGGAGAAATCTCATAGCAGCTCTGGGCCTAGCCGGTTTGACGCACATCCCTTGCCTGGCGCATGTGCTGAATTTGGTGGTGCAGAGGTTCCTTAAAAACTACCCCGATATGTCAGAGCTGCTGCAGAAAGTGCGGGCCGTTTGTGCGCACTTTCGGCGTTCTCACCCTGCTGCTGCTCGCCTGGCAGCGCTGCAGCGTAACTTCGGCCTTCCCGCTCACCGCCTCATATGTGACGTGCCCACAAGGTGGAACTCCACCTTGCACATGCTGGAAAGACTGTGCGAGCAGCAGCAGGCCATAGTGGAGTTTCAGCTGCAGCACGCATGCGTGAGTCGCTCTGCGGAACAGCACCACTTCACCACCAATAACTGGGCCTCCATGCGAGACCTGTGTGCCTTGTTGCGCTGTTTTGAGTACTCCACCAACATGGCCAGTGGCAATGACGCCGTTCTCAGCTTAACTATCCCACTTCTATGCCTCCTTGAAAAAACAATTCGGGCGATGATGGAAGAGGATGTGGCACAGGATGAGGAGGAGGAGGAGGATGAAGAGGTAACATTTCCAAGGCTTTCAGGGCAGTCATTCGCAAGGGGCTCCGAGGGTGGGTTCCTGCACACACAAACGCCAGGGACACAATTGTCCAGCAGGGGCACAGTTCTGGAGAATGAGGAGGATGAGGAGGAGGAGGAGCTGGAGGAGAAGATGGAACCATGTTCACAGCAGGGTGGCACCCAGGCCAGCTCATGGCCATCACTGGTGCATGGCTGGGGGGATACAGAGGACACGGACGATACACCTCCCACAGAGGACAGCCTTTCGTCGCCTCTGGGCAGCCTGGCACACATGAGCGATTACATGCTGCAGTGTCTCCACAACGACCGCCGAGTTGCCCACATTCTAACTTGTGCTGATTACTGGGTGGCCACACTGCTGGATCCCCGTTACAAGGACAACGTACCGTCCTTAATTCACTCACTGGAGCGCGATCGCAAGATGCGCGAGTACAAGCGCACGCTGGTAGACGCCATGCTGCTGGCATTCCCATCTGACAGCGGGGCCACAGTGGAAGCACAAGGCAGAGGAGGAGTAGGAGGTCGCCAACTCAACCAGGGCACCGCCAGCACCTCAGAAGGCAGGGTTAGCATGGCCGAAATGTGGAAAAGCTTTTTCAGCACGCCACAACAAACAGCAGCACCAGCAGCTCAGATGGAACGTCTTAGCAGGAGGCAGCATTTTACCAACATGGTGGAGCAGTATGTGTGCACACGCCTACATGTAGTGAATGAGGGGTCTGCCCCCTTCAACTTCTGGGTCTCCAAATTGGGCACATGGCCTGAGCTTGCCCTTTACGCCTTGGAGGTGCTGGCGTGCCCTGCAGCCAGTGTATTATCTGAACGGGTATTTAGCACGGCTGGGGGTGTTATAACAGACAAGCGCAGCCGCCTGTCCAGAGACAATGTGGACAAGCTCACGTTCATTAAAATGAACCAGGCATGGATCCCACGGGACTTTTCCGTACCTTGTGCAGAATAGCAATGGATACCGACCTTACCCAGCCATTGTTCCATTTTTGCTCTTTCTCACTCTTTTGGGGTGTACCCTCATTTAAAATTTGTGAAAAGAAGCAGTGTTGGCTACCTCGTCCTCCTCCTCAGGGCCAGATTAACGTAGGGGCTATTGGAGCTGCAGCTCCATGCAGGCCCCTACCTTTTATATAGGCCCCGGGTTGGCCATATTCACTGTGACCGCTCTTCTGTCACTTGTAAACACAGAAGTCTGGCTTCTATGCTCGCTTCCCCAGGCAGCACCCTCAGAACCTCCCCACACAGCGCGAAGGCTGGACAAGGAGGGACAGTTGCCGATGCATGGATGTGTTTATGGGCTTCAGAGACAGCATCCCATTTTGAATTAGGCATGCATGGCTGCACCCTTCCTCCTCTGGGTGCATGCCAAGGCACGGCCCTTAAGGCCCTTTAAAATCCTCAGCACCAAGACCATGATGCTCTTAATCCGGCCCTGGTCCTCCTCCACCGCCGCTTCCACCTACACCGCCCATAGGTGTGCGCAGCCTATTGCATTAGGGTGTGCACCCCAAAGTTGAAATACACATGCATGTGTTTGCCTACATGTACATGGCCCCGATACAGAGCAGGTGCGAAGGAGATCTTTCCCATCTCCTCACTGGCAAACAGAGCGATAATGCTATGTGCCCTAGGTGATTAGGGTGTGCCCAGGTACACCAGGCACACCCTGTGCGCACGCCTATGACACCGCCACATCCACCACCACCTCAACCTCCCTCCTACTCCATATGGGCCTCGTCCTTCAGAGATGAAGAACATTGTTTTATTTTTCTGTTTTTTTTTGTTGTTTTAAGTTATTTCCCTATCCACATTTGTTTGCAGAGCACTTGCCATGCTCTTAACTACGTTTTACTGCCATTTGCAGAACTCTAGCCCTTTCCATTGGTGTTTTAGAGCCATTTTAGTGCCTTAAAGTTCGGGTCCCCATTGACTTCAATGGGGTTCGGTGTCCGGGAAAAGTTTGGTAAAAGTCCGGGACACGGACCCGGACTTTTTTTTAAAGTTTGGCCGAACCCGTCGAACACGGACATCTAGGTGTCCGCTCAACCCTAAATATTTTCTATTCCGCTATTTAATCTACACCTTTGTGGTAAAAACAATTAAATTGCGGGATAGTCTATGTCGGTACGTGTGAGATACATATACCTTTTGATATCATATTTTCTATTCCGCTATTTAATCTACACCTTTGGGGTAAAAACAATTAAATTGCAGGATAGTCTGTGTCGGTACGTGTGAGATACACCTTTCCAATTTTTGGGGCGCATCTCATACCGCCGAGGATTGCAGGGTGCTTCAGTCTGCCTCCTGCCTGTTCCGAACTCCTTCTACTCCTCATACTGCCTTTGGGGGTACAAAAAATAGTAATCGGGGCCTAGTCTGGGTTTGTACATGTGAGATACACCACCGATTGGTAAAATTTTTCCTATTCCGCTATTCAATATACACCCTGTTTGAGTGTAAAAAATTCAATTACGGCATAGTCTGTATCGGTACATGTGAGATACACCTTTTTAAATTTGTTTGGCGCATCTCCTTCCACCGCCGAGGATTGCAGGGCGCTTCAGCTTGCCTCCTGTTCCCAACTCCTCCTACTCCTCTTCCTCATCCTGCCTTTAGGGTACAAAAAATTGTAATCGGGGCCTAGTCTGTGTTTGTACGTGTGAGATACACCGTATTATAAAATTTTTCCTATTCCGCTATTCAATATACACCCTTTTGGAGTGTAAAAAAATTAAATTACGGCATAGTCTGTATCGGTACGTGTGAGATACACCTTTTAAATTTGTTTGGCGCATCTCCTTCCACCGCCAAGGATTGCAGGGCGCTTCAGTTTGTCTCCTGTTCCGAACTCCTCCTACTCCTCTTCCTCATCCTCCCTTTAGGGAACAAAAAATTGTATTTGGGGCCTAGTCTGTGTTTGTACGTGTGAGATACACCGTTTTATATCCTTTTTCTCTATTCCGCTACTCAATATACACCCTTTTGGGGTAAAAAAAATTAAATTGCGGCATAGTTTGCATATTTGACTGTGAGATATACACATGCGATACTGTTGTTGTTGTTTTGTTCCGCTATTCAATAAACACCTTTCTAGGGCAAGATCATAAATTACAGAAATATGAGGAGACCGTCAAATAGGGGCCGTGGCCTGGGTCGTGGTGCTGCTGGTAGAGCTCCTGTTGCAAGGAGAGGACGTGGTCGATCTGTGCCAGCTACACGCACAAGTGAAACACCTTCCTCAAGTGTGAGTAGGCGACAGAACCTGCAGCAGTATTTGGTAGGGCATAATGCGCCTATAGAAGTAATGAGGCCAGAAGAAGTACAGGCGATAGTAGATTGGGTTGCTGACAGTGCCTCCAGTTCCTTCACATTGTCTCCCACCCAGTCTACTGCAGAAAGGTCAGAGTTGGCACCTGCAGCCAATGTCCAACCGTCTTTCACCTCACCCCCTTGGAAATCAGGCAAGCAGTCTGAGCCCCAAGTCATACAGCAGTCTCTTCTTCTTTTTGAGGACTCTGTCAGCAGGGTTTCCCAGGGCCATCCACCTAGCCCTGCCCCAGAAGTGGAAGAGATTGAGTGCAGCGATGCCCAATCACTTATTTCTCAAGATGAGTACATGCAAGGACCATCGCAGCACGTCTCCGATGATGACGAAACGCAGGTGCCAACTGCTGCGGCATTCAGAATTGTGGAGACCGACAAGGAGGGCAGGGGTGAAGACTGGGTGGAAGATGATGTGGAGGACGATAAGGTCCTCAACCCCACATGGAATGAAGGTCATGCAGGTGACCTGAGTAGTTTGGAGGAAGAGGCGGTGGTCGCACAGAGCCACCAGCACAGCAGAAGAGGGAGCAGGGTGCAGAAGCGGAGTGGCCGTGCCCTAGACACTACGCCTGCTACTGCCCAACGCAGCAAGGGAACGAGCGCACCAAAGCCAGCTCAAAGGAGTTCTTTAGCGTGGAAGTTCTTCAGAAAATGTGCTGATGACAGGACACGAGTATGACAGGACACGAGTGGTTTGCACCCTGTGCAATCAGAGCCTGAAGCGAGGCATAAACCTTCTCAACCTGAGCACAACCTGCATGATCAGGCATCTAAGTGCAAAGCACGAGCTGCAGTGGAGTAGACACCTTCAAAACCAAGAAAGGTTTCTGGCTCCTCCTGCTTCCTCTTCTGCTGCAGTCTCGGCCTCTCCATCCACATCTGTAGTGATACCGGCACCTGCCACCCCGCAAACAGACGATCTGTCAGCAAGACCACCACCTGGGTCACCAACCATCTCCATAATGTCCCATGGAAGCGTTCAGCTTTCCATCTCCCAAACACTTGAGTGGAAGAGGAAGTACCCCCCTACCCACCCGCGATCCCTGGCCCTGAATGCCAGCATTTCAAAATTCTTGGCCTTTGAAATGCTGTCATTCCGTCTGGTGGAGACGCACAGTTTTAAAAGCCTTATGTCGGTGGCTGTCCCATAGTACGTCGTGCCCAGCCGCCACTACTTTTCCAGGCAAGCCATCCCTTCCCTGCACAACCAAGTGGGGGAAAAAATCAGGTGTGCACTGCGCAACGCCATCTGTGGCAAGGTCCACCTAACTACCGATACGTGGACCAGTAAGCACGGTCAGGGGCGTTATATCTCCCTAACGGCACACTGGGTAAATGCAGTGGCGGATGGGCCTGAGGCGGATAGCAATTTGGCGCATGTCCTTCCACCACCGAGGATTGCAGGGCGCTTCAGTTTGCCTCCTGTTCCTAACTCCTCCTACTCCGCTTCCTCATCCTCTACCGCCTCCTCATCCGGTCAGCATAACACCTTCACCACCAACTTCAGCACGGCCAGGGGTAAACGACAGCAGGCAGTTTTAAAACTTGCCTGTTTGGGGGAAAAACCACACACCGCGCAGGAGTTGTGGAGGAGCATGGAACAGCAGACAAATGAGTGGTTGCTGCCAGCGAGCCTCAAGCCCGGCCTGGTGGTGTGCGATAACGGGCGAAATCTCATAGCAGCTCTGGGCCTAGCCGGTTTGACGCACATCCCTTGCCTGGAGCATGTGCTGAATTTGGTGGTGCAGAGGTTCCTTAAAAATTACCCCGATATGTCAGAGCTGCTGCAGAAAGTGTGGGCCGTCTGTGCGCACTTTCGGCGTTCTCACCCTGCTGCTGCTCGCCTGTCATCGCTGCAGCGTAACTTCGGCCTTCCCGCTCACCGCCTCATATGTGACGTGCCCACAAGGTGGAACTCCACCTTGCACATGCTGGAAAGACTGTGCTAACAGCAGCAGGCCATAGTTGAGTTTCAGCTGCAGCACGCACGCGTGAGTCGCTCTGCGGAACAGCACCACTTCACCACCAATAACTGGGCCTCCATGCAAGACCTGTGTGCCTTGTTGCGCTGTTTTAAGTACTCCACCAACATGGCCAGTGCCAATGGCGCCGTTGTCAGCTTAACTATCCCACTTCTATGCCTCCTTCAAAAAACAATTCGGGCGATGATGGAAGAGGATGTGGCACAGGATGAAGAGGAGGAGGAGGAAGAGGTAACATTTCCAAGACTTTCAGGGCAGTCATTCGCAAGGGGCTCCGAGGGTGGGTTCCTGCACCAACAAATGCCAGGGACACAATTGTCCAGCAGGGGCACAGTTCTGGAGGATGAGGAAGATGAGGAGGAGGAGCTGGAGGAGGAGATGGAACCATGTTCACAGCAGGGTGGCACCCAGGCCAGCTCATGGCCATCACTGGTGCGTGGCTGGGGGGGATACAGAGGACATAGACGATACACCTCCCACAGAGGACAGCCTTTCGTTGCCTCTGGGCAGCCTGGCACACATGAGCGATTACATGCAGCAGTGTCTCCAGAACGACCGCAGAGTTGCTCACATTCTAACTTGTGCTGATTACTGGGTGGCCACGCTGCTGGATCCCCGTTACAAGGACAACGTACCGTCCTTAATTCACTCACTGGAGCGCGATCGCAAGATGCGCGAGTACAAGCGCACGCTGGTAGACGCGATGCTGCTGGCATTCCCACCTGACAGTGGGGCCACAGTGGAAGCACAAGGCCAAGGCAGAGGAGGAGGAGGAGGAGGAGGAGGAGGAAGAGGTCGCCAACGCAACCAGGGCACCGCCAGCACCTCAGAAGGCAGGGTTAGCATGGCCAAAATGTGGAAAAGCTTTGTCAGCACGTCACAACAAACAGCAGCACCAGCAGCTCATATGGAACGTCTTAGCAGGAGGCAGCATTTCACCAACATGGTGGAGCAGTATGTGTGCACACGCCTAGACGTACTGAATGACGGGTCTGCCCCCTTCAACTTCTGGGTCTCCAAGTTGGGCACATGGCCTGAGCTTGCCCTTTACGCCTTGGAGGTGCTGGCGTGCCCTGCAGCCAGTGTATTATCTGAACGTGTATTTAGCACGGCTGGGGGCGTTATCACAGACAAGCGCAGCCGCCTGTCCAGAGACAATGTGGACAAGCTCACGTTCATTAAAATGAACCAGGCATGGATCCCATGAGACTTTTCCGTACCTTGTGCAGAATAGAGATGGATACAATACACATGCATGTGTTTGCCTACATGTACATGGCCCCGATACATTACTCTCCCTGCTGGCAAAGTGAAATAGAAGCGTGAGGCACTTCTCTTATGGCAGAGCAGGTCCGAGGGAGATCTTTCCCATCTCCTCACTGGCAAACAGAGTGATAATGCTATGTGTCCTAGGTGATTAGGGTGTGCCCAGGTACACCCGGCACACCCTGTGCGCACGCCTATGACACCGCCACATCCACCACCACCTCAACCTCCCTCCTACTCCATATGAGCCTCGTCCTTCACAGATGAAGAACATTGTTTTATTTTTCTGTTTTTTGTTTTTGTTGTTTTAAGTTATTTCCCTATCCACATTTGTTTGCAGAGCACTCGCCATGCTCTTAACTACGTTTTGCTGCCATTTGCAGCACTCTAGCCCTTTCCATTGGAGTTTTAGAGCCATTTTAGTGCCTGAAAGTTCGGGTCCCCATTGACTTCAATGGGGTTCGGTGTCCGGGTAAAGTTTGGCCGAACCCGCCGAACACGGACATCCAGGTGTCTGCTCAACTCTACTAATGACCAAACCACCAATAGCGAAACAGGGGCATATAGGTAAAAAAAATTTAAAAAATAGTAAATAAAAAACAGACTAAAAACATATAGAGCCCGGGGATAGCGGAAATGTTGCAGTAATCACAATATAAAAGGATGTCCCAGAACGAATGCAATATTAACATAAATGTATTGGTATATATTAGCAAGTTTGCATAAAACAAACAATAAAATATGAATGGAACATAGGACACAGATTAAAATAAAACCTAAAACATATAAAAATCAAAATTGGATAAAAAAAATGTATAACATACATGAGAGTAGCGATCACAAAAGGATATATAAGATCAAAAAAAGAATGTAAAAAGTGCATGAGATCATCAATCATCAACCCCAAACACAATTGGGGATAATAAGTGCACAAATATGTGATCTTCAGACACATTGATATCTGGATGGAAAAAGTGGGACCCCAGACCTCCACCAATGGAATAAGCCAAGAGTAAATGGGGAAGAGAGAGGCTCATCCACAAGATATATGGATAAATTGCTAGAGATGAATGTGCAAATAGAGAGAGACAAATATAAAGCCAAAGGGTGGCATGGATAAACATCAATATAAAAGGGTGTGCTTCTGAGGGCAGACATAATGAACCAGGGAAACAAATAATGAGAGGTAATGAATGCTCAGAATAGACCCACATAAAGTGATGGGGGAGGGGGACACAGAGCACAGAGTGAGATGATCAAAAATCATTCATAAAAACAACTCAAGTCGAATTCAATATTTAAGCCATGGGGTGTGAGAGTGTCCATAACGAATATTCATTTGGATTCAAGTTGACTTACGCTCCATACATCGTACAGATGCACCACTTTACAGTCACATTAAGGGGACCCCACCCCAGCACGATATTTAAAGCAATTTTTCATTTTTATTGTTTCAATTTAACAACTTCAGGACCGGAAGGATTTACCCCTTAATGACCAGGCCATTTTTTGCGATACGGTACTGCATTATTTAACAGACAATTGTGCGGCCGTGCGACGCTGTACCCAAATATAATCTAAGTCCATTTTTTTCCACAAATAGAGCTTTCTTTTGGTGGTATTTGATCACCTCTGCGATTTTTTTTTTTGCGCTACAAACAAAAAAGAGCGACAATTCTGAAAAAAAAGAAAAACAATATTTTTCACTTTTTGCTATATAACATTCCCAATAAAAGAAATATAAAAATTAAAAATGTTTGCAACATTTTAGGCCAATTTGTATTCTGCTATATATTTTTGGTAAACAAAAACCCAATAAGCGTATTTTGATTGGTTTGCGCAAAAGTTATAGCATCTACAAACGAGGGGAAAGATTTATGTCATTTTTATTTATTTATTTTTTTACTAGGAATGGCGGCAATCAGCGATTTTTTTTAGCGGGACTACAACATTGAGATGGACACATCGGACACATAACTTACATTTTTGACACTTTTGGGGGACCAGTGACGTTACTACAGTAATCAGTGCTAAAAATATGCACTGTCACTGTACTAATGACACTGGAAGGGAAGGGGTTAACACCAGGGGCAATCAAAGCATTAAATGTGTCCCTAGGGGGTGTTTTCTAACCCAAAGTCAATAAGCACTAAGCCCTGATGGCATGTGACTTATTCAGGACATTCAGTATGGCCACCCTAACACGCACTGATAAGATTTTCTGCAGGCAGTTGATCACAATCACTAATAAAGTGAAAAAACTCTAAAACATCTACAAATCCGTCTCATACATTAGAGCGGGAGGCTTTCTTCTGCGGTGCACTGGTTCTCATTGGATGGTGGGGATAATAAATTCTCCCTAAATATATTTTGCATGATCTCCCCAATAGACTGTCTCAGCTTTTCCTTTATATCTCTCCCCATGAAGACGTAGAGTATTGGGTTGATGCAACTATTGAAGATGGCCAGAGAATGTGAGACAAAGTGCAGGATGTACAGTACATCATTGTCAGTGTATAGCCGGATTACTCCTATGATGTGGAAGGGGGCCCAGGTGATGAAAAACACGATAATAATACTTATTGCCATCTTGATGGTTTTTCTACCTACTTCAGAAAATCTGATATTTTGTACTTTAAAAGCCAGATGAATGTAACAGATACAAATGATAATAAGAGGGATCAGAAATCCAACAATTGCACATGTAAGATTGAAGGGCTCTATTATGTGAAATTCTGAATAACATATGGTCCTGTTATTAAAGGTGTCATATTTTCTGTAGATGGGGACAGGCAGACACATCACGAAGGACAACATCCAAATAGCCAAGCATATCATCCACGCCATTTTGATTCTTCTGTGATTTTGGGCCCACACGGGACGAACAACCAGAATCCATCGGTCAATGCTGATAGCCACCAGGGTGAAGACACTGGTATACATGTTAAGGAATAAGATGAAGGGTATAATCCTGCAGAACACGGGACCGGTCAGCCAGCCTTGGTAGTAGTACCGCACTATTAAGAATGGAAGACACAAGCAGCACATGATATCGGCCAGAGCAAGGTTCCCAAACCATATGGTGGTCACGGTCCGCTCCATCTTCACTCCAGTAACCCAAAGCACCAGAGCATTGCCGGGGACACCCAAGAGAGCAGTGAAAGATAATACCATGACTGTAACCCAATAATCAAGGTTGTAAATCATGGTTGGTTCCATTTCACTGCTGACCTTTGACACTTTGTTTACCTGTAAAGACATCAAGAGTTACTTCATCTGTCTAATAATTATTCAATTCCATATTATTGTAAGGAAAATAATGTAACATTTAGTATAAAAAAATGTGTGTGTGTGTATAATATACACACACTATATTACCAAAAGTATTGGGACACCTGCCTTTACACACACATGAACTTTAATGGCATTCCAGTCTTAGTCCGTAGGGTTCAATATTGAGTTGGCCCTCCCTTTGCATCTATAACAGCTTCAACTCTTCTGGGAAGGCTGTCCACAAGATTTAGGAGTGTGTCTATAGGAATTTTTTGTCCATTCTTGCAAAGCGCATTTGTGAGGTCAGGCACTGATGTTGGAGAGAAGGCCTGGCTCACAGTCTGCACTTTAATGCATCCTAAAGGTTTTCTACTGGGTTGAGGTCAGGACTTTGTGCAGGCCAGTAAAGTTCTTCCACCCCAAACTCACTCATCCATGTCTTTATGGACCTTCCTTTGTGCACTGATGCGCAGTCATGTTGGAACAGGAAGGGGCCATCCCCAAACTCTTCCCAGAAATTTGGGAGCATGAAATTGTCCAAAATGTCTTGGTATGTTAAAATCTTAAGAGTTCCCTTCACTGGAACTAAGGGGCCAAACCCAACCCCTGAACCCCCCCCCCCCCCAAACCACAATACCCCCTCAATCAAATGATTTGGACCAGTTCACAAAGCAAGGTCCATAAAGACATGGATGAGTGAGTTTGGGTTGGAGGAACTTGACTGGCCTGCACAGATTCCTGAACTCAACCCGATAGAACACCTTTAAGAGGAGACTGTGAGCCAGGCCTTCTCATCAAAACATCAGTGCCTGACATCACAAATGCGCTTCTGGAAGAATGGTCAAACATTCCCATAGACACACTCCTAAACCTTGTGGACAGCCTTCCCAGAAGAGTTGAAGCTGTTATAGCTGCAAAGGGTGGGCCAACCCAATATTGAACCCTACGGACTAAGACTGGGATGCCATTCAATTTCATGTGTGTGAAAAGGCAGGCGTCCCAATACTTTTGATAATATAGTGTATATATACTATTGTATATACAGTATGAGTACAGTAGTGATGAGCTGAACACCCCCCGGTTTGGTTCGCACCAGAACACCACGAGTGTATGGGGGTCCAGGTCCTGACCTGGGGAACATGTAGCAATGAAAAAAAAGTTTTTAAAAACGATCCTTTTTAAAGGGGCACTGATTTACTGATTTTAATGAGTATTAAAGTAAAACAATAAAAATGAAAAATTCCTTCAAATATTGTGGCTGGGGTGTCCCCTGAATGTGGCTGTAAAGTAGTGCATCTCTATGATGTATGTAGCCTGCTGCAGCTATACTGACATTTCTAAAGCAAAAAATGTCATATACAAATATACATACGAGTTTCAAATCACATGTACTTGTCATACAGGTGCAGAAAAATTGGGCCTTGCTTGTTGCTGGTGCCTCAACACCGTAACCAACCCCTCACAGTTACTCTTGCTGGGTGCAGGAACGGGACCTGCTGGTAAGAATTCCATGCAAATTTGAAATCGCATGTGCTATACAAGTGCCAAAAATTGGGCCTTTGCGGAAGGTGGTGCCTCAACACCATAACCAAGGCCTCGCAGTTACTCTTGCTGGGTGCAGGAATGGGACCTGCTGGTAAGAATTTCATGCAAATTTGAAATTGCATGTGCTATACAAGTGCCAAAAATTGGGCCTTTGCGGAAGGTGGTGCCTGAACACCGTAAGCCCTCACAGTTAGCAGGGCATGGGGACAGGGCCTGCTGTTAAAAATGACATACAACATTTAAATTGTTTGCACCTGTCATACAAGTGCAGACAAATTAGGCCTTGGGGGTTGGTAGTGACCTAAACCAAAAACATTGTTGGAAGCTAGCAGAATCAAGGTAGATGAATAGCAAAGGCAGCATATGCAGTCTTCAAGGGATGGCAGACCCCTAGCAAATTCAATCAGTTACATCAGCATCAGGGGCCTGAAAGCTCTTGTTGTTACAGGACTGGTTCATTTTGATGAAAGTCAGCTGGTCAACAGAGTCTGTGGACAGACGCACACTTTTGTCTGTCACAAAACCTCCAGCAGCACCGTTCGGAAAGCACGCTGGAAGCAGGACAGGCCAGTAGCTCCATTGCATATTGAGCAAGTTCTGGCCAGTGGTCCATCCTCAAGACCCAGTAAGCCAGTGGATGCGCAGCTGGAAAGGTCTCCAAGTCTGCTCTTGCACCTAGATAATCATGCACCATATGATGGAGATGCTGCCGATGGTTGCTTAAACCTAACAGCCCTGGGTGCTGCTGAGGACAAAAGAACTGTTTAAAGGCATCGGTCAGCCGGCCGCTTTCTCCACCACTCCTCCTTTGGCTGAACAATGCCTCAGAAATAGGGTTGAGCGAACACGGACTGTATTATTCGTGTTCGTACCGAATAATTGTTTTTTTGTTACCCAAACACGGACCCAAATACTTTACTGTATATTAGGGTAAAAATCCGTGTTCGGTCGTTTTATTTCCGGGTTTTGCATGCATTGGCGCGCTTTTCATGGCGGGCTTTCAACAGCCAATCAACAAGCGTTTAACTGGTGTGCCTTAAGCCATCCCAGCCATGCCTACAAATGTATTAGTAGCTGTGATTGGCCATCTGAAGCATGTGACCAAGTCTTTATAAGTTCCAGCCAGCGCCGTGCAGTGTCATTCTGCTGTGTACTAGTTCAGGGACAGAGCACACATACGTGCTGGCTGCTGATTAGGGACAGACAGGCAGGCAAAACTCATTTGTGTCCGCATAGAATTGAGGGACAGGTCGGAGTGTGTTAGGCAGGGCGAGTTGTAGGCATTTTGGGCCTGCTGCTGATTTTTAGGGTCAGTTTTCTACGATCGATTTTGCTGTGTGGGAGGGGTTTGCAGTGACCGATCTACGATCTTATCAATCCTTTTAGGGAGAGGCTGCTGCTGATTTTTAGGGTCAGTTTTCTACGATCGATTTTGCTGTGTGGGAGGGGTTTGCAGTGACCGATCTACGATCTTATCAATCCATTTAGGGAGAGGCTGGAGATAGGCAGGTGTCAGTGGTCCACATCGATTTTGCTGTGTGTGGGGTGCAGTGAACACAATTTTTTTTTGCCCACTGAGGAGGAGGGAGAAAAGTATTTTTCTATCAGTCACTGTGTGCAGCGTTTTTCCTTCAGCTGTGCTGTGCTGACTGATCATACACTGCTGTGTTCAGTGTTCAGTTCACATGTGCTATTATTGAGTGGTTTCAAAAATCATACACTTTTTTCTATTCCACTATTCAATATACAGCCTTGGGTTAAAAAAAATTAAATTGTGGCCTGCAGCAGAGCTGAATGATATTTGGGGTTTTTGGGGTTCATCTCATACATCTGAAGATTTGAGGGTGCTGCCTGTTCCAAACTCCTTCTACTCCTCATCCAGCCTTTTAGGGGTACAAACAATAGTAATTGGGGCCTAGTGTGGTGGTGTACGTGTGAGATACATACACTTTCTTTTTGATCATATTTTCTATTCCGCTATTCAATTAAAACCTTTGGGGAACAGTTAAATTGCGGGATAGTCTGTGTTGGTACGTGTGAGATCCACCTTTCCAAGTTTTTGGGGTTCATCTCATACTTCTGAAGATTTGAGGGTGCTGCCTGTTCCAAACTCCTCCTACTCCTCATCCAGCCTTTTAGGGGTACAAACAATAGTAATTGGGGCCTAGTGTGGTTTTGTACGTGTGAGATACATACACTTTTTTTGATCATATTTTCTATTCCGCTATTCAATAAAAACCTTTGGGGATCAATTAAATTGCGGGATAGTCTGTGTTGGTACGTGTGAGATCCACCTTTCCAAGTTTTTGGGGTTCATCTCATACTTCTGAAGATTTGAGGGTGCTGCCTGTTACAAACTCCTCCTACTCCTCATCCAGCCTTTTAGGGGTACAAACAATAGTAATTGGGGCCTAGTGTGGTTTTGTACGTGTGAGATACATACACTTTTTTTGATCATATTTTCTATTCCGCTATTCAATAAAAACCTTTGGGGATCAATTAAATTTGCGGGATAGTCTGTGTTGGTACGTGTGAGATCCACCTTTCCAAGTTTTTGGGGTTCATCTCATACTTCTGAAGATTTGAGGGTGCTGCCTGTTACAAACTCCTCCTACTCCTCATCCAGCCTTTTAGGGGTACAAGCAATAGTAATTGGGGCCTAGTGTGGTTGTGTACGTGTGAGATACATACACTTTTTTTGATCATATTTTCTATTCCGCTATTCAATAAAAACCTTTGGGTATAAACAATTAAATTGCGGGATAGTCTGTGTTGGTACGTGTGAGATACACCTTTCCAAGTTTTTGGGGTTCATCTCATACTTCTGAAGATTTGAGGGTGCTGCCTGTTCCAAACTCCTCCTACTCCTCATCCTGCCTTTAGGGGTACAAACAATAGTAATTGGGGCCTAGTCTGGTTGTGTACGTGTGAGATACATACACTTTTTTTGATCATATTTTCTATTCCGCTATTCAATAAAAACCTTTGGGTATCAATTAAATTGCGGGATAGTCTGTGTTGGTACGTGTGAGATACACCTTTCCAAGTTTTTGGGGTTCATCTCATACTTCTGAAGATTTGAGGGTGCTGCCTGTTCCAAACTCCTCCTACTCCTCATCCTGCCTTTTAGGGGTACAAACAATAGTAATTGGGGCCTAGTGTGGTTGTGTACGTGTGAGATACATACACTTTTTTTGATCATATTTTCTATTCCGCTATTCAATAAAAACCTTTGGGTATAAACAATTAAATTGCGGGATAGTCTGTGTTGGTACGCGTGAGATACACCTTTCCAAGTTTTTGGGGTTCATCTCATACTTCTGAAGATTTGAGGTTGCTGCCTGTTCCAACTCCTCCTACTCCTCATCCTGCCTTTAGGGATACAAACAATAGTAATTGGGGCCTAGTGTGGTTCGGTACGTGTGAGATACATACACTTTTTTTGATCATATTTTCTATTCCGCTGTTCAATAAAAACCTTTGGGTATCAATTAAATTGCGGGATAATCTGTGTTGGTACGTGTGAGATACACCTTTCCAAGTTTTTGGGGTTCATCTCATACTTCTGACGATTTGAGGGTGCTGCCTGTTCCAAACTCCTCCTACTCCTCATCCTGCCTTTAGGGGTACAAACAATAGTAATTGGGGCCTAGTCTGGTTGTGTACGTGTGAGATACATACACTTTTTTTGATCATATTTTCTATTCCGCTTTTGGGGCGCATCTCATACTGCCGAGGATTTGAGGGTGCTTCAGTCTGCCTCCTGCCTGTTCCGAACTCCTCCTACTCCTCATCCTGCCTTTAGGGTACAAAATATTGTAATCAGGGCCTAGATTGTGTTTGTACGTGTGAGATACACCGTTTTGTAAAATTTGTCCTATTCCGCTATTTAATATACACCCTGTTTGAGTGTAAAAAATTAAATTGCGGGATAGTCTGTATCGGTACATGTGAGATACACCTTTTTAAATTTGTTTGGCACATCTCCTTCTACCGCCGATGATTGCAGGGCGCTTCAGTTTGCCTCCTGTTCCCAACTCCTCCTACTCCTCTTCCTCATCCTGCCTTTAGGGTACAAAAAATTGTAATCGGGGCCTAGTTTGTGTTTTGTTGTGCGTTTTGGTATAAAATTTGACTATTTTTAATTTATTACTAAAAGGCGATGTCTGAACTATCAATAGAATTATGACGCAGTGCCTCCAGCCGATTACGGCAAATAATTTAATATCTAAAAAAAAAAAAAAAAACCCAATTAATTTTGTTCAGACACTCATAGTATACCACGCAATTTTCCCAAGTTCTTTTTTTTATATCAGTTAATTTCTTTTTAAAAGCATATACCAATCTTAGTGAAACAGTCTACAGTAGGGAATATATATATATATATAAGAATATTTATTCGCAAGACATATTTTCACCATAAATGATCATACTTGAGTGACACAAAGAAATAACCTTACATAAAATACCAACTTAAAACGATAAATGCAATGTGATATTTAGCTAAACGATGAAAGTAAAATAAAGCAAGATTATGTATTTCCCAGGTGTAGTATGAACCATAAATTAATATTCTATATAATCAGACCACAATAGTCTGCGAATCACATGGCCGAAAGTCATTCCACTGCAGATGAAGTGAGAATAAGCCATGCAAAACGGAAGACGTAAAATCGCAAATAATGCGCTTAATCTGATATTAAAAATGTTATAAAAACAAAAATCATCTCTTTAGAGAAAAATCTACATATGGTTTATACGGCTGGGATTGTACTTTCGTTACCCTTTAAATACGAAATGTAAAACATTTAAGGAAGTACATAAACAATATTGAATAATAATCAAATAACAGCAAGGCATAATTACCATATTTAAAATGGCCGCATAGCTTAGAATAGTAGTTACCAGGTTCCTTAAGATGGCTGCTTTTCCAAGATGGTGGCCAATTAGGGAGGAGCTTCTTTTGGCGTCCCTCAAAGGTTCAGATACATGGCAGATTGAAATGGAGTCGTGTGTGTAGATGAGTCTGTGCATGGCTGTTAGTAGTGTGTATGTTGTAAGTGTGATGTATATTGGGCAAGATATGATGTGTGTTGTGTTGTGTTGTGTTGTGTGTCCTATTACATCTCTCATTTCTTTTTATTTTGTGTTGAACAAAAGGGCAGTAAAAATTATCATAAGCCAAACCCAGTGGGAGGAACATTATCCTATTGGTTGGAGTTACTTATTCATTAACTGGTGATGTCATAGGGTGACCCCTCTTGGTTAACCAGTATATTAAAATTAAATAAAGATTCCTCCATTTAAGACTATTATAAAAAACATAAAATGTAATCATGCTCTCATCTATGACGTCCATTTAATCCACCAGGTATCTGAATAAAGATTAATCTAGATACCACCATTCTCATATTTAATATCTCTTATGTAATATATATATATTGGATTTTACTTTTTAACCCAAGACTTCGATTAGTAGCAGTAAGAATTATATAGATACATATACAGTTATATATATTGATGCACAACAGCTTGTATGTGTAACTTTTTCTACACATGGTTTGTTTCCAATTAGAGTATTATCCATTTAAGGGATTATTATGTTGACAACAGTACATTTATGATTTGGACTGGATGATAAAATATGGGCGAAATGTCTGACCATTTGACACTACTATATGATAGAATATAATGTACTTCTCAGTAGGAAGTTGTCATAACATCATAGTTCCATAACACCTTTTGTATATGATGGGGCAAAGATATCAGTTTATGATTTTATGAAATTCATTTTGAGATTTGCAGTTCTCATCAGCCTAAGTGACTCTGTTTATTTGACTCCATGTAGATTCCAACAACCCTACCCCCCTGTTGGTTTATAGGTAAATGAATGATAGATTCTAGCCTTTGTCCGTTTCCGTTTGTCTCCTCATGATATAGACAATAGCTTATCCTGCTTGTGGATGGGTGAACACAGGTGTTATCCTGAAATTGAGTTTCGGCCATTGTGTGATAAAATGTCTCATGGCCTGAACATAGTTTTATGATCTTTCTGGTTTTTCGTGTTTCAAGACCAGGGGAAGGATGTCTTATGTAAACCTTTTCCCCCAAAGGCCGATCCACCTGTGATAAGCGATTTATTTATCTGTCTTTCTGAGTATTGTATTTAAAAGTTTGTCAAACACATTTTCCTTTCGGGCAGATGACACAGCTTCTCATCTCAAAGTTCAGGCAAACAAAACCATGTCAAACAATGGACGCAATGTGTGTTTCAAACTTAAAGAGTTTTGACTCAATATGTAGCAAGGTCAATGGAGGCCTCAAAGTTCACAATTCTTGACCTATAATAATAAAAATGTATTTCTATTTCGCACTGAAAGTTTAACAGTTTGTACGTGTGAGATACACCGTTTTGTAAAATTTGTCCTATTCCGCTATTCAATATACACCCTGTTTGAGTGTAAAAAATTAAATTGCGGTATAGTCTGTATCGGTACATGTGAGATACACCTTTTTAAATTTGTTTGGCGCATCTCCTTCTACCGCCGAGGATTGCAGGGCGCTTCAGTTTGCCTCCTGTTCCCAACTCCTCCTACTCCTCTTCCTCATCCTGCCTTTAGGGTACAAAAAATTGTAATCGGGGCCTAGTCTGTGCTTGTACGTGTGAGATACACCGTATTATAACATTTTTCCTATTCCGCTATTCAATATACACCCTTTTGCAGTGTAAGAAAATTAAATTACGGCATAGTCTCTATCGGTACGTGTGAGATACACCTTTTAAATTTGTTTGGCGCATCTCCTTCCACCGCCAAGGATTGCAGGGTGCTTCAGTTTGCCTCCTGTTCCCAACTCCTCCTACTCCTCTTCCTCATCCTCCCTTTAGGGTACAAAAAATTTTAATCGGGGCCTAGTCTGTGTTTGTACGTGTGAGATACACCATTTTTTATCCTTTTTCCTATTCCGCTATTTAATATACACCCTTTTGGGGTAAAAAACATTACATTGCGGCATAGTTTGCATATTTGACTGTCAGATACACCCGTGCGATACTGTTGTTGTTTTGTTCCGCTATTCAATAAACACCTTTCTAGGGCAAGATCATAAATTACAGAAATATGAGGAGACCGTCAAATAGGGGCCGTGGCCTGGGTCGTGGTGCTGCTGGTAGAGCTCCTGTTGCAAGGAGAGGACGTGGTCAATCTGTGCCAGCTACACACACAAGTGAAACACGTTCCTCAAGTGTGAGTAGGCGACAGAACCCGCAGCAGTATTTGGTAGGGCATAATGCGCCTCTAGACGTGATGAGGCCTGAAGAAGTACAGGCGATAGTAGATTGGGTTGCGGACAGTGCCTCTAGTTCCTTCACATTGTCTCCCACCCAGTCTACTGCAGAAAGGTCAGAGTTGGCACCTGCAGCCAATGTCCAACCGTCTTTCACCTCACCCCCTTGGAAATCAGGCAAGCAGTCTGTTACCCAAGCCATACAGCAGTCTCTTCTTCTTTTTGAGGACTCTGTCAGCAGGGTTTCTCAGGGCCATCCACCTAGCCCTGCCCCAGAAGTGGAAGAGATTGAGTGCAGCAATGCCCAACCACTTATTTCTCAAGATGAGTACATGCAAGGACCATCGCAGCACATCTCCGATGATGACGAAACGCAGGTGCCAACTGCTGCGGCGTTCAGAATTGTGGAGACCGACAAGGAGGGCAGGGGTGAAGACTGGGTGGAAGATGATGTGGAGGACGATGAGGTCCTCGACCCCACATGGAATGAAGGTCATGCAGGTGACCTGAGTAGTTTGGAGGAAGAGGCGGTGGTCGCACAGAGCCACCAGCACAGCAGAAGAGGGAGCAGGGTGCAGAAGCGGAGCGGCCGTGCCCTAGACACTACGCCTGCTACTGCCCAACGCAGCAAGGGAACGAGCGCACCAAAGCCAGCTCAAAGGAGTTCTCTAGCATGGAAGTTCTTTAAAAAATGTGCTGATGACAGGACACGAGTGGTTTGCACCCTGTGCAATCAGAGCCTGAAGCGAGGCATAAACCTTCTCAACCTGAGCACAACCTGCATGATCAGGCATCTAAGTGCAAAGCACGAGCTGCAGTGGAGTAGACACCTTCAAAACCAAGAAACGTCTCTGGCTCGTCCTGCTTCCTCTTCTGCTGCAGTCTTGGCCGCTCCAGCCACATCTGTAGTGATACCGGCACCTGCCACCCCGGAAACAGACGATCCGTCAGCAACACCACCACCTGGGTCACCAACCATCTCCACAATGTCCCGTGGAAGAGTTCAGCTTTCCATCTCCCAAACACTTGAGAGGAAGAGGAAGTACCCCCCTACCCACCCGCGATCCCTGGCCCTGAATGCCAGCATTTCAAAATTCTTGGCCTTTGAAATGCTGTCATTCCGTCTGGTGGAGACACACAGTTTTAAAAACCTTATGTCGGTGGCTGTCCCACAGTACGTCGTGCCCAGCCGCCACTACTTTTCCAGGCAAGCCATCCCTTCCCTGCACAACCAAGTGGGGGAAAAAATCAGGTGTGCACTGCGCAACGCCATCTGTGGCAAGGTCCACCTAACTACCGATACGTGGACCAGTAAGCACGGTCAGGGGCGTTATATCTCCCTAACGGCACACTGGGTAAATGCAGTGGTGGATGGGCCTGAGGCGGATAGCAATTTGGCGCATGTCCTTCCACCACCTAGGATTGCAGGGTGCCTCAGTTTGCCTCCTGTTCCTAACTCCTCCTACTCCGCTTCCTCATCCTCTACCGCCTCCTCATCCGGACAGCGTAACACCGTCACCACCAACTTCAGCACGGCCAGGGGTAAACGACAGCAGGCAGTTTTAAAACTTGCCTGTTTGGGGGACAAACCACACACCGCGCAGGAGTTGTGGAGGAGCATGGAACAGCAGACAAATGAGTGGTTGCTGCCAGCGAGCCTCAAGCCCGGCCTGGTGGTGTGCGATAACGGGCGAAATCTCATAGCAGCTCTGGGCCTAGCCGGTTTGACGCACATCCCTTGCCTGGTGCATGTGCTGAATTTGGTGGTGCAGAGGTTCCTTAAAAACTACCCCGATATGTCAGAGCTGCTGCAGAAAGTGCGGGCCGTCTGTGCGCACTTTCGGCGTTCTCACCCTGCTGCTGCTCGCCTGGCAGGGCTGCAGCGTAACTTCGGCCTTCCCGCTCACCGCCTCATATGTGACGTGCCCACAAGGTGGAACTCCACCTTGCACATGCTGCAAAGACTGTGCGAGCAGCAGCAGGCCATAGTGGAGTTTCAGCTGCGGAACAGCACCACTTCACCACCAATAACTGGGCCTCCATGCGAGACCTGTGTGCCTTGTTGCGCTGTTTTGAGTACTCCACAAACATGGCCAGTGGCAATGACGCCGTTCTCAGCTTAACTATCCCACTTCTATGCCTCCTTGAAAAAACAATTCGGGCGATGATGGAAGAGGATGTGGCACAGGATGAGGAGGAGGAGGATGAAGAGGTAACATTTCCAAGGCTTTCAGGGCAGTCATTCACAAGGGGCTCTGAGGGTGGGTTCCTGCACACACAAACGCCAGGGACACAATTGTCCAGCAGGGGCACAGTTCTGGAGGATGAGGAGGATGAGGAGGAGGAGCTGGAGGAGGAGATGGAACCATGTTCACAGCAGGGTGGCACCCAGGCCAGCTCATGGCCATCACTGGTGCGTGGCTGGGGGGATACAGAGGACACGGACGATACACCTCCCACAGAGGACAGCCTTTCGTTGCCTCTGGGCAGCCTGGCACACATGAGCGATTACATGCTGCAGTGTCTCCACAACAACCGCCGAGTTGCCCACATTCTAACTTGTGCTGATTACTGGGGGGCCCCGCTGCTGGATCCCCATTACAAGGACAACGTACCGTCCTTAATTCACTCACTGGAGCGCGATCGCAAGATGCGCGAGTACAAGCGCACGCTGGTAGACGCGATGCTGCTGGCATTCCCACCTGACAGCGGGGCCACAGTGGAAGCACAAGGCAGAGGAGGAGGAGGAAGAGGTCACCAACGCAACCAGGGCCCCGCCAGCACCTCAGAAGGCAGGGTTAGCATGGCCGAAATGTGGAAAAGCTTTGTCAGCACGCCACAACAAACAGCAGCACCAGCAGCTCATATGGAACGTCTTAGCAGGAGGCAGCATTTCACCAACATGGTGGAGCAGTATGTGTGCACACGCCTAGACGTACTGAATGACGGGTCTGCCCCCTTCAACTTCTGGGTCTCCAAGTTGGGCACATGGCCTGAGCTTGCCCTTTACGCCTTGGAGGTGCTGGCGTGCCCTGCAGCCAGTGTATTATCTGAACGGGTATTTAGCACGGCTGGGGGCGTTATCACAGACAAGCGCAGCCGCCTGTCCAGAGACAATGTGGACAAGCTCACGTTCATTAAAATGAACCAGGCATGGATCCCACGGGACTTTTCCGTACCTTGTGCAGAATAGCGATGGATACCGACCTTACCCAGCCATTGTTCTTATTTTCTCTTTCTCACTCTTTTGGGGTGTAACCTCATTTAAAATTTCTGAAAAGAAGCAGTGTTGGCTACCTCGTCCTCCTCAGGGCCAGATTAACGTATGGGCTATTGGAGCTGCAGCTCCATTCCCCTACCTTTATATAGGCCCTGGGTTGGCCATATTCACTGTTACCGCTCTTCTGTCACTTGTAAACACAGAAGTCTGGCTTCTATGCTCGCTTTCCCAGGCAGCTCCCTCAGAACCTCCCCACACAGCACGAAGGCCGGACAAGGAGGGACAGTTGCCAATGCATGGATGTGTTTATGGGCTTCAGAGACAGCATCCCATGTTGAATTAGGCATGCATGGCTGCACCCTTCCTCCTCTGGGTGCATGCCAAGGCACGGCCCTTAAGGCCCTTCAAAATCCTCAGCACCAAGCCCATGATGCTCTTAATCCGGCCCTGGTCCTCCTCCACTGCCGCTTCCACCTACACCGCCCATAGGTGTGCGCAGCCTATTGCATTAGGGTGTGCACCCCAAAGTTTAAATACACATGCATGTGTTTGCCTACATGTACATGGCCCCGATACATTACTCTCCCTGCTGGCAAAGAGAAATAGAGCAGAGCAGGTCCGAGGGAGATCTTTCCCATCTCCTCACTGGCAAACAGAGCGATAATGCTATGTGCCCTAGGTGATTAGGGTGTGCACGCCTATGACACCGCCACATCCACCACCACCTCAACCTCCCTCCTACTCCATATGGGCCTCGCCCTTCAGAGATGAAGAACATTGTTTTATTTTTCTGTTTTTTTTTGTTGTTTTAAGTTATTTCCCTATCCACATTTGTTTGCAGAGCACTTGCCATGCTCTTAACTATGTTTTGCTGCCATTTGCAGCACTCTAGCCCTTTCCATTGGTGTTTTAGAGCCATTTTAGTGCCTGAAAATTCGGTTCCCCATTGACTTCAATGGAGTTCGGTGTCCGGGACAAGTTCGGCAAAAGTCCGGGACACGGACCCTGACTTTTTTTTAAAGTTCGGGCGAACCCGCCGAACACGGACATCCAGGTGTCCGCTCAACTCTACTCAGAAACACATCCGGAGAATGTTGACCTCCCAGTGTCAGGAAAGGCGGTACACAAATTTTTTTTCAAGGCCTCCTCAGGATGTTTCATCCTCTGCTCCCTCTGCAAAGGGAGGATGAGCTCTGCACTTTTACCCCTTTAACGTGGGTCAAGAAGGGTTGCCAGCAGTAATTATCCCTCTCCTTGATAGAACGAATCCTCGGGTCCTTTTGCAGGCTTTGCAGAATCAGAGAGCCCATGCAACGTAAGTAGGAGGAGGCATGAGCTTCTGAGTCCTCTGAGTCACTAAGGATGACATTGTCAGCAGGAGCAACCTCTCCCCAACCACACGCAAGTCCTGGGGTTTCTGGGGAAAAAAAAACATTTCTTGAAGACTGCTGTATGCTATCCTCTTCCTCTACATCCATGTTGCCAAAATCCTTATCCTCCTCTTCCTCCTGTGTGTTTTGTGGCCCTGCAGGAAGGATATCTGCATAAAGAGGGCCTTGTGAGGAAAAGAAATCCTTCTCTTCCTGCCGCTGTTCTGCCTCAAGTGCCCTGTCCATGATTCCAAGCAGCGTGTGCTCCAGCAGGTAGGCTAGTGGGATAGTGTCACTGATGCGTGCATCGTCCCGCTCACCATCCTTGTGGCCTCCTCAAATGGTGACAGGACGATGCATGCATCCTTAATCAAAAGCCACTGGCGTGGCGAAATAAAGCCAAGCTTTCCTGACCCTGTCCTTGTGCCATACTCATACAGGTACTCATTGATGACCCTCTGCTGTGTGTGCAGCTGCTGCAGCACTGCCAACTTTGAGTTCCACCTGGTGGGCATGTCACAAATGATGCGGTTGATGGGCAGGTTGAATTCCCCTTGAATGACAGATAAGCGAGCACTGGCATTGAAAGAATGGCAGAAATGGCCACAGACTTTTCTGGCCTGCCTCAGGAGATCTTGGAAGCCCGGGTATCTGCTCAAGAAACGCTGCACCACAAGATTCAGAACATGTGGCAAGCATGGAACATGTGTCAAGTGTCCCTGTCGGAAGGCGGAGAGAAGGTTGGTGCCATTGTCGCATACAACCATTCCTGGCTCAAGCTGTCGTGGCGTCAACCATCTCTGAGCCTGCCCCTGCATAGCTGACAGAATCTCTGCACCGTCGTGACTACTATCCCCTAGACAGACCAACTGAAGCACCGCATGGCATCTTTTAGCCTGACTGCTTGCGTAGCCACTTGATCTATTAGGGAGAACTGCTGCTGCAGAGGAGAATTGAGCAAAAGAGGACATGGAGGAGGAGGAGGAGGTGGTGGAGTAGCCAGATGTGGCAGAACCAGCACCAGCTTTTTGGAGGCGTGGTGGCAAAACAAGCTGCAAGACCGAACCCTGTACGGCATCCTTCCCAGCTGCCAGCAGAGTTATCCAGTGCTTCATGAAATAAATGTAACGTCCCTGTCCATGCCTGCTGGACCAAGAGTCAGCAGTAATGTGCACCTTCCTGCTGATGGCTTTGTCCAATGAGGCCAAAACACTACCATCCACATGACGGTGCAGAGCCAGAATGGCTTTACGCGAAATGAAATGCCTTTTTGGGACCTGCCACTGTGGTGCAGCACATTCCACAAATTTGCAAATGGGAGCCGAGTCTACCAGCCTAAAAGGCAGCAACTGTAGTGCTAGCAATTTGGCCAAGCTAGCATTAAGACGCTGAGCATTTGGATGGCTGGGACAGTATTTCTTTCTACGGTTCAAATACTGGGGTAGTGAAATTTGCCTGCTGCTCAATTTAAGCGGTGGTGTACTCTGTGCCCCTCATTGTTATACCATGATCCCTCTCAATGCTGGTATTTGGCATGAGGTATAGTAGGGTTAGAGATCGTAGATGAGGAGCAAGGTAATGTATGCTTGTTTTGATCTGGTGCCTCTTTCAGGTGCTGTTGCCATTGGACTGCATGGCAGGTCGTCATATGCCTTGTCAAGCATGTGGTGCCCAAGCGGCTGGTGTTCTGGCCACGCTTGATCCGCTTTAGACAGATGTTGCAAACAGCAATGCTGTGGTCTACTGCACAGATGCTGAAAAAATGCCCACACTAATGAACTTTTTGGAGTCCGCTGGGATTTTGCAGCACCCTGCACCTGTGGAGCTCTGTGCTGTGACGCAATAGTTTGGCTACTGCTATGGCAGCCCCTGGAGCACATCCTGCCTCATTGGAGTTGTGCGTCCTCCTGATCCTCCCCCTCCTACTTTTCTATCCTGTCAGGCACCCAAGTACAGTCAGTGACCTCATCACCCACTCCCTCCTCATCACTGGAGCAAACTTGGCAATATGCTTCAGCTGTGGCAACTAGGGATGAGCTTCGAGTTCGAGTTGAAGGTAAGTTCGACTCCAACATCGCTTGTTCGATCGTTCTTCGAATGACGAACAAATGTGCTTCTTTGCGGGAAATTTGAGTTTCCCATAATGCACTGCACGCGTGCCGTGCATTAAGTGATTGGCCAAAGCATGCACCCTGACTTCATGCTTTGGCCAATCAAATGATCTCTGCCATGATTGGACTGAAGGCAGGCTGCCTTTAGCCAATCATGGCTCAGGGGCCAAGTACACGCCCCACACTACATAAAGGCTGCTCGCTCAGCCGCAGTGTGTAGTGTCATCGAGCGGGCAATCAGACAGGGACAGGCATGCAATTCAGGCAGGGAGAAAGTAGTTTTTTTTTTAATCAGACAGTGCAGAGTGACATTTCTAGCAGTGTAGGGAGGGCGAGGTTCTTGTGTGAGGTAGGGATAGATTGATTTCTTTACATCATATCAGACAGTATAGTGCCAGTGAGTGAGTAGCAGTGTAGGGATGACCAAGGTTCCTGTGTGAGGTAGGTATAGATTGATTTCTTTACATCATATCAGACAGTATATTGCCAGTGAGTGAGTAGCAGTGTAGGGAGGGCCAAGGTTCCTGTGTGAGGTAGGGAGAGCTGTGTTTCTTTACATCAGATACCAGTCACAGTATTGTTCATCGGTCAGTTTCTGCAACTTTCCAAAATATTTATAGAACTGTAGGAATAGAGATCACTGCAGATATCAGCCACAGTAACCTTTGCTCAGTTGTGGATTTTTCTATAGGGGTCACATATTTGTAGGAATAGAGATCACTACAGATATCAGCCACATTAACCTTTGTTCAGTTGTGGATTTTTCTATAGGGGTCACATACCTGTAGGAATAGAGATCACTACAGATATCAGCCACAGTAACCTTTGCTCAGTTGTGGATCTTTCTATAGGGGCCACATATCTGGAGGAATAGAGATCACTACAGATTTCAGCCACAGTAACCTTTGCTCAGTTGTGCATTTTTCTATAGGGGCCACAGTAACCTTTGCTCAGTTGTGGATCTTTCTATAGGGGTCTCAGACCTGTAGGAATAGAGATCACAATAGATATCGGCCACAGTAACCTTTGCTCAGTTGTGGATCTTTCCATAGGGATCACAGATCATCCATCTATAGGATTATGGATTACATCAGATATCAGTGACAGTATTGATAATCAGTCACGTGCGTACATCTCTAACTACCACAGCTCATCTATAGGGCTATCAATTACATCATATTAGGTCATTGAGTATCTATTGGTCAGTTGCGTCTACCCTATATTGATCTGTATCAACATCATGTCCGAAAGGCCAACAAGGAGAGGGTGACGCTCACAGGCCACAAAAAGAGGGCAAGCGGCCTCTGTGTCCATTGTGAAAAGTGGTGGTCACATTTGACATCCTCTGCAGACGGGGCACGCCGTCCTTTATTTCTGGTCCTGCCCGTGCTATTCATCCACAGCATGTGAAAGAGTTGGTGGAGTTGATCAATAAGCCATCCTCATCTTCCTCTTTCGCTGACACCCACGCTCCTACTAGTTTGCCTTCCACCGCAGCTGCCAAAGCTACTCCTCCAGTTGCCCCACCATCATGCACGGGGGAGTCACCTGAACTATTCGATCATAGTGTCAGTGACATGCTCCTGGAGGATGTGCAGCAATTTGAAAGCTGTGATGTTGTTTCCCAGGTTGATGAAGGGAATAACATGAACCTAGAGTGGGTGACAACGACAGAAAAGAGACCAGCAGTCATGTTGCCACAGCTGAAGCATTTTGCCAAGTTTGATCCAGTGATGAGGAGGGAGGAGATGATGAGGTCACTGACTGTACTTGTGTGCCTGATAGGATAGAGGAGGAGGAGGAGGAGGGGGATGCACAACTGCAACGAGGCAGGATGTGCTCCATGGGCCGGCCTAGCAGTAGCCATCCTTTGGCTTCACAGCACAAAGCTCCGCAGGTGCAGGGTGCTGCAAAATCCCAGCGGACTCCAAAAAGTTCATTAGTGTGGGCTTTTTTCAGCACCTGTGCAGTAGACTGCAGAGTTGCAGTTTGCAGCATCTGTCTAAAGCGTATCAAGCATGGCCAGAACACCAGCTGCTTGGGCACCACATGCTTGACAAGGCATATGACGACCTGCCATGCAGTCCATTGGCAACAGCACCAGAAAGAGGCACCAGATCAAAACAAGCATACATCACCTTGCTCCTCATCTGCAATCTCTAACCCTACTATACCTCATGCCTTCTCAAATACCAGCATTGAGAGGGATGATGGTATAGCAATGAGTGGCACAGAGACTTGCACCCAATCTGCTAGCAGTACACCACCGCTTGATTTGAGCAGCAGGCAAATTTCACTACCCCAGTATTTGAACCGTAGAAAGAAATACTGTCCCAGCCATCCACATGCTCAGTGTTTTAATGCTAACTTGACCAAATTGCCAGCATTACAGTTGCTGTCTTTTCAGCTGGTAGACTCGGCTCCCTTTCGTGAATTTGTGGAATGTGCTGCACCACAGTGGCAGGTCCCAAAAAGGCATTACTTTTCGCGTAAGGCCATTCCAGCTCTCTACCGTCATGTGGAAGGTAGTGTTTTGGCCTTGTTGGTGTTAGGAACGCTCCCTGAGCACACAGATGTGCTGTCAGGAGTCTGCCATCTAATGGGTTAACCAAGTGCAGACTAATTGCAGTAATTGGCAAACAGGCTGCCTTATTTAAACACCTCAGCAGCACTGTGTCTTTGCTGTCTTGTCTGCAGCTCCTCCGGTTTTCCTGAAACCTGCGTCCTGTTACCTATTTGATACCCGTTTTGACCTTTGGCTTGTTCCTGACCTTGTTGACCTGCTGCCCGTACTGACCCCCGGCTTTTTTGACCATTCTCTCGGATCTCCCTTGTCTGCTTATCTGCCTTCGGATCTTGACCGGTTTCTCCCTTGGTGGGGTGACCCTGAGGATCGCGACCTGGTATTCACACGCAGAGAAGTCCATCCTCACCACTATAGGCTCTGGCGAAAACTGGTGTATACGTAGATTCCACACCTCAGGTTAGCCTGTGTCACTTACCTTGGGGGTTCCCATCTAAGCTCCGCCCTCCGGCACCCGTGGGGCCTTCTTCTGCCATCAGGCTACCATTTGTATCCCTAACAGTTGGACAAAGCGGTCAGCAGGAAGGTGCACATTACTGCTGACTCTTGGTCCAGCAGGCATGGACAGGGATGTTACATTTCTTTCACGGCGCACTGGATAACTCTGCTGGCAGCTGGGAAGGATGCAAGATAGAGTTCAGTCTTGCAGCTTGTTTTGCCACCACTCCTCCAAAAAGCTGGTGCTGGTTCTGCCACATCTGGCTACTCCACAACCACCTCCTCCTCCTCCTCATCCTCCATGTCCTCTTCTGTGCAATTCTCCTCTGCAACAGCAGTGATCCCTAAGCGTTCAAGGGGCTACGCAAGCAGTCAGGCTAAAAGATGCCATGCAGTGCTTCAGTTGGTCTGTCTAGGCGATAGGAGTCACACCGCTGCAGAGATTATGTCAGCTCTGCAAGAGCAGACTCAGAGATGGTTGACACCACAAGAGCTTGAGCCAGGAATGGTTGTATACGATAATGGCACCAACCTTCTCTCCGCCCTCCGAAAGGAACACTTGACACATGTTCCATGCTTGGCACATGTTCTGAATCTGGTGGTGCAGCGTCTCTTGAGCAGATAGCCGGGCTTCCAAGATCTCCTGAGGCATGCCAGGAAAGTCTGTTGACATTTCCGCCATTCGTTCAATGCCAGTGCTCCCTTATCTGACATTCAATGGGAATTCAACCAGCCCGCGAACCGCCTCATTTGTGCCATGCCCCCAAGGTGAATCTCAATGTTGGCAATGCTGCAGCTGCTGCACACACAGCAGAGGGCCATCAATGAGTACCTGTGTGAGTATGGCACAAGGACAGGGTCAGGGGAGCTTGGCTTTTTTTTTTTGAAACGCCAGTGGCTTTTGATTAAGGATGCATGCATCGTCCTGGCACCATTTGAGGAAGCCACTTGGATGGTGAGCAGGGAGGATGCATGCATCAGTGACACTAGTCTACCTGCTGCAGCACACACTGCGTGGAATCATGGACAGGGCACTTGAGGCAGAACAGCGGCAGGAAGAGGAGGACTTCCTTTCCTCACAAGGCCCCCTTTATGCAGATATCACTCCTGCAGGGCCACAAAACACACAGGAGCAAGAGGAGGAGGAGGAGGAGGATTTCGGCAGCATGGATGTAGAGGAAGAGGATAGCATACAGCAGTCTTCAAGGGATGGCTTTGATTCCCCAGAAACCCCAGGAGTTGTACGTGGTTGGGGAGAGGTTGCTCCTGCTGACAATGTCATCCTTAGTGACCCAGAGGACTCAGAAGCTCATGCCTCCTCCAACTTACGTTGCATGGGCTCCCTGATTCTGCAAAGCCTGCGAAAGGACCCGAGGATTCATGCTATCAAGGAGAGGGATAATTACTGGTTAGCAACCCTTCTTGATCCACGTTACAAGGGTAAAGTTGCAGAGCTCATCCTGCCTTCGCAGAGGGAGCAGAGGATGAAACATCTTGAGGAGGCCTTGAAAAATAAATTGTGTATCACCTTTCCAGACACTGAGAGGTCAACATTCTCCGGACGTGTTTCTGATGCATCGTTCAGCCAAAGGAGGAGCGGTGGAGAAAGCGGCCGGCTGACCGATGCCTTTAAACAGTTCTTTTGTCCTCAGCAGCACCCAGGGCATGTTAGGTTTAAGCAAACATCGCCAGCGTTTCCATCATATGGTGCATGATTATCTAGGCGCAAGAGCAGACTTAACGACCTTTCCAGCTGTGCATCCACTGGCTTACTGGGTCTTGAGGATGGACCACTGGCCAGAACTTGCTCAATATGCAATGGAGCTACTGGCCTGTCCTGCTTCCAGCGTGCTTTCTGAATGGACGTTCAGTGCTGCTGGAGGTTTTGTGACAGGCAAAAGAGTGCGTCTGTCCACAGATTCTGTTGACCAGCTGACTTTCATCAAAATGAACCAGTCCTGGATAAACAAGAGCTATCAGGCCCCCGATGCTTATGTAACAGATTGAATTTGCTAGGTGTATGCCATCTCTCGAAGACTGCATATGCTGCCTATCCTATTCCTCTACCTTGATTCTGCTAGCTTCCAACAATGTTTTTGGTTTAGGTCACTACCAACCCCCAAGGCCTAATTTTTCTGCACTTGTATGACAGGTGCATACAATTTAAATGTCTTATGTAATTTTTAATGCATATTGTGTGCTCATGTTGGGTCACTCCAAAATGTGCCACATCTCTGATAGAAACTACAATAGAAATTCCCCTTGTGGTGGGACTTTTTAGGCACAGGTACGTTTAATAGACTATAAATAACTAAAAAATTGAAAAAAGTATACATTTATTATAGAAAACATTACAAAAAGTTAAAATGTGGCAAGCTATATACAATACATTTAGATAACACGACAGATAGAAACCGCCAGTGGCGGCCCGTGCATAGGGGGCGCCGGAGCGCCGCCCCCCCCAAAAAAAAAAAAAAAAAATAGAAAAAAAAATTACAAAAAAAAAATAAAGTTTTGAAAAAAATCGTGTTCGCAGGCCTATGCGCTCGGCCTGGTGGATATGGGGGGGGGATGAGGTTTACGACCCAGAAGAGGCGCTGATTCGCTGCCTTCTGGGGGCATAACCTGGGTGCAGGAAAAAGCGCTGAGCCACCCCCACCTTCGTGATATCCTGGCTGTGATTGGTCCAGTCTCCAGCCTGGACCAATCATCATCCAGGACATCGCTTGTCTCGGTTCCCGGAATCCCGCCATCCCGCCGCCATCAGAAGGTAAGTGATTGAAGCCGACCTGTGCCCTCACCTGTGCCATGCCTGTACCATCACCTGTGCCATGCCTATGCCATCACCTGTGCCATACCTATGCTATCACCTGTGCCATCACCTGTGCCATGCCTATGCCATCACCTGTGCCATGCCTATGCCATCACCTGTGCCATCAACTGTGCCATGCCTATGTCATCACCTGTGCCATCACCTGTGCCATGCCTATGCCATCACCTGTGCCATGCCTATGCCATCACCTGTGCCATCACCTGTGCCATGCCTATGCCATCACCTGTGCCATGCCTATGCCATCACCTGTGCCATCACCTGTGCCATGCCTATGCCATCACCTATGCCATCACCTGTGCCATGCCTATGCCATCACCTGTGCCATGCCTATGCCATCACATGTGCCATCACCTGTGCCATGCTTATGCCATCACCTGTGCCATCACCTGTGCCATGCCTATGCCATCACCTGTGCCATGCCTATGCCATCACCTGTGCCATCACCTGTGTCATGCCTATGCCATCACCTGTGGCATGCCTATGCCATCACCTGTGCCATCACCTGTGCCATGCCTATGCCATCACCTGTGCCATCACCTGTGCCATGCCTATCCATCACCTATGCCATCACCTGTGCCATGCCTATGCCATCACCTGTGCCATCACCTGTGCCATGCCTATGCCATCACCTGTGCCATGCCTATGCCATCACCTGTGCCATCACCTGTGCCATGCCTATGCCATCACCTGTGCCATCACCTGTGCCATGCCTATACCATCACATGTGCCATACCTATGCCATCACCTGTGCCATGCCTGTACCATGACCTCAAAGTCATGCAATTTTTTTACTGCGTTTTTTGCCGCGAAGCAATACCTATTACATTTTTATTTTTGCGCCCCCCCCCAAAAAATTTTGAGCACCAGCCGCCACTGGAAACCGCTGAATACAGCGGTTTCTATCTGTCGTGTTATCTAAACGTATTGTATATAGCTTGCCACATTTTAACTTCTTGTAATGTTTTCTATAATAAATTTATACTTTTCTCAATTGTTGAGTTATTTATAGTCTATTAAACGTACCTGTGCCTAAAAAGTCCCACCACAAGGGGAATTTCTATTGTAGTATGTAATTTTTAACAGCAGGCCCTGTCCCTGTGCCCTGCTAACTGAGGGGTTACGGTGTTCAGGCACCACCTTCTGCAAAGGCCTAATTTTTGGCACTTGTATAGCACATGCGATTTCAAATGTGCATGGAATTCTTACCAGCAGGTCCCATTCCAGCACCAAGCAAGAGCAACTGCGAGGCCTTGGTTACGGTGTTCAGGCACCACCAACAGCAAAGGCCCAATTTTTGGCACTTGTATAGCACAGGCGATTTCAAATTTGCATGGAATTCTTACCAGCAGGTCCCATTCCTGCACCCAGCAAGAGTAACTGCGAGGCCTTGGTTTACGGTGTTCAGGCACCACCAACAGCAAAGGCCCAATTTTTGGCACTTGTATGGCACAGGCGATTTCAAATTTGCATGGAATTCTTACCAGCAGGTCCCATTCCTGCACCCAGCAAGAGTAACTACGAGGCCTTGGTTACGGTGTTCAGGCACCACCAACAACCAAGGCCCAATTTTTCTGCACCCGTATGACAAGTACATGTGATTTGAAATTTGTATGTATATTTGTATATGACATTTTTTTCTTTAGAAATGTCAGTATAGCTGCAGCAGGCTACATACATCGTAGAGATGCACTACTTTACAGGCACATTCAGGGGACCCCCCAGGCACGATATTTGAAGGAATTTTTAATTTTTATAGTTTCACTTTAAGCCTCATTAAAATCAGTAAATCGGTGCTCCTTTAAAAACGATCGTTTTTAAAAACTTATTTTTTCATTGCTACATGTTCCCCAGGTCAGAACCCGGACCCCCATACACCTTTTGGGGGAAATAACTTGCATTTAAGCCTTCAAAATGAGGCCATTTGATTATTGAGGTTCGAGTCCCATAGACTTCAATGGGGTTCATTTGTTCGAACAAACTTTTCCTCTGTTCGTGGTGTTCTGGTGCGAACCGAACCGGGGGGTGTTCGGCTCATCACTAGTGGCAACTAGGGTTGAGCGGACACCTAGATGTCCGTGTTTGACGGGTTCGGCCGAACTTTAAAAAAAAGTCCGGGTCCGTGTCCCGGACTTTTACCGAACTTTTCCCGGACACGAACCCCATTGAAGTCAATGGGGACCCGAACTTTAAGGCACTAAAATGGCTCTAAAACACCAATGGAAAGGGCTAGAGTGCTGCAAATGGCAGCAAAACGTAGTTAAGAGCATGGCAAGTGCTCTGCAAACAAATGTGGATAGGGAAATAACTTAAAACAACAAAAAAAAACAGAAAAATAAAACAATGTTCTTCATCTCTGAAGGACGAGGCCCATATGGAGTAGGAGGGAGGTTGAGGTGGTGGTGGATGTGGGGGTGTCATAGGCGTGCGCACAGGGTGTGCCTGGTGTACCTGGGCACACCCTAATCACCTAGGGCACATAGCATTATCGCTCTGTTTGCCAGTGAGGAGATGGGAAAGATCTCCCTCGCACCTGCTCTGCTCTATTTCTCTTTGCCAGCAGGGAGAGTAATGTATCGGGGCCATGTACATGTAGGCAAACACATGCATGTGTATTTCAACTTTGGGGTGCACACCCTAATGCAATAGGCTGCGCACACCTATGGGCGGTGTAGGTGGAAGCGGCGGTGGAGGAGGACCAGGGCCGGATTAAGAGCATCATGGTCTTGGTGCTGAGGATTTTGAAGGGCCTTAAGGGCCGTGCCTTGGCATGCACCCAGAGGAGGAAGGGTGCAGCCATGCATGCCTAATTCAACATGGGATGCTGTCTCTGAAGCCCATAAACACATCCATGCATCGGCAACTGTCCCTCCTTGTCCGGCCTTCGCGCTGTGTGGGGAGGTTCTGAGGGTGCTGCCTGGGGAAGCGAGCATAGAAGCCAGACTTCTGTGTTTACAAGTGACAGAAGAGCGGTCACAGTGAATATGGCCAACCCGGGGCCTATATAAAAGGTAGGGGCCTGCATGGAGCTTCAGCTCCAATAGCCCCTACGTTAATCTGGCCCTGAGGAGGAGGACGAGGTAGCCAACACTGCTTCTTTTCACAAATTTTAAATGAGGGTACACCCCAAAAGAGTGAGAAAGAGCAAAAATGGAACAATGGCTGGGTAAGGTCGGTATCCATTGCTATTCTGCACAAGGTACGGAAAAGTCCCGTGGGATCCATGCCTGGTTCATTTTAATGAACGTGAGCTTGTCCACATTGTCTCTGGACAGGCGGCTGCGCTTGTCTGTTATAACACCCCCAGCTGTGCTAAATACCCGTTCAGATAATACACTGGCTGCAGGGCTGTAACGCTCCTTGCGTTTCTTATAAGGTGTGGATTTTCAGCTGCAGAAGTAGTTCCACGTCAGTAGTCATGTAGGAGATATGCTGAGATACCAATCCCAACCGCAATGACTCATCATGTATGGAAGGTCTTATTTCAGCCAGTAAATACACACAGTAATTAAGCTGGTTCCTAGTGTGACTTTATATACATGTGGTAAGACAATGATAAAGGTCTTAGGGATAGGTTTGAGTGGAAGTGGTAGGTGACAGACACTTGAGGTGAGACAGTACAGATGGATGCAGGAAGGGTTAGCGATCATGTATGATAACAGATGACAGAGTAGCAGGTGCATACAGGAGAGATCAACCCAGTGCAGGAAATAGTAGCAGTAGCCTCAAGAGCTAGCAATCTAGTTATGCAGATGTAAAAGACAGTCCTTGCTATGCAGAGCTAAATAGTGTAAGCCTAGTACAAGTCTATAGAGATTTCCCCTGTGGGGTACTTAGCACTAATAGCGATAGCCGAAGGATCGCTCAGGAGATGCGGATGATCCAGTAGCAGGATGCAGGGATCAGCGCAGCGAGGTTCGTCAGCGAGGAGAGCTTGCAAGCATGGAAGCTTCAAGCAAGATTAGTATCCAGGTACTGGTGTTTTGCGAACGAACACATGTGAGTGAGAACCGACGCCCTAAATAGCCATCTAGTCCGGCGCTGGGTGATGACAGCTTCAGCCTTAAAGGGAAACACACCTATATGTGTTTCTTCTGTCTAGGTAGATGGAAATCACCCGGAATAAATGTGATAGGAGGCACTGAGAGTGCCAGAACCTTACAAGGGCACGCCAGCACCTCCAAGGCGTAAAGGGCAAGCTCAGGCCATGTGCCCAATTTGGAGACCCAGAAGTTGAAGGGGGCAGACCCCTCATTCACTACATGTAGGCGTGTGCACACATACTGCTCCACCATGTTGGTAAAATGCTGCCTCCTGCTAAGACGTTCCATCTGAGCTGCTGGTGCTGCTGTTTGTTGTGGCGTGCTGACAAAGCTTTTCCACATTTCGGCCATGCTAACCCTGCCTTCTGAGGTGCTGGCGGTGCCCTGGTTGAGTTGGCGACCTCTTCCTCCTCCTCCTCTGCCTTGTGCTTCCACTGTGGCCCCGCTGTCAGATGGGAATGCCAGCAGCATCGCGTCTACCAGCGTGCGCTTGTACTCGCGCATCTTGCGATCGCGCTCCAGTGAGTGAATTAAGGACGGTACGTTGTCCTTGTAACGGGGATCCAGCAGCGGGGCCACCCAGTAATCAGCACAAGTTAGAATGTGGGCAACTCGGCGGTCGTTGTGGAGACACTGCAGCATGTAATCGCTCATGTGTGCCAGGCTGCCCAGAGGCGACGAAAGGCTGTCCTCTGTGGGAGGTGTATCGTCCGTGTCCTCTGTATCCCCCCAGCCACGCACCAGTGATGGCCATGAGCTGGCCTGGGTGCCACCCTGCTGTGAACATGGTTCCATCTCCTCCTCCAGCTCCTCCTCCTCCTCATCCTCCTCATCCTCCAGAACTGTGCCCCTGCTGGACAATTGTGTCCCTGGCGTTTGTGTGTGCAGGAACCCACCCTCGGAGCCCCTTGCGAAATACTGCCCTGAAAGCCTTTGAAATGTTACCTCTTCATCCTCCTCCTCCTCCTCCTCATCCTGTGCCACATCCTCTTCCATCATCGCCCGAATTGTTTTTTCAAGGAGGCATAGAAGTGGGATAGTTAAGCTGAGAACGGCGTCATTGCCACTGGCCATGTTGGTGGAGTACTCAAAACAGCGCAACAAGGCACACAGGTCTCGCATGGAGGCCCAGTTATTGGTGGTGAAGTGGTGCTGTTCCGCAGCTGAAACTCCACTATGGCCTGCTGCTGCTCGCACAGTCTTTGCAGCATGTGCAAGGTGGAGTTCCACCTTGTGGGCACGTCACATATGAGGCGGTGAGCGGGAAGGCCGAAGTTACGCTGCAGCCCAGCCAGGCGAGCAGCAGCAGGGTGAGAACGCCGAAAGTGCGCACAGACGGCCCGCACTTTCTGCAGCAGCTCTGACATATCGGGGTAGTTTTTAAGGAACCTCTGCACCACCAAATTCAGCACATGCACCAGGCAAGGGATGTGCGTCAAACCGGCTAGGCCCAGAGCTGCTATGAGATTTCGCCCGTTATCGCACACCACCAGGCCGGGCTTGAGGCTCGCTGGCAGCAACCACTCATTTGTCTGCTGTTCCATTTGTCCCCCAAACAGGCAAGTTGTAAAACTGCCTGCTGTCGTTTAGCCCTGGCCGTGCTGAAGTTGGTGGTGAAGGTATTACGCTGTCCGGATGAGGAGGCGGTAGAGGATGAGGTAGCGGAGTAGGATGAGTTAGGAACAGGAGGCAAACTGAAGCGCCCTGCAATCCTCGGTGGTGGAAGGACATGTGCCAAATTGCTATCCGCCTCAGGCCCATCCGCCACTGCATTTACCCAGTGTGCCGTTAGGGAGATATAACACCCCTGACCGTGCTTACTGGTCCACGTATCGGTAGTTAGGTGGACCTTGGCACAGATGGCGTTGCGCAGTGCACACCTGATTTTTTCCCCCACTTGGTTGTGCAGGGAAGGGATGGCTTGCCTGGAAAAGTAGTGGCGGCTGGGCACGACGTACTGTGGGACAGCCACCGACATAAGCTTTTTAAAACTGGGCGTCTCCACCAGACGGAATGACAGCATTTCAAAGGCCAATAATTGTGAAATGCTGGCATTCAGGGCCAGGGATCGCGGGTGGGTAGGGGGGTACTTCCTCTTCCTCTCAAGTGTTTGGGAGATGGAAAGCTGAACGCTTCCACGGGACATTGTGGAGATGGTTGTTGGTGACCCAGGTGGTGGTGTTGCTGACAGATCGTCTGTTTGCGGGGTGGCAGGTGCCGGTATGACTACAGAGGTGGCTGGAGCGGCCGAGACTGCAGCAGAAGAGGAAGCAGGATGAGCCAGAGACGTTTCTTGGTTTTGAAGGTGTGTACTCCACTGCAGCTCGTGCTTTGCACTTAGATGCCTGATCATGCAGGTTGTGCTCAGGTTGAGAAGGTTTATGCCTCGCTTCAGGCTCTGATTGCACAGGGTGCAAACCACTCGTGTCCTGTCATCAGCACATTTTCTAAAGAACTTCCACGCTAGAGAACTCTTTTGAGCTGACTTTGGTGCGCTCGTTCCCTTGCTGCGTTGGGCAGTAGCAGGCGTAGTGTCTAGGGCACGGCCGCTCCGCTTCTGCACCCTGCTCCCTCTTCTGCTGTGCTGGTGGCTCTGTGCGACCACCGCCTCTTCCTCCAAACTACTCAGGTCACCTGCATGACCTTCATTCCATGTGGGGTCGAGGACCTCATCGTCCTCCACATCATCTTCCACCCAGTCTTCACCCCTGCCCTCCCTGTCGGTCTCCACAATGCTGAACGCCGCAGCAGTTGGCACCTGCGTTTCGTCATCATCGGAGACGTGCTGTGATGGTCCTTCCATGTACTCATCTTGAGAAATAAATGGTTGGGCATTGCTGCACTCAATCTCTTCCACTTCTGGGGCAGGGCTAGGTGGATGGCCCTGGGAAACCCTGCTGACAGAGTCCTCAAAAAGAATTAGACTGCTCTATGGCTTGGGGCTCAGACTGCTTGCCTGATTTGCAAGGGGGTGAGGTGAAAGACGGTTGGACATTGGCTGCAGGTGCCAACTCTGACCTTTCTGCAGTAGACTGGGTGGGAGACAATGTGAAGGAACTGGAGGCACTGTCAGCAGCAAACCAATCTACTATCGCCTCTCTGTGTTCTGGCCTCATCACTTCTAGAGGCGTATGATGCCCTACCAAATATTGATGCAGGTTCTGTCGCCTACTCACACTTGAGGAAGGTGTTTCACTTGTGCGTGTAGCTGGCAAAGATCGACCACGTCCTCTCCTTGCAACAGGAGCTCTAGCAGCAGCACCACCACGACCCAGGCCACGGCCCCTATTTGACGCTCTCCTCATATTTCTGAAATTTAAGATCTTGCCCTAGAAAGGTCTTTATTGAATAGCGGAACAAAAGAACAAGAGTATCGCACGTTTGTATCTCACAGTCAAATATGCAAACTATGCCGCAATTTAATGTTTTTTACACCAAAAGGGTGTGTATTGAATAGCGGAATAGGATAAAAAACTGTGTATCTCACACGTACAAACACAGACTAGGCCCGATTAAATTTTTTCCTACCCTAAAGGGAGGATGAGGAAGAGGAGTATGGAACAGGCAGCACCCTCAAATCTTCAGAAGTATGAGATGAACCCCAAAAACTTGTAAAGGTGGATCTCACACGTACCGACACAGACTATCCCGCAATTTAATTGAGCCACAAAGGTTTTTATTGAATAGCGGAATAGGAAATATGATCAAAAAAAAGTGTATGTTTTTCACACGTACAGAAGCACACTAGGCCCCAATTACTATTGTTTATACACCTAAAAGGATGGATGAGGAGGAGGAGGAGGAGGAGGAGTATAGAACAGGCAGCACCCTCAAAGCTTTAGAAGTATGAGATGAACCCCAAAAACTTGGAAAGGTGGATCTCACACGTACCGACACAGACTATTCCGCAATTTAATTGAGCCACAAAGGTTTTTATTGAATAGCGGAATAGGAAATATGATCAAAAAAAAGTGTATGTTTTTCACACGTACAGAAGCACACTAGGCCCCAATTACTATTGTTTATACACCTAAAAGGATGGATGAGGAGGAGGAGGAGGAGGAGGAGTATAGAACAGGCAGCACCCTCAAAGCTTTAGAAGTATGAGATGAACCCCAAAAACTTGGAAAGGTGGATCTCACACGTACAGACACAGACTATTCCGCAATTTAATTGAGCCCCAAAGGTTTTTATTGAATAGCGGAATAGGAAATATGATCAAAAAAAAGTGTATGTTTTTCACACGTACAGAAGCACACTAGGCCCCAATTACTATTGTTTGTACACCTAAAAGGATGGATGAGGAGGAGGAGGAGTATGGAACAGGCAGCACCCTCAAAGCTTCAGAAGTATGAGATGAACCCCAAAAACTTGGAAAGGTGGATCTCACACGTACCGACACAGACTATTCCGCAATTTAATTGAGCCACAAAGGTTTTTATTGAATAACGGAATAGGAAATATGATCAAAAAAAAGTGTATGTTTTTCACACGTACAGAAGCACACTAGGCCCCAATTACTATTGTTTGTACACCTAAAAGGATGGATGAGGAAGAGGAGGAGGAGGAGTATAGAACAGGCAGCACCCTCAAAGCTTCAGAAGTATGAGATTGTGTTAACTGTACCCCACAAAGATTGTGTTCACTGTACCCCACAAAGATTGTGTTCACTGTACCCCACAAAGGTTTTGTTCACTGCACCCCACAAAGATTGTGTTCACTGTACCCCACAAAGATTGTGTTCACTGCACCCCAAAAGGATTGTCTTCTCTGCACCAGACAAAGATTGTGTTCACTGTACCCCACAAAGGTTTTGTTCACTGTACCCCACAAAGATTGTGTTCACTGCACTCCAAAAGGATTGTCTTCACTGCACCCCACAAAGATTGTGTTCACTGTACCCCACAAAGGTTTTGTTCACTGCACCCCACAAAGATTGTGTTCACTGTACCCCACAAAGGTTTTGTTCACTGCACCCCACAAAGATTGTGTTCACTGTACCCCCCAAAGATTTTGTTCACTGCACCCCACAAGGATTGTTTGTCTTCACTGCACCCCACAAGGATTGTCTTCACTGCACCCCACAAAGATTGTGTTCACTGCACCTCACAAAGGTTTTGTTCACTGCACCCCACAAAGATTGTGTTCACTGCACCCCACAAAGATTGTGTTCACTGTACCCCACAAAGATTGTGTTCACTGCACCCCAAAAGGATTGTCTTCTCTGCACCCCACAAAGATTGTGTTCACTGTACCCCACAAAGGTTTTGTTCACTGCACCCCACAAAGATTGTGTTCACTGTACCCCACAAAGGTTTTGTTCACTGCACCCCACAAAGATTGTGTTCACTGTACCCCACAAAGATTGTGTTCACTGTACCCCACAAAGGTTTTGTTCACTGCACCCCACAAAGATTGTGTTCACTGTACCCCACAAAGATTGTGTTCACTGCACCCCAAAAGGATTGTCTTCTCTGCACCCCACAAAGATTGTGTTCACTGTACCCCACAAAGGTTTTGTTCACTGTACCCCACAAAGATTGTGTTCACTGCACTCCAAAAGGATTGTCTTCACTGCACCCCACAAAGATTGTGTTCACTGTACCCCACAAAGGTTTTGTTCACTGCACCCCACAAAGATTGTGTTCACTGTACCCCACAAAGGTTTTGTTCACTGCACCCCACAAAGATTGTGTTCACTGTACCCCCCAAAGATTTTGTTCACTGCACCCCACAAGGATTGTTTGTCTTCACTGCACCCCACAAGGATTGTCTTCACTGCACCCCACAAAGATTGTGTTCACTGCACCCCACAAAGGTTTTGTTCACTGCACCCCACAAAGATTGTGTTCACTGCACCCCACAAAGATTGTGTTCACTGTACCCCACAAAGATTGTGTTCACTGCACCCCAAAAGGATTGTCTTCTCTGCACCCCACAAAGATTGTGTTCACTGTACCCCACAAAGGTTTTGTTCACTGCACCCCACAAAGATTGTGTTCACTGTACCCCACAAAGGTTTTGTTCACTGCACCCCACAAAGATTGTGTTCACTGTACCCCACAAAGATTGTGTTCACTGTACCCCACAAAGGTTTTGTTCACTGCACCCCACAAAGATTGTGTTCACTGTACCCCACAAAGGTTGTGTTCACTGCACCCCACAAAGATTGTGTTCACTGCACCCCACAAAGATTGTGTTCACTGTACCCCACAAAGGTTTTGTTCACTGCACCCCACAAAGGGTTTGTTCACTGCACCCCACAAAGATTGTGTTCACTGTACCCCACAAAGATTGTGTTCACTGTACCCCACAAAGATTGTGTTCACTGCGCTCCAAAAGGATTGTCTTCACTGCACCCCACAAAGATTGTGTTCACTGTACCCCACAAAGGTTTTGTTCACTGCACCCCACAAGGATTGTCTTCACTGCACCCCACAAGGATTGTCTTCACTGCACCCCACAAAGATTGTGTTCACTGTACCCCACAAAGATTGTGTTCACTGCACTCCAAAAGGATTGTCTTCACTGCACCCCACAAAGATTGTGTTCACTGCACCCCACAAAGATTGTGTTCACTGTACCCCCCAAAGATTTTGTTCACTGCACCCCACAAGGATTGTCTTCACTGCACCCCACAAGGATTGTCTTCACTGCACCCCACAAAGATTGTGTTCACTGTACCCCACAAAGATTTTGTTCACTGCACCCCACAAAGATTGTGTTCACTGTACCCCACAAAGATTTTGTTCACTGCACTCCAAAAGGATTGTCTTCACTGCACCCCACAAAGATTGTGTTCACTGTACCCCACAAAGGTTTTGTTCACTGCACCCCACAAAGATTGTGTTCACTGTACCCCACAAAGGTTTTGTTCACTGCACCCCACAAAGATTGTGTTCACTGTACCCCACAAAGATTGTGTTCACTGTACCCCACAAAGGTTTTGTTCACTGCACCCCACAAAGATTGTGTTCACTGTACCCCACAAAGGTTGTGTTCACTGCACCCCACAAAGGTTTTGTTCACTGCACCCCACAAAGATTGTGTTCACTGCACCCCACAAAGATTGTGTTCACTGTACCCCACAAAGGTTTTGTTCACTGCACCCCACAAAGATTGTGTTCACTGTACCCCACAAAGATTGTGTTCACTGCACTCCAAAAGGATTGTCTTCACTGCACCCCACAAAGATTGTGTTCACTGTACCCCACAAAGGTTTTGTTCACTGCACCCCACAAAGATTGTGTTCACTGTACCCCACAAAGGTTTTGTTCACTGCACCCCACAAAGATTGTGTTCACTGTACCCCCCAAAGATTTTGTTCACTGCACCCCACAAGGATTGTCTTCACTGCACCCCACAAAGATTGTGTTCACTGTACCCCACAAAGATTTTGTTCACTGCACCCCACAAAGATTGTGTTCACTGTACCCCACAAATATTTTGTTCACTGCACTCCAAAAGGATTGTCTTCACTGCACCCCACAAAGATTGTGTTCACTGTACCCCACAAAGGTTTTGTTCACTGCACCCCACAAAGATTGTGTTCACTGCACCCCACAAAGATTGTGTTCACTGTACCCCACAAAGATTGTGTTCACTGTACCCCACAAAGGTTTTGTTCACTGCACCCCACAAAGATTGTGTTCACTGTACCCCACAAAGGTTGTGTTCACTGCACCCCACAAAGGTTTTGTTCACTGCACCCCACAAAGATTGTGTTCACTGCACCCCACAAAGATTGTGTTCACTGTACCCCACAAAGGTTTTGTTCACTGCACCCCACAAAGATTGTGTTCACTGTACCCCACAAAGATTGTGTTCACTGCTCTCCAAAAGGATTGTCTTCACTGCACCCCACAAAGATTGTGTTCACTGTACCCCACAAAGGTTTTGTTCACTGCACCCCACAAAGATTGTGTTCACTGTACCCCACAAAGGTTTTGTTCACTGCACCCCACAAAGATTGTGTTCACTGTACCCCCCAAAGATTGTGTTCACTGCACCCCACAAGGATTGTCTTCACTGCACCCCACAAGGATTGTCTTCACTGCACCCCACAAAGATTGTGTTCACTGCACCCCACAAAGGTTTTGTTCACTGCACCCCACAAAGATTGTGTTCACTGTACCCCCCCAAAGATTTTGTTCACTGCACCCCACAAGGATTGTCTTCTCTGCACCCCACAAAGATTGTGTTCACTGTACCCCCCAAAGATTTTGTTCACTGCACCCCACAAGGATTGTCTTCACTGCACCCCACAAGGATTGTCTTCACTGCACCCCACAAAGATTGTGTTCACTGTACCCCCACAAAGGTTTTGTTCACTGCACCCCACAAAGATTTTGTTCACTGCACTCCAAAAGGATTGTGTTCACTGCACCCCAAAAAGATTGTGTTCACTGCAGCCCACACACAGAAAAATGGATGTGGATCACTGACACCTGCCTATCTCCTATCCCACACCACACAGCAATATCGATTGTAGTTTGTAGAACACACTTTCCCTAAAATTCAGCAGACTCTGTCCCTAACAGGATTGAGAAGAGATCGTAGATCAGGAGAACTAAGTGCAGACCCCACCCCACACAGCAATATCGATTGTAGTTTGTAGAACACACTGACCCTATAATTCAGCAGACTCTATCCCTAAAATGCCTACAACTCGCCCTGCCTAAACACTCCGACCTGTCCCTCAATTCTATCCGGACACAAATGGTTTTTTCCTGCCTATCTTTCCCTAATCAGCAGCCAGCACGTTGATGTGTGCTCTGTCCCTGATCTAAGCAGCATAATGACGCCGCTGCGGCTGCCTGGAACTTATAAAGACTTGGTCACATGCTTCAGACGGCCAATCACAGCTACTGAGACATTTGCAGGCATGGCTGGGATGGCTTAAGGCACACCAGTTAAACGATTGTTGATTGGCTGTTGAAAGCCCGCCATGAAAAGAGCGCCAAAGCATGCAAAACCCGGAAATAAAACGACCGAACACGGATTTTTACCCGAATATACAGTAAAGTGTCCGTGTTCGTGTTCGGGTAACAAAAATCCAATTATTTGGTACGAACACGAATAATACAGTCCGTGTTCGCTCAACACTAGTGGCAACATGACTGCTGGTTTCTTGTCCGTCATTGTCACCCCCTCTCTCTAGGCCCACATTATTCCCTTCATCAACCTGGGAACCAACATCACAGCTGTCAAATTGCTGCGCATCCTCCAGGAGCATGACACTGACACTATGATTGAATAGTTTAGGTGACTCCTGCATGATGGTGGGGCAACTGAAAGAGTAGCTGTGGAGAAGGAGCCTGTGGAACGGGTCGCTTTGGCAGCTGCGGTGGAAGGCAAACTACTGGGAGCGTGGGTGCAAGAGGAAGAGGAGGATGAGGATGGCTTATTGATCCACTCCATCAACTCTTTCACATGTTGTGGAGGAATAGCACGGGCAGCACCAGAAATAAAGGACGGGCGTGCCCCGTCTGCCGAGGATGCACTTTGTCGACTGTGACCACCACTTTTCACAATGGACACAGAGGCTGCTAGCTCTCTTTTCGTGGCCTGTGGGCATTGGGCTCTCCTTGTCGGCCTTTCGAACATACAGATCAATATAGGGTATACGCAACTGACCAATAGATACTCAATGACCTGATATGATGTAATTGATAGCCCTATAGATGAGCTGTGGTAGTTATAGATGTACGCAAGTGACCGATTATCAATGCTCTCACTGATATCTGATGTAATCTATAATCCTGTAGATGGATGATCTGTGACCCCTATAGAAAGATCCACAACTGAGCAAAAATTACTGTGGCTGATATCAGCAGTGATCTCTATTCCTACAGGTATGTGACCCCCTATAGAAAGATCCACAACTGAGCAAAGGTTACTGTGGCTGATATCTGCAGTGATCTCTATTCCTACAGGTCTGTGAATATTATAAAATGTTGCAGAAACTGACGGATGAACAATACTCTGACTGGTATCTGATGTAAAGAAAGAAAGCTCTCCCTACCTCATACAGGAACCTTGGCCCTCCTTACACTGCTACTCACTCACTGGCGCTGCACTGTCTGATATGATGTAAAGAAATCAATCTCTCCCGACCTCACACAGGTACCTGTCCCTCCCTACACTGCTAGAAATGTCTCTCTGCACTGTCTGACTCAAAAAAAAACTACTCTCGCCCTGCCTCAATCGCGTGCCTGTCCCTGTCTCATCGCCCGCACAATGACACTACACGCTGCGGCTGCGCGAGCAGCCTTTATATAGTGTGGGGCGTGTACTTGGCCCCTGAGCCATGATTGGCTAAAGGCAAGCCTGCCTTTAGTCCAATCACAGCAAAGATCATTTGATTGGCCAAATTGTGAGTTCAGGGTGCATGCTTTGGCCAATCACATAACGCGCAGCATGTGCGGCGCGCGTGCAGTGCATTATGGGAAACTCGAATTTCCCGCGAAGAAGCACATTGGTTCGTGATTCGATGAATGATCGAATTGGCAATGTTCAAGTCAAACTTACCTTCGACTCAAACTTGAAGCTCATCCCTACAAGTCACAAGCCATTAATAGAGAAAGAGATGGACCCAGTTGCTGCAGCCGCCTGGGAGAGGGCTCAAGGAGCTCAGATGGAGCGAAACACTGTTCTAAAGATCTCAGGAAGTACCTGAGATGTCAGATATCTGAACCTAGAGTGTCAGGAGAGCTGGACAGTTCACAGGGTCAATGCAGCACAGAGGAACATACAACTACAAGCAACCCCCCAGGGGGCAGTGCTACACTCAAAATTAAGTCTATTGGTGTTGACAATAGAAAAGAAAACTAGTTACAGGGACGGGTCCAGAGGATGGTGATAAATAGCGTACCTTCTGAATGGAGTTATGAAGCTCTGTTTTACCTATTCATAAATGATATAGAGGTTGAGATAAACAGTTCAATCTCAGTGTTCACTGATGATACTAAGCCAAGCAGGGCAAAAATTTACAACAGGACAAAACAACTTTACAAGAAGAACTTGATAAAAAAGAGGGGTGGGAAAACACAAAGTCAAATGAGGTTCAGTGTAGGGAAATGTAAAGTAATGCCCTTAGAGGCTAAATAAATGAATGCAAACTACACGCTAGGGGGAGAAGCTCTGGGAGAATCAAGGATGGAAAAAGATCTGGGGGCCCTACTTGATGACAGACCCAGCAATCGCATTCAATGCCAATCTGCAGAAATCAAGGCCAGTAGAATATTAGTATAGGGGGGTGTGGCTTGCAGCTGATGTAGACGGACGTGCTGTGCGCTCTCTCCGCCACTGATCCTGACATTTATCCTGCTCCCTGCAGAATCCGATACCATCCATCGTTTCTACTTACCTCCCCGATCTCCTGTACTTTCCACCTATCTGCTGGCTGTGTTTCCCGGCTTGGAGAGATAACTCGGAGGGGTAAAGACATGCCGGTGCTTGCGGACCCCGCGATCCAAGATGGCACCCGACCGCCCCGCTCCGTCAGGGAGGCCGCGATGAAGCTCTTCAGCAAACCGTCTTCTAAGGAGACCTCACAGAAGTCTCTCCCCGGCCCTGAGGATCCCGGCGCTCCGTCGGTGGGGATGGATGACCCTTGGCCTGCGGATGCGCCTTTCAACGCCTCCTGGGATACAGTGAGTACTGCCCCCCCTACTAGGCCTGAGTCTGACCGGGGTGTGGTAGTTGAGGACTCTACTCTGCGGGATATCTTTGCGGTTGTCACATCCAATAATAAGGCCATTGCTACTCTTACATTGGAGCTTAAGGGGGTGAAAATGGAGGTGAATCTAGTGAGGCAGGATATGCAAAAGTTGCGGGACCGCACTGCTGCTGTTGAGGACAGGTTGGGCACTGTAGAGGATGAAATGGCGCCATTACAGCGGGATGTTCTTCATATGCAACTCCTCACATCAGGACATTCCTCTCGCCTGGAAGACATGGAAAGCAGGCTCCGCCGTAATAATATCAGGACGGTGGGCATACCTGAAAAGGCGGAGGGTAAAGACCCAGTTACTTTTATGGAAAACTGGCTCCTCAACTCATTTGGCAGGGATGCCTTTACTCATATGTTTGCTATTGAAAGGGCCCATAGAGTACCTGCTAAGCCACCGCGACCTGGAGAGCCTCCACCCCCGTTTCTGTTTAAGCTTCTTAACTATAAGGATAGAGATGCCTGTCTATTCCTTGCCCGCACTAAAGGGGACCTTATGAATATGGATAATACTCGCATTTCTTTTTACCCGGATTTTTCGGCTGAGGTGCAACGCCGCAGGGCCAAATTTATTGATTGAAAGCTTGCGGAAGTTCACGGTTAACTATGCTATGTTATACCCAGCCCGCCTGCGGGTGGTGGCGAATCATGAAACTCACTTTTTTTGATAATCCGCTTGCTGCATCTACTTGGCTGGACAGAGTGGAACCTACCCTGGATCGGGCTTGTGTTGCCCCGGCTTAATGGACTGCCTTTATGTCCCCTATACCCTGGGAGGAAGTATGTGCTCGTCAAGTTACCTGACAAATTCTGCACCATTGTTCCCTTTTTCTTTTTGGCGGAGAGTGTGAAGTGACGGTTCCAGTTGTTCTTCTTACTTTGCACGGCACTGTAGGTACTGTGAGTTCCTTCGGATCCAGTTTTGCTGAGATGTTGGGGCCCCCTCATTGCTCTGTCCTATGTGGACACTTGCTATGGGGTTTGACCCCCTTTTCCCCCTTTTTTTCTCTTTTTCTGTGATTACGGACTGCACCCTATTTTTGAATGCTATCACAAGTGTTTTTTTTGCTGACTACCTCATCTGTTGTGAGTACTTGGCTGTTGTTCTATTTGCTCTTTTTTTGCTGCTTCCAACCGTTTTACACCTCTATGTGGACATTGTACATGTAGACATATGCCGGTTTTCGGTAATTCGATATATCGCGGTATTGCATAGCCACGGTATTGTTATTGTGGCATTTTTAAAATACCGAGTTTCTCTGCTCCTGGGTCTGACTTGTGAATTGATACATTTCAGTGAGCTGAATGACTCATTCACTCACACAGCTCTCCCAGTAACTATAAACAAAAATGATTACATTTGTATCTTTTCCTTCCCTCTGCCAGGGAGAAAGGAAGTTTAACCTCTTAAAGACTGGACCTTTTTCTGACACTGTTGCTTGCAAGTTAAAATCAGTTCTTTTTTTTGCTAGAAAAGTACTTAGAACCCCCAAACATTTTATATATTTTTTTAGCAGAGACCCTACAGAAAAAAAATGGCGATTGTTGTAATATTTTATGTCACACTGTATTTGCGCAGCAGTCTTTCAAACGCAATTAATAGACTTTAATGAATAAAAAAAAAAAAAAAAACGTAACAGTAAAGTTATCCCAATTTTTTTTTTTTTGTTACACAGAGAATCGTGAGAGAATCGTGATCTTTATTCCAAGCTAAAAAATCGTGATTCTCATTTTGGCCAGAATCGTGCAGCTCATATATATATATATATATATATATATATATATATATATATATATATATATATATATATATATATATATATATATATATATATATATATATATATATATATATATATATATATATATATATATATATATATACACACACACACACACACACGCATAGCAGCCCACATTACATTATTATATAGCCATCAAGCAGTGTCTGGCCTACCTGGTGATGACTGGTCCTGGCGCTCTGATCCGATGGCCTGGTCTTTAAAGGGGCAAATCCTTGCGATCCAGAAGTGGTTAAACCTGCAGGAGGACCGGTGTTTTTATCTATTAATGACTTTACTATTGCTTTAGGCCTGGTTCACATGTATGCGGGTTAGCGGTTCACATGTATGCGGGTTGGCGGTTCACATGTATGCGGGTTGGCGGTTCACATGTATGCGGGTTGGCGGCCCACATTTGCACAGGCATAGCAGCCCATTGATTTGAACGGGCTGCTATGCCCTAATTTTCCGCAGAAAAAAGGTGCATGCAGCATTTTTTTAAAATTCAGTGGCCTTGAAATCCATCCTGCTTTTGCACCATGCGACTAACCTGCAGTTCCTGCTCTGACAAGCTTTCTGCATTTTTTGTATACGTGGGCACGGCATTTAAAAACAGTTTGTGTGTGCAGCAACGGCAGGTAAGTCGCATGGTGCAAAGGAAGGATGGATTTCATGGCCACTGCATTTTTTTAAATTCTGCATGCACCTTTTTTCAGCTGAAAACGCAGGCATAGCAGCTCAAGCCCATTCACATCAATGGGCTGCTATGCCTGTGCAAATGTGGGCCCCCAACCCGCATACATGTGAACCAGGCCTAAAGCAATAGTAAAGTCATTAATAGATAAAAACACCGGTCCTCCTGCAGGTTTAACCAATTAATGACTTTACTATTGCTTTAGGCCTGGTTCACATGTATGCGGGTTGGGGGCCCACATTTGCACAGGCATAGCAGCCCATTGATGTGAATGGGCTTGAGCTGCTATGCCTGCGTTTTCAGCTGAAAAAAGGTGCATGCAGAATTAAAAAAAATGCAGTGGCCATGAAATCCATCCTTCTTTTGCACCATGCGACTTACCTGCCGTTGCTGCACACACAAACTGTTTTTAAATGCCGTGCCCACGTATACAAAAAATGCAGAAAGCTTGCCAGAGCAGGACCTGCATGTTAGTCGCATGGTGCAAAAGCAGGATGGATTTCAAGGCCACTGCATTTTAAAAAAATGCTGCATGCACCTTTTTTCTGCGGAAAATGAAGGCATAGCAGCCCGTTCAAATCAATGGGCTGCTATGCCTGTGCAAATGTGGGCCGCCAACCTGCATACATGTGAACCGCCAACCCGCATACATGTGAACCGCCAACCCGCATACATGTGAACCAGGCCTAAAGCAATAGTAAAGTAATTTATAAACAACACCTCCTTCAGGTTTAACCACTTCTTGACCACAAGGATTTGCCCTCTTAATGACCAGGCCATCGGATCGGAGCCGAGCGCCAGGACCAGTTATCACCAGTTAGGCCAGACACTGCTTGATGACCTATTTTAGGCCTGGTTCACAGAGTCTGTACTGACTGACTATATAATAATGTGCATAAGTGAACCAAAGCCCCTAAATTCAGCAATGAAATTGAAGTGAGGTGGAAATTTAATAATTTAAATTTAATAATAGAATACCGTGATAATACCGTATACCGTGGCAAAACCTTAATCAATTAATCGCAGCATGAAAATCTGATACCGTCACAAGCCTATGTACATGCCGGCACTTTTTTCTGTACCACCTACATGCTGCTCATGTTGCTTTTTGTGCTATTGTGGTTTTCCACCTGGGTTCTATGGGAGACTTTGTCTGCCCCTAATACGTATGCCATGGTTTTCCCATTTGCTCTCTCTCAGGCTAGTCCCCCTTCTGCTGTGAGGTGCTTCCCCTGGTTTTCTATTGTCTATCTCGAGCATGGCTAATAACTGTACTGTGGTCTCCTGGAATGTTCGTGGACTGGGTGATAGTGTGAAACGGGTGGCGCTGTTTTCTACTTTAAAACGATATACTTCTGCTTTAAAACGATATACTTCCAGGAGACTCACCTGCAGCCTGCCACTCTTCCTCTGTTGCGCCGTCGTAATTACGGTACCCAATTTCACTCCACCCATTCTGCCTCCTCTAGGGGGGTCAGTATTTTGATTTCTGACACTGCACCCTTTCAATTGTTGTCTTCTAAACTTGATGACCAGGGTAGATACATTTTTCTATTATGTAAGCTGTTTTATTTTCAATGTATACTGGCTTGTATCTATGTGCCCCCGCCCTTCTCTCCAGTGGTGCTCCAGGCCTTGGCTAAATTTATGAGTCCCTACTCTGCTATACCTGTTATAGTCCTGGGGGATTTCAATAATGTGCTGGACAGGTTTCACTTGGGGACCGGCTCCCTGGGCGCCTCGGGTCCTACCCTCTTCTCCCGTTTGTTGGCGGAACTGGGCTTGCAAGATGTGTGGAGGAGTAAGAACCCAACAGCACGCTGTTACTCCTGCTACTCATCCTCCTATAATGGTCTGTCTCGCATTGACTTTTGTCTGGGTAATGCTGCTGCTTGCTCGGTGATTCAGTCTGTACTTTATGCCCCTAGAAATATTTCGGATCACTCCCCGCTCGTGGTTCGGCTGGGGGGTCTCCAACCGGCCGGCCCCCGACTGTGGAAGGTCAGCCCCTTCTGGCTCCCGCTCCTCCCTGCTAGCGATCCTATTTCGCCGGCATTGTGGGATTTCCTCTTACATAATGAGGCCTCCGCATCGCCCTTGGTGGTGTGGGACGCCTTGAAGGCCCATATTAGGGGGATCCTTATTACTCAAATTTCAATGATTAAATCTAGGACTAAGGACTGGGAGAATCAGATTCTCGCTAGGGCGGGAGATGCAGAGCGGGCATTTGTGTCCGACCCCACACCTGTTAATGAACGGCGTTGGCTGGAGACCCAGGCCCTATATAGACAGATTTCTATTACTACTGTGGAAAATAAACGTTTTTTTATACAGCAACGTTATTTTAATGAGGGAGAAAATACTGGTCATCTTTTGGCTGTTATTGCTAAGGCTCAACAGGGTATCTCACACATTGCAGCGGTTCAGGCTCCTGATGGCACGCTGGCTCAGGACCCTGTCCAGGTTGCCTCTGTGTTTACTGAATACTTTAGGGCCCTATATTCCTCTCGGGTCTGTCCTTTCGAGTCAGACCTGGAGGACTTTCTGGTCGATTGTGAATTCCCTCAAATTTCGCGGTCTTAGCGGCGGGAGTTGGGTAAACCTCTGACTGTTGAGGAGCTGTCTGTGGCTGTCTCCCAGATGGCGAACAATAAGTCGCCCGGGGCTGATGGCCTCCCTACCGAGTTATATAAAACGTACGGGGATACCCTCCTCCCAGCCTTGCTGACTACCCTGAATGAGGCTCACAGGGTGGGAGAATTGCCATACTCTATGCGGGAGGCGATAGTGGTCGTTCTCCCCAAACCTGGAAAGGATCCGTTGCTCCCGGACTCATATAGGCCTATCTCCTTGCTTAACACGGATGTCAAGCTGTTGGCTAGAGTGCTGGCTTGAAACAAACAAAGATAAAATTCCCAGTTCAATTTGCCAACCAGTCTGCTTACCAACCAAATTGGCCTGTCTAACAGTTTGTGTCAATACAGGGGTTTAGTTGCTGGCTAACAGATTGGCGAAAGTTGTTTCCGGGTTGGTACGTGTTGATCAGTCGGGTTTTATCCCTGCCAGATCGACTTCTATGAATCTTCGCAGGCTGTTTTTAAACCTTCAGCTCCCGGTTGATAATCCGGGGGGCAGGGCTATTCTTTCGCTTGACTCTTCCAAGGCTTTTGACAGCTTTGAGTGCCGGTACTTGTGGGTGGTGCTGCGCCGGTTCGGACTCGGTGCTGCATTCATTTCATGGGTTCAATTGGTCTATACTGGGCCTAAAGCGCGTATTAGGATTAATGGATCTCTTTCTGACCCTTTTTCTCTATACCGGGGTACCAGACAGGGTTGCCCCCTCTCCCCTTTACTGTTCGCGCTAGCGATAGAGCCCCTTGCGATACTGATTAGGAACTCCCCCTCTATAGTGGGCTTTTGCCGTGGTGATAAGGAGGACAAACTCTCCCTCTATGCGGACGATGCTCTACTGTATCTGGGGGACTTGGGAGGCTCTCTGCAGGAGGTCATGTCCCTTATCACCAGATTTGGTACATTTTCTGGCTTTGCCATTAATTTGGACAAGTCGGTACTGCTTCCCCTGGACCCCCTCCCGGGGGCGCTGCCGTCTGTTGCCTCACAGATGCAGGTGGTCTCTACTTTTAAGTACTTGGGGATCTTGATATCCGCTAACCCTAAAGATTATATCACTTTGAATCTCAAACCCCTGCTCACTCGATTTCGTTCTAAATGTGCTAGTTGGAGTAAGCTTCCTCTTACGGTTACGGGTCCGGTGAATTTAATTAAAATTATATGGGCACCTCAGATACTCTATATTCTGCATAATTCCCCAATGTGGATACCTAAATACTGGTTTGATAGGGTGGACTCCCAGTTTCGGGCACTTATATGGAAGGGTGGTGTGGCCCGTCTGAAACTTGAAACTCTGCAATACCCTAAGGACAGGGGTGGACTAGCCCTACCCCATACACAGATGTATTTTTTTGCGACGCAGCTGCAGCCCTTCACGGGATGGGACCTCCCTGACTGCGCGGACCCCTCCCGGGCTTTGCTTGCACTGTCTGACTTGGGTTTTACTTCCTTCTCTCTGATGGAGATGGGGTTCCCTGAACTGCCCCTACACTGCCCCACTGCATACCTTTTTATTCGATTATGGAATGCGGTTAAACTAAACTTGGGTCTCTCTGGCTTCTTTGCTCGTACCCCCCTGTGGAATAACCGTCTATACGGGGAGATTGCCAGATTGGGAGCCTTCCCTGGGTGGGTCCGGGCAGGGGTTAAATATTTTTCCCAGCTGTATGACCGTATTCTTAAGCCTCTGGCCCAACTGCAAGCGGAATACCCGCAGCTTGGAAATTGCCGCTACCAATACTTACGCTTGTCTCATGCACTTCGGAGCCAGGGTCGCCATATGCCTCTGCGGCTGATTGAGTCTCCATTTTTAGAATCTATCTTTCGGGATAGTGAGAAAAAGGGTATTATCTCTAGAATATATACCACTCTCCTGGCCTCCCTCCAGGACTCTTCCCTGCTCCCCTGTAGGGCTAAATGGGAAAAGGATCTTGGCCCCATTGACGGTGATAAATGGGAACAAATCCTTGAGGCGGGCCCCCTGGTTTCTGAATCTGCTAGCCATAAATTGTCCCACCTGTTTGTGCTACATCGTATATATAGAACCCCGAGACAGCTTCAAGCATGGGGCAGACGCTCGTCGCCCCTGTGTCCTAAATGTAAACTGCACACCGGTGATTTTATCCACATGCTCTGGAAATGCCCTAAATTGGTAAGCTACTGGCGATTTGTAATATCCACTATCAATGACTAGTGTTGAGCGAACACAGACTGTATTATTCGGGTTCGTACCGAATAATTGGATTTTTGTTTCCCGAACACGGACCCGAAAACTTTACTGTATGTTCGGGTTTAAAATTTTATTTCCTGTTTTGTATGTAATGGCGCGGTTTTAATGGCGGGCTTTCAACAGCCAATCAACAAGCGTTTAACTGGTGTGCCATAGAAGCCTTCCCAGCCATGCCTACTAATGACATGGCTGTGATTGGCCAGCTGAAGCATGTGACCCAGGTCTTTATAAGCTAGAGACCCAGCGCGCTGTGCGTCAGTCTGCTCTAGTGTAGGGAGAGAGCACACACAATGGTGCTGGCTGCTGCTGATTAGGGACAGACAGGGAAAAGAATGCAGGGACAGGTCGGAGTGTAGGCAGGGAAAGATATTTGAGCATTTTAGGGACAGGCTGGAGAGAGTAGGCAGGGAGATATAGGAGACACATTACAGAACAATCGTCTGTTAGCGATCTACATCGATTTTGCTGTGTGGGGGGTGGTGCAGTGAACAATCTTTTTGCCCTCACTTGAGCCCACTGAGAAGGAGGAGGAGGAGGGAGAAAAAAATATATTTTTACCAGTCTGTTGTGTGCAGCGTTCAGCTATATTTTACTACAGATTGCTGTTCTAATCTGCTATTTAAAAATTACAAATTTAAAGGGGTTTTTTTTTTTTTTTTCCCTTCATAGCCTGCTGCTGACCGTGACATAAAACATAAGACACTGCTGTGTTTACATGTGCTATTAAAAAATCACCAATTTTATATACTTTTTTCTATTCCGCTATACAATCTACACCCTTTTGGGCTGAAAAAAATTAAATTGCAGCATAGTCTGTATCGGTACGTGTGAGATACACCTTTCAAATTTTTTGGGCGCATCTTCCACCGCCGAGGATTGCAGGGCGCTTCAGTTTGCCTCCTGTTCCGAACTCCTCCTACTCCTCATCCTCATCCTTTAGGGTACAAAAAATTGTAATCGGGGCCTAGTCTGTGTTTGTATGTGTGAGATACACCTTTTTATATATTTTTTTCTATTCCGCTATTCAATCTACACCCTTTTGGGGTAAAAAAAATTAAATTGCAGCATAGTCTGTGTTTGTACGTCTGAGATACACCTTTTTATTTTTTAAAAAACGGCGCTGATAGTTTCCGAGTAAACCAGGAAGTGATGTAATTTCTCCTCTTCCGGGTTACCATAGCCTCCAACTGTCCCTGGTTTCAAGGGACTGTCCCTGATTTGGAACAATGTCCCTCTTTCCTTCTCATTTGTCCCTCATTGGTCTGATCTATAAAGTTGTATATAAAATGCACTTTTTATCTTTCTAAAAGTGTTTCCCAGTGTAAACCTTTCATCCAATTTCTAAATTGCCACATTTGTAAATTTCAAAAGCCAATAAAAAGAAATAGCAGTGGTTAAAAACAAAAAACAAAAAAAAACACTTTTTTTGGTATAATTCTTCTTTAGGGGGCGTGGCAGGGTGTGTGTCCTATGCCTACATACATTTGCTAATAGGTGTCCCTCATTCCCATCTGAAAAAGATGGGAGGTGTGGGGTTACTATTATATACAGCTGATTCCAGCGTTGCTTGGCTGTCCAGCCAGCCGTCGTTCGGGTCTCCCAATGGGGGGCAGGGCCCGGGAGAGCCACGGGAGGTGGAGGGAGGAGGAGGGGGGTGGAGTCCTCTCTTGCTGCTTGTAATAGCAATCGAGTTTCTGGTGAGCCGCTCTGATTGCTTTTAAAAGAGAACGTACTGCCGGCGTTCTGTCCAATAATGCCTCCCATCGAAAAATGCATCCGAGGAACTACCCACACGCTGTACATGAAGTCACTCCAGCTAATCTGTCCATCCATTGGCGTGACGATTACACTGGCATGTGCAGTTTGTCGGATGTATTATCTGAGGAGAGACAGAGAGCGGAGGGGAGAGAATCTAATGTCAGATTCTGCCTCGCTCTCTGCACTATCTGCTCATGCGCACAACGGAAATCTATTCTTATTGGGCGGATTATTCCTATGTGAGATTCTTATTGGCAAATGGCGGAAATATTGTCTGATTACAGAACACACATAAAGAGGAGCTCTGACCGGGGCTCATAAAGGGGAGCTCTGACTGGGGCTCATAAAGGGGAGCTCTGACCGGGGCTCATAAAGGGGAGCTCTGACTGGGGCTCATAAAGGGGAGCTCAGACCGGGACATATAAAGGGGCACTCTGACCGGTAAACATAAAGGGGCACTCTGACTGGGACACCTAAAGGGGCACTCTGACCGGGACACATAAAGGGGCACTCTGACAGGGACACATAAAGGGGCACTCTGAAGGGGACACTGATGTAAAGGAGGACTCTGAAGGGAACACTGATGTAAAGGGGCACTGTGACGGGAACACTGATGTAAAGGAGGACTCTGACGGGAACACTGATGTAAAGGGGCACTCTGATGGGGACACACTGGATGAAAAGGGGCACTCTGATGGGGACACGGATGTAAAAGAAGACTCTGACAGGAACACACTGCATGTAAAGGAGGACTCTGGCGGGGACACACTCAATGTAAAGGAGGACTCTGACGGGGACATGGACACAGGCTAAATGACGGTGGGGACACAGGCTGAATGACGTCAGTAACACGGGCTGAATGAAGGCGGGGGTCACAGGCTGAATGATGGCGGAGGACATGGGCTGAATGATGGCAGGGGATGCTGGCTGAATGACAGCGGGGGACACAGGGATGAATGACAGCAGGGGACACGGGATGAATGATGGCAGGGCACACAGGATGAATGACAGCGGGGGACACAGGCTGAATGATGGCGGGGGACATGGGCTGAATGACGCCGGGAAACATGGACTGAATGACGACGGGGGACACGGGCTGAATGACGGCGGGGGACACAGGCTGAATGACTGTGGGGGACATAGGATGAATGACGGTGGGGGACACGGGCTGAATGACGGCAGGGGACACAGGCTGAATGATGGCGGGGGACACGGGCAGAATGACGGCGGGAAACATGGGCTGAATGACGGCGGGGGACACGGGCTGAATGACAGCGGGGAACGCGGGCTGAATGATGGTGGGGGACACGGATTGAAGGACGGTGGGGGACACGGGCTGAATGACAGCGGGGAATGCGGGCTGAATGACAGGGGGGGACGCAGGCTGAATGATGGCGGGGGACGTGGGCTGAATGACGGCAGGGGACACGGGCTGCATGACGGCGGGGGACACAGGCTGCATGAAGACGGGGACAGAGATAGGGGAGGTCTACCTCTGGAGGCCTCTAATATCTCTGTGCCAAATTTGGTGCCCCTAGCCACCAGGGTTAGGTCAGCTTGGTGCAGTATGGCAAGCTTAGAGTGGGCACAGTTGCAGGGCCAAAGCTCAGGCCCGGAACATGTCCAGGGTGTCAAAATTTGGCAGGGAGGTAGGGGAGGTTTACCATTACCATCCCAAAAATGTTGGGGGTCATTAGCCCAAAATATCTTTGTCAAATTTTTATGGGGTCACTTAGGAGCATATGGCTGCCAGTCAATACCACAAAGCGGGGAGTGCTGGGTACCATATTAATCCCCATAGTCTTAGTTATCCTTGAAGTGGGGCTTTGCATTACCTATGTTCTGCAGGATTTGCCCAAAGTTGATCCCCATAGCAGCCCATGTAAAAATTAAGCATTGGCTACAAAAAAATTGTGTGGCATCTAGAAGTCCTCTAGTATTAGATTGCCAAGTATGGTGCCCTTAACCCTGTGGTTTGGGTACTGCAGTGCCCTAAATTTATGGTAGCTTGACCCGCTATGTTAAACTTTGACATGGTCGTAGTCTGGACATTTGAGGGACTGCAGCTCGGGTCCCGAATGGCCCATATTTGGCACAGAGGTAGGGGAGGTCTTCCTTTACCAAACATTTTGGAGTCGCTAGCTCAAACTTTCCTGGTCAACTATTTCCAGGGCCACTTGAGAGTTTGTGGCCCTCGGCCCGTACCATGGAGCGGCGAGTGCTGGGTATCGCAGGAATCCCTGGACTCTTAGCTATTCAACAGTACCTGCAGAACGGGCTCTGCAGTTCCTGTATTCCATAGTGGTTAGCCATATCTACCCCTATGCAGGTCCCTGTAACAATTAAGCATCGGCCCCAAAAAATGCATGTGGCCCCTGGGTATCCTATAGTTACTATACTACACTATAGTATAGTATCTCTGAGCCAAGTTTGAGGCCCCTAGCTGCCAGGGTTCAGGTACCATGAGGCCCATAATTTAAGCCAGCTTTGTGCTGTATGGCAATCTTCGAGTGGGCACAGTTGCAGGGCCCCAGCTCGGGCACTAAACAAGTCCGGGGGCCCATATTTGGCACAGAGGTAGGGGAGATCTTCCTTTTACTCTTAAAATGTTGGAGTAGCTAACCTGAAATACTCTGGTCAACTTTTTCAGGGGCCTCTTGGGAGTGTGTGGCCCTCAGGCAGTACTGAGGATCAGGGACTGCTGGGTATACCATATTAATCTCCATATTTTTAGCTATAATATGCCAGGGCTCACTGGTACTTATGTTCCACAGTATTCGTGCAAATTTGACCCCCATGCCAGTCCTCGTGAAAATTAGGCATCAGCCACAAAAAAATGTGTGTGGCCCCTGGGGGTCATCCAGTATCCTTGTACCAAGTTTGGTGCCCGTAACCCCCGTGATTCGGGTACAACAGGGCCTTAAATTTAAGGTAGATTGGCCCGCTATGTTAACCTATGGCTCGGTTGCAGTTGGGAATTTGAGGGGCCACAGCTCGGGCCCCGAAAGAGTCCAGGCTCCCACAGCTTGAGCCCCTGGACATGTTTGGGGCCCAAGATGTGGCCCCTCAAAATTCCCTACTGCACCATATATTAACATAGGCTAGGCCAAGCTAGCCTAAATGTAGGGCCCCGCAGTAGCAAAACAATGTTTCCCAGGGGCACTGAACTTGGTACAGGGTTACTAGAGGACCCCAGGGGCCAGAAAAGTTTTTTGGGGCCAATGCTTAATTTTCATGGGGGCCTGCATGGGGGTGGAATTTGCCCAACCACCGCAGGACGCAGGAACTGCAGAGCCCCGCTCTGCAAATACTGTTAAATAGCTAAGAGTCCAGAGATTCCTGCAGTACTCACCAATCCCCGCTCCGCAGTAGCGCCCGAGGGCCACACACTCCCAAGGGGCCCCCTAAAAAGTTGACTATAATGTTTCAGGCTAGCGACCCCAAAATTGAAGGGGTAGTAGTGGAAGATCTTCCCTACCTCTGTGCCAAATTTGGGCCCTTGGAATGATCTGTGGCTGATCTGTGGCCCCTCAAATTCCCGATCGCAGCTGCACCATAGATTAACATAGCGGGCCAGGCTAGCCTTAATGTAGGGCCCTGTGGTAGCCAAACCGTGGTGCCCAGGGGCACCAAGTTTGGCACAGGGATACTATATGATCCCCAGGGGCCACATATATTTGTTTGGGGCCAATGCTTAATTTTAAGCTTTAGCTGACCACTGCAGATAAGTCAAGGGATTCTGGCAGTATCCAGCACCCCCTGCTGTGCCCTATGGCCCGGGGGCCACATACTCTCAAGGGGCCCTAGAAAAAGTTGACCAGGAGATTTTGGGCTAACAAACTCCAAAATGTTTGGGGTGGTAAAGGAAGGCCCCCCCTACCTCTGTGCCAAATTGCGCCCCCCCGGACTCATTTGGGGTCCAAGATGTAGCCCCTCAAATTTCCAGACTAAGACCCTGCCATAGATTAACAAAGCAGAATTAGCTACTATAAATGTTGGGCCCAAACCACGGGGGGTTCAGGGCACCATACTTGGCAAACTTATACTAGAGGACCTCCAGTAGCCACACACATTTTTGGGGGCAATGCCTAATTTGAACAGGGATGGGCATGGTGATCGACTTTGGCAAAATACTGTGGAACAGGTAATGCAAAGCCCCGCTTCACGGGTACTATTGGATAGCTAAGACTATGCGGATTAACTACTTGCCCAATGACGGCTTCAGCGCGGTCAGCCTATTCTGGGAGGGTGTACAGTGACCAGGGCCGGACTGGCCAACCGGGATACCGGGAATTTTCCCGGTGGGCCGTAGGCCCTGGGGCTGCTTTGAGATGGGGCCGATTTGAGATAGGGACGGACGCCCGCTGCCCGGCCGCTGCCGGCCCGCTGCACTCGAGCGCCGACGCCTGATTCTTTTCAAATTCCTACACCAGCCGCTGTGAGCGGCATGACGTCATATCTGGCGGACAGCTGCGCGGCGGCGGATCTCCTCTCCTGAGTCCACTCCTGCATGACGGGCCGCGCCATCTATCTCTCCCTTTCCTCCCACACAGACAGTAGCCAGCAGCAGGAGGTTGTCTGACAAGTGAGCGAAGCAGAGCCTGCCCTATGTTGCCCTGTTCAGCCAGGTAAGAGTAAACTGGCTGGGGGGGGGGGGGAGTCAGCATTGTATTAGGGCCCCTAATACAATGAGATGAACAAAATGGTGGCCAAAGGTCTCCCACCACTGGTGACCACTGATCCATGTCTCAAGAGGTCCCCCAGTGGCCAGCAAAATGGTCCCCGTCTCAAGCCAGCTTTCAGCATCTGCAGCAGCTGCAGCAGCTGGTGATGACTGCAATACTAGATCACATTATAGCTGAAACCAGGGAAGACTGGCTAGCCGGGAACACTCTGACTTTTCTCCCACTGTAGCAATAGCACATATGGCATATGGTCTTTCAAAGAAAACATTGCCTTGGGGCTTCCAACGCAACAGAAATTTGTAAAGTACTTTGTAGCAAGTGTGCCCTGGGTTTACCAGCATGTATCCCAGGCCACAGCAAAGTCCAGCAGCAACTTTTTGTCTCTCCCCTAGGTGCCACATTCCTAAATCAACTCCAATGGCAGCCCTGGGCCCTATACACAGGCTGCTGGCTGTCAGTCCTGTATTAGGGCCCCTTATACAATGCTGATCCACCCCCCCCCTCCCCCTTAATACAATGCTGTTCCCCCTGGCCCCCTCCCCCTAATACAATGCTGGCCCCCCTAAATTTAGGGGGAGGGGGGATCAGCATTGTATTAGGGGGAGGGGTGGGGGGTTCAGCATTTTATTAGGGGGGGGGGGGGTCAGCATTGTATTAGGGGGATGGGGGGATTAGCCTTGCATTAGGGCCCCTAATACAATGCTAATCCACCCCCTCCCCCTAATACAATGCTGTTCCCCCTGGCCCCCTCCCCTTAATACAATGCTGATCCTTCCCCCCCAAATTTAGGGAGAGAGGGGATCAGCATTGTATTAGGGGGAGGGGGCCAGGGGGAACAGCATTGTATTATGGGGAGGGGGGTCAGCATTGTATTAGGAGCAGGGGGCTGGGGGGGAAACAGCATTGTATTAGGGGGAGGGGGGATCAGCATTGTATTAGGGGGAGGGGGCTAGGGGGAACATAATTGTATTAGGGGGAGGGGGGATCAGCATTGTATTAGGGGGATGGGGGGATTAGCCTTGTATTAGGGGGAGAGGGCCGGGGGGTCAGCATTTTATTAGGGGGAGGGGGTCAGCATTGTATTAGGAGGAGGGGGCTGGGGGGGAACTGCAATGTATTAGGGGGAGGGGAGATCAGAATTGTATTAGGGCCCCTAATACAATGCTGATCCCCCTCCCCTAATACAATGCTGACCCCCCCTAATACAATGCTGTTCCTCCGACCCCCTCCCCCTAATACAATGCTGATCCCCCCCCCCAAACAGCTTTGTATTAGGGAAAGGGGGCCGGGGTGGGGGGGAACAGGCATTGTATTAGGGGCAGGGGGAGTGGGAGTCAACATTGTATTAGGGTGGGGGGGATCAGCATTGTATAAGGGGGGGAACAGCATTGTGTTAGGGGGAGGGGGACAGCATTGTATCAGGGGGAACTGTAACTCTAAACTGGTAACCTTTAGAAATTTTTAAAGTGTTGCCGATGGGGATTTTTAAGTACCAATGTTTGTCGCCATTCCACGAGCTTGTACAATTTTTAAGCATGACATGTTGGGAATCTATTTACTTGGCGTAACATTATCTTTACTGTTTTCTTATTTTTTTAATTTAAAAAAAGTGAATTTTTTCCAAAAAAATTGCGTTTGTGAGACCGCTGCACAAATTCGGTGTGATAAATATTGCAACAATCACCATTTTATTTTCTAGGGTCTCTGCTAAAAGAAAATCTATAATGTTTGGGGGTTCTAAGTAATTTTGCAGCCAAAAAAAAAAAATAAAAAGTGGTTAAATTATGTTTCATATATGAATACTGGTATAATGACGCAATGCTATGGGGCTGGTATGTAATTTTTTCCAGGGCTGATTTTCATACCCAGCCCGGCCCTGACAGGGACGTCCTCCCAGAATCACGCTTCCCGCGGATTGTGGTAAAGGGTCAACGACAGGGGCCTTTTACCATGTGATCGCTTCATCCAATGACGGAGCGATCATTTGTCAACAAACGGCTGCATGTCCAATTCAGCTCTCTCCTCGCACGCTATACACACTGATCGGCACCATCCCTGCCTCATCCATGCCCATCTGTGCCTCATTCATGCCCACCTGTGCCTCATCCATGCCCATCTGTGCCTCATCCATGCCCATCTGTGCCTCATTCATGCCCACCTGCGCCTCATTTAGGGAGAGAGGGGATCAGCATTGTATTAGGGGGAGGGGGCTAGGGGGAACAGCATTTTATTATGGGGAGGGGGGTCAGCATTGTATTAGGAGCAGGGGGCTGGGGGGGAAACAGCATTGTATTAGGGGGAGGGGGGATCAGCATTGTATTAGGGGGAGGGGGCTAGGGGGAACATAATTGTATTAGGGGGAGGGGGGATCAGCATTGTATTAGGGGGATGGGGGGATTAGCCTTGTATTAGGGGGAGAGGGCCGGGGGGTCAGCATTTTATTAGGGGGAGGGGGTCAGCATTGTATTAGGAGGAGGGGGCTGGGGGGGAACTGCAATGTATTAGGGGGAGGGGAGATCAGAATTGTATTAGGGCCCCTAATACAATGCTGATCCCCCTCCCCTAATACAATGCTGACCCCCCCTAATACAATGCTGTTCCTCCGACCCCCTCCCCCTAATACAATGCTGATCCCCCCCCCCCAAACAGCTTTGCATTAGGGAAAGGGGGCCGGGGTGGGGGGGAACAGGCATTGTATTAGGGGCAGGGGGAGTGGGAGTCAACATTGTATTAGGGTGGGGGGGATCAGCATTGTATAAGGGGGGGAACAGCATTGTGTTAGGGGGAGGGGGACAGCATTGTATCAGGGGGAACTGTAACTCTAAACTGGTAACCTTTAGAAATTTTTAAAGTGTTGCCGATGGGGATTTTTAAGTACCAATGTTTGTCGCCATTCCACGAGCGTGCGCAATTTTTAAGCATGACATGTTGGGAATCTATTTACTTGGCGTAACATTATCTTTACTGTTTTCTTATTTTTTTAATTTAAAAAAAGTGAATTTTTTCCAAAAAAATTGCGTTTGTGAGACCGCTGCACAAATTCGGTGTGATAAATATTGCAACAATCACCATTTTATTTTCTAGGGTCTCTGCTAAAAGAAAATCTATAATGTTTGGGGGTTCTAAGTAATTTTGCAGCCAAAAAAAAAAAAATAAAAAGTGGTTAAATTATGTTTCATATATGAATACTGGTATAATGACGCAATGCTATGGGGCTGGTATGTAATTTTTTCCAGGGCTGATTTTCATACCCAGTCCGGCCCTGACAGGGACGTCCTCCCAGAATCACGCTTCCCGCGGATTGTGGTAAAGGGTCAACGACAGGGGCCTTTTACCATGTGATCGCTTCATCCAATGACGGAGCGATCATTTGTCAACAAACGGCTGCATGTCCAATTCAGCTCTCTCCTCGCACGCTATACACACTGATCGGCACCATCCCTGCCTCATCCATGCCCATCTGTGCCTCATTCATGCCCACCTGTGCCTCATCCATGCCCATCTGTGCCTCATTCATGCCCACCTGCGCCTCATCAGTGCTCATTTGTGCCTCATCTGTGCAACATCAGTGTGTCCCTCATCATCCAGCCTGTGTCCCCACCTTCATGCAGCCTGTGTCCCTGCCGTTATTCAGCCCGTGTCCCCCGCCTTCATGCAGCCCGTGTCCCCGCCATCATGCAGCCCTTGTCCCCGCCATCATGCAGCCCTTGTCCCCGCCATCATGCAGCCCTTGTCCCCGCCATCATGCAGCCCGTGTCCCCACCATCATGCAGCCCTTGTCCCCACCATCATGCAGCCCTTGTCCCCACCATCATGCAGCCCTTGTCCCCACCATCATGCAGCCCGTGTCCCCGCCATCATGCAGCCCGTGTCCCCGCCATCATGCAGCCCTTGTCCCCACCATCATGCAGCCCGTGTCCCCGCCATCATGCAGCCCTTGTCCCCACCATCATGCAGCCCGTGTCCCCGCCATCATGCAGCCTGTGTCCCTGCCGTTATTCATCAGTGGCCATCAGCGCAGCCTCGTCAGTGGCCATCAGCGCAGCCTCATTAGTGGCCATCAGCGCACCCCCACCAGTGGCCATCAGTGCAGCCTCTTAGTGCCCATCAGCACAACCTCTTAGTGCCCATCAGCGCAGCCTCTTAGTGCCCATCAGTGCAGCATATCAGTGCCCATCAGTGCTCATCAGTGCAGCCTCTTATTGCCCATCAGCACAACCTCTTAGTGCCCATCAGCGCAGCCTCTTAGTGCCCATCAGTGCAGCATATCAGTGCCCATCAGTGCCCATCAGTGCAGCCTATCAGTGCAGCATATCAGTGGTGCCTCATCAGTGGCCATCAGTGCAGCCTCATTAGTGGCCATCAGCGCAGCCTCATCAGTGGCCGTCAGTGCAGCCTCTTAGTGCCCATCAGCACAACCTCTTAGTACCCATCAGTGCAGCATATCAGTGTCAATCAGTGCAGCCTATCAGTGGTGCCTTATCAGTGCAGCTTATCAGTGCCACCTCATCAGTGGCCATCAGCGCAGCCTCATTAGTGGCCATCAGCGCAGCCTCATCAGTGGCCGTCAGTGCAGCCTCTTAGTGCCCATCAGCACAACCTCTTAGTACCCATCAGTGCAGCATATCAGTGCCCATCAGTGCAGCATATCAGTGCCCATCAGTGCAGCCTATCAGTGGTGCCTTATCAGTGCAGCTTATCAGTACCACCTCATCAGTGGCTATCAGTGCAGCCTTATCAGTGCCTATTGGTACAGACTTATGCCACTGGATTAGTAAGATTACTCCTTTCTTTTAGGATGTTTGGACTTGTGTTTGCTGCCACTGATTGTAATCATTGGATTATTTCACTTATCTGTATAATGACTAGAAAGTCCAGAGTCATTATATAAATAAGTGAAATAATCAGTGGCAGCAAACACAAGTCCAAATATCTTATAAGATAGGATTAGTCTTACTAACCCAGTGACATATTGTGATAGCACATGTGAGGTGAGCAGCTCCAAAATATTATTGACGTCATATACAATTAAAACTCTTAAATATATATGATGCAATTCAGTATGCTCACTCAAGGACAAGGATGTTTAAAGAAATGAAATTATTTTATCAACATTATGCCATCCATACCTGGGGGTGGAGGAGGGTAGGAGGAGCCTTAGGCTGCAGTGCCACACTTATTAGCATTGGTAGTTGTTGGGCCAGTTGTATTAAGTGTGGTCGGCGGCCTGCGGTCTGTCCGAATGTCCTCACCTGTCGGTATTATCATACCGGCAGGTAGCAGTGTGACTGCTTTATGGGGGTGCCAGACTGATTTGCCTCCTGGATCCTGCCCTCTGGCCCAATTCGCCCCATATGACTGGCACTATTCTAAAAGTGTAGCGCAAGCCGGCTGGGACCCTTTTCATGTGGGAGCCAGGAGGTGGCTGTTTTTTTTTTCGTGCAGGGTGCAGCTTTTTTGCTGACCCCCCCTGAAAAGTGCCGCCCTAGGCCTGGGCCTTGTTGGCCTAGGCCAAGATACAGGACTGATCAGAGTACCCCTATACATCAGTGTCCCCATCAGAGTTCCCCTTTACATCAGTGTCCCCGTCAGAGTCCTCCTTTACATCAGTGTCCCCATCAGAGCCCCCCCCTTTACATCAGTGTCCCTGTCAGAGTCCTCCTTTACATCAGTGTCTCCATCAGAGTTCCCCTTTACTTCAGTGTCCCCATCAGAGTCCCCCCTTTACATCAGTGTCCCCATCAGAGTCCCCCTTTACATCATTGTCCCCGTCAGAGTCCCCCCCTTACATCAGTGTCCCCATCAGAGTCCCCCCTTTTCATGTGGGAGCCAGGAGGTGGCTGTTTTTTTTTCGTGCAGGGTGCAGCTTTTTTGCTGCCCCCCTGAAAAGTGCCGCCCTAGGCCTGGGCCTTGTTGGCCTAGGCCAAGATACAGCACTGATCAGAGTACCCCTATACATCAGTGTCCACATCAGAGTCCCCCTTTACATCAGTGTCCCCGTCAGAGTCCTCCTTTACATCAGTGTCCCCATCAGAGTTCCTCTTTACATCAGTGTCCCTGTCAGAGTCCTCCTTTACATCAGTGTCCCCATCAGAGTTCCCCTTTACATCAGTGTCCCCGTCAGAGTCCTCCTTTACATCAGTGTCCCCATCAGAGTTCCCCTTTACATCAGTGTCCCTGTCAGAGTCCTCCTTTACATCAGTGTCCCCATCAGAGTTCCCCTTTACATCAGTGTCCCCATCAGAGTCCCCCCTTTACATCAGTGTCCCCATCAGAGTCCCCCTTTACATCAGTGTCCCTGTCAGAGTCCTCCTTTACATCAGTGTCCCCATCAGAGTTCCCCTTTACTTCAGTGACCCCATCAGAGTCCCCCCTTTACATCAGTGTCCCCATCAGAGTCCCCCTTTACATCAGTGTCCCCATCAGAGTCCCCCCCTTTACATCAGTGTCCCCATCAGAGTTCCCCTTTACATCAGTGTCCCTGTCAGAGTCCTCCTTTACATCAGTGTCCCCATCAGAGTTCCCCTTTACTTCAGTGACCCCATCAGAGTCCCCCCTTTACATCAGTGTCCCCATCAGAGTCCCCCTTTACATCAGTGTCCCCATCAGAGTCCCCCCCTTACATCAGTGTCCCCATCAGAGCCCCCCCTTTACATCAGTGTCCCTGTCAGAGTCCTCCTTTACATCAGTGTCTCCATCAGAGTTCCCCTTTACTTCAGTGTCCCCATCAGAGTCCCCCCTTTACATCAGTGTCCCCATCAGAGTCCCCCCTTTACATCAGTGTCCCCATCAGAGTCCCCCCCTTACATCAGTGTCCCCATCAGAGCCCCCCCTTTACATCAGTGTCCCTGTCAGAGTCCTCCTTTACATCAGTGTCTCCATCAGAGTTCCCCTTTACTTCAGTGTCCCCATCAGAGTCCCCCCTTTACATCAGTGTCCCCATCAGAGTCCCCCTTTACATCATTGTCCCCGTCAGAGTCCCCCCCTTACATCAGTGTCCCCATCAGAGTCCCCCCTTTACATCAGTGTCCCCTTCAGAGTCCCCCTTACATCAGTGTCCCTGTCAGAGCGCCCCTTTATGTGTCCCAGTCAAAGTAGGGTTTAATATTGAGTTGGCCCTCCCTTTGCAGCTATAACAGCTTCAACTCTTCTGGGAAGGCTGTCCACAAGGTTTAGGAGTGTGTCTATAGGAATGTTTCACCATTCTTCCAGAAGTGCATTTGTGAGGTCAGGTGCTGATGTTGGATGAGAAGGCCTGGCTTGCAGTCTCATTTGAAAGGTGTTCTATCAGGTTGAGGTCAGGACTCTGTGCAGGCCAGCCAAGTTCCTCCACCCCAAACTCCCTCATCCATGTCTTTATGGACCTTGCTTTGTGCACTGGTGCGCAGTCATGTTGGAACAGGAAGGGGCCATCCCCAAACTATTCCAACAAAGTTGGGAGCATGAAACTTTTCAAAATGTCTTGGTATGCTGACATCTTAAGATTTCCCTTCACTGGAACTAAGGGGCCAAACCCAACCCCTGAAAAACAACCCCACACCATAATCCCCCTCCACCAAATGATTTGGACCGGTGCACAAAGCAAGGTCCATAAAGACATGGATGAGCGAGTTTGGGGTGGAGGAACTTTACTTGAGTCCTGACCTCATCCCAATAGAACATCTTTAGGATCAATTAGAGCGCAGAATGCGGACCAGGCCTTCTCTCCAACATCAGTGCCTGACCTCACAAATGTGCTTCTGGAAGAATGGTGAAACATTCCCATAGACACTCCTAAACCTTGTGGACAGCCTTCCCAGAAGAGTTGAAGCTGTTATAGCTGCAAAGGGTGGGCCAACTCAATATTGAACCCTACGGACTAAGACTGGGATGTCATTAAAGTTCATGTGTGTGTAAAGGCAGGCGTCCCAATACTTTTGGTAATATGGTGAACCTTCTCCACTCTATCCAAAAATAAAAATGTGTTCAGCATAAACTAAGTTTTTATAGATCTATATCTATTATAACCAGGAGTATAACATAACGTTTCTATTGGCTAAAGATTGCATTGCACACAAAATGGTATTCTTATATTCAGCCAGCAAGAGGAACCCTTCACACCAGTGCTGGGACAAGGTAATCCAGCGCCCAGGGCAAACATGCCAAAGTTCACATTTACATACAGTATTTCACAAAACTAAGTACTAAGTACTTAAACTAAGTACGCCCCTCACATTTTTGTAAATATTTTATTCTATCTTTTCATGTGACAACACTGAAGAAATGACACTTTGCTACAATGTAAAGTAGTGAGTGTACAGCTTGTATAACAGTGTAAATTTACTGTCCCCTCAAAATAACTCAACACACAGCCATTAATGTCTAAACCGCTGGTAACAAAAGTAAGGACACCCCTAAGTGAAAATGTCCAAATTGGGCCCAATTAGCCATTTTCCCTCCCCGGTGTCATGTGACTTATTAGTGTTACAAGGTCTCAGGTGTGAATGGGGAGCAGGTGTGTTAAATTTGGTGTTATCGCTCTCACTCTCTCATACTGGTCACTGGAAGTTCAACATGGCACCTCATGGCAAAGAACTCTCTGAGGATCTGAAAAAAGAATTGTTGCTCTACATAAAGATGGCCTAGGCTATAAGAAGATTGCCAAGACCCTGAAACTGAGCTGCAGCACGGTGGCCAAGACCATGCAGCGGTATAACAGGAAAGGTTCCACTCAGAACAGACCTCACCATGGTTGACCAAAGGAGTTGAGTGCACGTGCTCAGCGTCATATCCAGAGGTTGTCTTTGGGAAATAGACGTATGAGTGCTGCCTGCAGAGGTTGAAGGGGTGGGGGGTCAGCCTGTCAGTGCTCAGACCATACACCGCACACTGCATCAAATTGGTCTGCATGGCTGATGTCCCAGAAGGAAGCCTCTTCTGAAGATGATGGACAAGAAAGCCCGCAAACAGTTTGCTGAAGACAAGCAGACTAAGGACATGGATTACTGGAACCGTCTCCTGTGGTCTGATGAGACCAATATAAACTTATTTGTTTCAGATGGTGTCAGGCGTGTGTTTGGCGGCAACCAGGTGAGGAGTACGAAGACAAGAGTGTCTTACCTACATTTAAGCATGGTGGTGGGAGTGTCATGGTCTGGGGCTGCATGAGTGCTGCCGGCAGTGGGGAGCTACAGTTCATTGAGGGAACCATGAATGCCAACATGTACTGTGACATACTGAAGCAGAGCATGATCCCCTCCCTTCAGAGACTGGGCCGCAGGGCAGTATTCCAACATAACGACCCCAAACACCTCCAAGATGACCACTGCCTTGCTAGAGAAGCTGAGAGTAAAGGTGATGGACTGGCCCAGCATGTCTCCAGACCTAAACCCTATTGAGCATCTGTGGGGCATCCTCAAATGGAAGGTGGAGGAGCGCAAGGTCTCTAACATCCACCAGCTCTGTGATGTCATCATGGAGGAGTGGAAGAGGACTCCAGTGACAACCTGTGAAGCTCCGGTGAACTCCATGCCCAAGAGGGTTAAGGCAGCGCTAGAAAATAATGGTGGCCACACAAAATATTGACATTTTGGGTCCAATTTGGACATTGTCACTTAGGGGTGTACTCACTTTTGTTGCCAGCGGTTAAGACATTAATGGCTGTGTGTTGAGTTATTTTGAGGGGACAGTAAATTTACACTGTTATACAATCTGTACACTCACTACTTTACATTGTAGCAAAGTGTCATTTCTTCAGTGTTGTCACATGAAAAAATAGAATAAAATATTTACAAAAATGTGAGGGGTGTACTTACTTTTGTGAGATACGGTATTAATACACACACACACACACACACACACACACACACACACACACACACATATATATATATATATATATATATATATATATATATATATATATATATATATATATATATATATATATATATATATATATATATATATATTGTGAGGGATTAGCTCGGTGGTAGGCGTATGGGTGACCCCTTTGGGGGGTGCGTTTTCCCAGAGAGGTAGCCGACAAGTGCTTGCAAACAAACAGTGTGGTTTATTAAATGGTGTTTTCTTCACCAGGCTGTATGCAGCAAAACATCCAAAATAAAATAAAACAGAAAATAAATCCTTGCCTCTGTGGGCGGCTACCTTCTCACAACTGGAACCTGCCTAAGTGTCTGTCTCCAACCTACCGTCGGGCAGACTTCCTTGTCCTCCAGCGGACACTCAATAGTCCTTTTATAATAGCTTCACAGGGCAACACAGTCCTTTGTTTCTTTCACATCAACAGTTCGTCTTCTCACCTTTGAGACGATTTCACCCTTGGTTACCGTCCCGGGCACACATCACTCCGGGGGGTCTTCTCCCAGGCCCACACATCCTGTCGGGAGGCACACGCTGACTGTCCTCCTGCTCCCAGCCCACATGGCTTCAGGATGCAGCTTCTGGAGGCAGCAAACAATAGGAATTTCTCTGAACAAATTATAGAGCCTTAACTCCCTCATTCTGAACAGGTGAAGGCCTTTCAACTTCCTGCTGGCTAGCTCTGTAGCCAACACCCTAAATTAATTAATGGACTTTCTAAATCAGGTAGAAATGTATCTCCTTCCTGTGACTACATTCCCAGATTTAGCTGACTTCCTGTTACATACCCCCCCCTCTTGTTTCAACCCTAGGGTTGGGACACAGATTTCCAGGCACGCATGTGTCAAGCACTGCTGACTCACTGATAAGCCTCCTATTATCCTCAAGCTTCCGGATGAAACTGTTTTGTCATCTTCATTGACGGATTTCTCATAAATGCCACACAGTTTGTCTCTCATCTCATATACACATTCTTCAACTGCATTTTTGGCATCATTTCGCTCCTTCTCGTTTCTGTCATCTTCATTGGCAGCTTTCTCATAAATGTCAGACAGCTTGTCCCTCATAACCGTCTGTCCAATCCACCATGGAGGACCGTGATCCATAGGCAACTCAATTGGGCTAGTCTTAATGTCTTCAACATTCTTAAGACGCCTCTCTCTGCAATCCATAAATGTTTTCCACAAAACTTTGAGAACCTTTGCTTCACTAAGCTTTGTTCCAAGTAGGGACTCTTGACATCCCTCTGTGACTTGAGTTGCCTCTCCATACAGCTGTACACAATCATTGACTTTTTGTTGTAAAAGGGAATGATCTTCCTTCTTGAGCTTTGCTTGCTCTAAGATGCTGTGCAGAGGATTTTCCAATTGAGACAACAGGCTGTCACACATTTCTTCAAAGTGACCCCTGTTCCTTTTCCCAGAGATATCAATATCATTCAAACATTTCATATTCATAGGCAGATCTGAAGCATTTGCACTCATCAACTTCTTAAACTTTTCGCCCTCCTGAGCGAGTCGCAGTAAAGGCCTACTACTTAATTTGATATTCAGTTTATATTTCTTGCCAAACTCTTCACAGAAGTAGCCAACCAGAACATCATCAACTTTCCTTCCACCAACATAGGGGTCAAAGGCAACAACACAGTTGAACCCAGCGATCTGGGTGGTATCCATTATAGACCTCCTCTCTGCATCAGTGAAGAAGCATGGAACTGCAACACATTCTTTTACAGGTTTCTTCAATGCACTTTCTGCTGAACTATTTGACCGCTCAAAGTCACCTAGTTCCTTTTCTCTATCTGAATTCCACATGGAATGCATCTCAAGATCACGATCAAACTTCTGCCACCCGTCTTTCACCAGTTCCATTTTCGAAACACTCCCTGAAAGGCACTTATTCATTTGCTTCATGTTTTCACCAACAGCCTTAGTTTTCTCCACTAGGTGGCGTTTGCTTTTTTCTCCCAGATTTATATCACTTGCTTTAGTTTTCTCCGCTTTAGTTTTCTCCACTAGGTTTTCAGCCTGAACTGAGAAATCATCACATTTCTTACACAACTCTTTTGTTTGCTGAAGCTCTAATGATACATTTTCCAATGCTTGAAGTTTTTGAAGGAACGGTTTATTCCAAAGGGGTGATTCAAGCCACATGTCGTCACATTTCTGAGGCTCACTCAGGACAGACCCCAAAACACTGATCCTTTTAAAAACTGCATCAGGCACACTATCCCCTCTTTGGGACAGATCCTCTGTTGCCTGGAATTCCTCTTCCAGTTCCTGCAACGGAATCTTCATCTCTTCTACTTGCTGTTCTAAGGCTCGCTTAGACTTTTCTAGCTCCTGAACGCTTTTCACAACATCATCCTTGGAGCTGACCAATTCTTCCATTTCTGTACGCAGCTGTTTAACACTTTCTAGTTCAGCCTTACACTCTAGAGCTTCCTCCAAAGAGCGAGCCAAGAACAGGGCTTTGCTCTCGTTATCACGCACCTCCGTTTCTGCACGTGCGCGTTCTTCTGCATATTTTGCAGACACAGTCTTCTCTTCACCAAGCATCTGATCAAACTTCTTTTTCACATCTTCAACACACTGTAATGAACCAACGCTTTCTTCCATGCGTTTTTTCATATCCGCTATCTGAGCTTGCAATGTTGCGACTTGCTCTGATAGGTTTTTCTTTGCTTCCGCCTCCTCTTTTAATTGTTCCAGGAAGCCATTTTTCTCATCTTCCATTTGTTTGAGCTTTGTGCTAAAACTCAGCCTTTGACACCTCTCTTCCTGTAAGAGTTCCTGCGTGTCTTGCAGCTGCGATTCCAAGATAGAAAAATCTTCCGCAATTTCTCTAGATTTGCTGTCTGCTTGAGAAAGCTGATTTGTAACATTGTCCAACTCAACCTGCAGTCGGTTTGCCTTCTCTGACAGCTTAGCACACAATCGGTCACCTTCTGACACCTTGACTTGCGATTCCAGAAGCTGTGCCTCTACTTTTTCCCTCTTATGTTCACAATCTCCTTTTCCCTGCATAAGAGCCTTCACCTCATTGGCTAGCATCTGGGAATAAGAATGTAATTCTGCCACACAGGCTTCTTTCTCCTTTAACTGCTGCTGGACACGTTGGGCTTCCCCTTTCCAACTTTCACAGTCCGCACGCCATTCATCTACCACATTGCTCAAAGTAGTGAGCTCATACACAGTACTCAGTAATTTAGCCTCTCTTTCACTTTTCTCGTTGTCGATGAGAGACAATGTCGTTTTCAGAGCGACATTCTGTTCCTGCGACTCCTGCAGGTCTATTTTTGTAACTTCCAAACACTGAAGACTTTTTTCCAGCTGATTACGCAACTCCAACATTTCACACATGCTTTGCTTCTGCAAAGTCTGAATTTCACTTTCCTTTTCCATGAGGATGGTATCTTTCTCCATTATAGTCTCTCTGCGTTTTTGCAACTCGACCAAAAGAAGAGCAGTGGATTCTTCCCACTGTGACACATGAGACTTGAGTAGTTCATTCGTTTCCTGCAAGTTTCTATGCTCCATTTTAAGCAATTCCAAGGCTTGTTCCTTTTCTTCCATTTTCCGTTGCAAGGCATCCAACTCAGCCCTGCACACATACTCGGTTTCCTCCAAACCGATGGCCTCCATTGGCTGCTGGCGTCTCTGTTTCCAGCCTGCCATGCTCGCTTGGTGAGCCTTTTGTTGAGCTGCAAAGCTCTGCTGAAAATCCGCATTTGCCTGCTGTTGAGCTGTATTTGATATAATCAGTTGTTTCAACATCTCCTCCATTTTGAGTTTACTTTTCATCTGAGCACACTGCGTCTCCATAGCAGTTTCATCAGTGTTGCTAGGGACAACAACCTTCCTCTTTAGTAGACTCTCTTTAGGCATGGATGGGGCTGGTTCAGACGGCAACATCCCCTCCATCCATAGAATCCGGTCTCTCATTTCATCTATCTTTGCATTTTTCAGGCGTTTGGACCGCCCCATCTTCAATAACTCCACAAACAAATTTTTCACAGTCCAGCAAACAATTTTCAGACCACTGTCTCTTCAACACATGTAGTTTTTCTCTCTCTTGCGGGATCTCTTTTCCTGCGCACACAGTTTGTGCAGTCACTTGCACCAGACACAACAAAGTTCATCAAATAATTTTGAGACCGCTGTCTCTTTAAAACACTTTTTTTTTTTTTTTTTTCTGTCAGGATCTTCTCTCCTGCACACATAGATTGTGCAATCTCATGCACCAGATAAAGTTCATCAAACATTTGCACTTCCTTGCAGGGATCTTGCTGCTTCTGCCCACTGCATACCTCCACCATATGTGAGGGATTAGCTCGGTGGTAGGCGTATGGGTGACCCCTTTGGGGGGTGCGTTTTCCCAGAGAGGTAGCCGACAAGTGCTTGCAAACAAACAGTGTGGTTTATTAAATGGTGTTTTCTTCACCAGGCTGTATGCAGCAAAACATCCAAAATAAAATAAAACAGAAAATAAATCCTTGCCTCTGTGGGCGGCTACCTTCTCACAACTGGAACCTGCCTAAGTGTCTGTCTCCAACCTACCGTCGGGCAGACTTCCTTGTCCTCCAGCGGACACTCAATAGTCCTTTTATAATAGCTTCGCAGGGCAACACAGTCCTTTATTTCTTTCACATCAACAGTTCGTCTTCTCACCTTTGAGACGATTTCACCCTTGGTTACCGTCCCGGGCACACATCACTCCGGGGGGTCTTCTCCCAGGCCCACACATCCTGTCGGGAGGCACACGCTGACTGTCCTCCTGCTCCCAGCCCACATGGCTTCAGGATGCAGCTTCTGGAGGCAGCAAACAATAGGAATTTCTCTGAACAAATTATAGAGCCTTAACTCCCTCATTCTGAACAGGTGAAGGCCTTTCAACTTCCTGCTGGCTAGCTCTGTAGCCAACACCCTAAATTAATTAATGGACTTTCTAAATCAGGTAGAAATGTATCTCCTTCCTGTGACTACATTCCCAGATTTAGCTGACTTCCTGTTACAATATATATATATATATATACATATATACACATACATACAAACACTCACATATATACATAAAACCCCCAATTTATATACCTGGCTGACCCAAATATCTTCTCTGACATTTTTTTTCAGAATAAAGGTTTAATGCCTATCTTTAGTAAACGATGGATTCACTATCACTGGTTAAAGCATCCTAATGCCGCTCCTGGTCTCAAGCCCAATTAGCCTGCTTTGATTTACCACCAAAGAGTATTCCCTTTACTTTACCTTTCATATATTCTCTGTTAGTGTCACAAATACATACCTCCCAACCAGGGCCAGATTAACATAGGGGCTATTGGAGCTGCAGCTCCAGGCCCCTACCTTAATATAGGCCCCGGGTTGGCCATATTCACTGTTACCGCTCTTCTGTCACTTGTAAACACAGAAGTCTGGCTTCTATGCTCGCTTCCCCAGGCAGAACCCTCAGAACCTCCCCACAAAGCACGAAGGCCGAACAAGGAGGGACAGTTGCCGATGCATGGATGTTTTTATGGGCTTCAGAGACAGCATCCCATGTTGAATTAGGCATGCATGGCTGCACCCTTCCTCCTCTGGGTGCATGGCAAGGCACGGCCCTTAACCACTTTACCACCGGAGGATTTTGCTGTCTTCCGTCCAGGCCACTTTTTGCGATTCGGCGCTGTGCGACTTCAACTGACAATTGCGCGGTCGTGCGACGCCGTACCCAAGCGAAATTTACGTCCTTTTTTTCCCACAAACAGAGCTTTCTTTTGGTGGTATTTGATCACCTGTGCGATTTTTACTTTTTGCGCTATAAACAAAAAAAGAGCGTTTATTTTGAAAAAATAACAATATTTTTAACATTTTTTTATATGAAATTCCCCCCAAAAAAGATGTAAAAACCAATTTTTTTAAAAATTTTTGGCCAATTTGTTTTATGCTACATATGTTTGGTAAAAAAAATCGTAATAAGCGTATTTTGATTGGTTTGCGCAAAAGTTATTGCGTTTACTAACAAAGGGAAAGATTTCTGTCATTTTTGGTGTTTTTTTTTAACGCGTAATGGCGGCGATCTGCGATTTTTTTTGCGGGACTGCGACATTGCGGCGGACAGACCGGACCCCTGACTGACATTTTTGACACTTTTGGGGGTACCAGTGACATTACTGCAGTAATCAGTGCTATAAATATGCACTGTTACTGTAAAAATGACACTGGCAGGGAAGGGGTTAATTTTATTGGAGAGGGAGGGGTTAATGTATGCCTGGTGCTTACTGACGTGTAGGGGGGGAGGTGACTATGTGAGTCATGGACAGATCGGATGTCCAGCTATGCTGAACAGTCCGATCTGTCACTCCCTGTCACTATGGAGATCCGCCCGCTGTGTTTACACACAGCGGGCGGATCTCCAGACTCGATCCCCGACGATCGGGTAAGAGCAGCGGCGATCGCCGCTGCTCCTCCCCTGGCCCGACTCCCGCTGTGAATGAAAACAGCGGGAGCGAGCCTCCGGCGGCGCGCAAGCGCCGCCCAGAAGGGGGAGTGTCCAGTCACGTTAATACTACGTGGCTGGACGATAACGAACCACTCTGCCGCAGTAGTATTACTGTGAGCGGTTGCAGAGTGGTTAAGGCCCTTCAAAATCCTCAGCACCAAGCCCATGATGCTCTTAATCCGGCCCTGCTCCCAACCGTCCCGGAATCCGCGGGACTGTCCCGCAATTTGGCGTGAGTCCCGCGGTCCCGCGGAGTGGGCTGAAGTCCCGCAAAATCATCTGGCCGGCCATCTCTGCTCCCCCCTCCTCCTTCCAGCTCCGCCCCCGTCTTCGGCTCCCTATCCTGCGTCTCAGTGAAGAGATCGCTGCAGCGTCCGCCTGACACAGTGGAGTAATCATCTCCTCCATTCTCCTCCTGGCAGAGGCGGGATCAGCTGCCCCACCACCTATCCAGCCTGGTGCTTAGCAGTATTCGGGATGTTGACTGTACCTAGGACCGCCTCCCAGCTCCGCCCCCCGACTCCGGCTTCAACTCACATTATTTCAATGCTGCTGTTCCCGCTGGTCAGGTAGGAGGAGAAATCATGCTCCCTGCTCAGATGCCGCTCATGCCTCGCCCTCGGTAGCTGATCCAAACACAATCTCTGCCACAGCAGAGCACTGCCCAGCGAGTATAGTGTTCCAGGTGTCCTGTCACTCTTCTTCCCCCGCCTCATACTGCCCCCCCTCCCCCTATACTGCCCTCCACTGTCCCCTCCGATCATGCTGCCCCCGCATACTGCCCCATCCTCGCAAAATGTCCCCCTATACTGCCCTCCACTGTCCCCTCCCATCATGCTGCCCCCATACTGCCCCCTCCTGGCAAACTGTCCCCCTATACTGCCCTTCACTGTCCCCTCCTTTAATGCTGTCCCCCCATACTGCCCCCCTTCCTTCATGCTGTCTCCCATACTGCCCCCCCATACCTCCCAGCCGTCCCGGAATCCGCGGGACTGTACCGCAATTTGAAGGGGGTCCCGCGGAGCTGGGCTGAAGTCCCGGAAAATCTGGCCGCCGGTGTCCTGTCAGATAATGCCTCCCGTCCATCTCTGCTGCTTGCCCCCTTCTCCTCCCAGCTCCGCCCTCGTCTTCGGCTCCCGATCAGAAGGGTGGACCTGGGGTGCAGAGCAGTGCGCCCTGAGTCCACCCATTGTGTGACAATAGCGAATGAAAATTCACTATTGTCACACAGATCCTCCTCCTGGCAAATCAGGAAGCGGGTCTTCCTGATTGGCCGAAAGGCAAAACCATGCCATTGGCCGAGGAAGAGGCAGAAGGACTAGAGGAGATGCCGGGGGACTGAGGAGAAGCCGCTGCAGGTAAGTGCACCGGTCTCGGGTGGGGGGGCACGGCACGCTGGTCATTCTGCATTAAGGGGTCACACTGGTCATTCTGCATTAAGGGGTCATGCTGGTCATTCTGCATTAAAGGGGTCACGCTGGTTATTCTGTATTAAAGGGGTCACGCTGGTTATTCTGCATTAAAGGGTCACGCTGGTTATTCTGCATTAAAGGTGTCACGCTGGTTATTCTGCATTAAAGGGGTCACGCTGGCCATTCTGCATTGAAAGGGGTCACGCTGGTTATTCTGCATTGAAAGGGGGCACGCTGGCAATTCTGCATTGAAGGGGGCACACTGGTCACTCTGCATTGAAGGGGGCATGCTGGTCTCTCTGCATTGAAGGGGGCATGCTGGTCTCTCTGCAATGAAAGGGGTCACGCTGGTTATTCTGTATTGAAAGGGGGCACGCTGGTCATTCTGTAGTGAAAGGGGGCACGCTGGTCATTCTGCATTGAAAGGGGGCACGCTGGTTTGTCTGCATTTAAGGGGGCACGTGGTCATTCTGCATTGAACGGGGGCACGCTGGTCACTCTGCATTGAAGGGGGCACGCTGGTCACTCTGCATTGAAGGGGGACACGCTGGTCACTCTGCATTGAAGGGGGCAGGCTGGTCATTCTGCATTGAAGGGGCACGCTTGTCTCTCTGCATTGAAAGGGGGCACGCTGGTCCCTCTGCATTGAAAGGGGGCATGCTGGTCTCTCTGCATTGAAAGGGGGCACGCTGGTCACTCTGCATTGAAGGGGGCACACTCCACCTTGATTACTGAAGGCCCCTTTCACACTTTTGTGACCTCAAAGTCACGCAATTGTTACAGCGTTTTTTGCCGCAAAGCAATGCCTATTACATTTTTCTGTTTGCGCCCCCCCAAAAGGGGGCATTTGGGTTGGATGGAGGTGGGGGCATTTGGGGTGGATGGAGCTGGGGCAGGCATATGGGGGGAATGGAGCTGGATGGGGGGGTGGATGGAGCTGGGGTGGGCATTTGGAGTGTTTGGAGGTTGGATGGGTGTTTGGGATAGATAGTGCTAGGGTGGGCATTTGAGGTGGATAGAGCTGCTGGGGGCATTTGGGGTGGATGGGGGGGGGGTGTATGGAGCTGAGTGGGCATTTGGGGTGTATAGAGCTGAGGGGGGGTGGATGGTGCAGAGTCCGACCCCTGCATTCTGTACATTACATACTCCTGTCTCCTGCATTATGTACATTACACTCTCCTGCACTATATACACAATACTGTACATTATATACTTCTCACCAAAGTCTTCATTGTCTCAACAGTTGCTGGTTGCTATGCAGTCTCTGACTATTTTAATGAAGTTCTTCTTTAAGGTAGGCTGAGCAATCAAAGCATATTTTATGAGTACTAGGAAGTCTGGGTTTTGTTTACCCTATCCCTTAAGCCCCTCCCACTGCTAAGCAATTGGCCACACCCACAATTTGCCGTGGGGCGCTACGCGCGCCGCAGGTTTGGTTTCCCTTTAAGTGTCCCTCATTGCAAACTTCAAAAGTTGGGAGGTATGCTAATAACATCTTGTAGAACTATGTACATGGCAGTCTAATATATGGTGGTTCGTGGATGTTTAGCCATTGGAGGGTCTACCCCCCCCCAAATGGACACAGTGTGTACCCATTTGGGGTGTTCAGGGGGGTTGGGGGTGGCCCGATTAGAGAATGGCCAACAGCGACCCCATCTTATAAGTATTAATGCTATTCGTATATTTAGATTGCTTAATGCTGTAAAGGCTTATCTTCATGGGCATGAATTTAGATTACATAACTGCACCTATGTACTACTGGCCATAATATCAATGTTTTATGAGTTTACTTTCCTCTGTTATTATTATGATTTCCTTTCCCTGTTTGTTACTATTTGAAATAATCTTAATAAAAACTATTTAACAAGAATAAAGGTTTAAATCCCAACTCCGGGGGGAAAAAAAAAATAAAATTTGGGGCCTCCCGTAGTGAATGGGTTAAATGCTCGTTGTTGCTCAGTACACATGATGAGCAAATCAGACAAAAACAAACGCATTTGGAGCGATCGTCTGATAATCTGATTATTAGTGCACAGCTTTCAAGAGCTGATTACAGCAATTCATGTAAAAATATCACAAAATAGGCACGGAAACATTTCTTGTAAGATAAGAAAACAAATGTTTTTCATGTAAATAGAATGATAATCCTGACTGCGCATGCTCGGAGATGAAAGGATTCATTACAATACATCATTTCTGAAGTTGTATTCAGTCTAACAATAATTTTTGTAACTGGAGTTCCTATCTGTTTTCCATATGAGACTCGCATGTAAAATAATATTGTCAGATTATTCTTATTGTGTGTATGGGCCGATTATTCTATGAGCAGAGGATTAGAGCCGAGTTCCGGTCATTTTTACGTTTATTAATAGTCAGCAGCTACAAAAAGTTTATCTTCTGACTTTTAATAAACTCGCACTCACCTGTCCCACGGTCCAGCGATGCGGCCTCCCGAAGCCTCGCTCCTCCCCTTCTCCTCCCTGGTGCCGGCATCACTAGTGTGGGCACCCAGCTGTGACAGCTTGTGGCTTCACAGCCGGGTGTACACTGCGCATGCACAAATCGCACTGCGCTTCCTCAGTGGACGGGAAATCTTCTGGGACCTGTGATGTGTCCTAGAAGATTGCAGGGAGGGAGGGGGAGAGGAGAACTTCTGTTTAAGTGGCCTAGGCAGCCCGAGTGGAAGTAGGAGCGGGTGCCTGTCAAATCTAGGTACCCCTCACCCCCCCCCCCAAAAAAAATGACACACCAAATGTGGCACATCAGGGGGTCAGGAGTCCTTAAAGCTGAAGTTCATTTTCTGGGTGGATCTCCGCTTTAAGGTAAAACCACTTAAACCGGCACACATGAATAGGGTTTTTTTTTTCTTTCAGCCAGTGGGCGGAATAAAAAAAAAAACGCTAAAACGATTCATCCATCCACACAAGAGAGGTGGATGCAGAAATCCCCTCCCCCGAGATGTATTCTGACAGTAGGGACTCTTCTCGGTCAGAATACATTGATCAGCACTGCAGTTGATTGGCTGAAAGCTGCTGATTGAACAAGGTTTTCCCATTCTACAGAAGCTGATCTGACGAGCGGCTCCTAACAGGAAAGGCCACACATAGATCAAAATTCAGCTGGTCCCTGCCGAACCCAACAAATTTGAATCCATGTGTACCCAGCTTTACCTTAATTCTTGCTCCAGTAGGCTCTCTGCAGTGCTGTGACTGGTCCTCGGGAGCTCCTAGCAGGGGCGTAGATAAGGGGGGGGGGGTCAGAGGGGTCCAAACCCCCTCCCCCCGAGCATCGGTCAATTTCACAGCAGCTAGGCTAGTGTAGCCTATCAGCTGCGGGAGCCACACTGCCACTGGGAAGACCACCTGTCTCATCCACAAGGATGACAGGCAGGGCCCGGCTTACATTAAAACCATGTTTACTATTTGCTTCACTAACAGATGTGCCTGCTGGGGGCGCTGTATATACTGTATATATTTACACACCATAATTTGTCACAGCATGGCAGGAGTACTAGTTATTGTTCTCTGGGTACTGAAGGCTGAACCCCCCCCAGGAAAATAAATTATCTACGGCCCTGGCTCCTAGGTAAATTGTGACTGGCTGTGGTCACACTCCAGCCTCATCATACCATACAGGGTTAATGTTCCTGTATGGTATGTGATGATGCTGAGACTTTGGGTGGAAGAGGAGAGCGCTGCAGCTGGCTGGAGCAAGTATACATGAGGCTATTTCCCCCAGCACTGCAAGGGGGGGACTGTTTAAGGCCCCTTTCACACGGGTGCTGCGCCCGACGGACTCCTCAGGAGCAAAGAAGATAGAGTTGTAGGTGACACTGAAAGTGCGCTGAGATAGGTAGGAGGAGAACCAGGAAAGAACAGAGTCACAGAGGCCAAGGGAGTGGAGTTTATTGAGAAGAAGTGGGTAGTCGAGTGTCAAAGGGAGAGGAAAACTCTATGAAGGCCTTTTGATCCCTTTAGGGAAAGAGAGCCTTCACTGATGGGGGCATGGCCAGGAGCTGAAGTGGCCATGGATGATTGGATAAAGATCACAAAGTGGGGGACGGGACTGAGCTCATGAAAGTTCTGCCCCAGGGAATTCTGGGCCTTTTTTTAAGAACTCGTGGCTGGAAGAGCCACCCACCCTCCTGCCCTCGTTTGGATGGTCTGTCAAATTTAACCACTTAAGCCCCGGAGGATTTTCCTGCTCAAAGACCAGGGCCTATTTTGCGATTCGGCACTGCGTGACTGTAACGGACAATTGCGCGGTTGTGCGACGCTGTACCCAAATGAAATTGACGTCCTTTTTTCCCCACAAATAGAGCTTTCTTTTGGTGGTATTTGATCACCTGTGTGATTTTTACTTTTTGCGCTATAAACAAAAAAAGAGCGACAATTTTGAAAAAAATAACAATATTTTTCACATTTTTTTATATGAAATTCCCCCCCCAAAAAATGTAAAAATCAAAATTTTTTTAACATTTTCGGCCAATTTGTTTTCTGCTACATATGTTTGGTAAAAAAATCGCAATAAGCGTATTTTGATTAGTTTGTGCAAAAGTTATTGCGTTTACTAACTACGGGAAAGATTTCTGTCATTTTTATTGTCTTTTTTTTTTTAAATTAGTAATGGCGGCGATCTGCGATTTCTTTTGCAGGACTGCGACATTGCGGCAGACAGATCGGACCCCAGACTGACATTTTTTACACTTTTGGGGGTACCAGTGACATTACTACAGTAATCAGTGCTATACATATGCACTTTTACTGTAAAAATGACACTGGCAGGGAAGGGGTTAACTTTATTAGTGATCAAGGGGTTAAGTGTGTCCCTGGGGGCGTGATTCTAACTGTAAAGGGGCGTGGATTGTGATGTAACCACAGAGACATACAATCCTACATAGCAGGATCGTATGATCTCTGCAGTTACACCAGGGAGAATGACAGACGGCTTTGTTTACATCAGCTGCCTGCCTTTCTCCCTCTCCAGCGGGAGATCGCGAGTGACTGGCGGACATCGGAGCCACCGGTCACTCGCGCGGGCATGTCAGGGAACGAGCGGGGGCGGGAGCATGCCTCCGGCGGCGCGCGCTTGCCCCCCGGCAGTGCGCGTTCGCCCCCTAGAGGCTTGTAGGCGAGTGACGTAGCCCTACGTCACTTTGCCTGTACGGGGCTTACTGCCGCAGTAAATAGTCGTGCGGCGGTCGGCAAGCAGTTAAAATTGCTGTAATGGGCTATGCCCTTGATTGAAGTCAGAATTAGTCTGTCTGTCCAGCACTTATGGTAAGGACAGGCCCCCCTTTGGAATTTTGTCTAGGTAATGTTAAAGCGCGCTCACAGGACAACTGTGACTGGCACTGGTTAAAAGTGTTTACATGTTCAGTGTTGGAAATAAAATAAAGCTGTGGCCTTCCCCTTTTTCAACCTAATGGTTGTAAGTGTGATTTCTTTATGGGGGGACAAGGGGTTTGTTATTATGGTAACAGTTGTTTTTTCCTAGGCCTATGCGCCTCAGCAGTGAAGAGTATGAGTATGGAGAGTATGGAGAGTATGAAGAGTATGGAGAGTATGAAGAGTATGAAGAGTATGGAGAGTATGGAGAGTATGAAGAGTATGAAGAGTATGGAGAGTATGGAGAGTATGAAGAGTATAGAGAGTATGGAGAGTATGGAGAGTATGGAGTGTATGAAGAGTATGGAGAGTATGGAGAGTATGAAGAGTATGGAGAGTATGAAGAGTATGGAGAGTATGGAGAGTATGGAGAGTATGGAGTGTATGAAGAGTATGGAGAGTATGGAGAGTATGGAGAGTATGGAGAGTATGGAGTGTATAAAGAGTATGGAGAGTATGGAGAGTATGGAGAGTATGAAGAGTATGGAGAGTATGAAGAGTATGGAGAGTATGGAGAGTATGGAGAGTATGGAGTGTATGAAGAGTATGGAGAGTATGGAGAGTATGGAGAGTATGAAGAGTATGGAGAGTATGAAGAGTATGGAGAGTATGAAGAGTATGAAGAGTATGGAGAGTATGGAGAGTATGGAGAGTATGGAGAGTATGGAGAGTATGAAGAGTATGAAGAGTATGGAGAGTATGGAGAGTATGAAGAGTATGGAGAGTATGGAGAGTATGGAGTGTATGAAGAGTATGGAGAGTATGGAGAGTATGGAGAGTATGAAGAGTATGAAGAGTATGGAGAGTATGGAGAGTATGGAGAGTATGGAGTGTATGAAGAGTATGGAGAGTATGGAGAGTATGGAGAGTATGGAGTGTATGAAGAGTATGGAGAGTATGGAGAGTATGGAGAGTATGAAGAGTGTGGAGAGTATGAAGAGTATGGAGAGTATGGAGAGTATGGAGAGTATGGAGTGTATGAAGAGTATGGAGAGTATGGAGAGTATGGAGAGTATGAAGAGTATGGAGAGTATGAAGAGTATGGAGAGTATGGAGAGTATGGAGAGTATGGAGAGTATGAAGAGTATGGAGAGTATGGAGAGTATGGAGAGTATGAAGAGTATGGAGAGTATGGAGTGTATGGAGAGTATGAAGAGTATGGAGAGTATGGAGAGTATGGAGGGTATGGAGAGTATGGAGAGAATGGAGAGTATGGAGAGTATGGAGAGAATGGAGAGTATGGAGAGTATGGAGGGTATGGAGAGTATGGAGAGTATGGAGCAATGGCCACGGGTTTAGCAGCTAGTAGGCCATTAGTGAGTTTTAGTAGGGCAGTTTCAGTGGAATGTTGTGGGTGGAGGCCAGACTGTAGGGGGCAGAGAAGGTCGTTATCAGTAAGTTAGTAACTCATACAGTTGTGAACAAGATGGTCAGAAAGCTTGGAGCCAGCAGAGAGAGGGGTCTTCAGTTGTTTAAACAGATGGAGCCCAGTGAGGGTTTTTTTAAATCTGGGGGTAGCCAGTGCAATGTTTGAGGGGGGAGGGAAAGGTGCCGGTGTAGAGGGAGAGATTGAAGATGTGGGTTAGAGAGTCCAGGATAGAGCAGGAAGGGGGTCTTAGTAGTTGTGAAGGGTCCAGGAGACAGGTGGCGAGGGGGGTCCCAGAAAGGAGTTCAGCAAATCTCCTCATTGGTAACAGGGTGAAAGGAGGAAAGTACTGAGCTTGGTGCTGGACCTGGGATGTTGGTTGGAGAAGAAAGCTAAACGCTGGAGATTTTACTGAACAGGGAAACAATTGGCAAGTTTGGAGACTTGGTGTTGTCCCCAATACCCTGCTGTCCTAGGCACTGTCCCACAAATATCATTATGATACATAGAGCCTTGTATATACACCTTATGTTGTACGACTGTATAGACCACACACAATTACACTCTGAATGTAATTTCTTATAAAATGCATAGCTGCACCCAGTGCCGGGACAAAGTCAACACATAGAGCCCAGGGGGAACATGTCAAACTGCACCCCCCCAATATATATGAGCATTATGTGTCAGCAAAACCCACCCTCCCCAAAAAAGAATTAGTCACTAATGTGCATGTTTACCCCTCAAGCATAAATTCCCTCTCCTCCAAGTGAAAATAGCCACCCTGCTGAAATCTCCCCTCCCAGTGCAAATGCCCCCCCCCCACCCTGAAATCTTCTGTCCCAGTACAATTCTTATCCCATCCATCCCCCAAGCACAAATCCCCCCCCCCCCAGAAAATAAAAAAAATGTACCCCTCCTAGTACAAATCTTTACCCCTCAAATTCCCCCCTTTGAGTACACCCCCCCCTCCTAGCACAAATATCCCCTTCCTAGCACAAACACCCCCCCCCAATCATCCCTACTAGCAAAAAAACCCTCCCCCCTCTACCAAATCACCTTTTCTAGCACAACCCCCCCCCCCATGCCCCTTCCTAGCACAAATCCACTTCTCCTACCCCCCTTGCAACACAAATCCCCCTAAATAATCACTCCTAGAGCCCCCCCCCCCTCAAATTTCCTCTCCTTGGACAATTATTTTTCCCTGTTGCACCCCAAATTCCTCCTCCTCCTAACACCATTTCCCTATCCCCTTGATCCCTTAGAGATGTCCCCCCCACACCTCACATGATACCAGAGTGCCCAGGGCAGCCGTCCCTCCTGCCCATCCCTTGTCCCGGCCCTGGGTGCACCAAGCTTATGTAGCACAGTTAGGTGCAGACCACTGTCATACATACATACTGGCATCTGTCATACCCCCCACACTCCTCTCCTGCACCCACTCTACATGGTCATACCCCCACACACTCATCTCCTGGACCACTATCCATTGTCATACCCTTTTTTATTTCTCACTCTTTTACCCATCTCTCTCTCTCCCTCATTCCACCTTTCTATCTCACCCTCTTCTCCTTCCTCCTCTCTCCCCTTCTAACCTTTCTATTTCACCTTCTTCCTCTTTCCCAATCACATTTTCCATTGTCCATCTGTTATGGAATGACTTCTTCATGGCTGTCTTACCTCTACCAGTCTGCAGCAGATGGAGAGAAGAATCTGCAACTTCTTCAGAATATTCCAGAGTACCAGGCGATAGTAAAACTGTATTTTATCCTAACTCTTGATAGAGTGATGATAACACACCAACTTCCTTCCTGCAGATTTGCTTTCAAATTCATTGTAAGCAGTTACAAATCCATCCCTAAATTACATTTTTTTGTTTTTTTTTTTCAACTGCCCGCTGTCATACTCTCTGCATTCCTCTTCTGCACCCACTGTCTATTGTCATCCCCTCCATGTCCCTCTTCTGCACCCACTGTCTATTGTCATCCCCTCCATGTCCCTCTTCTGCACCCACTGTCTATTGATAGTGATGAGCCAAACACCCCCCGGTTCGGTTCACACCAGAACACCTCGGACAGGGGAAAAGTTTGTTCGAATAAACGAACCCCATTGAAGGCTATGGGACTCGAACCTCGAAAATCAAACGGCCTCATTTTTAAGGCTTAAATGCAAGTTATTGCCCAAAAAAAGTGTTAGGGGGGTCCGGGTCCTGACCTGGGAAACATGTAGCAATGAAAAAAAAGTTTTTAAAAAATTATCGTTTTTAAAGGAGCACTGATTTACTGATTTTAACCACTTGAGCCCCAGAATATTTTACCCCCTTCCTGACCAGGCCCTATTTTGCGATTTGGCACTGCGTTACTTTAATGGACAATTGCGCGGTCATGCGACGCTGTACCAAAACTGAATTTACGTCCTTTATTTCCCACAAATAGAGCTTTCTTTTGGTGGCATTTGATCACCTGTGCGATTTTTATTTTTTGCGCTATAAACAAAAAAAGAGTGACAATTTTGAAAAAAAAAACAATATTTTTCACATCCTGCTATATGACATTCCCAAAAAAAAAAAAATTAAAAATCCAAATTTTTTAACATTTTAAGCCAATTTGTTTTCTGCTACATGTTTTTGGTAAAAAAAAATCACAATAAGCGTATTTTGATTGGTTTGCACAAAAGTTATCGCGGCTACTAACTACGGGAAAGATTTATGTCATTTTTATTGTTTTTTTTTATTTTTTACTAGTAATGGTGACACTTTTGGGGGTACCAGTGATATTACTACAGTAATCAGTGCTAAAAATATGCACTGTTACTGTAATAATGACACTGACAGGGAAGGGGTTAACAGTATAGGTGATCAAGGGGTTAAATGTGACCCTAGGGGAGTGATCTAACTGTGGGGGGCGTGGCTTCTGAGATGATCATAGAGACATTTGATCCTATATAGAAGGATCACATGAGCTCTGTGATCATCCCAGGGAGAAGGACAGTCAGCTGTGTTTACAACAGCCGACCGTCCTTCTCTCTCAGCGGGGAACGATCGAGAGTGTCAGGCGGCAATCGGAGCCACCTGACACATGCATCGGCTTTCCTGCTGATGAGCGGGAGCGCATGCGCGCCCCTAGACTACCGTCAGCGAGCACCGTACATGTACGGCGCTTCGCCCAGGAGCAGTGCCTGCCGCAGTATATCTGCGGCGGGCGGTCGTAAAGGAGTTAATGAGGCTTAAAGTGAAACTACAAAAATGAAAAATTCCTTCAAATATCGTGGCTGAGGGGTCCCCTGAATGTGCCTGTAAAGTAGCGCATCTCTATGATGTATGTAGCCTGCTGCAGCTATACTGACATTTCTAGTGGAAAAAATGTCATATACAAATATACATACAAGTTTCAAATCGCATGTACTTGTCATTCAGGCGCAGAAAAATTGGGCCTTGGTTGTTGGTGGTGCCTGAACACCGTAACCCCTCGCAGTTACTCTTGCTGGGCGAAGGAACGAAACCTGCTGGCAAGAATTCCATACAAATTTGAAATTGCATGAACAACATAGGTGCCAAAAATTGGGCCTTTGCCGTAGGTGGTACCTGAACACCGTAACCAAGGCCTCACAGTTACTCTTGCTGGGAGCAGGAACGGGACCTGCTCGTAAGAATTCCATACAAATTTGAAATTGCATGTGGTATAATATACAAGTGCCAAAAATTGGGCCTTTGCTGTAGGTGGTGCCTGAACACCGTAACCAAGGCCTCGCAGTTACTCTTTCTGGGAGCAGGAACGGGACCTGCTGGTAAGAATTCCGTACAAATTTGAAATTGAATGTGCTATACAAGTGCCAAAAATTGATATACGACATTTCAATTGTATGCACCTGTCATACAAGTGCAGAAAAATTAGGCCTTGGGGGGTTGGTAGTGACTTAAATCAAAAACATTGTTGGAAGCTACCAGAATAAAGGTAGAGGAATAGAATAGAAAGCATATGCAGTCTTCAAGAGATGGCAGATCCCTAGCAAATTCAATCAGTTACATCAGCATCAGGGGCCTGAAAGCTCTTGTTGTTCCAGGACTGGTTCATTTTGATGAAAGTCAGCTGGTCAACGGAGTCTGTGGACAGACGCACACTTTTGTCTTTCAAAAAACCTCCAGCAGCACTGAACGTCCGTTCGGAAAGCACGCTGGAAGCAGGAAAGGCCAGTAGCTCCATTGCATATTAAGCAAGTTCTGGCCAGTGGTCCATCCTCATGACCCAGTAAGCCAGTGGATGCGCAGCTGGAAAGGTCTCCAAGTCTGATCTTGCACCTAGATAATCATGCACCATATGATGGAGACGCTGCCGATGGTTGCTTAAACCTAACAGCCCTGGGAGATGCTGAGGATAAAAGAACTGTTTAAAGGCATCGGTCAGCCGGCTGCCTTCTCCACCACTCCTCTTTTGGCTGAACGATGCCTCATAAACACGTCCAGAGAATGTTGACCTCCCAGTGTCTGGAAAGGCGGTACACAAAATTTTTTTCAAGGCCTCCTCAAGATGTTTCATCCTCTGCTCCCTATGTGAAGGCAGGATGAGCTCTGCCACTTTACCCTTGTAACGTGGATCAAGAAGGGTTGCCAACCAGTAATTATCCCTCTCCCTGATAGCACAAATCCTTGGATCCTTTCACAGGCTTTGCAGAATCAGGGAGCCCAGGCATGAGCTTCTGAGTCCTCTGGGTCACTAAGGATGACATTGTCAGCAGGATCAACCTCTCCCTAACAACGTAAAACTCCTGGGGTTGCTGGGGAATCAAAACCATCCCTTTAAGACTGCTGTATGCTATCCTCTTCCTCTACATCCATGCTGCCAAAATCCTCCTCTTCCTCCTCCTCCTCTTCCTCCTCTGTGTTTTGTGGCCCTTCAGGAATGATATCTGCATAAAGGGGGCCTTGTGAGGAAAGGAAGTCCTCCTCTTCCTGCCGCTGTTCTGCCTCAAGTGCCCTGTCCATGATTCCACGCAGCGTGTGCTCCAGCAGGTAGACTAGCGGGATAGTGTCACCGATGCATGCATCGTCCCGGCTCACCATCCGAGTGGCCTCTTCAAATGGTGACAGGACGATGCATGCATCCTTAATCAAAAGCCACTGGCGTGGCAAAAAAAAGCCAAGCTCCCCTGACCCTGTCCTTGTGCCATACTCACACAGGTACTCATTGATGGCTCTCTGCTGCATGTGCAGCCAATGCAGCATTGCCAACATTGAGTTCCACCTGGTGGGCATGTCACAAATGAGGCGGTTGATGGGCAGGTTGAATTCCCATTGAATATCAGATAAGCGAGCACTGGCATTGAACGAATGGCAGAAATGGCCACAGACTTTCCTGGCCTGCCTCAGGAGATCTTAGAAACCCGGGTATCTGCTCAAGAAACGCTGAACCACCAGATTCAATACATGTGTTAAGCATGGAACATGAGTCAAGTGTCCCTGTTGGAGGGTGGAGAGAAAGTTGGTGCCATTATAGCATGCAACCATTCCTGGCCCAAGCTGTCATGGAATCAACCATCTCTGAGCCTGCCCCTGCAGAGCTGACAGAATCTCTGCACTGGTGTGACTCCTATCCCATAGACAGACCAACTGAAGCACAGCATGTATAAATTAAAATGTGTCAATCCCTTCAGAAGTCCATGAAAAAGAAAAGTCCAACACATAAGCAGCGCTGAAAAGAGTGTGACCCCTTAATACATAGGTGAATCCACGAGCACTTCGATGGTGAGAGGGTCAAAGGGAGTGTAGATACAGTATATACTCCCACCACACCACGTGACCCCCCAGGGTAATGCTCACTCACCAAAAATATATGTTATGAGAACCTTGATAATTTGCTATATCATCAACCAGAGCAAGAGTGGCAAATCAACATCAAGATCTCCCCAATCAGGATGGCAAGGGATACGCCGGTTCCATATACCAAATAATCATTGAAGAGTAATGGAAAAGAACATAAAGGGCTCATAGAGTAGTATTTCAACACAGGTTTTTATTAAATTGCGATAATATTTGATTGTGATAATATTTGGTCCTTCCGTGCAATTGTATTATCTCAATCCTTTTGTTTATTGAAGCACAGCATGGCATATTTTAGCCTGACTGCTTGCGTAACCCCTTGAACGCTTAGGGAGCACTGCTGCTGCAGAGGAGAATTGAGCAGAAGAGGACATGGAGGAGGAGGAGATGGTGGAGTAGCCAGATGTGGCAGAACCAGCACCAGCGTTTTGGAGGTGTAGTGGAAAAACAACCTTCAACACCGAACCCTGTCCTGTATCCTTCCCAGCTGCCAGGAGAGTCACCCAGTGTGCCATGAAAGAAATGTAACGTCCCTCTCCATGCCTGCTGGACCAAGAGTCAGCAGTAATGTGCACCTTCCTCCTGACCGCTTTGTCCAATGAGGCCAAAACACTACCTTCCATATGACGGTAGAGAGCTGGAATGGCCTTACGTGAAAAGAAATGGCTTTTTGGGTTCTGCCACTGTGGTGCAGCACATTCCACAAATTCACGAAAGGGAGCCAAGTCTACCATCTGAAAAGGCAGCAACTGTAATGCTAGCAATTTGACCAAGCTAGCATTAAGACACTGAGCATGTGGATGGCTGGGACAGCATTTCTTTCTACTGTTCAAATACTGGGGTAGTGAACTTTGCCTGCTGCTCAAATCAAGCGGTGGTGTACTGATAGCAGATTGGGTGCAAGTCTCTGTGCCACTCATTACTATGCCATCATCCCTCTCAATGCTGGTATTTGAGAAGGCATGAGGTATAAGAGGTTTAGAGATCCTAGATGAAGAGCAAGGTGATGTATGCTTGTTTTGATCTGGTGCCTCTTTCAGGTGCTGTTGCCAACGGACTGCATGGTTGGTGATCATATGCCTTGTCAAGCATGTGGTGCCCAAGTGGCTGGTGTTATGGCCATGCTTGATCCGCTTTAGACAGATGTTGCAAACAGCAACGCTGTGGTCTACTGCACAGATGCTGAAAAAAGCCCACACTAATGAACTTTTTGGAGTCCGTGGGGATTTTGCAGCACCCTGCACCTGTGGAGCTTTGTGTTGTGACTCAATAGGTTGGCTACTGCTATGGCGGCCCCTGGAGCACATCCTGCCTTGTTGGAGTTGTGCGTTCTCCTCATCCTCCCCCTCCTCCTCCTTCTCCTTCTCTATCCTGTCAGGCACCCAAGTACAGTCAGTGACTAGGGTTGAGCGGACACCTAGATGTCCGTGTTCGACGGGTTCGGCCGAACTTTAAAAAAAAGTCCGGGTCCGTGTCCCGGACTTTTACCGAACTTTTCCCGGACACCGAACCCCATTAAAGTCAATGGGGACCCGAACTTTAAGGCACTAAAATGGCTCTAAAACACCAAAGGAAAGGGCTAGAGTGCTGCAAATGGCAGCAAAACGTAATTAAGAGCATGGCAAGTGCTCTGCAAACAAATGTGGATAGGGAAATAACTTAAAACAACAAAAAAAAACAGAAAAATAAAACAATGTTCTTCTTCATCTCTGAAGGACGAGGCCCATATGGAGTAGGAGGGAGGTTGAGGTGGTGGTGGATGTGGCGGTGACATAGGCGTGCGCACAGGGTGTGCCGGGTGTGCCTGGGCACACCCTAATCACCTAGGGCACATAGCATTGCCAGTGAGGAGATGGGAAAGATCTCCCTCGGACCTGCTCTGCTCTATTTCTCTTTGCCAGCAGGGAGAGTAATGTATCGGGGCCATGTACCTGTAGGCAAACACATGCATGTGTATTTCAACTTTGGGGTGCACACCTTAATGCAATAGGCTGCGCACACCTATGGGCGGTGTAGGTGGAAGTGGCGGTGGAGGAGGACCAGGGCCGGATTAAGAGCATCATGGGCTTGGTGCTGAGGATTTTGAAGGGCCTTAAGGGCCGTGCCTTGCCATGCACCCAGAGGAGGAAGGGTGCAGCCATGCATGCCTAATTCAACATGGGATGCTGTCTCTGAAGCCCATAAACACATCCATGCATCGGCAACTGTCCCTCCTTGTCCGGCCTTCGCGCTGTGTGGGGAGGTTCTGAGGGTGCTGCCTGGGGAAGCGAGCATAGAAGCCAGACTTCTGTGTTTACAAGTGACAGAAGAGCGGTAAGCAGCTCCAATAGCCCCTACGTTAATCTGGCCCTGAGGAGGAGGACGAGGTAGCCAACACTGCTTGTTTTCACAAATTTTAAATGAGTGTACACCCCAAAAGAGTGAGAAAGAGCAAAAATAGAACAATGGGTGGGTAAGGTCGGTATCCATTGCTATTCTGCATAAGGTACGGAAAAGTCCCGTGGGATCCATGCCTGGTTCATTTTAATGAACGTGAGCTTGTCCACATTGTCTCTGGACAGGCGGCTGCACTTGTCTGTTATAACACCCCCAGCCGTGCTAAATACCCGTTCAGATAATACACTGGCTGCAGGGCACGCCAGCACCTCCAAGGCGTAAAGGGCAAGCTCAGGCCATGTGCCCAATTTGGAGACCCAGAAGTTGAAGGGGGCAGACCCGTCATTCACTACATGTAGGCGTGTGCACACATACTGCTCCACCATGTTGGTAAAATGCTGCCTCCTGGCCATGTTGGTGGAGTACTCAAAACAGTGCAACAAGGCACACAGGTCTCGCATGGAGGCCCAGTTATTGGTGGTGAAGTGGTGCTGTTCCGCAGAGCGACTCACGCGTGCGTGCTGCAGCTGAAACTCCACTATGGCCTGCTGCTGCTCGCACAGTCTTTCCAGCATGTGCAAGGTGGAGTTCCACCTTGTAGGCACGTCACATATGAGGCGGTGAGCGGGAAGGCCGAAGTTACGCTGCAGCGCTGCCAGGCGAGCAGCAGCAGGGTGAGAACGCCGAAAGTGCGCACAAACGGCCCGCACTTTCTGCAGCAGCTCTGACATATCGGGGTAGTTTTTAAGGAACCTCTGCACCACCAAATTCAGCACATGCGCCAGGCAAGGGATGTGCATCAAACCGGCTAGGCCCAGAGCTGCTATGAGATTTCGCCCGTTATCGCACACCACCAGGCCGGGCTTGAGGCTTGCTGGCAGCAACCACTCATTTGTCTGCTGTTCCATGCTCCTCCACAACTCCTGCGCGGTGTGTGGTTTGTCCCCCAAACAGGCAAGTTGTAAAACTGCCTGCTGTCGTTTACCCCTGGCCGTGCTGAAGTTGGTGGTGAAGGTGTTACGCTGTCCGGATGAGGAGGCGGTAGAGGATGAGGAAGCGGAGTAGGAGGAGTTAGGGACAGGAGGCAAACTGAAGCGCCCTGCAATCCTTGGTGGTGGAAGGACATGCGCCAAATTGCTATCCGCCTCAGGCCCATCCGCCACTGCATTTACCCAGTGTGCCGTTAGGGAGATATAACGCCCCTGACCGTGCTTACTGGTCCACGTATCGGTAGTTAGGTGGACCTTGCCACAGATGGCGTTGCGCAGTGCACACCTGATTTTTTCCCCCACTTGGTTGTGCAGGGAAGGGATGGCTTGCCTGGAAAAGTAGTGGCGGCTGGGCACGACGTACTGTGGGACAGCCACCGACATAAGGTTTTTAAAACTGTTCGTCTCCACCAGACGGAATGACAGCATTTCAAAGGCCAATAATTTTGAAATGCTGGCATTCAGGGCCAGGGATCGCGGGTGGGTAGGGGGGTACTTCCTCTTCCTCTCAAGTGTTTGGGAGATGGAAAGCTGAACGCTTCCACGGGACATTGTGGAGATGGTTGTTGGTGACCCAGGTGGTGGTGTTGCTGACAGATCGTCTGTTTGCGGGGTGGCAGGTGCCGGTATCACTACAGATGTGGCTGGAGCGGCCTTGTCGGTCTCCACAATGCTGAACGCCGCAGCAGTTGGAACCTGCGTTTCGTCATCATCGGAGACGTGCTGCGATGGTCCTTGCATGTACTCATCTTGAGAAATAAGTGATTGGGCATCGCTGCACTCAAGCTCTTCCACTTCTGGGGCAGGGCTAGGTGGATGGCCCTGGGAAACCCTGCTGACAGAGTCATCAAAAAGAAGAAGAGACTGCTGTATGGCTTGGGGCTCAGACTGCTTGCCTGATTTGCAAGGGGGTGAGGTGAAAGACGGTTGGACATCGGCTGCAGGTGCCAACTGTGACCTTTCTGCAGTAGACTGGGTGGGAGACAATGTGAAGGAACTGGAGGCACTGTCAGCAGCAAACCAATCTACTATCGCCTCCACTTGTTCTGGCCTCATCACTTCTAGAGGCATATGATGCCCTACCAAATACTGATGCAGGTTCTGTCGCCTACTCACACTTGAGGAAGGTGTTTCACTTGTGCGTGTAGCTGGCACAGATCGACCACGTCCTCTCCTTGCAACAGGAGCTCTACCAGCAGCACCACGACCCAGGCCACGGCCCTTATTTGACGGTCTCCTCATATTTCTGTAATTTAAGATCTTGCCCTAGAAAGGTTTTTATTGAATTGCGGAATAGGAAATATGATCCAAAAAAGTGTATGTATCTCACACGTACACAACCACACTAGGCCCCAATTACTATTGTTTCTACCCCTAAAAGGATGGATGAGGAGTAGGAGGAGTATGGACCAGACAGCACCCTCAAATCTTCAGAAGTATGAGATGAACCTCAAAAACTTGGAAAGGTGGATCTCACACGTACCGACACAGACTATCCCGCAATTCAATTGATCCTCAAAGGTTTTTATTGAATAGCGGAATAGGAAATATGATCCAAAAAAGTGTATGTATCTCACACGTACACAACCACACTAGGCCCCAATTACTATTGTTTCTACCCCTAAAAGGATGGATGAGGAGTAGGAGGAGGAGTATGGAACAGGCAGCACCCTCAAATCTTCAGAAGTATGAGATGAACCCCAAAAACTTGGAAAGGTGGATCTCACACGTACCGACACAGACTATCACACAATTTAATTGATCCCCAAAGGTTTTAATTGAATAGCGGAATAGAAAATATGATCAAAAAGAAAGTGTATGTATCTCACACGTACACCACCACACTAGGCCCCAATTACTATTGTTTGTACCCCTAAAAGGATGGTTGAGCAGTAGGAGGAGGAGTATGGAACAGGCAGCACCCTCAAATCTTCAGAAGTATGAGATGAACCCCAAAAACTTGGAAAGGTGGATCTCACACGTACCGACACAGACTATCACGCAATTTAATTGATCCCCAAAGGTTTTAATTGAATAGCGGAATAGAAAATATGATCAAAAAGAAAGTGTATGTATCTCACACGTACACCACCACACTAGGCCCCAATTACTATTGTTTGTACCCCTAAAAGGATGGTTGAGGAGTAGGAGGAGGAGTATGGAACAGGCAGCACCCTCAAATCTTCAGAAGTATGAGATGAACCCCAAAAACTTGGAAAGGTGGATCTCACACGTACCGACACAGACTATCACGCAATTTAATTGATCCCCAAAGGTTTTAATTGAATAGCGGAATAGAAAATATGATCAAAAAGAAAGTCTATGTATCTCACACGTACACCACCACACTAGGCCCCAATTACTATTGTTTGTACCCCTAAAAGGATGGTTGAGGAGTAGGAGGAGGAGTATGGAACAGGCAGCACCCTCAAATCTTCAGAAGTATGAGATTGTGTTCACTGTACCCCACAAAGATTGTGTTCACTGCACCCCACAAAGATTGTGTTCACTGTACCCCACAAAGATTGTGTTCACTGCACCCTAAAAGGATTTTGTTCACTGCACCCCAAAAAGGATTTTGTTCACTGCACCCCAGAAAGGATTTTGTTCACTGCACCCCAAAAAGATTGTGTTCACTGCACCCCACAAAGATTGTGTTCACTGCACCCCACAAAGGATTTTGTTCACTGCACCCCAAAAAGATTGTGTTCACTGCACCCCATAAAGGATTTTGTTCACTGTACCCCACAAAGATTGTGTTCACTGCACCCCACAAAGATTCTGTTCACTGTACCCCACAAAGATTGTGTTCACTGCACCCCACAAAGGATTTTGTTCACTGCACCCCAAAAATATTGTGTTCACTGCACCCCAAAAAGGATGTTGTTCACTGCACCCCAAAAAGGATTTTGTTCACTGCACCCCACAAAGATTGTGTTCACTTCACCCCACAAAGGATTTTGTTCACTGCACCCCAAAAAGATTGTGTTCACTGCACCCCAAAAAGGTTGTTGTTCACTGCACCCCAAAAAGGATTTTGTTCACTGCACCCCAAAAAGATTGTGTTCACTGCACCCCACAAAGATTGTGTTCACAGCACCCCACAAAGGATTTTGTTCACTGCACCCCAAAAAGATTGTGTTCACTGCACCCCAAAAAGGATTTTGTTCACTGCACCCCACAAAGATTGTGTTCACTGCACCCTAAAAGGATTTTGTTCACTGCACCCCAAAAAGATTGTGTTCACTGTACCCCCCAAAGATTGTGTTCACTGCACCCCACAAAGATTCTGTTCACTGTACCCCACAAAGATTCTGTTCACTGCACCCTAAAATGATTTTGTTCACTGCACCCCAAAAAGGATGTTGTTCACTGCACCCCAAAAAGGATGTTGTTCACTGCACCCCAAAAAGGATTTTGTTCACTGCACCCCACAAAGATTGTGTTCACTGCACCCCACAAAGGATTTTGTTCACTGCACCCCAAAAAGATTGTGTTCACTGCACCCCAAAAAGGATTTTGTTCACTGCACCCCACAAAGATTGTGTTCACTGCACCCTAAAAGGATTTTGTTCACTGCACCCCAAAAAGATTGTGTTTACTGTACCCCCCAAAGATTGTGTTCACTGCACCCCATAAAGATTGTGTTCACTGCACCCCACAAAGATTCTGTTCACTGTACCCCACAAAGATTGTGTTCACTGCACCCCACAAAGGATTTTGTTCACTGCACCCCAAAAAGATTGTGTTCACTGCACCCCAAAAAGGATGTTGTTCACTGCACCCCAAAAAGGATTTTGTTCACTGCACCCCACAAAGATTGTGTTCACTGCACCCCACAAAGGATTTTGTTCACTGCACCCCAAAAAGATTGTGTTCACTGCACCCCAAAAAGGATGTTGTTCACTGCACCACAAAAAGGATTTTGTTCACTGCACCCCAAAAAGATTGTGTTCAGTGCACCCCACAAAGATTGTGTTCACTGCACCCCACAAAGTATTTTGTTCACTGCACCCCAAAAAGATTGTGTTCACTGCACCCCAAAAAGGATGTTGTTCACTGCACCCTAAAAGGATGTTGTTCACTGCACCCCACAAAGATTGTGTTCACTGCACCCTAAAAGGATGTTGTTCACTGCCCCCCAAAAACATTGTGTTCACTGCAGCCCAAAAAGATTGTGTTCACTGCAGCTCACACACAGAAAAATGGATGTGGATCACTGACACCTGCCTATCTCCTATCCCACACCACACAGCAATATCGATTGTAGTTTGTAGAACACAGTTTCCCTAAAATTCAGCAGCAGCCTCTCCCTAACAGGATTGAGAAGAGATCGTAGATCAGGACTAAGTGCAGACCCCACACTGCAATATCGATTGTAGTTTGTAGAAGACACTGACCCTATAATTCAGCAGACTCTATCCCTAAAATGCCTACAACTCGCCCTGCCTAAACACTCCGACCTGTCCCTCAATTCTATCCGGACACCAATTCGTTTTCCCTGCCTGTCTTTCCCTAATCAGCAGCCAGCACGTATGTGTGCTCTGTCCCTGATCTAAGCAGCAGAATGAAGACGCTGCGGCTGCCTGGAACTTATAAAGACTTGGTCACATGCTTCAGACGGCCAATCACAGCTACTGAGACATTTGCAGGCATGGCTGGGATGGCTTAAGGCACACCAGTTAAACGATTGCTGATTGGCTGTTGAAAGCCTGCCATGAAAAGAGCGCCAAAGCATGCAAAACCCGGAAATAAAACGACTGAACACGGATTTTTACCCGAACATACAGTAAAGTGTCCGTGTCCGTGTTCGGGTACAAAAAATCCAATTATTCGGTACGAACACGAATAATACAGTCTGTGTTCGCTCAACACTATCAGTGACCTCATCATCCCCTCCCTCCTAGTCACTGGAGCAAACTTGGCAATATGCTTCAGCTGTGGCAACATGTTTGCTTGTTTCTTGTCCGTCATTGCCACCCCCTCTCTCTAGGCTCACGTTATTCCCTTCATCAACCTGGGAACTAACATCACAGCTTTCAAATTGCTGCGCATCCTCCAGGAGCATGTCATTGACACTATGATCAAAAAGTTCAGGTGACTCCTCTGTACATGATGGTGGGGCAACTGAAGGAGTAGCTGTGGAGAAGGAGTCTGTGGAACGGGCCGCTTTGGCAGCTGCGGTGGAAGGCAAACTACTGGGAGCGTGGGTGTCAGAGGAAGAGGAGGATGAGGATGGTTTATTGATCCACTCCACCAACTCTTCCACATCTAGTGGATGAATAGCACGGACAGCACCGGAAATAAAAGACAGGCGTGCCCCGCCTGCAGAGGATGCACTATGTTGACTGTGACCACCACTTTTCACAATCGACACAGAGGCTGCTTGCCCTCTTTTCGTGACCCGTGAGCATCTGCCTCTCCTTGTCAGGATTTCAGACATGATGTTGATACAGATCAATATAGGGAATACACAACTGACCAATAGATACTCAATGACCTGATATGATGTAATTGATAGCCCCTATAGATGAGCTGTGGTGGTTATAGATGTACGCTGTGACTGATTATCAATACTCTCACTGATATCTGATGTAATCTATAATCCTATAGATGGATGATCTGTGATCCCTATAGAAAGATCCACAACTGAGCAATGGTTACTGTGGCTGATATCTGCAGGGATCTCTATTCCTAGAGGTCTGTGATCCCTATAGAAAAATCCACAACTGAGCAAAGGTTACTGTGGCCTATATCTGCAGTGATCTCTATTCCTACAGGTCTGTGATCCCTATAGAAAGATCCACAATAAGGATGATCGAACTTTTGAAAAGTTCGGTTCGACCAGAACACCCGAATTTCCCAAAAGTTCGGTTCGGATTTCAGAACCCCATTGAAATCAATGGGACCCAAACTTCGGTAATCAAAAAACACAATTTTTAAGCCCTAAAACCCAATAAATGCCCCTAAAAAGTGCCTAGGGTTCTGGGTCATGCCCCATTAACTATTAATCACACAAAAAAAGTTCTTAAAAATTGTCATTTTTGATAAAAAAGCCAATTATTGAAATTTTTTTTAAAAAATAGAGAGATTTTTTGATTTTTACTTTGGATTTAGTATCTGGGGGATCTAAAAGGTGTGCATGTGAAGTTTCAGCTCTGTAGCATGTCCAGAACCATGAAAAAAAAAAGATAATTTTTCAATAGAACAGGGATGTGGGTCGGGACCCTCCTTTAACTTTAACACCTATATGATCTTTTTTTCTGGTTCTGGACATGCTACAGAGCTGAAACTTCACAGGTACACCTTTTAGACCCCCCCCCCCCCCCATACACAAAATCACACAAAAAAAAAGTTCTTAAAAATTTTAATTTTTGATAAAAAAAAAGCCAATTATTGAAAAATTAAAAAAAAAAAAAAGAGAGAGATTTAGTATCTGGGGGGTCTAAAAGGTGTGCATGTGAAGTTTCAGCTCTGTAGCATGTCCAGAACCAGAAAAAAAAAAGATTGTTTGTATTAGAAAACTTTCAGACGGGGTTGGCTTCGCTCCTGTAACACCTTGCCGGTTTAATAGAAGGCATTTTTTTGGGATCTTTGCAGTCAGGAAAAACATCTGAACTTGTGTATAGTGGTACTGTGCACAAGTTCTGATGTTTTGCCTGCCTCCAAAAACCCCCAAAAAATGCCAGCAAAAACACACCTGGGCTTTTTTTTTTTGACGCTAGCGTTTTTTTTTTTTGGCATTTTTTGGGGTTCTTTTGAGGCAGGAAAAACATCTGAACTTGTGTATAGTGGTGTATATACACACATCCATATATTTATATACACACCTAGACATATATAGGTGTCATAGTAGCAGAAATATATTACTGTAAATGATTTCATTAGCGCAAGCATATATTTCTGCTACTATCACACCTATATATGTCTAGGTGTGTATATAAATATATGGATGTGTGTATATACACCACTATACACAAGTTCAGATGTTTTGCCTGCCTCCAAAACCCCCCAAAAAAATGCCAGCAAAAACACACCTGGGCATTTTTTTTTTTGACGCTAGCATTTTTTTGGCATTTTTTGGGGTTCTTTTGAGGCAGGCAAAACATCTGAACATGTGTATAGGGGGTATATATACACATATATGTCTGAATATATACCCCTAGACATATATAGGTGTGATAGTAGCAGAAATATATTACTGTAAATGATTTCATTAGCGCAAGCATTTATTTCTGCTACTATCACACCTATATATGTCTAGGGGTATATATTCAGACATATATGTCTATATATATACCCCCTATACACATGTTCAGATGTCATGTCTGACATCAAACATGTCCTCAAAAAAGCACTGGCAGTGGCAGCCCCTGCAGCATAAAAAATGCTTGGCTGGTGAGAAGCCATATTCCTGTCCCGAAGTTATTCCGAGAAATTATCATTTCTCTATAGCGGTCACCCTGCTATGGAGGGGTTTTGTCACCCTGCCATAGCAGTCACTGCCAGTTAACCCTACACTACACTACGGTCCCCTGACACTTAACACTTTCCCTACAGAATCTAAATTTTTGAAGCTAACTTAAGTGTAAAGGAGCACTCTAACTACACTAGATATCCCTTTCCTCACACTAAAAATAGCTAAATGACACTTTTAAAGTAAAATTAACAGAACTGCTTCTACTCTCTTCCATGTCCAGTATAACAATGCTGGGAATATGGCGGGGGCGATCTTATATACTGGGGGGCGTATTCACTAATGATTGGTCTAGGGACCCCCTAGTCACTCCAATCACATTCCTAGCATTCTCCTGCCCCCTCAATTGGCTTTTGCTAATGGTTCTGGTCCAATCACGGGCTTTTAAAGCCCATTTCCTGAAGCATTGCATTTTGGGCGGTTCTGGTTGCCGAATTCCGAACTTTTTGGGCAAAAAGTTCTAAATTCGGCCAAACCTCGAACACCCAATGTTCGGGACGAACCGTTCGATCATCCTTAATCCACAACTGAGCAATGGTTACTGTGGCTGATATCTGCAGTGATCTCTATTACTACAGGTCTGTGATCCCTGTAGAAAGATCCACAACTGAGCAAAGGTTACTGGGGCTGATATCTGCAGTGATCTCTATTCCTACAGTTCTGTGATCCCTATAGAAAGATCCACAACTGAGCAATGGTTACTGTGGCTGATATCTGCAGTGATCTCTATTACTACAGGTCTGTGATCCCTATAGAAAGATCCACAACTGAACAAAGGTTACTGTGGCTGACTTCTGCAGTGATCTCTATTCCTACAGGTCTGTGAATATTATAGAATGTTGTGTAGCAATATTTCAAGGCCTTTTGTAACACTGCTGTTGCTGCAACTCTTAACACTGTACACTGCACACTGTACACTTCCACTGTACACTGAATACTTCAAGGCCAAACCACTGGCACCCCTTGACTCCTTCTGCACTGGCTAACTAGCTCCCGGATCCCTCTGACCTTCTCCGGAGTGGATCCGGAGAATCCCTCTCAGTAAGCAAACCCCAGGGGCAGTTTGCAGTACTCACGACTGGGAATGCTTTCCTGAAACTCGACCCCTCTCAGCTCCGCTTGTCCTCAGCACACCAGATCCTCTCTGCAGCTCAGCTCAGCCCTCTGTCCTCTAAGGCAAGCCGCCAGGGACACCCGATTCCTCTTGACAGGAGGAGAGACAGCCATACTCTCCCTCCTGGGACTCTGCTTCCCGCCAAAGACCACCTGTCATGTGCTCCCCACAGACTTATACCCCCTCCCAGAATGCTCTGCGGCAGAATCTGCCCTTCCAGGGTGGATACAAGCCCTGGTGTGCTATTGGTTAGGTTTCCTCCACTGCCCAATGGAAGCCCTCATTGGGACACAGTGGGGAGACTTCCAATCCCAACTCAACAGGCACACCTGGGAACATATGCCAGCCTAGCTGGAAATCATGGCCCTGCTAATAAGCAGGCATGACCTACTACACTTTACCTAGCACCCACCTTGGAGGGTGCCACAGTTGCAGAAACTGACCGATGAACAATTCTGTGACTGGTATCTAATGTAAAGAAAGAAAGCTCTCCCTACCTCACACAGGAACCTGGCCCTCCCTACACTGCTAGGAATGTCTCTCTGCACTGTCTGACTCCAAAAAAAAAACGACTCTCTCCCTGCCTGAATCGTGTGCCTGTCCCTGTCTCATCGCCCGCACAATGACACTACACGCTGCGGCTAAGCGAGCAGCCTTTATGTAGTGTGGGGCGTGTACTTGGCCCCTGAGCTATGATTGGCTAATTGCAGCCTGCCTTTAGTCCAATCATGGCAGAGAGCATTTGATTGGCCAAAGCATGAGGTCAGGGTGCATGCTTTGGACAATCACATAACGTGCTGCACGCGCTGCGCGCGTGCAGTGCATTATGGGAAACTCAAATTTCCTGCGAAGAAGCACATTTGTTCGTCATTCGATGAACGATCGAATTAGCGATGTTCGAGTCGAACTTACCTTCGACTCAAACTCAAAGCTCATCCCAAAAAGTGAGTACATCTTTAAAGCGGAGTTCCACCCTAAAATTATACTTACCTCCATCTTCTTGCTCCGGGTCACCTGAAAAACAAATGGATAAGCGCAATTTTTTTTTTTACTTACCTTGTTTAGAAGAAAATATACTTACCTTACTTCCTCTTCCTCCCCTCGGCGGCCACGGTGATTCGTCACTTCCTGGCTTGCAATGATTCCTGGGAGCTGAACGTCATCGCTCCCAGGAATCAATGCGTCAGTTCCGGTGCAGGCGCCGTCATACCTTGCTAAACAGCTTCTGGGCATGCCCTGAAGCTGTGCAGGGATGATGCTGCGGCACCGGAAGTGACGGCGGGGCCGGTGCAGTGCATCGTGCGACCGAAGAAGATGGAAGAGGACACAGAAGAGGATCGCGCTGGCTTCAAGCTGCCCACACCTGAGATGGCAGCGCTGGACAAAACTTTTTCAAGGTAAGTATTTCTTCTAAAAGGTAAGTGCAACCCAGGACAGATCAGAGGCTAGCCATTGTGGAATTCACTAGCCCTGACTGTCCCGGGGGTATTTTTATAAAAAAAAACTTTCCCAGGGTGGAACTCCGCTTTAAGTGAAAATGTCCAACTTGGGCCCAGTTAGCCATTTCCCCTCCCCGGTGTCATGTGACTCATTAGTGTTACAAGGTTTCAGGTGTGAATGGGGAGCAGGTGTCTTAAATTTGGTGTTATAGCTAAAGATGGCTTTGCGGTTCGCCCAGTGGTCGGTTCGCAGCGAACTTTGCTCATTCGCTGTTCGCCGAACATGCGAACATATGTCGATATTCGCGACCGCCATATTCTTTTACATTGTGAAGAACTTTGACCCATGACACATCCATCAGCTGGTACAGGACAGACATTTCAGCACATGGACAGACCCCCTACCTTATAAATAGACCTGATCTGGCTGCCATTTTACATTCTGTCTTTTGTCAGTGTAGGGAGAGGTTGCTGTGTGGAGCAGGGACAGACTGTTAAGGCACTTTTCCACTGCAAGTACCAGCTCGGCTCCACTTGGCCCTGCTTGACCCTGCTTGGTTTTCCACTGCATGGTACCGCATGGTACGGTGTTGGAACAGTTCAGTACGGTTTGGTATGGTTTGCTTTTCCACTAAAGTAGTACAAAAGTAAGTGGGTGGGATAACAACGATTCTCTGACCAATCAGTGGCTAGTAGTGACAAACAGTCAAGGCTGCATGCAAAGGATTGTGGGATATGGTACTGGTCCTCTTGGAACCACAACTGAGGTGGTACTGTTTAAGCGAGCCGTACCGTTCGTTTACATGTAGTGGAAAAGTGCCGCCGTACCGTAGCGTACCGTAGCGTACCGTAGCGTACCGTACCGAATTGTTCCTACACCGTACCATGCGGTGCCATGCAGTGAAAAAGCACAAAAGCGAGCCGAACTGTTCGGTTCCATGCAGTGGAAAAGCGCCATTAGTGACACAAATCGCTAGCTAATAGGTCCACAAACATCCTTTTAAGGACTGGTACAGGTGTATTATTGTTTGGTGTGCAGTATATAGGGGTGTAATACACTTATAATATACTTTCTAATATATAAAGCATATTATTTATTATTATTTCAGGTACATATATAGCGCTGTCAATTTACGCATCGCTTTACATATTATAGTGGATTTGTATTGTGCATCATTATGACTGGTGAGTGGTTCTGCAGCGATTCTACAACTACAAAGAGTGACAAACACAATTAGAAAAAAGTATTATAACTGGTCGCCCCGCAAAAACGACAGATTGAAGCGGGGTGTTATATATACTTTCATAATAGAGTATTTAGGTACTGCAGAAATGTTGCCTCTTTTTGCTGCGTACTCTCTGCTAAACACAGTGACAAAAGATAATGGAAATTTTTTTTATAACTGGTGTGATAAACCAGTGGCCCCCCAAAACGACAGATTGAAGCGGGGTGTTATATACCTTCTTCCACATATACTGCGCTTCTCTAGAGACTTTTGTCACAGGGTAATTTAAAAAATGACAGGCAGAGGAAGAGGCAGGCCCTTCCGCAGTGGTGGTAGGGCAGGAGCACCAGGCTGGAGCCAAAGTGGGAAGATTGCATGCAGGCCTGCCTCTTCTTATCCTCCTCCTACTCCATTCTCCCTCTCCTCCTGGGCTGACTCCTCCTTTTCCGCTGCTACCGCCTCTTCCACTGCACCTCCCAAGATCCCCAGAACCTATTCTACATGCCAGGTGAGACGTTGCCATGCTGTGCTGCGTCTGTTGCGCCTGGAAGCCAAGAGCCACACTGGTCCTGCACTCCTTTCAGCTTTGTGTTCACAGGCAGATCAGTGGCTGACACAGCTCAATTTGACAGTTGGTAAAGTGGTGTGCGACTACGGTGGCAATCTGCTGAGCGCGCTGAAACAGGGCAAAATTACACACATGCCATGCATGGCACACGTCCTGAACTTGGTCGTGCAGCGATTCGTTGTCAAATTCCCTGGGGTCCAGGACGTCTTGCGGCAGGTCAGGAAAATCTCGAGCCATTTCAGAAGATCTTACACAGCCATGGCTCACCTTGCTGAGATTCAGCGGCGACACAACCTGCCCATTAGACATCTTATTTGTGACTGCCTGACGCAATGGAACTCAACCTTGTATGTGCTTGATAGGCTGCTCCAGCAGAAACGTGCAGTTAACAAATACCTGTACAAACTCTGCGGCAGGTCAGGTTCTGGGGAGCTTGGTTTTTTTTCACCTCGCCAGTGGCTGCTCATGCGCGACGCATGCAGACTTCTGTGGCCATTTGATGAGATCACCAAATTGGTCAGTCGCAGCCAGGGCGCCATCAGTGACATAATCCCTTAAGCCTTCTTTCTGGAGCGTGCATTGCATCGTTGTCATTGATCAAGCCATCGAGGAGCAGGAGCAGGAAGATGAGGAAGTCTCAATGTTGGATGAATTCCCAGGGGGTGCTACTCCATCTGAGACAAGTCAACAACAGGAGTCTGAAGAGGAGTCAGAGGAGGATGGTGCTGGGGCAGATGAGGAGGAGCAAGAAGAGCATGCTTTAAACCTTTCTGGGATCCCTGGTGTTGTCCGTGGATGGGGGGAGGAGAACAAGGATGACAATATCCTGGATGATGAGCAGGAGCCAGGCCACTACACCGCTTCCAGTTTAGTGCAAATGGGGGCCTTCATGCTCCAGTGTTTCAAGAGGGACCCCCGTATAAAAAGCATAAAGGGCAAGGACCAGTACTGGGTGGCAACATACTTAGACCCCCGGTACAAACAAAAAATGGCGGAAATGTTACCACCATCACAGAGGGCGGTCAGAATGCAGCACTTCCAGGCCTTGCTTCGAGAAATGCTGCATTCTGCTTTTGCCTGCGCTGGCAGAGGAATATCCATTTACAGAGAAACAGTTGCGGGTAGTAATCCAACAGTGCCTGCAGGAAGAGGGAGGTTTGAAGATGTGTTGGTCACTTCTGATATGAGATCATTCTTTCAGCCGACCCATCGACAGCTGTCCTCCGGATCCAGCATCAGGGAACGCCTAGACCGACAGGTGTCCAACTACATCGGGTTAATGGCCGATGTGGACGTTCTGAGAAGTCACTGGAACCATGTTCTGTGGTCTGATGAGACCAAGATAAACTTATTTGGTTCAGATGGTGTCAAGCGTGTGTGGCGGTAACCAGGGTACAAAGACAAGTGTCTTGTCAGAAGTATTGGGGCTAAAAGGAATTAAATGAGGCCTATACATATTGTTTTACATATTGTTATATGGGCATCCTGGCAGCCATGTTTGTCATGAGGTGAATGTAAGTTCATTATCCTTGAGTGTATATTCTTACATAGAATTGTAGAGGCTTAGCAAAGACCTTCTCAGGCCAATAAATTAAAGGGACACAGAAAACACGCCAAGATAAGGACTAGCCATGGTGCCAGGCTAGGTTATAATGAGAGTGATGTCATTCTTGTCTCGATTTCAAGAATGGACAAGGGATCGGGATGTTTCATTTTTTTTTTAGGGCTCATTTAAAAATCTGCTTGAGGAAGCATTATTAATACATTATTAATTACTAATACAATTAGTAATTGTATTAGCAACAATATTATTGTATTGTTGTATTATATGAAGCATATACAGCCTACTTCATTTAATAAGTTCAAGGAACGTTTTATATATATTCACTTTTATAATATTCAACTGATATTCATTATATATTGGGGGGAGGTACTCCTTGAATTATATGTGTATTATTATTGATATAGTAAGTATAAGCTTCAAATATATAATATTGGGTAAATATGTATACCATTTTTTTTGTGTGTAAAGAACTAAGTGGTATATGGATTCCACTTTAAGTTACTCCACTTACAAGGAATGTTAATTGCTGTGGATTCAGACCCTATTCAGGCAATATATATATTTAAATGTAAATGGTATGCTTGACAGTAAGTTGGTATGATAGACAACATACTAAGATTTAAGTTTTTCTCCAAGGCTTAGGTCAGAAGGTTATCTTTGAGAAAATAGTTGAATTTAACTATTTTCCCCAAATTTTTATACAGACAAACAGTGCTCCCTGTTGATAATGGCGAGGTAGAGCCTCATAGTGAATGAGGCCCTATCTGATGTGTTTTCATGTTGGAAACAAGATCCACGTCCACATTCCCAAAGGATAAAAGTTTATTGTAAGACGGGAGAGGGGAGAATTGGAAAGATCTAGGAGGAGAAAGGAAGTAGATATACTCCGAGGATGCTCTGACACTGATGGGAGACATTTTAAGCTGATGGCAGGCTATTCAAATGGGACATCTCATACAACAGATATGGGAGTTTTTGGAAAAGTATACATTTCTATATTTTCTATATTTGCTTTCCATATACATCTGACTGAACCATTAGATTTTTTATAGCATCAAGATTTGAATTTAGATCATTCTAACTGCAATATCACCAGTCTATTTTCTAATCTTGGGAATTTATACACATATGTATAAATCCCTTAAGGGCTGGTTTCAGTCCATAGTAAATGGTGCAGTTGTGATGTATTCTTAAAATAAATTACCTTAATAGAGGTTTATTTTCCCAAAAACAATCTTGACTTCTAGCAAATCTGGGTGCATGGTGTAACAATTTTTGTCCATGCATTTTTAAACTTTGAGTTGTGAACATCTGTTGACAGAGGTCATGTGTCAAATCTGTGCAATTTTGTTTCCAAATTTTGTGAGCTCATGAGAAGCTGTTAATCACATTCCAGAAGTTTTGGGTTTTTATTACTTTGATATTCTGTAATAATATCCTTTGATTGCATTTCTCACATTACCTGTGTGTATACATATTATTGAATTTTGTTCCACATTTTGTGTTTATTATCAGTTATATCTTTGACATTATTCTGCACTGATTTTATTTAATAAATATATATATATATATTTTTTTTTTTTTTTGCACAAAATTGTATTCCTCTAATCTTCAAGTTAGAGCCAATAAACGATCTCGAGTTTTTGTTGATTCATGGCAATACGTTTAGAATCTCCTTAATTATAGATTCTTGCTTATTTTCATAAATAGGCACTGTTTATCAGAGCAGTATAATCATTTCTGACAGCCTCTTGCCTACAGTCAAGCATGGTGGTGGGAGTGTCATGGTCTGGGGCTGCGTAAGTGCTGCCGGCACTGGGGAGCTACAGTTCATTGAGGGAGCCATGAATGCCAACATGTACTGTGACATACTGAAGCAGAGCATGATCCCCTCCCTTCAGAGACTGGGCCACAAGGCAGTATTCCAACATGATTCTGACCCTAAACACACCTCCAAAATTACCACTGCTTTGCTAAAGAAGCTAAGGGTAAAGGTGATGGACTGGCCAAGTGTCATGGGTCTGCCACCTAAGGGTTAACTTAGTGCAGACTAATTTCAGTGATTGGCAAGAGTCTGCCTTATTTAAACACCTCAGCAGCATTGTGTCTTTGCTGTCTGATCTGCAGCTTTACTTTGAGTTCTGTTCCTGTGCTTGTATCGATTCCTGTATTGACCTGGCTTGTCTGACTTCAATGCTATCTCCAGTCCTGACCCCGGCTTGCCTTGACTCTGCTATACCTGCCTGATATCCTGCTGCCAACCCCTGCCTGTACACCGACTACTCTCTGCCTGCTGATTAAATTGTATCTGATTACCTGTGTCTGAAACCGGCTTGTCTGACCCTGCTTCGTTCTTTGCCCATCCAGCTCCTTCAATAGTGATGTCGCGAACATAAAATTCGCTGTTCGCGAACGGCGAACGCGAACATCGGCGAATGTTCGCGAACTGGCGAACATTGCGAACCGCCATAGACTTTAATAGGCAGGCGAATTTTAAAACCCACAGGGACTCTTTCTGGCCACAATAGTACTGGAAAAGTTGTTTCAAGGGGACAAACACCTGGACTGTGGCATGCCGGAGAGGGATCACACAAAAAAAGTTCTTAAAAATTGTAATTTTTTGATAGAGAGACAATTATTGGAAAAATTAAAAAAAAATAAAAATAAAAAATTTCTTTGGATTTAGCATCTGGGGGGTCTAAAAAGTGTACCTGTGAAGTTTCAGCTCTGTAGCATGTCCGGAACCAGAAAAAATTACGAATTAGGGTTAGGGCTAGGGTTAGGGTTAGGGCTAGGGTTAGGGCTAGGGTTAGGTTTAGGGTTAGGGTTATTTTTATGGCTAGGCTTAGAGGGTTAGAGTTAAGGTTAGAGGGTTAGGGTTATGGTTAGAGGGTTAGGGTTAGGTTTAGTGTTAGGGGCTAGGGTTAGGGTTACGGTGAGATACTTAGGGTTAGAGTTAGTAGCCCTACCCCTACCCCTCTAACTCTAACCCTAAGCACTAAAAATAACCCTAACCTTAGCCCTGACCCTAACCCTAGCCCTAACCCTAGCCCTAACCCTAACCCTAACCCTAGCCCTAACCCTGATTCTATTTTTTTTCTGGTTCTGGACATGCTACAGAGCTGAAACTTCACAGGTACACTTTTTAGACCCCCCCCCCCCCCCCCCCCAGACAATAAATCCAAAGAATTTTTTTTTTTTTAAGTTTTTTTTTTTTTTTTAAGTTTTCCAATAATTGGCTCTCTATCAAAAATGACAATTTTTAAGAACTTTTTTTGTGTGATTTAGTGTCTAGGGGGTCTAAAAAGTGTACTTGTGAAGTTTCAGCTCTGTAGCATGTCCAGAACCAGAAAAAAAGATAATTCTTCAGTAGAGCAGGGATGGTGGGAACCCCTTTTACACCTATATGATCTTTTTTTCCTGGTTCTGGACATGCTACAGAGCTGAAACTTCACAGGTACACCTTTTAGACCCCCCAAACAATAAATCCAAAGACATTTTTTTTTTTGTTAAGTTTTTTTTTTTTTTCCAATAATTGTCTCTCTATCAAAAATGACAATTTTTAAGAACTTTTTTTGTGTGATTTAGTGTCTAGGGGGTCTAAAAAGTGTACCTGTGAAGTTTCAGCTCTGTAGCATGTCCAGAACCAGAAAAAAAAGATACTTTTTCAGTAGAGCAGGGATGGTGGGAACCCCTTTTACACCTATATGATCTTTTTTTTCTGGTTCTGGACATGCTACATATATATATATATATATATATATATATATATATATATATATATATATATATTAAAAAAATACTCAAATACCAGCCATCAAAGGGGCTTTTGGGGACAATATATATATATATATATATATATATATATATGTATATCACAGAACAAAAAAAATTACACAAATACCAGCCCTCAAAAGGGCTTTTGGGGACAATAGATATATATATATATATATATATATATATATATATATATCACAGAACAAAAAAATTACACAAATACCAGCCCTCAAAAGGGCTTTTGGGGACAATAGATATATATATATATATATATATATATATATATATATATATATCCAAAAAACCCTCAAATACCAGCCCTAGGAAGGGCTTTTTGGGGTGCTGTCCTTACAGCAGGAGTGTACCAAGAACACTGGCTAACAAGACCGGGAACTGTCCCCAGCTATAACAGCAGCAGCAGCACCAGCACTTTCCCTGCTCTCAGTAACACAGAAATGATCTAAAATGGATGCTGCCCTTGCTTATTTATAGGAGGTGGGAGGGAGGTATGCTGATTGGCTGGAATGTGTCTGCTGACTGTGATGTTCAGGGTCAAAGTTTGCCTCAATGATGATGTATAGGAGGCGGACCGAACATCGCATATGTTCGCCCGCAGCGGCGAACGCGAAAATGCGAAGTTCACCGGGAACTGTTCGCCGGCGAACAGTTCTGTACATCTCTATCCTTCAAGTGCCTGAAGATGCTGTCCTGCATCCGCTGTGCATCCGCTGTGCTCTTTACCTGCTTTTTCCAGCTGCTCAGCAATCCAGCCGTGTTTACTGACTTATCAGCTACTCTTCTCAACTGCCAACAGAAGACCAGCGCAGGCACTCTTACCTCACTGCGCTCTCGCATCCACTGTTGCAACTCCACTGGTGCCTGAGCCAGGGCTGTACGAGAGGTCTCCCTCTGCACGTCAGGCTCTGCTGCAAGGTACGTGGCACCAAGCATGTCTCCAGACCTAATTCCTATTGAGCATCTGTGGGACATCCTCAAATGGAAGGTGGAGGAGCGCAAGGTCTCTAACATCCACCAGCTCTGTGATGTCATCATGGAGGAGGGGAAGAGGAATCCAGTGACAACCTGTGAAGCTCTGGTGAACTCCATGCCCAAGAGGGTTAAGGCAGTGCTGGAAAATAATGGTGGTCACACAAAATATTGACACTTTGGGCCCAATTTGGACATTTTCACTTAGGGGTGTCCTCACTTTTGTTGCCAGCAGTTTAGACATTAATGGCTGTGTGTTGAGTTATTTTGAGGGGACAGTAAATTTACACTGTTATACAAGCTGTACACTCACTACTTTACATTGTAGCAAAGTCTCATTTCTTCAGTGTTGTCACATGAAAAGATAGAATAAAATATTTACAAAAATGTGAGGGGTGTATTCACTTTTGTGAGATACTGTATATAAGGTTTGCGTACACTTTGGCTTTGGAAACCAAAAATTGACAAATTGACAAACGTCAATCAAGAAAATCTAATCAGGTAAGTAGCACTGTATATCTGCAAATGCTTGAGAAACAGAAGAGGCTCATTACTGCATGGAGGGCTTAGAAATCACCTCAGTCTCTATGTGCTCACCAACATGTCCACGTACTATGGATTTATTTAGGGTCATTGCTTTTTTCACCTACCAGGGCCTCCATCGCCTTAATATCATTGAGTATCTGAGCCCATTCCAAGACATGTGGGGGAGGTGGATTTCCAATGTTGAGAAATTGCAACATAATCAACCAACAGACAATGTCAGAGACCCCTTTTCTGATATTAGAAATGGACTCAGAGAGGTGAACATTTTGGTGTATATTTGTCTAAGATTTTGGTAATTATGGGGACGGGTTCCCTATGATATCACTGCCCACACTAGATATTAGTCCAAATTTAGGTGGTAATGTTTAGCTATTCTGACTTGCAACACTGGGGTCCTCAGTTTGAATTCTTACCAGGACACTGTCCTCATGGAGTTTGCATATTCTCCTTGTGTTTATATGGGTATCCTCCGAGTACTCCAGTTTCATCCCACACTCTAAAGACATACTGGTAGGTTAACAGGCTCCTGTTTAAATTGGCCCTAGTAAGTGTGTGTATGTGAGGGACCTTAGATTGTAAGCTCCTGATGTGAGTGTACAGTATGTAAAGTGCTACGTAAAAAATACAAATAAAAAATGATTGCTCATATTTAGAATACTATAATTATGATCGTTGATGTCATGCTAATGAAGCCAACAACTGTAAAATGTCTACAAATCCATTTCACACATTAGAGCAGACGTCTTCTTTTTAATCATGTAGTGCCACAACCTCAAGAGCTGCTGGTTATTTCAGGTCCCTTGTTCTTACCTTGACCCCTGGCAGTACCTCAGCACCACTGACACCTCGGGTATACACGTTAGCAGAGAAGAGATACAGTAAAGTTAGTTATTTTTGTTAATACCTTAGGGTCACCCTGAAACTCGAGACCTTGAAGTAATAAACAAAGTATATTGCCCAATAATAAAACAAAGATGTGTAATACTCCTCAGGTGTTCATCCAGACAGAAAAGTCAAACACATAAGCAGCGCTGGTAAATATCATCCAATGACGAAACGCGCAGGCGGTCACCCCAGCAATGCAGACATTGAACGGCAGTCACGGAAGTGTCCGAGAGTCTCCGAACGCTGACCAAGTGAGGGATGGTGAGATCTCGGTGACACAGCATTCTATCTGTCTCTCTGTCTCTGCTCGTTTGATGCCTATTCTATTTTGCGCTTTTAAAGTGTTACCTTGTGAGTTTAATGTGAAGGGGGCTTTGTGATTCAATAAAATTGTGCTTTTTTGGACTACTGCCCTATCAGCCTCCTTTCTCCCATATGCTTAGATGTGATCCTGGTGGAAGTGTACGGTCATGGTATTGGGTTTATACCTAAGAGCTGGATTTTGAAGCACTTGTCCTCTTGATCGACCGAGATGTGGATCCATGTGGAGAAAAGATATCTTTTAAAGGCTTATTATATCATATGTTTGGTGAGTGTGCATTGCCTTAGGGGGTCACAAGGTGCAGTGGAAGTTTCCATAATTACATCTTCACTCCATGGTGATTGGCCATCCCTCCTATGTTGAACCCTTTGTGGACTTTTTATAGTGCATGAACTGTTTGCATACAGTACTTACCTGTGCATATTATTGCATAATATTTACCAGCGCTACTTATGTGTTTGACTTTTCTGTCTGGATGGACACCTGAGGAGTATTACACATCTTTGTTTTGCATTTTGATTTATTAAGGTAGCAGCTAACATCAATTATTTTATTTAAATATTTATATGAGTACATATTGAATATTTATTACTTTTTAATTGTTACATTTAAATTGTTACTAATACATATTGGACTAGGTGAGACTTTAAATGAGACCCAAGCTGGTTTTGCCCGGCGTCTCCATCCCTATAACAAAAAACAAAATGAGGTTGAAGGATTGTAAGAGGTGCATGAAAGTCAGCCAGCCCCCAGTCTGATGTACTCACCCTCCAGTCTGTCACCAACCAAATAAAACCTGTCTCTTGGTACAAAGAACAGGGGTTTAGATGACACACATTTGCAAACGCATGTGAAAGCTGCAGAGCCACTTCACGGCACCCTGTTATATCTGCAGTCCTACACTCCTAATTTAGTGTCCTCACACTGGAGGCACATGGCCGCTAATGGGTGGATGGGGGAACAGGTGAGAGGGAGACAGCCCAAACCTCCCCCAACCCACCCTCCTCCACGACTGGCTGTTGTCTCAAAGACTCAAATAATTAGGTTATAACCATGGTGCAAACTGGAAGAGACCAGCTGAAAAGCATTACACCTCCATCCCCTTGGTGGATGCAGTATATAGATAGGAAGGGATTTTATGTATAGGGCATGGCCTGTAAAGCACATTGCCTTTGAAATCCCTAATTTCCTCTTTGGGACTTTGTGTGAGACAAGCAGGTCATGCTATTGGTCTCCATCCCTGTATACGGAAAACACTAAGGTCAAATCAAAACTGCATCCACCAAAAACGCACGAAAATTGCATGGTGGGACTTTATATGAGGCACCAAGCTGTAAGCAAGGAGTCTCCATCCCTGGTTGCTTATATATATTGGACTAGGTGGGACTTTAAATGAGACCCAAGCTGGTGTTGCCCGGCGTCTCCATCCCTATAACGAGAAACAAAATGAGGTTGAAGGATTGTAAGAGGTGCATGGAACATCAGACTGGGGGCTAGCTGACTTTCATGCACCTCTTACAATCCTTCAACCTCATTTTGACATTTAAATTGGTACAACCTGAGCGTCGGGTGATTGAGAGATAGTAGCCACACGCCTAATATTCTCAGTCCTGTTTCATATTGCCCAATAGTGCTCACATATGCAAAGTATAAAAGCTAGAATTTTTGCAGCATAAGCTACAACAAGGCTTAAACTGATTTGGCTGGGATGCCACCATAATCTCAGATCGGATCAGCATAAACTATAGCTCTACTGACAAAACAAGTAGCACGAGGCAACAAGAAACTGGTACCAACACAGATCAGGACTATGTTGCCTATGAACTCTTGAAATTAGTGAGCTAAGCCTAGGCCTTTGCAGAAAAGGACTGGTAGTGTCCTGAAAATGCATTCAATATCAAGTGGTCTATATACTGTTTTTAGATTACGTCTTCTGTCGACTACATTGGGGACCCTTTGAAGACATTGGCACACTTGTTTAACCACTTTACCACTGGAGGAATTTGCTGTCTTACGTCCAGGCCACTTTTTGTGATTCGGCGCTGTGCGACTTTAACTGACAATTGCGCGGTCGTGCGACGCCGTACCCAAGCGAAATTTACGTCCTTTTTTTCCCACAAACAGAGCTTTCTTTTGGTGGTATTTGATCACTTGTGCGATTTTTACTTTCTGCGCTATAAACAAAAAAAGAGCATTTATTTTGAAAAAATAACAATATTTTTAACATTTTTTTATATGAAATTCCCCCCTAAAAAGATGTAAAAACCAATTTTTTTTTACATTTTTGGCCAATTTGTTTTCTGCTACCCATGTTTGGTAAAAAAAATCACAATAAGCGTATTTTGATTGGTTTGCGCAAAAGTTATTGTGTTTACTAACAAAGGGAAAGATTTCTGTCATTTTTGGTGTTTTTTTTTAACGCGTAATGGCGGCGATCTGCGATTTTTTTTGTGTACTGCGACATTGCGGCGGACAGATCGGACCCTTAACTGACATTTTTGACACTTTTGGGAGTACCAGTGACATTACTGCAGTAATCAGTGCTATAAATATGCACTGTTACTGTAAAAATGACACTGGCAGGGAAGGGGTTAATTTTATTGGAGAGGGAGGGGTTAATGTATGCCTGGTGCTTACTGACGTGTGGAGGGGGAGGTGACTGAGTGACACAGGGACAGATCGCATGTCCAGCTATGCTGAACACTCCGATCTGTCACTCCCTGTCACTTGGGAGATCAGCCCGCTGTGTTTACACAGGCGGGCGGATCTCCACACTAGATCCCCGACGATCGGGGATGAGCGGCGGCGATCGCCGCTGCTCTTCCCCTGGCCCGACTCCCTCTGTGACCGAAAACAGCGGGAGCGAGCCTCCGGCGAAATTGTGTGGGATAATGCAAATGTACACATTATTCCTCAGCGCAAGCGCCGCCCAGAAGGGGGAGTGTCTGACGACGTAGTACTACGTCGTCAGACGATAACGAGCCACTCTGCTGCAGTAATATTACTGTGGGCGGAGGTAAAGTGGTTAATGGTAAAAATCCCTGCCTTCAGTGAGACAGTTTAGGGATTATGGGCTCTTAAGAAAAATGACGTTGGAGGGCCAGACAAGAAGTTCTGTAGTATATACACTGGTCAACATGGCTATTAATGCTCAGTAATAATGCTAGAACAATTAATCTTCCTACTTGATATGCACAAAGTCAACAAAGGTCACTAAAGGGTCAAGGACCTGCTCACCAGCTCCACTGATGGTGCGGGACCCCTTTAAGATGGCATGGATTCTAGGTGGTTTCCCATGGCGATTGGATGAATGCAAAATCCTGTAGCACAGTAGCAATCTCTAGTTAAGTTCTGTGTGGAAGCAGCAACAAGCATCTAACCTAGGCTCTATGCTTCAAACCCCCCAGTGAGACAATAATAGGCCTCTGAGTAGGACTTGACCACAGCAGCACCCTGATCTTATCTCAGTCCAGTGGTCTGCATCTAACGGTCTAGTTCTCCGGTACGGACTGGTCCCACCATTAGATTAGCACTCAGTCTCTCAATGGCTCCCCCAGCTGACAAGTCCATCCCCTCAACACACCGGCACCTATCTCCCAACAGCTCTGCTCTTTCCCAGGGATTTGCTATTTCTATGGCTCCTCCTGCCTCCAGACACACTGGATCCTGTCGTTTTTTTGCCTGCAATGGTATTGAGAAGACTCTTATCCCAAACTACATCTCACAGCAATCAGCGTTCCATACTTGAAAGAATCAGAAGCTCAAACTCCAAAGAAGCTTTATTTTGTGAAGAAAAAAGGACCTGCATTCAGAAAACGTTAACAATAATAAAGCATTATTAAGCCTGCATAGTCCAGTAACAGCAATTCTAGTTACAATCATGTGAATTTCTTTGGTATAAATTGAGGTTTCACACCAAGCTCTTCACTGTGGAGGAAGGCTTTCTTCTGCGGTGCGCTGGTTCTCATTGGATGGTGGGGATAATTCTTTTTCCCTAAATATATTTTGCATGAGCTCGCAAATAGACTGTCTCAGCGTTTCCTTCATATCTTTCCCCATGAAGACGTAGAGTATTGGGTTGATGCAACTATTGAACATAGTTAGAAAATGCGAGAGAATTCTCAGGATGTACAGTACATCGTTGCCAATATATATCAGGATTATTCTTATTATGTGGTAGGGGGCCCAACTGACAAAAAACAGAGCTATAACACTAATTGCCATCAAGATGGTTTTTCTACCTTCTAATAAAAGCCTGGTATTTTGTACTTTAAAAGCCAGATGAATGTAACAGGTACAAATAATAATAAGAGGGATCAGAAATCCAAAAATCGCACATGTAAGGTAGAAGGGCTCTATTATGTGAGGTTCTAAAGGGCATAGGTTTTTGATATCAGAGGTGTCATATCTTGTGTAGATAAAAAAAGGCAGACACATCGAAAAGGACAACATCCAAATAGCCAAGCATATCATCCATGCCACTTTTAGCCTTCGGTGATTTCGGGCCCACACGGGATGGACAACCAGAATCCATCGGTCAATACTGATAGCCACCAGGGTGAAGACACTGGCATACATGTTAAGGTAGAGGTTGGATAATAAAATCTTGCAGAGGGCAGGACCGTACAGCCAGCCTCGGTAGATTTTCGACACGTCAATGAATGGAAGACACAAGCAGAAAGTGATATCAGCAACAGCAAGGTTTCCAAACCAAACGGTGGTCACGGTCCACTCCATCCTAATGCCAATGACCCAAAGCACCAGAGCATTGCCAGGGACCCCCACGAGAGCAGCTAAACATGAAACTAGGAATTCAAACAGGTGCAAATTGCTGTAAATTGTGGTTTGTTCCGTTTCACTGCTGACATTGAACATCTTGTTTACCTGTGAAGACATCAAGAGTTACTTCATCTGTCTGATTATTGCTCAATTAGGTATTATTGTAAGGAAAATCTTAGTATGAAATATATACACTATATTGCCAAAAGTATTGGGACGCCTGCCTTTACACGTACATGAACTTTATTGGCATCCCAGTCTTAGTCCAAAGGGTATTGAGTTAGCCCACCATTTACAGCTATAACAGCTTCAACTCTTCTGGGAAGGCTGTCCACAAGGTTTAAGAGTGTGTTTATGGGAATTTGTAACCTTTCTTCCATAAGTTTATTTGTGAGGTCAGGCACTGATGATAAACGAGAAGGCCTGGCTCGCAGTCTCCACTCTAATTCATCCCAAAGGTGTTTGTTGGGTTGAGGTCAAGACTCTGGGCAGGCCAGTAAAGTTCCTCCACCCCAAACTCAGTCATCCATGTCTTTAAGGACCTTGCTTTGTGCACTGGTGCTGAGTCATGTTGAAACAGGAAAGGGCCATCCCCAAACTGTTCCCACAAAGTTGGGAGCATGAAATTGTCCAAAATGTCTTGGTATGCTGATGAATTAAGGAGTTCCCTTCGCTGGGATTAAGGGTCCAAGCCCAACCCCTGAACAACAACCCCCACCATAATCCCCCCTCCACCAAACTTTACACTTGACACAATGCAGTCAGGCAAGTACCGTTCTCCTGGCCAAAGCCACCGTCCTCCTGCCAAACCCAGATACGTCTATCAGATTGCCTGACAGAGAAGCATGATTCGTCACTCCAGGGAACATGTTCCCACTTCTCTTGAGTCCAGTGGTGGCGTGCTTTACATCACTGTATCCAACGCTTTGCATTGCACTTGGTAATGTTAGGCTTGGATGCAGCTGCTCAGCCATGGAAACCCATTCCATGAAGCTCTCTAGGCACTGTTGTTGTGCTAATCTGAAGGCCACACCAAGGTCTGTAGCTATTGACTCTGTAGACAGTTGGCGACTTCTGCACACTGTGAGCTTCAGCATGCGCTGACCCCTCTCTGTCATTTTACATGGCTGAGTTGCTGTTGTTCCCAGTTGCTTCCACTTTGTTATAATACCACTAACAGTTGAGTGTGGAATATTTAGTAGCAATGAAATTTCAGATTGATTTTGGGAAAGGTGGCAACCTATCACGGTACCACGATTGAATTCACTGAGCTTCTGAGAGTGACCCATTCTTTCACAAATGTTTGTAGAAGCAGTCTGCATGCCTAGGTGCTAGATTGTATACACCTATGGCCTTGGAGGTGATAGGAACACCCGAATCAAATGATTTGGAGGGTTGTCCCAATACTTTTGGCAATATATATATATATATATATATATATATATATATATATATACACATATACACTATTGTACAGTACTGTGCAAAAGTTTTAGGGAAAAAAATGTGAATTACGTGGGAAATTTTAAATTACCAGTTAATAACCTACAAAGAAAACCCTAGATCAAATCAGTATTTGATTGTCCTTTGCCTTTTAGCATCAATTCTCCCAAGTACACTTGCACACAGTTAAAGTGGTTGTAAACCTCAGACATGAAATCTGTACAAAGCATATCACTCTATAGTGTGTACTTGTCCCAGTCCAGAGCACTAAGTGTAAATTCTGTCTGCTGCTTCCTTTCTCTGCTAGCTGTATGAGTCATTTCTGACACGTTTACCTGACACCAAGAGAAAAATGGTGATGAGGAGTTATGGGATATTGATCTTTTTGAATATTGATGTTCTGCAGAATTTAATCATTCACAGCTATTTGCAATGCTTATGAAATCAAGACTGGAGCACTACTTTATCCACTTCTGGAACGGAAGATTTCCCCCCTTAATGACCAGGCCATATTTTGTTATTCGGCACTGCGTTACTTTAATGGACAATTGCGAGGTTGTGCGAAGCTGTACCCAAATACAATTGCTTTTTTCCCCACCAATAGAGCTTTATTTTGGTGGTATTTGACGACCTGTGCGATTTTTATTTTTTACGCTATAAACAAAAAAAGAGCGACAATTCTGAAAAAAAAACAAAAAAATATTTTTCACATTCTGCCATATAACATTCTAAAAAAAATGTAAAATCTAAATTTTTTAACACTTTAGGCCAATTTGATTTCTGCTACATATTTTTGGCAAAAAAAATAGCAATAAGCATATTTTGATTGGATTGAACAAAAGGTATTGTGTCTACTAACTATGGGAAAGATTTATGTAATTTTTATTGTTTTTCTTCTTTTTTACTAGTAATAGCGACAAACTGCGATCTTTAGCAGGACTGCGACATTACAGCGGACAGATCGGACCCCTAACTGACATTTTTGACACTTTTGGGGCGACCAGTGACATTACTACAGTAATCAGTGCTAAAAATATGCACTGTCACTGTAATAATGACACTGGCAGGTAAGGGGTTAACATTGTGGGTGATCAAGGGGTTAAACGTGAGCCTAGGGGAGTGATTCTAACTGTGGGGGGCGTGGCTTATTAAATTATGATAGAGACCTGTGATCCTATATAGAAGGATCACAGGCGCTCTGGGATCATTCCCGGGAGACAAACGGTCGGCTGTGTTTACAACAGCCGACCATCCTTCTCTCTCAGCGGGGAGCGATCGCAGGTGTCAGGCGGCAATCGGAGCCACCTGCCCCGTGCATCGGCTTTCCTGCTGATGAGTGGGGGCGGGAGCGTGACGCCACTGCCACGCGCTCGCACCCTAGCTGCCTCCATGCGAGGGGGGCTGCACTGCCGCAATAAAAAGGAGGCGGTGGTCAGGAAGCAGTTAAAATAGCAAAGAAATACGTGCAGAGGCGGCTAGTGTATATGGGGCGCAGGGCCCCCCCCCCCCCATCCACGCGTCTGGCCCCCTAATCTACATGCGGGGCGCCGGACACATGGAGATTTGTGGGAAAAAATACATCAATTTTATTTGGGTACAGTGTCGCACGACCGCGCAATTGTCCGTTAAAATAACGCAGTGCCGATTCGCAAAATATGGCCTGGTCATTAAGTAGGAAAATCTTCCGGTCCAGAAGTGGTTGAAGTAATGAGTGCTTAAATTTGATGCATGCAAATAGAATTGCTAAGTAGTTGTATTATAAGTCTCTGGAGGTTCTCAAGACGCATCACCGGTTTCCCGAAAACGCAAGTGGGGAGCCAAAGGCGTCAGCATAGCGTATTGTCTGTATGTTCGGCTTTAAGCGGAACAAAGCACGAGTGTGGTCAATCGGCTTCATAGGCACTATTTCAGTGTCTCCTCTGGGCCACTCTACGCATGGCACACAACAACACATAGGTTCGCTCGCGTAATCTGCTATTTTTGCTTTAAGGATGGGAAAGTCCCACGGTAAGGGGATTAAGCCGCCCTCTGTATCCCCAAAGCTTCTGCGTAAAGTGTTCAGAATTACCAAACAAAAGCATTGCTTACGGCTGTGTCACTCTCTAAGTCACCCAAGACAGTGCCGCCTGCTAGAAATGAAACATGCACGGAATTTGTTGCAAGGGTATAACTGTATAACTATTTTTATATTAATCCATGGGTGGACATTCTGGTAGAGTGGAATGAATGTATGGGATCCTCCAAACCCTTTCCCATGATGGATCTAATGATGTGTTTCACATGAACATGATCAGAGGTTTATGTTTTGGAGCAAAGAGGGTATTTACTTTCTTTGGCCCTAATTCAGCTTGGGACATGGAGTTTGAGTCCCACAAACCCATGTAAACAGCCCCCCCCCCCCCGCATACACTCAGTGTATCCCAATTAGAGATGAACTTTGTGTTTGGGTCGAACATCGGCTGGTCGCCCATTCACCAAACAAATCGGCTTCTTGCAGTGCATTATGTGATTGGCCAAAGCTTACATCCTGACATCCATGCTTTGGCCAATCAAATCATCTCTGCCATGATTGGACAAAGGCAGGCTGCCTTTAGCCAATCATGGCTCAGAGGCTAAGTACACACTCCACACTATATAAGGCTGCTCATACAGCAGCCATGTATAGAGTGTGAGGGCGAGATAGGAAGAGATTGGGGCAGGGAGAGGAACGTGATTTTTACACTCTATCAGACAGTGCAGTGCAGTGTAGTCAGCAGAGTAGTCTAGTTAAGACATTGCTAGCAGTCAGTTTTGCAGGGAGAGAGATTTGTGCTTTTTACACTTTAAGAGATCAGATAGTGAAGTGTATTCAGCAGTGCAGTATATACCTGCCAGAACTTACCTTGGTTAGAGTCTGTAGCGCAGAGATGTGTGCTCACCCTTGCAGATATCCATAGTCCAAGGTGACCAGGTAAGGAAGCCACCTGGGCTGTGAATCTGTGCACGGGGGCTTGGCAGGAAAAGTGTTCCAATTAGCAGCATCAGCAGGAATACGAACAGAAGGATAGTTCAGAAATAACCATAGTCAAAGGAAGCCACAAGTCAGGATAAACACGGAGTAGAGGCAAGGTCAGAAGCCGGAGTCAGTATGGAAAACAAGCTCAGGAGACAAGAACACAGGAACTAAATCTGTCAACCAGGAATAACGAAATGACAATGCTCTCAGGGAGAGGCAGTGTTTTATACCTTACTTAAATGAGCAATTGGCTTCAGATGGACAATGAGAGACAGGAACATTCTCAGGTAAACTCCAGGCCCCTAGTGCTGCAGGCAAAGCCAGATAAACAAGACTGGATCCATATGAGCTGAAGTGCGGCTCAGAGGCAGGATAACAGACACAGAACACCAAATACCCAAGTTCAAATCCCCTTTTGGGTACTTAACAGCGGCCGTCTGTATGGCATGGTGAGAGCCATGACAATACCACAAAGTAATATATATATATATATATATATATATATATATATATATATATATATATATATATATATATATAGGCACTTCAGTTTATAGCAGCCAATTCGCTATTATCACACGGATCCTCCTCCTGGCCAATCAGGGAGTGTGTCCGATACGTGCTTCCTGATTGGCCGCAGGGCAAACCCCATGCCATTGGCTGAGGAGGAGGTGGGAACGGGAGGACTCGATAAGACGCCGGGGATTGAAGACAGAGAACCCGCCGCCGGGACACTGAAGAGAAGGCGCTGCCGCGGCTGCTCCAGGTAAGTTCACTGGTCTGGGGGGGGGGGGGCACACTGCATTGAAGGGGGCATGTACGCTGGTCACTGCATTGAAAGGAGCATGTACGCTGGTCACTGCATTGAAAGGGGGCATGTATGCTGGTCACTGCATTGAAAGGGGGCATGTATGCTGGTCACTGCATTGAAAGGGGGCATGTACGCTGATCACTGCATTGAAAAGGGGCATGTACGCTGGTCACTGCATTGAAAGGAGCATGTACACTGGTCACTGCATTGAAAGGGGGCATGTATGCTGGTCACTGCATTGAAAGGAGCATGTACACTGGTCACTGCATTGAAAGGGGGCATGTATGCTGGTCACTGCATTGAAAGGAGCATGTACACTGGTCACTGCATTGAAAGGGGGCATGTATGCTGCTCACTGCATTGAAGGTGGCATGTATGCTGGTCACTGTATTGAAGGGGGCATGTACGCTGGTCACTGCATTGAAGGGGGCATGTACGCTGGTCTCTGCATTGAAGGGGGCATGTAAGCTGGTCACTGCAATGCCTATTACATTTTATTGGTTGCACCCCCCCCCCCAAATTTTGAGAACCAGCCGCCAGTGGTCTGTTGTAAAACCATCCTTATATGTAGAAACTTATTTTGCCACTTTTGGTTATGCTACTCCTGGTTCTTTTTCTTTTAAGGATGCTATAATATTGTTCTCTGTAATTATCAGAAATACAATATATTTTTTAATATATTTTGTGCAATCTAATACATTTTTTTAATTTTTTTTACTATTGGTCCTATGACGGCACCCCTTCAAAAGTCCCCCTTTTTTGCCCCTTCTTACTATCTATTTTGTATATTAATAACCGGGACGTGGGTATACCATTAATACTCTCGTGTTTTTTGTGAGTTTGTCCTTTAATAGTCCATAGTCCATATATTGATATCTCTCTCTCTCTCTCCCTCTCCCTCTCTCTCTCTCTCTCTCTCTCTCTCTATATATATATATATATAGATATATGGCACTTTAATATATTTCAGGCCATTCAGTATCTATTGCTCGGTTCAGTATAGACCATACATTGCTATTTATATACATATATATGTATATCTATATATCTATATCTATATATATATAAATATATATATATGTGTGTGTGTATATGCCACTTGAGTAAATATCAGGCCATTCAGTATCTATCGGTCAGTTTAGTACATATCAGCAGTGCAGTATATATATACACACAGTATATATAATATATTTATCAACCAGTAATAAACCCCCCCCCCCCCCAAAATCCACATCATGTCTGAAAGGCCGATAAGGATAGGCAGATGCTCTCAGGCCACAAAAAAGAGGCAAGCAGCCTGTGCTACAGTGCGAGGTGGTGGTCACAGATATGGTGCATCCTCTGCAGGCGGGGTACGCCCATCCTTTTTTTCTGGTGCTGGCCGTGTTATTCAGCCACAACATGCAGAAGAGATGGTTTAGTGGATAAATAAGCCGTCCTCATCCTCCTTGTCCTCTGTCACACAGGCTCATACTAGTTTTCCCTTCCACCGCTGCTGCCAAAGCGGCCCGTTCCACAGGCTCCTTCTCCACAGAGGTCACTGACTGTACATGGGTGCCTGAAAGAATAGAGGAGGAAAGAGAGGGGGAGGAGGAGGAGGAGTTAGCAGCTTTGCTGTTTGCAATATATGTCTGGAGCAGATCAAGCGTGGCCAGAAAACTTGGGCATCACATGCTTGGCAAGGCATATGACGACCTGCCATGCAGTCAGTTGGCAACTGCATCTGAAAGAGCTACATGATAAAACAAGCATACTTCACCTTGCTCCTCATCTGGGATCTCTAACCCTAATATACCTCATGTCTTCTCAAAAACCTGCATTGAGAGGGATGATGTTATAGCAATGAGTGCCTCAGATACTTGCACCCAATCTGCTAGCAGTACATACACTGTTGATTTCACCAGCAGGCAAATTTCACTACTCCAGTTGCTGAACCATAGAAAAAAATACTGTCCCAGCGATCCACATGCTCAGCATCTTAATGCTAGCTTGGCCAAATTGCTAGCACTACAATTATTGCCTTTTCAGCTAGTAGACTCTGCCCCCTTTCGTGAATTTGCAGAATGTGCTTTACTACAGTGGCAGGTTCCAAAAAGACATTTCTTTTTCCGTAAGGCCATTCCGGCTCTCTACCATCATGTGGAAGGTAGTGTTTTGGCCTCGTTGTACAGAGCAGTCAGCAGGAAGGTTCACAATTCACATTACTGCTGACTCTGGGTCCAGCAGGCATGGACAGGAACGTTACATTTCTTTCACGGTTCACGGGGTAACTTTGCTGGCAGCTGTAAAGGATGCAGGACAAGGTTCAGTGCTGGAGCTTGTTTTGCCACTATGCCTCCAAAAGCTGGTGCTGGTTCTGCCACATCTGGCTACTCCACCTCCTCCTCCTCTTCTTCTTCCTCTATGTCCTCTTCTGCTGAATTGTCCTCTGAACCAGCAGTGCTCCCTAAGCGTTCAAGGGGCTATGCAAGCAGTCAGGCTAAAATATGCCATGCAGTTCTTCCGTTGGTCTGTCTAGGGCAGTGGTCCTCAACTCCGGTCCTCAGGGCCCACTAACAGGCCAGTTTTTAAGTATTACCTTGGGGAGATGCAGACAAGAGTACTGCAATCACTGAGCAGCAAATTATATCACCTGGGATGTATTTCAGTTATCTTGCAAACCTGGCCTGTTAGTGGGCCCTGAGGGCCAGGGTTGAGGACCACTGGTCTAGGGGATAGGAGTCACACCGGGGCAGAGATTCTGTCAGCTCTGCAGGGGCAGACTCAGAGAGTGTTGACACCATGACAGCTTGAGCCAGGAATCGTTTTTATGTGACAATGGCACCAACCTTCTCTCCGCCCCCCCCGACAGGGATACTTGACACATGTTCCATGCTTGGCGCATGTCCTGAATTTGGTGGTGCAGCGTTTCTTGAACAGGTACCTGGGCTTACAAGATCTCCTGAGGCAGGCCAGAAAAGTCTGTGGCCATTTCCGGTGTTTATACAATGCCAGTACTCGGCTATCTGACATTCAATGAGAATTCAACCTGCCCACCAACCGCCTAATTTGTGACAATCCCACCAGGTGGAACTCAAAATTGGCAATGCAGCAGTGGCTGCACATGCAACAGAGGGTCATCAATGAGTACCTGTGTGAGTATGGCACAAGGATAGGCTCAGGGGAGCTTGGCTTCTTTTTACCACACCAGTAGCAGCTGATAAAGGATGCATGCACTGCCCTGTCACCATTTGAGGGGGCCACAAGGATGGTGAGCTGGAATGATGCATGCATCAGTGACACTACCCTGCTAATCTACCTGCTGGAGCACACGCTTTCTGGAATCATGGACAGGGCACTTGAGGCAGAACAGCGGGAGGAAGAGGAGGACTTCCTTTCCTCACAAGGCCCCCTTTATGCAGATATCATTCCTGCATGGCCACAAAACACACAGGAAGAAGAGGAAGAGGAGGAGGAGGATTGTGGCAGCATGGATGTAGAGGATAACATACAGAAGTTTTCAAGGGATGGTTTTCATTCCCCAGAAATCCCAGGAGTTGTACGTAGTTGGGGAGAGGTTGCTCCTGACAATGTCATCCTTAGTGACCCGGAGGACTCAGAAGCTCATGCCTCCTAAAATTTTACATTGCATGGGACCCCTGATTCTGCAATCCTGCGAAAGGACCTGAGGTTTTGTGGTATCAAGGAGAGGGATAATTACTGGTTGGCAACCCTTCTTGATCCACGTTACAAGGGTAAAGTTGCAGAGCTCATCCTGCCTTCACAGAGGGAGCAGAGGATGAACATCTTGAGTAGGCCTTGAAGAAAAATTTGTGTAGCACCTTTCCAGACACTGGGAAGTTTACATTCTCTGGACATGTCTCTTAGGCATCGTTCGGCCAAAGGAGGAGTGGTGGAGAAGGCTGCTGGCTGACCGATGCCTTTAAACAGTTCTTTAGTCCTCAACACCCAGGGTTGTTAGGTTTATGCAACCATCGGCAGCATCTCCATCATATAGTGCATGATTATCTAGGGGCAAGAGAAGACTTGGAGACCTTTCCAACTGAGAATCCACTGGATTACTGGGTCTTGAGGATGGACCACTGGCCAGAACTTGCTCAATATGCAATAGAGCTACTGGCCTGTCCTGCTTCCAGCGTGCTTTCCGAACAGACATTTAGTGCTGCTGGAGGTTTTGTAATGGATAAAATAGCGTGTCTGTCCACAGACTCTGTTGACCAGCTGACTTTTATCAAAATGAATCAGTCCTGGATCAACAGCAGCTATCAAGCCCCTGATGCCGATGTAACTGATTGAATTTGCTAGGGGTCTACCATCCCTTGAAGACTGCATATCCTGCCTATCCTATTCCTCAATCTTGATTCTGCTAGCTTTGTAACAATGTTTTGGTTTAGGTCACCACCAACACCCAAGGCCTAATTTTTCTGCACTTGTATGACAGGTGCATACAACTTAATTTCGTATGTAATTTTTAACAGCAGGGCCTGTCCCTGTGTCCAGAAAGAATAACTGTGAGGGTTTATGGTGTTCAGACACCACCAACACAAAAAGCCCAATCCTTCTGCACCTGTATGACACGTACATGCAATTTCAAATCTAATTTTTTACAGCATGACTCGTTCCTGCGCCCTACGCCTGCGCTTTTTTCTTTAAATTTATTGTGGCATGGGGTTCCCCTTAAAATCCATCCCAGACCCAACACTTTTTTTGGGCAATAACTTGCATTTAAGCCCTTAAAAATCAGAGGACTTCTGATTTTTCAGGTTTGAGTCCCTTAGACTTTAATGGAGTTTGAACGTTCAAACAAACCCTGTTTGTTCCCCTGTTCGCAGTGTTCTGGTGCCAACCGAACAGGGGGGTGTTCGACTCATCACTAATCCCAATCTATCAAGGATACATGATTTGGATGAAGTCATGAGATCATATAGGGAAGGTAAGCAACAACAGCTCAGACTATTTTTGTTCAGTCTTGAGTTTCTTGAGTTGCTTCTGAGCTTGTGATGGACATAATGGAGATGGAATTTACCCCCCCCCCCCCACACCTTGTGCTCTGGTGCTTTGAGGGGTTGCCCCAGTCTCGGCTCTTACTCTACACAGCCTGGAGTTTGGTGGCCCTTTCCAAATAGCAGTTTGAGCAGCAAGAACACAGGCAGTGTAAGAAGAGGAACTACATTTCAGTCTCACAGGACACAGAGCTGAGAACCGAGATCAGTTCCAATATACAGTAGAGCATATTGTTATGGGTAATGCTATTGTATTAAAACCAATGGACAGTCAAGAGGTAAATGGCATTACAAAAATAGTCCTGATCCGAGCCATAACCCATCAGCTACCATTAGTACAGAATTATATTTAATGTCTTATTGAATATAATTGGGGATTCACTTGCCCAGTGTGAATAATACGTTGAGATATTTTAAGCCCTCAGATTAACCAGTTGCCGACCGCCTGCCGCCTTTTTACTGCGGCTGGGTGGCTCGTACATGCAAAATTACATAGATCTATGTCGCTCGCCTGGGAGAAGCTGGGGGGCAAGCGCACACCGCCGGTGGCGTGCTCCAGCACCCGATCATCAGCGGGGAAGCTGATGTGGGTGTCAGGCGGCTCTGTTTGTGAGTGAGTGTGGGAATGTCTGCAGCACCAAGTCCAAGGAGTTGTTTGCAAATTGGCTGTAGATTTTTTAGCTATGGTTCACAGTCTGTCTACCAGAATTTTTATTTCTTACAATAAAGTTTTTTGCCTTTCTTAACCGAAGTAGAGCCTTTTTCGCAACCATTTCCAGGGGTGACCTTTGTGGCACCCCTTTTGCTATTTGTTGTGTATGGTTTACTGGGTTTTCCAGGCTCCCCGGTCGATACTAGAAGGTATGTAGAAGTTTTGGGAGTACCGCCCACTAGTTCACAAGATTGGACGGTATTCAGTATCCCCGGATTTTGTTTTATGCTTGTTGGCTCTGATTGCCGACTGACACCCGCGATCGCTCCCCGCTGAGAGAGAAGGACGGTCGGATGTTGTAAACACAGCCGACCGTCCTTCTCCCTGGGATGGTCACAGAGCTCATGTGATCCTTCTATATAGAATCACATGTCTCTATGGTCACCCCCCCCCCCCACAGTTAGAATCACTCCCCTAGGGTCACATTTAAGCCCTTGATCACCTATACTGTTAACCCCTTCCCTGCCAGTGTCATTATTACAGTAACAGTGCATATTTTTAGCAAAAGTGTCAAAAATGTCAGTTAGGGGTCCGATCTGTCCGCTGCAATGTCGCAGTCCCGCAAAAAATCGCAGATCGCCGCCATTACTAGTAAAAAAAAAAAAATAAGTAAAAATGACATAAATCTTTCCCTTAGTTTGTAGATGCGATAAATTTTGCGCAAACCAATCAAAATACGCTTATTGCGATTTTGTTTAACAAAAATGTGTAGCAGAAAACAAATTGGCCTAAAATGTTAAAAATGTTTGATTTTTTAATTTCTTTTATTGGGAATGTTATACTGTATAGCAGAAAGTGAAAAATATTGTTTTTTTGTTCAAAATTGTAGCTCTTTTTTTGTTTATAATGAAAAAAAAAAAACACGCACAGGTGATCAAATACCACCAAAAGAAAGCTCTATTTGTAGGAAAAAAAGGACGTAAATTTAGTTTGGGTACAGCATCGCACGACCGCGCAATTGTCCGTTAAAATAATGCAGTGCCGAATCGCAAAATAAGGCCTGGTCATTCAGGGGGCAAATCCTTCCGGTCCAGAAGTGGTTAACCACATTTGTGAATATACCCATGCTAGTACACCCGTGACCCCAGGATTGGTCAGTATTTCAATTGATGATTGTGTGTTAGAACACATGGTGTATTTTTCTTTTTTTTGCTGAGGATGCCAGAAGCTGTTCTCTAAGAGATTTTGGAAATGAAAGCCCTGTTATATAATGGAAGAGCAGGTACAGCAATTAATAAAATAATACACTAATATTTACGCTGTTTTGTACTATTATTAATACCTAAGGTTGGAGTACCCCTTAAAAAACATTATTGCTTTTACAGTCAAGTTTAGAAAAAAGAAAAAGACGTTTTTTTAGAGAAAGAGGAAGTCTTTAACCACAAAGGCTAGAATCTAAAACAGACTGAAGATTTAGTTAGCAGGGCTGATGATTTTAAATCAGGTTTTTATAATAGGGAAATGTTATATAGTTATGGATTTATAGATTTACAGTATGTTTTATTACATGTTATAATTTGTCTGGGTTTGAATTTGTCTGATTATTGGGAGTAAGGATGAGCCTCGAGTTCGAGTCAAATGTAAGTTTGACTCAAATATAATGAATAAATGGGGCGCTTGGCAGGAAGTTCGCCTGCTGATGAGCGCCCCATAATGCACTGCTAATGCAGTGAATCAATTACTGATTGGCCTCTTCACAGGCCTTCCGCTATAATGAGCTTCTGGAGCTGTGACAGCTCTTTTATAGGAAAGGGGGAGGGAAACCACCTGGTGGCACCGCCCCTTCTGATGTGACGTCATGAATTTATTCACTGCACCAGCGCAGTGCATTATGGGGCGCTCGTGATGTCATATTCTTATAAAAGAGCTGCCACAGCTCAAACAGTTCATTACGGGGGAGGCGTGTTAAGAGGCAGGAGCTTATTTTTTTTTCTATTTTTCGGGGGCGGCGGCGGGTGATGTGATTGACAATGAATTTACATCGGGGGACACTATTTTTTTTTTATAAAAGATTTGTCAAAAACTGGCGCTTGTCTTTATTTTTTTTGTACACTTTTTTGGTGAATGGGTAGGAGTACGATGTACCTGATATCATAGTTACATAGTTAGTCAGGTTGAAAAAAGACACAAGTCCATCTGGTTCAACCAAAAAAAAAACAAAAAACAGTATTGAAATCCCAACCATACAATCCCATATGCACAATCCTATACCCACCCCAACCATACAATCCCATATACACAATCCTATACCCGCTGTTGATCCAGAGGAAAGCGAAAATAAACCCCAGCAAAGCATGATCCAATTTACTACAGCAGGGGAAAAAATTCCTTCCTGATCCCCCGAGAGGCAATCGGATATTCCCTGGATCAAATTTACCTAAAAAAAATGTTAATACCCATTTATATTATGTACACCTAGGAAACAATACAGACCTTTTTTAAAGCAATCTAGTGAGCTGGCCAGAACCACCTCTGGAGGGAGTCTATTCCACATTTTCACAGCTCTTACGGTGAAGAAACCTTTCCGTATTTGGAGACAAAATCTGTTTTCCTCTAGACGTAAAGAGCGCCCCCTTGTCCTCTGTGTTGACCTTAAAGTGAACAACTCAACACCAAGTTCACTATATGGACCCCTTATGTATTTATACATGGTGATCATATCCCCCCTTATGTATTTATACATGGAGATAATACCTCCCCTTATGTATTTATACATGGAAATCATATCCCCCCCCTTATGTATTTATACATGGAGATCATATCCCCCCTTAATCTCCTCTTCTCGGGAGAGAATAAATTCAGTTCCTCTAATCTTTCCTCATAGCTGAGCTCCTCCATGCCTCTTATCGGTTTGGTTGCCCTTCTCTGCACTTTCTCCAGTTCCCCGATATCCTTTTTAAGAACTGGTGCCCAAAACTGAACTGCATATTCCAGATGAGGTCTTACTAATGATCTGTACAGGGGCAAAATGATATCTCTCTCTCTGGAGTCCATGCCTCTGTTAATACAAGAAAGGACTTTGCTTGCTTTGGAAACAGCAGCTTGGCATTGCATGCTATTATTAAGCTTATGATCTACCAGAACCCCCAGATCCTTCTCCGCTATGGATTCCCCCAGATCCTTCTCTGCTATGGATTCCCCCAGATCCTTCTTCGCTATGGATTCCCCCAGATGCATATTCTTATGCCCCAAGTGCATAACTTTACTTTACATTTATCAACATTAAACCTCATTTGCCACATAGTTGCCCAATGAAAAGTGCATTTAGGTCAGCTTGTAAGTTGGAGACATCCTGTAAAGAAGTTATTCCACTGCAAAGCTTGGTGTCATCTGCAAAGACTGAAATGGTACTTTTAATCCCAGTCCCGATATCATTTATAAAGATATTAAAAAGTGAGGGTACCAACACTGAACCTTGGGGTACACCACTGATAACCTTAGACCATTCAGAGTAAGAATCATTAACCACTACTCTCTGAATTCCATACAGAGAAAAGAGAACTTTCTGTCTATAATTAGCCACATACATTATCCAGTTCCCTCCATCCCTAAATTACTATATGAACAAGGATAAAAACAAGAGTGTGGGACTTTGAGTGAGGAGACTGGACATGAGTTTTATTGGATGATTAGCTAAACACATATCAATAATAATAACATGAATACATACGGAGATAATGTATACAATAAATTGCACAATACATATTGGGTCAACAAAACTGCACATACATCATTTCTAGGATCAACCAGGATCTCTCAAGAAACAATGGATACAATAAAGACATCATAATCTCTGTATTCATTAATGGAAATATGTCACACTACAGTAGTATATTTGAGTAATTTGTCGGCTCAACGCGTTTCATGGACCTCCGTCCACTCATCAGGAGCTTCAATATAAACTTGTGTGTCTAAAATGATGATAAAAGTATGTATCATAAGAATGAACTATATAGTACCAAAAATATAATAAGGGTAAATTGTAAAAAGCACTACCTGAAGTAGTGTCGCAGATCCATGAGCACTCCAACATAGGAGAGGGGAACCAGGGCAACTCCGGGGGACGCCTAACCCGGGGCTGAGGCGTGGATGGTCTCCAACACATCGGGACTGCCTAAGGAAAGGGCCCTGGGCAGAATGGAATTCGGCTAAAGTGGCTTCAGAATAGTACTTCAAAGAGGGGAAGCAACCAAGGCACAATGGAGCCACAGTGGAATCTGAAAATATATGTATCAACAAGGGAAGACAATATTGTATATAAATACATGGAGAGCCTCCATCTCAAATTTGTATAAAAGATTGTTGAAGATAAATATACGCTCAAAGGAGTGTGGACTCAGGGGAGGTGCCAAAACAGGAAAATTAAAGGTGGTGTTGGTTAACCGGGACCAGTAATAATATAATGAAGGGCCCTTTCCTTAGGCAGTCCCGATGTGTTGGAGACCATCCAGGCCTCAGCCCCGGGTTAGGCGTCCCCCGGAGTTGCCCTGGTTCCCCTCTCCTACGTTGGAGTGCTCATGGATCTGCGACACTACTTCAGGTAGTGCTTTTTCCAATTTACCCTTATTATATTTTTGGTACTATATAGTTCATTCTTATGATACATACTTTCATCATCATTTTAGACACGCAAGTTTATATTGAAGCTCCTGACGAGTGGACGGAGGTCCACGAAACGCGTTGAGCCGACAAATTACTCAAATGTACTACTGTAGTGTGACATATTTCAATTCATGAATACAGAGATTATGATGTCTTTATTGTATCCATTGTTTCTTGAGAGATCCTGGTTGATCCTAGAAATGATGTATGTGCAGTTTTGTTGACCCAATATGTATTGTGCAATTTATTGTATACATTATCTCCGTATGTATTCATGTTATTATTATTGATATGTGTTTAGCTAATCATCCAATAAAACTCTTATGTCCAGTCTCCTCACTCAAAGTCCCACACTCTTGTTTTTATCCTTGTTAATACTCTCTGAATTCTATCTTTTAGCCAATTTTCTATACAATTACAAACTGATCTTTCCAAGCCAGTAGATTTTACCTTACACATTAGCCGTGTGTGGGGAACTGTGTCACAGGCTTTTACAAAATCCAAGTATACCACGTCCACAGCCACCCCTCTGTCCAAGGTTTTACTTACCTCCTCATAAAAAGAAGTCAGGTTTGTCTGACAACTTCTGTCTCTCATGAATCCATGCTGTTTGTTGCTTAAAATATTTTTTTTCCAGCAAGAACTCATCTATGGGGTCTTTTATTAAACTCTCCAATATCTTCCCGACTATAGAAGTTACACTAACAGGTCTATAGTTACTTGGCAAAGACTTTGATCCCTTTTTAAACATAGGCACCACATTGGCCCTATGCCAATCCAGTGATACAATTCCAGTCCTTAACGAGTCCCTAAAAATTAGAAACAAAGGCTTAGAAATTACAGCGCTTAATTCTTTTAGGATGCGTGGGTGGATGCCATCTGGTCCAGGCACTTTATCCACCCTAAGGCCCCATGCACACGGAGCGTTAGAAAAAACGTGCGTCAAAGCTAGTTCTGACGCTAGAAAAAGCAGCTGTAAAAATGTGCTTTCAGTAGCTTTTTCCATTAGCCTTATTGCACGTTTTGCCACGTCGCTTTTAGCAGCGTTTTTATCTGCCTACATTCAAAATCAATGGTTCCCTATGGGAGCCTATTGATTTGAATGGAAGTCGCAGAGCTCCTGTGATCCTTCTATATAGGAACACATGTCTCTATGGTCATTTCACAAGCCACGTCCCCCCCCCCCACAGTTAAAAATCACTTACCTAGGCTCACATTTAACCCCTTGAACACCCACAGGGTTAACCTCTTCCCTGCTAGTGTCATTATTACTGTAGTAATGTCACTGGTCCCCCCAACAGTGTCAAAAATGTCAGTTAGGGGTCCAATCTGTCCACAAAAAATCGCAGATCGCCGCCATTACTAGTAAAAAAAAAACAACAATAAAAATGACATAAATCTTTCCCGTAGTTAGTAGACGCGATAACAAACCAATCAAAATATGCTTATTGCAATTTTTTTTACCAAAAATATGTAGCAGAAGGTAAATTGGCCTAAAATGTTCAAAAATTTAGATTTTTAATTTTTTTTTTTATTGGGAATGTTATATAGCAGAATGTGAAAAATATTGTTTGTTTGTTTTTTCCAGAATTGTTTTTTTTTTTTTGTTTATAGCGCAAAAATAAAAATCTCAGAGGTGATCAAATACCACCAAAATAAAGCTCTATTTGTGAGAAAAAAAAGACATAAATTTTATTTGGGTACAGCGTCGCACGACCGCGCAATTGTCCATTAAATTAACGCAGTGCCGAATCGCAAAATAGGGCCTGGTCATTAAGGGGGCAAATCCTTCCGGTCTTAAAGTGGTTAAAGGAACCTAAAATAAGAAATGATGATGACATTTGATCGATCAATTTTGCTTATTTTACAAATGAAAATAACTTAATTTTAATACATATAATATTGATTCTTATCATCAATCATCTAATTTGTCTACATGCTCTACCCCAGACAGTGCATTTCATTGAGCATTTATCACTGTAGAATACTTATTGGTAAATTTGAACTCACTATGAAGGGTTAAATGTAAAAAGAAATGACATGTTTTGAATTATTGTAACAATGAGCCCATTTGTTACTATTGAAACTAATTTAGATAAAGAAAAGAGGAACTTGGTGTTGAACAGAGATATTGTCTGTTACAAAACAGAGTAAATGGTTTATTTGTGCAAGTGGTTTTTAAGTTGTGTTTCAGCTGTTATATTAATTTATAAAATCTGTGTATACACCCCCCAATATTGATGAAAAAAAAAGGGGGGGGGAGGGTAAGGCTTGGTTGAAAAAAAAATATATATATAGCAAGTGTAGCACCCTCCTAGTTAGATGTTAGAGAGAATAGTTTTTGGCTCTGTCTGCCTATCAGAGGAGCAGCAGGGAAATCTATATTGCTTTCTACCTACCAGAGAGCAGGATCTGTTAGTGAGGTCTGCTCAGTGTGCTCAGTATGTGATTCATTGAGTCTAGAGAGTGTTTCACACTGGCCCAATAGGGAGGCATGTTTGACAGTGGGAGGAAACCTGACCAATGGGTACATAGGCTTTCATACAGTCCTGGTGATTGGCAGAGACTGGCTATCTTGGTGCATTCTGGGATACTGTATAAAAGCCAGGAGCACATGTGCTGCGGGGTCTTTGGCTGGTGAGCAGAGTCCCAGAGGGAGGATGGTTACTTAGGAGGAGCAGGAGATAGAGGCCAAAAGAGAAGAGTGGTGTGACAAGGTGATTTGGGAGTTCATATACTGTACATCCCCAAACCGTATCGGAACAAGGAGAGGCCTGAGCTGTGGACCACCTTTTGTTCTGTGAAGAGGAATTGAAACTTAAGGCAGGCCATCTACATAGACCGTGTGGAGGTTCGCTGCCCAAAGGGAACGGGCCAGATTTGGTCTGTCTGTGTCCAAGATTCTGAGGTTACTGTCATTACAAGTCTAGCTAGCCTTGAAGTTGTTGAAAGCAAAGGGGCTGGTTAGCCCAAAGTTCAAGTACAAGTACAAATTGTTGTTGCTAGGGCCAAAGCCCTATTCCCATATCCCCCTTTCCCTTCTATCCTTGCAAAAGGAATTGGGAAATTAGCAGAACTGCTGCCACTGTGTAGGACCTTCAAACGAGGGCCGACCCTCTAACCCGCAACAGACTTTCTGTTCAGAGGACTTGAGTAGTCACTTAGGGCCTGATTCATAGTACGGCGAATTGGCGTTTCGGCGTGATTTTGCGAAGCGGCGATTATTTAAGTCTGAAATTGGCATTCAAAGAACGGCGGGCGGAAAATAGCGCCTAGTGTGAGATTCATTAAGATGCAATATGGTCAGAGCGCGACTTAAAACCACGCCAGCTAAAAGCTCGACTAAAGTTTAGCCAAATTTTCCCCTGTACCCCCAAAAATCCCAAATCACTGTGGAAGGTGTGGAAGTCAATTTGGAGATGACTTGCGTTTAAAAAATCTCAAAAACTGACTTAGAAAGAGAGATATCTGCGAAAGTGTGGAAAGGTTAAACAGCTCCTCCAGCCGCGAGCTGCGAACTCGCGAATGTGCGCATGCGCAACGTCAAATTGGCTCAAAAAATTTCG